>NC_137737.1:87853488-89053488 GCF_963264785.1 Psittacula echo | reverse complement strand
TAACAACTTCTTCATATTTTTATATAAATGCTCACCTGAAAGACACAGGTATGTTTAAAATGTCCACAATTTGATAAAAGGATTTGGGTGCTATTTTTTTATCCATAATGCATCTATAAATTGATTCTGGAAAACCTGTTACGTTTTAATATTTTCACTTGTACTTGAACCTCCTAAAATCACTTTGACTTAGCAGAAGTAGAAAAAAAAGTCATGTTGAGGTAACAAAAATAAGTCAGTGCTTTGCATTCTCATTCATATCTGGATAAAATATTTTTAAACTTTCAAATAATTAGATATTCTCCAAAGTCATCTGAGAACACATCTTCAGGTGTTAGTAATTCTCATAGTTTGACTCAAGCGAACTTGCAAGAGCTGAATATTTGCATAAAGGTATAAAGATAATCAAAATATACATCAACTACGTAGGCCATTTGTGCATAGCAAACCTGTTAAAGTCTAGAACTGTCCCTCAGCAGTTGGTATTGAGACAGAACCTGTTCAACATCTTTATTGGTGACATAGACAGTGGGAATAAGTGAGCTCTCAGCAAGTCTGCTGATGACACCAAGGTCTGTGGTGCAGTCAACACTCTGGAGTGACAAGATGCCATCCAGAGGGACACTGACACACTTGAGAGGTGGGCCATTGCCAACCTCATGAAGTTCAACCAAGCCAAGTGAATGGGCCTACACCTGGGTCAAGGCATTCCCAGGCACAGCTACAAGCTGGGAGGAGAAGAGATTCAGAGCAGCTCTGCGGAGAAGGACTTGGGGGTGTTGGTTGATAAGAAACTGAACATGAGCTGGCAGCATGCGTTCACAGCCCAGAAAGCCAACCATATCCTGGGCTGTATCAAAAAGAACGTAACTGTTGAGGTTTAAGCCCAACAGGTAACCCAGAAACATGCAGCCTCCCACTCACTCTCCACCTCTTCTTCCTCCCACTGCTCCTGGAGGTATGGGTAGGAGAATCGAAAGAATGCAGCTCCCATGGGTTGAGATAAGAACAGTCCAGTAACTAAGGTATAACACAAACCCACTATTACTGCCACCAATAATAAGAATGATAAGAGAAATAACAAGGGGAGAGAATACAACCACTCACCACCCACTGACCGATACCCAGCCCGATCCCAAGTAGTGATCTGGCCCTTCTGGGTAACTGCCCCCAGTTTATATACTGGGCATGACATGCTGTCAGAGGTCTCTTTGAAATACTTGTAGCACAAAACAATGTATTTAAAAAAAAGAAAAAATTGTGTACATCTGTCTGATAGGCAGGAAGGGAGCCAAGGAGAGTGAAAAATCTGCATCCATATGTTGCTCTGACAGTGATGAAATTCTGGAACTTCTGCATTTTTTTCCCTAAAGCTTCATTGTAAGACAAAGTGAACTTATCTGCTGAATGTGGCTAGTTGCTGATACAAATCCATTGGTAATGGCCAGCAGAAACAATTATGTCTATAGGAACCTGATTACTGGCAGTTGCAATGTTATTTAAAGTACTCTACAATTTAATTAAACATCTGTTTGCATTTATTCCTAAACAAACAGACTGTTAATCATAGAATG
The DNA here is from genome assembly GCF_963264785.1 of Psittacula echo. NCBI lineage: Eukaryota > Metazoa > Chordata > Aves > Psittaciformes > Psittacidae > Psittacula > Psittacula echo. The sequence continues at coordinate 89,051,914 of NC_137737.1, read as the reverse complement.
GTTTGGACTGGAAAGGACCTTAATGATCATTCAGTTCCAAATCCCTGCCATGGGCAGAGACACCTTCCATTAGACCAGGTTGCTCCAAGCCCCGTCCAACCTGGCTTTGAGCACTGCCAGGAGTGGGGCAGCTACAGCATTTCTGGGCAACCTGTACCAGTGTCTCACCACCTTCACAGGGAAGAATTTCTTATTAATGTCTAATCTAAGTCTCCTCAGAGGCCCCAGAGTAGAAGTGTGTGGTATCATGGAAGTCTTCTGTGTGCATTCAGTTGAGCTGGGTTTCCACATCTGTAGCACTAGCAAGGCTGGAAGCCTCAGTACAAAGCAAGACATGCTCCTCAACCAAATGGTCGCAAATCTTTTTGAGTGAGCAATGCCTGTTCAGTTCCCTGTGGATTTGGTTTTATTTCCTTGTACTCATTTTCAGAAATGCCTGAGCTGTTTCCCTTGAGAAAACATATTGAGACACAAGAGCCTAAGAAGAACGGTACTACATCAGAGAGAAGGTCCATCTGCCAAACACTCGGTCTGCAAAGAGGCTAAGCATCAATATCTAAAGGAGAGCCTATGAGCAGAGCAGGTCTACTTCTGTCAGGCTACATCTCCACTGGGACTCCCACCCCACCGCCTCCTGCCAAGGGCACAGGGGACATGTCTCAGCTCAGCCTTGGGCCTTCAGTCCCTGCCTGAGCCATGTTGTAGCTGAGCCTCTCCTGGTCTCCTCATGGGTCTGGGACCTGCTCTGCAGAGAGCTGCTCTCCTGGGTGGACTCCTTAGGCCTAGGGCACCACCTGTCATGTAAATTTGTAGGCATCACACAGCATAATCCATTCCATTTCCATTTTAGTCTAGTGTAGTGCTTTTGCTTGGCTTGGGTGACACAGGCAATAACCATTCTTGCATCCCTTCCCTCTGCCAAATTCTAGCTTCCATTTCTCTTGCTTCCCATTGGCGTCAGAAGGAGATTGTGATGCCTCCTAATGTTGTGTCCTGAGAAAATTAAACAGGAATGAAGGGATGAAAAGAGATTCCACACCATCCTCATGCAACAAATAAGTGTGGACGAACCCTGTTTAAATCAGCTTTTGTCTTCACCCCAAAAAATGCACCACTTTTTACCATTAGTTTATCTCTTACCTTGAGTATTTCATTCAAAATAAAAGAGCGGCAAGAGATCACAACAACAACAAACACTTGGGGAAGGTTAACAGGGAAGATGCTTTAGTATTTAAATCTGTAAAACTGGTAATTTTTTTCATATTTTACCAAGGAATTTACAGCACATTAAATTGTCAAAAAGAGTCATGTTTTGGCATTCTGTTTTTTTGTTTTGTTATTAAGATCAAGGCCTATCTAGTCAATCAGTTATGAAACCTAACAAGATCTTGTCTGACTTCTCTCTTCATACTTTCCATAGTCAGTAATGCTACAAAATTCAATATAGTCAGCAAATACAGTCAACATGAAGAATGTAACAGGACAGGTATTTGTGGGTTATAAATCAGCCAACTGCTATCATCAAGGCAGACAGAAACTGAAAGATAGCTCTCAGCGCTAACAGAGGATAGAGATTTTCTTGATTAGCAAAACTTTGCCTATAAAGGAAAGACATGTAAGTTCTTTGTGAATTGAGGCCTGGTGAAATACTTACTGCTTTCATTACACGAAGAACAAAGTTCAGTGAACATGCCTCTAAGCTTTAGGCAAACAGCACTAGACTAGTTTCTTTAACAGGTCTTGTTGAATTACTTGTAGACTGCCAGCTAGCACATTTCCTTTGTCTATAATGTTGTAGAATGCTGCTTAAACACTTCCCTCTACCCATGAGTTTTTCATTTACACATCCTGAAAAGGGTATCTCAGAGGTTTTCTCCCAAAAATCTTAATAGATTGGCATCCACAACAAAAAATATTTCTGTACTTGAAATAGGGAAAATGTTCCTATGTGTTCAGAACAAAAAATATTTGGGTACAATAAATGCTCCACTACAAAGCCTCACCCAAGTTTCTGGTTTTTTTTCTAGTGGTCACTATTTACACAAAATAAAACCAGCTAAAACATACAGCAGCTTTTTTCTCATGACTCCTACAATAAGCTATACAGGCCTCAAACCAAATTTTCCCTTCTTTTTACGAGTAATCTCTTTAGATGAGCACTGTAAGCTTTTCTACATTGTTCCACTAAAGATCCTCAAGTGACATTGGTGGATCAGTTTAAGGAATTTTAAACTACACTACTTGCACAATCTCTCTGATGCAGACAGAGAAATTTCTAGTAATAAACAATTTTCTGATATTCTCATTCTGGATCTTTTGTAAGCATGAAAACTTACAATTTATTTAAGAAAAAGAAAAAAGATGTTTTAAGACACTGAAGATGTATTACACTCACAGTGTCCTGTAAGCTGTAGAGTTTCTTATCACAAAAAGATTTATATCCCATGATCTCGAAGATGCATTGCATTTTACAGATGCTATAGCAGCTGGGAAGATGGGAGTGGTGAATGATTAGCTACATCTGTAGAAGAGTGATAACTGGTTTGCTAAGAATTTTTATGTGCGAAGTAATGTATCATATTAACCATTTCCAGGCTCAAGTAGAGATTTAAGAGGGCTTTCCCCTGATATATATCATCAGCTCTACTACATTTTATAGTGGTGTTTTTTGTGTGTGTGTGTGTTCACACGTGCATATTAACACATGGATCTGTGGGCAAAAGGGTGAGGGACAGTGAGGGACAGAGGAAAGTAAACCCTTTCTTCTGAGCCTTTTGATTATTTTCTCTAGGAAAATATACACTAGCTCATTGCTCTCTGAAAATACTGAATCATCTTAAATGGAATAGAAGCTTGCAATATATTATCTACATGCTCAGCATCAAGTCTGGTTCAGCCTTGGGAATGATGTAGGGTTATTATGAATCCTTCCTTTCAGCACTGTGCAAGCTTTCTGCGATTATGTTTTTTCCTGTAAACTGATTTTCTCAATTTAAATGAGTTATATTTCAACAGTAATAATATGATAATGGCCTCATGATTTTGAAGGGTTTAACACTAACTAGTCTGTGCAAAAGCTTTCTTTGCAAAAGAAATTACCTATGGAGCCTGAATAAAATTTGAAAAAGGGGAGTGATATACTGCCACTGAAATCTTAATCCTGATGCTGATAGGTTTTTTTTTTTTTTTGATGAGTGAGTCCTATTCCTGGATGTACTGAAGCAATCCATTTTAAAAGCTGTAAATAGCTAGATCAAGACTGGGAGGCAAGAAGAGGGTATGGTGGAGATATGCCAGGCTCAATAAAAACAGAAAGGTGATTTTTGTTTAATACAACTGTTCTGATGTCTGCAATAGAGATGGGTCAGATAAGTGGACTGAGGTTTAAATCTACTTTGACAATTAAAGTAGAGGTATCCTTCCATGAGGGCAATTCTTTTCCTGCCAGAACCTCAAAATATTTTGCTAGTCATCAAAAAACCTATCTGAAGAATAATTTGAGATACTCCTTTCTCATTTAGTTCCAAAGGTTGTGTTGTTTGTTGTTTGTTGGTTTTGTTTGTTTGGTTGGTTTTGGTGAAGTTTTTTTTTGTTTTGGGGGCTTTTTTTTGGTAATTTATTTATTTTCTTTACAACATCAGAGCAATTAAGGAATAGCTTTCCTTATTTCTGTATTTAAGGTGTTGGGTTTGATAATGACAGCTTTTGCAAGCCACTTGGTTTATTCTCTCTATCAGATAATTTTGCAAGCAATAATTATTCCTAGGGTTGGAAACAAGAATGAAAGAAGGAAGGCAGACAGAGGAAAATTTCAGGGATATTGACCTGAGTCTCTGAATGTAAAGCAGAGGTGTCCTGACACTGTGACTTCCAAGCAGCTGTAAGTGTACCAGGAGATGTGGGAACTTTGGAGAAACACAGAAACATTACAGCTATGAAACATCAGTCATTCCAATCCCCTCCTATGAAAATAAACCTCTGCTACGGTGTTACTAGTAAAGTAAAAATGTAACAATTCCTACTCATCAAACAATCTTACACTAAGATTTAGGAGCAATGCCTCAGACTAGTTTTGGAAACTGAGATTTATAACACCTAGCTAAAATCATCAAGAAAGAATTTGACAAGAACAACGATTTTTCACTGAGTGCTTCTCAAAGGCTAGCAATATGGAGCTTAAATTTCAGCAGGTAATACTTTACATCACATATTGAGAAACGCATTTCACATGAAGATATAAAGGGATGCTGCACAAGTAGATCAATTTTAAAGAAACTATGTATAAAACCTGCTGTTACTAGCTTTTCCTATTTTTTTGTCTTCTTTTCCTTTCACCCTCATGCTAAGGTTCTGTACTGACTATATGAGTTTGGGAGTACAGGGATATAATGCTTTGATTTGAGTTTTGATGGGCAAGTTTTTTTCTATTCCTCCATATTCAATCATTAATTTTTGGATTTTTAAAGTGTACAAATAAATGGATAGCAGCCGTGATTCAGAGCTTTGGCTAAGTACAGCTGAGAACTAATGTTCTCAAACCCCCCCTAAAGAGAAAGAGATAAAATAAGATTATGTAAAAAATACTTTCTTTTAAAATAGTTCTTGGTTTTGGTTTGGGGCATTGGGACGGTTGGGGGAGAAGGGGGATTTATTACTTTCTTTATTTCCAGAAGTGCAATTTGTATTTCTATAGAAACAAGACAGGAAAGACCTCTGGAAACTGAGATAGGCAAGAGACATTTGCAAAAAAGAAATAATTTGAATAAAGAAAAAAATATTTTAAAATAATGTGAAATTAGCCTTTTAAAATTAATACTTACTTGAAAAAGAATATAAAATACATTGGAGTAAATGTCAAAAACTTAGCTAAGAAGAGATACCTATTGTGAGCTTGACAGTATGGCCCTCTCAGCTGTTAAAGTCCCTCTTAGGAACAATATCATACCTTATTGTACTGATATAATAGAACCAATTCAAAGATACAGTCTCAGTATGAAAGGATGATTCAAGCTGTACTTAAAGTTTGTGATGGATTTCTATATACAGGATTTGAAACTTACATTCCTGACAGTAATAACAATTTTGCAAAAATTACAGATTTATAAATGTCCTTTGGAAAAGTTACATGATCAAAACTAACACAGTGAGGTTTGTATCCATCATATGCTGTGTCATGTCTCTGTACTATCATAGTATTAAAGCTATTGTTTTAATTACTGGTTACATCAACAGTTACTGCTTGCTGATATGAAACCTTATTTTGTTAAATGTAAAAATCAATCATCTTGAGGGGTTTGCTTTCCACATTTGGTTGTGTTTACATTTTGTCTCTGTAGAGATCAAAGATATGAGCTGTATCTTCTACTGCCAATATATATAGTATCCAAAAGTAAAATATCTTTACAGATTTATTTCTGTTATTGTGATCCTTATACAGCTACATCTAAGATTAGTCTTGTCCCAGAGGTGCTGGTTTTGGTTGTGTTAGGTTTTGTTGTTCTGTTGAGGTTTTTTTTGGGGGGCGTTGGGGGGTGGGTAGTTTTTGCAGAATTTTATTTTTATTACTTACAGAAAAGAATTGAAATGTAAAGTTATTACATGATTTAACATTAAGCTTATAGGAGTATCTTCTCTACAGTTTATTTGCAAGTGTGCTTTATTTTGCACACAAAAGTTATCCAATGGACTAACCAGAGGATTAAGTTAAGAACACAAATTTATATTTCTCATGCTAGATACGTGTATATGGAAGGAATATGACAATTATCCAAAATGTGATATATTTTTATACAAAAAAGTTTTTAATCCAGCTACTGTTTTCACACTCTTAGTAAAATTTTTTTTTTTAGCAAGAAAATGCTACCACCTGTTATAATAAGCTTGCAAGAACATTTTCATTATAAAACCTTCTTTTTACATGTTCACATCCTAAAGTGCTGAATATTTCAAATTTTTTGAGTTAAACTTATACGTTGCCCAAAGCAAATAAAAGGAAGATTTTTGGAATGTTTTTTATTTAGTGAGGAGGAAAAAAAGTGTTCTCTAGGCATGCCATGCAATAACCATAAACTTATGAGTAAGATTTTTAGAGGTTTTAAGCCTAGGTTATCTGAGGAAAGTGGTGTTTAATATCAGAAAGGGCAATTGTGTCATGACAGTGCACAGTTAAAGATGTTTAGTAGCATCAAACTGTGCATGCTGATCAATTACATTGACTAATTTATTTCAAATATAAACAAGAATATTTCCTTATACTGATTGCTAGAGATTCAGGTTTAACTGTAGTCCTTAGAAAACATCCAAGCAAGCATTCACATTCTTTCTGTGCAAAAAGATACAGAACATTCCTAAGAAATACTTTAATCTTTACATATTTTCTTTCAAAGATATCTGTGCCAGTGTTCATGACTGCTGAGAATAAAGAATGACTTTTGAACTTCTAACTCAACAAATTTGATTTCATTGCCACTTGTTATTAAAACTAACTTCAATATAACAAGCACAAACAGCTTCATCTCTTTATACCCCAGTTTCCCTCACCTCTAAAGAAGAGATTATTTTTCTACAAGAGGTATGAAATAACTTTCTGTGATAGCATCCATGGAAATACTTACATAACTGAAAACTTTACTCAGATCACACTCCTGTAGGTGAAAATAAACAGGTGTGTAATCTAAACTTTTTTAAAAAGTAATTAGGTACTTAAATACAGGACTGAATATATAGAATGCACTACAAGGCCAGAAAATAGCAAATATGACCTACAGTCAAAATAGTCCACACATCTGAGTAAGCAACACTGAGAAGATAATTAATATTTAGGGAATGCTTGGAGTAAAACTGTCTTCTAGACACAAAGGGAAATCACAAAGCAAGACAGCAAAAAGGAAACTGTCTAGATAGTCAGCAGGATTAACAGTGGACTACTGAAGGAATTGACTGAAAGGTAGAGTCTCTAGGAAACCAGTCTCAACACTGTTACTAACAGGTGAAACGCTTGTTTCTCACTAGGAAGAAGTAAAGAATCTGGAAAAAGACAGAGCCCCAGCTGCCTTATTCAGTACAATTTCCATGACTTCTTAGGATCATGTGGATGAGTTCACCAGACACATTCTCTCCTTTTCTAAGATTTATAAGACTGGCTGTGTCTGATCTCCTCTGCTCTCTTCTGATGGCATATTTAAGATGATTTTACGTGTTTGGTCTTTTGTGGGGGAAAAGAGTATTTTCCTGACTCTAGCAGGTGGAGGAAAATTTTTCTCATTCTAGAAGTTATTTATCCTACCTAAATTGCCTAAAAGCCTCTGAAGCTTAATGTTTAATCTAAGCCAGTCATTTGGGTTCATTTGTCATCAGTGGGGAGAGATTTACCTGGCTTTAAACAAGGTTCTGAAACCAATGAAGTAACTTACTTTCTGGAGGGTTTGTTTGCTCATTGGCTAAAGAGGATTGTGACTAGATGACACCTTAGAGTAGACACTTAAATTTTGAGCATTTGAAGTTATGACATTATGAACCTGGGTTGTATGAATGGGAAAAGTTCTGTGGTTTACCAACTTAAAAAAATAATAATAACTATTGATGTATGGCAGCCAGACTAAAATTGGATGACTTGTAATTACTATTAACACATAGATAACTGTGATATCAGATATCAGAGATATCAGAGATAACTGCATCTTCTGTACTTTGTCTAACCACATAATAAATTACAATTATCTGTTCCTCATTGAGAAAGATTTTAATCTATCTTTTGACCAATAGTGAACCTCCGTCATTTATTTCTAACACATTTTGCAGTATGCCATAAAATAACATCTCAATCTGTTTGACCCTAGAAATTACTGGAGTAATTTTGAAAGAAGTTTATGCTGTGGCTTCTTTCCTTTGGTACCTGACTCAGAAACATTATTTTTCACTTTCCGTTATCTTGAGAAGTTGGTTAAAGAAATTAGTTTCCTGTAGTTATATTTACCAAGTAGTAACTTGGACTGAAAAAAATCCAGCAAAAGGTATGAGACAAATTATCCAAAATTTAATTCAAACAACAATTGCAAGCAAAGATTTATTTATTTAGCTTAAAGAGATGAAAAGAAATGGGATAGTATATCCTTAAATCCTATTCTCCATTGTATACTATACAAATAAAAACAGGTAAGGGAAAGCTGGAAGAACAATAGTAAACTTTTAAGCAAGTTTGGGAAAAAGAGATTAACTCAGGGAAAAGGATAAATTAAAAGCTGAAACTGCTGTAAACTTATTAAAGCAATGAGTCAGGGAAGTTTCATTTATATTAAAAATCCTTGTTTCAATTAAACGAATCAAGGCACTAAAAGGCAATATTTCCCTGAGAATCAGTTTCTAAAGAAATAAATATAGTAACAGTTATAAATGCAATTACTACAATCTTCCCCTACTGAGCTTATGAATTTACAGTTTATATCTGTTAAATATTGACTCTAAAGAGACTAAATTGAGAAATATCCACATTATGAACCATATATTTTTCAGAAACCTAAGTGGGGGAAAAAAAAAACTTAGTAAATAGAAAGGACTCAATGTAATTATTAAGAAAACCTGAATAATGTAGGTCCATTTTGCTGAACTGGGGGAATAAGGAGTCTTGCAACACTTAGTCTAGCCATTTGGTTCTACCTTGGGTATTAGTTCAACTGGAAAAAAGTTACTTTTTTCCCTGTAGGTTAATCTGCACAAGAGAGAGAACTGCAGTTACCATGCAAAAAGAAAGATTAAGTCGGATTTTTCTCCCTTTTTTGTTGCAGGTTACCTTACATTGCCAAGGTAAGTTTATAAAATCTAGATTTTGGGAAATGAATAAGAATCCTCACTAGAATATGCTGTAGGACAGAGGACTGCTAACCTGGAACAAGTGAAATGATGATCTAAGAGGTTAATGAAGCTAGTTACATGGGCAACACACAGGTGACAGAAGAGATATGCATTAGAGGAAGGGGAAGAAAGGGAGCTGGAAGTGCAGAACAGATTGCAAAACAGACGTAAAGCAAGAAGAATGCACAACGTCTGTGCTATTGGAAAAAATGTCAGGACAATTACATAAGGGGAACCTGTAGCTTTTAAGTCTGTAAGTGGATCAATAACTTTGAGGAGATATTTTGTCCCCTCAGTATAGCAGAAACAAAATTTCAGGTTATGTGTGTTCAGCTTCAAAGCAAAACATACACGTTTGAAACCGCTTAGCAAGACTTAAGAAAATAAAATATTTTCCTTGTGTCATGGGTGTGCCTCTTGATTTTCTTGTTTTCCAAAATAACAGAATCTTATTCTTTAAGTAAGGCTGATGAATCCCCGAACTATGCCAGAGATTTTATAAGCATAAATTATGTTCTTGTAATTATTTTCAGGGATTCCACAGCCAAGTGAAACATAATGGATCATATGACACGCAATAACCTCCACAGTCTTCTATCTTTGTTTATTTTTGCTTCAAAACGAACAATCAAACAGACAAAATCTGTGTTTCTTAAACGCTACATGTAACAAAATGATGAATGCAGTACTAAGATTCAGCTTTTTTTAGTACACAGCTGTATGAAATGCTGATGCCCTATTTGTAACCTAATGGTTATAGTGTCAGTCTTTTTGTGTGTGGGTACTGATAATTCATTATAACAAAATGGTCTTCTTTATGGAATAAAGTACCAGTCTGTTTGAATTAAATACACATGAAGGGAGAACTCTTCTGATTCCCAAGCTTACAGTTCCTTTTTGGAGTACCTCTTACATTAATAGGTTTTGATTTGTGTTTTGTTGCTCTTTTATTTTTCTATTCTATGTACATGACTATTCAAGAGTCATATATGAAACATAAAACCTAATCTGTAGAGAAAAGAAAATAAGTGCTTAGAAAACACAGTATATTGGTTTTGACAAGAAATGTAAACCAGAAGCATGAGATGAGCAGAGTTAACTTATTTCCCCAGTGGCTGGAAGTTACCGAGCAGGTAATCAAAGCAAAAGAATGACCTTCATATTTGTAAGCTATCCTATACGTAAAAATAGATGGGTTTTCATATACCTGTCCTGTAAAGTGGGGACACATATTTTTTCTTTCTCAGACAACCTAATTGGAAGTGAAAACGTTCTCAGTATCCTGATCTGAAAAGGGAAAATGTATGCGTATTGCATTTCTGAGCAAATTCTATTTCTTCTGTAGATCCTCCTGCTTTTTGCAAAAGAATCAACTTCTAAGATTTCAAGATGGTACTCAGATATTTAGTAGCTCATAAATTTGACCACTCAGTTTATCTAGAGTAACATGACATATTGTGCATTTTTTGGTTTGTGGCTTACCGTTACAAATGTAGCATTAGAACAACTTAGGGCTTTTCTAAGTTATATTACTTCTACAACTTAATAATAGCTCCATTAGTAGTTGTTGTAGCCTCAAGAAGCTTATTTGTCCTCCTGAAATGCTTCCTCTTCCAGAAGTAGCAGGAAAGTTAATAAAGAGAATAAATCTAGTCTTCTTTATTCATTTTCATGAAGCAAACCAGGAAAATCATCAAAAATTGAATATATGAAAGAAAACTAAAGAAAACTCTAAAAAGAGAGTCCTTAGTACCCTACTATAGTGGTTGTAAGAGCTGAAAGGTCGTCACAAAATAAATAAGGAATATTGTGTAATATAGTGATATCCTTAAGAAAATAAAATTAAATTGAACTCTCCCTTGGGACTGTTTTCATAATTTTTAAGACACAGATATCATAAGAAGAACTTGATCCTCACATCTTCTAAAAACTACAGAAAGAAGTCCCAAGAGAAATGCTTGATTAGCCTGCTTAAAAGGAGTGTCACTGAGTGGAAATATATATTGGAAAGAAGAAATTAAGACAGAAAAGAAAAGGTTTAGCTTACACTGTCTGGCGCTTCTGCTGTCTTTCTCTGTCTAATGATGAATGTTATTTATGGGTGAGACCCATGTTTTCTCTGCACTCACAGATGCAACAATATCACAGACTAAGAGTGAGGTGAGAAAATAAGTGGTGATTTCTGGGACGACTGATTACTGTTCCTGTAATATGCAGGATAAATGTTGGCAGCTTCTTAGGAGAGGACATTCTCATTCATCCCTGGGTCTGTCTTTCAACTCCTCTTTAAATCAGGCATACTGGATTGTCACAAGGAGTTCAATGGATCACTGTGCTAGGTTTTGGAACAAACTTTCCCCAGAAGACATTATTGCAATATGCTGGGTGGCCTTTTTCTGTCGTGCTCTTGACACGCACAGGGCTTATCTAGAAGATTTATGTTCCAGTGTTGTAATTCTGGCAGATGATATTAGTGATTTAGGAAGAACCTGTTGGGGACCTTAAAACTCTTCACTCCTATACTGAAAAATCAATACTAGTGCAACAATACTGAGGATTTCTGGGTGATTTATTCTTACTAATTAACAAAGTTGCAGCCTCTATATCCAATGTTTCCATGGCTGAGATTTCACCTACTGTTTCCGCATATAAAGAAAACATGACCAGTAAGAAAATAACTGAGTGCAAGTGCTGTTTCCTTAGCATGCAAAGGATATGAACATCAAATGTGGAGAAAAAGAACATGCAAAGAGACACAGAAAGGTAAATCCAAAACTAATTTAAAGATACATTTTAAAAGGACAAAAAAATAATATTTAACACTTTCTTAATTATTAAAGGTGACTAGCTGAGACTATGTTCACATAGATGAACACTACTCCACTATCAATCAGCCTTGCGTGATTTATAAGATATTAAACTGTGCATATCTTATTAGCACCATAAACAAAATGCAAAAGACATCATTATTTCTTGACATTAATGGCAACAAAATTCAAATCATTTAGAGAACATTCATCATGCTTAGTACTTACGGATTCAATTTACTGAATATTGCATTCAAAATTATGTGCATTTCCAAATTTGTTCTGGAAAGCTATAATGTAAAATCACATTGTGTAGGTTGGTGGTTTGTGGGTTGTTTTTTTTTGGGGGGGTGTTTAGGTTTTATTGGGGGGGGAGGGTGTGTTGTCATTGGGTTTTTTTTGGTTGATTGGTTGGTTTGTTTGGGGTTTTTTTTCTTTTTTTCTTTTTAGTCTAGAGGGTGAACTTTATTTATTTATCTAATTGACAAGGTACAATATGCACCTCCTAGGACAAACAAGTTCACATTGAAGTACCTTAAATAAGTACTGATTAATTAAGATAGAAGCCTAGGAATGCCTAGAATTTAATATTGAATAACATTTTTAAAAGATATCCCTATGTGCTTTTCTTTCAAATGTCAATTTCTTTAACAAATAAGCAGAACTTTTCATGGTTTTCTGGGAAAGAACAATGGTATCCTACATTCTGTGTTGAACACTGACTTATAACAGTGGTTAGGAAAAAAGAAAATAATTGAGATTCACGTCATAAATGCATAGGAAACAGGTAGAAAATGAACATGAGTGGGCAGTGTGTGCTCGCAGCCCAGAAAGCCAATCGTATCCTGGGCTGCATCAAGAGAAGCATGACCAGCAGGTCGAAGGAGGTGATCCTGCCCCTCTACTCTGCTCTCGGGAGACCTCACTTGGAGTATTGTGTGCAGTTCTGGTGTCCTCAACATAAAAAGGACATGGAACTGTTGGAACAAGTGCAGAGGAGGGCCACGAGGATGATCAGGGAACTGGAGCACCTCCCCTATGAAGGCAGGCTGAGTTGGGGCTGTTCAGGCTGGAGAAGAGAAGGCTGCGTGGAGACCTCCTAGCAGCCTTCCAGTATCTGAAGGAGGCTTACAAGGATGCTGGGGATGGACTCTTCATCAGGACTGCAGTGACAAGACAAGGGATAAGGGGTTAAAACTTAAACAGGGGAAGTTTAGATTGGCTATAAGGAAGAAATTCTTTACTGAGAGGGTGGTGAGGCACTGGAATGGGCTGCCCATGGAGGTTGTGAATGCTCCATCCTTGGCAGTGTGCAAGGCCAGGTTGGATGAGGCCTTGGGTGACATGGTTTAGTGTGAGGTGTCCGTGCCCATGGCAGGGGAGCTGGAACTAGATGATCTTAAGGTCCTTTCCAACCCTAACTATTCTATGATTCTATGATTCTATTCTATACTCAGAAGTCGTCAGGATGTAGTCCTGGGCAACCTGCTCCAAGTGGCTCTCCTTGAACAAAGGGTCTGACCAGATAACCTCTAGAGTTTTCTTCCAACTTCAACCATTCTGTGATCCTGTGATGCTGTGAAAAGCGGTTTCTTTAATTATTGGCAGCACATAATTAATAAGCAATTAATGTGCAATACTTTCAAAATCAGTATCTGCAATATAAACCATTCTACAAAACACTTACAAATCATTAGTAACCTGTTACAAATTTCTGAATATCTCCTGTATCTAATCTCCAGAAGCTCTAATGCCATAGCCACAATTAGAGCTATGCACAACCGCACATACCCACATGCACAGCAGATGTGGGTCCAGGCCCCTTCACATTTGTAAATCCCTTGTAAATATTTAATCCTGCTGATGGCTGTGTTTCTCTTCAGCATTGTCAGTTTTGAGGCATAAACCCACTTTTATCTGACAATTTTGTTTCTCCAGTCACATGCAGAGGTTATTTTCATGTTTCTGTCTTACCATCTACTGGTACTAAGGCCACAGGGGCAAGGTGGACACCCAAAAATTACCCACAGTATTCATCCCTTACTGCAGCTCTGTTGTACCCTGTCATAGTTTACATAGCCCCAGTGAGGTAACTCTTCATACAGTTGCATATTCCTTAAATATAGTAAGTCATTGGTTTACACTTCTTTACCAAAAATGAGCAATTTAACAGAACATTAAAAAGCCCCAAACCTTTAATGTGTATATGGCAAACATGACAATAACTGAAATCAGCGAACAGCAGCAGGAACAGTAAAGACAGCAACTGATTAGATGAGGTTTCAGCTACCTCATCTCATATTGGTGAGGTTCATAACAGTAAAGTCCCACTGTATTTTCTGAACTGCCTGGGAACAGAAAAAATCCACCAAATTCTCAAGGCCAAGGCAGAATCAGCTTTGATTATCTGTCTGCCTAAAGAGTGGTTTAATGAAAAACCTTATTTTAAAAAAGCCTGAAAAAAACGCCTATACTTGCTTGTACTTCAAGTCCAAGCTCATTGTTTGCTTGTTTCTATTGGCTGCCTGTATCAAAGCAATGGAAAGCAACAGTTGAACCTCACTGTGTACCCTTGATCAATAAGCTCAAAAAGAATTTTAAAGCAGTGAATAGTGTCAGTGTGTAATTTTCAGTCGACTGGAACTTGTCAAGGCCAAGAATGTGTAGCTTGGGATTCAATCTAGTAGGATTGCTAGAAAGACAAGCTACTTTTCTGTGCTGAAAGCCTTAACCATAAATTGCCCTAACCCTTAACTACTGCACTGCAGTCCTCAGGCACACTGTGTTTAGGGAAATTTGCCACCTCCAGAAGAAATCCACTGAGTTAGTGTGTTGGACAGGTGATCAAGCAAGTATTCAGAACTGAGGTCTGCTGACTACTTTGAGTCTTGTTGTTCTTGAATATGTGAACCTACCTTGACTGAGAATGAAGCAAGAAAAACTTTCTGAGGAGTCCTATTTCCAGTCTTTCCAGTCCTCACAGGAGGGGTCTGGCAGAGATCCTTTTTTTAACTATTATTATTTTTTAGTTCATTCTTTTAAAGCCATTGTTTAAAACATGAAGACAATCTGTCTGTTGGTTTGTTTGTTTGGCTTGTTTTCCCCTGCAATGACTTTTTTTTCACTCAGTTTATTCACTCACTCAGGGTATGAGACAGCCAGATTTAATTACTCCTTGAAGGTCCATTAATGACTGCAAATCTTCCAAGGCGGGAATAGATATAGATAGCAGTAGTAAAATATTACAGGACAGACATATATAAGAGGGCTAATGAAAGCTGTTGACTTCAGGAGGCAAAGTAGCTCTCTGGTTTCTGCTGCTATGAACTTAAGTAAATTAAGCATTCAGTAAAAGTAACCTCTGCCTCCTCCCAGGCTTTGCTTTCTTCACCCAGGGTTTCACATATGATCACTGGATGAGTAATTCCACGACTGCACAGCTAGGAGCTCCCATGGCACCCCTCCTCACTCATTGGATCTGCCCTCCAGTGCTTCAAATGGAGATGCAACGGAAGGGGACTCTGAGAAGTCAACCTTGGTTCTGAAACTGCTTGTTGCATCTCTGTATCCTTTTTCAAACTGCAGGGGTTTTAAAGCAAATTTAGCACTGAACTACTTTACCCTGGTCGTAACATTTCTGGGAGCAAAGACAGACTTAGCAGATGTGCCAGTGAGAGGCATACTTTTAGCTGAAGAATTCAAGGCCCCATGTCACAACTGTGTTCCATCTATACATATTCTGGAGAAACCAAATTTGTTATGTTTATAATAATATACTTAAACATCTCTAAAGCCTGGATGCACAATAGCAATCCATTCAGTTGTGAGCTTCTCCCCGCCAGGTATCAGACATATTACAAAAGCCTGAAAAAAATTGATTGAATCATAGAATCATTTAGGTTGGAAAAGACTCTTCAGATCATCAAGTCCAACTGTTAACCCAACACTGCCCAGACCACTAAGAAACCATGTCCCTCAGTGACACATCTGATTTGGAGAAAACTCCAGGAACAAACTTGCCAACAAAGTTTTCAAGTTGACAAGCAGGTATTCTTTATTGCGGCACCGGGAGATACGGGGGATAGCTCCTCCTAACATGTGTCTCTCCCTACTGCTCTATACACTGCCTTATATAGATGCTGAGCATACATACATATTCATGAGGTTACATATGGATTACAATGGAGTACAAAATTGTGGTAGGCGTCTGTGAGGGTCGTTTACTTCTTCCAGCAATCTTCATCACTTCTGGCTGCCTTTGACGCATGCGCAGTAAATGCTCATACCAGCTTAATTGGATCGTTAACACCAAAGACATAATAATCCTTCTAGCTTCCTACTTATCAGTTAGTTTAACTGTAGCTCATCCTGGACACCTGCCATTCCTGGATACCCCTTATCCCTATGTCTCATTATTCTAAACTATTTTTCTTAAAACTATGTCAACTATAATGACTTATCTTGCACAAGAATTCTCTGTATGTTCTCTAGCTGTACTCTATTTTTTCCTTCTATGTATCATACCCCTCAGTAATTTTCCACTGCTACTGTTGCAAAGCCATTAAACTTAGCATTACTTAAAACTAATTCTAAAAGTTTATATATTCCATTTTATGATTTTATGCCCCCCTTTGTTTCACATCTATTCATCGTTTAGACACCTCCATGGATGATGACTCAGCCACTTTCCTGGGCAGCCTGTTGGCCTAATGGCTTGACAACCCTCTGGATAAAGAAATTTTTCCTAATATCCATTCTAAAATGGTATTGGGTTATTTTTTTATCTCTCAAAAAAACCTTGTATATAGGTTAATCTTTCAGAGTTTAGGAATTATGTGATCACAGATATGAGTTTCATTTTCAAAACTAAATGAAAGGTTGTACTGCAGTAGCCTGTAATTCTGAAAACGATACATGCCAGTAGTAGAAAGATAATAGTTTTTAGTGAGAAGAATTAGGCTAATCTGATTAAACTTAACTTTATTTGTTGGGGAAAAAGACATAAATAGCATAATCCTTCTCAGTAAAATAATAGTCATTAACCAAACACTTTTTGTTGATGGCTGTCTAATCTCTAGTTCACAGAAGCAAGTCAAAAAAGCAGTAAATATTTTTTTTTTTTTTAAGATCTCCATCTGAAAATATATTTTAGAAAATACCTGGAAATGTAATCATCTGAATTCTGGCAAATATTACACTAAGACTGATACTTTGCTTGCAGTTTAGATAAATATTTGCCACTTCATAGCATTTCTGGCTGACAGTGGTATTGCAGTGTAACAATGATGGACGGTAACTATCTCTTTATCTATCCATTGGGAAATATAGACTTACCAAATTATAGTCCTGGGATAGGGAAAGGAAGAAAAATGAAAACTCAACAACTTTCCCAAATGTCAAAATCCAAATTACAAATTGTAAAGCCAGTTTTTTTTACAACTCCATATTGGCATGGGACAAATGAAACATGTACGAACAAACTGAAAACACATATAGTTTAAGAGTATCTGATCAATCTGTCAGTCAAAATTTCCACTTACAGAAAGCATGCTGAGCACAAGAAGCTGTGGGATGTGCCATAGCAGTATGAGAGCTTCATGTTCGTAGCATCACTGTAATGAAAAACTTGGAGTACAAAACTGAAACTGAATAAACTTTCCCACAAGCCTTACCCAAAAACCTTTCAAGGCATTACAAGAGACAGTCAACATCAGCAAGTACAGGAGGCAAGACAATGCTGCTGTCATACGTATTGCTCAGAAGTAGATGAAATGGGAACAAAAAGTTGGAAAAACTGAACAGCCTATATGTCACACTGATATGCTGAATTGTTTATATATAATAAAACAAAAGCCTTGGGTACTTTGCATGGTGAGCTGTAGTCCCAAAATTCTTGTATGCTAACTGGAAATGGTTTTAATTGGTACTTTTTTTTTTTTTTTTCATTAAAGTTGGCAATTAAGCAAAATGAGGGGTTTTTAATATTTTCAGTGTAAACTTGTTAATCATAACGTATGATGACAAATAAAAGTTACAGCAGTACGTATTAGAAAGATGTAGAGAAACATGGAGTTTCAATACAATATGCAATGCCTAAAGTGTTTTCTTCCTCTGAACAGAGCTCTATAACTTTGCACTGAGCTTAATTTTTATTGCATAAATTAATAATAGCTGTACGAAAACAAATAAGTTTTGCTTCATCTTTGAATTCACAGGTTCTTGGTAAGTATCATTACAAAGGGTACGTGAAGCTTTGGAGTTACGGACTACTCTAACTCCACTGAAAAAAATAGTTTATAGTTTCCTCTCCTAAAAGCATCTTTTGGTCTTGTACTTGACTATTTTTTTTTCTAATTAATGTCAGGCAATCTCCTTAAGTCCATTGTTTTAATCTGTAAATTATTCTTCAAAGGTTTCTTTTCCACTTATGCAGGATTTAAACAAAAATTCCTGTTATGCATAATGAGCCTTTATAGTCTGCTGTCAACTTAATTGAAAAATGGTCATTTTTAATGTTAAGTGTGCTTTAGGGAAAGTTGTTCTGAAGGATAACTCTTGAAAAGAATATGTTTCAGTCCTCTGTCATCTTCTGATTTATCATGACAATTTAAGTCTTAGATTAATTGTATTGACTTAAAATTAGAAAAAATATTTCAACTATTTGCTGGAGTCTGTCTGGAGCTTTAGGGTTACCATTGTAAAAATAGCTGAAAGATTAGTAGGAGGTCTCTATGTATGCAATAAACAGTATTTCATAGAAGTCAAATAATTTTGCTAACTTACCACCATCTGGGTCTAGCTCCCCATTGCTGTTACTGGAAATTCTAAGTTCTGCTCAAAAATTCAGAAGACAAATTTGCTGCCACTAAAGAGGTGAGAAAAAGGAAGAAACCAAATGCTTTTTGTTGAGCTTGAAATCCATGTTCCTAGAAATTCCATTTCTTTGAAAGGCAAAGAGCCAAGTAAGGGAAATACGTTGCCTATTTTGACTCCTGAAAGTTGTGTAGGTGCATGAAGTAGTCAGTGGAGAAAATTAAATTAGCAAAAGCAGCTTTTAAATTTGAAGCCTTAACTTGGGCAGTGTGAATTCAACCTCTGTGTTGGACAGGCAACAGACAGTACTGTTGAATGCTGGGAAGAGCCAGGCATGCATGGCATAAGGTATATGCGCAAATCGAGGAGTCATGGCACATCACTATATATACAGGTAGCCCTATGATAACCCAGAACAGAAGGACTTCTGCCACAGAACTGCCACAAAGTCCTCCATCTGCAGCCAAGAATAAATTATTGACTTAAGCACTAAATCAAAGTGTTACTGCATCACAACTAATAACTGTCATCTTTAGCAAAGCTATAACAGCTCTTCAAAGTCTTCAGCCATAGTACATGACTCCATTTGGAGACACACACAGAAACTAAGTCTTGCCTACCTTATTCAGATTCAACCAGCATTTTGAATGGAAAAACAGTTTATATTTGTATATAACATATATATATATATACACTTAGTTTTGGACTTAAAAATTAATTTAACTCCAACATCTAAAACCAGAAAGTCTAAATATACTCACCTAGAGACTTAATAGACGTGTAAAAAAAAAGCAAAAGAGAAAGAAACTCCAGGTGTTGATGTAAACATACTAGAAATGTGTTTCTTAACATGTCTATGTATAATAATTTGTCTCAAAGAATTGGTTCAGGATAAAACTATTTTTTACTTTTTGTATAAAAGAAAGCAAGACTAATGGATTTACTCTTTACCCATTACAGAGCTGACTACATCATGTGTGTGTCTGAGTTGCTTTTTTCCTGTTTTTATGTCCCCTTGTATCTGCTAAATACTTTGATGAATGCATTCGGTACCGTTAAAATCACTGTGAACCTATGCTGGCTGGTTATACTAAGTTCTTCCTCTTCAGGTTTTTTACTTTGTAAGCTCTTTGAAAAAGAATGATGAGCTATTCTGAATTAAAACCTCCACTCTGAACTGGCTATTAAGTACAAACATGATACAAATAACAACACCATAATATTAATCATGTCATTACTATTAAGAAAGGACCAAACAAAACAATGTGTAATGTTTTTTCTTTGTAACAAAGTTTAAAAGCAAGATGAGATATTGTTCAGGGAAAAGGCCAAACAAAGAGAGATTTTTTTCAGCTGTGCTGGGGATTTTTATGTGAATACATTTGTTTCTGTTGTTAAAACTCAGAAGTCTGTCTTTAGACAGATTGTGTAAGAACGCCTACAACTATGTTAAAAGACCAATGATCCAAATAGTAGTTAATTTTTCAGTCAAATTTTACCTGCACAATATGTAGATAGCATAATAACTGTAGTTTTCCCCTAAAGCACCCTAAAACAAAAACCCTAGCAAAAGCAATCTTTCGGAAAAATATGTCACAACTTAATCGTTGTGCAAAATTTTCTTTGTTTTATCAGAAGATCATTTAAGAGGCATGAACTGGTACTGTGAGCCCCAGATCTGAAATTAAGGCTGTTGATAAGACCCCTTGTGAGGACCGTAAATGACTTCCTGATAGCTTTGCATAATAGCTCTGTTACCAGTGGGGTCTCAGGTGCTAAAATAAAACTTACTGTTCCTTTTGCATTGTTCAGTAATGAAACACGAAATAAATTTGCTTGATACTGTTTTCTTTAGTTTTCTAAGGTCACCCACTGGGTTTGCCTAAAGTGTTCATCCTATGGAACGTGACTTTATAATGTAGCACTCTTGGATACTGCAGTAGCTCAAAGACAGAAACAAATGAGATGGCAAGTAAATTTCAGACAAAAGGAAAAAGTGTTTCTCGTGCACATTCTGGAGGAAAATAACTAGAACATGAGGACAAATTAAAATGGAAAAGAATGTGAGATTATTACTTTTTGATAGGAGATGTACAAACAATGCTAATCAACAACTCAAGTCACTAATGCCTGGAATACAGGTGGCTACTTGATGTTGCTTCAATGCTGATAACCTCTTCATAATTCTTTTTGTGGCCCAGTTTGTTTCCCAGCCTGTACCCTGCATGGTGTTTCACTGAGAAAATTCAGAAGGAATGAAGGTACTGGGGAGAGAGATAAAAAGGAAAGGATGAAAGGAGAGATGGAGAGAGAACTGCTCCTTATGCTACAAATAAAAACCCAAATCTACTGACCAAAATTTTCATGAACATGTATTAATTTAAATTTCTCCATTTTCCAGTTTACTGTCAAAAAAAATGCCTTGAATTAACTTGGTTTAACCTGATGTTAATAGAGAGCACAATGCTATCTGTAATGCTTCCATTATACATATTGTGATTTTTCTTCTTCCATTATATTGTTTGTGAAATATTTTCAAAGTCTGCTTTTAAAAAATTATTTCACTGAAATTAAAAAAAAAAAAAAATTACCATTCTAGACAAAGAATTGTAATTAATAACAAGACTATGGTCTTCTAAAATTGTTTTCTTATACACAGAATTTCAAACCAGATTTAATTAAAGCTTAATACCTTGATTGATGAAAAGTTTTTTTTTTTCATTAATGTAACTGACTAGAAAGAATAAAACATATCCCAAGCACAATCTCTCCATCTCTGGCGGTGTTCAAGCCCAGGTTGGACAGAGCTTTGGGTGACATGGTTTGGTGTGAGGTGTTCCTGCCCATGACAGGAGGGTTGGAACTAGATGATTTTAAGTTCCTTTCTAACCCTAACTATTCTATGATTCTATAATGAAAACACAAAGTTTTTTCATGGTTTCATAAATACTTGCAACACATATCAAAAAAAGATTTGATTTGTCCTTGGGAGAAAAAGAATGGGGTGATTTCATGAAAGTCCATGTAAGCATAGCTGGTTTAATGAAGGAATATATACCTAGTCAAAGCAGAAATAATTCAGAAGTAATTTAAGGTCGAGGTGTTGTTTTGTTTGTTTGTTTGTTTGTTTCTTAGGATTTATTTATGTTCCTGAATCTTTTTAATCTGTTTCAACCATAAAATCTCATTAAATATGGCATAACACAGAAGGAATTGTAACAGTATCTCGGTTTTGTCATGCTTTGGTCATTTTTTTGGGGGTTGGGATTTTTGGGGTGTTGTTAGAGATAGCCTCTCCAAATTACGTTTTCTGGTATATTTCCTTAGCCACCTGTTTAGCTTTTCTGTCCCTCATATATATTCTAGAAGCAAAGAGTCAATTTATTGCTGCTGTGGAGGTAGTAATCAGGTTTATTATGACAGCACCTCCCCTGTGGTAGTCAATGTGCACACTAAGTAATGGACAACCGATATGTCACACAGCTTGCTATCAAGGTAGACAGGAGGAGGACAGTGTTAGGGAAGAGATGCTACCTTTTAGTGAGCACTTTCTAAACTTTTGGTGAAGGAAGAAAGGTTTAATTACAGTGTGTCACAAAAAAGGAAGGAAAGGAGTGGCAGTAGTAGAGACACAGATGCTGTAGCGAAGGAGATGGAAAGGACAGGAAAGAGATGAGTATAATCATAAGAAAGAGAGTATGAAGGGAGAAGAGAATAAGAATTAGAAGCCAGCCGAAGCCAAAAAAATACAGTTAAAGCTAATGAAATTTTCCTGAAGTGCTATCATCCTTCTGCCTTTGAGTGGGGTCTTTATTCAGCTTTTTCTTATCACAGGCTGCACTGCCTGGTCTACGAAAACAGTGGAAGGACTGAGGGCCATAGAGCAGGGTATAGCTACCTAAATCACAGCAGCATTGGCTCGGCATGCTATTATTAGCATAGCAACAGTGTGTTGGCCTAATTTTTCATAATCTACTTTTCATGCATTAACACGCTGATTATTTATAATAATTTTTGAAAATTAAGTTTTTTGAAGACTTTTAAAGTGCTCTAATATCCTTCTATATTCCTAGAGATCCCATGCTATCTTACAATGTATCTGATTTTCTTCAACCTATTGTCTTCAACACAAGAAGAGCCTGTATAGCTTCTAGTAGGTTAATGTTAGCAGTACTTTATCAGCACACTTTTCCCATTTAATAAATTCAAAACAATAATTGTGTCTTCACATCTCATATTCAAAAAAGTTATAAAGAGAGGAACTTAGAAAAATACCACAACAAAGATAAAATGGTAGAAAAAGAAGGAAAAATATCAAAATGGTGAAATGGAGGCATGAATTAGTGTAATAAAAGGCTTTCTTACATTTGATATGACATTTATTGGCCTCTAAGCACTGGGGACATAGTTATTACATTTATCTTCTATCATCCATGTTTATATATTTGTAGTCTGATTTTTCTAAGTTATCATAGTTTTTTTGTGTGTCAAGTGTCAGTACGTTAACACATTTTTACACTAGAGATCTAGAAAGAGAAGCAAGGAAGTAATGATGAAAGCAAAACCACATGACAACTCTTTTTCTCTTTATGGTCCTGGTGATATGTATTACAAAAGAAGTTCTAAGAAACTTGACACTTTTAGGGATGCTGACAGTGGAAACAGGCGTTGCTCCTCTCTTGATACCAAACATCTTCACAAAATATAATTAAAATACTAATAAATATCTTGTCCTAGTATTTTCCAGCTTAGATCTCATGTATAATGAGAAGATGAAACATCAAGAGCATGGGTGATATTGAAAATAAATTTGCAGATTACTCCTATTTCATAATACCAAGAAAATTAGACCACAACAATTTTCAGTAATTTCGTAGATATTACAGCAGCAGTATGCATGTTGCTGAAGGCTGGGCTGTGGTGATGCTTTCATTATAAAGCACATTTTTCAATCATTTAAAAACTCAGACATTATAAAACTTTAAAATGCAGTTTCATGCTTTTTTTTTTCACATGAGGAGTTCAGAAATAATAAAGCTAGGCAAGTACTGGCACTTTTGCAACTCAGGAATAAATTTTAAACTAAATGAATTTTGAAAAGTGTTTTATGTTCATTTTTCTTGTTGGTTTTGATCAAATATTCCTTCTACCTTTTACCCCACCACAGTGGCTAAGGACTCCTATGGTCATTGCAGTATATATGCCACTCCCCTTAAATGGAAAGGCAGAGTTTAAGATGAGAAGATTTTCATATGAATGTAAAGATAGTTTAAGTAGTATTCTGTACTGCAATGAACCAAATCAAAGAGGGAGAATAAAAAATCTTTATTTAAATCGTACAGCAAATAACCACCCTACATTAATAAAGCAATGGGCGTTATCAGATTATCATCTTCAGATGACAATTAAAAATACAGATGTGCAGTACTCTAAGGAAAAATAGTTTATAAGAGGTCTGAACCATTGTTTGATCTTCACTACTTGTATGAAGATCAGCTTGGTTGTGAAATAACTGTGTTAATTTTCCTAACAACATAACGTGTAAGAGGTCGCAGTTTTGCATGTCTGCAGAAGGAATAGATGCTTTGTTGCATTCTGCAGTGAAGCTTTGCTTGCAAGTTTTACCATATATGTATGCTAACTTATGCATTACCTTCTTACTAGTTTTGATAATCTGATATTTCATTTATTCTTTAAGAGATGTACCTGTATTTTCACTTAGCATATTTCTTCATTATGTCTAGTTAGAAATAAGAGAAATCCATAATTTCTTTTCCCAGCAATGCTAAGGATTTACGTGTAATTCTGCAAAGGGATCTCTGTTTCAGCTCATCCACTTGCATAGGAAGTGTAATAAATATTGCATACAGGCAATTCAGGAGAATTGAACTGCAAAAAAACAAATTTTGTTTTCATTTACAACTTGAAAAAACATTTTGAATTTTCTATATTCTCTTTTTCTTCCCGTGAACTTTCAACTGCTGCTGGTTTACTCAAGAATAACAACCAACATGCACATATATTGCTTCTACAATAATTTCACCTTTTATCTTGATTTGTAAAATTGGCAATTTGACAATCCCACAGACTAGGTAGCTTTTTATCTCCTTCTAGATTATGTTTATCTCACTTTAGCCAATCAAGATTGTGAACTGGGAATATTGCAATAAAATGCAATGCAATTTTATTATAACATATAAATTTAAACAGTCTTAATTGCACACGTGGTAGTAATGACTGCAATTTTATTTTAATGTTCTGTGCAATAAAAAATGTTTTGTGAAGTACTCAGTGAATTATGTATATTATAGAGCATATTCTAGAGTTTTGTGTTTATCTCCAGAAGAGAGAGAAATACAAATGGATAAAATTATTCTGAACAGACAATAATCCAAAATCATGTTTATTCAGTGACAACCACACTGTATAGCCTTGGCTAGCAATAAGTAGATATATAGGTGAGGAGACACCTTCTAATTTATGGATTCTTTTGAAATTAACCTTTCAAGGGATGTATTACTAAAACATGTCTAGCACCTTATTTATTTCCTAATATTGGATTATAAAATATATTCTGCAAATTGTAATGGTATAGAAGCATCCTGAGACTCTTAACTCATAAGCAAAGTTCTTTATAAGCAGGTTAGAAGAAACACTCACCATCCCTGGAGTGAAGGGTGGACTTTGATTGACACCGCTAATCTACCATGCACTGCCATTTTAAAAAATCCTGTAGTCTGAAAGAGAGGAGGGAAAGCCCCTGGAGAAAGCTCTTCTCCAAATCACATCCACAACTCAACATTTGATAATGACAGAGTTGACCCACTTCAAAGCCAGAGGAAAAAATATACATCTAACATTTCTAAAGTCAGAGACATATTTTGACTTACCATACAGGTTGAAAGTGCAATTTATTAGTGTTAATACATACAAAAGACAAAAGAACTGCAAAGGTATTTTGAAGCCAAAAGAAAACAAACTAGAAGGGAAGAATAAACAAACAGATCAGAGAGAGACTCTGAGGGAAAGCATAGCAGTATTAGAAGAAAATATGTTTCCCTCTTCTGTTCAGCGTTATGATGGCATAACTGTTTTAACTGGCTTATTCACCATTTCTTAAGTAGTACTGTATATTGCAATGTGGCTATGTGTACATTAGAAAGCAGTGAAAATATGTAAATCAAAGCAGTCAGAACAGAGGACCCCACACTACACACAGCTGCAGGATTCATGCTGATGGTCCCGGAAGATCAGTGCTGAGAACATCTGCAGACCAGTAAGGGCACTACAAGAAACCATTTTGCAGTTCAGCTTCATATTATATGCAATTGTCACAGCTGGCACACCTTGGGTCTGGCAGAAGCTGGAGGAGATAAAGTGCTCTTCCTTAGGAAGCTGTACTGAGCATGTACCCCTGGAGGAACTTTGGGCTGGCAGAAAGACATCATGCAACTGCTAGAAAACAGGAGACTTTTCTAATTCAAGAAAAATATCTGCAAACAAGCCTGTGCAATTCTACAGTATTAAACAGAAGAATGCAGATGCCAAAGAGGGCTTCCCAGGAGGTCTTGGAACGAATGAAAAAGACTTTGAGATCTATGTATGATCTATTTTTACGACTGTGAGATGTTATTGTATGCCTACAAATGGACTCGGTATGGACTATGAAATCATAAGTATACTTGCTACATGAAGAAGAACAAGTGAAAAAAACTGATGCCTGTGTAGATTTAAAGCAAGAGAACTATAACCAAAAGGTAAAAACAAGGCAAGCCTGTTTAAACAGTCTCTGTTTCCCTGAGAAAATATAAAAAATCCAAATGGAATTTGCTAGATAAAAGTTATCCAGATGATTTATAGAGACTGACATAATAGAATTGTGTTTACTTATGTAAAAGTGAGCTGCATTACTCAAACAAGACTATATTGTAGTTCCTATAAAACAAATTTACAGTACCATAGGAAAATAACCCAGACAGATCCTTTTATGTCTCTTCTTTTTTTCTTATTCAGCATCTGAAGCAACAGATAAAAACTTGAACTTTTCTTTGAAGGCCTTTAATTGCAGAATCTGTTGACCATGTTTCAAAGAAGCAGAATGGAAAATAGAGTTAGCATCATAATCTGCCAGGCATAATGGTCATTATGCAATTCCTAATGAATTCTTGTGTTTAATTTTCTTTATTTTATAAAATTTGCTTTTCAACAAAAGTCAACTGACATTTAAAACATAACAGCTTACTTATTAGCTTACTCTCATGAATTGCAGTAAGTTGGAAATGAATTCTTGAAAACGTGTAAAAAACTTGTAAAAACCTTGTAATTAATGTGAAGTTTCTCTCAGCTCTTTTGTTGTCACTAGATGTAATTATCATAGGATGAGTTGGTAATGCATCCTTGCACTGATGTGCAATTTCTTGGGATATTTCAGTTTGCTTTATTGGTTTTAATATTTATTAAAGATAGTGAAATGAAAATATTTTAGTTATAGTGCCTCATTAGCATGATACATTTATGTGTAATTTATACATTTGTTACATTATCCAGAAGATATCCCTATGTTTGTAACATATTAGATAGAAACAGCAAACACCTTGTTGCTTTGTCACTGTGAACAGGCTATTTGACTTTTTTTGGCATGTGATTTCATCACCAATTCTCTATTTGGTTGTCATGGCTTAAAGCTAGCTGGTAACTAAGTACGACACAGCCACTCAGTCACCCCACGTTCACCCCACTCAGGAAGGATGGGGATGAGAATCAAAAGAATGTAAAACCCACAGGTTGAGATAAGAACAATTTAACAACTAAAAGTGCAATATAGTGATATCAAAAAGATACTGACTAATAACAAAAACGATAATAGGAAATAACAAAAAAAAAAAAAAAAAAAAGAAAAAGAAATGAAAGTTCTTAAGTCCCAAGTGCTGCACAATATAACCACTCACCACCCGCCGACCAACCAACACGCGGCCCAACCCAAGCAGTGATCTGGGCCTTCCGGGTAACTCCCCCAGTTTATATACTGGGCATGACGTGCTGTGGTATGGAATATCCATTTGGCTAGCTTGGGTCAGGTGTCCTGTTTGTGCTTTCTCCCAGCTTCTCACGCCCCTCCTCATTGGCAGAGCATGAGACTGAAGAGTCCTTGATTGGAGTAAGCATTACTTAGCGACAACTAAAACATCAGTGTGTTATCAACATTGTTCTCAGACTAAAGCTGAAACACAGCACTGCATCAACTGCTAGGAAGAAAAATAACTGTTACAGCTGAAAAAAGTACATTCATATGTGTGGATCTTTTTTCAGTTAAAGGCATAAAACTCCCAAGAACAGATAATTATACATACTAGCTTATTTAAATAAAACCAGATTATTTAAAAAAATATAAAATCCTGTATTATAAAAACACAGAGATTGTCAGCTGTCTTCTTTTCTGGGGGGTGACATGTCTTACCAGAGAGATACTTTTTTAAAAACTGTATGATAAAGTATATCATAGAGACAGAATTAATTCAGCCTTGTAACTGATGTGGACAGTTTCTGTATCTTTCTTCAGTTGTTCCTGTTATCTAAGATTTCAAAGTAATTGTAAAGAGAGGCTGTGAAAATTCTTTCTAGCTATGGCTTCCATCTGCCTGCAGTATCTAGGATGAAACTCCCAAATCAGAGTATGCTTCTTTTGTAAACTGCCTATGTTTACTTCATGACAATGGGTAAGACAGGCTTTAAAGCCTCATAACTTACACGGTAATTTTAATTAATGTTGCTGTAAGTTAGGACAGTCATGTAGCATTAATAATGAGATTATAATTATTATTCCTTTTTTAAATATCACTGTCATGCTGACAGCATCTATCTCTTACCACATGCACATGACAAGCATCTGCATCCTGTCCCAAAAGACAAGTTGTCAGCAGTTGAGTTCCTACCAACTTTACTCAAGTTTAACAGTATATCTACTTATATTGACGGTATTGTCAACAGTTGTCTCATGTCAAGGGTGGAGATGATAATGAAAACCCACAGCAGGTGAGGAGCCTGCTTGGCAAATGAAAAATTGAAGATACATGAACTCATTCTTTTCCTGATATTGTTTTTCCTCTGCTTTGGGAATGGGCAGTTTCCCTCTCACTCAAAATATCCTGTTCTCTGCCCCTTTCCTCCCGTCTTTCTCTAATGCCCACAATTTCCCAATGTCCATGCAAGCAGCCCAGGGGCCCCACACAGCAGTAGGCATTGCGCATTGTCACCTCCACTGGGTGGCAGGAAGTGGGAAACAGCAGCCAGTATGGCAGGAAGGGTAGGACAGCCCCTCAGCCTGTCTGCAGCACCTAAAACTCTCACCCACTGGGGGTTTTGCCCCAGAGCTGATAGTCCTCTCAAGAAGTTATCAGTGATGAAAGTATATGAAGATGACCATGAGAAAAGAAGGCTGCGTGGAGACCTCATAGCAGCCTTCCAGTATCTGAAGGGGGCCTACCAGGATGCTGGGGATGGACTATTCATCAGGACTGTAGTGACAGGACAAGGGGTAAAGGGGTTAAAACTTAAACAGGGGAAGTTTAGATTGGATCTAAGGAAGAAATTCTTTACTGAGAGAGTGTTGAGGCACTGGAATGGGTTGCCCAGGGAGGTTGTGAATGCTCCATCCTTGGTGGTGTTCAAGGCTGGGTTGGATGAGGCCTTGGGTGATATGGTTTAGTGTGAGGTGTCCCTGCTCATGGCAGGGGGGTTGGAACTAGATGATCTTAAGGTCCTTTCCAACCTTAACTATTCTATGATTCTATGATTCTACGAGCTGACAGCAGTGTGGAGCAGCCTGTGGGACATCCACCCTTGCAGTGCTTGGGGATACAGTGGCTTTCTTTACCAGCACTTGCACTGTTGGAGTCTGGGGAGAAGCAGGGGTACATGCCAGGCTGAAAAGAATATGTATTCCTTGAAAGCAGAATAAATGGAGCAGCCTGCCCTCCCCAGAGAAGTGATGGGAGCCTGTGACTCATACCTGCTGTCGGGCTGTGTGTGTGTGGAGGGAATGCACAACTTTGAGTGTGTCTGTAGGATTAAAGCTTGGTGAGAGTCATCTAGAAGAGTACTTAGAAAACCGTGTTTACTAACATTTTATAGGAGTCCTGTGGTGTGGTTTATCTGTTTCATTGCAGATATTCATCATGAAAATATTGTTCACTGATTGCTTATTAATTATGTGCTATTCATAAATCAAGAAATCAAGTTTTGATGTTAAATGGATTTAAAG
The DNA here is from genome assembly GCF_963264785.1 of Psittacula echo. Lineage (NCBI taxonomy): Eukaryota > Metazoa > Chordata > Aves > Psittaciformes > Psittacidae > Psittacula > Psittacula echo. The sequence continues at coordinate 89,022,184 of NC_137737.1, read as the reverse complement.
CATGTAAACAGAATAGTTTTTCCCTGAGATTCATGGCATCTTTGTGCATAACTTTTTATTTCTGTGACTCCCTTCCTTTTCTTCTTCACAAAATCTTGATTGCTTTATTGAAGTTGTGCTAAAAATCTTTTTGACTTTCTCTCTTTTAAAAAAAATGAGTCAAAGGTGCCATCAAAGGTGCCTTTTATGCAGCTTGCAAATACAAGTCCCTTTTTGAGAAACACATACACAGATATACAAGTGGCTCTCCATTTCCACATCTTATAGAGGCAGCTAAGATATCCTCTCTAAGAATACAGAAGCTGGATGTCCTACCAGACATCCTGTTCCTCCAGATATTGTCTTCCTACTTTCAAATTGCAGCCCCTGAGCTGACAGAAATGAGAGAAACATGGAGAAAGTATATGAGCAGAAATTTGGTAATTACTTTTAGCAGTTCTTGAGTAGCACACTCTTGCATGACCTGGTCACATAATCACACACATATCTTCTTATAAGTGACCTTCTTAAACAGAATTAAAAGTAATTAATTTCTTCTTGTGAGTGAGACCAGTACATGGCCACATCAGCAACTTTATATACAATGATAAAAAGTCTGCAGGCAAACTTTGCTATGTAGTTCTGAAAAAAAAAGAAAAAAGGACGTCCGCACTTGCTCCAAATACATACCTAACATCTAAAAAGAAATTTTCCTTAGCTTTAGCCATGTGAAAAATTCTCTCTAGCCATCTTTCCTGTTGTACTCTTAGGCTTCAGGTTGCTTCTGAGGCAGTCATTTTCACTTAAAGTACAGTAAAACACTATTATCATGCATGCACATAGACCACAGTTCTCAAATCCTCAGACCTTGACAAAAATGTTTTCTTGCTAAAAGAAGACTCTAGATTATTATTCAGAGAGGTTCATGCCTTTGAAGAATTTCAGCTGCCAGACCATGGCAGTTCCAGGAAATCATGCATAGCTTTAAATATTGAGTTATTTCTTTTTTTATCCATTTTTATTATGAATCATATGTGTTGCAATTCCTGCAAGGAAAAAAATGTAGGAAATTTCAGCCCCATTAGCTGTCATCCTCCACAAGATTAAAAATATCTGAGGTGGGGTTTTAATGGCAAACTTTGTCAGCACTGCTGTATCAGTTAAGAAAAACCTGCATAATATACACACATAGCACATAATCCTTGTGCTTTTCCTGGGATAATTTCTCTGGATTTCTGGGAATAGTCTACATTAGCAAAAAAATAGTTGTGCTAATGTGATCTTCAACTGATGATATTACATGACACTTTATCTCCAACGATGTAGTAACAGGAGACTGTAACCTGAGCATAATGAACACAGGAGTATAACTCCACTGCCATGTCGTAATCTCTAGAACAGAGTCATTTTTCTGCAAGGGTTCAATAGTTCATTAAATTCATCTCTGTGCAATGGTTAGACATGCATTTCATTTACCTTTCTCTCAAATTTGCCTTTGTTCACTGCTTGTTTGGTTTTTAATACTAAGCACAGTTATTTAATCCACTCAAATATTTGCATTGGATTCTCCTTCCTAGTAATACTATGGGCAATTACACTTTCTAGGAAAGCCTCAATGTAGAACAATGTTATCAATAGAACACAAAACAGTCTAAGAGGCTTATCAATTGAGATGAGTTCAGAAAGGTTTTACATGCAGTGTAGTTCTTTAATTTTCATGTCAAAGAATTTTGCCAGTGTCTAAGATCTGAGATATTACAAACATGAATAAATAACTGCCATGAGCAAATAACTACCTATGACTAGTAATAATATAATTCTTGGTATGCGGATGCATTTCTCGAAGGAAAGTGATTCATTACCAAAATACTTTAGTACTTTTTAGCTTCACCCCAAGGGTCTATGCCTGCTCAGGCCACCTTAGAATAAATTGTTTCCTAATAACAGGGAAATAAGGTATGTCTGATTCTTTTTAGTTTCTAGAGGTTTTAAATGTTAGTTTAGCAGCTTTGAATACATTGGGCTTCCCTCTGTTGCATTCGTCAGGCCATTTTGGCTTGATAGAATAACAGATGATAATAGATGATAATAAGATATCATAACAATATCTTTCCTGGATTTTATGTTTGTTTAATTTTTTTAATGTTGAATTACAGAAAATTCTTATGTTCCTACTTATGAAACTACAGCAGTTACCATTATACATTATTTTTAAAGTGGGAGCTTTATAACAGAATGCTGTTTGAAACCAGTGCAGACATATCATAGATTACAACCTAGACTGACTGCTGCAAGGTATGCACTTCTGTGTCTGTCAAATATATGAGAAAAGAGACAATGGCAATCAGATAGGTTGAAGCATGTCTAGGTGACAGATAATGAAGTTTTGCTCTGGATTTTCCATGATACAGTTTTTCTTCTAGAGGCTGTTCTCTAGCCTGGAGGATTGGCATGTAATTATAATTACAACCCATGAGAAACAGTTTCCAGCTTGCAATCTAGCTTGTTTCGTGTTTGTTATTTTGTATCTTTAATTTTCAGGGATTGTGTGTTTCCAGTCACTGTTACACTTAGCATAAATTACATAGGTGGAAGAGAGACACACTGTCAGTGCTTCGTGAAGAGTAATTTGCCTATTATGGGCTCACAATGTCTTATTTCACAATGCTATAATTAATCAACTGCCTTTTGGCAAGTTAGTGTCAGCTGCAGAGCAAAAGACTTCTGTCACATCATGACTTGCTAGTCTTCATTAGCTGTATAGCAACCTTTAAAATTGCAGAGGCAGACTGACATTACTTAAACAACATAGGTTCTACCTCTGTGTGCACCTACTCAGCTGAGAAGACCTATCAATTTTTAGAAATAAGTACTCTGCAGTATTAGCAAAAGATTCATAATCTGGTCCAGTGACTCTAAGGCTTTTGTTCTGAAATGCATGGTTGCTCATAAAATGCAAATTTTGCTTCTTTTGTTTCAGAATAATTAAATGCTTATTAGTACAGAACAGTGAATTCCTGACAGATGTAATTATGAGAAATATACCTTTTATTTACAAGAAAAAATGTTTTCATGTATCACCCACAATTTAAATTTCTTCACAGTATATAATAATATTTACTGAAGTCTTAATTTAGATCAGTACACAACAGATTATATTTGCCCTGGTGTACATTCCTCCACAGCAAACCAGTGAGGGGTATTGACAGCAGATACTTAACTGTGAAAATCACTCAACATCAGATCATTAAGGCAACAAAATGAAATGAAGGCAACAAAATCATAAGTACAGATTCTGCATTTGCGGTAGCCAACATATCTAAAAGAGATGAACAGAAGGAAAAAAACCCCAACATATTAGAGAAATTACTGTCGCTGCATCCTTCTTTAATTGGGCAAACAGAAGTGGCAATCAAATGACAACTCTGAAGGTCACAGTTTAATCTTTGCTCTCTCTTTGATTTTGGATGCTTTCATTTTCTCGTGCATAAATAAAAGCACCTTGAGGGGATCCAATAGCCACATTAAGGGTTTTTATGAGAAAAAGTGTTCAAGATTTTAAAACATGGTATTCTGAGGAATATTATATTTGATCTCAAGAACAGAGATGTAGGAAATCAGAAGATATTTTAAAAAAACTTTTATCAACAATTTTATCTGGTTACCAGATAATCACTAGAAGAATGTTTCATTCTTGCTTTCCAAGTACACTCTGAAGGACAAAGAAAAAAAAAGAAAAGAGCAGTATACTGTATGAAGAAGACGATAAGAGAATTAAATCACAGTGAAGAAAATGTGTCTATTATTTCTGTTTTCTAATTCCCCTAAGTACATCCATGATAGATGTCATTTTAATGAGCTTCATGTTTTCTGTTGGATCATATATGCAAAGTCATCAACAAGATTTTTCTGGTACAGTATAAGGGTCACTTTCTAGAAGTATGAAGAATGGTACACAGCTCGTCTGTGGGGTAGGATCAGGGAATGATCAGGACAGAAGGAGGTCTCCAGTACTTTGCTCAAAGAAAAATGGGCTGTAACCTAGAACTTCCTTTCCACACCTACTTCATTTTCACACTAGTGCATCATGGATGAATGTGTGTGAGAGTGCCTTAGAACTTCCGTCACTGTCGCTGGGTTTGTGATGTTTCAACTCAAGGACACCAGGACAACTGTGGAAGCTTTGGCTGCATTGAAGTTGACTGGACATTTTTTAATAGGATTTTCTCATAAATATTTAGTGAAACAATTCAACTTGCAAATTCTAACAGCAGCAACAACAGAAAGATTTACACAAATAAGCTGAAGATCATAATGTGATTCATAAATACCGTACAAAACCATTTTCTGAAGTACCACTTTCTGCAAATAGAAAAGTTCCAGGTCTATCCTGAAAATGTAAACACCAGATGGAAACCGAAAGGAACCTAAATTCTTTTTTTATATATTTTTATGGCAGTTGTCTAGATCACAGTTTTCAATGCCTGCATTGGCAATCCTGCACTTTTATGAACTCTCAACACCAACAGTTGGTGAAGAAGTAAATGAAGAATTGTGTGAAATTAAAAATGGCGTTGGGGGAAGAAACATTAGTATTCCTAAAGCATCACAGTCATCCAGCCAATAGGAAGCTCTCCAGAGATCATGACCTTGGTATATTTATTTTCTGCAAGTTTCTATGTTGCAAATTGAGCTACAACAGAATTAAGTACTAGGGCAAGACAGGTTAGCAAAAAGAGCATAGGCCATGACTAACAGACAATATCTAGAACATTTTCAACCACTTTTCCTCTTCCTGTTTCAAAGAAGAGAATGTATTTGTATTTCCGTGTTCACTTTACAGTCTGGAGAGCATATAAGCACACATTAATGGGCACTTTTGTCTCGTCTTTCTTGCAATATTGAACATTTTTCTAGGAGGGTTTTCTTTTGTACCAGACAATGGCGTGTAACATACTTATACAGGGTAAAGTGGGTACAGGTGTCCCTGCTCATGGCAATGGGGTTGGAACTAGATGACCTTAAGGTCCTTTCCAACCCTAATTATTTTATGATTCTATAAAGGAGCTGATACAGACATTTTCGTGACATAACTTTATGTTCTGTTTTACTAACTGTTTGCTTGTTTCTCTTTTGCTTTGTTTCTGAGGGCTTTTTGTTTTGTTTTGTTTCATTTTGAGTTTTTTGTTTGGTTTTGTTTTGGGGTTTTTGTTTGGTTTGGTTTGCTTTTTGGTTTTTTGTGTTTTGTTTGTTTTTTTTTTTAAAAAAAAACCCCTATTTCTGACAACACATAGTGTCTCACTTTTTTTGTGCTTTTTGTTAGATGGCTAAACCCAGAAAAAAATCTGTTATATAATGTTAGTGTAAATTCCAGAATATATTTAGAAAATATATTTTTGCCCAGGGAAGTTGTGAATGCTCCATCCCTGGAGGTGTTCAAGGCCAGGTTGGACAGAGCCTTGGGTGACATGATTTAGTGGGAGGTGTCCCTGCCCATGGCAGGGGGGTTGGAACTAGATTATCTTAAGGTCCTTTCTAACCCTAACTATTCTATGACTCTATGATTCTAAAATAGATTGTTCACTTTTTTTTTTCATCAAGAAAAAACTACAGGAATAAAGAGAAGGGAATTACAAAGCATCAGGTGAGGAACTCTGTTCACATTCAAGTTATGGAGCTAATGTGATTTCATATGCAAGAGTTAAAAACTAGAAAACCCCTTACAAAAAATTAATGAACTAATAGAACGAGGGTGCACCACAACATATAAACAAGCTGATGTTATGTAACCAGTGATATAAAGTTATTTGTATAGTTATAAGTTCGGTTGTTTTTTTCTGTGTTTAGAGATCTTGATCTGTATACAAAGCAAATAGCAAATGGCTTGTAGCATGTGGATGCATGCAGTAATTTTCAATTTCATATAAAATTTCATATAAAAAATATGGTGATCATGAGGGTTTTGTTCCCAATCCTGTGATTCTGCAATCAGGTCTTTTGGAAGTCTTTATTATCTTGCAAATACCTGTCTAAGTTTTCTGACTGTGTGGGGTAGAAGATAGAGGTAACGAGTATACACTGATTTCACAGCTGTTGTAGATTAATTGATGGGTAGTCAATTTGGAAAGTCTGATGTATTTAGTATTATGTTCACCTTAAAATCTGAGGCTGAGATAATCGCATTTTTTCCACATGTATCACAGGAAATCATTACCCACTTTATGGTACATTAATACGATGTGACACATTACATCATTGCTACATATAGACTGACTTTGTATTTCATCAGTCGTGTCAGAACCCTGCTTCAATAGTGAATATCCAATCTGCAACTGTTGGTCAAGGTTATTGTCCTCACAGATGAAATATATATTATTAGAAGGAATTTTAAAAAAACAAGTGTCTGTCTTGCTAAACCAGTAAAAATGAAGAGAAAATCCCAGCAACTCAGGAAATCAAATTTGAAATACTTTTTCAGAATTGTGAATATTTCATATTCTAAGCACATATAGGTAAAAGAGGAAGCAAGAATGCCACAAAAGGAATAAAATATTCTGTAGGTTAGCAGTCTAACTTTAACTTCAATTTTCATCTAATATAATTTAACCATTCTGTTGTAAAGCTGAGAGCCAAAGTAAAGCAAAATAAATTACCATATTTAAATATCCTCTGCAGACATTATCTTCAAATTAATATCTTGTCACTGAAAAGTAATGAAAGCCTCAAATTCCTTGGTTCTACCATAACCAGAAATTACCCCTAGTCACATCAGTGGCTGCTGGTTCATCAAATGTTTTCATGCAGAGCTCCTGGACCTAGCCAAACCTGAGGCTGAGCTTTGAACCGAGGTGAGATTTTCTCCATCAGAATGCCTAATTAGTGCCTACATGTTCAAGACAGATTTTTGTGTTTTCATATAAATTTGATTTATTAAAAAATGCAGCTCCTAATTGTTTTAGTCAGCTCTATAGAACTTATAGACTTGGATGCTCTTGAGAGTAGCAGTAGAGGGGAAACAATATCTTACTGATTTCTAATCTTGGCTTCCTATGGGGCCTTATGAGACGGAAAGGTCTTAGTTTCAGCACTGAAACTAGGAGTGATATGGTTTTCTTGTAAATGTCATTACACAGCTAAGAGGATTAATGCAGATATTCCAATGATATTATGAGCATCACGTAAGCTTTGAGTGTTAATATAGATGGGAAGACAGAGAGTCATGGGTGCAGAACCAGCTCCATCTGGTATGCTTCAAAAAGAGATTTTCAGTCATATAAGGAATTACATCTTAATGGTGGAATGGCAGAAAGATATCTCCTCCAGACAAATTAAGGAGAGTGGATGACATATTGGTTATGAAAAGCAACTCTTCTGTAAAGTATAGGAAGTCATATGAGCAATAAAAATTTCCAATCTGATCTTCTGTGGCTTAGACATACTATTAGCATCATGTAATGTAGTTAGTGTGGTGGAAATACAGGAAAGTTTAATATCTACAGGAAGGTTTATGTAAGTTTCTCTAGCAAATTAATATTGTGCATAACTTCCTGGAGAAGAATAAACTCAATAACTAAAATAACTAAATAACTAAAACCGTAATTCTACCTTATTTTTTGTTCAGTAAGAACCTTATTCTATTCAATAAGAGATACCATTTAACCATTACAGAGAAAAATATTTTTTCAAGTAAACACCAAACAAAATGTTTTTCTTTTGCTAAAATTTACTTGAACTAGCTAGCTTTGGATAATACCTGGTGGTTGTTTTTTTTTTTTTTCAGTAGCTGTAAACAGTATGTTTAGTTACCATGTCCTATCTTAAGTATGATACTTCTTCAGTGACTTGTGGGATATCAGCACAATGGCTGTTGCAACACTATGTCATATTGACTACTTTTGAGTGAATAATTTACAACAAATACAGTATTCCTCAGTTAGTTTCTTGCAGTACTGCAACATGTTGAGATCCCTGTCTCTCAGATGCATTTTTCCTCTGAATACATTTCAATATATGCATACACAATAGAGCATCCTCACTTTGAATTAGTCACTGAAAGCTGACCTGCAGATATTCCTGATGTCTACAAGAGACTAGGCTCAGAACTGCAATGTGTTCATTACAGGGTCATGGGAGCATTTACTTGCTAGCTAATCAATACATTTGTCTCTTATTTTTCACTAAGCCAACACTGTAAAGCATAGGTTTCCAATTAAATGTGGAATAGCACTTTCCCACTTAATTCTGTTCTGGTTTTTTATTATGAATTTGATGTGCCAAGTGTTTGTGAAGCACCCAAATGATCAAACTCAAGGACTTTCTGATATTCATAGACCTACCTTGCCTTTTCATCAGTCAGTCCAAACCCAACAGGTTTTTGATGCTTGTATATTCCATTAAATATGCCCCCAGATTAAAAATGTATAAATTTAGGCACTGAATCAAGAGAAAAACATCTCTGTTTTTCTTGTGCTCATAATAGAGCTAAAACTACGGTCACTCAGAAGCACTTGTTTCTTCCATCAAGTCTAATACAGCTCTAGAACTCCATTTTCTGCATTAAACAAGTTAAAATATTGGGGTAAGCCAGGATGACAACTGGACACTGCTTAATAGCTGGAAATTTGAAGTGAGTATCACAAAGAGAAAGTGATAGAAAAATCAATTTTCAGAGTGATACTAGTTCTCTACTCGCACCACCAATTATTTTTTTAGTTTGAACAATCCTGGTTAAAGACAGAGGCATTTAATGAAAAAGCGTTCTTTGCTTGCATGCAGTTTTTTATCTTGAAGAAAAACTTCATGATAGCATCATGCCAGCATTTGCTGTTGGTCCAAAATTGTTAATCTCATCTCTCTCTGACATTAAGGCAAAATGGATTTGCAGCCACCTGTCGGGAAAAGGAATGCTTTCCATGAAGTTCTTTTAATATATTTGATGAGTACTCCATTACAGAGGTGAAGCTACCAGAGTTCAAGCAAACACTCTATGAAAAGCTACTGTTTTTTATTTTCTATGTTATGTTTCCATAGTGCTTATCAGAAAATTGTCTTGGCTTATGGTATTTTATTACATCTGTAAGTGCTTCTTCCAAGTAGCAAGACACTACAACCATATTCTTCACAGATATAAAAATACTTACATTACTCAATTACTGAAAAACACCAAACCCACTTCAGTACTAAACTTCCATTCTAATAATATCAGCCTTTGACTCTACTAACCTTCAATTTACATTTCCTTCCCAAGTTTACTTGGTGTTTTCCAAAAGCCACAAGCTGTCTTCATGTTCATACATTTTGAATGAGAATGTGTGATCTGGACAACATAAATCCTTACTGTACATCCTTGAAGAGGCAATAGGATTGTTTTCTGCCAGGTGATAATCTTCTTGAAGTATGAACAAAATGAACTAATTCCTTAAAGGAAAACATACTGATAGAAAAAAAAATAATTTTAAAGAAATAATTTGGTTACCATCTGAAGACTGACACTTTCTCCAGGCTTGCCTAGATAAGAAGTTAGCCTCAATTAATGTGAAAAGGAAACCTAACAGTTATACTTGCTTCTAAAATACTTTCCCTCTCAGTGAGCCCAGAAAAAGTGAGTCTCCCTTCCTTACAGAAGCAATTGTCTCAAAGGTCAGGCTGGATGGGGCTTTGAGCAACCTGATCTAGTAGAGGGTGCCCATGCCCATGGCCAGTTAGAATTAAACTTGGCTAGGGATGTTAAGGATAACAGGAAGGGATTCTATAGGTATGTAGCAAATAAAAGGCAGACTAGGGACAATGTGGGCCCTGTCCGAAAGCTATTGAGAGAACTGGCTACCCAGGATTTGGAGAAGGCTGAGGTTCTTAATGACTTCTTTGCCTCGGTCTTCACTGGCAAAGGCTCTGACCGCACCACCCAAGTCTTGGAAGGCTGATGCAGGGACTGTAAGAATGAAGACCCTAGGCCCACTGTAGGAGAGGATCTGGTTCAAGACCATCTTAAAAACCTAAACGTAAACAAGTCCATAGGACCTGACAACATCCATCTGCAGGTCCTGAAGGAGCTGGCAAATGAAGTTGCTAAGCCACTGGCCATCATATTTGAAAAATCATGGCAGTCAGGTGAAGTTCCCGATGACTGGAAAATGGGAAATATAAGCCCCATTTTTAAGAAGGGGAAAATGGATGACCCGGGGAATTACAGACCAGTCAGTCTCACCTCTGTGCCTGGCAAACTCTTGGAGCAGATTCTCCTCGAAAACATGCTAAGGCACATGAAAAACAAGGAGGTGGTTGGTGACAGCCAGCATGGCTTCACTAAGAGGAAATCCTGCCTGACCAATTTTGTGGCCTTCTATGATGGGGCTACGGAACTGATGGACAGGGGCAGAGCAGTTGACGTCATCTACCTGGAGTTGTGCAAAGCGTTCAACACTGTCCTACATGACATCCTTGTCTCTAAATTGGAGAGACATCAATTTGATGGGTGGACCACTCGGTGGATAAAGAACTGGCTGGATGGCCACATGTAAAGAGTTGTGGTCAATGGCTCGATGTCCACTGGAGACCAGTAACAAGTGGTGTCCCTCAGGGATCAGTGTTGGGACCGGTCTTGTTCAACATCTTTGTCGGTGACATGGACAGTGGGATTGAGTGCACCCTCAGCAAGTTTGCCGATGACACCAAGCTGTGTGGTTCTGTTGATACGCCGGAGGGAAGGGATGCCATCCAGAGGGACCTTGACACGCTTGTGAGGTGGGCTGATGCCAACCTGATGAAGTTTAACCATGCCAAGTGCAAGGTCCTACACCTGGGTCGGAGCAATCCCAGGCACGGCTACAGGTTGGGCAGAGAAGAGATTCAGAGCAGCCCTGCAGAGAAGGACTTGGGGGTGTTGGTCGATGAGAAAATGAACATGAGCCAGCTTCAATGTGCGCTCGCAGCCCAGAAAGCCAACCGTATCCTGGGCTGCATCAAGAGGAGCGTGACCAGCAGGTCAAAGGAGGTGATCCTGCCCCTCTACTCTGCTCTCGGGAGACCTCACTTGGAGTATTGTGTGCAGTTCTGGTGTCCTCAACATAAAAAGGACATGGAACTGTTGAAACAAGTGCAGAGGAGGGCCACGAGGATGATCAGGGGACTGGAGCACCTCGCTTATGAAGAGAGGCTGAGAAAGTCGGGGTTGTTGAGCCTGGAGAAGAGAAGGCTTGCGTGGAGACCTCATAGCAGCCTTCCAGTATCTGAAGGGGGCCTACAAGGATGGTGGGGAGGGACTATTCATCAGGGACTGTAGTGATAGGACAAGGGGTAACGGTTTCAAAGTTAAACAGGGGAAGTTTAGATTGGATATAAGGAAGAAGTTCTTTACTGAGAGGGTGTTGAGGCGCTGGAATGGGTTGCCCATGGACGTTGTGAATGCTCCATCCTTGGCGGTGTTCAAGGCCGGGTTGAATGAGGCCTTGGGTGACATGGTTTAGTGTGAGGTATCCCTGCCCATGGCAGGGGGGTTGGAACTAGATGATCTCAAGGTCCTTTCCAACCCTAACTATTCTATGATTCTATGATTCTGTGACTTTTAAGATCCCTTCCAACCCAAACCAGTCTATGATTCTGTGATTCTGTAAAGGTTTCAGTACTCAGAGCCATCCCTTCACATTTCGATCATTTGAAACTGTAATACCTTTTGACATCACGTTCCACCTGAGCAGTGTTTAAATGAGAAAGTCAATATTTCCAAGCCCGGCAAAACAGCAGATTTCAAGGCAGGCTTTGAGTGTCTCTTCAGCACATCACTTGTTACCTATTTGTTTGAGTTTGATGAGATATTTTGGAAAGCATGGAGGAAGACAGCTCTTCCATCCAGCCAAAATTCAGTGTAAAACTTATTCACATTAGTTGCTAAGTAGCTATTGATAAACATAGTCTCCTGTCTCATTTTTTTAAAAACCTAGGAAAGGCCTTCAAGCCTTATATTACATTAATCACACTAAACAAATACTACAAATGAAAAAGGAGCTATAGATAACTTGTATAAATGGCAACCTTTTGCCCTGCATTACATGTTAACCTAGTGTCGTGGGTTCAGCAGCAGCAGTCAGTTTTTCTCCTTCTTAGTAGCTGGTGCAGCGCTATGGTTTTGACTTTCGGCCTGGGAATAATACTGATAAAGCCGATATTTTCAGTTACTGGTCAGAATGTTTAGTCTGACCAAGGACTTTGTGAGTCTCATGCTCTGCCAGGGAGGAGAAGCCAGGAGGAAGCAGGGACAGGACACCTGACCCAAACTAGCCAAAGAGGTATTCCATACCACAGCACGTCATGCCCAGGATGTAGAACTGAGAGTCCCCGGAAGGGCACATCCTCTTCTCTGTCGGGCTCTTTTCCGGCGGGTGGTATTGTATTCTCTTCCCTTGTTATTTCCTTTATCATTATTATTATTGGTGGTAGCAGTAGTGATTTGTGTTATACCTTAGTTACTGGACTGTTTTTATCTCAACCCATGGGAGTTACATTCTTTCGATTCTCCTCCCCATCCCTCTGGGGGCGGGGGGGGAGTATAAACTGCGTGGTTCTAATTTATGGCCTAGGCTTAAACCACGACACCTAGATTGTTTTGTTTTCCAGTTTTACCATTCTGTTTTATTTCACTTACTTTTATATTAGATGGCTGATATATCTTCTTATATTCATTCAGTAATACTGAGGACTTTTGTTTTGAACCAGACCATCCTTTTTACTTTCACTGGAAACGGTAATGATTATAATATGCTTTAATGTATAAGGTTTCATTTCAATTAAACCACTCTCAGATGTGAAAAGAATTGTGAGATATGGTGCATATAGGTTCACTAAAAACAAAAATCTTTTCCGTTACCTTCTGTCTCAAATACAAGATGAAAAAAGAATGGGGTGCCTGTCTGAAGAAGCAAACTGTGCAGTATAATCAGTTAAACTCCTTCACTATAAATAAATTGTATATTTTCATAATCCTTTCAATTCTAATAAATATTTGAAGCTTTTCTGTTTATTTATACTGACAAATATAAGTATATACTGGAGAAGTGGACATAGGCACTGAATTTATAATTATTGAAAACTAACATATACTGTACATAGTTTAGGAAGCTGACATTTATGAAGTACCAGTTTTTTATTAATATAGAAATTCAGTAATTAATAATGTCACTATTTGCTATTTCTATGCAATTCAATTTAACTGATAGGAATATGAGGTTTTTGATTGCATTTACAAGTGAGAGAGGCTTACTAGCTATTCCTTTGGGTTTATGCTATTGTATGTTTTATAAAAAATCAGTGAGAAGAAATTGTTTTCCTTATATTTCAAATATTTTTAAAAATGCCTTATTAAACTGATAGTACTTTCTTATCAATTTCCTCATCCCACTTAGAGATTATATTTATACTATATTTCAATATATTATGCTGTATTTCTTCTTAATTCTTTCTTAAGAAGACTGTCCAGAATCACTACTGAGACAATTTGCTATTTCATTTTCTAACTATAATGATCTTTCAAAGGTTTAAGAGGGTGTATTCTTCATTTAAGCCTTTTAAAAGTGAACCTAACTTTTGAAGTCCAGGTACAAACTGAAGACTGGCCTTCACACATAAAATGTGCTAAGTTTTGAAATTCTAGAAATGCCTAGGGATAACTACGTTAGCATGATTCTTTTGCTAAGAGTGTCTGAACTAAGATGGATCAAGAAGAGCAGTGGAAAGGGGTAAGCCAAGGTGGCCTGAGATAGTGCTTATGGAAAAAATCTAGTTTTATTTTTTCTTGTATTGATTCTCTTCTGTGACTTTTACCAGATATATCTGAAGCATAGTAGTCGTGCAACATCTCCTTTACACTTGCGTGTCGTGCCCTTTAGTCATTTAGTCCCACGCAGAGATATCAGCTTGCCACACAGTTTTGTCAGGAAAGGACTTTTAATGCCACCTGTAAAAATGCTCCAAATTGACATGTAAGTCACAATTTTTTGGAAAAAAAGCACCACTTCAAAAAGTGATACAAGTAAAGGGGACTTTCTTTCTTTGTTCTCTCAACTTCCTATTGTCCTACTGCCTGCATGCCTTGCATTGCATCAGGAGTAATTATAACAAGTTACTACCATTTATAGTTCTATTGTAACACTGTCAACATACCTATTTGAAACTTGACTTTGATAAACAAATTTTCCAAGTTTCCTTGGAAGCAATTGTGCCTATATTCTATACTAGTAGAAAATATCAGCATGCACAAATTGTACTGGTTCAAAGAAATTAGGACATACTGCTTCCTTTTTTGTAACTGGTAAGTTTAATGTGTTAATAAGCCTTGTGACAGAAGAAATAGAAAGAATTTTAAAGTCCTTCAAACATCCTTATCTTCCCTTGATATTCAGAGAGAGTGCACTTACTTCTGCTCTCTTCCCAGCCTTGGCTGGGATCTAGGAGGGTCAGCTAACTTGGGTCTATAATCTCTTTGTCCTGTCCCACAGGAGGATGAGACTTGGACTTGCCTTCTGAAGCTGGGCCTGCACACTTTGTTTGAAAGGACAAACACATTCCCAAGGCGCAAACTGTTCTTCAGCCTTTCTTTTTAATCTGGTGAATGATTGTCAGGTTTCTTCAGTTTTCCTTCTTAATGAGTAAAGTTAATTTTTATTTATTTTTTTTAATGAGGTATACTTCTCAGAAAGTTTTGAAAAGGTATAAATACTTTGCTTTTGGAGCAACACTTGTTAGAAAGACAAGCACCTTCATGTCAAGGTGGAAGGAAAAATCTGAATTCTTACTTTGAGGCTTTTACATGAAGGGCAATAGATGTTCTCTCAATTAATGAGGCATGCTTCATCAATGACTTTGATATAAGATGGCTTATAAAACTGTCAAGAATAATTCAAAGAACATTTTTTGCAACAAGACCATGACCTAAACAGCTCGTCATGTGTTAAGTTTACTAGACATTCTACACCCCAAAGGAACTAAATATAAATCTAGCATAAAGAGCTCTTGCTGTATAAGACAGCAGACTTGGCTCCAAAATAAATTTGTGAAAGGGCAGATATAAAAGATTTTGAGTGTAACCTTATAATGGAGAAATGAAATATTGAGCTGATTCACTGACAAGACACCTACATCTTCATGAAGCTGCTTACTGCCATTTTATACTTTGATATGTAAAAAATGTGTGGCAAGAAACCTAAGAATTTAATAATTCTGAAGTTCTAGCTAATTAACTAGGAAACTAACTGAAATAATACAAATCAAAATTATAAAAATTTCTTAATATTATTCTCAGGTTACTTGAAAATTTGAGTGGGTAAATGAGGACAGAAGATAGATTGTTTTGTCAATTCTATTTTCTGTCCTGACACTCCGAGTTCTTACACAGTCTTAAGCAGTTCTTTGAGGTTCAAATTGCAAAAATAATAAAACCAACTCTCCTGACAGCCATGAATCAAGTCAGCCAAGTATTCACACAAGTTGTTCAACTGGTCTACTCCTCCTTCATTAGTTTGTAAACATGAATTAAGAATTAGGACAAACATTGTTATGCTGCAATAATACAGAGGTCAGTCATGTTACCTGAAACATTATATGGTCTAATATTCCAGGACATCTTAGAAGATGTTTACTTGTATGCTGGCATATTAATACATTAAAAAAAAAAAGAAAAAAGAAAAAAGTAAGGCAACAATTATAATTTGCAAAGGAATATATTCCTTTTTTTATGCGCCCTAATTAGTAAATTTTTTTTTTTTTTAAGTCTCAAAGAGTTGCCTTTTAAGAGTATCAGAAAAATTAATTGATTTGTCATTAAATTTATATATCTAAAATAGTGTCAGCCCGTTAGATGATTTCTGTTCCTAAAGCAAGATACAGCATCTAGGAATCAGCAAGTAACACAAAAGAAACATTAGAAAGCAGTTATTAAAATCTAAAAACATTGCATGCTGTGGATAGTTTAAAAATTGAATAAATAATCATTCATGATACTTTAAAAAAAAAAAACAACTTAAGAGTGGATTAGAGAGAATATGTTTAAAAATAACTAAAAATCAATTATCTATCAATATATTAAAGTCTCAAATATATGTAAAGACTGAAAAAGGAAAAAAAATGTTTCTAGTCTGTGCGACTGTTACCAATGTCACTGCCTGTATTGCACGTACGTGCTTTTCTTTTGGTGAAGATAAATGTGAAAAATAAATATGTAGTTATTATTAACATCATGCTACATAGCGGAAAAAGACAAAATTAGATTTTCTCTTCCACATTCACCATATAAATCTGCAGTTATGCATTTGTGTCCAACTACAGGACACATACAAAGAACTTAACTATACAGAGATTTTATGATGAGTTTTTATGCAAAGAATTACTTCTGAGAAGAAGGATATATAGAATCATAGAATCATAGAATAGTTAGGGTTGGATAGGACCTTGAGATCATCTAGTTCCAACCCCCCTGCCATGGGCAGGGATACCTCACACTAAACCATGCCACCCAAGGCCTCATTCAACCCGGCCTTGAACACCGCCAAGGATGGAGCATTCACAACCTCCCTGGCCAACCCATTCCAGTGCCTCACCACCCTCACAGTAAAGAACTTCTTCATTATATCCAATCTAAACTTCCCCTGTTTAAGTTTGAACCCGTTACCCCTTGTCCTATCACTACAGTCCCTGATGAAGAGTCCCTCCCCATCATCCTTATAGGCCCCCTTCAGATACTGGAAGGCTGCTATGAGGTCTCCATGCAGCCTTCTCTTCTCCAGGCTGAACAGCCCCAACTTTCTCAGCCTATCTGTTAGACCAAAACAAAATGAACATTCACGGTGAACCCTTTAAAAATGGTCCTGATTTTAAACATTTCTACTGCTCATCATCATGGAGAACTGAAACTGAATTTATTTTATCTATCTTCTTCATGCAGTATATCTCTGTGTGGCTCATATCTTTTCCAAATATGCATGATACAAGCAAGAGACATATTTCATTACCTATTCTGAGCCAGTTTTGGCCTTGCTGCTTTTGGACTACAACATGTGTTGGACATTGAAAAGAATTTTAAAGAAGAGTAAAAATCTTAGAAAAGGGATTTGCTCAGAATCTCTTTAGGTTCTGACTTTTCTCACACACAGACTTCAAGCCATGCTTGCTAAGCAGTGTGAAGAAGTACTTCCCTACTGAAATCAACCAAAATTTTGCCAAGAACTTCAGTGAGGCTGGAATTACACCGTTAACTTCAACCACTGAGTCAGGTTTAGTGATGCTGGAAATAGTAAGGCTGACTTCAGAGGTAAGCTATGTCCATTACCCTAGTTTATCTCAGTGTTGCACATAAGAGGTGTGTCCTCTGAATCAAAAGTAAACATTTCCAGTGGCAGTTTTAATCTAAGTATTATTTACTTACTTAATATTTTTCCTGAACATCATTTGCTTAATTCTGTAACTGTAGCTTGTGAATAATAGAAAAGAAAATTATTATATTTCTTAGTTTTATGACACTACTTGAAGAGTTGTCAGATATGGATGAGAGAAAGAGAGAAACCCAGAAATTTAGTTTATACTGGCAACCACGGTTAACATTGATTTTTTGTAATGGAGGAACTCAAGTTTAAGCATTGGAAACCAGTTCTGATAATTAACAGTTTGAGGTTTTAGTTCTGATATACCCAAATTTTCAAATCTGTTGGAGCCTACCTGCAGGTTACTGGCTTTGGGAAAGGGAGCACATATTATAAAAGCCCTCAGTCATTTTGAACTTATTTCTTTTCCTATGGATTCTTGGAAATCTGATCGTTCTGAAAGGTCAAGAAAGTACCAAGAATAGCATTTCAAAGTTTATTTTGATATTCCTGTTTCAATTCTTCCGGGGACAACAAAATTTGGAAATATTTGCTTTAAATTTGTTATGATTTTCTGGCTTTGATTTAGTCAGGTCCCATGATTTCTCCCATCCATTTAGCAAAATCAATATTATTATAAAACCCTGGTCTGGCAAAACATCTAAATGTGTGCTTAAATGTAACTTAGCTAGGCAGTCATCTAAGAAGAGAGTTTTACTTCAGAAAGTCTCTTTCATAAAATCAGATAATGCTATTAAAAAATGCAGTTTGATTCTATTTTTTTAATTAATTTTGTCTTTATCCCCACAAAATCAGAAATTGAATGATTTCATACATATTTACTTTCAACAGAGCAAAACAGAGTCCATCAGAGGGCAATGTTGTTCATTATTTACCTATTTTTGACAAATTCACAAAGCACTGTTGAACACAAGTTAAGAGAAAGTGATTCATCTTTATTTTTAATGCCCCACTTTCGCAGGAAGTTACAGTTTAAAAAGGTCTCATCTAAGCAGAGAGAGGGAGGGAGATGGAAACAGAGGAAGGAAAAGAAAAAAGAATGTTTCCATCTGTCACTTAGAGTTTTCTTCTAACAGCTGCTGATTTGACTAATGATGGTTGCATAATTACCATTTCACACATGTTTGATAATGTTCTTTGTTTGGACTGCCAGTTGTCTTGATGGAGTACACTCAATGGTGCTATTGAAGAGTGGAAACCTGCTTATTTAAAATCCATGCCTAAAGCAATTTGAAGAGCATGAGCTCACTATATGAAACATTTATGCCCTTGTTACAAACAGTTTTGGTAGGTTTTTAATTTTCTCTCTGAAAATTCCACTATTGGAAATCATAAATACATCAATACTATAGAGCTTTTCTTGAGTGCATGAAAGCCTTTTTGCACATACAAGTGTTCGAGAAAGCGTAATTGTTAGACTGACATCCAAATTTTTTTACCAGTATTTTTTTTTAAAAAAAAGAGATAATAAGAACTAGTGTACTTCACCACAGCTCTGATTAAAAGCTCATTGAATAGATGTAATTATGCCTTGATCTACCAACAAAGATACTATTCGTACTGATAAGAGCACAGTACAGCTCTCTTCAGCTCATGAAGATTTGCTTCTAAATCCAATATTTTTATAATAAATCAGAAATGCAATCTTAGTAATGCTGAGTCATTTAATAATGTTTTCACTGTCCCATGAGAAAAAGTTCCCATATTTCTAACCTGCTGAGAAGTTAACCAGAAGTTACATTTAAATTTTTCACTCATTGTCCCATCAATGAATATTCTTACAAAAAACCTAGAATACCTTAGAAACATAGCGTCAACAAAGAGCTATCTAATTAGAGTTCTTCAGGAAGTATTTTAACAGTATAATAAAAAACTCCAGCACACTTTCACCTGTCTGTGTTCCAACTTACATTAGCTGATTAGAAAAAATTGGTTAAAACATTCCCCAGGAAATAAAAGAGCACCTTTGTCATGAAAAAGTTCTTCAAAACTAATTTGGTTTGTTGGACTAATACTGCAGTAGCAAACTAGAATCAAATTAGAAAATAAAAACCAGCAAAGTAAAAGGTCATTCAAAAAATCTAATTTCTCCCATATCCAAAAAGTAATACAAAGTACAGATGTATAAACAAAGGGAACAGGGTTGTTCAGCAGCTCTGAAACACATATCAGTTTGTTAAAAGACGTATTGTTAGGTGCCTAGTTATTATGGATCTTAATTGAAGTTCAGGTACTGAACAAACCTAATCAGACAGGTTCTGAACAAGTTGTCTAAAGTCAACTAAAAATGCTAAAAGAATTATATTATTATTAGACACATACTTGGGAAAATGTCTATTATAGATTGAAAACATTCTTATCAATATTAACATTATCATATATTAACATTAGCAAATGTCACTCCAGTCTTCAAAAAGGGCAAGAAGGAGGACACGGGTAACTATAGACCGGTCAGCCTCACCTCCATCCCTGGGAAAGTGATGGAACACCTTATCCTTGATGCCATCTTAAGGCATGTCAATAGCCTTTTATGAGGAAATAACATTGTGGATGGATGATGGCAGAGCGGTGGATGTGGTCTACCTTTACTTCAGCAAAGCATTTGACACAGTGTCCCACAGCATCCTCATAGCTAAACTGAGGAAGTGTGGCCTGGATAATCAGGTAGTGAGGTGGACTGCAAACTGGCTGAAGGACAGAAGCCAGAGAGTTGTAGTCTATGGGGCGGAGTCTAGTTGGAGGCCTGTATCTAGTGGAGTGCCTCAAGGGTCAGTACTGGGACCAGTATTATTTAATATATTCATCAATGATTTAGATGAGGGAATTGAGTGTACTATCAGCTAGTTTGCTGATGACACTAAGCTGGGAGGAGTGGCTGACATGCCAGAAGGCTGTGCTGCCATCCAGCGAGACCTGGACAGGCTGGAGAGTTGGGCAGGGAGAAACTTGATGAAATATAACAAGGGAAAGTGTAGAGTCCTGCATCTGGGCAGGAACAACCCCAGGTTCCAATATAGGTTGGGGAACGACCTGTTAGAGAGTAGTGTAGGGGAGAGGGACCTGGGGGTCCTAGTGGACGGCAGGATGACCATGAGCCAACACTGTGCCCTTGTGGCCAAGAAGGCCAATGGCATCCTGGGGTGTATTAAGAGGGGGGTGGTCAGTAGGTCGAGAGAGGTCCTCCTTCCCCTCTACTCTGCCCTGGTGAGACCGCATCTGGAATATTGTGTCCAGTTCTGGGCCCCTCAGTTCAAGAAGGACAGGGACCTGCTGGAGAGAGTCCAGCGCAGGGCAACTAAGATGATTAAGGGAGTGGAGCATCTCCCTTATGAGGAAAGGCTGAGGGAGCTGGGTCTCTATAGTTTGGAGAAGAGGAGACTGAGGGGTGACCTTATTAGTGTCTATAAATATATAAAGGGGGAGTGTCACGAGGATGGAACCAGGCTCTTCTCAGTGGCAAACGATAGGACAAGGGGTAATGGGTACAAACTGGAACACAAGAGGTTCCACTTAAACTTGAGAAGAAACTTCTTCTCAGTGAGGGTGACAGAACATTGGAACAGGCTGCCCAGGGGGGTTGTGGAGTCTCCTTCTCTGGAGACATTCAAAACCCGCCTGGACACATTCCTGTGTAACCTTATCTAGGTGTTCCTGCTCTGGCAGGGGGATTGGACTAGATGATCTTTTGAGGTCCCTTCCAATCTCTAACATACTGTGATACTGTGATTTATTCAGAAGGGATGTGCAGGCATATTCACATATTCAGAGGTTACTTTTTTTGCTCATAATTTTCTGCTCTGTGTAGATTCTCAAGCCACCCTCATCACTAAAATGTAATTGCTTCCCAGTAGAGCTTTAAGCACTCTGACTAACATCTGTCACATACAGTTCATGATCCCTCTCATCCTCTCCCTAGGGAGTGTATGTAGAGAAGCATGTCATTTTGTTAGGGTTTGATTTGGGGGAATTTATATTTCACGTATTGCTATATCAGTACTTATGCATGTAGATAGAGTCTGTCAGAGTCATTATCTGTCTCATGAAATGATGTGCGTTTAGTAGTTTACTAGGCTAATATGAAATACGCTTTATAAAGTTATTCTTATCTATTTTTGTGTAGTTGAACTGTAGCTGTTACAAAAGTCAATTGCTCAGCTAATGTGCTCCACAACATAAGAAATGGCTGGAAGTCTATAAGAAGGCTGTATGTCTCTTAGCACCTTTGGCATTTTTACAATGCGGAAGAGTGATTATAGTATAATTCCAGTCCTTTGACACTTTGTTCACTGTAGTTCAAGTTGATTAGCTTTTCTGGCTGAGCTACTGGATTTCCTCCAACTTTTATGATCTCACTAGTGATGCCATCTGTCCCAGGTATTTTTCCTCTTAAAGGCTTCATGACTTTCTCTATCTTCTTTTGCATGCATAAGGTAAAATTTTTTTCTTCACGTCTGTTTTTATGTCATCGGAGATGGTGAAACTTGTCATGTTTGTCTCTATGCATTCTTGTAGAGCTGCTGGTAAAGCTCATCTGCTCTCTGCAGGATGCTATCTCTCCCTCTGTAATTACTCTTTCATCACTGTCTGAGAGGGACATCTGGTGTCAATTATCTGTTTTCTTCTCATCTTGCTACAGCTGTTTCTTTTAAGAGTATTTTAAATCATTTCTATGTTGCACCATATATTTGAATGCTTTGTGATCTTCCATTTTCAAGGTTGCGCAGAGCTCATAGCTGCAAGTGATTATTCTTTCTCTCTTTATTTCATTTCTTTTACCATGAGTGTCCTATATGCATTTGCACTACTAAACTGATTATGATATAACACCATCTATATATCCACAGGTACAGCTACAATGAGATTTCTTTTTCAAAGAAACTCCTTGGCCTAGTAAAAACTTGCTTTTAACTTGAAAGGGCCAAGCTACATCAGGTCAATCAGATCCTCATCCCAAGAATGTAAGTATTTGGTACTTGATGTGTTAACTGTCCTTTCTTACAACTCATGTAATAGTATAAAAAAAACCTCATGGCTAAGAATATGTAGAAAAAAGATTTTACAGCATATTCCAAACAGACACTTTTTCCCCGGTACAGTATGATATTTAATTCCACGGTCTGCTTGATGCTTTTTTCTAGTCTGATTGGTTTCTGTAGCAATATTCATTGAATGTAGGACCTAACAAAGTTGAAGGCTTGGATCACAGAACTTCAGGTAAAATACTATGGCAGCATATAAGGATATTTGCTCTAGAAAATTTTCATTCAGACATCCATTAGCAGACTCATACCAGTAGACCAGATGACTGCCCTCTATAACTGGTCATAATATCCTGATCATGTTAAAGTTAGGAAGCTAATGCTATGTTCAATACTGCTGATGCTATGCTATCCAGGTTCCAGAACCTTCTTACACAAAGTTGCCAGGAAGGACAGCTGATAAGAGAAAATCACAAAATGAAAGCATTTTTAAGAATTCATCAACAGCAGAATCTTGGATCTTGAGTAAAAAGCCCGTTCACCTGAAATAGCTAAGAATTTTGCAAAGAACAGGTAATAGACATTTAACTGTTTTGTTCTAGGCTACATGTGTGTTTGCAGGGCAACCATTACTTCAAAACAAAAAACAATCCAAACTTCTCCCTTAGACAGCTTATTATGTCTCTTTTGTCTTTTCTATCCGAAAGAAGGAAGCTTACTATATTTTTTTTCCTCCTAACTTACATGCTGCCAAGAACACAGGCTGCTCACATTTCCTGTATTTGGTTGAAGTGCTATATAATTGCACTGCTGAATATGCCAGGACAAAGATGAAAGCCTTATTTATTTATCCATCCAAGGTAAGGACCATTTGTGTTTTTTTGTGTGCCCAGAGGGGAAATGATAAATAGCTAAGGATATATGTAGACTCTGCTGATGAGAAGCAATGCTGAGGTGACCAGTGACAATCTTGAATCAACATACATATTTTCCCAAATGTTAATGTGACATACGACTGAGTATAATCCTCTCTATCCATTATGCAACAACATGAACTGGTATTTAACCATTATTTTTTGTTTCAGTTTTTACTGGCAGTCACTCTTCCCACATCTTCTAAGTCTCTGAACCTCAAGGCAGAGACTGAAGGAATGAAGTTCCTTACGTTACAGAAGAAAAGTACGTTCAAGATGATCTGAGAAACCTGAACTTACACAAGTCCATGGGACTCAACAAGGTGCATCCCAGGGTCCCAAGACAATTGGCAGATGCAGTCATTAAGCCGGTTTCCATCATATTTGAAAAGTCATGGCAGACAGGCAAATTCCCCAGTGACTAGAGAAAAGAGTATCACAACCATTTTTAAAAGGGGCAATGAGGAGGACCCTGGGAACTACTGACCCCTACCTCTGTGCCAGGTTAGATCATGGAACAGTTCATCCTGGAATTTACGGCAAAGCATACAGAACACAGGGAACAGGTGATTAGAGAAAGCCAACATGACTTCACCAAAAGCGATGTCTGACTAATACTATAGTGGCCTTCCATGATGGAGTGACTGCATCAGTGGACATGGGAGAAGATACAGCTGTCATCTACCTGGACTTCTGTAAGATCTTTGATACAGTCTTCCACAACATTTTTACCTCTAAATGAGAGATGGATTTGATGGATGGACTGTTAGAAAGATAAGAAAATAACTGGATAGCCACATACAAAGAGTTGCAGCCAGTGGCTCAATATTCAAATGGAAACCAGCAATAAGTGGTGTCTTTCATGGGTTCATATTAGAATGAATATTATTTAAAATCTTCATTTATGGCATAGCTAGCAAAATTGAGTGTACCCTTAGCAAGGTTGTGAATGACAACATTCTCAGCTCCTGCACTTGGGTCAGGGCAATCCCTCATATCACAGCACAGACTGGGGAATGAACTGATTGAGAGCAGCCTGGCGGAGAAGTACTTGGGGATACTGGTGAATGAAAAAAAAATAGATATGAGCTGACAATGTGCTCTCACAGCCCAGAAAGTCACTAGTATCCTGTGTCCCACAAAAAGAAGCATGGTCAGCAGATCCAGGGAAGAGATTCTTCCTTCTATACTCTGCCCTCATTAGACCTTACATAGAGTACTGCATGCACCTTTAAGATCCCCTGTACAAGAAAGATATGGATCTCTTAGGGCAGATACAGGGGAGGGCTGTGAAAGGGATCAGAGCCCTCTCCTGTGAAATCAGGCAGAGAGGTGGTCTTGTCAAGCCTGGAGAAAAGGTGGTTCCAGGGAGACTTTACTGTGGCCTTTCAATACCTACATGGGGCTTATAAGAAAGATGCAGAAAGGACAAAGAGCGAATTAAAGAAGGGAGATTTACATTGGATATAAGGAAGACATTTTTTATGATGAGGGTGATGAGACACTGAAACAAGTTGCCCCATCAGTTGTGGACGTCCCATCACTGGAAGTGCTCGAAGTCAGGTTGGCTGGGGCTTTGAGAAACCTTATCTAGTTAAAGATGTCCTTGGCCATGGCAGGGGGGTTGGATTAAATGACCTTTAAAAGTCTCTTTCATCCCAAGCTGTTCTATGATTCTATGATCTTTTTTTCTTAGGTAACTATTTCTGTGAACAGGTTACTTAGAATATATACTATACGATCTGTAATAGTGAACATTATTTACTTCATCAATTTAAGAGTATTCTCACAGTTACTAACCATGCTACCTAATCACTGACACCAATGTACACTTGGGAGAGGGAGCTTTGACAAATGTCATAAACCTCTCATTGCTTTGTAACAAGTCATTTCAGTGCTCTAATTAGCATATCTATCGTTTCTTGTTTACCTTTCCAGACAATCTGCTATGTCATGATACTGGGAATCATATTTTATATTACATTTTTACAAAACTGAAAAAGGAAGAAATTAAAAAAAAGTATCTTAGCTGCAGGGCTTAATATTTTTTTGTTTGATTTGGTCAGTGAACACCTAACCACTTCTTGTATCCAGCTAGGTCTTTGAATCATGTCATGGTTTAAGCCCAGTCAGCAACCCAGAACCATGCAGCCGCTTGCTCACTCACCCCCTTCCCCACTCTCCCGCTCCCGGAGGGATGGGGAGGAGAATGGAAAGAATGTAACTCCCAGGGGTTGAGATAAGAACAGTCCAGTAACTAAGGTATAACACAAACCACTACTGCTACCACAATAATAATAATGATAAAGGAAATAACAAGGGAAGAGAATACGATTGTTCATCACCCACCGACTGATATCCAGCCTGAGTGAGCAGTGATCTCGCCCTTCTGGGTAACTGCCCCTAGTTCTACATCCTGGGCATGATGTGCTGTGGTATGGAATACCTCTTTGGCTAGTTTGGGTCAGGTGTCCTGTCCCTGCTTCCTCCTGGCTTCCCCTCCTTCCTGACAGAGCATGAGACTCACAAAGTCCTTGGTCAGACTAAATATGACTTAGCAACAAGTAAAAATATCAGTGTTATCAGCGCCGAAATTCAAAACCACAGCACTGCACTAGCTACTAAGAAGGAGAAAAAATGACTGCTACTGCTGAACCCAGGACAAATCACACTCCAAAACATTAGCAAAAAGTGGATACCCCTTCAGTAAGGGAGATACTTTATGCTTGAAGTAGCCAAAGCTATAGCTAATCAAATAATAAGACATGTTAATCTTAATAAACCTTCTGTTGTCTCAGCCTCTTTACAGCTGAGGTTCAGAGTGTGGAATTAGGGCACAGAAAGAGGTGAAATGAATTGATCAAATTTGTCCAACAAAACAACAGAATTGGGAATCAAAGCTTGGTTTCCTGAAACCTAAGCGGTTGTTTGCCAATGGGCAGTTGCCAAAATCCAAGCTTTGAAAATACCCTTGCAGCTTCATGCCCATAGCAACTCTGGGGTGATGAAAAATATAGCATATTTACCAAAGGTATGAAATTAAACCTTGAAAGGGAACTTAGTTCTTATAGGAAAAACAGGAGAAATTAATTTTCCCTAATACATGTTTTTCTTGTGGGTGTTATGGAAATTAAATGGAAGTACACAGAAGAGATGCAAAAATAACCTTTTCATTTTTTTCTAAACATTTTTCACTGTAATAGACAGAAAATTTTTACAACAAAATTTTCCAAAGCCCAGAAAGCTGCTTCAGTCTCCTATTTAGCTGTTGTGCACAGTAGCCTCAGGCAACTGGGTTACTCTCAAATTTAATTTTTATTTAAAGAGCTAAATTGGAACACACCATATCAACTTCCAGCTCAGAAATACGGGTATACTGTAAAAGCTGGGGCACATTTATAGCAAAACTCAAGCTCTAAAAAAAATCTAAAAAAAAAAAAAAATCTGAAGTATGGAGTGAATTCTGGAAATAAGGGAAAAGAAACAGACAAAGTCCAAACATTTTTCACCCTTTTGGAAGGAAGTGTTATCATTAGTAGAACTCATGGCCTGCAAATTAGGCCAATTAGTTTCAGTGTGCAATTTTCCTATTCAAACCTTAACCAGTTTTTCAGGTAAATGCTTTAGGAAGATTTTACTGTATTATTTGCCATACAGAAGTGAGATTTTTGAAGACAAAAACTTTGAAGTAATTTTACAGTACTTTAAAAATCTGAAAAATATGTAATTGGGCTAATACTCACTGGATTCAAAAGTTCTTTGATTTGCAACATAAATGGTTCATTCTGAGACTTTCCTTTCCACCCCAGCCAGCATTCCCAGCCTGGCCTCCCTGCCAGAGGATGGCACATGTGCACTTATGGTGTGTGAGAAGAAAAGAAGAAAGAACTGGAAGTGGGATAGCTGAAATAATGTCTTGTGTGCAGAAAGTGCAGAAGCACGGAGCTGGCTAGAACTCTCTTGAGCAACCCTTTTGATGGGTAGGACAGAGTTCTTTTTTTTTTAAAGCAGAGTTGTTTTAAAAAATGCAAATGAAAGTGGACAAGCAAAGTCAGAATGAAGGGCTACTTCTTTTTAGCCCCTGTGGACACAGTACTTGGAATGTCTGCTTTGGATCCTGCTGTATGGGGAGTGAAGAACTGAGAAAAGAATGAGGAACAAGGGAGAAAAGAGAGCTAATCAATAGTTTATCTAAACCAGAGAAATAAAGGAGCCAAGAGCAAGAAAATAAACCAGAAATTGTATCTGTTTGCTACTGCCAGTTATAGTTGCCACTTGTAAGAGTGTGTTAACCAGGCATTCAGACTTTGACGTTCATACCTACCCTTGCCTACATTTTGTCATTGTTCAGGGACTGTAGGAGCAACACCATGTTTCAGGAGAAGAAAAGGGATAGATGGGAAATTGGGAAGTTACATATCTATACAGCTTTCTTCTGTCACATAACCTGGTTGAGGAGAATGCCAAGAATAGCTTGCTATATCACATTACAACATGTGCAGCTTTGGTAAGTCTTTTTTCCTTTGAGTAAACTTAGCATTGCTTCTATAGAAACCTCATTTACAGATTGCTATGTCTCAACATTATAGGTCCTTTCCACATCTTAGAAGCATGAGAAATGTATATTGTAATACTGAGTGGAGATTTTTTTTTTTTCCTGTGCCTAAATGCTTTCCATGTATTTCTTCTTCCTTCTTTTTTTTTCTTTAGATCAGTTATGTGCAATTATGCTCCTTCTTAAAAAACCCTTTTGTTATATTCTGTAATGTAGTCAGGTGATACCTCCTTTGCAATGTTCCACCATCAGTGCTCACCAAGCAGCAGAGTCTCTGTGTACGTGAAGCTACTCCTTCACACCACTCTGAATTAGCTCACAGTGGGTGTTAGACTCTGCACATGAACAGAAACCTCCCAGAGGAAAATGTTTTTATTAGATCTCAACAGTCTTCCAGCCTCCATCAGTCTACAAAGCAAAATTCCTGTTTGATCTTAAAGTCAGGTCTCCACAGGACAGGGCAGATTGCAGCACTATCGCATAGTGGTTTAACTCTGTGCACTGTTGTCATGAGTAATTTGGGTTTGAATATGGATAAGAGTAAATTATATTTTGTGGCCTGCAGTGCAAAGAGCCATTCTTTACTTTTAATTAGACATCACCTGCAAATAAATCCAATTTTATGAATTGAATGACATCTATTTGCAAAGAAGTCTTCTAATCCGATTCACAGAATTAATCCTTGATTTGAAATATAATCTATTGAACAACTTTATAAGTGTTTGTTTGTAGAGGTTCTTTTGATTCGATTAGCTTTTTTGAGTAAATGAGATGGCGTCTTTTCACTCTGTTGATTTAATTCTTCACATGTCATTCACAATTTATCATCTACTTTTATATTCAGAAAAAGTACTGGGCTGTGCTTTCTTAAACCTCATAAATGAGTATAGATTAAGCAAGGTATTTGATCACATTTTTTTTGAAAAGTCTTTTTAAAAAGGCAGATCTGCAGACATAAGAGAAAGATAAAAAAAGAAGTATTCAGAATAAACTGAAAGCTGGCTTCTTGGTGATTTCATATAAAATCTTTTATAAATTGTTTGTTCTCTTTCAAATTATCACAGGTAGTAACACAGCTGTTTGCAGTTTCCTGGAATTCTATATCACTATCAGGACAACAACATCTTTTTGATCAAATAGGGCGGTAATATTCACCCTTCTCCACCCACCCCCATCACACATAGATTTTTGGCCAAAGCTAGTAACTTAAGCTCCTTTTGCAGTAGGTGAAGTGACAAAAGAACCGCTGGATGTGATTCATCCCACCTTGCTTTGAAAAGCATCTTAAGGCAGGATGAATTAATTTCAGGAGGATGGCCTTCTCCCTCTACCTAATTTATTTTTTACTTAAATTGACTGAAAGTAGATGGGATAAATCTTGCCTATAATCACTGAAAGCAAAGATGCTGGCAGTTTTGTATGTAACTGCTGGATATGATGCACAGCCCCGTTTTGTGTGGCACAGCTATGTGACCTTCATTTAGCTTTTCTGAAGAGTAGTATTGACCTGCAAGAATCTGCAAATGAAAGCCATGAGAGATCAGAAATTTAGGAACAAAAACTGAAATTAAGTAGTTGACAATAGTTAGTAACTTGGGGTCTGGAGAGAAAAACACTATCATGAAAATTAATTAAGAAATGGAATTGAAAGGTCAAACTAGGCAAGATAAGGTTCAGCTCATGAGAAAGCTCAACGTGACTGATACCTCATTGCCTGACTAACAGTCTCGTCAGGTATCTGTGTCAGCAGTGATGAGTATGCTAGCACTTAGCCTATGCACTTAATTGTAAACATGTGTTGCATGTATCAGTGTATTAGCTGTGAGATGCTGTGTATTCATAAATCACACTGAGTCCCGCTTACAGAGTTCCAAATCACAGAATGTTTTGGGTTGGAAGGGACTTTAAAGGTCATCTAGTTACAACACCGTGCCGTGGGCAGGGCAGGCTTCCACTAGACCAGGTTTCTCAAAGCCTCATCCAACCTGGCCTTGAACCCTTCAGGGATGGGACATCCACAACTTCTCTGGGAAACCTCTTAAAATGTCTCACCACCCTCACAGTAAAGAATTTCTTCCTAACATCTAATCTAAATCTAACCTATTTCAGTTTAAAGACATTAACCCTTGTCCTGTCCCTATATCCCCTTTAGGTAGTGGATGACTACTATATGTTCTTCCCTGAGAATTCTCTTCTCCAGGCTGAACAAACCCAACTCTCTCAGCCTGTCTTCATAGGAGAGGCACTCCAGTACTCTGATCATCTTTGTGGTGGTCCTCTGGACTCGCTCCAACAGGTCCAAGTCATTCTTACGTTGGGGGCCCAAGAACTGAACAAAGTAGTTCAAGTGGGAATACTCACGAGAGTGGATTAGAGGGGGAGAATCACATCCCTTGACCTCCTGGACATGCTTCTGTTGAGGCAGTCTAGGACACAGTTTGCTTTCCGACTGCAAGAGCAAACTGCTGGATAATGTTGAACTCCTCATCAGCTTCCCATCACTTCACTACCCAGCCTGTATTTGTGCTTAGGATTGTCCCCACCAAGGTGCATGTCATGGTTTAAAACCTGTCGTCAAGTTAGCCACGCAGTCCAATGCACCCCCCCGCCCGCCCTTTCTTCCTCCCCTCCCCCACTCCCGGAGGGATGGGAAGGAGAATGGAAAGAAAGTAACTCCCATGAGTTGAGATAAGAACACTCCAGTAACTAAAGTATAACACAAATCACTACTGCTACCACCAATAACAATAATGATAAGGGAAATAGCAAGGGAAGAGAATACAATACCACCCGTCAAAAACCAGCCCGACAGAGCAGAGAGCCAGCCCTTCTGGGTAACTGCCCCTAGTTCTACATCCTGGGCACGATGTGCTGTGGTATGGAATACCTCTTTGGCTAGTTTGGGTCAGGTGTCCTGTCCCTGCTCCCTCCCGGCTTCCCCTCCTCCCTGGCAGAGCATGAGACTCACAAAGTCCTTGGTCAGACTAAACATTTGAGCAGCAACTAAAAACATCAGTGTTATCAGCACCGTTCCCAGGCTGAAAGTCAAAAACACAGCGCTGCACCAGCTACTAAGAAGGAGAAAAAATGACTGCTACTGCTGAACCCAGAACAGTATCCACCCCTTATTCCATGCCATTCACGTCATGCTCAGATCCCACATTTTCAATATACCATCGCTCTTACATATATACATCCACATATACACGCAGACAGGAAGAAAGAGATCATTCCTTAGTGCATGGACCAATCCCTATAAAGTTGCTGAGTCCATCCGGTCCATGATGCCTGGTTCCATCTCTTGTAACAATCTATGGGGCAGGAGAGGCTGTGTGCAGTGTTGGATCATTGCCTGCTGATGCTGATTGTTCCTTTGATGCAGAGCTTATCTGCTTCTATCAAAGTTTATTCTCTGTTGGGATGATGGTTGGAGGGAAGTCAGGGCCAGTTGCTGGTGACCTGAAGATATCTAGTTGATGGGCTATAAAAGTATTACATAGCAGGCAACAGCATGCAATTGAGTTCATTGGCTGTTTTCCCCTAAAATCAAATCCCCTTGAGGTACGCATCGCACTTCCCCATCTTCCCACATTACCCACCAAGTATATCCAGGTCCCTGAGCAAAAGCAATCCCACGAGTGGGTTTGCCTTTACCTGAAGCAGGAATAACCCAGACTGTCTTCCCCAGCAGATTCTTTATGTGTACCACAGGAACTTTGTCTCCCTCTACAATATATAAAGGTTCCGACTGGACTGGGCCAGCCCTGTTGGCAGATCCTCTGGTGTTGACCAACGAGGTGGCCTTTGGTAAGTGTGTATCCCAATGTTTAAAAGTCCCACCACCCATTGCTCTCAGTGTAGTTTTTAACAGCCCATTGTACCATTCGATTTTCCCCGAGGCTGGTGCATGGTAGGGGATGTCATATACCCACTCAATGCCATGTTCTTTGGCTCAAGTGTCTATGATGTTATTCCTGAAATGAGTCCCATTGCTTGACTCAGTTCTCTCTGGGGTGCCGTGTCGCCACAGAATCTGTTTCTCACGGCCCAGGATAGTGTTCCTGGCAGTGGCATGGGGCACAGCGTATGTTTCCAGCCATCCGGTGGTTGCTTCCACCATGGTAAGCACATGGCGCTTGCCGTGGCGGGTTGGTGGGAGTGTGATATAATCAATCTGCCAGGCCTCCCCATATTTATACTTCAGTCATCGTCCTCCATACCAAAGAGGCTTTAACCGTTTGGCTTGTTTAATTGCAGCACGTTTCACACTCATGAATAACCTGGGCAATAGTGTCCATTGTTAAGTCCCCCACCTCGATCATGGGCCCATCTATATGTTGCATCTCTGCCCTGATGGCCTGAAGTGTCATGGGCCCATCGGGCCAAAAATAATTCACCTTTATGTTGCCAATCTAAGTCCATCTGAGCCACTTCAATCTTAGCAGCTTTATCCACTTGTTGGTTGTTCTGGTGTTCCTCAGTGGCCCGACTCTTGGGTATATGGGCGTCTACATGGCGTACCTTCACCACCAGGTTCTGCACCCGGGCAGCGATATCTTGCCACAGTGCAGCAGCCCAGATGGGTTTACCTCTGCGTTGCCAGTTGCTCTGCTTCCATTGCTGCAACCACCCCCACAGGGCATTTGCCACCATCCATGAGTCAGTATAGAGATAAAGTACTGGCCAATTTTTCTCATTCAGCAATGTCCAAGGCCAGCTGGATGGCTTTGACCTTGGCAAACTGACTCGATTCACCCTCTCCTTCAGCAGTCTCTGCAACTTGTCGTTGAGGACTCCATACGGCTGCCTTCCATCTCCGATGCTTTCCCACAATACAGCAGGACCCATCAGTAAACAAGGCATACTGCTTTTCACTTTCTGACAGTTTATTATATGGTGAGGCCTCTTCAGCACGTATCACCTCCTCCTCTGGTGACATTCCAAAATCTTTGCCCTCTGGCCAGTCCATGACGACTTCTAGAATGCCTGGACGACTGGGATTTCCTATTCGAGCTCTTTGTGTAATTAGTGCAGCCCATTTACTCCATGTCGCATCAGTTGCGTGATGTGTAGAGGAGACCCTGCCTTTAAACATCCAGCCCAGCATGGGCAACCAGGGTGCCAGGAGGAGCTGTGCTTCAGTGCCAATCACCTCTGAAGCAGCTCGAACCCCTTCATAGGCTGCCAGTATCTCTTTCTCAGTTGGGGTATAGCTGGCCTCAGATCCTTTGTATCCCTGACTCCAAAAGCCGAGGGGTCGACCTCGAGTCTCCCCTGGAGCTTTCTGCCAGAGGCTCCAGGTAGGACCATTCTCCCCAGCTGCGGTGTACAGTACATTTTTTACATCTGGCCTGGTCCGGACTGGTCCAAGGGCTACTGCATGAACTATCTCACATTTAGTTTGCTGAAAGGCTTGTTGTTGCACAGGGCTCCATTTAAAATCATTCTTCTTCCGGATCACATAATAGAGAGGGCTTACAATTTAACTGTAATTTGGGATGTGCATTCTCCAGAACCTCACAGCACCCAAGAAAGCTTGTGTTTCTTTCTTATTAGTTGGTGGAGACATTGCTGTTATTTTGTTGATCACATCTGTAGGGATCTGGCGACGTCCATCTTGCCATTTTATTCCCAAAAATTGAATCTCCTGTGCAGGCCCCTTGACCTTACTCCGTTTTATGGCAAAACCAGCTTTCAGCAGGATTTGGATTATTTTCCTCCCTTTCTCAAAGACTTCTTCCGTTGTATCGCCCCACACAATAATGTCATCAATGTACTGCAGGTGTTCTGGAGCTTGCCCCTGCTCCAGTGCATTCTGGATTAGTCCATGGCAAATGGTAGGGCTGTGTTTCCACCCCTGGGGCAGTCGGTTCCAAGTGTACCGGGCACCCCTCCAAGTAAAAGCAAACTGTGGCCTGCATTCTGCTGCCAAAGGAATTGAGAATAATGCATTGGCAATATCAGTCGTGGCATACCACTTGGCTGCCTTAGACTCCAGTTCATACTGAAGTTCTAGCATGTCCAGTACGGCAACACTCAATGGTGGTGTGACTTCATTCAGGCCACGATAGTCTACTGTTAGTCTCCACTCTCCGTTAGACTTTCGCACTGGCCATATGGGGCTATTAAAGGGTGAGCGGGTCCTGCTGATCACTCCCTGACTCTCCAGACTTCGGATCAGCTTATGGATGGGAATCAGGGAGTCTCGGTTGGTGCGATATTGCCGCCGGTGCACTGTTGTGGTTGCGATTGGCACTTGTTGTTCTTCGACCTTCAGCAACCCCACAACAGAAGGATCCTCTGAGAGACCAGGCAAGGTGGACAGCTGCTCATTTTCCTCAGTCTCCAAAGCAGCCATACCAAAAGCCCATCGGTACCCTTTTGGGTCTTTGAAGTACCCTCTCCTGAGGTAATCTATGCCGAGGATGCATGGAGCCTCTGGATCAGTCACGATGGGGTGCTTTTGCCATTTCCTCCCAGTCAGGCTGATCTCAGCCTCCAGTACAGTCAACTCTTGGGATCCTCCTGTCACTCCAGAAACATAGATGGATTCCACCCCTTGACAGCTTGAGGGCATCAGGGTACACTGTGCACCAGTATCTACTAGAGCCTTATACTTCTGTGGGACTGATGTGTCAGGCCATCTGATCCACAGTCCAGTAAATCCGATTGACCCCTACCTCCACCTGGCTGGAGGCAGTGTCCTTCTAATGGTCATCACAGCATTGGGCATTCAAGTCTTGTAGAAAGGGATTATTCTTCTTTATCACAGGAGCTGGAGTAAAATCAGCTCTTTCATTCCATCTGGGAACCTGTGCCCCAGAGACTGAAGCCACGGTTTTCACGGGATGATTAGCCTTGACCCTTGTTCTCCTCTTCAATTCACGCACCCGTTCCTCCAAAGCTGAAGTAGGTTTTCCATCCCACTTCGTCATGTCTTCTCTGAGATCCTGCAGGTAAAATTATAGGGTGGCCCGTGGCTTATACGTTCTATATCTTCTCTCTCAAACAATAGGACGTCTTTTGTTAACAGCTGAGACATATGTTGGTACACGTGAGGAGATGGATAAATCAGATAGATCGTTTCTCAGTTGTTTGAAATCCTGGGACAGTTTTTCCACAGCTGAGATGATGGAAGGGGTGAGATTGTCTTCGAACTCTTGGAGTTTATGAATCATTTCATCCACTGTTAGTGGTACTATGTCATTCCAGGTTACTGTTGCCAACGAATGGGCATATGATGACAGTGCATTCCGTGTAAGTTTTCGCCACATGGGTCGTGTACATTCGACTTCATCTGGGTCTATGGGTTTATCCCTGTTATTTGGCTTGATGTGATAGATCATCTCTACGATGGCTGATTCCCTCAGAGACTGGATGCCTTTGTCTAAAGTAGTCCACTTGGCCGAATGACTCATAACATCGTCCTAGTATGGAAACCTTTCTTTCACAGCTGCCAAGAGCCACCTCCAAAGACTGAGGGACTTTTTCTCTCTTGCAATTGCTTTGTCAATTCCCCCTTCTCTAGCAAGTGATCCCAGCTGCTTGGCTTCCGTACCTTCTAGTTCATGACCATCGGCCCCATTGTCCCAGCATCGGAGCAACCAGGTGATGATGTGCTCCCCTGCTTGAGGAGTAAAACCTTTTCGCATATTCCGTAGCTCGGTTGTGGTTCAAGGTCAAGAAGTCACCTCTTCTTCTTCTTTGTCATGTGATGATGACTCCTGATCAGATGTTGGCCCTGGTGGTGAGTACATTGTTTCTTCATCTTGCTTCACCCTTCTTGCCTCTTTTTGCTTTTCCCCTTGCGTACAGGGGCAAACGATATTGGTACGAACTGGTCCTCTGATTTAGCTGCAGTGATTATCACCGTGGTTTGAGTAGTGACTGTACATGTCGCTGGGGGTGGTGTAGCTGCTGTGATTGGAGCTGGAGTAGCTGCGCTGTCTGTTGCTTTGCCTTCCAGTAAGAACCTACATTTTCCTTCCTCTTCCTTTTATCACTGACATACCTAAATCTGGATGTCCCTGACCAGATTTAACCCTGTCAGGGATTTGGCTTTCCTAACCTGATCCCTGCCTGCTCAATTTCTCTGTACTTCTCCCAGGCTATCTGTAATTGCTTCTACCCTTTATATGATTCCTTTCCATGTTGGAGTTTGTTCAGGAGCACCTGTTTCATCCATGCAGGCCTCCTAGTGTTTTCGCCTGACTTCCTCTTTGATGGGATGTACTGCCCCTGAGTTTCAAGGAGGCAATCCTTGAATATTAACCACTTTTCTTGGGCCCCTCTTCTCTCCAGGGCTTTGTTCCATGGTACTCTACCAAGCAGATCCCTGAAGAGGCCAAAGTCTGCTCTCCTGAAGTACAGGGTAGTGAGCTTGCTGTGTGCCCTGCTCTCCGCCCTACAATGATCTAACCTGACTTCTCCATAAGAGATGCGTTTAAGACTAAATTTGATTACTTATTTCTTCTTTTATATTGCTGCTTGGTTATTTTGTATGTTCCCTCTTTGTTGTAAGCTATCTAACATCTCAAAAGTCTTTAAGCAGCTTGACTACTGGAGCGTTAATTCAGGGATACAAGAATACAGTCAACAGACTAAAACAAACAATGAATTTACTGATGAGGTTTTATGTCTGAAAACATACTGAATAGAGGGAGGATAAGAAGGTGCCAAGGGATTTTTATTAATTTCTGTAGAGCATTATGCATGTGGGTGGTATTTTTTTTTCTTTTTTCTCCCCCCCCCCCTTTATTTTTTTTAATAGTCCTACTGGAATTCCAGCAAGAAAAACCAAACGCATATTTCGCTTACAGCCAGAGGATGAAACGGTCCTGACTATGTTTTTACATCTGTTTTATGCTGGTAGAACCCAAAATTACTCAAACAGAGTTAGTTACTGCATGTGACCACAGTGGAAAGCAGACTCAGGTCCAATATGCATTCTACTACTTGAATAGAAAATATATTAGCTATGAAAATGATGAAAAATAAATCCTTCATAGTGTTATTACCCATACTATTTGCAGTCCATCTCCATCTGCATATCTTAAATGGACATTTTAAATCTTCTTCAAGTCTAACTGTAGCTATTTCCCACCCCACACAGTTTTAATAGAAATATTAAATGCTTTCTAAGGTGCAGCTTAATTTTGCTGCACTATTGTGTTCTGTCCACAGCAGATTTTCCTTTAGCATTTTTTCTTTCCAAAGGTGAAATGTTGCCAGATACAAATACATGACCCGACTCTCTTTCCCACGCATTGATATCTACTTTTAATATGACAAGGAGATCTGAGACTTCTATGAGGAGCTGAAGATATTAAATCACATGTTTCAAAGTTCTAACTGGTTGGATTCCAGGTGAAATACCCCCAGGCATTACCAATAACATTAGCTAGTTACATGTGGGTGACTGAAAACCCAAAGTGAATGACAAATTCTTACTAAAAATTTTATAGACTTAGGTATCCCCAAGTATCAATTTCTGATTGCATCTAATTGGTTTTGTCTGAACCAAAGCACAGCTGCATTCTACGGTAATCAGTCTGATCTCCAACTAAAACATATTCACCTCTTGTTATTATGAGTAAGGTACCACAGAACTGCATTTGATTAAGTAGAATTTCACTTACTTTATACCTATGCAAGTGTGAAAAAAAGGTTTCTGACACCAGGGGGAGTTTATTGTGACTCAGAGTTAAACACAAGTTCAATTCGATTTACACATGAGAAAAGAATTTTTGACCAAGAAAAAAAAGAGCTCATATTAGATTTGCAGGGCCTTTATGGATCCTTGAACCAGGAAAAAGGAATAAATATATAAACTCTATTTATTATCTGCTTGAAATGGCACTCAAATTTTAAGCACAGAAAGCAAACTAGTATATTAGACACAGCATTTTTTTCCTCTTCCAGAATAAATCTGCAACAACTCGGGTTAAATCAAAGAAGTTATTCACACACAGATATAAACTAGAATAAAGATGGGCCCTTTCAGATACATAATTGGCATCAGCAAAAAAATAGAGTTAGAAATGTCACTTGGGTATGAATTCAGATATCAGAGTAGTTCAGAAAAATTAAATTCCAATGAAAAATAAAAATTGGCTTATTATTATCTGATCTGTTTAATGGCATTCTGTTGAAACTTCACCTCTGTAAAGGATAAAAAAGGCACATAATTAGCAGATTTGCCGTATAATATTTAATTCCCTCAGAACTTTACACTGGTTGTCTGTGATAATAGAACCTTGGAAAATGTGTGGAACTAAAATATAATCCAAATTAATCCCATTTAAGGTTTATGAACCCATTATTGAAAAAAAGTCGTCTTCTTTTTTTAACTGGATACCAGCATTCTTTCCACCTACCTAGAAATTGCAACCCAGCATGGGTACATAGGTCATACCTTTCCATAAACAATGCACTGAGTACTGTATCACTTTGATTTGGCAAACTACTTCTTACGTACCTTGATCTTTTCTATCAGATTAGTCTTTTATAGTTTATATTGCCAGTGGAAATAAAGCAAACCATTTTTTAAAAGGTGACTTTTGACAATATAACTTTTACTTCTTAGTATATTTTTGCCAGCAGATTCCAGATTCCATAAGGCTAGGCAAAAAGTATAGGATAGAAAGATTTTAATCATAGTCCACTAATCATGAAATTCTTCTCATCCAGTTCTTACTGTTTATGCCTCTTTCTCTGTACTAATGTGTCCTGGGTTCAGCAGTAGCGGTCATTTTTTTCTCCTTCTTAGTAGCTGGTGTGGTGCTGTGCTTTTTGACTTTCAGCCTGGGAACAGTGCTGATAACACTGATGTTTTTAGTTGCTGCTCAAATGTTTAGTCTGACCAAGGACTTTGTGAGTCTCATGCTCTGCCAGGGAGGAGGGGAAGCCGGGAGGGAGCAGGGACAGGACACCTGACCCAAACTAGCCAAAGAGGTATTCCATACCACAGCACGTCATGCCCGGGATGTAACTTTGGGAGTTACCCAGAAGGGCTGATTCACTGCTCTGTCGGGCTGTTTTTCGACGGGTGATATTGTATTCTCTTCCTTGTTATTTCCTTTATCATTATTATTATTGGTGGTAGCAGTATTGGTTTGTGTTGTACCTTAGTTACTGGGCTGTTCTTATCTCAACCCATGGGAGTTACATTCTTTCAGTTCTCCTCCCTGTGTCTCTGGGAGCTGGGGGGGGGGGGGGGGGGGGGCAGGGGGAGGGGCGGGGAGAAGCGCCAGGGAGTGGGAGAGACTGCGTGGTTCTGATTTACAGCCTGGGCTTAAATCATGACATAATGATACCTTATAATATCAGAGAAGGAACGCTCCTATTTTTTGAGAGGGCTAGCAATGAAAACCTTAACTTGGATGAACCGCATCAAGAGTAATATCACTATTGATCTCCTGAAGCTAAACTTTAACTCATTTTATAATTATTGAAACAACTAACATTATTCTAAGTAATAATTTATACAGTGTAGAATAGACAAATGCTTTACTGAAGTCCACATTTCCTCTGTACAAGGAAAAACAAAACCAGCAAAAAACTCCACACTTTCGTTACCAAAGATAAACTGTGCCATATGACTGACTATGCATAAAACCATATTTTTAGCCACAGAGCAAGCAGAACTTGAACAGTCATAGATGTACAACTGTATATTGTAGAGATGATAACCTCTGAATATAATACCAGTCTCCTGAAGGTTATGTGGTGCGTAAGAACACTGAAGGCTAAGTTTAGCAAAAGATGCTTTTGGAAAGGGGTAAAATAGTATGTGCTTAGGCTTCTTGCTTAAGATACAGAGTATTTTTCTGCTCTGATCATCCACATGTGTTATTTTTCAAAGAAGCAGACCTATGTTATATGTATATATAAAGGATATGTTTTTCCTTACTAATGAGAAGCTATGTTACCTTCAGCCAAAACAAGTTGTCTGTGATTGTCAATAAGAAGTACTGGCCAACTTTATTTCAGGGACTAGATATCTTATTTCAGGGTGGCATCTTATTCAGACACGTAGTGAAATGTCTTCCCTTTTTAAGGGTTGATTCCCATGTCCTTTTCTAACTTGTGAAGTTAGTTATTGACTCTTTGAAAACAGAGGAGATATTTCTTTCAGAGTGTTGTCATTGCACCCTTTTATCCAACACACTAATGGCAAGATGCTCATGCAAGATGGACAGCCTGGACTCCAATTCCATTCACTGCCTGAAGGATTTTAAAACACAGTCTACTTATCTTGAAAGCACCCTAGGTGTCAGATTAAAATCTATTCTTAGGTGAAGGTCCCAAACCAATTCCAGTCTCCAGGTCTGTCAGATAATATTCCATGGGAGTCATAGCACAATCTATGGAAGATGTGAAGGGATTATTGCTCAAGAAAATTACCATGAAACCTATCAGGTTTTGTTCAAACCCAGATTCAGAACCTCAAGATTCTCTTTTTACATTTCTGTAAAAAATTCTCTTTTTATATTACATTAAGGAATATTTTTGTTGGTTGGATATTTGGTATGGCATCTAATACTAAGATATGATGCATTTGAACTAACATTTTACAATGAATTATTAATGCTAAGGTACAATATTTCTTTTTAAATGTTAGCACCTATAATGGAAGAGTCATTTTAAAGGTAATAATGAGGTGGAAGAATCACATTTAAACATACAGTATATGTCATCATCATGGCTTGACTTCGCGAATGAAGATTAGGGAAGGGCTTTACCCACGCTTACTACAAAAGCGCTGATGACTAAAAAGGCCAATGTGGGATAGGCAAACCCGGTTGCAAAAAGCAGAGTGAAAGGTCTCCTTGGGTGGTATAGGCGGGGTGTGATTCTTTCTACATTGCCTTTTCTCCTCAAGGCTAAGTCTGCGTGTGTTCTCAAAGGAGACAACAGTGTTAGGTACAGTGTGTCTCCAAGTCTCCCGATTGGAGGCCAAGGTGGACCACTGGTGGTAGGCAATATGGTCGAGGCTGAGGTATTGTTTCAGGGAGTCCTTATATCTCTTCTTTGGGGCACTTCCCTTGCGGTAATTGGTGGCGAGTTCACTGTAAAACACGATCTGAGGGAGGCGGTGATCCTTCAACCTAGAGATGTGCCCTGCCCAGTTCAGCTGCGATTTCAGCAATAAGGCCTCAATACTGGTGACCCTTGCCTGTTCAAGGACTGTAACATTTGACACATAGTCAGTCCAATGGACGTTTAGAATTGTACGGAGGCAGTGCTGATGGAAGCATTCAAGGAGTCGCAGGTGATTGCGGTAGATAATCCATGATTCAGACCCATATAGAAGAGTAGACAGTATAATGGCTCTATAGACACTAATCTTTGTACTTTTCTTCAGGTGTTTATTGCACCAGATTCTTTTGTGGAGTTTTCCAAAGGCTCTATATGCCTTTGCTATTCTGTTGTCTATCTCTTTGTTAATCGTGGCATCTGAGGAAATAATGCTTCCCAGATAGCTGAACTGCTGAACTGACTTAAGCTCTGACTCGCCAATGGTAATGTAGAGATGATGATAATCTTCTTGTGGTGCGGGTTGGTAGAGAACTTTTGTCTTCTTCAAGCTGACTTCCAGCCCAAAAATTTCAGCTGCCTCTGCAAAGCAAGATGATAAGCGCTGCAGAGCTGCTTCTGTGTGGGCAGCAAGGGCAGCAACATCAGCAAAAAGCAGTTCACAGACAAGATGATTTAGGATCTTAGTGTGGGGCTTCAGTTGCCTTAGATTGAATAGGCTCCCATTGATACGATATCGAATATAAATGCCGTTTTGTTCATCAAGGTCTACCATAGCCCTTTGGAGCATCATGCTGAAGAAGATTATGAATAAGGTTGGTGCGAGAACGCAACCTTGTTCCACACCGTTGGCTATTGGGAAGGGCTCAGAGAGTGCATCACCATATCTGACTTGGCCTTGTTGATCCTCATGTAACAGAATAATCATTTTGAGGAACTTGGGGGGACAACCTAATCGTTCCAAGATCAATCACAGGCCTTTTCTGCTCACAGTGTCAAAAGCTTTGGTGAGGTCAACGAAAGTTACATAGAGCCCCTTATTCTGTTCTCTACACTTTTCTTGCAGTTGTCTGAGAACAAATATCACGTCTGTGGTACTTCTATTAGCTCTAAAACCACACTGACTTTCAGGTAGAAGTTCTTCTGCAATAGCGGGTACTGATCTGCTCAAAAGTATTCTTTCAAGAATTTTTCCAGCAATGGAGAGCAGAGTTATACCTCGGTAGCTTGAGCAGTCTGACTTTACACCTTTTTCCTTCTACAAAGTGACGAAGGTTGCATCACGAAAATCTGATGGTAGTTTACCTTGTTCCCAACAGTGCACAATTAGCTCGTGAGATTTAGCATGAAGTGCTTGGCATCCACACTTCCAGATTTTGGTGAGATTCCGTCGTCCCCAGCTGCCTTGCCTGTTTTCACCTGCTGTATAGCCTTAAGAATCTCTCCCATGGTAGGGGCTATATCCAATTTGTTTTTCACCGGATGTTGTAAAATGTGTTGAATTCCTTCACCTTGGACTGCACGGTTAGCACTAAAGAGTGTTTGAAAATGTTCAGACCAACGATTCAGGATGGAGATTTTATCTGTAAGAAGTGTTTGGCCATCTGCACTAAGGGGCTTTGAAACTGAAATGTGGGTCCATACACTGCTTTCAGAGCCTCATAGAATCCTCTGTGGTCACCCAAATCTGCATATAATTGAGTCTTTTCTGCTAGGTTGAGCCACCACTTGTTCAGGATGTCTCAAAGTTTCTGTTGGAGTTTACTACATGTAAGATGAAAGGCTGCTTTTCTTACATGGCAAAATGACTGAGTGAGGTGTGCTTGATAGGCAGATCTCTTCTTTGTCAGCAATTCCTGGACCTCCTGATTGTTATCGATGTAAGCCTTGAAACAAATGCATATTGAATCAATGATCTTACCTAATAACACTTGGATCCTTTTTGTTCCAGTTTAATCACATCTATACCAAAATTTTGTATATCAATGCTTCTTAACTTAAAAAGTTAAGATAATAAATAGAAAGATTCCTCACTAAAATAAATTTAATTTAAAAAATAAATAGATGCAACATAGTTGATATTAATTTAAACTCAAACAGACCTTTCCTACAGTACAAAGAAAAATTTTTTTAATATATTCAGATAAAATTCTGAAATATTGAACTCTTCCCACTTACCTTTTATTATATGTCTTTCACTACTTATTGCCTGATGGTTCATAAGCATAAATGATGTTATAGATGTACTATATAAAACTAAAGAGGCTGGGAAAACCATGAGATATGCAGTGGAAAATCAGGGAATATGCAAAAGAGGCTTTGTGCAGTATTACAGATGAGGAAAACCTGGTACCTCATAAAAAAATCTGTATAGGTGCATATCTTATAGTTTATTGGATTCCTACTAGAGGTTTTGTAGGAAAAAACTTGGAGCACTGTATTCAAAAACAGTAATTCTGCAGACACTAGGAAATTAAGACATAAGACATCAATATTAAAAATTACCCTCTTGTTCTCCCAAAAATTCTGAAAGAGATGCTTTTGGCTAATGGGCCTTTGACACCATCTTGACCAGTATGAACAGTCCCTTTAAGCAGCAAAAGTATCTATGCTAAGGATAAAGCCCCAAGATTTAAAAGTACATTACCTGAAGAGGCTTTAATTGCTAGCACATAGAAACTGTGGGATGAGATGAAACAGGCTTCAGCCAGAGGCAGCTTTCCTGTAGAAAACTGCTCCTACTTCAGAAATGAAAGCAAATTTGAGTAATCTCAGAGCCAAAATGGAAACCCAGAAAGACATTTGTTCC
This sequence comes from Psittacula echo, assembly GCF_963264785.1. Lineage (NCBI taxonomy): Eukaryota > Metazoa > Chordata > Aves > Psittaciformes > Psittacidae > Psittacula > Psittacula echo. Next base: position 88,978,544 of record NC_137737.1, on the reverse strand, counting down.
TCGGGCAAACCCTATTAAATTAGGCACCCAAGCATTGCAAATTAAGATGTTTACAGGGTTCAGGAAGTGGATATCCAGAAACACGAAAGGTGTATCACCTGGGATGTTTAAAACAATCAGATTGTGCCAAATTACACGTAAGGTAATAGATGAGATTTAATTGTTCACTATTGCTTTCAAATAAAAAGAAGATAAATGGATCTGAGCTCCATCAAGAGGTTTGAGTGAATGAATATCACTCATATGCCAGAACTTGAAAGTTCAAAAGTTTGCCAGAACTTGAGAAGCTTTCATAACTAAAATGGAGGTCAGAGCCCTGTTACTGGCTTCTGAAGACAAAGTTAAAATACTTCTTGAATGATATATGAGAGAACTGGCTGGATGGCCACACGCAAAGTGTTGTGGTCAATGGCTCAATGTCCGGCTGGAGACCGGTAACAAGTGGTGTCCCTCAGGGATCAGTGTTGGGTCTGGTCTTGTTCAACATCTTTGTCAGTGACATGGACAGTGGGATTGAGTGCACCCTCAGCAAGTTTGCCGATGACACCAAGCTGTGTGGTTCAGTTGATACGCCGGAGGGAAGGGATGCCATCCAGAGGGACCTCGACACGCTTGTGAGGTGGGCTGATGCCAACCTGATGAAGTTTAACCATGCCAAGTGCAAGGTCCTACACGTGGGTCGGAGCAATCCCAGGCACGGCTACAGGTTGGGCAGAGAAGAGATTCAGAGCAGCCCTGCGGAGAAGGACTTGGGGGTGTTGGTTGATGAGAAAATGAACATGAGCTGGCAGTGTGCGCTCGCAGCCCAGAAAGCCAACTGTATCCTGGGCTGCATCAAGAGAAGTGTGACCAGCAGGTCGAAGGAGGTGATCCTGCCCCTCTACTCTGCTCTCGAGAGACCTCACTTGGAGTATTGTGTGCAGTTCTGGTGTCCTCAACATAAAAGGGACATGGAACTGTTGGAACGAGTGCAGAGGAGGGCCACAAGGATGATCAGGGGACTGGAGCACCTCCCGTATGAAGGCAGGCTGAGAAAGTCGAGGCTGTTCAGGCTGGAGAAGAGAAGGCTGCGTGGAGACCTCCTAGCAGCCTTCCAGTATCTGAAGGGGGCCTACAAGGATGCTGGTGATGGACAATTCATCAGGGACTGTAGTGACAGGACAAGGGATAACGGGTTCAAACTTAAGCAGGGGAAGTTTAGATTGGCTATAAGGAAGAAATTCTTTACTGTGAGGGTGGCGAGGCACTGGAATGGGTTGCCCATGGAGGTTGTGAGTGCTCCATCCTTGGTGGTGTCCAAGGCCGGGTTGGATGAGGCCTTGGGTGGCATGGTTTAGTGTGGGGTGTCCCTGCCTGTGGCATGGGGGTTGGAACTAGATGATCTCAAGGTCTTTTCCAACCCTAACTATTCTATGATTCCTTTGCACACCCACACTTAGGCATATACACCTTAACCATTTTTAAAGCTGTGCTAGCCTACAGAAATTGAGCATGCTTCAGAACCAGTAAGGCTCCCAAAAAGTACTTTGCCATGTACTAAATCATGCACATAAATCATGAAAAGCAAACTCTTAACCAATAGTTTAAGCTAATGGTTCTAGTCACAATAGTGTTGAATGGAAAACAACAATGCAAAGCAGGGCTGGTTTTGTGTAAGCTTGCCAACCTTGTTATAAGTTAAGCAGGAACATGAAGCAGATTAAATATTCTTGTAGAACACAAAATCAGATGGAAGATTTCCAGGATGAAGGGGCTTCATTTCAGCATCACAAACATAAACACATGGTTTCTTGTCTGAATGCACCTTTATTTTAATACCGATTGATAATTTTTCAAGAAAAACAGGCTTATAGCAGAAGTGCCTTTTGTTTAATTTGAAAATAGAATTAAAAATAGTCAATACAAAAAGGCACTTTGTATATAATTTTATGTCAAAGTAACGATGCTACTGTTGTGTCCTTGTAAAAATTATTATTTTCTTAGGGAACTTGTTAATTTGGTTTATTTCCTCACTTAAAATCATAGAATCATAGAACAGTTAGGGTTGGAAAGGACCTTAAGATCATCTAGTTCCAACACCCGCTGCCATGGGTAGGGATGCCTAACCCTAGACCACGCAGCCCAAGGCTCTGTCCATCCTGGCCTTGAACACTACCAGGGATGGAGCATTTACCATTTCTTTGAGCAACCTGTTCCAGTGCCTCATCACCCTTAGAGTAAAGAACTACTTATACCTAACCTGAACTTCCCCTGTTTAAGTATAAACCCATCACCCCTTATTGTATTGCTGCAATCCTTGATGAAGAGTCCTTCTCCAGCATCCTTATTGGCCCCCTTCAGATACTGGAAGGTTACTATGAAGTCTCCACACAGACTTCTCTTCTCCAGGCTGAACAGCCCCAGCTTTCTCAGCCTGTCTTCATATGGGAGGTGCTCCAGCTCCCTTATCATCCTCGTGGCTGTCCTCTGGACTTGCTTCAACATCTCCACATCCTTCTTATGTTGAGGACACCAAAACTGCACACAGTACTCCAAGTGGGGTCTCATGAGAGCAGAGTAGCGGGGCAGGATCACCTCTTTTGACCTGCTGGTCATGATTTTGGTCACTTCTGATCATGCTTCTTTTAATACAGCCCAGGGTACGGTTGGCTTTTGTCCTGGGTTCAGCAGCAGCAGTCAGTTTTTCTCCTTCTTAGTAGCTGGTGCAGCGCTGTGGTTTTGACTTTCGGCCTGGGAATAATACTGATAAAGCCGATGTTTTCAGTTGCTGGTCAGAATGTTTACCCTGACCAAGGACTTTGTGAGTCTCATGCTCTGCCAGGGAGGAGGGGAAGCCAGGAGGAAGCAGGGACAGGACACCTGACCCAAACTAGCCAAAGAGGTATTCCATACCACAGCACGTCATGCCCAGGAGGTAGAACTGAGAGTCCCCGGAAGGGCTGGATCACTGCGGGGTGGGGGGGAGGTACCGGTTGGTGAGCGGTTGTATTCTCTTCCTTGTTATTTCCTTTATCATTATTATTATTGGTGGTAGCAGTAGTGGTTTGTGTTATACCTTAGTTATTAAACTGTTCTTATCTTAACCTGTGGGAGTTGCATTCTTTTGATTCTCCTTCCCGTCCCTCCAGGAGCAGAGGGAAGAAAGGTGTGTGTGGGGGGGGAAGTAGACTGCGTGGTTCTAATTTACAACCTGGGCTTAAACCACGACAGCTTTCTAGGCTGCGAGTGCATGCTGCTGGCTTATGTTCAGTTTCTCATCAACCAACACCCCCAAGTCCTTCTCTGCAGGAACAGCTCTGAATCACTTCTTTGCTCAACCTGTAGCCGTGCCTGGGATTGCCCCAATCCAGGTGTAGGACCCTGCACTTGGCTTGGTTAAACTTCATAAGGTTGGCATCGGCCCAATTCTCAAGCCTGTCAAGGTCCCTCTGGATGGCATCCGTTTCCTTTAATTTATCAATTTATCCTGGGTTCAGCAGTAGCAGCTATTTTTCTCCTTCTTAGTAGCTGGTGCAGTGCTGTGGTTTTGACTGTCAACCTGGGAACCACAATGCTTTGCCAGGGAGAAGAGGAAGCTGGGAGGAAGCAAAAACCAGACACTTGAACCAAACTAGCCAAAGGGGTATTCCATATCACAGCACGTCATGACCAGTATATAAACTGGGGGCAGTTACCTGGAAGAGCTAGATCACTGCTCAGGTCGGGCTGGGTATCGGTCAGCAGGTGGTGAGCAGTTGTATTCTCTTCCCTTGTTATTTCCCGTATCATTATTATTATTGATGGTAGCAGTAGTGGTTTGTGTTATACCTTAGTTACTGGACTGTTCTTATCTCAACCTGTGGGAGTTACATTCTTTCCATTCTCCTCCCCATCCCTCCAGGAGCGGGAGGAAGAAGGGGGAGGAGTGATCAAGCAGCTGCATAGTTCTGATTTACCGGCTGGGCTTAAACGACACAACTGAACCACACAGCTTGGTGTCATTGCCAGACTTGCTGAGGGTGCACTCAATCCCACTCTCCATATCTCTGACAAAAAAGTTGGACAAGATTGATCCCAATACCAGCCCCTGAGGGACACTACTTGTTTCTGATCTCCAGCTGGAGAGTGAGTTGTTAACCACAACAATTTGCTTGCAGCCATCCAGCCAGTTCTTTATCCACCGAGTGGTCCACCCATCAAATTGATGTCTCTCCAATTTAGAGACAAGGATGTCATGTGGGACAGTGTTGAACACTTTGCACAAGTCCAGGTAGATGACATCAACTGCTCTACCCCTGTCCATCAGTTTTGTAGCCGCATCCTAGAAGTCCACTAAATTGGTCAGGCAGGATTTCCCCTTAGTGAAGCCATGTTGTCTGTCTTCAACCACTTTGTTGTTTTTCATGTGCCTTATCATGTTTTCGAGGAGAATCTGCTCCAAGATTTTGCCAGGCACAGAGATGAGACTGACTGGTCTGTAATTCCCTGGATCATCCATTTTCACTTTCTTGAAAATGAGGATTATGTGGAACAGTGGTTAGCCGAATGTAGACATGAGGAATATCAGAGACTGAACAATATAGGCCTTGTGTCTTGTGAAAGGCTGCATGTCGTCGCTCACGGAGGGAACACAAGCACAATCAATATGATTGATAAAAGTGATCCGTTTATTGTGCTCAAATAATGGGTATATATAGTGTCAAACTGCCACGTACACACAGCTTCCCGTAGTGATTGGTTGATATACACAGCATTGGGTACATTCCAGGTGCATTTCGGTGATTTCCCCTGCTCATATACACATCCTCCTCTCAAGGTCTCTGCTCCTAGTTCACAGACAATTTTTAGCTACAAGGTTGGCCAGCTGGTCTTCTATCTCTACTGGTTAACTTCCAGGGTTTTTCCACTGCTGGCAACTGTACACAACTGGTATTTTTTCTCACTTTCACAGAATCTGTGCTTAATTAAGCTCAGACATGGGAACATTACCTTTGCTTGCTAACCATGTCTCCACAACTGCACAACCCAGGATGGGAGATGGCTGAATGACTGTGAACTGTCCCTGATGCATCATAAAGTGAGAAACTTTACAACAAAAAGCGTGAAGTAGAAAAAACTGCTTACCGCAATGAATGTACCCTTCTGATGCAGAGACTTGCCTGAAGATACTAGCTTAGCCAATGGCAGTGTATAGATAGGCGCGTGAACAGATCTATGTAACCAATGAAAAGACAGCAAAGTGTGCGTGGACTGTAGCTATCTATATAAATATAGGTGCTTCGAGCAATAAAATAAGCAAGATATGCAACTCATATTGAGTGTTTTCTTGACTTCAGCTGATCTTCTTCAACAGGATTATATTTCCTTTCTCCAGTCATTGGGAACTTCACCCAACTGCCATGATTTTTCAACCATGATGGACAGTGGCTTGGCAACTTCATTCGCCAGCTCCTTCAAGACCTGCGGATGGATTTCATCAGGTCCCATGGACTTGTGCACATTCAGGTTTCTAAGATGATCTCAGACCTGATCCTCTCCTACAGTGGTCCTAATGTCTTCATTCTCACAGTGCCTGAATTTGCCTTCCAAGACTTGAGTGGCATGGTCATAGCAGTTGCTGGTGAAGACTGAGGCAAAGAAGCCATTGAGAACCTCAGCCTTCTCCAATCCAGGCTAGCCAGTTCTCCTGATAGCTTCCAGAGAGGGTCCATATTATCCCTAGTCTGTCTTTTGTTTGCAACATACCACAGAAGCCCTTGCTGTTATCTTTCATATCCATTGCCAGACTCAATTCTAACTGGGCCTTAGCTTTCCTGACCTGATGCCCAGCTTCCTAGACAACATCCCTGTATTTTTCCCAGGCCTCCTGTCTTCACTTCCACCTTTTATAAGCTTATTTTTGCCTTCTGAGTTTTCTCAGCAGTTCTTTATCCACCCATGGAAACCTCCTGGCCTTCTTTCCCTATTTCCTTCTTGTCAGGAGACAGCACCCCTGAGCTTGGAGCAGGTGTTCCTTGAATATCAGCCATCAGTCTTGTCTTCCCCTGCCTCTCTAGGGCTTTATCCCGTGGAACCTTACTGAGAAGGTTCCTGAAGAGGTCAAAGTCTGCTCTCTTGAAATGCAAGGCAGTGAGCTTGCCGTGTGCCCCTCTCTCTGGCCTGAAGATCTCAAACTCCACCATTTCATGATCACTGCAGCCTCCCCACCAGTTCCTTCCTGTTGGTGAGCATGAGGTCAAGAGTGGCACCTCTTCTTGTCAGCTCCTCTACCACTCGCAAAATAAGGAAAAATTATTAGAACTGGTAACATCCATGTCCATTCTGAAGGACAGAATGGACATTCTATGCAGAGGGCTATTTTTTGTTATTTAATGCCATGTGATAAAAGTGTGAAATCTTTCATATAACAGTTCATTAAATGTTCACTGTAGGTGAGGTGTAATGTACAAGAGTTAGCTGCTTATAGTTTTTTTTTCCTCATTTCCAAAATGTTTTACTGAATGGTGGTGTAATTCTATGATCCTTACATAACTACTCTAAAACTTTAGAAAAAAATGTTTCCCCCCTTTCACCCTTTGAAGAAACTGTGTTTAGTGCCAGTTTTACTCTCAATCCCTTCAACACTTCGTCAACATCCTGATCCCATGGCAGATTTGGAATTAGCATGGCTAACATTTCCTCACCCTTAAATCAATGAACATCAGACTTTCACCAAACACAGTTTTTCATTCATCTTTCTCAAGGGCACATGGGGTTTTGACTTTTCTCTGTGCAGCAGACCTACCCCTATCAATATTTACTCTCTCTCTTGCAAGTCATTGTTTCCTCAAAACAAAGCATTGCTTTTTTCAGTTTTAAAAAGAACAATATGTTTATACTGGCATCAAGAAAAGCTCTTGAACATCCAATACACAAAAAAGGTACGAAAGTTTTATGGTTGAGAGGAGAAAAAAAAAATAAAAAGAAGGGAGAAAAATAAATACATTTTTACATTCAAATTCTAATATATCACTGTACTTCAGAAGAAATTTCTTTAGAGACTGTACTTAACAGAGGATAAATTTACACAAGGTCTACTGATTTCAGAAGACCTTTCTAAATACATAATTCATATAAACTGCTGCACTAAATTTCAGAAAAAAAATGCCTAGAAAATTTTGTTGTAATGTGGAGCTATAGCAAATTTGGGTCAAGAATATGTTCTTCAGATATATAAATCTGTGTCATATGTCCCTGGAGTTAATGTGTTAAAAGAATGAACTTTATAGAAAACTCAAATGTTGATGAAAAGTACTTGATATACGTTTGGGACTTCATTTGTGACAAAAATCCTGAAATGTTATGTCAATGAATCTACTTTATTCTGACTGGTCGTTTCTTTTTAATGTCACTATATTAAGCACTGTGGTGAGATGTGCTAGAAACTCAGATAAATGGGTGCATTTCAAACATGATGAAATATAAACAAAAGAAGTTCAACAAAAACCATTGCTTAATCACTTTTTTCTCAAGTTTTGTAGGTTTTTTAATTACATTTATTATTTTTTGTTTGGTTGGTTTTTTTAAGCTTGTCAGATAACTGTGGTGCCTAATGGTAAAAATCTGATGTACAGATCTTTGAGAATGCACAGGAAATTAGGAACATAAGCCTACAGAATATGAGTGGAGTTTGTGTTCTTCAGGCATGTATTTTTCTCGAAATCCCAACTGTAGGTTTCAGAGACCATATTTTGAAAATGCCTAAGGCTCAGGTACTGGCTGGTCTTGTGAGAAAAATCTGTTTCCTGAAAAATGCAAATATGCTATCAAGCAGGTAATGTGAAATGTAACTTCACATTATTCAATTGAACATGCAGGAGATGTCTAATTTTTGGAGATGAAAATTACTGCCTGTGAAAGTAACCTGTACATCTGAATCTGCAGACAAACAAATATGTGTGTAGCAGTAGCTCTATGACAATACACAGAAAATGTTAAAAGATTATATGGAAGTATTTAAACAAATGTTAACTATTCTTTGGTTAGGATCAAGGAAAGTAGAATAACCCACAGTGTAAAAGAAACATTTTCAAGCAGAATATAATTCTCTCTAGTAGCTTCTTTGCACTTAAAATTTAATTTCTTGCACTTTCTTTTGCCTTTGTGCCCTTACTTCTTCCCTCTTCTGGCTCATGTTTTGACAAGCAAACAATTTGATTAGGAAATAATTATGCAGTATAAAGAGGTTTTTGCTTAAGCTGTAGGGCAGATATTTCAGACATTTTGTACTTCAATTACTAGAAAATCACCCCCTTATAGGGTGCAAATCCTCACTGGATCAAAGCTTTAGAAAGTTCAAAGAATGGGGAAAATCCTTAAGAAATGTCTCTGTGACCCACAGAACTGCAAAATTATTTCCAGTGGGTCTATTTCAGAAGGGTAATTGACGATGCTACTTGCGTTACTATATCCTTCCATATGAAGAAAAGAACATCTATTATCTTTGTTTAAAGAGTCTAAAGGGTTGTATAATGAAAATCAGAAAAGCAAAACTATAACTAAAAGAGTTTACAGAAAACAGCATGGTTGATATTAATGTTTACACAATGTATGCCAGTTAAATGACTTGCTTGATAGCTTTTTAATCTGCTTCATTAGTATTTTGTTTTCAGTGTCACTAACACATTCTCTTTTTGCAGAAGAATAAAAACTCAAAGGATATATATTCAGTTACTTCAAAGACAGCACATGGGAAGAGAAAGAAATCCTGGTCTTATTTCCAGGATCACACCAGCCAGAAATTCTTGTTACTTTCACTGGGGCCAGAAATGATCTATAAGTTACTGACTTCACAGATGTACAAGGAATTCAAAATCTCAGATGCCTCAAGGATATTTTGTTCTTGAAAAAAAAGGGAAAGAGAGAAGAGGGCTTTCCACGTTTCCACAACTTGCTTTAACAAGAAAGATGTTCTGTTTACTTTTAAAGCATTTTTTTATTTTTTTCTTTAGCATATCAAGGATTACACCAATTAATTTACTGGAGTAAATCTGATCATAGCTTTATCTTGCAGCTAAACCTATATACTATACTCCAATTTTATATAGGTTATATACTATAACCTATACTCCAATTTTGACTTATCAGTTACTTATTTCAAATTTTAATGCTGAATTAAAGCTGGGTTTTAATATTTGCTGTAAGTTCTTGTCTTATAAAGTTGGTTTTCCATTTTCATTTACTACAGAATAATGTTTTACAAAACCATATCTAATGTGCACCATTCTAAAACCTTACAAAAGTATAACATATCACATACATATAAATAGATAAAGCAGTTTTAGGAAAATTTTCAATAAAATTTCTTACAACTTCACCTACAAACACATATTTTTACATGCAGATAAAAACAGACAAGCTCTTCAAGTGTAAAATCTGTCATAAGTAAATCATTTCTGCTTTCATATTTCCAATGACCTTTTCCAGGTTTATCACAGTATTTTGTAACATAAAATTCAGGTTTTGATTCTTCTCTAACCATACCAATAAAAGCAGAGATTTTGATTTTCATGGAACGTTCACATGATACTTCAATTATGTTCTTCAAACACTGGTTGTTTTCTAACAACCTTACAAAGTTATTTTCTGTAGCGGAAAATATACAAATTTCCAAGCAACTGAGCAACATGTAAAGTTCCTGCAGCTCTAATTTCTAGTGAGAGCTGGTGTGTTATAAGAAATAGCTTCTAGCTATGACAACAACATGAAAAATGTTTCTGCACTAATGAGGAAGGGAAATTAGGGAAAGGGCAAGTTTACAGTTATTTATATGTTATTTCTGAATGCCAATATTCTAATCAATATTTCTATTTATATTATACAGTGAACTATTATCAGAGAAATTACTGGCAAGGCAACTAGAAAAAGTATGATCCAAGGTACATCTGTCAAAAGCTGGCTTTTCAGGTGGCATATTACATCAACAATATGCAGCTGTAGCAGGCAACTTCTGTGTTACATTATACTGCCTGTAACTGCATAATAAAAATTTGTAACATCTGCTGATTTTTCTTCCTACACCTGATGAAATTATATGTGGTGAAAGATGGTGCAAATGAAGGTAGAGGCAAAACTGTCATTGATTTTCATGGGTTTTTTTCAGCCTGGAATTGTCATAATTTGGCCAAAATAAGGAATTTTTCCATTCTCAAAGCAGAGCAAAGGTATACCAAATGCCAAATGAATTGGTTTTATCAAAACAATGCATTCAGACACAAGTAAGAATTGCCTTGCAGAGTCCCCAAACCCTTTTGTTCTGTCTAATTCACTTCCTTTTGGTGCTGCACTTCCTGAAAGGTACATTATTTGCCCACATGATAGCTCCAGGTCCCAACAGACTTAAATCGTAAAGGATTTACGACTTCATGCAGCTTTATTTTTAGAAACAATTCTCAATAACCTCTTGCAAACCCTAGAAGGACTCTTCCAGAGTAAATTGAATTACTCTTAGAGAAGCATTTTTTGTAATCCATATAGAAATGATAATACTCCATCACCCTACTTTACATGTTACTACTGAAGCGTTGTAAAGCCGTTGACGAGGTTTATCTTAAAAGGGTTAATATTTTAATACTTTTTTTTTACTCTGATGCATTTTTTTTGAGCAAAGTAAGAATAACAAAATGGCCACTTGAACATTAATTCTAAATAGATTCATGTCTTGAAGGATTAATTTATATTCTCATGTTCAAATTTTCACAGAAGTGCTGAAAACCCCACATCCAAGTAAGCGACTTTCTGTATACAACGGTTGAATATGAGAAATTTTAGCAAATAATTTCTTTATGTTTCTGCTATGTTCAAAAAAGTTCACTTACACATTTAAATTGCTAAATTAAGCTTTCCTACCTCCATACAAAAATACCTACAGCAATAGCTATATTATCTCTTAGCTATTTTAAATATTCAAGCCCACCTAGCACAGGGTTCATAACATGTGTCACTAAAGAGATAAAATATCCTCTGTCTGCCAGGAGATGACATTTACAGACTTGGAGCATTGGGTACCCATATCACTCAGTATCAGTCATCTATTAATCTCCATCTAAAGGAATTTAAGAGTTTGTCACTGTAGTGTCATTGTGTCACTGATGCTCTGAGGCATTCCACCAGGGTAGTAGGCTCTAGAGCAGAACTAGCAGCCCCATCTTTTACTATGTAAGCCAAGGAAGGGCAAGCATTTGAATCTTTAACTCAAATACTTAAATGAATTTGAATTTCCAGCACTCTATAATCTGTACAAAACCTTTAAATTTTGCTTTTTTCTAAGATAGTTTCAATGTGGTTTATCATTATAAGATAGGTTGCTTTCCATAGCATCTTTTTGTGTGGTTTGAATATGATATTTATATTTGTGTGTGTGTGTAGGACAGTGAATGAGAAAGCAAGCAAGAGTGGGATAAGGAGAGACATTTTTTGTGTCATTTTACAGTATTGTAAGAATAATTGTTTTCCTAATGTAGTCAAACCCCTACATGCTCTTGCAGGCAATTAAAAAATGCTGTCTAACTGCTTTTGAGGCACGGTGCACTTGACAAGTTTGGCAGGTTCCTTGTCAGTTTGCTGAACCTGATACAAAAGCAGGTAGTCCCAAGCTTACACAGCTCTAGTTTTAGAACTCCCAGAATCCTTTTTTACAAGCAAGATCTATGTGCATATCCATTCTAAACAGCTTTAGGAGTCTGAACACCTGCTCCTTTTAAGTCATTCCCATCTTATGTCATTTTTTATAAATGCTCTAAAACACAGTGCATAAATCATTTTTTGGTGTATCTGTGAAAGAGAAAAAAAAAAATTGCCTTAAATGTACCAATAGTGAATAGGTCCTTTAAGAACACTCTTGTCCACTCATCAATAGTTTGAACTGGAACAGCATTACTTTCAAAATGCATGTTGTTATGCAATAAAATAGTGATATTTTTTGCACACAAGATTAATTAAAATTTAGGGGTTGAAGATAATTATCCTGCTCTGAGTATTTCCTACAAGACAAATATTTGTTGACCCAAGATTAGAACACTAAACCCATTAAGTAAATTAATAACCCAAATAATTTAAAATTCCTATGATTTCTGGTGGGAGTGTTAAACAAAGATCTATTACATCTGTTTGACATTCACGCTGCTGTTCTGGTTGTAGTTTCTTAGAAGAATATGCACTCTTTCTGAAACTCAGCAAACAGCTGTTATCAATATGCTGAAAAATAAAATGTAAATTGGAAGGCTAGCACCCCAGTCTAGAAAGTGGTGCAAGCTAACTTGAGCAGAAAAAAGAGTATTGTATTCTACCCACTTTCTGGGTACATCAAGAGTAACAGCACAAAGTTATAGCAAAACAGTGGCAGGGTCTGGACAATGTTGGGAGCAGAATTGCTCCTTATTTATTTCTGTGGCAGGAATTCTTCAGACTGAAATGGACATCTGTAAGAAAGCCTTTCCCAGTTACTTTAATGAAAAGATGGAAATTTGATTGCTTTCTATGGGCAGGAAACATGTCTGTGTTCTCATTACTTTCCCAGCTAGGGAAGCCAGGGAAGGATATGCAGTGCAGAATGCTGAAGATGAAAATCATTGAGACGTATACCAGCTTTCTGAGCATAGGGACAAAATTGATCCCAGACAAGTAGCAGAACAGGTGAAATACAGACAGTGTGACTTTGTAGGGATGGCAAGAACCTGGGTCCTGTAAATGTAATCTATAGTTCAATATGAATCATACAGCACAATCCAAATATGTGCCTTATAAAGGCATCGGGGGCGCTATCTTAAAATTACTTCTGTAAGTAAACAAAGCCTGTTTTATTCATTGTATCCAGAGCACTTTCTTTGGACCCAAGACCTTGAAAGACTTTGTTTACTCTTTAATGTGCCTATTTGATTAATTATATTGAGCCTCAGTAAATTAATTCTGGCAGCCTTCTAAGAAATTTACAGTTGCTAGCAACAGCTGCAGTGAAATCTTCCTCTACCCCTTGCCTCATCTTCATCACTTAGAAGAATATGACACTGTTATGGCTTTTGCCAGTCAAAGAACTCATTCTTCAAGCTAAAAAAATCTCTATTACAAAACTTTGTTTTCTAATATACCATATGATTTACTCAAGCAAAAATGTAACATATTTTGAGAAATATGGCACATAGAATAACAGGCATTTATATGTTTTTGTGTTGCATAAATGACTAAGAAAGGTTCTTAGATTTTCAATATGAAATCCTATTGGAATAAAAATGTGTAAAAGGCTTTTAAATGTTTTGGGATCTTTTTAACACAACTTCTGTGTCTCAAAATGGACATAGTCCAACTAATACTATACGAGATAGCATTCCTCATGAATAAGTTTCTGATAAGTCTTTTCCAGTTCTTTGGGTCCTTTCCATGATATTTAAGAAGACAATTCATCTTTAAAAAAACCCACCAAAAGTCCTATTCCTTTTCATTATCAGTTTCTCACTGGATTTCATATAAAGTTTGCTTAAACTTTTACCCATTTTCAAAAATAGTACTTACACGTAAGATATCTGGCCAATTCTCAGACCAATATCTATATATATAACCTTTCAAGAGCCCCGGTGCCCACATAACTGAACACCGGATAGAGCTTATGAGTGGACTTGCTGAAAGAAAAGGTCATAAACAACTATGTGCATGATCCCCATGTTCCTCTCTAAGCTGAATTTTCAATACTTTCACAAGCTGTCAATATACTTTCAAGAACCCATTGCTTTAAGTCAAAAGGTGACGAATCCTCCAGACAGTATCTATGGAATGTTGCAGGATGGAGTCTACTATATGACAGGTATAAATTTCAGATTTCCAAACTTCTTTTGATTCGTCACATATGGTAGTTGAATGTAGTCATAAAATTGCTTAGTGCTATTTCTGCTGTTAATAGGGAGATAGTCAATACATTCTGAAGCCTCATATATTTTAGCGAGTGATTCTAATGTCAATATTTAGGTACAAAAGTGCATTGCCAATTTATTATTTTTGGCTTAGACATATTATAGTAATGTCTTGGCTTGGAGACTTTGTCATACCTGGAAGAAAATATCTCAGAATAGGAATACTAAAAAATAACATCACCTTCAGTAAGACATTACCTATAGTCCAGATGATTGCACATAAGTGAACCTTAAACTGTATAACAAATACAATACAGTATATACATAGTGCGCTGAACAAAGGCTACTGAGTCACTCTTTTTGGAAGATTTTAAAGCAAAAAGGTTTGATTTGGAAAACCAGATAAAAAGAAATTAACTTTCTTTCCCTCTTATGCTTCCTAGGTTCGGGCCAAATGATGATATTAAATGATTAATCAGATTTTGTGGGCTGACAATTATATTTTGCTGAATGTAACTTAAAAGCTTCAGGACAACAATATAAAACCAGCTTACCTTGCCAAGGGAAGTAAACCAATTTTTAGAAGTCAGTGGGAACACTGTCCTGGGTTCAGCAGTAGCAGTCATTGTTCACCTTAGTAGCTGGTGCAGTGCTGTGTTTTTGACTTTCAGACTAGGAACAGCACTGATAACACCGATGTTTTTAGTTGTTGCTCAGTAATGTTTACTCTGACCAAGGAATTTCTGAGTCTCATGCTCTGCCAGGGAGGAGGGGAAGCCAGGAGGAAGCACAGACAGGACACCTGACCCAAACTAGCCAAAGGGGTATTCCATACCACAGCATGTCATGCCCAAGATGTAAACTGGGGGCAGTTACCTGGAAGAGCGAGATCACTGCTCGGATGGGGCTGGGTATCGGTCGACGGGTGGTGAGCGGTTGTGTCCTCTTCCCTTGTTATTTCTCTTATCATTATTATTATTGGTGGTAGCAGTAGTGGTTTGTGTTATACCTCAGTTACTGGACTGTTCTTATCTCAACCCGTGGGAGTTACATTCTTTCCATTCTCCTCCCCGTCTCTCCCTGGGGGAGGAAGGGGGTGAGTGAGCAAGAGGCTGCGTGGTTCTGGGCTGCTGGCTGGGCTTAAACCACAACAAACATACGAAAATCTATTCTCTTTACTAACATACCATGTTATCTAAAGCCAGAGCTCTAGCTAGGAGATCTTCTGGATCAAGGTCTCTGGTTTGCAGGAGCTTCTCTAGTCCAGTGCACAAGCAGGCTGTTAGGGCTTGCCAGTTTCTCCAATGAAGATCAGGCAAAGCATTGACCTTGTTAGCTCTGTCTCCACCTTACCTTACTTCTCTGCTCCTACTGCTAAGCAAAGCCTGCAGAATTAAGTAAGTCCATCTTGAGAATCATCTTTCTGGACTCCCTTTGGGAACACTTCCTACCTTGTTATCCCTGCTTACCACTAAAAACATCAGTGTGATACTCAACCTCTAGTAATTTCCACTTCATCCTCCATTACACTTTTATCTGCTACTCCATCTTTACTCAGTTTGAGAGTCACCATTACTGGACAGTGGTTCTGCAGGACAGAATAGCAGAGTGTACCTTTATAGATGAGGACTGAGCAGATAATGGCTGAAATCCTGGGATTTCCAAGTACCGCAAGGATGATTTCAGTCCCATCCATTCCTCACAGCTCTCCTTCCAACACCAAGAATTTCAGAGGCTATACATACATCTTGAACCATAAGTGGAGTGCAAATAAAATTCAGTACATGTGTTGGATAGGACTTCAAGATTGTTTCAAGACACACAAGGATCAAGTCTGAAGGACAATAAAAATGTTCAGAAAATAAAACAATTTGTAGTTTGCATGTCTTCTGTAATGAGAAAGTATTAATTTTAATTAAGTTATAAAAAGCATTATAATTAGTTATAGTTGAAAGTATTAATTCTAAGATTATTATAAAATGTGTTACTCTATATAGCTCCATTTTTACATATGCAAGTGGTATGGCAAACAGTATCACTGGTTACCCATGCTTTTTTGGATTTGCAACGTATCTTCTAGGAAAAGCAAGAGTATATTGATTTCCAGCCCAAACCACACAAATAAATACAGATTTTTTTTTAAAATTACTCACCACAAAATTGTCCTTATTTTTTCTTTCATAGAAGGTTTACAGAACAATCTTGTTTAATTTGGATCAGGAAAAAGATGTCTACTTCATGCTTGTCTTCTGATATTCCTTAGACTATGTGCAAGTCTCAAAAAAATTAGCTTTAAATGTCTCAGGGCTATTTCCTGCTGTAAAGAATTTATGTTCGGAATGGTTTTGAATATAAACCCCCTACTAGTAATGTTCCATCACTTTTATCTTCTTTAACTAATTGAGTTCCTTTATATAAGTTTTATTGAAAGGAAAATACTTATTTAGGAACTTTTGTTTCTCTCCCAGGAAGAGGCTACCTACAAACTCATTAATGTAATTAGTATCAATTAACATGTTATTAATCTGTTATAAATTCGCATCCACATTTTAAATTAATTTCAATGAGCTTAGCTTTATATGTAACTTCCAAAGGATCTCAACAACTCAGAAGTCTAGTAAGATTTTCTTATTAAATTCATAGAACTCTTTCTTGGCAAAATTACATAAATGTATCTGATTGATCAATATCAATTTTAAATTCTCTCCCTTTCTGTTTCTTTTTCTTATTGTCAGTCTGTTTCTTTTTCTAATTTCTCCTGTGGCTTGTGGCTACATGTTACATGTAGGAAATTTCTGCAAGCCTTTTAAGACACCATGCACAGCAATATGTAGAATATCACACATTAGGGTTCTGAGATAAAGAAAGGAGTGCAATATTCCTGCGGTGGCATCGGTGTCCTGAGAGAACCTTTGGATGATCTAAGAGGTGATCTTGGACTGGGAATATACATTTAGGACTCCCTGTTACTTGTCACCTATTGCAAAGTGCATTTCTAATGCAGTGTGAAATCCCAGTACTGTGCTCAACAACTGCTATGGACTAGTTATACAGACACAGAACAAAGCCACTGGGCTAGTTCTGCCAAAAGCTGAGGAGTTCAGTACAAAACACTGCATCCTTAAAACATCAAGCTGTAAGACCAGCCTTTGCATAACAGAAGGGAAGTTTTGCAGGTGTAAAATGGGATCAAGAAACTGAACAGGGAGTCAGTTAAATGCCAGAAGGAAAAGCTGGATTGAGGGATATGCAAAACAGGTTCAAGAGCATGAAAACATTAGGTTGCAAAAAAGCACCTTAGATGAGGTTTCATGACTCTGCACTCTTAGATCTCAATGCCTGCCCATCTCCATCCTCCCTAGATACAGCAGGGGAATTGGATCATTTCTCAAACAGCTTCATAGTTAACATGTTTACTTGGCAGTAACAGACCTGAGGTCAATTTTTCTTCTTCTTAAGGAAATTTGATGCTATTACATTTTTATGGTAATTTTAAATTATTTTAATGATAACATTTTAATCCATGAACATGGGACAGGGCTAAGGGGGCTCACCAGGATTGCTTATAGACTGCAGGGAACATATTCCTCAGCAAGGTGCAAGATAACTAAAGTAAAAAGAAGTTAATTGGATTCTATCCTGTTACTGAGTTCTCAGACCACAGAGCTGTTGGATGAAACAGCCCTATCTTTTATGACAGGGGAAGCAAAACTCAAGAGGGTCCAAACTGTACAGGTGCATACTGGTTTAAACCCTGTGGGTAACCTTACTGCATGAGTCTTGGTCATATTTGAGGGAGAATTAATCACTTAGCAGCTAACAACACTGCTTCTAAGCATGAGGAAGAACATGCATTTAGGTAAGGAAAAAAGATTCACAGCCTTTCACTTGAAGCAGGAAGATGCCTATCTTCACAGAAGAATAGGGAACAAATGCATCCATCAGATCTCACAAGCAGCTTCCTGTGAGACTAGCAGGGAAATGTAGGGGATGCAGATATGTTTAAGGGATTGCATAATGAACCTTCAGGTATCCTGATCCTTTTGCTTGAAGCTACCTGGAGTGCAAACTTGTGCTTGACTTGTGGCACCTAGAACAGACACAAAGGGAAAGAAGGGCTCTTCCCAGAGAAAGAGGAATTCTTATATCAATGCATGACCAGTGCATGTGAGGGTGCGCAGGGAAAACTATCAGCAAAAGCTTTCAGTGCCTCTGGATTTTAGATATATCAATGTGTAAACAACTGGCAAATAGTCATGGGGAACTCATACATAGAACATTGCTGGAGTTGGGGCTGTAGAGGTGAGGAAACAGATACTGTATGGTTGATCACACATTCTGGTTATATTTGACTTACAATGCAATGTGGTGAGTAAAATAGATGGAAAAATCAGGCTCCTGAAACACATGCTTTTAAGTTGTTCTGCTTGTACATAGTGATCCTTCTCCCAGAACACTGGACATTTGCTAGCTATCTAGAGCGGACAAGCTAAAAAGTATCTCTCCTTTTGCAATAAAAAAAGTTTGACAGACAAACCCAAATGTAAATGTTTCTGTCACAGGAGCTGCATAATTAGCAACCACAGCAGTAATAGATTTAAAAGACTGGGGTTTTTTCTTTTTTTTTTTTTTTTGCAGGGCAAGCCCACTGCAGCTGAAAGTTCTGACAAATACTATAGGACAGAAAAGTCTCTGATTCATGCTTCATATAACTTCAATCTCCTGTAAAAAAGGATGAGACATAAGACGACTAAGCAAAAAGAAATTATAATTCAGAAAACTCAGATTACAGCATGATTGTCCCTTAAAAAAATCAGACCACACACATATTTCTCACTTAATATATCTGCTCTCAATGCCTACTGAAATACTCAACTGATGACTTTTAGACTACCCCAAAGTTTACGCTTTCTCTAATTCTTGCAATGCATGAGAATCCAAGGCAACTGAAAGAAGAGGGTTTGTCTTCCATTCCTTCATCAACAATTAATTGAAGACTTTTCACTCTTACAGGCACTTTTGCTGCTTGCCTTCAGTGTATTTTATCCTATATGGTTTCTAAAACATTTGCCCCGTATATTCCAAAACTAAAAAATTCTATATGGATAAAAGGTTCCCTTCACAACCAAGGGAAAGTACTAAACTTCCTCACAGAGTGATAACTAGGCTACATTCCCTTTTTTCATTAACTGTATGACCTGGATGGGCAATGTGTTCCCAACTTCTTCCCCTAAGAACATTGTGAACAAGTGGGAAATGTCTGACATCTCCACTTCTTGGTTTCTCACTCACCTCACTGGACAAATTTGTGATTTCTCTCATAATAGTTTAGAAGCCTGATAATATTCACCTGTCTTGCTGAACATGTGGTGCAGCTTTGAAATAAATGCACTTAGTTGGGAACCAAGTGGCATGGAGTTTCTAGCCATCTCCCTTGGGTGTGTAGATGTATTGGAAAACCATTTAACAAAAAAACCCCAACCACTTCCAGAACCAAGACCAGAAACCTAAGGCTTCATCACTTCCTTTCACTTGAATGTCATCCCTGCTAGGCTTGAATCACATTATTTTTTCCCTGCTCTTTCTGTTTCCAGGACCCTTTCATCCTTCTTCATAGTAGCTGACCCTCGAACAGAGGGAACTGTTTCCTCAGCATAACGCTGTGAGTAGGTAGGTGTTCATTGAAGAAATAGTCATGCTTACTGCAGGTAATGAAGTGCTGCAACCAAGGTTGCCTTGGCTATTTGTATAACAGGGTGTCTACCAGCACTGACTAATTTTGGATTTAGTCTGGATTGACACCATAAATTTTAAGTGGGAGGCAAGAATTGATCCCATGTGTGTGTATGGGTACACCTCAATGATATCTTCAGGCATGAAACAGGTTCCCATGTAGTCCTGAACACTTACTAACTGTCTCACCACTTGGAAAGAGAGTGAGTTTTTAGCCACAACTTAGGAAGTGAGAAGACAAATACAGGATCAAAGTCCAGCTCTGTTGAAGTCATGTACCTATATACTATTACTGAGGTCTGTATTGCTAGAATATGTCATTACATTGCCTCTAAATCAGAAGGATGGCACTTTCTAATATTAATAGTGCAATCCAAAGAATACTGGTGAGTGAAGACTTCTCCAAACACTTCCACGGGCTTTGGATGCAGTGAAAATATAAATTACTGAGCTCAGAGGTAAAAAAAAATCTTCAGATTCTTGACCAATTTAAATGGAAAAACAACTTTCATTTCTGCCATGTTGATGAACCCACATCCACTTTCAAAGAATAATGAAGTGCATGCATAGTTAGTGTGTGCTAGTATTCCAGCAAGAGACAAACTCTTCTTTTTTAGCTTAACTTTCAAATTAATTGTCAGTTAATTGCTCAGAATTATTTCCTATTGTGATTGTTATTTAATATTTTCCTTCTGTTCCTTTAATTGGTGATCTAGTCAGGACGGTTCATATTATGAACTGTGAATATCACAGCTAGGTAAATGTCCCAGATTACCAGTCTGTTGGTTTTGGCTATGTACAACATGGTGACCTGTGTATTAACAATTAATATCCTGGTTAAAGCTGACACTTAAGTAATATGAACTACTGATAAGAATTTAAATAACATCAACCACAAAACAACAATTATTTACTAAAGATGTCTGTAAATGTTAGCTAAAAAACTACATCTTTAAATATTTCCCAGACTCTTCTAATACAATTTGTGAAAAGGAAATAAAAGGCTAAATTCATCAAATAAATTTTTAACTGAGAATTATTTGCTAATCTCTGTTAATTAAGCAATAGGTTAATTACAGAATATAATTTTGTGTGAGGGGACAGCTAGAGAATCCTGCTTATGAATTAATCATCCTGAGACTGAACTGAAAAAGGGTCTTTTTTTCTCTCTTCAACTGAGACATGCCATTAATCATTCTATGTATTGTGCAGTTTTAGAGTTCAAACCCAATAGAATGCTGAGGAAAAGTTTCTTCTATAAGATTAACTTCTTTTTCAATTAGCAGTAGACTGGGAACCCACGCAATATATAATCATGATTTTTATTAATTATCTTTAATTTTTTTTAAGAGGTAATTTTTTTTCCTTAAATCAATTAATAGTCATGCCATGCCGTGCCATCATCCATCCATAGGTACATGTAGGTCATTCTAAACAAACGGGACAACTGCTTAAAATACTGAATCAATGTTCAGTTTTAAAATGCTTATCAAACCTCAATACACTGTGCACCTTTCAAACTGTCAAAACCAGAGCTTTGGACAAGATCCCTGAAGGGATGCAGACAATTACCAGTTCAAGAAGCTTAAAACGTTCTATAACCTCACTCACAATTCTGCTTATCTGCAGAAAGAAAAGTGAGCAGGTGAAGGTAATGGATGAACGTATATATATCCTTCACATAGGGGATATACTTCCTAAAAGAAGATTGTTAAGAGGTTAATGCTTGATATTGTTCACAGAGTTTTCCAATAAAATGCTAACTTAGGGATTCGTTTTCCAACTGTCACCTCCTCTATCACATAAGCAGCTTTGTATGCCTCCACAGGTTCTACCCACTGTGTGCACAAGTTTTATAGGATTAGAGGACTTATGATTTATAAGAATGTGGGACAAGTAGAGACCTCCAAGGTCACTGAATCCAAGTCCTTCCTTTCACATGGAGCCCTGCCATTTAATCTTCCTTTTCATAAATGGATCGGCTTCTATCTTACAAGTCGTTAAGTGGTTTTGCCGCTACTTCTTCTCTTGTAAAAGTATACTAGATGTCATTCTTCTGACAGTTAAGAACATTCTGCTGAACATTCAGAGCAACTGTCACATTTCAACCTATTTTTTGGCCTATATGTTTGCATGTAGAAACATTATTGAACAGTGCTCTTTCCATTATTTTTTTTCCCACATGAAACACTTTTTCCACTTTTTCCATTTTGACTCTTTAATCCTGATATACTTTTCAAAAAGAAAGTTAGGTTTTGTTTTACTGGGCTAGTTAAGTCCCATAAGTGGAGTACAGGCATAATTTACTGACAAATTCTTCATTTTTTTCTGTAAGCAAACATAAAATTGTTTAATTTTTAATTCTTTCA
This sequence comes from Psittacula echo, assembly GCF_963264785.1. Lineage (NCBI taxonomy): Eukaryota > Metazoa > Chordata > Aves > Psittaciformes > Psittacidae > Psittacula > Psittacula echo. The sequence goes on along the minus strand of NC_137737.1, from coordinate 88,956,583 downwards.
ACAGGAGAATTGAACAGAACTTTTAAGACATAAAAATGCCAGTAATTCATACAATGGTACAACCATTCCTCTAATTTATTTTCTTATTAGAAAAGTCCCTATTGGTGTATTAGAGGATTATATCTTTCTGTTGGTGAATTACAGTGAGAATCAGGGTCATCTTCTGATTAGCTAGTCCATGCAAATTTTCCTGTGCTACAAGTCCCCCAGTTGGAGGAGAAATTATTTTTATCAGCTTTCAAATTCATAATATTGAATTTGACCTGACAAAGTTTATCCTGTTTCTGTTATTATAACCATCACAATCATCTAGTTAATCTGTTTAAATAACCTAATTTTTCACTTTATGGATGATGTTTCTCAAATCTTTTCAGAACAAAAATGTCGTCAGTGCTCTTATCTTTTTATACCACTCTCTTGGAAGAAAATATTAAATCAGATTACTTTCAGGACTGGGCCTTGAAGAATGCCATAACTAAACTATCCTCTGATGCCATACTTCACTGTAATGGCATGCAAAACTACTGCAAAGGCATGAGTAATACAATGTTTTTCTCCAAAGAGTTGATTCAGAAGGGTTTATACACTTCTTACTAAGATGCTGTCCCATACACCCATTCTGAATTTGAATGCAGGACTAAGGTGACTCCAAATGTTACAGCAGGATTTTTACTGGCGTCTACATGAATGAAGCACTTCTACTGTTGCACTTCCTGTTTACAGTCTACAGTGAGAAATGATATCTTTTCACCCGGAGTTCCCATTAACTAGTTTCTACTGAATAAAAATCTGAGAAGCTTGGTGGGTTCAGAATCAGATGCAACCAGAAAGCCGGTTTGCTTCAAGCACTGCATGGTACAAGGCTACTCTGAGTGTTCACTTGAGACAGAATGGAGCATTACCACATAATTATGTTTATGAGCAGTGCTGCCATGAATGAGTGAATGTAACGACAATCATAATGAAAACAGATGCTGATATTTACATGTATTTAAAGTAAATTTCATTGATCACAAAAAATGATCTACTGTAGGCTTTTATCTTAATTTAGAGTTCATTACAGGATAGTGAAGTCCCAGATAACAGCCACATGACCTTTACCCACTAATCTTGTCAGTAGCCCTAATGCAGATGAAGTGATCAAGCTTCTTTTTGACTTCCACGCCAATGGTGGCTTCAACTTGACATTGCAAAGGATGCCAATACTCTAAAAACAACCGTTGTAGGATTTAAGATGGTTCTGCAAACAGATTACTTTTTATTTTTTATTTTTTTTTTTTATTTTGACTGGAAATTATTATTCTGGTCTGCTGGGGAATAAAATGGAACCATTGCTCATTTCATAGATGTCAATGAGCCTCAGTAACTTCGGCTCAGTATTGATACAGGTGGATTTGAACCAATCACCTCAAATTGAGAAGTTCTCCATTTTCTTTTCTCAGCTGCTCAGTCTACTCAAGCATCACTTTGATTTGCTCAAGATTTCTAGATGTCAGAGGTCCTCTTTAAATGTCCTTCAAAGCAGTAGTAAAAACTATAAGCTTCTTTGTCTACTGCCAAATATTTAAAAATTGTTTTCATTTTTTAACACTTCACATCTGTTTCCTGGTACAACAACATTTTATTTCAAGAAATAAGGGAATAAGGGAATAAGAGAGAAAGAAAGGCTGCATATTTCTCTAACTTAGCTCTTCAGAAGAAGCCAAAGACCTCTAACTGAGAAAGAGGGATATGAACTATAAGATACATGCCTTTTATTCATGGACTGTATGTACTGTTTCTGTTATCACTTGAGCTTACACAGTGGTCAACTAGGTGAGGTTTTAATCCAATGAAGTGGTGAAAGCAGTAGATATGTCTTCAGTATAAGTATAAAAAGTGTAAAAAATACACTGTAGAGAGGGGCTCCTGGATCAGCTACTCACTTTCATATTACTCATCTGCAAGGCCTGGCCTAAATATGAGGTTTAGCAAATACATTGGTAGCTCAGAACCAGAAATCTTGGCTTCTATTTATAGGGGTTTCCATGGAAGTGCTCTAATTCCAAATTAGTGTGTTAGAATCCACTCACAGTTTTTGATGTGCAGTGCTGGTATGTGTTAACCAAAAGGTTAAGGAAATCTTGATTCAGTATTGCCTCAGTTCTATCTCTGCTGTAAGCAGCTTTTGTATTATCATTTAGAAATCCAAAGGGATTCCTTTTTCTGGTGAACATTTTTGGCTGAAAATTGAGTTACTCTGCAGATACAATTCCATTCAGGTGATACTGATTGAAACTATATTGGAAAAACTTAAATACAGGATCTGACACATTTTCTAGGGTCTCCACTAGTGCATACAGTTCAGCAACTGTACATTTCAGCATTACTTATCTTCAAAAATCTTATTATCAGCTATACCGGTTTGTAAGATCATTCAAGAGTGATAAGAAAATCAAGAACTACTGGCAGCTGTGGTTATACCCTGGTTGAATCTGTCAGTCATTACTTGCTATTCAATGCAGTTTGGACGAGCTGCTTGTTTTCTAGTATTCATATGTTCTTTATATCTGGCCTCCTTTGAGTCTGCATATTCAGAGTCTCTTACCATCTGTTTCTGATCTTCTGACATGAGAGTTTCGTTGCTCTAAGTCTTTTCATCCTGAATTTCACCTAATTGGAAAGGTAATGGAAGAGGACAAAATAGTATGCAGTTATTGAGAAGGCAATCAATTTTTAATTAAAAAATGCAAATTTTATTGAAAATATATTTTTGTGCTTTGTTGGTCATAAATTTTTTCTCATCAAAGTATCAAAATACTTCGATGTTTCTGTGAGCTGCTAAAGTCATTTACCTTGAGCAGATGAAGTTTGCTCATGCTGTTTGCTATTGAATTTGGACAAGCTTTTATTTGTTATTTGAAATTAGGCATCAAATAGCATTCCTTGCCTTTTCCAGAATCATTCCATTGCAAGGAAGCCTCAGTTGAAACAAAGAAAAAGATTATTTTTTTTTGTACTGCCACTTCCTTTTTCTGGATTTTAAATTTGAAATTCCTTTCTGAACTAAATTTCTCTATCAGCTCTGTGAATTAGAAATTTCACTCTTGAAAATTTTGGTACCATAGAGAATACGTGCATTACACAATATATAAAAACAAACAAAAAAAAAAAAAAAAGAGAAAAAAAAAGTTAGCTGTCATCCAGGTTGCTGATATCAATGCAGTACACATTGAAAATAATATTTTTTACTGTTGATGGTGAATATTGAGTTTCTTAAGTTTACTATCCTCCTTTCTATTCATTTCCCCCACTGATTTAGATGAAATCAGGGCTGTGAAAGCAGGACTATGAAGTTCTTTCACTTTCCAAGTCTGATGAGAACAAGGCTTTTGTCCAAAAGCAAGCTTTGTGCTTTGCTTGCAGCTAATCTTTAAAAAAAAGAGAGTCACAGGTACTTATCAGTTGTATCCCAACTTTATTTTTAGTGTGAAAATACACATGTGCTTTTTATATAAGCGCATATATATATGTACACATGCATATATACATATAAATGTTTGTAAAAGTGTGTGTGTGTCTACACACGGACACGGGTGCGTCCGACCCCGTGCCTGGGGTCGGAGCAATCCCAGGCACGGCTCCAGGTTGGGCAAAGAAGAGATTCAGAGCAGCCCAAGGAGAAGGATTTGGGGGCGTTGGTCAATGAGAAAATGAACATGAGCCGGCTTCAGTGTGCGCTCGCAGCCCAAAAAGCCAACCGTATCCTGGGCTGCATCAAGAGGAGCGTGACCAGCAGGTCGAAGGAGGTGATCCTGCCCCTCTACTCTGCTCTCGGGAGACTTCACTTGGAGTATTGTGTGCAGTTCTGGTGTCCTCAACATAAAAAGGACATGGAACTGTTGAAACAAGTGCAGAGGAGGGCCACGAGGATGATCAGGGGACTGGAGCACCTCCTGTATGAAGACAGGCTGAGAAAGTCGAGGCTGTTCAGGCTGGAGAAGAGAAGGCTGCTTGGAGACCTCCTAGCAGCCTTCCAGTATCTGAAGGTGGCCTACAAGGATGCTTGGGATGGACTATTCATCAGGGACTGTAGTGACAGGACAAGTGGTAACGGTTTCAAAGTTAAACAGGGGAAGTTTAGATTGGATATAATGAAGAAGTTCTTTACTGTGAGGGTGGTGAGGCACTGGAATGGGTTGCCCATGGAGGCTGTGAATGCTCCATCCTTGGTGGTGTCCAAGGCCGGGTTGGATGAGGCCTTGGGTGGCATGGTTTAGTGTGGCGTGTCCCTGCCCATGGCAGGGGGGTAGGAACTAAATGATCTTAAAGTCCTTTCCAACCCTAACTATTCTATGATTCTATGTATGTGTCTCTGTGCATGAATATATGTATTTACTGCTATTAGCAGCATGTTGCCAGTCCAGCTCTGGGAAACTTACTGGATTCTCTTCTGACACATGCATCACTGACAGAATTGTCAATTATTTCCTGCACAGAGTCTTAATTGCTGTATGTGAGCTGGAAAGAACTCAGGTTTATTAGTAGATTCCAGATTTAGTTTGCATGCAATTTGCTAACAAAGAAGGTACATCACTCTAGCCCAGACTGTCATTCTGGAAGGTCTATAGTTCTTTCTGTTCTAAGCTGTATTTATTGTGGTTTAGTGAGAAATGCTGATCAGCATGCAGAACAATTTTCAGTCCTGTTGCAGAGTTTTTCCTATCAAGCCATGAGTAGACTATTAACACCTCTCTGCTGGAAACACATAAAATAATCATGGGAGCTGTTTATGTTAATTCAGACTAACTCAGACCTCTTTTTTGTTTCAGAATAATTACGGTTTCAAAATATCAGCATGTGTTAAGATATCAGGATTAATTTGTAAGAGCTGAATGACAACATTTCCAATAGCTTATTAAACACTAATTAGATTTAAAACGGTGTGACTCTACATGCATTTGTGTGCATCAAGAAGTTTAAACATCTGTTTTAAAAGTAATGTAGGTTGTAAGGCTACAGAGTTTAATACCACTAGGGGATATCTTATCGTATTAGATAACAAGTGATATATTCTGTTCAGTGTTTTTCAGAACCAGCGCAAAAGATTTTGGTGTTTTGTTTTTTTTTTTTTCCCAGTGTGTTATGTGAGAATTAAACAGTTGGCTTAAATAATAAAGGACTGTACTCATCTGTCTACAGTTTAAATGTTGCAATAAGAGCATTTCCCTAAATCTCTACTTGGATACTAAGGTAAGCTATAGTTCATCAGCAAAATAGAAAACAAGGAAGCATAACAATCTCTACAAATGTAGGGATCAAAATTTCAGTCATTTGTTCCTATATCTGTAGTGCAAGTAAGCAAAAATAGAGAAAGAACAAATACAGAAACAAAAAAGAATCCTACTAAAATCTGCTGGAATGCACAGCATGAACCAAAAATAGTAAGCTTAAATAACACCAACTACAAACCTGAGTGTGTAGCACCTGAAAAAAATTGTCTGTTAGCTTAGCAGCTATTGCATACACTATATTAAAAAATCTGAGTTCAAGTCAAATATAACACTGAAGACATTACACAGTGAAATGTGTTCTGAACTGACAGTGCAAGACAACCCTAGATAACTGCAGAGGTAATGAAAAGACAAGCAAACAAGAAGCTTCTGAAAGTATATATATTTGCTTAACTCCTTTGCAAGGTTGATCAAAGACAAAGATATTCCATCCCCCTATCAGCAAATAAATGGTCATGACAAGAACACTGTCCGTTCCTCCATTGTTCATGTGAATTTAGCAGACTGGGCGCAAGGTCCAGGTTCTATTTGTGTCTCATTCCCCCAGGTTATTTTTAGACTGCTATTTTCTAGCTCTGCGTTGTTTATAGAGATTGATGTGAAATCTTCATCTTTTTAAAAAGAATGAGGGTTTTGCCATGATTTTGCAGGACCAGGGTTTACAACAATTTTATCAGAGCTACCTCTCCTCTATCAAAGGCCTTGTTCAATGTTTAATCTACCTATATGCCTTTCTAGTAAGTACTAAATTTTTCCAGCTGTTTCTCAGGTAATTTTTTTAATATGTTAAATGGGAAACATATCAGCCATTCCTTATGGGAGAAAGCATTGGCTGCTATAGCTATTTGATGATGAGCGACCTGCTCAGCGTATCTTCCAAATCTCATATAAGAGGCAGATAGATATTAATTTGCAATGTTACACTCTAATCAAAATGTACTGTCTAGACTGTTCTAAGTACACCTTTCTTCCCATAAATGGGTAAAGGACTCCTCGTTGAGAGGTGAAAGTATACTATTATGAAAATAGTGTGCTGTTCTAGGGAAAAAAGAATGTTCAATAACTTTACAACTAATTTGCTATAGAAGTGTCTGTTGTTTGAATTAATGAATACTTTTTTTTTTTTCCTAACTTGCATATAGTTTCCAACCAAACAACACATCTCCCAAAGTCTGGATTTGATCTGGCATTCATTGATGTGTCACCCAGCTTTTTCTGCTTGACCTTTTAGGATTAAATCTTAGATTTATTGATATTTATGGGAGCTTTGCAATTAAATTTCCTAAGTCAAGAGTTTGCCCTTAAAGATATCAGCTATGCGCAAAGCAAAGGGGTAAATTATGGGACAATATTGGTGAAATCTTGGTGCTGCTGAAGTTGGTTGGCATTTTGCCTATGACCTCAAGAGTGACAGTGTGTTTTATAAACTGAAATGGTCTGCTGCTCTGCATTTAAGTTCAAAGGTGCAGAATTTAAATATATTTTAAAAGATAAATAAATTATTTCTTTCAGAGTAGCTGAGATTTGTCTCAAATTCAGCTTCATCCACCACAAAAAATTCCTATAATGACTTAAGTGGCATTTTAGGCTTGAATTGTCCCATCAGAGTATATGGTGAAGGTTATACTCTAACATCACACTGGACATAAGCCACTTGAGTTGTAATAGCCAGTATGTTTTAGCTCACTCTGTTGCCATACCATCCTGTGTCTCTCCCATATTATCTTAGAGGTAGCTCTTTTCACTGAAGCTAGACTAGCTTATCTAGGGTTACTGAAGCATGTTATCACACTCTAATTGTCTCTCTCTGATTCCACGATTGCTCTTATCAGATATGTGGGGCACAAGACCCTGCTGAAGCATACACTAAATGTGGATCTGTTACGAGGCAACATTACATATTTGTTAGGCTAGCCAAAACACATACAGTTCAGTGTGTTTACATGCCTGCAGAGTGGCAAGTAATATCTGGTGACTTAGTGAGTCCAACAGACATGTAGAGACTATAAGGTGCAAGGTTACCCTCTCAAAAAAGTTTTGACTGAATCTGAAGCTGTAAAAAACAGTTTGGATGGACTCTGTTCTCTCTGTTATGTGACTGTTAAACTTTTTTTATATGCTACCAAGTATCCTAAATATAGATTTATCACCTTGCCAAGACATAGTTACAGGCTGTCTTGGACAGGTAGTATTGTTTTCTATCATATCTGTTTAGGCAAGGATTGCTGTATGCTTGGAGTTTGGACTGCTTTAAATGTTTGGATCTCATTTTTCTAGCTGCCCTTGGGATTACAATATATTTGGTTCCATTTTCTATCCATTCATACTGCAGAGTGTTGTGACTGCCAAATTATCTCTTCCCACTACACCCTTCCTCTAAATATTTAAAGTAGTCAATGGCTTTGTGAGATTTTCAGTTTAAATAAGTCATTTTTTAGCAACTTAACAGATTTCAAAGAAAAAATAAATTGCCAATCATTTCTAATAAAGTATATGTGCATCACTATCAACACAATGAATATGACAAAAAGGTCAAAGAATGATCTATAAATAGATATAGACAAGAATTGTCTTCTCTATTCCTGAGAAAAAGTATCATTTCATAAGCTTTCAAAGCATGTTCAATAATAACTTGTTACCTTTTCTATTATGCTAATTAGCACAAATGTATTTTAAATAACTTATAAAATTATATGAAACCTCTGTATTTATTTTAAAAAATCCACCAATATTGCAATCATCTAGATGTTAGAATATACTCAGTCATAGAAGCTAGTAATTAACAAGAAATGACATTCAGGGGTTTATTGAAAGTAGTGTTTTTCAGATAACCAAAAAGCATGGAATAAATCACTGGATACAGGATTGTAGTTCTGAATACAATCTTACAGAAATGTAATGAAAGTATCAGTTAATGCTTCAATCAATAATGATGTGGACTGTAGATTTTATGACAAAACTTGTCAATATATTTTATCATCTAATGTACAGCTTTACATCTTTAAAGACATCAAAAAGAAATGGATGGAAAATGTTTTATTCACAATATAAAACAGACTAGGAGGAGGATTTATGTTTCATAAAAGGAGATTTTCAGCCAATTAATTGTGAGTTTCTACAATGTTAAAATTAGTTGGCACTACATGATTCTAACTTATTTCATGGCAAATTTGGCTAATTCTAACTAAAGAATTGCATGGTTCACGGCCAAACCCAGTTTTCCATATATTTTCTGTATAAGATTTAACGTGAGGTATAGACCTAAGATATGCTGGTAATCTCATGAACCTGTGATGAGAATTTACTTTCCACATATGAGGTGTATTTTGACACATGCATGACTATATTAAAAAGACAAAGGAACTCAGCCTCTATGCAATAGGAATTAAATTGTATGTTATGTGGCATGGAGATCACTTTAAATAACTCATGTTTTTAGTTACTTCTAGATTTCCTGGTAATTATGGACTTTCTGATAATCAGCATTACCAATATAGGATTGAATAAGCATGCAATATCTCATTATCCTATTGATATCCCAGAAAATCTTAGTTCTTGGAGCTGGAACATAAACAAGCAAGTGGTAAGAATGATGAAATTTCCATACACTGGAGTATGATTTACATTGGTTTATTCTCCTGAAATTTATTTTGACATTCTCCATTGTGTATGGAGACAAATGATTTCCTTTCAGTCACCAGACCAAAGAAAAGTTGCCATTCAACATGGTTTTAAACACATTGTTTAGTGTATGTACTACAGAAGAACCAAAGCTCCATTATGTTGCACAGCCTACTTATGGTCATGGTAAATCATAACATTTATTTCTTTTTAAAGCATAATAAGAAGAAACATTACCCTCCTTTTATAACAGTCGCACTGAAGATCATAAACCTTGAACTGTTTCTCCCAAAGAAATAGAAAAAATATATTCAAACCACAAATATTTGCTCAGATTTCTTTTTTAATAATGCAGTGTGTTTATCTTCAATGATATTTTTTCCTACAATGTGAATAAATTGTTACAAATCAGCTCTGTATTTTAGCACTTCAGAGCACTTTAGGTCATCCTCTGCGTTGAGCAATCTTTAGAGAAGAACAGGTCAACATTTTCTAGGCAAAGTTTGGGCAGTTTTCTATAGAAAGATAGGGTGAGGTTACTTCTTTCTTTGCAACCAAGCTAACCCAACCTTATTCTTAGTTTTTGTGTTCTGCCAAGTTAGCCAAGAGAGAGAGGAAATGTAAGCATATGAGAATACATTTACATTATGCATTATATTTCCTCATTCCCCTTTTTCAATAATAATAAAATTATATATATATAAAATATATATATATAAAATAACAATTAAAAAAAGAAAATAGCTTTTCAAATTATGAAGGAAAATGCTTTCTATTTTGATAACAGTAAATGAGGAATGATTTCCAGACACTCACACTGTATACACCCAAAGCATCTCTTCTTTTATAGTCACAAAGAGTCCACGAACAAAGGAAGATAGCATAGATGAAGAGAAGGCATTCTGGTCCATTTACATGACTGTGATCTTCAGCTTTTAAGTGCTAGGTTATGCAAATTTCTGTCTGCTTTTCATTCTTTGACTCCATAATGCTACTTCAGTAACAAGGGCTCAAAGTACAGAAATACATTGCAACTCTGTTTGTCCTCTTTTTACCTATTTTTTCTTTTATTTTAAGATGGAAGTGCTTCTTCTGGTGGGGCAGGCTAATATTCAATGTGCCTCATATCTCTACAACTTCCCTTCAACACTCTCACTTCTCTCATAGGCTGAGGATCTAGTAAGGCTTCCTCCCTCTGGAGTAAAGCTTTCTCTTTGAAGTAATTTGCTTCCATCTGCATGAAGGATTGTGATCTAGAACTCCCCATTGTTTAGGAAGGCATGACCTCATTAGTCTGAGTGACAGCCCTATATGACCTCTGCCTCTGACAGTACTGACCATGACCACCAGCCTCTGCTGTCCCTGAAGGCAGTGTATGTTTTTGGTGAGTGGCAGTCACCAGTTTGAGTAAGATCAAAGTTGGTGCTGGCATCAGCAGTGGCAGGATCTTCTCTGGCACCTAACTGGGTGCTGGCAGTTCCATCACCCCCAGGATGCCATCTATCCCTGCTCTCCATGCCTTGGGGAGCACCCTCACAGCTCTGCTCCTGCACTGGTAACCTGGAGACCCTTTTACTTGCCTTTTTTTCCCCCTTAGTGGGCCATTTGATAGCTATGTAGAGCTAGCATGTGCCCTGCATGCTGCGTTTGGAACAAGAACAAACTGATCTGCAGCTGCACTTTGCAGGATCAAAAACATCAATTTGTTCAGAGAATTCCTTGCTTTGCTGCAAAAAATGTCTTGTGAATGAAAATAACCCCGGGTTTGGTTTCTATGGTTACTACTGCACTAAGGAAAAACAGCAAGTATGTTGTTTATTTATTTATTTCCTATTAAAATGTTGTTTGAACAACCCAGTCTCTCTCAGTTTTGGCATCATTTTATACCTACCCTCATTTTGCTGTTCTTAGTTTCAGATAGGTACTGCTAAATTCTGTTTTTATGATTTACACAATGTAAAAACTTTGCAAGAGAGTTGTTCTCTTTAGGGTAGTATTGAGGCATTTGCTAAGTTTTTTAAACCTAAGCTATAACACAATGCTGTTTTAATTAAATATATAATGTTATGGGCACTTACATAAGCTCATCTTCTGTCTCCCTGACTTTCCATGTGGGTGACATGATTTAAACTTTGCAGGAAGGAAACAGAGGAAAAAAATAGTACTGTTTCTGTTCATATGTCCTCAGCTTTCGTCAGTCTTCTCTTTAGACAGAGGGAGATAAAAACTCCAGAAATCAACTTGGGTCTTTAATTTTAGCATCCGTCTGAAGGCTAAAGTTTTCTGATGTGTTTTTTGTAAGCACTTGTAATATCCACTGAGAAAGGATGAACACTGGCTGTCTAGCTGTTAGAGAGTCACCAGTGAGATGAATCCTATTTCACTTGGGTTTCTCAATTTTTTTATTTGTTTGTCTGCAGAATGGTGAGATGTCAGCTTTGGATTCTGTCATGATTTTTTCCATTGAAAACATTTGGCCTACAGACCTTTCTGGGGTGTTCCTAATGCATACAAATATTATATTGGTTTCGGAAGACTCCACAGTCTAGATTTTAGGCTGCAGTTTGATTTTTTGTGGTAAACTGCCTTATGCAATGAATCACAACTTTTATTATAGGTAGAAGCTTCTTCTCATCTAAAGTGTTAAGTGAAAGCTAAATCAAAATTCACAGGAGATTGAAGTGAAATATAAAATAATTTATTTTATAAAACAAGATCAATAAAAATCACCATTTCAAAGACAAAAATTATTGTGTGATCCATCCTTAGAATTCTTACTAAATCAAGTCATACTATTATTTAAAAAGAAGTGATTTAAATTCAACAACTAGTAAAAAGAGAATGGCAAAGAGCTTTGAGAACTGTCCAGAGCTCCTGTAGTTATTATGAATTAGTTTTCACCAAGACACAAGAAAAATATATACATTCCTCTTAACAAAGCTTAATTTCTTCTTCAACCAGACTGCTGACTGTTTATCTGGCAGCTGGGATGATGCTGAAAAAACAACACAGGACAAAAGAATTTATCAACTATCTATAGACACAGAGTGAAAATCTCAGCTACTGTTAAATTGTCTTTCATTTCTTTCAGAGGACCTTGATCAGCATATAACAGATGCAGATCAACCTCCACCCATGTAGCTTCAAATTATTTTTTAAGGCCATTATGTGTTTAGGGTTTTTATTGTCATGTTTAGCTGATACTTTTCTATCTGCTGATGTTCAACTGATGGGAAATAAAAAAACTTAGAAGTTGGAGAGAAAACTAACTCAGACTCAGATACTATTATGTCTTAGGTACCTCAGAGCTTGAGAAAATAGATCAATGAAAAACAGTTGCTGAATTTAGAAAACTAGAGATGATGTTAAAGGAGACCGAAAATATTTAAATTAGCTTGTTCTTTACTTGTTCTTTGATTGTTCCTTATGGCTTAGGTGGTGCCTGGTTTCTAGGATGAAAATAACAGGAGGTTTCTCCACGTAATGGCTAGCAGCTTCTTTGCCAGGGAGCTAGGCAAACATCAGAAATTCATCAGTTTCAAATGAAGGCTCGGCAAGTATATAGGAGAGACACCTACTATGGATAATTAAACAGACAGGCCACAACTTGATCAAGAAATCCTGAGCAGAAACTGAGTAGCAAACAATTGGCATCTGGGTAGCTACAATATATTAGTACTGTTCTTATTCTTCCCTGTGTGTTCATTATGGTCACTTTAAATCTTGTTCCAAACAATATGTCCATTCTTGTGGGGTTTTTTTATGCAACTGAAAAGTACAGTTACACTTGGAGTAATCGTCAAATGACCGAATGGATCCACTGTAAGGTCTTAAGAGCTCTGGACTCAGTCTCTTGTTTAATTTGAAGCTTTCAATGCGTTCATGTGCAAATCACAGAACTGATCTCATGCTTCCATTTCCCATCTTTTAAATAGAAATAGCACTTCTGCATGTCATCAAGAAAAGACATAAGAACAAAACTGGAGTACTGCTGCCCATTTATTTATAATGGTATGGTGCAGACTGATTATGTTTCTGGCTAGCTTCACAGCCTGGCCTTGGAGGGGCTGCACACATTTCAATGTTGGCTGAGCAGAACTATACAGGGCCCTGTGATTTTCCAGGTTTGGATTTTATCTTATCTTCCCTTTCTGTAGTTCATTCTTACAAGATAGTACACCAGCATGTTGTCTTGCTAGTGTCTAAAAGATGACTTAGACAAACTATCAGAGGGAGAACAGTTTTGGAAATAGTCTATTAACAAAATTGTATTTAAATTGACTTCCGTTTCGATTTTTCAGTGTCATCAGAGCTAACCAATGCCAATACAATATCCCACCTCCTGCTGTTAAAATCGTGGGGTAGACATGACATTTTATAGCTATCTCCTGTGTCTACTGGTATGATCGGTGCATGTATATGCAAAACTCTGAATCTTGGATGAAAAAAATCCATGACAGAAAGGAAGGGGTCATTCATGAATTGGCCAATCTAGCAGCTAATTCAGAGCATTAATAGAGTTTCAAGGAATGCATCTTTCATAATTGTATTTCTAACAGTTAGTGAAAAAGGACTTCCACATTGTCTCAGATACTATTAATCATTACCAGAGGCAAAAAGGATGCAAAATCTTGCAGATTGAAACCTTTTAGAAGGGTGGTATTTAATAATTTATGTCTTTCATGCAAAGTTAAATGACTTGTTATCAGAATGTCTGTCCCTCCGTTAACCATTGGTTTTCTGTGACTTTTTTTTAATCTTTAATTTTTTTTTAAACTTAGTCAGATGCTTACCTGAGCCTAATGTAGTGAATAAATATCTTCTAACCTAGTCATTGCCTAAATGACAGTACAAGCCATACAAGCCTTGTGACACAGTCTATAGAATGATGTTTGTTTGTAACTGTGCAGCTGTTTTTCATTCCAACTTATTTTTCCATTACTTCAAGAATGAAATTTTGCCCACACTGAATAGGCAAGCAATCCTTCTGTGTTAAAAGAAGCTAGAACTGTAGAGAAAACAGAGACTTGTCACTCTCAAAAAGTAAAAGCAAGCAGAGAATGCTATTTGCCTTGAAGCCAAGTAGGATAAACACACTAAACCACTAGAACCAGCAAGACTGTATGAGCAATTTGTAACAGTGAAATACCACTATTAACACTTTGTAACATTAATAACATTAAATATATAATTAATAGCCCTAACCACAAATGAGCAGGTGGAGATGAGCCACAAATGGACAGTGGTACAACTGCAAAAAACAAGTGCAGAAAAACATGTGAAAGTAAGAAAATCTTCAGGATAAGAAATGAAGGGTGTGGAGCAGGTAACAAAGCTGTCTGGTAAAAATCTAAATCATTCTGCAATACAAAGGGGAAAAAATGTCTCATGGGACTGTGATAATCCTGTACAATAAGAGAAACCAGAAGTCCCCATATCAGAAATAATATGTCAAGACCAGGTGAGACCACAACCCTTTTCTTTTGAAAAGGTTCAGAGCAACATAGAACATCAACAATGATCGAAAGCAGGAAGAAAATGAAGGTCACAGCCCACTTTGGTCCTGTTTTCCTTATTTCATGAGTTCTCAAGCCTGATAACCTTGAGCTCAACAACTAAGTATTGTCATGGACCACACAACATCAGTGCTGACTAGAATGGTGTGAATTGTGTGATTGTACACTTACTATTAATTTAGGATAGATTTGTTAAGGACTAATTGTTTTGAGCAACTAGTGATAATGATTTACACTGTCAGTATGTATTCTTAATGAATATTGACACAGTAAAGAGGTTTAGAAGTCTCAAAGTGGTGATCTATCAGTCTTTTAAGCATGCTTATCAGAATCATCTCTAGTTTCCCAACAATATATGCTCTCCATATGCAGTTCTGGTGTCTTCAACATAAGGAGGACATGCAGGTGTTGGAGCAAGTCCAGAGGAGGGCTGTGAGGATGATAAGGAGGCTGGAGCACCTCCCATATGAAGACAGGCTGAGAAAGTTGAGGCTGTTCAACCTGGAGAAGAGAAGGCTGTGTGGAGACCTCAGAGCAGCCTTCCAGTATCTGAAGGGGGCCTCCAGGGTTGCCAGAGAGGGACTGCTCAGCAGCGGTTGTAGTGATAAGACAAGGGGTAATGGGTTTAAACTAAAACAGGGGAAGTTCAGATTAGATATAACAAAGAAGTTCTTTACTGTGGTGAAGGCACTGGAATGGGTTGCCCTAAGAAGTGGTGAATGCTCCATCCTTGGTGGTGTTCAAGGCCAGGTTGGACAGAGCCTTGGGCGATATGGTCTAGTGTGAGGTGTCCCAGGGCAGGGGGGTTGGAACTACATGATCTTAAGATCCTTCCCAACCCTAACCATTCTATGATTCTATACATCCATCTAAAACAAAGCACTGGTTTTTAATGTAAGTGAACGCAACAAAGCTGCATAAGATAACAACTACTGACTCCACCAGAGCTGGATGTGTACTGAGTTGGGTTTGAGTTGGTTTTCCCAGCTCTCATTCTCTGTCTTGGACTGTTTTCTTTTGTGTTTTGTCTGCAAAGGAACTCAAAGAGTCTACTTATCCTGCACTGAAGTGATAAAGGTTGTCTAAAGCTCAACAAGTCAAAATTCTGTTTATTTTCTCTTTTATAAATTTTGAATGTGATTGAATATGTATCGCAAAGGACTGGTTTACACAGAGTGCAAATGCTTTTGATAATTGAAGAGAAACATATAAGATAAGACACCGCAAAATAAAGCCAAGAACAATGTTTTGTGAGTGGACTCGCTAAATCATTCCTTGCTCCAGATTTGAAACATGAGACATTCTATACTGAATATCTACTTTCTGATATGCTAAATTAAGCTGGTTTACACACAATTTCTTGAAATGACATGACAAAATATGCCTGTTCTAGTGCAAATTTCAGCTATAGGTTTCAAGCCTGTGAAAGATATTGTCTGCTTCATTTGCTCATGAGAAGAATATTATCAAACCCATTCAAACTATAATAGAAAATCATGATTTACACACTAAAGCTCCTAAACTACTTAAAGATGGAAAACACTGCTTTCCACCATCATGCTAATTAAAGTGTCACTGAGGTTAGGAAATGTCCTTTGTACTGTGATGAGAGAAGATATAGGTAAATTAAATTTCCTTTCTGATGGTGCTAGCTGAAAGATAATTGACCACTTGTTATTCCTAGGTGTCATGTAATAATAGGACAACAAAAGCCTAGTCTATAATGAATATACTGTCATCACAGATAGATTTAATCAAAAAAGAAGATACAGGAAGTTTAAAAACCAGTCATAACAGAGAAAATAAGCTCTCCTCAGTAAAACATTTCCATGGACACTTAGATTTACGCTGCATATATACACAAAGTAACATATGTGTGTATTCTATTCCATCCTGTTTTTCAAATATGCCAAATCTGTCTCCATGCACAAAATTTGTAGCACTGTAACATCTTAGAAGCAAATATTATTGTACTTTATAGTTCTCAGCTGAAAGAGGACATTGTGATTTTGCTGAACTGATCCTCAGAGGTGTTGTTTATGTGAGTGAAGTATTGCTTTTTAAAATGCACGTGAATCCAAAAAATAAGTTTGTGAGAGCTTACTTCTAGTTTTATTGAGAGTAATAGGAAAAATAGCAAGATAAAATAAATAAAAGCACACAAATAAGGACTATTAATGAGCAGTGAGAGTTCATGTCTCTAATTCTGAAACATCAAAGGGCTTCAAACTGATCCCCATATTTCCTATGGCCAAATGCTCACTGATATCAGTAAAAGGGAATTAAATTGTTTGTTTGCACAGCTTCCCTCTCTGAAGTGACTTGACACTTCATTTCTAACATAACAAAGTTCAGTACTACCAAGCGGCATCACAGAAGAGAGCATCTATAATCTCCTATTCTCAACTGCAAAATTAAGTTTTTTAACAGCATAGTATGAAGTGAGTGGGCTGGACAGTTATTTGACAGTTACTTGCTTTCCCTGAACAATTCTTTTCAACAGTCCTTTGCTTGCCATTTTTTTTTTTTTTTTTTTTTTTTTAAGTTTTGCTTCACACATGTAGGGCATAAATCAGTTTTTTAACATGAGCTCCTATTTTTTACTTGTATGACAAGGATTCATCCAATTGCCATCTCTTTTGGGCAAGTAGTGTTTTTATACCATATGCTTGTACAGTAGCTAGAACAATAGGATCCTGTAGGAGCTATGGTAACACAGATAAATAGACTGATAAAGCCAATGTTTTCAGCTGCTGGTCAGAATGTTTAGTCTGACCAAGGACTTTGTGAGTCTCATGCTCTGCCAGGGAGGAGGGGAAGCTGGGAGGAAGCAGGGACAGGACACCTGACCCAAACTAGCCAAAGAGGTATTCCATACCACAGCACGTCATGCCCAGGATGTAGAACTGAGAGTCCCCGGAAGGGCACATCCTCTTCTCTGTTGGGCTCTTTTCTGGCGGGTGGTATCGTATTCTCTTCCCTTGTTATTTCCTTTATCATTATTATTATTGGTGGTAGCAGTAGTGATTTGTGTTATACCTTAGTTACTAGACTGTTTTTATCTCAACCCATGGGAGTTATGTTCTCTGGATTCTCCTCCCCATACCTCCAGGGGAGGGGGGGAGGAGTAGAAACTGCGTGGCTGACTTGACGACTGGCTTAAACCTTAGTTATTGGACTGTTTTTATCTCAACCCATGGGAGTTATGTTCTTTTGATTCTCCTCCTCATACCTCCGGGGAAGGAAGGGAAGAGTAGAAACTGCGTGGCTGACTTGACGACTGGCTTAAACCACAACAGTTCTTTTTGGCGCCCAACGTGGGGCACGAAGGGTTGAGATAACGACAGATCTGACCGGAGTGTGTCTAATCGTATTTGTGATAAGCATTCAGTGTTTTGGATTAATAGTCACTCGTCACAATGCTGATTTATTGGCTCTCAAAGTTGTTGGTTTTGATCTCACAGTCTCAATATGCCATAGGTTACTTAGAGCCGGTATTTGCTGTGTTAGTGTTTTTCAAGTGTGAGGCTTGGGCTAAGGTTATTGTCTCATTGTATTTTATGGTAATGACTTGTAATACAATAGAAAAATTGATCATGAAACTGATCTGGCTTATGTTCCCGGTGTGGTCACCACCTTTATACTTTGGGAAGTATATAATAAAAATGCTTAGCAATTACATATCCTTTTTCTCCTTCCCGGGTGGTCAACCTGTGAAGAAGACATTCTCTCACCCTCCCAGTGCCACCCCCAGACCGTTTACAGTATCATTTGAGAGTTTTGAAGTTTTTGAATGGCCTTTTAATATTGTTGAGACCTGTTTGCTGGTTGTGATGGGCATCACCATGTTGGCATGCATACAGAGTGTGTTTTGTCCACAACCATTATGTCTGATCTCAGGAGTTAAGCAGAGTCAGGTCTGGGTCTTGTCTGGGGTTAAACAACGATAAAGGGGGACCGAGAGATTTTCCTTGAGGCTGGACAGCCATGAGTGGCAAGGTGTGTGGGATAGTATGGGCAAGTATCTAGGTCAGTGGGCCCCTCCAGTGCTTTGGAATTTCATCACTGAACAAGTGCAAAATCCAGAAGAATTAGTAAAACACTTAAATGAGGTGTGCTGTCATCCTGGTCATACCAGAGGAGGAGGTGATGCGTGCTGAAGAGGCCCCACCATATAATAAACTGTCAGAAAGTGAAAAGCAGTATGCCTTGTTTACTGATGGGTCCTGCCGTATTGTGGGAAAACATCGGAGATGGAAGGCAGCCGTATGGAGTCCTCAATGACAAGTTGCAGAAACTGCTGAAGGAGAGGGTGAATCGAGTCAGTTTGCCAAGGTCAAAGCCATCCAGCTGGCCCTGGACATTGCTGAACGAGAAAAGTGGCCAGTACTTTATCTCTATACTGACTCATGGATGGTGGCAAATGCCTTGTGGGGGTGGTTGCAGCAATGGAAGCAGAGCAACTGGCAATGCAAAGGTAAACCCATCTGGGCTGCTGCACTGTGGCAAGATATCGCTGCCCGGGTGCAGAACCTGGTGGTGAAGGTACGCCATGTAGACGCTCATGTACCAAAGAGTCGGGCCACTGAGGAACACCAGAACAACCAACAAGTGGATAAAGCTGCTAAGATTGAAGTGGCTCAGATGGACTTAGATTGGCAACATAAAGGTGAATTATTTTTGGCCCGATGGGCCCATGACACTTCAGGCCATCAGGGCAGAGATGCAACATACAGATGGGCCTGTGATCGAGGGGTGGACTTAACAATGGACACTATTGCCCAGGTTATTCATGAGTGTGAAACATGTGCTGCAATTAAACGGTTAAAGCCTCTTTGGTATGGAGGACGATGGCTGAAGTATAAATATGGGGAGGCCTGGCAGATTGATTATATCACACTCCCACCAACCCGCCAAGGCAAGCGCCATGTGCTTACCATGGTGGAAGCAACCACCGGATGGCTGGAAACATACGCTGTGCCCCATGCCACTGCCCGGAACACTATCCTGGGCCGTGAGAAACAGATTCTGTGGCGACACGGCACCCCAGAGAGAACTGAGTCAAGCAATGGGACTCATTTCAGGAATAACGTCATAGACACTTGAGCCAAAGAGCATGGCATTGAGTGGGTATATGACATCCCCTACCATGCACCAGCCTCGGGGAAAATCGAATGGTACAATGGGCTGTTAAAAACCACACTGAGAGCAATGGGTGGTGGGACTTTTAAACATTGGGATACACACTTACCAAAGGCCACCTGGTTGATCGACATTAGAAGATCTGCCAACAGGGCTGGTCCAGCCCAGTCGGAACCTTTACATATTGTAGAGGGAGACAAAGTTCCTGTGATGCACATAAAGAATCTGCTGGGGAAGGCAGTCTGGGTTATTCCTGTTTCAGTAAAGGCAAACCCACTTGTGGATTGCTTTTGCTCAGGGACCCGGATATACTTGGTGGGTAATGTGGGAAGATGGGGAAGTGCGATGCGTACCTCAAGGGGATTTGATTTTAGGGGAAAACAGCCAATGAACTCAATTGTATGCTGTTGCCTGCTATGTAATACTTTTATAGCCCATCAACTAGAAGTCTGCAGGGCACCAGCGACTGGCCCTGACTTCCCTCCGACCATCATCCCAACAGAGAATGAACTTTGATAGAAGCAGACGAGTTCTGCGGTAAAGGAATAATCAGCATCAGCAGGCAATGATCCAACACTGCACACAGCCTCTCTTGCCCTGAAAGACTGTTACAAGAGATGGAGCCCAACACCATGGACTGGATGGACTCAGCAACTTTATAGGGATTGGCCATGCACTAAGATAACAGTGCACTGAGATGTGAGTGAGTGTATATTGAAAATGCGGGATCTGAGCATGAAGTGAATGGTATGGAATAAGGGGTGAATACTGTCCTGGGTTCAGCAGTAGCAGTCATTTTTTTCTCCTCCTTAGTAGCTGGTGCAGGGCTGTGGTTTTGACTTTTGGCCTGGGAATAATACTGATAAAGCCGATGTTTTCAATTGCTGGTCAGAATGTTTAGTCTGACCAAGGACTTTGTGAGTCTCATGCTCTGTCAGGGAGGAGGGGAAGCTGGGAGGAAGCAGGGACGGGACACCTGACCCAAACTAGCCAAAGAGGTATTCCATACCACAGCACGTCATGCCCGGGGATGTAACTGGGAGTTTCCCGGAAGGGCACATTCTCTGCTCTGTCGGGCTTGTTTTTCGGCGGGTGGTATCGTATTCTCTTCCCTTGTTATTTGTCTTATCATTATTATTATTGGTGGTAGCAGTAGTGATTTGTGTTATATCTTAGTTATTAAACTGTTCTTATCTCAACCCGTGGGAGTTACATTCTTTCTATTCTCCTCCCCATCCCTCCGGGGGCGGGTGGGTGGGGGAGAGTAGAAACTGTGTGGCTGACTTGCTGACTGGCTTAAACCACGAAAACATAGCCCTGCCTTCTTTTGAGTTTGTAATAATGTTTGTGCATACTATTGACTCACACTGATATAAAAGGAGATGCAGACACAGGAGACACCAAGGTCCTGCAATGGGGATGTACACCTAAATACACATGACAAACATAATTTAGACATCATCTACACATTGCCACTGTGTGATGTAAATTTTATAGCTTCTTCATGCCTTGCTTAATCAGCTGGTTACTAACAAATCTTCTTAGTAACTGGTGCAGTGCTGTGGTTTCGACTTTCAGCCTGGGAATAACGCTGATAACACCAATGGTTTTAGTTGTTGCTCAGTAATGTTTACTCTGACCAAGGACTTTCTGAGTCTCATGCTCTGCCAGGGAGGAGAGGGAGGCTGGAGGAAGCAGGTACAGGACACCTGACTCAAACTAGCCAAAGAGGTATTCCATACCACAGCACATCATGCCTAATATATAAATTGGGGGCAGTTACCCGGAAGGGTTGCATCTCTGCTCAGGTTGGGCTGGATATCAGTCGGTGGGTTTTGAGCGGTTATATTCTCTTCTCTTGTTATTTCCCTTATCATGATTATTATTGGTGGCAGCAGCAGTGGTTTGTGTTATACCTTAGTTACTGGACTGTTCTCATCTCAACCTGTGGGAGTTACATTCTTTCAATTCTCCTTGTCATCCCTCTGGGAGTGGGTGGAGGAAGGAAGGGGAGTGAGCCAGTGGTTGCATGGTTCTGGGTTGCCAGCTGGGCTTAAACCATGACAGAATTAAAACATAATAATGAAACAGAAACCTGGGGGGAAACTAATTAATGGCAGTGTGCACTCGCAGCCCAGAAAGCCAAGGGTATCTTAGGCTGCATCAAGAGGAGCATGACCAGCAGGTCGAAGGAGATGATCTTGACCCTCTACTCTCATCTTGTGAGACCCCACTTGGAGTATTGTGTGCAGTTTTGGTGTCCTCAACATAAAAAGGACATGGAACTGTTGGAACGAGTGCAGAGGAGATCCACGAGGATGATCAGGGGACTGGAGCACCTCCCGTATGAAGACAGGCTGAGAAAGTTGGGGCTGTTCAGGCTGGAGAAGAGAAGGCTGCGTGGGGACCTCATAGCAGCCTTCCAGTATCTGAAGGGGGCTTATAAGGATGCTAGAGAAAGACTCTTCATTACGGAATGTAGTGATAGGACAAGTGGTAACGGGTTCAAATTTAAACAGGGGAAGTTTAGATTAGATATAAGGAAGAAATTCTTTACTGTGAGGGTGGTGAGGCACTGGAACGGGTTGGCCAAGGAAGCTGTGGATGCTTCATCCCTGGCCGTTTTCAAGGCCAGGTTGGACAGAGTCTTGGGTGACTTTGGCTTAGTGTGGGGTGTCCCTGCACGTAGCACAGGGGTTGGAACTAGATGATCTTAAGGTCCTTTCCAACCCTAACTATTCTATGATTCTATGATTCTATAACTTTGTTCAGGGATCACTAAATCTCATAGTATCATAGAGTCATAGAATGGTTTGGGTTGGAGGAGACCCCAAAGTTGTTAAGTGACCATCTAATAAAAGCATCTGTGCCATAATTATGTATCAGAAATTCTTGTTTCTGCATTATCCAGTTCGCCAGAACAGAGGAGTACATGGACTCACTTAAAACCCTGTGATCCCTGGATTTTTAACAGCGTATCGGTGTCACTAGCTATGAGCATGGGTAAGAGTTGCTAGATGTCCCAGGATTACAGGAGAGATGCAGCAGGGTCTAAAAGTCACCTTTACAATCCTCCTAAATCACCTCTGGTGAATGTTCACTTGCTGTGGCTGAGAGAACGCCAATGCAATTTTGCACAGAAAATTTGAAGAGCTGTAAAAGTCTGCAAAGCAAATCTTGTTGGAAGATATTGTTTAAGCATATTTACATAATTTTGTGTCAGAATTACATATCTCCATAATGATTGTGAATAATTATTGATTAATATAATTAATATAATGAATATTAACAATATTCCTCACAGGAAGTATGTCCAGGTACCTTCTCCAAATTCCAGTGGCTAATTTCTGTTGAATTTTTAACACCAGCTACAGACAGTGATAAGCTATCCAATATGCTAGAAATGAGAAAAGCTAGTATTTTTGATAGACAAAAATTGTATCTATGTTTTCCAACACAGCTTTTTTTTAAAAAAAAAAAGCATTATAGAAAAAAGATGATCTTTTCTCAAGAAACTCCATACCCCTCCCCATTAAAAAAATATGTTATGGTGTTACAAGGATGCAATCATGTAATGAATTAATGACAGAAGGATTTAAGTCCTTTTTTTACAAAAAAAAAAAAAAATAAAATCTGTGATAGATATTTTTAATTATCTTAAAAGAATATAAGAAATTAATGTGATGATACTGTAGTGAATCATGCCCTATAAGTACTGTCATAAGATACACCCATCAAAGATGAGGGGTATATGGCAATTCTAACATGTAATTTTGCTGTGCAAATTCATGCTCAATGAAATGCTACTGTTATAAATAATGATAGTTTACTCTTTTGTTGGTTTATTGCTGTGAAATGCAAAGATGCATACTAAGTTCTACAATTTATATATGATAAAACTGTAATGCTATGCAATGACATGCAGACTGAATAAAAATTTACATTGCTCAACCATTAAATTGCATCTCTAATGAGAGCCAGAACTGAACTGATCATTAACAACAAAAACAAAAATCTTCAGACTTTCTAAGAGTCAGAAACATGGTAGTATCAGGAGCATCAGATTATCTAGTTCTCAAGGAGATTTATATTTGTACTGGGAGGCATAAAACATGGAAATTATTGGAAAGGACACATTTTCCTGACATTCTCTAGGAGTTCCATTATGCTAAAAGTAATTCATTTTTAGCACTCATCATCTGAAGATGTTGTTCACAAGAAGAGAATATTCATTATTTCCATTAAACTCCAGTAAATGTACATATCCCAGCACATCTACAGACCCCAAAGAAATTTCTACCATCAAATCTAATTTGGCCAGCCACACAATCTCAGCAAACAAGGTTAATAAGACATTATAAAAATGTTGATGAGTTTCAAGTGAATCTCAGCTTGGCAATCATCTCAAAAACTATTACTTTTCAAAAATGATATGACTTCAAGTTAAGGTCCTTTCTCCCCCTCTTCCACAACTATCCAGTGTATGAGATCTTTCTCAGCATTAGGGTTTTTTAACCCTTATGTGTAGCTCAACATTCTTCCTGGCAATAATAGCAAGCATTTTGAATAACATTTAGGATTTCCAATTAAATTTTTATTTTCTCATGGAATTGCTTCAACAGTCAGCAGTCTGTAAAGTCATACTGCTGCAAGAGCAAGAATTCATCTTCTGTTAAACAGTAAAAAAATATAAATCCAAGCTACTTTTGATGTAGGCTTTCGTTTTCACTCTTAAGATTTTCAATCAGTATTCAGGATTTTATTATGTTTCTGTCCTTCAAACAGGACATTTAAGATGCTGTCTGTCTGCAGCAACTTCTTGCTGATGGTGTTTACTTCTACTGTGCCCATAACTGACAGTAAAGTAATTGAAGATGGATAGACAAAGGGCACTAGCTTCAAATCTGCCCCCAAAAAAGAAACATTCATGAATGAAAATAAAGTTTCAAAAGCTCTTTTTACATAAAGCTGTTACGTGACTGCAATATGTCCCTCTTTTCCATTAGTGAAAAGAAAGGATTTAAAAATATGAAGAATCCTTTGCTGCACAGTAAATTTGCATAGTTATTGCTGCCATCATTTATCTTCTAAATAGTCGTGAGCAGAATTTGGGAGCAGACTGTTCTGCCCAGAAAAGCCAGGTTGAGTTAAACACTAAACAAGCATACCTCAGAAAGCCTAGCATCCAAATAGCAAAAGAAATGGAGGCGATAAACATGGTCTCCAAAGAACAAAAGATCAGTTAATTGAGAGATTTGGATATATGCAAATTTTAGAGAATCTGAAACAGCAATTACAACCTGCCACCTACTTGATCTTGCAATTAATTTTATGTATCGCAGAATAGGTACATTCTTAAAATGATTTTTTAAAGAGAGTGAATAACAATTATGAGGTGATGCATTTTGGGCTATAAAATGCCTTTTTGGGAAAAAAAAAACTGTTTATGAATTTATTTTTAAGTAGTAAGATGATTTAGACAACCCTAGGAAAAATGGAATTAAGGTAAATTGTATTTGCATAACCAAGGTAAGTTGGTTAGCCAATATTTAGCCATCTAGCCGTATTATTTATATGTTATTATGTTCAGCTATTATTTAGTTTTATTATTTAGCAACTAATTTTACTATTTTTGTTTATCTCAAAATAAAACACTCCTTGAAAATTAATCAAAATCTTTTGGTTTAGTGAACTTTTATATGATCAAGAGTGAATTTCTTACATTTTTTTTGTTCTGGTGGAAAATCTGAAATGTTGTTTTGGTTTGACCCCAAAAGAACTGGGTTGAAGGTAATTTTAATGTGTAGTTTCACCAGTGAACTGAAAACAATACTTTATTTCAATTGTTTTTTTTACCACCAATTGCTGTATGAATCTGGTATCCGAGTTATTGCCAGATATTCTGTATCACTGAGTAAAAGATTTCTTCTCAGTCTCTTGTGGTTTGTTCAGCTAACCCAAAGCTAAAAAACCTCAGATACACGAATGAATGGTGTATCTCTGAGCTATACCATGTTTCAGAGAAAAGACAGGACAACATTCAATATCAAATGGAATTAATTTCTTACTTTCCCAAAGCACTGGTGAACAAGATCATTCAGAGTTAGCAAGAGAATGTGTTCTTTCTCCAAATAATCAAGTTTCTTGCATAATCTTTTCTTGCCCTTCTCCCTTTTTCATCTGTTTTCTTTGACTGATCTTTTTTTGAGGCTTGTCTCTCAATCTGTTACCTAATATCCCATGAATTTATGCTGAAGTCCATATCCCAGTCATAAATCAAATACATCTAAACAAGGAAAGATGAATTCATAAAAATGTAATTACATCCAGCTGGGAAAATGCCCTGAAGTACCTTCCATCCCTCAAAGATAAATTTCTATGTGATAAGATAATGTAGATATTCCTGAACTACAAAAAAGAGTTAAAAAATTACTGTTGCTGGGGTTTGTGCCATTACATCACAGTTGCCAATTTCCATGTGTTTACTAAGTAATTTTCAAACACGATATCTTTTTAATGCATGCTATCTTCTTCACAAAAGGAAACCAAACACTGATTTCTCAGTGTATGTCTGGAGGTAGATAAGGCAGTTACTTAGACAGCAAGAGATTTCATGTGACAAGAAACAAGAAATTCTGTGATATCTTAAAAGAATCCAAGCATTTTTCTTAACTTTCTTACTCCGCAAGAACAAGCTTTACTCCACAAGAACAATTTTCCTTTGCCCCACACAACTCTCATGCTCCTGATTCCCTAACTCCCAGCAGAATCTACTACAAAACAAATGCCAGGAAACAGCTTTGACAAACTCAACACAACTGTTGCAGCAATTTTCCACTTAGCTCAACAAACAACCTCTTCCTGCATTTGGTTTTGATTTTTACTTTTTTTCAACTTGTACACATCATTTATTACACACATTTGTGATAGTAGCAGCTATGATACAGAAGGATGCAAAAATACTGGGAATCCTCATGGCATGTGTTGGTGTGGTTTTACCAGACTGGCTGAGCAGCTGAGGTCTGACCAGTAATGAAACCTGACACACATTATAAAACAAAGCTTTACTGGTGCAGGAAGAAAGATGAGCAACAGCACACCCATATGGCAGCTCACCCAATCACCTACAGCAAACACAAGGTTGTGAACAAATTGTGTCAGTGACCATGCCTGGATGTGAGCTGGGTGACCACTAGCATTACCACACTTGAACATCTGAGGCTTGATGCTTTTCAAAACTGCCAGCACTGACTGGTCTAAATTCCTGCTGGTCTTCTATGTGGCAGAGAAGGATCAACTGTCTCCTACTATGGGTGGTACATATAGACCTGCAGCTCTGCATCACTTGAGATTAATTTTCTACTTAGGGTGGAAACCAGATTTTTAGATCTTTGCATCTTGATCTTCATGCCCATTTTATTCTGAAGAATCCCATCTCACAAAAAACATGTAAAAGGGCTTCTGTAAGGGAGCTGTAAGCTGTGGAGTATGCAAGAGCTGGAATATGTATGCCACCACACTCTGTGCAGAAGTCCATGTTCACATTCCTGATATCCCACCCCTTATAACAATAGATAATAGAGATTCATGTATTAAAGTCCTTCCTGAAAGTTCTTTCTGTAAGCAAAGTCATTAATGCAGCCATTATCCCATAACAGTGCAGGAATATGAATTAAGATCTTTATTTCTTTCATATTGATCTAATTTTTTATATTTTAGAATTTTTTTGCATTTCAGCCATACGGTTCCAGATAATTTTGGGGAAAAGTCTGTGAACAGGGAGAATCTGCATGAAATTTTGATATTCTAGCCAAGACAGAGGTCCCACTTCTAGAGACTTTGCAAGTTATACTTGTGCTTACTGATGAGTTCAGCATGAGCCTGTAAGAGTGGTCACCTTGGTAACATAGGTATGCTTCAGCTGTAAGCTGTACTGTAACTGGTATGGACAACTCTTACCTTTTCAGTTTCCTGTCCAAAATTCTCATTATCTTTGTCAAATGGAAAACAAAGCCATTTCAAGTAGGTAAAGTAGCCAATGCTTTTGATACAATGCAGTTTACATTGGTGCGTGTTCATATAAAACATGCTTTATATGTGTTGTTTCAACTCCAGGGCAAAATGGCACATTTCCTGAAGAAATGAGTCTGAGCCCTGCATTTTAGGTCTGGGTTTAGACACTTCAAGTGATTGTACATTCTTTTCAGGTTGATTGCTGCTCTATTCTTGTTCTTATTTTCGAGTATCATTTGAAAGACACCAGCATGCAGAAATAAATGCCTGAGGGCTGAGAAGAAATACATCTTATCTTTAGCTGAATAGAAGAGAGTTATTGTCAGTTAGATGTTGGAAAGTGATGAAAACCATATTAAAATTCTGTCTTGCTGGAAAGATGTCTTTCACAGAAGTAAACGTTGTGTGACATCGATGATGATGTTACATAAAAAAAAAACCAAACAAAACAAAACCAACAAACAAAAAACCAAACATGGCTAAACCAAAATGATAATTCATACAGAACCATCATTAATGATTGAACATTCCAAATGTAAGGTAGAAACACCTGCAGGCTAAACTAACTTTTAAGTAACATTGTTTTAATTCTGTAAATATATCAATGATACATGGAGCTGTTTTTTATTTAACTTGAAAATAACCGAGATCAAAGTTCAGATTTATGTGTCCTGAAATAGTTCCATGAAAACATCAGTCACAAATTTGTTATTGTTTCTAATCTTTCTAGACTAAACAGGTAAGAAAATATTTATGTTCTCTCAAATTTTATTTATGTTCACTAAAATTAGACACCTACTCTCTATATTATGGTGTCTATATGATAACTTCTAGGCAGTGCTGAGAAAAGTCCTAGTATGCTGCAGTCTGTTTAAGATGTACAAGTGCAAAACAAAGGAAAGATGAATGCTTTATTATTCTACGGCTTCTACATTTAAAAGGCATCACTCAATACAGGAAAATCCTTCAAATTCTATAAAGACAAAAGAGTATTGTCATTGAGGTCATAGTTTTGCGTGTACAGAGATTTGAGAATAACATATGCTTCTAAAAGGTAGCAGGAATAGAACTGTATGAAAGAAGCTTTTATTAGCATCCTTAACACACAGCATTTTCATTTTATACTGCACTTCAGATATCTATGTACCTCACTGATTTATATTGTCACAGGAGATTAGTATCAGCTAAGCTACATTACTTGATTTTTGTTAGACACAAAAAAGTAGTATGAGAGCTGTCAGAACATTATATAATATGCAGAGCTATACACAGAAGCACTGCCAGCAGTCACTATTTCCACTATCCTTTCACTGCTGGTAAAAATAACAAGATTTTTAATTACTACAGCCCAAAAGTTGTGCATAAAAGAAGAACTTTCCACAGTCTCAGTTTTAACAAGCACATTTTTCAATTGTGTCTTGGATGATGGCAACATAAAGGTATTTTCAGTTGCATTTTATTTATTTATTGCTGTTTTGGTTTTTGGTTTTTGTTTTACATTCCACAGAAACATCTGTCCAGAAATTTAAGTGACTCGTTTCAGAGTTTTCTTTTTTTCCACCAGAAAATTGAAGGATGTGATTTATGAGCAAAACACAGATACACAAAATAAAATGCTCTAAGTTCCCCGTCTTGAATTTGATTTGCATTTTATTTTAAATGACATTTACTACCTTATTTATCAGACAGTAATTGGTTCATCTGCAAGTAAAGGAGTTTGCTTAGACATGCCTACAATATAGCCATAGGAGAAGTTATTGGTAATATAATTATACGCAGAAAGTCACAGCAATATCAGCATGTATATAAGAAGTCGGTTACAGGTTTCCTTAATTATCAGTGTTACTTAGCTTACATAATAAAAAAACCTGAAATTATAATTAAAAAAGGTGAGAAACTGAACTATAAATATCTAGTGTCTAAAGCCAAGATTCACCATTACTTCTCTTTTCTATCCCATTTTCCTTCATTTCAGGTTGGAATTCTCTACAGTAATGACTTAACTGGAGCTAAGATTTTACAGAGCTGGAGCAAACTGCCTTCTCACAAAAGATTACTTTATTGGTTAAACAAAGAGCACCAATAGATTAGTTTAGTAGGTAACAATTACTTCAGGTATGTCTTAAATAAAACAAATTATATATAACAAAACCCCCAAAAAAACCACAAAAAAAACCCTAAAACCAACAAACCACAAACCACAAACCCCCCAAATAAATAAGAACTAAAACAGCCCTTGACAAATAATCAGTAAAATGGCAGTGATTGAAAATGGGTTGATAACACCCATTTATTATGTATTTGTTATATAAATAATATTTGTTTAGAAAAAAATCTGAACAGATTTGATTTTTTCCATGTGATAAATATGCTTCTCATTGAGAATACTGATAATATGGATACATCTATACTTCGCAAACTTTGTCAGTGAGGAAAAACTGCAGTGCTAATATTATTGCCGTTCTTTAGCTCACGATACTGGTGATTCTAATTTAGCCAGTGAGAATTGTTCAACAGAGTAGATAATGCATGGGTCTTGGGCATTGAAAAAGGAAACTGTGCACATTTATCTTTGCAGAAATAATTTTCATGCTTATGTAACAATTCAAGGCCAGAATGAAAGAGCATATAACTTTCCATGACTGCACAAAATTTTTTTCTCACTGATTAAAAAGATTTTGAGAAATTTTCTTTCCCTTTTTGTATGTTGAAGATGAAAAAATCCATGGACAAGCTAGTACCAATTAATATTTCTTGTGCTAGCGTCCTCTTCAATTCCTATCCTCTTCTTAATTAAACTGCTGCAACCTCCTTAGATTCTTATATTTCATATGTAACTCCTATATAAAAAGGTAGAATGAATGAATCAGCAAATAGGCAGTTGTCTCTCATTCTACTTCAACCTCAATTTTCTTCTCACTAAAAAGAAAATCTTGAGTTTCCCAAAATCACTAAACATGAAAAAGAATAATGGAACATAGATAAAAGCTATTGCAAAGAACTGTCTCCAAAGAACTAAACTAACTAATAATAAATGCCACTGAATTACAATTTGGATGTGAGAGGCAGAGCTTGGATCTAAGTGGCTCAAAACTGATGAAAAGATGTTGTGTTTCTTAGGTGAAAAGCTTGTCTGGTGTCAGATTGTTCAGTACTCAGCAGGGAACAGGAAACCAAACCTTCATCAGCAAGACCTAAATGCTTAGAATGACTATCGTATTAGGAACCAATTTATTCTCCTTAGGAAAAACATAAATGATCAGGAAAAAGAAAAAGTTGTTGGGCAGTCTACTTCTTTATCTTTACATGGAGAGGAAAAGAGGAAATGAAAGGATGTGGTAACTATAATAACGCATAGTTTGAGAACAATTATAATATACAGTGACTGAAGGCAGAACATGTGTTTGTGTGTAGGAAACAAAAAAGAACAGGAAGAAACATCTGTGGAGAGTAATGTAACTACAATAAAGGTGATCTAGAGTAAGCCATTAGAGAAATAGAAGAGAGCTCGGAGCACCCCTGTGCTGGAAAACTGACTGCAGTGGCATAATCAACCTGAAACTTATAACAGAATGATCTGTTCCAGAAGGCAGCAGTTATGTCACCTCCAAAGTGAATGAATTAAAATAAAATTAGGTATTGTTTAAGTAGAGAAAATTTTACGGGGTGGATGTGAGATATTTCACTATGGAAAAACAGCTCATGTTTTCCCTGACTATGTCAATGCACAGCCCTCAAATTCATTATCTGTTACACAGTTTCTGGTGAAACTTAGTCTTCCCATTGCTTTTCATTTTCACAAAAACTGAGCTCCTGCTCATTAAAAAAAACTGTATTTCACTTCAGGATAGGAACAGCAGAGTATAAAAAAATTATCTGGGATAATTTAAATGTACTTAGTATATATTTTATCTTTGCAAAGATACTACTAGCAATATTCTAGTTTCTAAGATTGTTACTCTACAACCTTTACTCACTCAAGATAAGCAAGTAAATTGGAAGGATAAGGATTTTTTAAACAATAAATAAACCATTTGTCTCTGCTGAAGTACTAGAAGACAGCAGTCACAGCTAAATGATTGCTAGTAAACATGGCACCCAACTGTACTAAAGTAACAACATTATCTGACTAGTCCACAGCAACACTCTAAGAAAATTTTTATTTCCCTTTCCACATTGACTTAGCTGTTCCACAGACATTCAAAGGGTATAAAGAGATAAGAAGCAAGAAATACTCAGTTCTTGCTTGTACCTACCTGAGAAAACAGCAATCAGTATTATCTATCCTGTGTTTGGTTTACCCTGAAATTCAGTTTCATCTTCATTTGTTAGAAAGTTCAAAGAAATGGTAAGTCTTCTGAGTATTCTAAGCTCAATCATTAATTAACAGGTTACACTTATGGGTCTTACCTGAGCACTTAAAAAAATTCATACAGCCAACCAGAACATTTAGACAATGAACTTACATTCAATTTCCCTTCTGTATTTTGAACTTTTACCTTTGAGCTAGATGTTATGCTTCTTCACAGAATTTTATTTCACTTCTGTTTCAACATGTTACAGTACTCTGTTTTCTCAAGGGTGGAAGATGAGAAAAGACAGAAAATTATGCTGAATTTACATAGGGTTCAACAGATAAATAATGATACACACCAAAATGAAGAACAGTGTTGCAGCATAAAAATGTTCAGAGCAAATCGGTTAGCCAAGACAGAGCATTTGGATGGGAAGAACATGTTATTCCCATAATCATTATTTCTCTGTATTTCACATGACCTGGTTGCTGAAAGATCAGAGGGTTATTTCTAAGCCCTAATTTTAGCACTTCTTTCACCCCTGTTTGGGAGGCAATGTAGTTGCAGACATTTCTCCTGAGGCAAAGACAGATTAGATGAAACTGTCACTCAGCCTTCCCTAAGTATATGAG
The DNA here is from genome assembly GCF_963264785.1 of Psittacula echo. Lineage (NCBI taxonomy): Eukaryota > Metazoa > Chordata > Aves > Psittaciformes > Psittacidae > Psittacula > Psittacula echo. Next base: position 88,924,091 of record NC_137737.1, on the reverse strand, counting down.
AATGAATAGTGAAGGTAATGAATTCTGAGCAATATTGCAGCAACTTAATTTTAATTATCTAAAAAAAATAAAAAGAAAAAAAGAATTCCAAGTTTTTGGAAGTAATCACCTTACAAGAAACATTCATACTTATTGACTACCATAATTAGAAGTACTTTCTAATTTGTAAAGAGACACAAGGAAGGAAATTGGCCATGATTTCAGTGTTCTTATGGAATGAAAATCCAATGGCCTTTCTGAGAAAGAAACCCAGCTGTGTTGTTTCATGAATTCTGGGTTGGGAAACTTTGAGAATTCTCTTTCATGCTGTGTTGATTTTTTTATAAATGTTACCTTCGTTTAAAGAGACTCAGTTTTTTGAAAGAAAACGCAAGTACAAAGCTCATGTCAGGAAGTGTATTTTTTCCACAGAAATGTAAATCTGAATTTAACATATTTTTTTTTAATTCTGTTAATACACTTCACAAAAAGAAAGCATAAAAAATAGTAAGAAAATAAAATAAAAAACCCCAAACCAACTCTTATTTTTAATTTTTTAAAATAATAACACTTGCTTAGTCATGAATTCTTTCATATTGAGTCAGAAAGCAAACAGCACTTTAAAGGGAAGTCCACAATTAATGACATCTGTTTTCAGATCTACCTTACTCTACAGCTTTGTCTAGATACTTTATAGATGCCTAAGCCTCCCAGACATGGCTTGGTCTGTCTAAATTCCCTGGATATTAACGCAGACTTAGAAGCAATCTCATACAGTAAGTGCTGCCTCCTTCTCTTGCCTATAAGCTAGAATTGATACACTTCAACAAAAATTCCCCTCCCAAGCCATATGTATATCCTCTTCTCATGGCCAATATTAAATTCAAGATGGATAGTGAGGTGTGACTGCTTAGAAGGGGGAGGTTAATCTTTGGTTTGTTGTGTTGTGATTGGAGTACAAAATACTGGGAAAGATCTATTAGCTTTTCATGTGAGATATTTCTACCTGATGGCTTATAAATTATGTAGGGAAAAGCGGCTTTTTTACCTTTCCTGAAAGAGCACTATTGCCCAGTATAGAACAGAATGAACAAGAATTTGAATTTAATTTCATGATTACATGGAATAACTATCATAGGAGTGCTCCTGAATTTTTAAAAGTAATATAAAAGGAATCTTTAGATATTACAGTGCTTGCTAGTCTGACAACCAGGCATGTAAAGGTTAAGAACTATTACTTAGGTGGTGTTGTAGCTCTCACCCTTAGGGAAATGTGTGATGTTGTCCTGGTTTAGCAGTAGCAGTCATTTTTTTTCTACTGGTGCAGTGCTGTGTTTTGACTTTTGGCCTGGGAATAATACTGATAAAGCTGATGTTTTCAGTTCCTGGTCAGAATGTTTACCCTGACCAAGGACTTTGTGAGTCTCATGCTCTGCCAGGGAGGAGGAGAAGCCGGGAGGAAGCAGGGACAGGACACCTGACCCAAACTAGCCAAAGAGGTATTCCATACCACAGCACGTCATGCCCAGGATGTAGAACGGAGAGTTCCCGGAAGGGCTAGAGCACTGCGGGGTGGGGGCGAGGTACCAGTTGGTGAGCGGTTGTATTCTCTTCCTTGTTATTTCCTTTATCATTATTACTATTAGTGGTAGCAGTAGTGATTTGTGTTATACCTTAGTTATTAAACTGTTCTTATCTCAACCCGTGGGAGCTGCATTCTTTTGATTCTTCTCCCCATCCCTTCAGAAGCAGAGGGAAGAAAGGTGGGGGGGAAGTAGACTGCGTGGTTCTAATTTACAGCCTGAGTTTAAACCATGACAGTTCTAAGAGAGACTGTAACACAGATTTTCTGAATTGCGAATTAATACTATAACCAACTGCATCATCTTTCTTATATTCACTTCTGCATGATTAAGAAATTATTTTTCAACATACCTGCATATTTATTAAACCACATGTATGTCTGACACTGTGTAGTTGTTTCTTTCACTTATGTCAGTGAGAACACAGGTACCTTAGACCGACAAGGCTTTTTAAAGGTTTGTTTCAAAGTATCTAAAACCTTCAAAAGTGTTGCCTCTAGAATTTTTTTCAATTGGGCTCCCAGTGGCTGGGAAATTATGTATTAGAACTTTACTGGATCCCTTAAAATTCCAATTTTATCTATCATCTATTGTCTTCGCATTTAAACCTATGTTGAAGACAATTAGCTCTTGATTATGGCTTGGTTAATGATCCTGATCAGAGTGGATACTTCTAATATATAATGATTTTTGCAATTGCTCCTCAGTCTAGCAGCTCATTGTGACACATCTTTATGAAGGCACTATTGTTTAAGTCAGTTTAACTAAAGTTTCTACTGTACAATGTGTGATTGTTGCATATAAACACGTCACACACAAGACACTTTTGCACATTTCAGCATGCATATTCAGGTATACAGATAAATGTGCAAACTCAATTATGTTACACTATCGCAAAAAAATGCAAACCAAACTCAAACTCTAACTTTTATGCTAACAATAATATCACTGTTTCCCCTATCTACCATTCCTGATAAAGAGACATAGATTAAAAGACATTTAGGAATACCACTCTTCGATGGAGTCAATCTGATTCAAAACACTGATGAAGAAATGCAGTGAAGGAATGCTTTGAAAGTAAATATGTAACACCTTAAGTAGGCTGCAGTTCCTAGTCTAAAAAGTCATGAAAAGGCAAAAAAACAATAAGCACAAGTGATGTACAATACAATTGCTCACCACCCACTGACCAACACCCAGCCTGATCAGAACAGCCATCTGGACCCTCCGGGTAACTCCCCCAGTTTATATACTGTGCATGATGTGCCCCTTTGGCTAGTTCAGGTCAGGTGTTCTGTCTTTGCTCCCTCCCAGCTTCTTGTGCCCCCCCTCACTGGCAGAACACCAGAGACTGAAAAGTCATTATCCAGGGTAAGTGTTACTCAGTAACAATTAAAACATCAGTGTGCTATCATTATTCCCAGACTAAAGTCAAAACACAGCACCTCATCAACTGCTAAGAAGATAATTAACTCTATCCTAGCCAAACCCAGGAAAACAGAGAAGAAAACAAGTTTCTGCAATGGGAAGAAAGGAAGGAGTAAAAAAACCCCAAAACCAGTTACCACTTTAACAGCTTAACTAGCCCCCATTTGAACTCTACGTAATGCCCTCCTATCAATACTATATGGCACTTAAGACCCAGTCATGGCATCTTAGTTCTAATTTTGGCAGAATAAAGCCAGCGGAAGCTGGAGGGACCTGAGTAAATCACCACATGCAGGCTGCTATGGGAGATCCTGTAATCTCAGAAATCAAGCACCCTCATTGGCCCAATCTGACAAGGAGAGGCACCAAAAAATATCCACCAACAGTGTACGTATACACTGGATAAACTTCACAGGGTTCTTCTTTGACTTATTTTCAAACTGAACTTGTAACACCTGTCCTGGGTTCAGCAGTAGCAGTCAGTTTTTCTCCTTCTTAGTAGCTGTTGCAGCACTGTGTTTTTGACTTTTGGCCTGGGAACAGAGCTGATAACACCGATGTTTAGACTGACCAAGGACTTTGTGAGTCTCATGCTCTGCCAGGGAGGAGGAGGGGCCGGGAGGAAACGGGGACAGGACACCTGACCCAGGCTAGCAAAAGAGGTATTCCATACGACAGCATGTCATGCCAGTGGATGTAACTGGGAGTTACCCGGAAGGGCACGTCCTCTTTCGGTTGGGCTCTCTTTTCCGGCGGGCGGTATCGTATTCTCTTCCCTTGTTATTTCTCTTATCATTATTATTATTGGTGGCAGCAGTAGTGATTTGTGTTATACCTTAGTTACTGGACTGTTTTTATCTCAACCCGTGGGAGCTGCATTTTTTTGATTCTCCTCCCCATCCCTCTGGGGGGTGAGGGGGGGAAGTAGACTGCGTGGTTCTAATTTACAGCCAGGGCTTAAACCACGACTGTTCTTTTTTGGCACCCAACGTGGGGCACGAAGGGTTGAGATAACGACAGATCTGACCGGAGTGTGTCTAATCGTATTTGTGATAAGCGTTCAGTGTTTTGGATTAATAGTCACTCGTCACAATGCTGATTTATTGGCTCTCAAAGTTGTTGGTTTTGATCTCACAGTCTCAATATGCCGTAGCTTACTTAGAGCCGGTGTTTGCTGTGTTAGTGTTTTTCAAGTGTGGGGCTTGGGCTAAGGTTATTGTCTCATTGTATTTTATGGTAATGACTTGTAGTACAATAGAAAAATTGATCATGAAACTGATCTGGCTTATGTTCCCGGTGTGGTCACCACCTTTATACTTTGGGAAGTATATAATACAAGTGCTTAGCAATTATACATATTTTTTCTCCTTCCTGGGTGGTCAACCTATGAAGGAGACATTCTTTTACCCTCCTAGTGCCCCTCCCAGACCGTTTACAGCATCGTTTGAGAGTTTTGAAGTTTTTGAATGGCCTTTTAATATTGTTGAGACCTGTTTGCTGATTGTGATGGGGGTCACCATGTTGGCACGCATACAGAGTCTGTTTTGTCCACAACCATTACGTCTGATCTCAAGAGTTAAGCAGAATCGGGTTTGGGCCTTGTCTGAGGTTAGACGACAAAATAGGGGGACCGAGAGATTTTCCCCAAGGCTGGACAGCCATGAGTGGCAGGGTGTGTGGGATAGTATGGGCAAGTATCTAGGTCAGTGGGCCCCTCCAGTGTTTTGGAATTTCACCACCGAACAAGTGCAAAATCCAGAAGAATTAGTAAAACACTTAAATGAGGTGTTGTCATCCTGGTCATATCAGAGAGGGACAAATCATGTCAATGTGCTGGGGCTTGGCCTATGCTTACCGGGCCTTGTTCAACACTATCCAGCACCTTCAAAAGGGAAAAAATGTCCCTGGATCTGAGGGCGAAGCAACGGACAGTGCAGCTACTCCAGCTCCAATCACAGCAGCTACACCACCCTCAGCGACAAGTACAGTTGCTACTCAAACCACAGTGATAATGACTGCAGCTAAACCAGAGGACCAATTCGCACCAATATCGATTCCCCCTGTACGCAAAAGAAAAAGCAAAAAAGAGGCAAGAAGGGTGAAGCAAGATGAAGAAACAATGTATTCACGACCCGGGCCACCATCTGATCAGGAGTCATCATCACATGACGAAGAAGAAGAGGTGACTTCTCGACCTCGGACCTCAACCGAGCTACGGAATATGCGAAAAGATTTTACTCCTCAAGCAGGGGAGCACATCATCACCTGGTTGCTCCGATGCTGGGACAATGGGGCCGATGGTCACGAACTAGAAAGTACGGAAGCCAAGCAGCTGGGATCACTTGCTAGAGAAGGGGGAATTGACAAAGCAATTGCAAGAGAGAAAAAGTCCCTCAGTCTTTGGAGGCGGCTCTTGGCAGCTGTGAAAGAAAGGTTTCCATACTAGGATGATGTTACGAGTCATTCGGCCAAGTGGACTACTTTAGACAAAGGCATCCAGTCTCTGAGGGAATCAGCCATCGTAGAGATGATCTATCACATGAAACCGAATAACGGAGATATACCCATAGACCCAGATGAAGTCGAATGTACACGACCCATGTGGCGAAAACTTACACGGAATGCACCGTCATCATATGCCCATTCGTTGGCAACAGTAACCTGGAATGACATAGTAACACCAACAGTGGATGAAATGATTCATAAACTCCGAGAGTTCGAAGACAATCTCACCCCTTCCATCATCTCAGCTGTGGAAAAACTGTCCCAAGATGTCAAACAATTGAGGGACGATCTATCTGATTTATCCAGCTCCTCACGTGTACCAACACACGTCTCAGCTGTTAACAAAAGACGTCCTATTGTTCGAGACAGAAGATATAGAAGGCAAACACCACGGGCCACCCTATGGTTTTACCTGCGGGATCATGGAGAAGACATGACGAAGTGGGATGGAAAACCTACTTCAGCTTTGGAGGAACGGGTTCATGAATTGAAAATAGGAACAAGGGTCAAGACTAATCATCCCATGAGAGCTGCGGCTTCAGTCTCTGGTGAGCAGGTTCCCAGATGGAGCGGAAGAGCTGATTTTACTCCAGCTCCTGTCATAACGAAGAATAATCCCTTTCAACACGACTTAGGTGTCCAGCGTTGTGATGACTGTTAGAGGGGCCCTGCCTCCAGCCAGGTGGAGGTAGGGGACAATTGGATTTACTGGACTGTGGATCAGATGGCCTGGCACATCAGTCCCACAGAAGTATAAAGCTCTCGTAGATACTGGTGCACAGTGTACCCTGATGCCCTCAAGCTGTCAAGGGGTGGAACCCATCTATATCTCTGGAGTGACAGGAGGATCCCAAGAGTTGACTGTACTGGAGGCTGAGATCAGCCTGACTGGGAGGAAATGGCAAAAGCACCCCATTGTGACTGGTCCAGAGGCTCCATGCATCCTCGGCATAGATTACCTCAGGAGAGCGTACTTCAAAGACCCAAAAGGGTACCGATGGGCTTTTGGTATGGCTGCTTTGGAGACTGAGGAAAATGAGCAGCTGTCCACCTTGCCTGGTCTCTCAGAGGATCCTTCTGTTGTGGGGTTGCTGAAGGTCGAAGAACAGCAAGTGCCAATCGCGACCACAGCAGTGCACCGGCGGCAATATCGCACCAACCGAGACTCCCTGATTCCCATCCATAAGCTGATCCGTAGACTGGAGAGTCAGGGAGTGATCAGCAGGACCCGCTCACCCTTTAATAGCCCCATATGGCCAGTGCGAAAGTCTAACGGAGAGTGGAGACTAACAGTAGACTACCGTGGCCTGAATGAAGTCACACCACCATTGAGTGCTGCCGTACCGGACATGCTAGAACTTCAGTATGAACTGGAGTCAAAGGCAGCCAAGTGGTATGCCACGATTGATATTGCCAATGCATTCTTCTCAATTCCTTTGGCAGCAGAGTGCAGGCCACAGTTTGCTTTTACTTGGAGGGGCGTCCAGTACACTTGGAACCAACTACCCCAGGGGTGGAAACACAGCTCTACCATCTGCCATGGACTGATCCAGAATGCACTGGAACAGGGGCAAGCTCCAGAACACCTGCAATACATTGATGACATTATTGTGTGGGGCGATACAGCGGAAGAAGTCTTTGAGAAAGGGAGGAAAATAATCCAAATCCTGCTGAAAGCTGGTTTTGCCATAAAACGGAGTAAGGTCAAGGGGCCTGCACAGGAGATTCAATTTTTGGGAATAAAATGGCAAGATGGACGCCGCCAGATCCCTACAGATGTGATCAACAAAATAACAGCAATGTCTCCACCAACTAATAAGAAAGAAACACAAGCTTTCTTGGGTGCTGTGCGGTTCTGGAGAATGCACATCCCAAATTACAGTTCGATTGTAAGCCCTCTCTATCATGTGACCCGGAAGAAGAATGATTTTAAATGGGGCCTTGAGCAGCAACAAGCCTTTGAGCAAATTAAACGAGAGATAGTTCATGCAGTAGCCCTTGGACCAGTCCGGAACGGGCCAGATGTAAAAAATGTACTGTACACCGCAGCTGGGGAGAATGGTCCTACCTGGAGCCTCTGGCAGAAAGCTCCAGGGAAGACTCGAGGTCGACCCCTCGGCTTTTGGAGTCAGGGATACAAAGGATCTGAGGCCAGCTATACCCCAACTGAGAAAGAGATACTGGCAGCCTATGAAGGGGTTCGAGCTGCTTCGGAGGTGATTGGCACTGAAGCACAGCTCCTCCTGGCACCCCGCTTGCCCGTGCTAGGCTGGATGTTCAAAGGCAGGGTCTCCTCTACACATCATGCAACCGATGCGACATGGAGTAAATGGGCTGCACTAATTACACAATGAGCTCGAATAGGAAATCCCAGTCGTCCAGGCATTCTAGAAGTCATCATGGACTGGCCAGAGAGCAAAGATTTTGGAACGTCACCAGAGGAGGAGGTGATGCGTGCTGAAGAGGCCCCACCATATAATAAACTGTCAGAAAGTGAAAAGCAGTATGCCTTGTTTACTGATGGGTCCTGCCGTATTGTGGGAAACATCGGAGATGGAAGGCAGCCGTATGGAGTCCTCAACGACAAGTTGCAGAAACTGCTGAAAGAGAGGGTGAGATTCAGTTTGCCGAGGTGAAAGCCATCCAGCTGGCCTTGGACATTGCTGAACGAGAAAAGTGGCCAGTACTTTATACTGACTCATGGATGGTGGCAAATGCCCTGTGGGGGTGGTTGCAGCAATGGAAGCAGAGCAACTGGCAATGCAAAGGTAAACCCATCTGGGCTGCTGCACTGTGGCAAGATATCGCTGCCCGGGTGCAGAACCTGGTGGTGAAGGTACGCCATGTAGACGCCCATGTACCCAAGAGTCGGGCCACTGAGGAACACCAGAACAACCAACAAGTGGATAAAGCTGCTAAGATTGAAGTGGCTCAGATGGACTTAGATTGGCAACATAAAGGTGAATTATTTTTGGCTCGGTGGGCCCATGACACTTCAGGCCATCAGGGTAGAGATGCAACATACAGATGGGCCTGTGATCGAGGGGTGGACTTAACAATGGACACTATTGCCCAGGTTATTCATGAGTGTGAAACATGTGCTGCAATTAAACAAGCCAAACGGTTAAAGCCTCTTTGGTATGGAGGACGATGGCTGAAGTACAAATATGGGGAGGCCTGGCAGATTGATTATATCACACTCCCACCAACCCGCCAAGGCAAGCGCCATGTGCTTACCATGGTGGAAGCAACCACCGGATGGCTGGAAACATACGCTGTGCCCCATGCCACTGCCCGGAACACTATCCTGGGCCGTGAGAAACAGATTTTGTGGCGACATGGCACCCCAGAGAGAATTGAATCAGACAATGGGACTCATTTCAGGAATAACCTTATAGACACTTGGGCATGAACATGGCATTGAGTGGGTATATGACATCCCCTACCATGCACCAGCCTCGGGGAAAATCGAACGGTACAACGGGCTGTTAAAAACTACACTGAGAGCAATGGGTGGGGGAACTTTCAAGCATTGGGATACACACTTACCAAAGGTCACCTGGTTGATCGACATTAGAGGATCTGCCAACAGGGCTGGTCCAGCCCAGTCGGAACTTTTACATATTGTAGAGGGAGACAAAGTTCCTGTGATGCACATGAAGAATTTGCTGGGGAAGACAGTCTGGGTTATTCCTGCTTCAGGTAAAGGCAAACCCACTCGTGGGATTGCTTTTGCTCAGGGACCCGGATATACTTGGTGGGTAATGTGGGAAGATGGGGAAGTGCGATGCGTACCTCAAGGGGATTTGATTTTAGGGGAAAACAGACAATGAACTGAATTGTATGCTGTTGCCTGCTATAGCCCATCAACTAGAAGTCTGCAGGGCACCAGCGACTGGCCCTGACTTCCCTCCGACCATCATCCCAACAGAGAATGAACTTTGATAGGACCGGACGAGTTCTACAGTAAAGGAATGATCAGCATCAGCAGGCAACGATCCAACACTCCAACACTGCACACAGCTTCTCCTGCCCTGAAAGACTGTTACAAGAGATGGAGCCCAACATCATGGTCCGAATGGACTCAGTAGCTTTATAGCAATTGGTCCGTGCACTAAGATAACAGTGCACTGAAATGAGAGTGAGGGTATATGGAAAATGTGGGATCTGAGCATGACGTGAATGGTATGGAATAAGGGGTGGATACTGTCCTGGGTTCAGCAGTAGCAGTCAGTTTTTCTCCTTCTTAGTAGCTGTTGCAGCACTGTGTTTTTGACTTTTGGCCTGGGAACAGAGCTGATAACACCGATGTTTAGACTGACCAAGGACTTTGTGAGTCTCACGCTCTGCCAGGGAGGATGGGGGGCCGGGAGGAAGCGGGAACAGGACACCTGACCCAGGCTAGCAAAAGAGGTATTCCATACGACAGCATGTCATGCCAGGGGATGTAACTGGGAGCTACCCGGAAGGGCACATCCTCTTTCGGTTGGGCTCTCTTTTCCGGCGGGCGGTATCGTATTCTCTTCCCTTGTTATTTCTCTTATTATTATTATTGGTGGCAGCAGTAGTAATTTGTGTTATACCTTAGTTACTGGATTGTTTTTATCTCAACCCGTGGGAGTTACATTCTTTCGATTCTCCTCCCCATCCCTCTGGGCGGTGCGGGGGGAAGTAGACTGCGTGGTTCTAATTTACAGCCAGGGCTTAAACCACGACACACCTTTGCAAGCAATGCTTCCATCTTCTAACAGTGGAGAAAAGTTCTGTTTGTAGTAAGTATGGAGGCACGTAAGCATCCCAGCATCCAGCCCTATACTTGGACTGATCTTGGTGCATGTAGAGAACTTCTGATACTTTTTCTGGGATGTATGACTAGCTTTATATTACAAAGAATGATGAGAAATTTATAAATCAATAGTAAAAGTAAAGGTAACTTTCTGAACACTCAAAACTGCTATTAGTCTCAGAGTCATTATTTTAGCACTTTAACACTATTTCTCAGTCTACCTTTGAATCTTATATATCACAGTGTAGCATACCATATCTACAATGCTAATATAAATTACCCCATTTTCTTTTTACTGTTCTGCAAAGGTTTCTAAAACTCTACTTATAGCTTGTCATTAATTACAAGGAATATGTGAATCAGCTCACATTCTAGAAGATGTATGTTTTTATGCTTTAATAATTTTAAAATCCTCATTTTTCTCAGCTGGATGTGGTCACGCTGCTTTAAGGGAGGATCAATATATATTTCAGTTTAAAAATCAAAAGAAGGAAACAACCCAAGACTCCAAGGAGGTTTCTTATATAAAGGGACATTTTAGGCACTTTGTTTATTTATTAGCAGGAAAGACAACATTACCAGAATGAAAAGCAGAATGACTCAGAACTATTTCCTTAAGGCAACAGATATCTATCCTCCCTCTTTGAAGATAAAATTCTTCACCTAATGTTTCAGTTTTGAACTGAACATCATGATCATAATCAAAGGGGAGAGAGAAATTACTGCTTGAGGACACATCAGGAAACCTCTGCTGGAGGTTTGCACACTAGCCCCAGAATCATAGAAAGTTTTGTGAGCCTTCAGCAGACTTGGAAATGAGTGTGGGGTCCAATGGCCTCGTGTATTGTTTCCTCACAAATACTCATAAATTAGAATATTAATGCTACCTTGAGACTATGTCATTTGCCTAAAAATTTCTCCAGTCCGTGCAACCATTACAGAAATTTTTGAAAGTATACCTCTACTGACAGAGCAGAAAAATACAGAGGATGCAAAACACCTTTCTTTTTATGGACACACAGCAGGGTAACTACCTGAGTCTCATCCTGACATGGAGTCACAATGCAGCCAAGCTATACTTCCAGATCTAGTAACCAAAGAAGATTTCTTGATTACACCCCGAAATATCATGTTATTTTAAAGTAACTCCAGGTTGCCATAGGAAAGGGATCCCAAGCAGAAAATTGTTAGTAAAACCCAAAATCATGCTTAAAGTATTCTTTCTCCCATTTCTAGAGTAGTATCTTATTTTATCAAGATTAATTCTATCAAGATTAATGTACGCATGGCTGCAGATGGTGCCAACGTATGAGAAGAGTAAAGTTCATAACATTTTTGTCAGATGAAAACCAACAAGGATGTTTGCTGTAAGTTTTTCTTGTCCAGTTTCTGAGAAATGTTTACTAAAAGTTTAAAATAAGTAACTGATAAAAAAAAAAAAACACCTTAATTTAATTTTAATCAGAAATTGAATTAGAAATCTTTTAATATTCCTCTATTAACACTTCTGTGTTAGTAATAAAAAATAATCCTCTATTGACACTCTTCTGTCAACTTTGCGAAGTGGTGATTTTGTGGATATGAGTGGTTTATATTTATAAAAAGAATTAACCTCTGGCTCTGACATTTCTACAATGTTCTCAATGTCACCTGCTGAACTTAAACAAGAATCTGGATACAGGTACATCTGCTGTGTTCTCAGCAGGTGCTGAGGCTAAATATACCTCAACCAGTCCAAAATAACAGAAACCTGTTCCAGCTCTGCTGGCTTTTCTTTTACAGCATTCATTTTTTGTCTGGCTTAGTATGCAAAACTTCTTTCAAACTCACCCTTCATAACTGTGCCACCAGAATCTGAGTTCTGTTCCTTTCAGCGTGTGCAGTGATGAGTCATTCCTTCAAACCAAATGGAGTTACATTCTTGTGAAATTCCTTAAATTATGATTAGAATCAGCTTCTAAACTGGAAAACCTTAGGGAACTTTTACCCCTCCCCACATAATGACAGCCTGGCTTTGAGAAAGGTGTTAAAGACCTGCCAATCACCTAGCATTCCTTTGTGCTCTCAGTATGGTGCAATCTGCTACATAGATCCATTGAGGACTCCTAGGTGTGTTAATGTCAAACTTGCTACAGCAAACAACAGATGTGTGGACAGCAAAACTTGTACTGAGTACCTCGGTGACTTACTTGGCACAGTATGAAGCATGTAGTACAAATATTGCTCTCAGTTAAGTCAACATGCGGCCAGTTTTTGAAGAGGTTGCAGAAGGAGGAATTCAGACCTTGCATTCAGAAAAAATAAATATTTAACCAACGGCTTCTGAATTCTACAGAGCCCCATCTTTCCTCTTCCAAAATAACAAAATGACATGGTTGTACACATGGAGACACATACACACACACACAAACACAAGGGAGGAACATAACACCCATTTGAACAGAAACTGGGGAAAGGTATTGATTTGAAAGCACTAGCAGGTTGGGAGGCTGAGTTTAGCAACTCCTTCATTTAGATATAATTTACTACAATTGCACCCTAGCTAATTTCATTTACATGAAGCTGCAAGCAGCTTTTCCAATTTTCAGTTTATTCATATAATTTTTTAGACAGCAATACAAAACTTTTGGTTAAAAGTCACATATGCATACTTGTGCTCTATTCAAATAGTGCTGGAAAAGCAAGGAGATAAAATTGGTCCTTTTTACTTAACAAACAGGTCTGTTTATACTTTACTGTATGTTAAAATGTCAGTTCTTGTAACAATGTTTTAAAACACAGTTTAGAAAATAAGCAGTGCTTTCAGCTGGAAATTATTAGCACCGTTTTCAAGATATCTTTTATTTTGCACTAGATTTAGAAGAAGTCCAATGTCATATTTGAAATAACATTATGATTGCTTTGCACTGGGTATATACAGCTTTACAGTGGACCACCCAATAAAAACACCCAATACTTTTTCTCCCAGATTTACTTTAGTGCCATAGTGTACCTTCATGAATGTACTGTCATAAGGAAATTGACAAAGGAAGGAGAACTCAGTTGTAGTCAACTGCATTCATTCTGCTAAGGAACAGAAAACGTGGCTCATGCAAGTTGTCACATATGATAGCCACACAGTTACTAACACAGAAAAGAATTAATCAAATTCATGTGTGTTGCTATGAGTCTGTTAATGGACATAGTGTAGGTCCTGATGGCCTACCTCTGAATTTGTTTATTCTTCTGACCACTGGATAGGTGCTTCACGGAGAATCCTATCTTTTTTTTATGCTTGGCTGGCCCTAGCCCTGGCTCACTACTTTGTTCATTTTACCTAGGGGAGTTAATAATCTCTCTGCTGTTATTCTGATAAGGCATCTATACTCCTTTTTTTATTTTAGAACATTTTGTGGTACCTCAGACATAGCACTGTTTCTGCTCTCACTGTTGTATTTCCATAATGGATTTTTATGTTGCTTTTATTAATTGAGTTTATAAAAGGCTTTTGTCTCTTATGTGCAGGGGCTGTTGTCCCTGGGGTCATTTGAAAAATAATATCCAAATGCTAATTGAATGCAGCAATCCCTATTTCACCAGTGCTATGTGTCTTATCTTTGGAAGTCGGACCATACTGATGCTGTTGACAATATCACAATATGGTTTTTGGAATAAAGTGAAAAATTTAATTAATTGGTGCTCTAGTTGACCTGCTTTTTAGCCACTAGGCAATTAATACTTCATAGAAGTCCTTCTGCATCTTGAGTTGTTTATATTTAAGAGAATTGTAAAAAAATGACAATATTTTTGATTCTACTTTAATTTAGAGTTCTGGTCTGAAATCACTTGCTGCTTGTCAGAATACAAATACTATTCTGAAAGATTTATTCTTGCACAGGATGCTCATTAAAGCTACTATGATTTTTTTTCTCAATTCAGTATGGGTATAATTATGCACAGTGTTGCTATAATTAATGATCTTTTTCTCTTATAATATTAAATATTGTATGCCTAAATATAGCATTTTACCCTCTGAGTCATCAATATAAGTAATATAAACATATAAACTGAACCATGCATGTCTGCATGTATGTGTCTCTGTGTACATTTGTGCTTAGTAGACATTTCTCTGTGCCTAGAATGTTTTAAAATCAGTAAACTTGCCTGGAATCATGATGAATATAAAGAAAATTACATTTAGGCATCTGCTTCTTAAATATCTGTCTCCTGATGAAATTTGTAGATTACATAAGGTTTAGCAGAAGGATAATAATAATGAAGATGAAGCAGGAGCAGAATGTAAGTTGAACTATTCTTTTAAGAATATTTGGTTCATACAAAAATGCATTATAAAGACTACTGCAAAAGAAGAAAAAAAAAACCAAAGAGAACGGGTCATCCTGATAAAATAGCAGGCTACAATAGGGAATACTCTGAAGAGGATTAAGGTGTAATAAACTATGTCTCTACATGAAGATTAGACTGTGGGGGGACTCCCACATCTGTTTCTGCCTACCTACAATCTAAATGGGAAAACTCATGGTAAGCCCTCAGCAGAAGTCTACGTGCCACTTAGAAGCAATCAGGTGTCAAGTCCATAACTAGAATTACTTTCCACTCAGTCGGTATCTGCACTTGATATCTGGAATCAGCCTATCTTGCTTTCTTAAAGGCAAAATTTTCAGGCACTTTTCCCAAACCTTGATTTCAGGAACAGATAACTCTCACCAGGAAAGTATACTACTTTTATGAATAACCATGTCTCCAAACATATACAGAATTATACCATATTTGTGACAACATCAGTGCTGATTGCTGTGAACAACTGTGCCTAACATTTTGCCCAGTGAGATACAGTGTATGGGACTCACTCTTTCTAATAAAACCAAGATACTACTGACCACTTGAGATATAAGCTGAAGCTGACACCCTTGCAACTCAAAAAGGCAAAGGTCATCTTTCTTTGGAGAAGATGGGAGTCAGATCACTCTGCTTTAGCTCAGATGAGGCATATGGGCTTGCTACAGATTCTGAAATATTGGTCCCTCAGCAGTCATTCAGTCACTTTAGAGTTTATTTGTGAATACATAAACTAAATAAAAAGCAACTCAATACAGTTGCCCATTGTAGTAAGTAAAAAATGTGTGAAGTTAATGTTACCTCTGAATATAACACTGGTAAAATCTGTCTGGAAAAAAATAGTTTTAGCTATGCTGTGTTCCTGTTAAACACACAATTAAATATTTGGAGACACTACAGAAAAAGTTCACAGATGTGAACTGAAGGCTGGACAGCATGTCTTACAAAGAAAAGTGTTTTAAGCTACAGCTATTTCATCTATGACAAATGGAGATAAAGTGATAACTTGACTAAATTTTTTATGTAATATTACCAGTAAAAAATGCCCTACATGAGACTAGATGCCTTTCTGAAGAGTACTCTTCAACAAATATTTTGGCTTTATGATACCAGATCAAATAATTTTACGGTTTCTCCTGGAATCAATGTTTGTGAGTTGGTGACTGTACAGTCACACATCCTGCAAAACTGATTCAAAGAAAAAAAATTTCTCCCAAAATGAAACTTCTGAAATTTTAAAAGATTATTTGATAATAAATATTTTACTTCAGCAGGATGATATGCCACAAATCAATGAAATGTATTGAGTATAGAGAAAAATGGTGGAGTATAGAGAAAAATGGTGGAGTATAGAGAAAAGTGGTGGACCACTCGGTGGATAAAGAACTGGCTAGATGGCCGCACGCAAAGAGATGTGGTCAATGGCTCGATGTCCAGCTGGAGACCAGTAGCGGGTGGTGTCCCTCAGGGATCGGTGTTGGGACTGGTCTTGTTCAACATCTTTGTCGGTGACATGGACAGTGGGATTGAGTGCGCCTTCAGCAAGTTTGCTGATGACACCAAGCTGTGTGGTTCGGTTGATACACCGGAGGGAAGGGATGCCGTCCAGAGGGACCTCAACACGCTTGTGAGGTGGGCTGATGCCAACCTGATGAAGTTTAACCATGCCAAGTGCAAGGTCCTACACCTGGGTCAGAGCAATCCCAGGCACGGCTACAGGTTGAGCAGAGAAGAGATTCAGAGCAGCCCTGCGGAGAAGGACTTGGGGGTGTTGGTCGATGAGAAAATGAACATGAGCCAGCTTCAGTGTGCACTCACAGCCCAGAAAGCCAAGGGTATCTGAGGCTGCATCAAAAGGAGTGTGACCAGCAGGTCGAAGGAGGTGATCCTGCCCCTCTACTCTGCTCTCTTGAGACCTCACTTGGAGTATTGTGTACAGTTCTGGTGTCCTCAACATAAAAAGGACATGGAACTCTTGGAACAAGGTCCAGAGGAGGGCCACAAGGATGATCAGGGGACTGGAGCACCTCCCCTATGAAGACAGGCTGAGAAAGTTGGGGCTGTTCAGGCTGGAGAAGAGAAGGCTGCGTGGAGACCTCCTAGCAGCCTTCCAGTATCTGAAGGGGGCTTACAAGGATGCTGGGGAGGGACTATTCTTCAGCGACTGTAGTGACAGGACAAGGGGTAACAGGTTAAAACTGAAACAGGGGAAGTTTAGATTGGATATAAGGAAGAAATTCTTTACTGTGAGGGTGGTGAGGCACTGGAATGGGTTGCCCATGGAGGTTGTGAATGCTCCATCCTTGGCGGTGTTCAAGGCCAGATTGGATGAGGCCTTGGGTGGCATGGTTTAGTGTGAGGTGTCCCTGCCCATGGCAGGGGGGTTGAAACTAGATGATCTTAAGGTCCTTTCCAACCCTAACTATTCTATGATTCTATGATTTTAATACTGGGGATCTGAACTATTATGTAGTTAAACTAGGCAGAGAAAGCTTATCTTGTATAATTAAATAGTAAACTGCAGTTAAATCAATTTAAAGTTGAAAGATAAAATATGTTATAATTGTAACCGGCCCAGAAACATTAACTTAGAACTACACTGGTTTAGATCCCCATTTTCTTTGATCTTCATTATAAGTTCATTTTAACTGTTAGCAGTGCTCCAAAGATAAACAACAAATTCAATAAGCAGTTCAACCACAGTGCTCCTTTTACCCAAAATATTTATTATTTTTTACGCTGTCACCAACGTAAAAACATTCTTTGTTTTCTTTACCCTGATTCTACATTGCATTATTGAATTAGGCAAGCAGTTGTGCATTTGAGCCTCCTCAGCATTGTATTACAAATTGTCCATGGAGAGTGCTTCCCTATAAAGAAGAAAGCTGGGCTTCAGTGACTTACAACAGTAGTCTAAAGAACTTTTAAACACTGTCTTATCCACTACAGCAGGCTTCATTTTTCAGTTAAGAAAGAACATTTACTGAGAGAGGTTTGTAGCCTCTTCTTTTTCCATTCTGTGTGTAACATGGAACTATGTGTGACCAGTTTTGCATGACCTGAAAAGGTTTTCACAGTACAGAATTGAAAAACAGCCATGGAATATAGATTCACTGACCCTTCTGACTTGGAAATTCTTCTCTGCGTGGTGTTCTTTCGTTTGATCTGAAACCGCCAAAGTTTTTGTTATCTGACAAAAAAGTATGTGTTGCTGTAGGATAATCTGTCACTCTCTCAAAGGAAAAGATCACGTTCTGTGAAGTTAATGGGAGTTTTGCCCTTGGCTTCAGAGGAGGAGGGCTGCATTGCTTCTGTCTTACCTACCACTAATAGGACCATGTCTGGAAATGCAGCAAGTAGCCAAACTCTCCGGTCTGGGGTGCCCACAAATCCTCAGGCCTGTGAATACTGTTCAAATGTGATGCTCAGTTTTGCTGACTTCTGAAACTGGAGAAATGAGATAAAGATCAATGAACTGTTGGACCACAATACTGACAAAGATTGATTTCTGTGTGGGATTGCAGTATGTGGCCAGTGATTAGACATAACTAGCAATCCTCTCTGCCTGCACCAAAATGAACACTACGGAGGAGGTGGGAAGAATGTATGTAAGTCTGGATGGAGAGAAAAGTGGTAGGTTGAAGCCAATGGCTAAAGAATAATCCTGAGCAAGTCTAAACAATAGAGCAGTCTTTTTCATTGTTTCAAATGACTCATACTACTACTTTGATGTACTGTGTTTTCTTTCTGAAAGAAAGAAAATTTGAAGAAAACAAGAACAAACCACATTCTGAGTTCCATGGTAGACATAAAAGTACTCAGAAAATTTCAGGAAAATACGATCAAAGCACATTTTGAGTTTCACAGTAAAAGTACTTTCAGAGTTTCTCATACTGTACTCTTATGATTTCTAAGACAGAAAATTAAGGCCAGACAAATTAAACCAGAAATGGAGCAATTATTTCCAATAAGGATATTCATTAAACATTGAAGAACACTGAAGAGTAGTTCTTTGCCCATGTTTTCAAAGTTGCTACTCAGGACTGGATATTTTTGTGAAAACTGCACCCCAAATGCTGAACCCCTTATTATTTCTGAAGAGATTCTGGAAAATGTGAAGATAAAGTTACAAGATGCATTGAAAGTTCTAGAGGAATGCAGCCATGGAAATAACTGTTTGTTAATTATTAGCAGCCTATGGTCACACTAGTGACATTAAGGTTACTTTTCCCCAGTATCTTTAATGATTTTTTTTTTTATTACAAATAATAAATCAACATCCAGAGCTCACTACATTCATAAACTACATCTGCTTCTTTGATGGGCTACCACCTCTGTGGCTTCTTGATGCCATAGAAACCATAAATAAGCGACTGCCATCCTTTGTGTAGCATGCTGAAAATGCAGTCCCCTAAGAATTCACCAAATGGCTCTGGCCAGCTGGAAAATTGATTAAGAAGACAGACATCAAGGAAAAAACACTTGGCACAGAAGTCATCACTAGTCTTTGCACAAAGGATGAGGTGGAGTTCATGGAAAAGAACCTTCAGACAAGAAGACTGAAACCATGGAGTGATAAACCGAAAGATGAGCTAGAATGAATAGAGATGGACCTGCCTTCAACAAAGCTAGCACTTTGTCTGGGTCCCCTCCATGAATAGGAAGTGACAATGTCCCAGAAGGGTGAGGGATCCTCAATTACTATAAACTGTGCCAGTTTCCCTGAAAGCGGCTCAGCTCCCTGCCAAAAGGAAACCGAGCAGGCATAAACAACACAGGTACTCCCCTTAGCAGCAAAAGGCAGCAGTTTCAGAGAGGGACAGCTGAGGCACCATCTTCAGCATGCAAGTCACAGCTGGTTCCAGAGAGGTCCCCAACAGACAAAATAGATTCACCTCAGCCACAAAGCTGAAGTATGCAGGGGAACACATGGCTCCTCTGCTCTTGCATTTAAGAAAGGCGGCAATGGCTGGGAGCAAGAGAGATATTGCAGAGAAAGGCAGCATGAGATGACACGCCTGACTAGGGGCAGAGCAAAGCCAGGGCTGTCCGGGGGTGGCTGTGAGATGCCATGTGCAGGCTCTGCCTGTTGTGTGCCAGCTCTGCCAGTTGCTGAGCCACCTGGAATGTATGTGACAGGCTAAAGCCAGATACCAGCCTCCTGGACAGGATTATTTCACCAGAACTCTAGGTTTCAGACAGAGGAATTGGCATGGAGAAAAAAGAGCAAGAATGCATGACTTTGCACAACAATTAGCCTGAATCTACCCACCGCCTGGGGGTACTATGTGTGGAAACAAACTTTGCCAAGAAGCAGAAATCCAATCTTTCAAGAGCAATGAAATCAAACTGCGGAGAGTCTTATATGACATTTTTATAGGAAATCTCCCAATCTCAAGATGAAGCACAGACTGTTGCTATATATCTAACAGGCATGGAAACCTAAATACTAACAAATGAAGAATGCATGAAATTTCAGAAATTTTGGGGGCAGGAACATTCAAGCTCTACAGAAAATTAATACAGTCATGCTTATTGCATTGCTGCTAAAATAAAAAAATGTCTTTTTTTATTCCAAATGAAAATGTGTGTGGATAGTGGGGAATCAGCCTGGATTATGCACAAAGATTCTCTTTTTTTTCTTTTGTTTTACAGTAGCTGCAGAATTAAGAAAGTAGATATTTGATGAAAATTTAGATTCCTTCTGATTTATCTTTATACTTGTAGGAGCTAGAAAGCTAGAAAAAGCCATCCTAAAATGGCTGGTTGCTATACATTGCACTAGCTAAATTATTAGGTTCTTCCTAAGGTGAGAATTTTTTAGAAGAAACATTATAGTGACAGCATCAACATCTTTTGCCAATGAATTAATCTACCCAAGATCACAGGTTGTAGTTTCACCAGTAGAAGCAACAGGAAGTGTGAGTAATTACAGGAATACCCTAATTTTTGGTAGCTTTTCTTTTTTATGATACCACATATGCCAAAAATAGATGACTGCATTTCTTACTCCCAAACTCTCCTTGAAAAGTGTCTGAAAAAGTAATTGAGTTCTACAAAAATGTTTCTTGAGGGCGATGAAGCAAAAATGTCAGCTACACAGTTGGATAAACTGAATGAGATATCTCAAATTCAGTGTCAGTCACACCAGCGACAGCAGCAGCGGCCAACTCTGGCATGACGTGGCCAGTCATGCCAAGCTTATTCACCTATACAATTTTACATCCATTTCACGAAAGAATGATGTATCTTAGAAATAGCACTTCTATTCACAGAAAGGATTAGAATGTCATTAGTTTACAATCATTTTAAAAATGCTACCAGGTGATGTCTGGCTGCTGGGTATTTTTCTCTTTCAATTGTTAATGAAAGCTTGTAATTTGTGTATTACTTACTAATTTCAGATTTATGCAGTACCATGTCACATAACCCATTACATATCAGGAAGGAAATACACTCTCAGATTCTTCTCTTTATATTCGTCCCTCAGCAGAGGATCAGTTTTTATGCTTTCTTGAACATAGGCATCTTTTTTCCCTTGACTGACTGACTAATTAGCTGTTACCTGTTTCCTTGTTGTGCAGCATCGTAGCATCTGCGCATATAAATGTACATGGATATTCCTTGTTTAGTAAAGTATTACAGAATAGATGACTTAGATTACATGGATACCTCCAAGACTATGAGAAAATAACAAAGGGCTATCACCGTATTGGGCTATCTGCTGTCACAGTCCAAGATCCCTGCAGTATTAATGTGGCAAAGTATTGGAAGTATTGGCATTGTGTGGCCAAAAATGCATGTGGATAACATTGATGTTGGATTTAATCACATTCCATCTCTTGTTTTATTTTCTATTATTTTAATCCACAGTGTCCCATGACACCAAGTTCCCTCTCTAGCTTTCTAAACCACTGGAAGGCATGATACCATTTATAGGTAGAAGCAATAACAACTTGCATTTCAGGCACTTCTGGTTTTTGTTGACAAGAAACACTGCATCATTTCCCAGCAATTGCACCAGGTGAAAACACTAACACATGGATGAAAAATAACTGATGAAAGTTTAGCATTGTCAAGACTATATTAAATAGGTGTAAAGGGGGAAAAGAAGGTAACTTTTCCTTTACACTCAAAACTCTATTAAGAAAAAATTGACTTAAAAAAAAGAATCAAACCGCATATTTACATAGATATGTGTTTGTATTTATGTCTATTTAATAATATTTCAGAGCCACGATCTTATTTCTATTATCTATTTCAATTTTCCAGTGTTTGGAGGTATTCTGTGCTTAGGAGCACAAAAGGCATGGCTGTGCCTGTCTATCAGTATATGCATATAGTACCTATTACCATGATAGCAGGTTGGAGAATGCAATTTTATTTTGTGACAAACATGAGTTTTTAAAATGTCCTTTTTTTTTTTTTGTGCAGTAGAATTAAGACTCTTTTGTTTTGAAATACTCTTTTTTAATATGTCAAAAAGAAACAATATATTTTAGAAGTGACAAGAGGTTACTGTAATAGCAGGTACAGCCTTATTCTGGATGGAGCATGATTACAAGTATCACAAGATACATGATGTGCAGGACCAGGCAATGTTCATGGAAAGTCTAAAGAGTTCTACCTTCTGTAGAACATCTTAGTTGGAAAACTATTCTTGTCTTCCTCAGTGGTCTTCTGACTAAAAAGCTGATGTTAGCAATTGAAGTTCAGATTTTCCCTCTGTCTAGTTGAAACCAGATATTTTTCAACTCAGTTCCCTTTCAAGCCAGAGCAGTGACTTGGCATCCCATAGTTACTCTCTAACACTGTGAAATGTTTTAAAGGAACAGCTGGAAAAGGGTTCTCAAGACAGCACAAAGTATGATGAAGCAGGTCTTACTTCTCAGGCAGACACCTGAACCAGTGGACATGTATTTGCACTCGGAATCCACTAGAGCACTTTTTGGTTCCAAGACAAAACACAGATCCTTTCACTAATAAATCATGGTTAAGATTACTTCATAAATCATAAATAAGTTCTGACCCTGGTAGTGAAAGGTATGGATTCTTCTCAAGCAATAGTTTTGGTTTTTAGTTACAGGATTCATTTTTCCAAATTCCAGTAACTAATAATTTCTCCTTCTTCATGATCTCTATTCAATTAATTTGTCATCCAATATCATTTTCTAGCCTCCAATTAAAAGAAAACCCCACAACAAAGCCAACAACACCCTCTACCTCCCCCCTCAAAAAAAAAAAAAAAAAAAAAAAAAAGAAACCTACACTAAAAAAAAAAACCAAACCAAAAAAACCCCAACAAAACCCAACTGAACAAAAAAGAAAGCTTTGATAGCTTTGATGGGATTTCTCTCTAGGACATTTCTTCACTCAGTTATCAGTACTGTTCTGGTTATTCACGGACTCACTGTCTCATCCCATGAGTTTCCTGCTATTTACCGAGTTAGTCTTGTTCTCATCCTCATACTTCTATCTAGCATTACAGCACTTTATGTTGCCTAACTACTTGTTTAAACCTCATTGTACACTGTCATTAGATTGGGGGCTTCTTACAATCTTTCCTGCAGTTTCTGGTAGTTACAATGCCATCTGAAGCTCTCGGCAAGGTGAAATTCCAATTGCTAGAATGATACATAACATTTTCTCTTGCTTTGGAAAGAGAAAATGATGAGAATCTCCTCATTTACAGAGTCTTAACCTCTAGGAAAAGATGCATTGGAGGCTTCTCACTCTTTGACAGATAACAGCCTCTAACTTCCACTGAGGTCAGTGACATTCCTTCAGGTAAACGTGACAGACACCAATTTTCTGCATTCTTTCTTGAGCTAGACATCTTGTCAGCGGCCAGACTCAGAAAATATATCAGCCCCCTACTCCTACTTTATACATGCAGAAAACATTTCTAAGAGTGTGGTAAATAGATACCTTGCTTGAATCTTGCCACAGGTGGCTAATCCAGAATATTTAATGTAACAATCAAAAAAAAAAAAAAATGCAGATTTTGAAATAAAACTTTATCAGATAGAAATAAAATGTTTAAATATATTAAAAACCAATAAACCCGCAAAACTGTTAAATACTCTGTGGTTATACAGGGATCATTTACATGCTTAAAGATAGATGTTCAGTGCATAAGCAAACTGGGATTTCCCCATAGGGAATGGCAGACAAGATATCCTGGGAACACTGCAAGGCTTCTGGAAAGGCACTTGGAAACCAGGAGCCTCAGATGACAACTAGACTTCTTCCTATAGGCACCCAAATTGCTCTTTCCCTCACAACAGTTAATTTAAGCATTTAGATGGGACGGATACTAGTGTTATCTTCCAACCAGTATGAGGATTCTAAAGTTAATGTGACCTTCATCCTCATGTTTCCGTGATCTAAGTTCTGGTATAGCGTAGCTAAGCTGGATGACCTTGGCAGTTTTACTTAGAAATCTTTTATTAAGGTGTGAAAAATATTACAAAAGTGTAATTGTTGAGGCTGTCATTAGCAGCAGCTATGGATTCAGGAGAAAAAAAATATCAACATGAAAAAAGCAGAAAATCACAAGATTACAACTCAGCAACACTGAGGATGAACCAACTTCAAAGCACAACAGAAGTCACCCTTTATGACCCCTGACAACCATCTGACCAACAAAGACTTTCTGGGTTGAGGAGGAGTGAGAATATGTTTTAGCTGATAGCTGACCAGTTCTAGCTACTTTCTGTGTGTATTAGACAAAAAGAATCAATTGCTTTGTAGTGTTAAACTGTACCTCTCCTACTTGTAAGGCCTCTATATGCACTGTAAAAGTTGCCAGGGAAGGAAGGTTACTTTTGTGACCTAAAACTGTACTTCAGCATTTGGAAAGCCTGCATTTCTGATGAGTCAAGCAGTTGTATTTCCCTTTGACTTTAGTAAATACAAAAATGTATTAGTTTTTCAGTTCTGCAGTAAAAAGAGATGAGAGAAAAAAGTTAAGATGTGCAGCTGTGAAAAAGTTTATCCTGAAATCTGAATTAAAATTCCAAACAAGCCACATCTTGATGTTGTAAAAACTTAAGAATATATCTGTAGAATTTCTCCCAAAGCTTCCTCCAGTAATCTGACTCTAGAATAAAAGTAAATTTAAGAAAGTGTAACTCAAAAAGTAATTTTGTCTTAAGATTAGTAAGTAATTTAATAAATAAATGAAAATATAATCAAAACTTGTAAATTATAAATATAACAATTTATTCATATTTTTGTTTCATGTACGAAAGCAAAAGTGGGTTAATGGAAAAGATTCATAGAAAGCATGGAAGCCATTAGTGACAAGACACTGCAGTAGGGTCATGTTTCAAAGGCTGAATTAGTCATTTAATAAAGAAAGTGTCTGTAATGATCCACTGTCTCTACAAGATAATTGTTTGGTCAATACAGTTATATCCCAAAATAGTACACGTTCACTTTAATGTCACCTATAGGAGCCAGAAGAATGGAAAATACTGATTAGTGAAGAGGACATTATGCCAAGAGATAGCTTATGAAATATAGCAAGAATTTGTTTGTGTTCTGCTGTTTGGCTTTGCATGAATAATGGTCAAATACTCTGTAACACAGCACACTCACACCACTGTGATAGCTACTCAGTACTGGTAGTTTAACCCTGGCAGATACTGGCTTTTTTAGTCTGTGCCACAATGGAAATCTGAGAAAGATGTATACAGGAATATATTAAGTAATACAAATATCATTAACCCTGAGGAAAAAAGTGAGTACACCAGCTTGAAAAGCTTGAGTAGCATTCAGTTATTGTGTCACATAGATCCTGGTGAAGTAGGCTGCTATTTCATGGCACCCGAAGTATTTCAGAGAGTGTATTTCAGCTCAAATTGTTGCATATATTGGCAAAATAACAGCAGCTAAAAACACATAGAAGGCAAACTATTATCGATGTTTATTTGTAATTTTCATGCTCATTTTCATACTTTTTTTCAAGTAATTATTTTCAAAAGACATGTAATGTACTTGCTGAAAAATACCATTTTAGTAATTTATTGGTAAGATATTTGCACACTTTTTGATGTTTTGCTTTTGGTTTATTTTTCCATTTTTGCTTGTCTTCTGGTTGTGTTTTAAGAATTTCCTTACATATAAAAAAAAAAAAAAATTAGGTAGGTATAAAAATACATCAATCAGTCAATAAAACAGGTCATAGACAAAGTCTACACTGACATTTCTACCCACAATTATCCATATACGCATAAAAACACATACTATAAAAAATACTTTACCTCCAGTGAAGACTTTTTGAGGCTGAGAGGAAGTGCCATTCTGGAAGACCTGTTTTTCTGTATTGACTTCAGCAGTTTGTCAGATAATGAGATACCTCCAATAGTTAACTTTTAGACAGCTTTTAAATAATAGACATAGTGAATGCTTACTTTGATGTTCATCTTCAAAAATAAGTCTATTAGAATGTACAGTCTATCCTCCAATATCTCCCTTGAGCATAGTTAATCAGTAGGACTCTGATCATAAAGTTGGGATAGTAATTTCATAAAAAGCATGTCAGAAGAATTTTTATGTAATAGCTTTGTATTTAGAACCCCAAAAATGAAAGTCGCAGGTAGAGAGAGCTTTAAAAATTATAAAAGAAAAAAACAAGGCACTTCCCCCACAACTCCAATTGCTTTTATATTTCATTTTAGGAACAACCGATAAAAACGTCTCCAAAGTCAGAAATCTTGGCTTCATTCCCAGGGGTGTTCATTTCATGACAACTTTTCTATGCACTGAATTCAATTCATAACCTTTAAAAAATAGATGGTGGATTAAACTTCCCTGAGATAAGCCATCTAATGGAAGAGTCAAAGTGAGCTGGCTATCTAAACTAGTCAAAATCCACTAAGTTTTGATATCTGGTCTCTGTCATCACAATACTCAGCTTCACAAAACCCAGCAAAATATGAACAATCAGATGATAATTAAGAAAACCATATTGCATTTTACATTTCATTAGTATCCTATTTGCAAATACTTGGACGTTAACTTGAAAGATGAACAATAAAACCATGCCAGACGTGGATTAATTGTTTAACAAGAATTTCAATTTTCACACAATGAAAAAAGATGACATTGGCATTAGGCTCAGAGCATATCAGTCTGAAAGCTAAATCCTTTGGCTTGACATAGCAATCATAAAAGAGAAACTGTCCTGAGGATGAAAAAAAGTGATTAAAAATGAATAGTGGAGAAAGTGTATTTTACCTGAAGATCTCAAACCACAACATTGTATATTGATTTTGTTCAATGTGGAAGCTAGCATTTCATATTTCTACATAAACATATGAAGACTTATATGTGGAGGGATACGTAACTCACTCACCCATTCCCTACACAACATGCGTACACACACACCTTTCAGCTATACCTAGAATCAAAGACTACATATCAATCCACGTCAGCAGTTCAAAACAAATGGAGAAAAAGTCTTTTCTCAGATGAAAATAAAAGGTCCCAAAAGTGAAAGGTATATACTGCTTGGCTGCTTTTCATCTTTTCAGCCTGGCTTGCAAATGTTTGTTGAGAATTGAGAGATGACATTATGCAAAAAAAGAAAACTAGTCCTGACAAAGGATAAAGCCTATCACTTTCTCTGTTCCTTTCTTTTCTGTATGCTGTCTGGACAGAGATCATAATTATCTGAAACTATCCCTAAATCCTGTGATAGTTTTGATTGAAAATAGCCAGCTTCCACTCTGCTTTTTGCATTAAACGGATGTAGTCCTTGAAGTGAAACTTGTCATTATGGCACTACAAACTTTTTTGGCAATCACACTTATCAGGAACATGGTACATATTTAAAGAGAGCTGCTGTGCAGCTGCCTGCCAACTTCTCCTTGTATTCTGGCTTCTTTGAAACCTACATATCACTGGAAAATATATTCTTTATAGCTTTTCATGAGAGCATCAGAAGTATATATTGGGTTGTGGCAGGTATAACAAAACCCCCCTTATAACTGTCCAAACAAGAGAAAGCTTACATACAAGTCACACCAGTAGGCTACAACTTTGGCAAAGGTATCTAGGACTACAAAAAGAATACTGTGAAATAGATCTAATAACGCTGTCATCATCTCCATTGGCATGCTCAGTAAGGGCAAGTCCATCAACTGAAAGATTCCCAGATGTCAAATTTATCCAACCAGGTGTTTATTACTAGAGCAGATACTCTAAGTTAACAAGAGCAATGGAAGGTTTATGGCCTATTTTTACCTTGCTCACCAAAATAAATATAATCATGGATAGTGGGGCAGTAAAGTGCATATGCAAATAAGCTTTGTGAGGGACTTAAAACAGAGCTTTATGAAAACAAACAAAAAACACCTTTACTGCGTAGGAAGCAGAATATGCAAGTCATAGATCTTTGTGAAACTACTTTGTGCAATTCTGCACAAAAAACACTTGTGTGAATTGAGTCAACTGTATGTTGTACATAAATTAACTCATAAATTGACATAATTCACTATACTATTTGAAACTATGTCCAGGAGAGGTAAAAATTAAAAAATGAAAGGAAAGACTTACTAATTTAAAAACATTTTTTAGAATGGAACTGTCCCTTAACAGAGAAATGGGTGAATAAAAACTAAAATCTGCAATACAGATTAAAGTTGCAATGAATTATCATGATTAAGAGAAGCTTCTTACTAGTTGAAAGAAATGAGAAACCTCCCAATTCTCTAATTGTTCTTGGCATTACACTTCGTGGTGCTACACTTCATATCAGAATTTTTGAAAAGCAGAAACCTATGTTTATCCTTCTAAAACTATGAATATAAACTCAACCATGATTACTTCTTATATTTGGTAAAGTGTCTGACTACTTTCTAAAGAATTGACATTCAAGCAAGAAAACAGGATACCCTTTAGCCCTCCCATATAGGAGCAATTTTAAGGATTTGTTTCATGATTCCTGAGGAGTGCTGAACATGACTGGCAATACTTAGATTTTAAATCAGGCTCAGAGAAGAGATGAGTTCAATGAAGACTTTCATAGTGCTTCTCATTATTGTATCTCAGAATTTCAGTTTAAGACACTATCATTAATAAAAAGGGAAAAAAATATTCTCATCCTGTTCTTCACCACCCTTGTATAAAGAAATAACTGAATACACTCATATGTCAAATAAAGTTAAATGATTCTAAAAATGTGAAAAGAGAAAAGCTTCCATGTTTAGTCATTACACATTTTGCTAGCACTTTTTTTAGAAAACTGATTGCAACTACATAACAGAAAATATTTGGACAGGTTTATAATACTACATTTATATTACCTTTTGAATGGTCATTGCGAAGAAAGAAGACATTTGTTGCTAGGCTTAAATGCTGCAATTCCTTAGGGCAATAGTATATTGGGTCCTCTTTTTTCAAGATTTGCACATTCTACTGTTGCCAAGAGTGTCAGCAATTTCAAACATGCAGTTTAATAGCCTTCTGTCTGGGCATACCTACTTTCAGTAAAGAGATTGGTGCTATTTTGTTCCTTGTAGCTTTGAGTACTAATAAAAGTGTTCATTTCCAAATTTCCACACAAAGGTCAGCAGTCATGAGATTTACCAGAAAGAGGGAAAATTTCAAGAAATATTGAGATTATTATCTTGTTAATCAGAATATTTTATTCAGTAATTGCTTTTTCAAAGGGGAAACTACATACAGTTGTTCTGTTCCCTGATGGTTAATTGTAGTGTTTCAATACTTCTAGTGCAATAAAACTATGCTGTTTACATAAGTAGTCATTTTTAAGTGAGTAGAGATACAAAGAGATTAAATACGATTTTTTTCTTTCAAAGAAATCAATTCAAGAATGACTAAATTAGTGTAATCTTAACATATTTTAGATCGCAACAGGCTGTAAAATTAATTTGACACGCATACATTACATTAAAAATGGGAATACATACACCTCACATACTGAAGAAAAAAATTGTTACATACAGAAAGCTAATATATATCCTTTACCTTCTTAAGTACCTCAAGCTTTAGGAAATCTATGCTTTGACATATGAATACCAGTAGAGGATGCTGAAACAGAAGTATGAAACAATGTAAGTGGAAAGGAGTGGTTTTCCACTGGATTAGTGAAAAGTGTGCATATGATTTAAGAGATTATTTAAAAATAATAATATAAAATAACAAAAAACTCCTTCAGTCTTTTATTCATTTTGTTTCTTTAAAGGTCAGATAGAATGAATCGGGCACTATGTGTGGTAAATGACTGTAAAGCCTGCTTTTAAACAGTTTGGATTTGCCAGCACATCCCTGTAGTGTTTTTCATACCCATCCTCTACTATGCATCTGTATTAAATTTGGAAATAATTTCTGTACTCTGTAAAATATTATAAATGCTAGTGAAAAGACTAGGGTCACTATAAAGTATATGCAACATTCACAAGGACAGGAACTTTTTACCGTAAAAGATTTGTCAATCTAAATTGACTTAGACCCCTAAAAAGAATCAGAAAATGATCATCATTATTACTGCTTCAGTAGTACTGAAGTGCTGACAGAGTAGGTCCCTGATCCACAAAAGGATGTTTCACGTCAGAGCAGATTTGCAAACAATACCCTGATCTGTTCGAAGACATAGGATGCCTACCACAGCATTGCAAAATGGGTGCGTTTGTAAATACGAATATACCAGGACTGCGCTTTAGAACATGTCCAAAGTAGCATCTGTGGCATAACTGAAAAGTTAAGAGGCAACTGGCATAGATTAGCTGGTGTAGTGGAAAAGAAAGGCTCCGGCTGATCCATATGCATCAATTTATGTGATGCAAGCAAAAATGCAGTGTACCCACTTTACATTTTGGTCGACAATGTATTTATGTACTGGATGCTCAGTCTGAATGTTGCCAGCTCAAACACTGCATGGCAAAATGATTGTTCTCTTGAATCTCCTTTGTATGGTTTATAGTCAAAAAAATAAGGGGGAAGTACTGTAATATTAACTAACAGATACTGAAATTGTCGCTAAGGGCTTTCTTGCATTAAACAGCACTGGTGAAATGGTAGAAATGTGATGGTACTATGCACCAGTATCACAGGGACCTACAAGGATGCCAGAGAGGGACTCTTTGTGAGGGACTGTAGTGATACAGCAAGTGGTAATGGGTTCTAACTTAAACAGGGGAGATTTATGTTAGCTATAAGGAAGAAGTTCTTTACTATAGGAGTGTTGAGGCACTGGAACAGGCTGCCCAAGGAAGCTGTGAATGCTCCATCCCTGGCAATGTTCAAGGCCATGTCAGGGGCCTGAGCAACCTGGTTCAGTGTGACGTGTTCCTTCCCATGGCAGCGGAGTTGAAACTAGATGATTTTAAGGTCCTTTCCAAACCTAACCATTCTATGATCACTGGGACTTGCTCAACACAATCATAGAATCATAGAATTCAAATTAAAATTAAATTAAAAACCTTTAAAGACCTTTAAAACTTTTAAAATCCATGCCAGATGTGATTTAGCCAAAGAGTTTAGTACTGAGATTAGCCAAATTATATGATGTTTCTAAGAGCTGAAGAAACAGAGGAAAAAATGTGTAGTATCATTTGTATAAATCTCTCCCCCAAAATTAAATTACAACAAAACAACACAATAATTGCTGCAGGATAGAAACCCAGTGATTTCAAAATTAATTACAGTAGTGGAAAAAAAGATTAAACCAAGGAAAAAAAAAGTATTAGTTGCCACCGTTGCAAAAATCTTATGGGTGCAGTATGCTCCTTGCTTGGATGCCAAGTATGATCTAGAATACATCACAGTTAGAGTACATTCTTGATGACCTGCTTCCTTCAGCACTGTGAAGTCTGCAGTGCAAGGTTGCAAAATTACAAAGGTCTGCAGTGAAAACAATACAGATTCCCAGAAGAGAAATTCCTGAAGCAGTTTCTCTTGCACCATTTCACAGAAGGACAAAATTTGAAAAGAATTATTCAGATTAACAGATGCCTGTGATATTAAAATATTTGTCAAGCATTTGGCTAGGAGAACAATATTCTCTGAACAGGACTAATAAAGTACAAAAAGACCATGGAAAGGTTGGTTCCTGGGCTAACAGAAACTAATGGGGTAAAAGAGTTGTTTGTGAAGAACAATTCATTCTAACAGAAGATGTATTACAGATTCTAAAGATTACATTTGCTGTCATTCACTACAGCAACACAGTGCAACAGATGGGCACAATTCCTATGCTTTTATGGAAACATAGAAAGAGGAAATGGGCAGGTTGTTCTTCAAATTTATGGGAAGTAAAATGGTAAATAAAGCACCATTTGTCCACTAATGGTATACTTGGGAACTGATGCTTGAATACCTTAGTTGATATGTAAGAGCAAGCTAATTGTACAAATAAAGAATAGTCCTTCTATTGTTTTGCAAAATACACTTTTTAAACTAAAAAAATGCTTTAAACACTCTATTTATTCAATGAGGACTCTAGTGGGTGTCATATTACTACAAGCAAAGCATTTGCAGTTCTTTACTGTTGTCTCTTTTAATCAATATAAAATCCTGATATCAAGATGTGATATATCTGCTAAACTTGGTGAACGAAATCACTCAAACTAAGAAATATCTCTCAAACTGCACTTGATTTCAACCAAGATTTAAAAATGTTGGAAAATTTAGTGCTAGTTTCTTTTATATGTAGTCTGTATTCATAAATTTATGCTTTCCTCTGCCTCTGTGTTTCTAGGAGACTAGAATTTAGTACAAATGCCCTTCCTGAACATATTAAATCTTCTCACACTCTGCGTCCATAGCTATGAAGTGTATTCACATGTATCTCATTTAATCCCCACATTTTGGGCTTACTGTAGTAGTTGGTTGTAAATTGTATATTTGTACCTAATCCAAAATGTCTTGATATTTTTATAAAAAATAGGACCAAAAAAATGCCACAACTCAATTTTCAATTGGGAAAAGGTGCCATGAGATATTTTATTTTCATCATTCAGGGAATTATTTCTGAAATTAACACCTTACAGTGATAAATGCTTGACAAAGACCAGAATAGAAATCTCATCTAAGAATCCTTTGATTTCAAGAGCTTTTCGGATACAATTGACCACTCTTCATTATTAGGGAGGTTAAGTACATCTAAGCAGTCAAGAATGATTTGCTGGAACCATGTTGTTTCCTGTTCTCAGTGTCCCTCAGTGTCCCTTCCAAACAGGTGGCCCTCTCCTATGGTGAAAAACAAGTATTCATCCAGCATGTTCTACTGGGTTCCAGTAAGTGCACCTGATGATGAGAGCTGCTGACTACATTGGGCCGGGAAACTGGGTAAATTCTGGAAACACTTGTAAACCACTAAAGAACATTAAATCTGGCTTTCCCATTTTGTCAGTACTCCTGACCTATGTCTGGTATCTTCTCAGGATTTATGCTGTGCCCTTGGTTTCCATTGCAATGCTAAATGCAGCAGTGATATTTGCAGCGTGAAACAGACACAAATACAGCCTGAAATAGATTGCAAAGACAGGAAAATTGAAAAATTCAATCACTGCAATAAAGCACACTATTGTACTCTTTAATCACAATTGGACTAGATGGCAAATACTCCTAAGTATTCAAAGGAAAAGAGTCAAGGTACAAGAAGTACTGATGTTCTCTTATTTAATTTATTAGAGAGTTTTTTCCTTAGTTTCTATCAACTGTATGCATTTCCCCTGTTCCCTAAACCAAGATTTTTGCTAAATAAACAATTACATATTTCAGCAGTAATTTTTGTTTCAAAGGACAGGCGTCATAAAAGTGTGCATCCTGTCTCTGTTCTTCAGCTACGCAATAGTCTCTACACACTTTCCCTATTCTGATCCCATGGATTACTAGCTAATATAATTTACCGAATTCTGAAGGTGATTATAAGCCTATTTGCAGTTTAGTATGTTCAGCATATAGCTACATATGACATGCAGACTACCTTATAAAGCTTTTTGTCTTAGTATTTAGGAAAAAGAGGATTAAAAAATAATCAGATTTTGACAAAGAATATAATGCTTTGAACTAATCGTTAATGTGACCTCAAGATCACATATAGTTCGTGGGCTTAACTGTGTCTGGATATTCTTGTTTACTCTTCAACAGATGTCAGTATCAGAATGACTGATGTCCATGTGGTCTGCATTACATGAGGTAAGATAACCCATAGGCGCAGCCTAAGTGAATAATGAGGGGTTTCAGTCAGTGAGAGCTGAGTAAACTCAGCAACACAATATTGTCAGAGCTAAGGTTCTTTAAATTTCTGCCTCAACTTCCCTTACATTAGATTCCAGCTTAACCATATGCAATATCCTGGTGGATATCTTAATTCAGATGTGCAGCTGGTCAAAAAAGAAAGCATGAACTTGCATTTGATACAGTGCAGAAATAGAACCTGCTGAAAAACAATCTTTTTAGAAGGCGCCTTCAGTAAAATTATATTGAAGTCAGAGTACTCCTGACCAGGGCAATGCAAAGTTCAGAAAGTCTAGAAAATAAGGAAATTGAGTAAACATGAAAATTATTGTTGAAGCATTGCAATCACTTTTTAAGACACAAAGGAAAAATTGAGTGTTTTCATTCTGACAGAAATATACAGAAGTAAAGAGAAGACAAAAATAATGTCCAAACTTGATTTTCATTTAAAAATATATTTTGATACTGAAGCATGTGTCTGTCATAATACACCACAAACAATGTATCTCAACTTTGAATACTTTAAATTGTTTAGAAAAAGACTTTCAACTTGCAGCTCTGTTCAGAAGCAAATCTTATTGTTAATTTGTCAAAAATAACAAAAAGCTTAAATTGGACATTTAATAAAATATGTGCCTATTATAATCCATCTATTAAATGTACATAAACACTTTGCCTTGGATGCTGGTTTCCTCATGAGGACGTTACCTTACTCTGGTCATTCCAGAAATCTTTATGTTCTTTTCATTGTATAATTTCAACATAATTAATTTTCTATGACTTTTTCTTCTTCCCGATAGAGCTTTCTAATGAAGTTTTATAAATGTTAGGATAGAATTCGAATATATCTTAGATTTATGGAAAATGCCAATGATTAATTGCTGTTGCCACTTCCAATAATATATAGATTTTAAAGTAGTAAAATTAAACT
The DNA here is from genome assembly GCF_963264785.1 of Psittacula echo. Taxonomy (NCBI): domain Eukaryota; kingdom Metazoa; phylum Chordata; class Aves; order Psittaciformes; family Psittacidae; genus Psittacula; species Psittacula echo. The sequence goes on along the minus strand of NC_137737.1, from coordinate 88,889,329 downwards.
GCACGCTATATTATAATAAACACTAAAATAACCTGCTTTGAAGGATCAGAATATTCCAAGAACAATACCTGAGTGAATAATAAAGAAAAAAATCTCAGCTGGCTCTTGTTATGATTTTTTTGGAGATGCAACAATGTACCTAAAGAAAATTAATACGCCATGTAGAAAACACACTGTAAAAGACAAGATGAAGGTAGCATAGTGTCGCGGAATGCACTCAGTCGGAGATCAATGTGATCAGACAAAACCATTTATTCTAGAAAGCTAACTCTTCATATACTATTTCTTAAAGTTGTTTTCACTAACTTGACACATTGTGATTGGATACATATCTTTGAGACCCTTAACAACTAACGTATAATTGGTTAAGCACAGGTGTAAGAACCTGACCTTCAAAGTTTTCCAACAGTCTTCAATTTATCAACTCAGTAAATTCCAGCTCCTTCTTATCTTGCTGGGATTTTCACTCCCAGTGTCTCGCTCCCATCCTTCTTCACCTTTTGTTGTTCCTTCGTTCATGTCGAACTCCACGTAGGCACTTGCTGATCTGGGCACATGGCCGTTCTTTGCCAGAAAATCATCCACAGCATAGGACTAAAGAAATTCCATAAAGAATGCAATGCATGACTACCTTTTCTATATAATCGATCAAGATTCTCTTGTTCTCTTTTAGTTATGAGTTTCTGACTGAATAATCATAGAGAAGGTGCTGGAAATTAATATTAATTTCTATGCCATTGTGCAGAGATTCGTTTGCTTCAGACTACCGATAGGAGTTTGAACATGTACTAGATTTGCTTTGCCTGAAAATTTTTGCTATGTCTGTTTTAGGTGGATGTTAATGTCTTCTTTTTGTATCTGTCCCATGTCTCAGCTCTGATTTGCTTTCAATGCAACAGCACTGCAAATCATTGCCCTGTTCAATACCCTTCTTGGATGAAATTCATATACACACTTAAAGCCCAACTCATTAGATTTAAAGTGAAGACAACCTGAAGAAGTCAAAGAAAAAATTTGGTTTACAGAGCCTGATATTTCTATTCCAGTTGTTTTACCCCATTGCACACTATATTCCAGTAAGAGGTCTGCTCAACACAAAATATAGCTGGTCAGCTTCAATTTGCGAAACGTTTGGGATATAATGCATTGCCCAGTCCATTACATCACTATTTTATGCTATGGTTTTATAACACTTTATTGGGAAAAAAAAGTTAGTCCTTGTTAGTAAATACAGAAATCATGGCTGGAAAATATCAGGCAGAGGGAAAACTCCACAGCTGGAAAAGAGAATTGGAGAATTCACCCTTCTACATTTCTTGTGTCCAGCTTGTGCCCAGGCTGCCAAGAAGGCCAATCACATCCTGGCCAGTATCAGAAACAGCGTAGCCAGCAGGGTCAAGGCAGTGATCTGTACTTGGCACTGGTGAGGTTGCATCTCAAATACTGTGTTCAGTTCTTGGTTTCTTACTGCAAGAAAAGACATTGAGGTGCTGGAGCGAGTCCAGAGAAGGGCAACAAAGCTGATGAAGGGTCTGGAGCACAAGTCTTCTGAGGAATGGCTAAGGGAACTGAGGTCGTTTAGTCTAGAGAAGAGAAGGCTCAGGGTTAGGGACCTTATCAAGAGGGTGATTAGGTATTGGAACAGGCTGTCCGAAGAAGTGGTGGAATCACCATCCCCGGAAGTGTTCACAAACTGTGTAGATGAGGCCCTCAGTGATATGCTCCAGTGGTGGCCTTGGCAGTGCTGGGGTAATGGTAATGGTCTTTTCCAACCTAATTGATTTTATGATTCTACGCTGACTACCACCAAGTGGCTATGATAGGAGATTTCCAGGAAGTTTTCATCACCCTTTAACAGGTCTTTGTCAGGGTTTTGCTAGGGTGGGTGCACCTGCCACAGAAATCCCACCCCATGTCACACAAACTCCATAGACAAAATGCCTGTAGTAAAGCAAGTTGCCAGGAGCAAAAGAAAGATTTTAGTAAACTGCTAAGATGGAGTGCCAGTCTGTTTCCTCGCAGAGACGCAGACAGTCCTCTGCTTTGTCAAAGCTTGACATACATTAGTATACCAGACACTTATACCAGCAAACTCAGCACAGGGTACCATTGACATACACCCAGAGGTGACTGGTTTATATAATTTCCTTCATTTTCAATCAAGACATATTCAGTTTAACGTAGATTGCTGTTCCTTCTCTGCCACTGGGGCTTGTATCAAGCTTATACAGGGGATGCAGCAGGCTTTATTAGCATAGATATTAAAGTCACTCAATACAAGTGATATGATCAAAGCAGGTAATCCAGCACTTCCTCTGTGACACCAGGTAAAGCTGTGCTAATCTTGATCTGAAACTGCATTTCTGCACCTAAAGATATAGTAGCTACAAACTACCAGCATCACCACAAAATAGTGACTTAAATTCATTATATGTATTTGTGCTGATACTTTTACCTGTAGAGATATTAAATGTGGAACAATAGCTGCCTATGTATTTTTGATACTTGCCTGTATTTTTCCTTATTGAAAAAGAAAGGTGTCTTCCTTATTCACTGCAAATATCCTTGCCTTGTCAAAGAAACCTTGTTGTCAATGTGTACCATGTCAACAATAAGACATCCCAGTCAAGATTAGGAATGTATTAACTTTATATTTTACCAGCATTAAATGCAAATAGTGAGAGGCAGTTATGCTCTTCAAAAGCCTACAATTTCAGTAAACAAAACAGATAAATATGTAGGAGAGGAACAGAAAATCAAGGAGGCAATGTGCTTGAAGTTACAAAACAAAGAAAAATCCAAGTAAAAAAAGTCTTCGGGTCACCTAGTTCCCCGTCACTAGGCAATGATGTCCTCGCTCACCCTGAAATAAAAATTGGTTTCTGCTTGCTGCACTTAATGCCAATCTGATCAAACCACCATCCTCCAGCTGTTGCTGCTGCTGCTTTGTGTGGCAAGAACAAACATGCTTCCCCAGTATCTGACAAAAGGGGAGTTTGAGAACCCCCTTGGTTAATGTATATGAAATTAAATGATATAGCACAATATTTACCTGCATATTTTATAGTACCTTCTAATAGCTGGAGACAATATTTGCGGAGGCTCCTGAAGAGTGCTTGGAACCAATGGTCTGAGTCACAGAGACACTACCCAGAAGGTTAATAATCGCTAGCTGTAATAGGATGTCCACATTACATACTAAAAGAATAGCACTTGAAAGTTGTTTTTTTTATAAGCTGCCTTCCTTACAAAACTGTCTTTAAAGTCTAAGTTTATGTTCCCACAAGAGTCTCCAAATTAAATCCTATTTTATGGTGTTATACTCAATAACTTGATTATGAGCAAAAAGGAAGCACATTTTCTATATGTATACATATAAAGCTAAGAATTTATTGCTACTATAATTGCAGTCTTAAAAGGCTAATTATTATTAGTCTAGATCTTATTGTTACAGAAAAAAATAAATTGTACAGCTAGAATATTTTATACAGTAAAAGTCTTTGTAATGATACAGTTAAACTTGTTATACACACACGTCTTGTTTTCTGCCTCTTTCCTGGAATTGTATTTACCCTTCCCCTGCTCTGAGTCTCTATAATTCCTTACTTTCTGTGCAGTGTTTCAAGGAATTAGAATATGTTGTAAATGCAAATGGAAAAGGAAGACTGAGAAGGGTTGAGAAGGTAATCAGATTTACAGGCAGGGAATAGCTGTACAATTCTTATATATATATATTATTTTTTAGGTGTTCCTGCAGGCTTAGTTGTATTAGCTTAACATATGGTTTTCTCCTCCTCTTGGAAAAGTGATGAAAAAACAAGCAATCAAAAGTAGTAAAATCTCACAAATAGTTCTCATTCCTTTTGATAGGAAGAAGGATAAGCACATTTTAAGTCCTCTAGAGCTTGGCCATCTTCCGTTCTGATCTGAACATTTGACTGGGTTCAAGTAGCTAGTAACCTGATAAAAACTTGCAGAGCTTTTCATTATCAGCAGTAGACTGACAACACTGATGCTCATGGACTTTGTAGTAGTCTTTATCATGGAAATTATCTACAAAGTAATCTAATTGATAAAACAATCATGCATTTTAAATCTTGAACCACAAAAGCATCCTCTGCTGTTCTCCCCAGAGTTTCTGTGGAGCCCCAAAGTGCTTCTGATGCAAGCCTTTGTTCCTGAACTTCAACAAGATTCCCATTAGCCACATTAGACATCATGGACAAACCTACTTCAGCCCCCATTCCTTAAACTTACCATCTTCTCCACCAAGGGATGTCATCAATTTTCTTACTGTCTGAAACTAGCCTTGTAGTGTCTGAGAGTTACCTTGGGTAATGCCAGAGGAATTTACATAATTTTAAATATCAGGGCATTTGAACCATGATGTGTAGAAAATTGAGCACAAATATTAGTACAGTTCATTCTTTTAGGGAGGTAATCTATGCATATGGTTGCAATGGTAGAGGAGATTTATTTTCCTACCTGTCTAAGTATATAACAAAAGCCTCCTTAAAAATGGTGTAAGTAATTTTAAGATTTCTTTATCCCAGTAAATGGTGCTAACAATATTACCTAACAGTTCTTCTTTTCTTCTAGGAACAAACTGCTTATCTGCCCACACCAGATGAATTGTTTCCAAGTCCTTTTCCAAGTGTGAATCTAGAAATGCAAGGTGATAGCTCTGGACACAGTTAGAAACTTGTTTTCTCTCTCCTGCTCTGCAGTTTCCTTGGAAATCAACGTGTTGAGAGATGACTCCTTTGGTCAGGCAGCAGGTTCTGCCCTTGCTTGTTCCTGCTGGATGTTTAATTCTCTTGTCAGTTAAAGCAATTGAATGTGCTCTTGTTCCTTTTTCCTTCATGATGGAAGGGGGTCAGCTTGCCAAATTCACCTCCTTCTTTCATCTGTCATCTGACTTTCTAATTTTTTTTTTGTCAGACATGTAAGAGGAATGAATGGAGAGCTCAATCCTGTGAGACTAAACAAGTCCTCTTTCTCTGCACTCTTTGACACAAGTCCCAAGTCCTCGAGAAGTGTATGTGCATGTATGTGTGTGTGTGCGTGTGTGTGTTTGTTTTCCCTAAGGAATTCAAAGTTATGGATAGGTCACTTAGAAGTATATATTAGCAGACACGTACTTGGTTCTTCCCCCCCCCCCCAAAGCTTTGTGCAGCAAAATATATGCACCATGATTCCACCAGTCATAATTTGCTCTCCATTCTGCTGCAGCTATTTCCACAGGCTGTGCCTTCCTACTCTTGCAGCTAGGACTTCTGTTTTAACAGTGGTCCCTCTGGTTCCGGTCTAGCAGCCTACTATATGCATTAAATCTATATTATTAGGGACTTCTAGAAGGTCTGCTAAACATCCCTTCTTGATATATTATTTGTTTTTCTTCCAAATGCAATAACCAAAAAGAAGGAGTTGTTCAAAGCAGTCTAACAGGACACTCTAGTCACTGAACATGCAGATATATTGTTTTTAAAAGTAGCTCACAGATAATTTTAAACATTAATCACTGAAAGAGTTATTGATTGAATATTCTTCTGTAAATGATAAAATTTACTAAAAAGTGCCAAAAATTATACAGTCTGATGAAACCTAGAATGGTATGGATGTTGAATAATGAGTATACTATATAAAATTCAATCAGTTCTAGACAGCAATGCCTTTGAAATATCAGAGAGAACTAATGCCTCTCTCCCATGGGGTTCCTGTTTAGAGATGATGGGTTTCAAATTCATAATTCTGCTATGCAATATTTGGGCAAAGAAACTGGCAAAGGCTCAACAGCTGAAAATGAGGAATTCTCAACATTTTGCTGATGCTAGTGCTACATTCAAAATACCAATTCAGCTAATAAAGATTATACTTCAAGTTATGGGTGATAAGAGAGAAATAAAGAGGAAAAAAAAGGTTTATTCCAGTGTAAGAAAAGCCAGATCATCACGGTATATTTCAAATTCTGCAGATTAGACTATCCAGTCAGCATTATACTTATTTGAGTATCCACAACTATTTTTTTCCAGATGCTTTTAGTGACAAATTCAGGCATTTTGGTAATGCATTAAATAATATTTCTATAGATTTCTTCCATAAATTAAAAAAATATATAGAAAATGTGGTTTCCCTTAATAATTGCAATGTATCTTTGAAGAAGGTATCTCTGAAAACTGCAAATCATGCACACATTAGTGTTCCTGAGTCTAACTCTGCCTATAGTTCTGGTATTGCAGATTTTTAGTGTATCTACCACCCTGGTCATCAGAAAAATCAACTCATAATCTTAGCTAAACTTAGAAATGAAGGAATCTATGATAAATGAAAAATTCAGATGCTTCAAATATAAGCATGGTACTACTCTGCCAATAATGCCTTCATAGGCAGGTCCATGTTGGTATATATTAAATTATTATTGCTCCTTTTTTGAAAAGTAGAAAATCACATTTTAAAGGTTTGGGGTTTTTTTAGGTTTAGGTTTGGTTTTGGGATTTTTCTTTTTCTTTTTTCTTTTGGTTTGGTTTAGGTTTTGTTTTCTTAGATATCCTGCTTAACAATAATATTTGTGTATTTTTATAAGATTTCAAATACTTTGACATGTCTCGCACTCTTAAATCTCTCAGGAGAGACAGGCTCTGGGTCTTCATTGAGAAAGCTTCCACAGAGCCTGTAATTCCACACTTGCATGCAGAGAGCATTCAAAATACCAGAAAAAGTGCTGGGACAACTCATGTGCCATACATTCAATTCCAGATGGCTAAAATAAAGTTTCCCTAGGTTTTACGCTATACTGGGGAAAAAAAAAAATCCAACCAAAAAAAAATAATAATTGTGAAACCTGAAATAAAATGGTTATACTTTTGCAACCTAAACCTAAACCTAAACCTCTGAGAGAGAAGGGGAAAAACATAGAATCACAGAATAGAATCATAGAATAGTTAGGGTTGGAAAGGACCTTAAGATCATCTAGTTCCAACCCCCCTGCCATGGGCAGGGACACCTCACACTAAACCACGCCACGCAAGGCCTCATCCAACCTGAACACCACCAAGGATGGAGCACTCACAACCTCCATGGGCAACCCATTCCAGTGCCTCGCCACCCTCACAGTAAAGAATTTCTTCCTTATATCCAATCTAAACTTCCCCTGTTTCAGTTTGAACCCGTTACCCCTTGTCCTGTCACTACAGTCGCTGAAGAATAGTCCCTCCCCAGCATCCCTGTAGGCCCCCTTCAGATACTGGAAGGCTGCTAGGAGGTCTCCATGCAGCCTTCTCTTCTCCAGGCTGAACAGCCCCAACTTTCTCAGCCTGTCTTCATAGGGGAGGTGCTCCAGTCCCCTGATCATCCTCGTGGCCCTCCTCTGCACTTGTTCCAACAGTTCCATGTCCCTTTTATGTTGAGGACACCAGAACTGCACACAATACTCCAAGTGAGGTCTCCCGAGAGCAGAGGGGCAGGATCACCTCCTTTGACCTGCTGGTCACGGTCCTCTTGATGCAGCCCAGAATACGGTTGGCTTTCTGGGCTGTGAGCGCACACTGAAGCCGGCTCATGTTCATTTTCTCATCAACCAACACCCCCAAGTCCTTCTCCGCAGGGCTGCTCTGAATCTCTTCTCTGCCCAACCTGTAGCCGTGCCTGGGATTGCTCCGACCCAGGTGTAGGACCTTGCACTTGGCATGGTTAAACTTCATCAGGTTGGCATCAGCCCACCTCACAAGCGTGTCGAGGTCTCTCTGGATGGCATCCCTTCCCTCCGGCGTATCAACCAAACCACACAGCTTGGTGTAATCGGCAAATTTGCTGAGGGCGCACTCAATCCCACTGTCCATGTCACCGACAAAGATGTTGAACAAGACCAGTCCCAACACCGATCCCTGACGAACACCACTCATTACCGGTCTCCAGCTGCACATCGAGCCATTGACCACAACTCTTTGCGTGCGGCCATCTAGCCAGTTCTTTATCCACCGAGTGGTCCACCCATCAAATTGATGTCTCTCCAATTTAGAGACAAGGATGTCATGTGGGACAGTGTCAAACGCTTTGCACAAGTCCAGGTAGGTGACGTGAACTGCTCTGCCCCTGTCCATCAGTTCTGTAGCCCCATCCTAGAAGGCCACCAAGTTGGTCAGGCAGGATTTCCCCTTAGTGAAGCCATGTTGGCTGTCACCAACCACCTCCTTGTTTTTCGTGTGCCTTAGCATGCCTTCCAGGAGAATCTGCTCCAAGAGTTTGCCAGGCACAGAGGTGAGACTGACTGGTCTGTAATTCTCCTGGTCATCCATTTTCCCCTTCTTAAAAATGGGGGTTATATTTCCCTTTTCCCAGTTGTCGGGAACTTCACCTGTCTGCCATGATTTTTCAAATATGATGGCCAGTGGCTTAGCAACTTCATTCGCCAGCTCCTTCAGGACCCATGGATGGATTTTGTCAGGCCCCAAGGACTTGTGTACGTTTAGGTTTTTAAGATGGTCTTGAACCAGATCCTGTCCTACAGTGGGCCTAGGGTCTTCATTCTTACAGTCCCTGCATCAGCCTTCCAAGACTTGGGTGGTGCAGTCAGAGCCTTTGCCAGTGAAGACCAAGGCAAAGAAGTCATTAAGAACCTCAACTTTCTCCAAAGAACCTCAGCTTTCTCCAAATCCCGGGTAGCCAATTCTCCCGCTATCTTCTGGAGGGGGCCTACGTTGTCCCTAGTCTGTCTTTTATTCATTACCTACCTATAGAATCCCTTCCTGCTATCCTTAACATCCCTAGCCAAGTTCAATCCTAACTGGGCCTTAGAAAACATAAAAAAAAACAAACCAAAAACTTGTCAATTTTGAGTCACTGTTACTTGCTAAAGAAGTTTTGAGTAATGCATCTATTTTGGGACATTAAGGTTTCTGTAAAATATAAATATCTTATAAAGAAAGTGAAGGAGAATAATACTGTTTCCTGACTTTGAGTAAATTTGCTTCATTTTTTTGGGACATATTAACATCTTAATAAGAACTCACAAACACTAAGAAATGTGATGCTGCACAAGGAATTAATAGAAAAAAACATCCAAGACATTTTATTAATGCTGCTCATACTTTCATGACTTTATTATTTCTTAAAGACAGCAAGAGATGCTTACCTTGAGGCCACAGCCCTGTAACACTGATCCAGGCAAGTGGTGCTGGCCAAAACCAAAAAGTGAGCTTACAGTAGACCCAGCAAGGGGGCTCTTGCAGCCTGCTCCCACCCAACTCCCTCCCACCCATCAGGTCCAGGTGTCTTGGTAGAGATGGCCAGCTACCTGCTGCAAACACCTGGCTAGGTGTAACTACTGAGGATGAGTAGTCGATGGTTTTGGTTGCATGGTTTTGTCCCGTTGTGTTGTGTGTTTTCTAACCCCTGATGTGTTATGATTTAAACCTTGCAGATGATCTACATTATTCTCCAAACCAGCATTTACCTACAGTCTCAATAGTGGCTTGTGCTAGAAAAATTCTGTAAAGGTCACTGTAATGAACACTGTGGAGTTGCTACAGCATTATGTGTAAGCAAGATAATAGAGCCCATGTTTATCTCATTGAGTTGAAAAATTTACAGTGAAGTTTGAACAGCTGCAGTACTTTGTTTAGTAACCAGTGTTGAAGTCTTACATAAATGTTACTGAATCAAAGAAATACTGACAGATATTTGCATTTTTTGGTTAATGGACAAAAGGGGGATTAAGGGGAATGGAAATGATGCTGACACATCCTGTAAGCTTCCTGGGTGGCACCCCTCATGAGTATAATGACAAGCCACCAATGTATAGAAATATAGATGTGATCAGTGAAGAAAAATCAATAGTATTATAACTACACAGTGACATACACACTATTGCCCATTGAAAACTAATTTTAGATTATGTGAAAATTCAATATATGTACCTTGGACCATAGAAGGAAAGACAAAGAAAGACAAAGAAATAAAAATGCAAAGACAAAATTCCCAGCACCAGTAATAATAAGCTATACAGACTCACCTCGATTATTTTTTGGGTGGTAAAAAAAGATAAGGGTGATTTTTAAGCACAGCCGGTAACTCAGAATCATGCAGCAGCTCACTCAGTCCCGCCTCTTCTTTCCCCCTGCTCCCGGAGGGAAGGGGAGTATCAAAAGAATGTAAATCCCATGAGTTGAGATAAGAGCAGTCCAGGGAAAGCTTCATGTGGGGAAAGATGTAGGACTGCCTGATCTTGCACTAATCATGCATCTGAGGCTGCTGAAGAGGTGTGTTTGGAAAAAAACCCCAAACCAAACCAAACCACAAAGAAAACACACAAAAAAAGTAAAACAAAACAACAAACAGTATCAGAGAAACACCGAAGGACTTCCAGCCACATGAATGCAATGGATACAAATTAAATGAAAGAAGTAGTACCAGAGACACTGTTGCTCTGTTTTGTTTCTCATTTGAGAGAGAGTTAATTTAGAAAATCTTAATGCCTTATAATGCTGGAAATGCCACAAAAAGAGGTAGTTGGTCACAAAGACAAAACATTGCTTCATGCCTGAAACCTTCCATCTGTTGACTCTTGCTTACATTCAGTAGCAGAATTAGAAGTGGATGAAAACCAGGATTTTACTTTTATTTAATCTGTCAGCACATTTTTAACAATATTGGGTTTTGCTGCCTGTCTTGGGAATGTAGGACTGGAAGTATCTATAGAGAACAACTTTGTAGTAAAAGTTTAGTTCACGGAACCTTACTTCCACACTACAAGCCACCAAGAAGTTAAAATAATCTTATGACCTCACATTCTTGAGAAGGTTTCTTTTTTTCCATAATTTTAAAGTGCAGTAAGAGGGATTGTGGACATATTTGCAGTTTCTTCTGTCAGTCTTTCAGGTCAGCTTAAGCAGTACATGGAGTGATGGAAGGAGAGAGAGAAATACAGGCAGCTTTTAGGGATAATAAGAGCTGATCTGTCTCTCTTCAGGAGCCCAGACTATCTGCTGAGTCCAAGCCTGTAAGCACAAGCAAACACACATAATACCTTCATAATTTTACTTCAAAAGAACCAGGTTTGAAGAACTTAGAAAGACAAACCTTCAACAAATAATAGCAAAGCACAGATAGATTGATTCTAACCAAAATAGAAGTAATAATAACCACAGCAATAACAATAATGATGAATGATGAGCTGACAACAACAGTAATAATCATAATAATACACCTTTGCACTGTTGTTACTGTAAGGCTCACAAAGCTGTCAACGTTACTGAGGTCCAGGTCAAATCTTCACTCTTTTTCACATGCAGATCGAAAGCATGTAACAAAGCATAGGAAAGTGAAATAAACAAGAGGAAAATGCCACTATTATTTCTGGGGTAAGATCTGATTGTATATGGGAATAGAAAAATTAACATGATCTGACCTAGTGTTTTGGAAAGATGTGAGATCTTCCAAAGTTTCTCTGATTGTATTTCTTTCAGTCTATATGGATGACCTTCCACATTTCATAAGAACGATTGAAGCAAATTTTAAAGAATATCCTGAATTTCCTGTACTCTTTATTATGTTTTATTATTTATCAACTTTTCCTTGGGATAGAGTGAAAGACTTTTAAGGAAAAATTTGACAGTTCCAAGCTGTAAAAGGTTCCATACATCTACATGGTATCATTTCCCTCTCTCTCCTCTATTTTAGCCTAATGCTTTAAATCCTGTTTATATTAAAATACACATAAAAATCTGCCTCTTTAGCAAGTAATGTAGTCCTTTTTTTTACTATTTGGTTGTGTATGGCCCTACCTTTATTTTTTCTCTAAAGAAAGAGTCAATTAAAACAAAACAAAACAAAACAAAACACCTCCCACACACACACCTTTTAAAAGCTTTTATTTTAGTAAAGTTTACTCAACATAATGAATTTTTGCTTTCACCTTGGTATCACCTTGAGATGTGGCTTATGATTGCAGGTCAATGTTTTGCACATACAAGAAATAGAAGTATTCATAGATGCACCAGAGAAAGTACGCATCTGGTTTTTTGGTGTGCAGTGTTAATTTCCTTGCCTAGAAAATTTCCTTGAAAGTTGTTAGTGCATATATACGTAACATATATCTACCTGTGTATATGTATGTGTGTGGTTTTGAGCATGAGTGCAGAATTAATTTGTTAATATTTTTACTAACAATAAATTTGAAATGAAAAATTTTGTTAGTTTTTTTTTTTTTTAATGTGTCTATAGTTTAGACAATTGAAGTTATTCCTCTGGAAAATGGCATCTAGTTTAGCATTTTTCATTCTTCTGATATTTTAAGTCATTATTTCATATTCTTATTCTTGACATTTACTTTCAGAATTTTTTATTCTTTTACTTTTTAGGTTTTGTAGGCCAGTGTTATATTAACAATTTTCATATTAACAATACACTATATTAGCAATACAGTTAATGTTACCAATATTTTAGCTATGGTCCATGGCCATTGATCAGTGTTTTAAAGCAAAAATACGTTTCATAACTACAGTTTTCTTTAAATTCACGCTATTAATATGAACAGTGAACATACCTGCATATATATTTTTTTTATTACTATTATGCTGGCTGGCTAGAAACCAGCAGAAACTGAGGAGTAGTAGCTGAATAACAGTGAAACCTTACTTAGCTCTTTGTATTTGCTCTTTTATGGCCTAAATATCTGAAACAACATTACACAAAAATATAACAGTCAAACAACTGCATATATTTAGTAGAATTTTAGTGTAATTTTAATAGAATGATCTTACCATGGGAATTAACTTTCGAGCCCAAAACATCTTCTTCATGCAAAATTAATATAATGCTATGACCATGATAATGCACGCAGAATTTTTGTTGTTTCCAAACACTCACACCCTGCTGTGGATCCATGGTCTGTGTAGTGTATTGTATTTCACGGATGATGGGGAAAAAAGTGTGTTATAGTATATCTTCAAAGTACTTCAGAAGGAGTTTTCACCTTAAATCAAACACATTTCAGACGTACCTTTTTTTTTTTTTAACACATACTTACAGAAGCACAAATTCTTTCTATTATTATTGTCATTATCACTGCTCTCAAAGGTATCTTCGTAGCAAGAAAGTCTGAAAAGACACCAAATGGAGGCTCAGGGAGAGGTTTTTTTTGGGAGTGAGGGTTGGGTTGTTTGGTGCTTGTTTTGATTTTTTATAGAAAAATCCATCCATGTGTCTTGCCTCAAACAGGTTCTTATTTTTTTTTACATGGTTAAAAAGGATAAAGCTAGCATACTGGCCCGTCTACATGCAATAAAACTTATAAAAGTTAATAAAAAGCCTCATGCAGTTTCCCAACACTCTGCAATCATTATCAACTCCATCTACATTTCCCATCAGAGATGCACCCAAATGTGTGGAATTGGCAACCATTTTTCAGAACTCTAAAAGTGAGATAGCAATGTTCCATTTATAAAACGAGCTTTGAAAAGCTGGCCCTGGATTATGCTTTGCATAATCAGCCTAATGGATTAAGAAACTTATTTACAATATAAAGAACCTAAAGTGTCTCAGATAAAACCTTGATTACAGTTACAGTCTGTGAAAGAGATGACATCTGTTTCTGCCTGAGACTATGATTTGGGTTCAGTGGGTAAAGGAAGATGCTGTTAGTTCTAAGGCAAGTTATAATAAAATGTGAAGCTGCTTTCAGGTTCTGCAATGCGTTAGTTTACAGATTGGATCTTCTTCTAGAAAAAATGAAGTGTCAGTCTGTGCTTCATTTGCCACTTATCCCTCTAAAGCATTGATTTTTTACTGCTTCCCAAGTGCATATTTTATAAATTGAAACTGCAGTGTAGACATTGCATTCACTTATATGAAATAGCAAACTACTCTGAAACATCTAAATAATACACAGGGGAACTCAAGAACCTCTAATTATTTCTAATTATCTAAACCCTAGTAGTATAAAAATACCTCGATAGATAAGAAAATATAAAGCACTTAATTTTCTCTATGCAGTGATCTTATAGAACAAGACCAAAAAAAAAATAAAAGTTAAACATTTCTTTCTATTGGCATAATTCTGCCAACTCCAAATATTACCTTGAGCTTTGGTCTTTTATTAACACAAAGTCTCAAATGGCAATTGTTGAAAAACATCTGGTGTACACTTTGTTGATTGGTTTTAAAAAACAATTTGCTGTAATTTGCCATACAAATGCTGGATCTGGGTTTCATCTGGAGGTTTCCAATATCAAGCTCCAGTGAACACCAAGCTCAGTTTAAGGGTAAACTTTGTAATTAAATTATGCTTGGGAAAATTCTGCTACTCATTTATATCAACGTTAACCTGTATTTTAAAATGGTGCTACAAACTCTTCTAGCCTATCTACAAAACTCAAAACATAATATTAAGAAACTGTGGAAGAAAAGAAGAAGGAATATCACATTTTCATTTAGTTTCTTGAGAAGAAACATGTGTTACTTTTTGTTCTTTTGAAAAATTCCAGCTACTCAAAATGGTTTTTTCTTGTTGTGGTTCAGGGTTTGTGTTTTGTTTTGTTTTGTTTTAATAAAACAGAAAGCTATGTTTCTTATTATTTATCAAGAATAATTTTAAGAATATTTTTTTTGAAAAGCTATGTTATCTTCACCTTCCAAAGAGAGGTTGTATTATAAATCACATTATGAGATCACAGGCTAAATGGTCAAAACACTAGACCAAGAGATGGGGTACGCACTTTATTTACCCGAATCTGCCTACATTATTGGCAAAACAGCTCCCAAATTCACAAGATGCTAGTTATATAAAACCTTTACAGCTTGGAAGACAAATATTTACTTAAAATAATTGCAAAAGTGCATATGGAAGGGAAAAGACTTGGGGAGAGATGAGTACATCATCTCTGTGATGGAGAATTCCTCAAAATGCACAGAGCTGTGCCCCAGAGCTGTTACTCTGAAAGCCTATAAGGCCCCTACAAGATGCTAGCACTGCAAGAGTAGTAGTCTGTAGTCATTTGGGGAACATGGTTATCTCAAAAGTTAGAGATATTCTCTGCATCCTTTAAAATACGAGTTGATATTGGGTTTTGCTTCTTAGACTTTCATTCTGTCTCCTACTAGAAAGGCCATAGTGGGAATGGTTGCCAGGGTCTAGTAGGTAAGAAGAAAGGTTGGTGTGCAGTTCTGCCTGTCAGTCCTGCTGTGCAGCGTGGCAGTTAGCAAAAAGCAAGACACAGTCAAAAGAGTAGATAAGAAGCTGCATAAAAGAAGGGATGTCTAACGAAATTTTACATTTTCAATGACCTCTATAGGAAAAATTGGAAGTAGTTGGAAAGATAGTGTCCCTTACTTCTAATCATAGCAACTGTCTTGATCTGAATGCAACATTTCAGCTTTTACTACACTATGCTTTTACACCTGTCATGTGAACTTGACACACCTTTGACCTGTGAAAACTGTTTGGAGGAACAACATTTGCTTGGGAGAATCTTTGTGACACTCTAACAGATTGAATATACCCAACATTCAGGTGATTCTTGATACCATTTTGAATGGCAGATGACCAAAAAAATCCAGAGCTACTTGAGTGATTAATATATCTTAGACCACAGATATGAAATTTGTAGGAGTCCATAAAGCTTCTTTTGTTGATGATGAAAATGAGAGGTGACGATGTTTCTCCTGCTCTTGTTCATTTTGAAGTAGTTATCTCTGAGCCTGCTGAAACAGGAGGAAGCAATGTTTTACAATTATATGTATTTTTCAAATGACAGAAGTGACTCGTATATAGTTTTTTCCATTTCCACTGAAGTTTCTTAATATTACGATTCACACAGCATTTCACTGTTATTTGGTGTGCAACTGTGATGCAGTACAGCACCTACTGTTTTACGCATTGTTGGAGCAGACTTATTACACTTATGAGTTTATAAACCATGTAAGCTAAGTTCTTCATCTTGGATCATCACTAAGACCTAATTTAGAGTAAAATATAACCCTTTAAACTCTGAATTTAGAACACAGAAAACACTTACAAAGCACAGTGAAGTATACTCAGGAAATGTAAGCATTCATCATATGAGATGTATGTCTTTTGTAATACCAGGAAATACAAAAACCACAATACTCTCCAAAACCAGGTAATTAAGTCAGTCTCCGCCCTAACATGATCGGAGAAGCCCAAGGGAATCCTATAATTGTTAGTCACTACATAAACATCAAACTTGAAGAATAGTTTAGTAACTCATCAAACAATCAGATATCTATTACTGTGACATGCCATTTGCATTACTGTCCTGGTTTAGCAGTAGCAGTCATTTTTTCTACTGGTGCAGTGCTGTGTTTTGACTTTCGACCTGGGAATAATACTGATAAAGCTGATGTTTTCAGTTGTGGGTCAGAATGTTTACCCTGACCAAGGACTTTGTGAGTCTCATGCTCTGCCAGGGAGGAGGAGAAGCTGGGAGGAAGCAGGGACAGGACATCTGACCCAAACTAGCCAAAGAGGTATTCCATACCATAGCACGTCATGCCCAGGAGGTAGAACTGAGAGTGCCCAGAAGGGCTGGATCATGGCAGGGTGGGGGTGAGGTACTGGTTGGTGAGCGGTTGTATTCTCTTCCTTGTTATTTCCTTTATCATTATTACTATTGGTGGTAGCAGTAGTGATTTGTGTTATACCTTAGTTATTAAACTGTTCTTATCTCAACCCGTGGGAGCTGCATTCTTTTGATTCTCCTCCCCGTCCCTCCAGAAGCGGAGGGAAGACAGGTGGGGGGGGGAAGTGGACTTCGTGGTTCTGATTTACGGCCTGGGCTTAAACCACGACAGTTCTTTTTGGCGCCCAACGTGGGGCTCGAAGGGTTGAGATAACGACAGAACTGACCAAGGCACAATGCTGATTTATTGGGTCTCAAAGTTGTTCTTTTTGATGTCACAGTTTCTGTATGTCGTAGCTTGCTTGGAGCCAGTATTTGCTGTGTTAGTGTTTATCAAGTGTGGGCCTTGGGCTAAGGTTCTTGTTTCACTGTACTTTATGGTAATGGCTTGCGATACGGGGGGGCTCCGGCAGCAGGGCGGGATGGACGTGGCCGTGGACTTGTACCTGGCCGTCCCGCTGCTCTTCACCGTCCTGGCCCTCGTCCTCGCCTCCGTCTTTGTGAGGCTGCGGGGAGCTGAGGGGGAGTGGCCCCGGGAGCCGCCGGCGGCCGAGGCAGCCCGGGAGAGTGGCCCCGGGGACCAAGCGGCGGCGGGAGCGGGGCCGGAGGCCGGGAAGGAGGCGGCTGCCGAGGAGGGGAAGGAGGCAGCAGCTGAGCAGCGGGAGGAGGCGGCGGAGGAGCCGAGCACCAAGGCCGAGCCCAGCCCCGCGGCGGCCGAGAGCATTCCCCAGCAGCAGCCCGCCGAGCTTCGTGAGCCCGAGCCGCAGGAGGATGCAGGAGACCACGCAGCACTTTCCAGCAAGGCAGAGGAGGAAGATCTGGACTCAGAAAAAGAGAAGCTGGTGGTGAGAAAGCCTTCAAGCACAACAGCTACACTAGCACCAGTGACAAGTACAGCAGCAGCATTTGAGAGTTTTGAAGGTTTTGAATGGCCTTTGGGTACCCTTGGGACCTGCCTGCTGATTGTGATGGGGATCACCATGTTGGCACACACACAGAGTGTGTTCTACCCACGACCATTTTGTCTGATCCCGAGAGTTAAGCAGAGTCAGGTTTGGGTCGTGTCTGGGTTTAGACAATACAGGGGGACCGAGAGGTTTTCCCCAAGGCTGGACAGTCATGAGTGTCACGGTGTGTGGGACAGTATGGGCGAGTATCTAATCCACTGGGCCCCTCCAGTGCTTTGGAAGCGTCGGAGATGGAAGGCAGCTGTGTGGAGTCCCCGACGACAAGTTGCAGAGACTGCTGCAGGGGAGGGTGAATTATTTTGAGCCTGATGGGCCCATGGCACTTCAGGCCATCAGGGCAGAGATGCAACATAGAGATGGACTCATGATCGAGGGGTGGACTTTGCAATGGGCCTCTCCTGCTCTGAAAGACTGTTACAAGTGATGGTATATTGAAAATGTGGGATCTGAGCATGACATGAATGGTATGGAATAAGGGGTGGATACTGTCCTGGTTTAGCAGTAGCAGTCATTTTTTCTACTGGTGCAGTGCTGTGTTTTGACTTTCGACCTGGGAATAATACTGATAAAGCTGATGTTTTCAGTTGTGGGTCAGAATGTTTACCCTGACCAAGGACTTTGTGAGTCTCATGCTCTGCCAGGGAGGAGGAGAAGCTGGGAGGAAGCAGGGACAGGACATCTGACCCAAACTAGCCAAAGAGGTATTCCATACCATAGCACGTCATGCCCAGGAGGTAGAACTGAGAGTGCCCAGAAGGGCTGGATCATGGCAGGGTGGGGGTGAGGTACTGGTTGGTGAGCGGTTGTATTCTCTTCCTTGTTATTTCCTTTATCATTATTACTATTGGTGGTAGCAGTAGTGATTTGTGTTATACCTTAGTTATTAAACTGTTCTTATCTCAACCCGTGGGAGCTGCATTCTTTTGATTCTCCTCCCCGTCCCTCCAGAAGCGGAGGGAAGAAAGGTGGGGGGGGGAAGTGGACTTCGTGGTTCTGATTTACGGCCTGGGCTTAAACCACGACAGTTCTCTGTATTGATTTGTCCGTTTTATCATACGCTTTTTTGCATTGCAAGCACAGCACAAATTAATGCAACCTCTGGCTTTAAAGTGGGACTATAATCATATTTTATGTCTCATTTTTCATAATCCACAGCAAAACCAAGTTTTGATCCTAGCATTTTTACATTCCATATCAAAAAAGCAATTGAAAACTGCATCTGATGAAAATGTGAGCCAAACAAGTGGCTTGGGCAAATGTGCGCTTCTGCATTTCACTTCATACACTGACACACCTTCATCCCCTAGAAGATTGTCTCAGAAATGGTAAAGGAATCTTAATTATGCCAATAGGGCTGTCTTGAGAGACAAAGATGAAACCACACCTGGGATATCTGTAGGTATAAGAGGAAATGATATCTTGAATAGTTTTCTGTGTCAACTCTACAAATGATGAATGACATAATATAGATCTGGAAAAGATTTTTGCTTTACTTTTTTTGTATTGAGTAAAATGCTATGCACTTTACATCTTGTTTAATTTTAAGGAAACAGATCTCTAATTACTTCAACTTTTGAAAAATAAGTATTTTGCAATGTAGCCTTAGTTGGATTTAAGGTTTCTGTATGTCATTTTGTTCTGCAATCTCTGCCTTACTGTCGTGGTTTAAACCCAGGCTGTAAATCAGAACCACGCAGTCTACTTCCCTCCCCACCTTTCTTCCCTCCGCTCCTGGAGGGACGGGGAAGAGAATCAGAAGAATGCAGCTCCCACGGGTTGAGATAAGAACAGTTTAATAACTAAGGTATAACACAAATCACTACTGCTACCACCAATAATAATAATGATACAAGGGAAGAGAATACAACCACTCACCAACCGGTACCTCGCCCCCCACCCCGCAGTGATCCAGCCCTTCCGGGAACTCTCAGTTCTACATCCTGGGCATGACGTGCTGTGGTATGGAATACCTCTTTGGCTAGTTTGGGTCAGGTGTCCTGTCCCTGCTTCCTCCTGGCTTCCCCTCCTCCCTGGCAGAGCATGAGACTCACAAAGTCCTTGGTCAGGGTAAACATTCTGACCAGCAACTAAAAACATCGGCTTTATCAGTATTATTCCCAGGCCGAAAGTCAAAACCACAGTGCTGCATCAGCTACTAAGAAGGAGAAAAACTGACTCCTGCTGCTGAACCCAGGACACCTACCAGCAATTTTCTGTTGCTATTTCAGTCATTAAACCTCTAATGTGTAATAATGCTGGTTATAGCTCTACTACCGCCACTTTGTTCTTTCTGTAGTTGTCACGTATATTACAAAGACAACAAAACAAAGCCAAAACCCAAACAAAACCACTCCTTCTCCCATGGTAAACTTTCAAATTTATTCTGACACAATTATTCAATTTCTAGCGAAAAGTTATTTCCCATCAAGACATTTATTCTTGGCTCACACATTACTTTTTTTTGAGCATTTAATGGTGAATCTGTTAATTCACTTATGAATTCAAATGAATTAAAGCTCACTTCTTTCAGATATTAAGCGTGTGTATCAGTTCTTCACCTCAAAGGATTTTAAGAGTAAATTATGCAGGCAATTACATCTTTCCATTATATTAATTAAAATACTTTAAATAGGCTATATTTTAAATGGTTATTAAGAGCATACTTTAATCTCAATTGTTGTATCTAATGGCTATAATTATGTAGGATTTATAGGTTTTTGTCAACAAATTAGAGAACTCTTAAGGGAGATATTAAGACATCTCAGTTACAGTAATCATTTCACCCTTCTTGTGTACATTTAATTGCTTATGGTGGTATCCTAGATTCTGACAATCCTGTTAGAAGGAATAAGTTAACCCAACACTTCAGAAAGTCTAGATCTCAATAATACAGCTTCATAAAAAAATATTAGCAAACAGAGCTCTAAACCATGCAAATGCATTTGATGTTTTCTGTTAAAACTCCTTCTAGTGCAAAAGTGTTTTCTGCAAAATTTAAATAAGCAAACACAGGAACACACCAGGAGCATGTAATCTGTTTCAGAAATTGTAAGCAAGAAATTCAGTATAGCTCCTTACTGGCTCCCGGAAAGAACAAGAGAAACAGCAATTTATTTCATTTGTTGAAATCTGGTGCCATTTAATGGAGTTGAACTATACATTCTGAGTATAATAGTTCACAGCACAGCATAACATGCATTTTCTGCATTAAAAGAAGCAAACAAGCAAAACCTCATGCACAAACACACACACACACAAAAAAAAAAGCAAACAAAAAACCCAACAAAACTGAAGCAAAACCTAGAGCCACAATGAATTGAAAGCAAGCACAGGAAAAAAACAAATACAATTGAGTCAAATTTTCAATAAGTTTACTCATACGACCATTATTTTTGCATCTTAATGTGAGGAACTTCTTGTTTCCTTCTGGTTTTTATTTTTTATTAAGTAAAATCAAAATTCTTAATCACATCAACTTATTTATATCTGGGATCTTTTAAGCAAGTATTGTCATCATAGACACCCTGTCTTTAGGAAAAAATGGAGCTTTACTGGCATCTATGTGACATCAGCTGGCATCTATTTCCAGTCCTTATTCTTTCTAATCCTAAATTAAGGTAGGGTTTTTTTAAATCTGGAGGGGATATATGTCTTCAGTTTCTATGCGAAAGCAGTGAACCTCCTCGCCACAAGTTTAAAAGTAGAAATACATATTAATTTCTCCTCTTTCTCCCTCTTCTTCAATCCAGAACATTAAGCAGCAGTTTTAGCAAAGAACTCGTGGGCTCAGTATTTTCTAATCTGATGAATACTCATTTTCTTTCAGTGACCAAACCTCAGAGAGTATGTTGTCTTCTGTTTTACAGCTGATCTGGTACAGATTAGGCAGTCATAAGAAGTTGATTCTTGCTGACTACAGTCAGTACAGCAGCTAGATAGCATGTGAAATAGTCATTCATTCCCCTCTAAGCTGGACGAGAGTCAGTTTTACTCCAGTGAACTTTGCGCTTGCATATTCTGTCTGAATTGATAGAGACTGAAGGTTGTGGAAGTTAAACTCATACTGATGGCTTCTTTGAACAATTTCTTTTCTTTTAATACACATTTTTAACCTGATAGAATTTCATTAGAGATGTTCTTCCAAATGTCTGCAGTTTTTCAGTTAAGCGGTTTTGCTGTGTGGTTCTCCAAATTCTTCCAATAGACACCATCTGAGAGCTAGAAATAGCACTTTTCATGATGGAAAGTGCATCAACTCGGTTCCTTTGGCAAGATTTTCAGCAGAGTGGCTAGTATTGTTAGCATCAGGACAAACACATAACTATCAGAATGGTTATATGAGGTGCTTTATTAAGGTGCCGAGAACCAGGGGTATGCACGCAAATCTGGTTCTAACCCCGTCACATCGCATTCGCAATTTATACGTTAGAAGTTTCGCAATAGGTATCAGGGATTACTTCATCAGTCCTTTACGATATCAGCCTCTCCTGCGCTTGCGCGGCCCCCTCTGGTGGTCGTCTGGTGGTCGTCCTGATGAAGTAAGGAGTCTTCCTCACTCTGTCCTCTTTTTACCTTGTTCTTTGGACAAATCCCAACCATTATGTGGATACAGCATTCTTTTATCTTCCTTTGGTATGTGGTTGAGGCTTAATCTTTGGTTCTGCTAAGTTGGAGTTTCTCAGTATATTCTTTTCTACATTCCCTTTACTTTACAAGTTTATATTTGTTTCTATTCATAAAGTCACCATTGTAGCGTTTAGTTATAAAGTAGCTAGGATACAAACCAGCACAATTGCAGCATTCAGTGTATGAAGCTTCTCTATTGATTTATGATTTCTAAACACAATCGCCTACTGCAATAGTGTCTAAAATACAGAACAGAAAAGTTACAAAATTTTAACATATGCACAAAGGCTTTCTTTGCAAACTGCAAACTTTTCAAATATAATCACTACTAGAATGGTTCCAGAAAATGTCACCCTCCTCTAACAGTATCTTCTGTCAGATTCAAGCGCAGGCAAAAGCAACTTCCCATCTCTATCCTTATCGAATTTATTAGTGCTAGTTTCTTCACAGCAGTCACAGAGTGAATTGTTATGGGTGCATCTCTCTTCAGCTAAATTTCCCAATGTCCAAAACCCCTTTTATCCTCTTGACTCTGGAATAGTTGTCTAGCTTCTTTATAATTCACTTAAAAATATTTTTTCAACAGCTAAAAGCCGTTCCAAAGTCCTTATTACTGCATTCCTGCAATTAGTGCTTTTCATAGTCTTGGCAGTGGAACACTTATTTGTGGTCTGCCTGATCTAACTATTTTGCTGAACTCCTTCCCCTGTTATCAGCTTCTGTACAAAGACTCACAAAGAAAGACACACACGGATGAGTGCATACACACTCATGTTTCATTCCCTCACTTTTTGATTGAAATCTTTTTTCTGATAGATAGTGTGAAGAAATCAATTCCACACTGCTATCAAATCTGAGTACCCATGCAGCAATTTCTGACAAGTTTCCGTCTGCTCTCTGTCATGTTAATTGCACTGTCATTCATTTCACGGCTTCCATTGCATGTCGTGACTTATATTTTCTTCTTTCAGTTTGTGGCCCTTGGTTTTCTATTATGTATAGCTCTGAAGTAATTTTCCGTATCTGTTCGCAGTGAGAATCTGCTAAAGAGAAGGTTGTGCTAAGGGAGTTGTACCAATTGGATGGGGGTTTTTTTGTTTTTTTTTTGTTTTTTTTTTTTTTTTAATTTCTGCTTTATTTTCCCAGTGGTGAGTTGTCAGTTTAGGTATTTTATTAATATTTTTAATATTGTGCAGGTCTGAAGTCAGAGCTGTCAGGTTTTTTCAGCATTACAGAATACGTGAGTTGACATATGATGAGTTTTTATATTGGTAACATGGATGACAAAACTGTATCTTTTGTGGATCATCATTTTAGCAGTATCTCTAGATATGTAAAGATTGATACTCTGGAGGGAAGGGATGCCATCCAGAGGAACTTCGACATGCTTGACAGGTGGGCCAGTGCAAACCTCAGCAAGTTCGAAAAGGCCAAGTGCAAGGTCCTGCACCTTGATCAGGGCAATCCCAAACACAGCTACAGGCTGGGCAGATACTGGATTGAAAGTAGTCTTGAGGAGAAGGACTTGGGAGTAGTGGCTGACAAAAAGCTGAACATAAGCTGGCAGTGTGCACTCACAGCACAGAAAACCAAGTGTATGCTGAGGTACATAAAAAGGAGTGTGACCAGCAGGTCAAGGGAGGTGATTCTTCCTCTCTGCTCCAGTCTTGTGAGATACTCGCTGGAGTACTGTTTTCAGCTCTGGGGCCCCCAGAAAAAGAGCATGTGAACCTGCTAGAATAAGTGCAACGAAGATGATCAGAGGACTGAAGAACCTCTCCCATGAAGACAGGTTCAGAGAGTTGGGCTTGTTCAGCCTGGAGAAAAGAAGGCTAAAGAGAGACATCATAGCAGCCTGCCAATACCTAAAAGGGGCCTACAAGAAATCTGGAGAGGGATATTTTAAAGGGGCATGTAGTGATAGGATAAGGGGTATGGATTTAAGCTGAAATATGGCAAATTTAGATTAGACATTATAAAAAAATTCTTCATTATGAGAGTGGTAAGATATTGGAACAGATTTCCCAGAGAAACTGGATGCCCTGTCCCAGGAAGTGTTCAAGGCCAGGCTGGATGGGGTTTTCTGGTGTCGTGGAAGTTGTCCCTGCCCATTGCAGGGGGATTTGAAGTAGATATCTAAGCTCCCCTCTAACCCTAACAATTCTCTGGTTCTAATGTTTGGATTTTTTTGTTTCTTTTTTTTTATTATTATTTTTGTTATTTAAAGAGGGAATGGTAAGAAGAATTTAAATTTGTCTATAAATAGCTTTGCATGGAAACAAATTTTACCTCATAAAAAATACCCCAGTAACCCTCACTTGTCATTAACAATCAGGGAAGAAGTTTTCTCACCAGCCTACATGTAAACATGCATTTTCAAGTTTTAAATCCATATTTCATAAATTTTGAGAATGTAATTCTAAGAACCTGTAGTGCAGCTCCCAATAATTAACTCTGCTTTTCTTACTGTTGTACCTAAAGTCAGCCAGTGTAATTGGTACGTACCATTAGTGGATAATCCTTCACTTCTTTACTTGCTCATTATTTTTGGTGTGTAGGTCTACAACTGATATTAGTTTAAAAAAAAATATGAGTATAGAATCTTACTAAATGAGCATTTCAGTGTTGCAGTCTCCACTCTGCGTTCACTTCCATGTATCACATGAGCTTTTTACACTGATTTAACTTTATACTGAAGGTGAAGACAAATTGTCAGAACTTACATTTTGACTTTCGCAGATGAATTAATAATTCTTCAGCATCATGATTCTTAGCCATTTATGAAGAGAATGTCTCATAAGAGTCATGATAATCACATCAGACATTTTTAGATTAAAATATGTTGTAAAATGCCCATCTTTTTTTTTCTCATTCAGAGGTAGAAGAAAATGTTTCATATGCTTGCTTGAGATCACCTGATCAAATACAGTTAACTGTTCAGTGACAGCTTTCTTGTGTGACTTAAGGAAAGTCACATATATTACCCTATTAGTAAAAATGATGTGGGTTTCTGGATTTGAGAAGAGTTATAAGCAAAATCTATCAAAGAAAGCAAGGCATTGAATTAGTGTGATATTAAGACCATATAAATACAGAAGTGTATGATTTCCTTTTCCTGTCTAAAAGCTTAGAAATAGCCAAAATCCCCTATAAGACCAGACTCTTCAAACTTCAAAGCTTGCTGCACTGAGTTAGATTTTTTAATAAATTTTTTTTTAAAAAAATGGTAAAGCGTCAGTATTCAGAAAAAGTAAAATTTCAAATTCAATATTTCAGAAAACTGTCATGTGAATTAGCAGGCATTCTTTACTAACATAACTGTTTTGTTACTCATATGTGAGCATATAATCACATTTGCAGTCCATGCCTGGCACATCATAATGGATTTTCTTTATGAATTATTGACTGAGTCAGCTGAGAACTGAGATTTCAGCTCATGAGAACTGAAATCACTGTGGCATATCAGCAGGCAGCTTAAACTTCACATTGTGTCTGCTGAGAATTCAACCAGAGTCAAATGCAGCCTTAGACTAAGGAAAGACAGCAAAACCTGACAGACTGGTGAGTAATGCAAGCTGGGTAATTGACATAGCTGTCATGTAGCCCCTGTCAGGTTCCTGCTACAATGCTTTGAAGCTATAATGCTTTTTCCACTCCTTGTTGTGGCAAATGGAATAGAAGTCTTAAATGGATTAAGAGGAGCTTCTGAAGTTTGTTCTTTCTTGTCTGTTTTTCCTTACAGTTTATTTGCAGAAGAACCTAGGAATAGCTGTGCAGGTCGTTTAAAAACCACCATTTACTCCAGCCTGAAGATGTTGATGGTCAATAACAGATATACAGGGTAGTACACAATGTCAAGGAAACCATGCTATCAGAAAATTTCAGAGCCTTCCGGTCCTTGTACCTGTGCGAGCACTTTACTCCTTTCAATATCTATAAAACACTTTCACTGTAAAATCCTTTGCTCTATAAATTTGTTTGTTTAATATTTCTTTCTTGTAGGTAGAAATGACAACAAAAAGAATTAATTGTATCTTTTGGTGGAACTGGATGGGACTATTCATTTCTTCTTCATGAGTTAACATGAAGTAAACTTAACTCTTCTTCATGAGTTAAGTTTGTCACATTTGCTATATTTTGTTTCGCAATGATTGCAAACATGATCTTAGATACTTAAGATGAGCTGTGTCTTTTCTACCTTAGAAGAGACCTTTAAGAAGCTTGGGACAGAAGCTGGTTCACATGAAGGCTAGACATCACAACTAAAAATGAATACTCAGGCTTTAATTATTTTAAAACAAATAGCTGCCTTATGAATGTCCTATTCTTAACTATTAAAATCTTTACCTTATTGTTAAGGATTTGGCAAATTTTCAGTTGTGCATAATTAATAAAAAGTTACTTTTTAGTTTAAATCATGCTTCTGAAAATTTTCACCTAACTATACCAGAGAAGTGCAGAATGAGTTAATCTTGGTAGAGAATTTGAGCCTTCTCTTTTGCACAGTTTGCAAGACTTTGTCCATAACAACATTGTAATTATGGCTCCCTCAAAAATCCTTAATTTTTAATTTATTTTTGGAAGGAGATTAAACTAAGCAATTGAAGTCGTTCCTGAGGTAGCTGGTGTATTTATAGTTCTTATTCAGTTGGAATATCACAGCACAGGTAGCTGGTCGTAGTACCCTGTACAGGTTAATAGTCTGCTAAAAATGCATATGGTAGGTCTCCCTCTCCTGACCATATCTCAGAATGGTCTCCAATGAGAATATCCCCAGGTCTAATTCAAGAATCTGAGTGGATCAAGGTTTAGACATTAGAAATTTCTTTAACTTTAAACATCCTTCCAGTGCATTGAAAGACCACAGAATTTAACCTTCCAGAAATATCACTGATCTCTGACAAGAGTTGAGAATATTCATCAAAGTATATGCTTTTGGATCTGAATATTCCAGATATTATGACTCTATAATATAATACTTTCTTCCATATAAAATGTGCCTCATTTCTGAAAGGGAAATTCTACTAAAAGGAAACTCGGATTAAAAAGAAACCGAAGAGACAACTGAAAGGGCTACATATTAGAAGGCATCATGAAGATTGCTTGAAGACATGATATTAGAAGCTCAGAATATTTGAATAAGAGTTAGAAAAAATTATTGCTTGAAAAGCTGCAATGCTACTCTGCTTGACAGTGTTCTCCTCTGAGAAATAAAATATATATTTTTAAGTAGAGTAGGAAAAAGGTATGAATTTTTATGTAGTTACAAAAGATATTAGATACTGTGTATTAAAACCAAATAATTTCTAGCAATTTAGTAACCAGCATCCTTGTGCTTCTGTAATATTTCTAATACAAAATGCAGCGTGGTTCTGAGAGCAGTCCCTGATAAAAATAAATATTGGCAACAATGTCTTCTTTCATTGAACTTAAATTTATTAGAAAATTCTGAGCAATTATCTTCCTGAGAGACATTATAATATTATGTGATGAGTTGATAAGTTTTGTACGAATGTCTGAAAATCAAATGTCTGTGTTAGTCTGAAAAGCTGATAGGGCTTTGTGAAGTAAATTTCATTTCTCTCTCAGAGAGTAAGTTTATAACTTCCTCATCTCAAACATATGAATTTATTGTCAAACTATTTAGGTCAATGTTACTAATTTTCAAACAAGAAAGAAAAAAAAAATAAAAATCCCATTAAACCATTTTTCCTGATAATGCCTTTTAGTTGATAACACTTAATGAAAACTAGACTTTTAAGTTTAAAAAATGCTAGCTGTAGCACTATAAACCTCTATTTAAATATCTTTTTGAAATGTAAAAACTTTCACCTCAGAGATTTAATATTGATGAAATCATAATTTAAAGCCAAATCCATTTAACTCACATCTTCCCCCTTCAATGTAATGGTACCTAATAATGTACAAATTGGAATCGAGATTTAGGAGCAAACCCTAGTCATGACTGACATGAATAACAAAAAAATGCATACAGCTGTGCTATTGAAGCTACCAGCCACTGTAGTGACTCCTTCAATGGTGAGATTTTGTATTTATTTTTTAATTACCTTGTTGTATTTTGTTAGTTAGGTCTACATGTGGTTAAACAGAATATTATGAATAATTAATTCGATGTTTCTTTCCTTTGTCAGTCATTAAATTCAAAGTCTGTGGATTCTGGAAGTGGGTTTTTTTTCAATTCATTATGTAATTAAGTTTGGTAATTATAATGTCAGAGCAATGCCTGCTTCTAGCAATGCTTGTCACATAAATGAGTTAACTCAAATCTATTTTCTAAAACAAAAACAATTTAATAAAACATAACATTATTCCCCAAATATGAGATGATCTCCAAAGTGAGTTTCTTCCTACCATGTTGAGCCTTTTAAAGGAAAAGGCAAACTTTTTTTTATCTCTAGAGTGCAGTTTTGGAGTTGACGGATATGTTGATGTGTCAGTTATATGCAGATGTGTGGAAAGTTTTGCATAATCTTTGAAAAGGAAGGAAGGAAGCATTTTTGCTTGTAGAAATAAATTATCTTCTAATCGCATATATTTAAACTTATTTTGTCTCTGATCCTTGTTTGCTTTCACGTTTCATTTGCCCTACTTTTTAGTTTCAATTTACTTCCTACTTTATTTTGTTTATTTGTATCTTTGAGTTATTCCTTTCACCACTTTCTAAGCATTGCAAATTGCATTTTCTATAAAGACAGTCCTCTCTATCTTTTCCATTACACCCACTAAACTTCCCCAAATAATTTAATTACTCTTTAGAATTCAAAATTAACTTTTCAAAAAAAACTTTTAGAATTATTTAATATATTTTATAACTAATTCTAAAAGTAAATCTGGAGAATTTTAGAAATTTCAAATAGAAGTTTCAAATACATCAGCTGCAAATCAATTATAAATAGTCAGATCTATTCAAATGGAAACTGTCACCTTGTACAGATATGCAGAGCTTCAGAAATGGAACATTCTGCTCTTTTATTTTTTAATGTCCTGCTATAAGCTTTTATTTCTACAGTTTTTTCATCAATTCTCCATTTTCATCTGCAAATGTCTTGAACTATTTGGTGATACATTCTGATTTGTTTCTTCTTTAGGTACTATTAATTTTTCTATGTATTATTACACTCTAATGTTTGAAAGAACCCAAAACATTGTAAAAAAGGTTATAGCATAATGTGACCTTTTAGCAATTAAGACAGCTTAATTGTGACTATGGTTTCTGATTTGCATTATTATAGTACCGAGCTGATATAATGATGCTAAGAGTTCAGGTACAGGTAAAATTTGGATAAAATTTGATAGATTCTGTGAAGTTTCGTCTCCTCACTAGCCAGGAAGATGAGTGAAATTCCTTCCTCAGCTTCAGTTGCCTTTGACAGCGTTATGCTTATCAAGTTGAATTTCTACTTCCCCATGCTTGTCACAAGCACGTTCATTATGCATCTCCTTTTGTGTTTTCTGTGCCTCCATATGGCATCACCAAATCAAGAGCGAATTCACCTCTATCATGGTTCTTTGGGTCAGATTTATTTAGGTTCTCTGATTTGTGAGCATGGGTTCCAGTCTCACAAAGTATTTATAGGTACATGTGAAAAACATTACTACAATGGCATAACAAATTTAGGAAAAATCTTGTGCAAGATAGAAGTCTACAAAAGGGTCAGAAATGTTGATCGTTCTTTATTAACCTACCTCTCAGCTTTGCTCTCTTTGGTTTTTGTTCAGTATTTTTGTTTGCTTGCTTATCATTTGCTTTTAAAATAACTAATGTCTTCAGTCTTTTTACTATTAAATAATAAATGTTGGATTAAATATTATGCTATTAAATAATAATGTTACAAGTACTTGAACTTTAAGCCTGAAATAACAATACGTATAAATACACTTCAAAGCTTACTGCAGCTAGGATGATTGCCACAAAAAGACTGATGCACTTACTTCACTAGCTTGCAGTTCAAGACTGATCCTCAAAAAGCCTGCTCAGCTTTCATCAAACCTGATATTCTTTTTTTTTTTTTTTTTTGCATTAAAGACTCTCCAATGACCTAGATTCTGCTTCTAGCCCTTCTCTTAATTACCTGTGACTTCAGAGTAGCAATATTCAAGCAATTTCAAGTTTCTGTAGTTCTATAGTTATGTCATTTACTAAAAAGAATAAATTTCAGGTTTAATGCTTATGTCAGCTATTTTTCTAACACTATTAGCTTTTTAGGAGAGCTACTTTACATTGCCTTATCTTAAATATCTTAGACTAAGAATATGGTTATATTCTTCTTCAGTAAGAAGTCAATGTTTCCTTTTTATTCATTGCATAGAAAATCTTGTGCCATGAAAGAGGAATAAGAATGGTGCATACTAGTTATATACTAGTACATTGTTAGCCAGTACTCTCTGCTATAAAAGTTTGCATTTTTCTTCAAATTGGTCAGACCACTAGGTCTTAGAATAACACCTTATTCAGTTGTGATCTTTTAAAAGGGAAGATTGGTCTGTGCTTTGATTTTAAAAGAAAGCTTACATATACAGCTCAAAATCAGGAAGGAGATGGGCATGCAGCCAGAGGAAAATCTGTAGCCAGGGTTACATGGGGTTCCAGGCAAATATTGCTGCTCTCAGTTCTTCATTTCCTTTTACCTCAGGCTCTCTTCTCATTAGGTCTGCTGTGGCCTGCTGTGACTCTGGCCCTTGTTTCTGTTGAGGTACATGGGGTACTTTGCAGGATTCAGGACTTTGTCCTTCCTGGCTGGTGAGACTACTCCATACAGTTCTTGAACTCCCACATCAGGGTTCTTTGTCCTCTTGTTATTTAATTATATTTCTCAACATTTCTGTGTGCCCTGTCACACATATGTACTGTTAAGAAAACTATGGACACATGATATGTAGCATTTTCACAACAGTCAAATGAATGTCTAAGGAATACTATAGACCTTTTCCAATTAGCAGCAGTCCTGGTATGCGTTTATCTATCACACCAGTTTCTCTATTATCCCCATTTCAACAGATATCTTCCCTTAGTTATGTTAATATCTGGAGAATGTTCCTGTGCTCATATTCTTTCCGTATTCCCATTCCTGAAAAATAGATGGCATTTGACATCTAAGGATGTTAAGGAACAGCCTTCTCCCCCTCCCATTAAATATAACATCTCATAGTATATATGGTGCATCCTATGATAGAAGCCTTTATAGAAGACCTTTAATGTACCTTGTAATGGGCTTACCAGCTGAGAGAGAGAGAGGCAAAGCTGATGGCTCCATATTTCATTAAGATTGCTTCTCAATGAGAAGTAAAATACTCCTTTAACAGAGCACCTAGTTGGAATATATTTGCCATGAGTTTAGCAGCAGGAGTCAGTTTTTCTCCTTCTTAGTAGCTGGTGCAGCGCTGTGGTTTTGACTTTCGGCCTGGGAATAATACTGATAAAGCTGATGTTTTCAGTTGCTGGTCAGAATGTTTACTCTGACCAAGGACTTTGTGAGTCTCATGCTCTGCCAGGGAGGAGGGGAAGCCGGGAGGAAGCAGGGACAGAACACCTGACCCAAACTAGCCAAAGAGGTATTCCATACCACAGCACGTCATGCCCAGGGATGTAACTGGGAGTTATCTGGAACAGCACGCTCTCTGCTCTGTTGGGCTCGTTTTTGGCAGGTGGTATCGTATTCTCTTCCCTTTTTATTTATCTTATCATTATTATTATTATTGGTGGTAGCAGTAGTGGTTTGTGTTATAACTTAGTTACTGGACTGTTCTTATCTCAATCCATGAGTTACATTTTTTTCGATTCTACTCCCCATACCTCCGGAGGGGGGGAGTAGAACCTGCATGGCTGACTTGCCGACTGGCTTAAACCACAACAATATTATAGCAACTTTCCCTGGGATTTGGGTACATTAATAAAGATTGAATTTCAAACTCCAATATTAAAAATATCTACTTTTTTCACATATGACTTTAAAGACACTTTTGAGATATTAAAATACAATTTCCATACTGATTTCATTATCTATATTACAATTACAATGTTTGCTGCTTTTCCACTCTTGCTCAGGGAGAGTTCCACAATCCCAGCTTCACAATTTTCTGCATATATTGGCATAGTGAGAGGCTTGCACAACTACAAAGTTGTAATTCATTCTGGTTGAGCATTCTGGTCCATGTTGGTATCAGAGATATTTTTGTACTAAGGAATCTATCTCAAAAAGCAGACTTTTAAAATAAGAAATGTCAGCTGAGAGCTTTAGATATTAAAAATTACTATTTCTTTTAAATCAATATGGATTTAGAAATAACTATGTTAATAGTTCTTTAACTTTATTCCAAAGCACATAATGAGCAATTATATCACACATGAAAGATTCAGCAGTGAAATATTATCAGTTGGCAGCTGGGTCTTTTACAAACATAACAGAGTATGAACATGAAAACAAATAAAACTAGCTATCTGCCTAAAAAAACCTCCAAAAACCATTACAGATTAAAAAAAAAAAAAAAAAAAAAAAAAGAAAAGAAAAGAAAAGAAAACAAGAAAACAACAGAAAAAAAAAAAAAAAAAAACAAAACAAACCAAAAAAAAAACCCCAAACCCCATACAAACTTTAGAATGCAATCTGTTTCTGGGACATGCGCGAAGAGTATATGCAGTAGATGATGGGTGATTAAAAAAATGAAAAGTTAACTTTCTTAATTATATTCAAAGCCAGTCAGTTTTGGTTTCATTGCCACTATTGTCTTGATAAATTGTTTGCTTGCTTTATATGCATACTGACATAGATTGCTTGTTGACTTCAAAGAAAGCAACCCATAGAAATATGACAGCAGAATTTAACAGTCCAGGTACTAGCCAGTATTTTTCAGAAGAGCTATAAAAAAATACACTGGTCTAAGTCTAGGACAGGCATTCCTTTTAGGTGGAACAAAAGTTTCAATAGAGATCTGGAAAGGCAACGATCTGAGCTGCCATTCTGCATGCGAGACAGCTATTACAAATTTTCCAATATGAGGAAAAAAAAAAAAAAGGATTATAAAGATTAACCAGGATACATTCCCTCCTTAAGAAAGCAGAACAATGTTGAAGATGGTGAGATGAAAATTTACATTTGCCTAAATGTTGCACTTTACAAACTTTTAAAGGTAGTGGTATTATTTAGCATTATTGATATTATTCAATATAGGAGAAACAGAATTACTGAAGAAACCGTCAGTCTAGGGCAAGACCAAGAAGGAGACCAATTTGGGCAGTACAATGTCCTATGAAGAACAACATTCAGTTCATGGTCCTGATGCTGCAAATCCTAATTACATATACAGTAGTCTTTTCTCAGATTAATTTTCAGTGGCTGAAGACATCCTTATATTCTTCTCATTCAGTTGACGAAAAGTGCCCTATGTGTATGTCTGAATCTGCTTATTCAAACTTGCACATGACCTTCGTAAAGTCTTGAACTTAAAATCTGTTTCAATTTCAACTCTTGGTTTTAGCTTTGAGATTAAATTGTAGCTTGATGTATACTTAGCAAGCACACCTGACGTTTATTATAAATAGAGATCCTAGTCTTTTCCAGGTTGGCTTGTAGAGAATGAATGACAATGAATATGGTTCACACTTGAATAAAACATATTGAAAGTCTAACTGAACATGAAAGTTTTATTCTGAGGTCACTGTATTTTATAGTACATTATTTAGGTCTTCCGATCCCCCATAAAACACGCATAAATAGCTTATACATGTAATCATGTATGTGATCAGCATGTAACATAAATGTAAATGAAGCATGTAAAAGACTCAGCATGTGATCTCTGATAGAATACAAGGCTTTAACTCAGAAACAAAAACATTATACAAAAATATCACCTGCTTACTTAGTTTATGTTTGATGTGATATATCACTTTTCATAATGGCATTAGCAAGATTAAAAAATTTTCTCTAGGGCATATTCAGAAATGTTATAAAGAAATTTTCAGGTCTATAAGATTCCTGGAAGAAGGACCCAAATGCTCACAATATTCAATGCTTTCATATTTGCGTATCTGGCTCCATGCATATAATCATCTGATCTTTTTGTAGATCTTATGTGACCAGCAATGAGTTTGGAGAACTTCCACACCCATTCTATAACATCCTGGTAGCTTGTTTTGCTGTTCTGTTTTGCTGGTGTGTCCTCATGAGTGAAGGCAAATAATATGTAATGATTTTTAGCTGGTGCTGCAGCCCTACTCTCCACTTACTCGCAAGTGATGCTCAGCATACCTGAGAAAAGTGTCGGAAAACTAAAAGGTTTTTTACTCTTTCCCAGCACCTGATACAGGAACGAGCTGAAAAGTAACTCAGCTTTATGATCCTGTACAGCAGCAACAGGATTTGTTTAAACATGGCAGAATATCAGGTGCTGGGTAACAATGACTTTTCCTTTCTCTTCCCACTGTCCGAGGGAACCCACACACCCAGCTCTTCCAGCTTTATGATAAAAAACCGTTCTGTGCTAAAGATAGCACATCTGTGTAATGTTCAACAGGTGAAGTATAGATATAGATCCATAAGTATCTGAAGCATGAATCCAAAATTCTGTTGACATTTTTACTCCAGGTTTGAAGGGGTTTCTAATCTGACAGTTGTAATTTGTGTAAATATCTATAAATGTATTAGTCACCCTGCTTCTTCAGGGACAGATTTGAATGGTAGCCGTGTGTCTGTGAAAGAGCAAATGCACATTTCTATCATAGCTGTAATGGTATGATTCTTTTAGAAAAATAGCTTCAATGTCTCTTAGATACTACAGTACTCTTTTTTTTTAAGAAAAGCAAAAGGTGCAATTCTGCCTCAGAAAAGAGAAGCTCATTTTATACCAGGCATGATTGTCTACTTATCTACAGGCAAAAAAATACATTCTACCCGTTAACAAGACTTTCAACACCAAAAACTTAACATTATCCATAGTTTTCCACTAGTAGATAACTATCCTATTGCACTGTGAATCCTCATGGCTGAATACTCATCCAGGAGGACATTCAGAAAGACCAGTGTCTTCTTCTTGTGATGGGGTGTTAAAAAAGCATCTATAGTGGTATCCTAGCACAAATAGCAGAAATTCCTGTAGAAGAAACATGGCAGTAAAAGTTATCTCTTCCACGGAGAGTTTTATTAGAGCATTAAAATTGAGCAGACTTTCAAGTAATTCCTAAGAACTGTCACTGTCACCTTGTAGTGAAACACCCTTTGGCTAGCAGAATGATGATTTAACTCTTTCCTCAGAAAATTAAAATCATATGAGAAAAGAGAAGCTACAGGAGTTAGCCGGAAAAGATAATGTTAAATACTTTCAGGAGGATGAATTTTAAATCCTGATCTGCATAATTGGAAAGAATGAAGCCGTACTGTCCCTATGCCCAAATCTATTTAAATAATCTTTTTTTAAGACAGCACTGAGAATATATTAGGTCTTTTGCACTTAAAGTCTCACCATAAAGTGCTAGCAGATCTATTAATGATAATCCAAGAGAAAGATGATAAAGGTGTTCAGATCTGCATGCTATTTTATGACTTAAAGTATTTCTACTGTAAATGGCAAATTCTATTTTATTTTATTTTTTAGGACCTGATGCTCAATAAATGCATAGACTACACATGTCAAGTGTAATGAGCCAACCATGTTTAATAATTAAAATTTGTAATTAACTATGAGAATTCTGCCAGAGATGATTCCCACCATATCCTAAAGCAGGAGATCAGAAAACCACAAAAACTAAATGTCCCTTCCTACTACTTTTGCTCAGAGGTTAATGTAAACATAAGGAACAGCATCTGGCTTGAATTATTCCATCTGAAGTGACATTAAACAAATTTTCTCTTGAGATCTACAAAACAAAGCACATTTCACACACACAACCATGCTTCTCTTTTATCAGCAACAAATCTCTCATCCTTAGAAGTTTTATCTGAATAGATTTTCTTTTTAAGAAATACAGCTAATGGTCCTGATTCTGATTCTTTGACTGTGGCTGAATCCCATATCCTCCATAGAAAGATCTGCATGAGCTGGTGTTGCTCTACCTGAGATAACAAATATGAATCTGTGCAAGGATCACCCTGATGATTGATAATCTTGCATTTCTCCCTCAAAACTGATCTGCTTTCTCACCAGGACACAGGACAGTTGTATCTTCTTGACATGATGCTACTATTTGCAGAGATCTCTTGAAACCTACTAACTCAACATATAACAAAACTGTTAAGCAGTGGGCATCTCTTTTTCAAGGGATGACATTTGGAGATCTCATTCCTAATTTGAAAGTGACCTACAGAGCTGCCATGCAGTATGGATTTACTACTGCAGGACCTCCATTACCATGTATTTTTAAAAGTCTTATTTATTAAGTAAAAATGCCCAGCAGAAACTGATACAGCTTGCATGCTGCAAGACTGGGATCTCCACATCACACATTCTCATACTTTCAGCTGTGGGATCATATGGTCAGATCTATTTGTGAAATCTTCATTATAGTCAAGCCTGATAAATGTCTAGTCACAGTGTAATCAGATCATATACATCCATTCCTGTGATAGGACACCACTAGAAATTCCTCTCCTCTAACAGCTTCCTTTAAAAATCAGTGCAATTCTTTTGCCATCTCCCATAAAGTCAAATTGGTATATTTCAACATAATCTATCAATATGGTACAGTATTTAACACAGCACTGAGTCTTTCTTGACAAAAATAACACCTGCACACCAAATATGACCCTTCACCTAATGCAAACAAAAAACAATCCCCAGAAACCTACTGAGGTTTCCCCTACAAGGGCTGAGGATGGGCAATAATCTGTACTGCCACAGAATAAAAACTGGAAACTAAGACTATGTCCATGAGTCACATCTGAGATAGATAGATAGATAGATAGATAGACAGACAGTCATTATTTTAGCTTTTGCTGTTTCTTGTTGCATATCTGTAATTAGGTATATTAACACATCCAAAAGTATTTTGCTAGTCTAGCTTCCATTTTCAACCTGTAGTCAGAATCTGATGAATCTGTAGACTGCTTGTAAAAGATCCTAACAGGTAGCTAAGAAAAAATTCTTTTATGCTAAATAGTAATTTGTGCATGGGAAATTCCCAAAAGGAGTTATGGAAAATATGTCAGTTTCCAAAATCAAAGCATTAAAATGCTGAAATGAAAAGCCTTTGAAATAGCTTATAAATGGTTTAGTGTATTTTAGATATCACATAATAATAATAATAATAATAACAACACTAGCAGTAACAGTAACAATGACAAATCAGACAAGCAAAAATGTTAAACTGGTATAATGTAGCAAATCCTTATTGATTTTAATGAGGTCACTCTGATTAACATGAGTTTATCATTTAGTATGTAGACTCTGTATGTGTCAGGAAAAGTTCTTGCCTGTGTAAACCAGGTGTGTTTGCATTTAGACTCAGACCCTATGCTGTTCATCAAAAGAGGATCATTATTTCTGCATAACCACTCAGATGGCTGTAAATGTAACACCATTAACAAAAAATGTAAAACAGTTGTAAGAGTTTTCAGACTTAAATCTTTAATGAATACTTAAATTGTAGAACACCCAGTGTCTGTGCTCTTAAATTTACTTAGAATACAGGCCTACAACTAAAGCTGTAATACCAAAAGACCCCTGCTGAATTATCATGTAACTGCAGAAGCACTTAAATGCCATCAGTATCTTGCTCTATTTTGTGTTGAAACTGTTCAGAGCTGTCTTCAGTAATCTGCTCAGAGACTCCAGTTTCAGTAATGTTTAGTAGATCAATTCATTAGTAAGCCTGTACTGGTCCCCAGACTAGCTGCTGCTCTTCCTTATACTCTTTTGAGATTATGTTTTGCAATGTATGCTCTGAAACTGGCAGTTGATATTCTCATAGTATACTATATATTGAAAACATCTACAGCCTCTCTTCTTGGAGATGTAGCACTGTGGTGACAAAACAATTAAGACATTTTATGCTCAAGAGAGAAAAGCATGAATGGCAATGAATATGAGCATGTTTCCAGATTTATGAAGGAACAGAAGGAGATAAAAAGAAATTGTGGAAAACAATGGAAGGAACAGAAAAGTAATTGCAGAAAAATGTTTATATAGAATGTCCAGACTGTGAGCAAAGTGCCAAATGGAACAAGTAGATTAAAAGAGGACAGTAATAAGAAAGAAAATGCAATATAAAGTATGAAATGGAATGTACAGAAGAAAGTATATTGAAAAGGGAACATCTTTAATTCTGTTTCTAGCTATGCCACTGGTTGTTCTGCTTACCAAAAATTCATATAAATTCTCTCTATGCTTTAATTTGGTCATCTGGATAAGAGGGACTAAACCAGACAGTGTATCTCAGATAAAGTGAAGGGCATGTTGATATTTTCAGGTATAAATAATTCTGTTAACATTTTAAACAGAGTAGGACATGCCAAACTAGAAAAAAAAGAAATCCTTATCATGATTATGTGTCCAAAACATTCAAAACCTAAAGTAGATCTAACAGTGAGAGTTCAGATTTTGTGTTTGTATATTCTCACACCCAAGATAATAATGCTTTTTTGACAAAAGTAGAAAGTCTGGTACAGAAATTGTGATGTGAGAAATCTGAAATGTTGTTCAGGAAGATGCTTTTGGGTCACAGTTTTCAAAAGGCTTCCCCAGAGTAGCAGAATCTCTTCAGTCTTTCAAAGGGCTGTCTGACCTGAAGAGTCTTCTAAGTTTGCATAGGGAAAGAAAAAACTGCTAGTAGTAGACACTTGACTGGGCCAATGCAGATGCAATAAAATTGGCCATGGAGTTGACAGTATGATCCATATCTTGTCACTGTGAACTTGTGCAATTTATTCAGCAGCACTACACCATGACTCTTTTAGCCTCACTGATAAATCCATACTTGATTAACAATTCCTTTTTTCTGTAGGGCCTGTGGCTGGAGGGTTAATGTAATAAACATCAAACATCACCAGCCCTGTATTTACTCAAAAAGATTCACTGCATCTGATAAAAGCATGGGGCTGGAGATATTAAGGGAAAGAAGCTGAATTGGATAAACTGCAGGAGGTAAAGCTGTGAAGCAGTTTGTGTTCAACCTCTGACTTTCCTAAATGTCTTCAGTTGATCAGGCCACCCAAAGGAAGTGACCAGAATGAAGACAGTTCAGGAAAAAAACACGAGATGACAATTTCAGCTACAGCCTGAAAACTAGGATGTCTTAAACTGAGCTTCCTGCAAGTGGAATTGTCAAATTTTGCAGTTTCTTTCTATTTAAAGAAAACAGGCAGTCACTGAAAGTAGAAAACAACCATTCCTCCTATTATCACCCAAAGTAATCTGCCCTTCATTTAAAATAAAAGGTTAGCTGTATAGTCTACTTATTGATTGATGTGAAAACTGCAATAAAATGCACAAAATTATTCCCAAAGTCTGAGACTGACAGAACAGCAAAACATTTGCATATACTATTTTCCACTTTGCTTCTGAGCTAAGAGGTTCTCCTGATGAAACAAATTTGTTCTCAACTACTTGTAGGTCAGTAGAGCACCTACAAATGTACTACATGAACTAAAACTGATATGGAGTAGGGGAGGATGAATATTCGTATGTTTCTAATGCTTATTTGGGTGGGGGCTGTGCTTTTTAGTAAACATACCTTCAGAGAATTCAGCCTATTTCAAGATTTTTAAAGGACATGGAATACTTCTGATGTGATCCTGAGTATAAAATTTTCGAATCTGACAACTAGGGTCAATACAGAACAAACAAACTTTGCTTTCCTTCCCTAATTCTGGAGCTACTATGTGTAGAGTTTACTCCCCACTGTAATTTAAACCAAATTTATTTTATTAAATAAAATAATCCTGAAAATCCTTGGGTTAACATTACATAGTCCATCTAAGACAACATGTTGTAAGACTAAGTCCAAGAATCTTGGAAAATATGTGTTGGATTTGAATAGTCTGTTAGTCAGTATTGAAGGAAGAAGAAATGAAGATGTATCCCAGTGACAGTGTAGAATATCTTCATAGGCTGTGGAACATAAAAAACACATAAGGAACTTTTCTAGAAACAGCCATACTAAAAGAAGTGATAGGATGAAAAATGGGATAGTATTCCTTTTGCAAAGAGTTTTCAAAAGGAAAGCAGCAGGACTGAGCAAGAAAAGAACTCAAGCTTGAGCTGCAAGAAAGGAACTTAAAAGGTAAAATGGATTTATATATAAATGTTCTAATTTTAAAACGCTTCTGTGAGAGTCCTAAACTTTATCTGCAAAAAATAGTCTTTCATAAAGTTCATCTGTAAAGATTCTTATAGTTGCTTTATTGAATGTTTAATTAGGCTGCATATATTATTGAAAATGTTTCCACTTTGATTATGTGTAAAGAAGTGTCTCTTTGCCCATGTAAGAGACCAAATTGGCATTTGCTTTCTATTTCTTTCAGAGCATTCAGATGAGGATAATTGCATTAGTTCCTGTCTAAACGATGCTCCAGACTGAAGCCCTAGGGCCAAAGTACTGGGTCTTAATTGGCTGCACTACCTAGTCTAGTCATGTACACAAATCAAATAAATTGTAATATTTTGAAAATGCTTCAACAACAACTTTTAATTGCAAAACAAGGAAAAAACCTCTGGAATTCCACTGAAACTTAAATATAGGCTGTCTTTGGAGAATCAGTTATGACATGTGTGCAAAATACTGCTTTTGATAATCAGAGGGAAGGGGAAAATTGATCTTTTTTATTATTCCTGGATGGTTTTGTAATTAGAAATGCCAGCTTCATGCTGTTTTGAGAATCAGTTTTGCATTATGATCACTGTGCTGTGCTATTTTTTATTAAAGCTCAACTAATTAGCCTATTCATAAGGCAAATGTCATGGTTATAATAATCTGCACCTGCACACTTGACCACTCCTTTGACATGATAGTTCTAAAATATGCAAAATAAATGTAATTCACAATGCTGTCTATTTCTGTGAACTTAGGTCTTGCCAGACAAGTGGTATAGCAAGACAAGATGTTTATGTAAAAATATGGAAAAGGAATTTTTTTCTTTTTTGCATAGAAAAGTATTCCTAAGAGATATTTCTAAATATCATAAAAGGAAGTTTGTGGAAAACCTTTGTAATAAATCTTATTTGCGAGTCCAAAATTAAAAATAATTGTCCAAATCAATGTAAAGTTTTCAATCTCAAAACTCTTAATCCTTTTATTGTTAATCTGTATTTATCAAATATATCAATGTTTTAATTTTATTTTTTAAAATGTATTTTCAATTTTTAGTTTACATAGAAATGTTAGACAACTTTATCCTGGTTTCTCATGAAAGAAAAAAATGTGTGATCATCCTGCATATGTATGAAATCTTGAGTCAACCTCTTAATAACATGTTAATCTGTTGGTGCATTTCAACCAAATCTGGCAGCTGGATAGGGCAGCAGTGAAAATAAAACTTCTATAAGCTTTCTAAAAGAAGACGGATGAAAATGTTCGTATGTTAGACAACTCAGAATGGAAAGAAAACTTACATATGACCTGTTAAAACTTAAACAGGGGAAGTTTAGATTGGATATAAGGAAGAAATTCTTTACTGTGAGGGTGGTGAGGCACTGGAATGGG
Organism: Psittacula echo; assembly: GCF_963264785.1. Taxonomy (NCBI): domain Eukaryota; kingdom Metazoa; phylum Chordata; class Aves; order Psittaciformes; family Psittacidae; genus Psittacula; species Psittacula echo. The sequence goes on along the minus strand of NC_137737.1, from coordinate 88,847,453 downwards.
TTGCCCATGGAGGCTGTGAATGTTCCATCCTTCTTGCTTTTACTTTACTATCTATCTTGGCAAATTAATATGTACTTAATTTTCAGGAATGAAAAATCACAGTTTTGTTGTTAAGAAGAAGACAAATGATTACCAATCCTGAAGGTCATATGTTTCTCATACAATGCAGACTAAAAAAAATCAGGCTACAAAAAAAGTATCCTGAGTTTGTTCTGCCCCAGAGAAGTTATTCTGTCTACTATCTTGTCAGAAAATTTTGTGAAAAGTGCCAAAGCACAAATAAGAATGAAGTAAAGCACAGTAGCTCAAGAGGAATATGAAATGTGGTTATTGAGTCAAAAGAAATACTCATTCTAGAAAAGAAGTGGAAGCCTGGCTTACAGCCTTCTTACAGCAAACACTGATCTAAAGGTTAGCAAGCTACAGGACTCTTTGAGGAGGACATGCCTTAGCAGCGTGACAAGAAGAGAAAAGTGAATACATGATCTTAAGCAGAAAACCCTGTTTTCATTACCTAAGGTTCTTTTAAAAGCATAAATACGAAAAGGTAGACTTATCTTTTTAAATGAAGTTAACCATGTAAACAAGCCTGAAGAGAAAAGTTCCAGACTTGATTGTTTGTCTGTTTTGTTGGGGTGGGTTTTTGTTTGTTTTGTTTTTTATAAAGTGCATATGAAAAAATTGTATCACAGTTTCTTTTTTCTTTTCATTTTCAGATATGTGACACTACAATGTAAGAAAGCATCTTACAGAGTTTCAGGTGATATATACTTCATTAATTATATTCATCATCAAGTGCATCATCTTCCCTTTTAGTTTAAGCTCTCATTAATGATCAAGACTAAGCTTAGACTTCAGCAATATTCCATCAAAATGAGTTCTATTGTACTGAAAGGAATTCTTAGAACTAGCTTAACATTTATTTCTTTTATTTCCAGCACTAACTGCAATAAGTGACTCCCAGTAATGTCTCCCAGAAAAAATGTAACTAATTGGTTTTATAACCATTGCAATATATTCTTAATAATATATATTGCAATATAGTCTTAATAATAATTCTTATTTTGCAGTTATTGTGGAGAGCTAAACATAAGCTACCCTCATACGTAAAACATACGTATGTCAGCTGGTTAATAATAATTGCTCAGGTTTGTAAAAATTTCAGGAGACAACTGATCCAAGTCTTGCAAAAGCAGACATAAAACTCATCTCACCCCCAAACCTGATCACAATGAATGAGCAAAAGTGAAAATGTTGTGACTGCCTATTTCATACCTACTTTTCCTTTCCTGATTAAAGATTACAGGCAGATTAGTTCAACACTGATTAATTTTAATCATCTCCTTCTATCCTTGTCATTTAATTTGTAATTAATTGTCTCCTTCTGTCCTTGTCATTTACCATATGTACACGATATGTAGATAAAACATTGAAAAGTATGTGTCCTAGATCAAACTTCTGGGACCACTAGTATTTCTGGATGTGGATATTAGCATCTGGTAGAGCATTCATAGCATGGTATATTTAAAATGTTCAGCCTAAAAATTGTATCAGTCCTATATAGTTTTATTTAAAAGCTGTAAAATGGTTTGAGAAAATTAACTGAAATTATATACTTTGTGCATAATGGTTATAAGCATTGAAAAAAACTTTAAATGGGTCCATATTTTAAATATGTTCACAAAATTTGCAGTTATACTTGAGGAGGGATTCATGTCACCAAATTACACTTATTTGAAAGTTAAGTCTCTAATCTGAGACAGCTATCTGTATTCTCTTAAATCAAGAAATGGAAGACATACTTTTTGTTCTTTTCAGACATATCTGAACAAGATGCTTTCATTTCACTAATAAAGACTAAAGCTCACATTTTAGACAGTAAAAGCTGAGTGAGGTAGATTTTATTTTATGTAGGCAAAACAGATTACATGGTTATAAAATAATCTTAGAAGGAAACAAAAATATTAAGGCTCTATAGAGAAGCAAATTTTTCTCACTTGAAGAAAATCACCATATATTATGTCAGGCAGAAAAAAATGCACCTTATGAAAAATAAAAAATGTTATAGAAAACTGTGTGTAGTTAAAAGACTATTTAAGAGGTTAAGTTACACCTGCAGATTACTCTTCTACTAAAGAAAATTGGATATACAGAAATATTTCAAACAGTAAATTAGCTTTTTTAACTTAAGTCTTAAAAAATGCTTTAAATTATAATCGAAAAGAAATATGGAAATAATTGTACATAATGTAATAGTGTTTAATGCAGACTATCAAAAAGATTCAAAGGTATTCATTACATGACATTCACCAAATCATATAAAAGGAATTAATAGCTCCAAATCCTAAAGGAATGACTGTAAAATGGATAATAGTGGTTCTGATTCTGCAGATATTCATGGCTTTAGAAATAACAAGCAGTCAGCTTTGAGATTTTTATTACTTCTCTCATAGTATTTGACTTACATAATATTTGGGGGTTTTGTTCGTTTGGGTTTTTTTGGTGTTTTTTTTTTTTTTTTTTTTTTTTTTTTTTTTTTTTTTTCTCCCTCTTGAAAAGGCAAGCTTCTAAGATCTGTCAACTACCTGAAAATATCAGACCTTACTTTCTGAGAGGTAGATTTCCATCTTCCCAGACACAAAAAAAACTTCAAAATGAAGAAATTTGAAGGTGGAAAATCAAAGGCAAATTAATGAAACCCAGTAGTCTCGCTAAAAACTCATCATTTTAATACTGTCTTCTGATATTAAGATGCCTTGGTCCTGATTTGCATGTATGTGAGACTATAGCACTGAGCAGAACTTTTTGAACATTACCTTTCCTTACTTCTGTTATAACAGAATCAGCAATTCTAAAGGTATCCAATAGGAACAACACAGAGGAATCTGGGAGAAAGGAGCAATGTATGTATAAGCTAGTGCGTGTTCCCATAGTTGTTCACATATTTTATAGCCCAGGACTGGGAGTTTTGAAAATGTGAGTTGTGAAGCAAAGTATGAGGAAGCAAAAGTAGTTAAACCATCATTTACTACAATCTGAATGCTCCATCAACTGAATTAATGGATGAAACGAGAAGTTAGAGTCCCCATGGGATTCAACAAGCACATTTCTGCAGATCTTGCTCTAGTATCCCTATATCTTAACTGATTTGGGATTTATACATCTTACTAATGGCTTTGAGCCAGATTCCAAATAACTGAGAACTGTAGCACAGAGATTAAGACTATTCTGAGATCTTGACTTCAGTAACCATTTAATTCATTCAAAATTTTGAAATAGAAAAAATCAGTACTTGTTAGAACTTACAGTGATGTGCTAACTGGAATAGATGAAATCTGGGCTTAGATTCAAATATAAAATTATTCAAAGGGCTTTGGAACTGCTATTTATTTGGGTTAAAAGGCATTCAAAAATTAACTGCATACTCCAGATAATAAGTTCCTTGAAAAGCTTCTAATCCTTTTTTTGTGCCAGCCAGACTGAAATTTTAATAGAACAGAGATTTGTTCTATATTTCTACTTATGATATCAAACAAGCCTATGAGTTTAAAATTACATTAAAATAGTGGGAAAAAATTAATAAATGTGCTGGAAGAACCATCAAGAAACAGTAGGTTTCCTTGGGAACCATCAGCATTGCCTCCGAACTTCTCAATGTCAAGTGTATTTGAAAAGCCCTGCTTCGTCTCACAAGGGTGGAACTTCTTCTTGCAAGGGCCTTTTATTTTTCTGTCCTGTCACTCTTGAATACCTGATTCAAAAGACAACAGAAAGAAATTTCTCAGCTAGAAGGAGGAGCATCAGTGTCCCCAAAAATCTGAACTCTACACATAAGGATCAATGGCAATGAACTTTTATGAATAAGCATGGGGTAGGGAAAGGAAGAAAGGATACAATGGGAAAATGAAAGGTCACATAATGTGAATGAGAAGCAGAATGATAATAAACAGTAATAAAAAGTCAGACCACCCCACACAAGTCAATGCAAAAAGCCAAAATAAAAAACAAAGAAAACAAACATATATGCTAATTAAGACAATGCACATTCTTATAAATGGGTAAATTGAATATTCAGAGCAGCTCAATATAGAAGCGGACTCAAAGATTATAAAGTAGCAAATACAGGAGACGATAAAACAAAAGTAAGGCTATTTAGGAAGATGAGTGCAGTTTTTTGTCCTTTTTATTTTCTTTGCCTCTGAAAAACAACAAGCACTAACCTGCTGGAAAACAGTGACTATTTTCATGCATATTTCTCTTTTTTTCCAGTTTTTGAAAAATAGAAATCTCAAAAGAGTCAAATTAGCAGAAGTCAATATGTTATATAACACAAAAACCAAACTATGATATTTCAATATCTAAGAATTTAGGTCGGAGATAATATCTGACTGCTATCTGAACAACAATAGAATAGATGGGAGCATTGTTTAGAGAATTATTTGTATTTGCTTTTTACTGACCCACTGCTGTGAGAATAAACCACAAGTAAAAAGTAAGGGACAATTATTAAGAAGAAATCCACTGGATATTCTGGAAAGGAAATTCACAAAATGTTCTCTCCAGTCAATTAAAATGTGTCTGGTTTATCACAGCACAGCAGCACAAACTCCAAATACAACAATTATTTCTCTCTCATTTTTGAGAATTCAAAAGTAGAGCCATCCCAACAGAACATATGTTCTTTAAGACAGAATCAAACTTGAACCCAACACAGACGCTTTCACTGTGTTGGACTTCTGTTTTCTTACCTGAAGTTTTGGCATAGAGTCATACAAAACTGGTAGTGAAAAGTCCAAGAAAAAACCTGAAGTATGTAAGAAAAAAAAAAACAAACAACAACAAACCAACAAACAACAACCAACCAAAAAAAAACAAAAAAAAAAAACAATGAGGACTTGCTATTTAATGACTTTTTTTTTTCCCGAGAAAGCCCCTCTTTGATTAAATCAATGAGAAATAGCTAAAAATCCAAATACTTTCTGAGCTGCTAAATTCAACACTATGAAATATAAAACACTTGGTCCTAGCTGTGGTCCTAATCTAGTATTAGACCATATAAGAATACAGTAGAGTATCAACATTAATTCTTTGAATGTCATAAGATTATTTGTGAGTGAAATTACTGTTCTGTGCTTCAAAGAGCAGTCTGTATTCCTTGTTTGTAGACAAGTCATACTGAAATTATTGCAAATTTGACCTAGCAGTCACTTGTTTGGATTATCATTAGTAAAAATGTAATAAGCATAAACTTTAGAATTACGCATTAATATGTAACTGAAGGATGATATAGCATTGTTATAAACTATATCAGGAAAAAAAAATTGTAATAAGGACTACTATGGTCCTTTCCTTCAGTAAGAATGAACAAGTCTAACAGATGGGATCATAGAAAAGTTCTGCTGATGCTATGTAAGTTTAAAGTAAAACTTCCCACTGTTTTCATTCTGCAGAAAAGGCTGCAAAATGTTTTTGAATAGGAATAATTTTCTAACAATGCAGAGATGCCTAACTGACATTAATGCACTTGAGAAAATAATTCCTAAGGAATAAGATGTCTTTTCCTAGGTAGAAAAATGTGAATAAGAAGGTGTCATTCTTGTATTTAACCTTTCAAAATAGAAGAACACAGCAAACATTAGCAACAAATAGTGATGTTTAGTCTCTGCTGGTTTCATTGTTCTAGTCATTAAAATGCAGAGATCTGCAGGAGCAGTAAAACCATATAATTTGGCCACATGTGTGCTTCTAATGGAACAGAGCATATGCTTATAATATCTATCCTTCAATTTGCATGGCAGGTAATGATGTCAGTTTTATATTGACAGTTAACAGGTATAATGTGGTGTTAATCGAATGACCTTTCAGTTATATGTGATTGAAGAATTAACTTCTTCAGCTTTAAATCACATTCTCAGTGAGCAAATAAAGTGGAGCAATATCCTTCCAAAATATCAGTACTAAGAACTGAAAGATCCAGCTGTTTTGAAGATGAATTATTACTATAGTTTCTGGAATGGCAAGGATATGAGAAGAAAAGAAGACTAATTACTCCACAATTATTTAAAGAAGCACCTAATACTCAAAAAGCATTACCAAAACTGAGCTCACACAAAAAAAAAATATATGAGAAATTTTTTACAACCTGTCTTCTTTTTTATTTTATTGTAGCAATCAGTAAATATCAAGGAATATAATGGATGGTGGTCTTGAGTGTACTGCCTCTATCTGCTTTCCTGGATAGCTGAAAAAATGCTTATGCATAAAGGATGGCTGTGCTAAAGAGTAGCTAGAAGGCTACTTCATCCTTACCCGGGAAAAATAAATGTAAGTCCCAGGAAGCATAATAAACATGATGTCAATTATTAGAACATCTATCACTAAATTCCTCTGATAATTAAAATTCAGAATTGAGGTAAAATTATTTTGAGGTATTACAGAAGGTTGTCCCAGATTGTAGTATACTGTTATTACTTCTTGGAGCTATAATGACTAATAAAATGCATTTCATAGAGTTGTTCTTTTAAGTGTATTTCAGAATTAATTGTGAATACATGTATTCTAATATCTCCTTATGTATTATTAAGGTAATCATTGCTTTTGGAGAGGATAGGAACACAATGAGGAGCTATTCATTGAAAATAAAAATAATTTCTCAACATTTGCCATGAAGCTTAAATGTCATATTGATAGCTATAGGCAATGAATTTCCAGGAAAACTGTCACTTTCTTCCTCTCTGGTTAATAAACTGTAGAAGGACACACGATACTTGCAATAACTGTTCATGTCTCTCGAGCAGTCTCCATTCTTCCTTACTATCAGCAATGTGGGTATATAATTAAGTATGATCTATTCAAGGTTCTTTCTTCATATCAGAAATCCCAAAGCACCATTAATTGGAACATCTGGTTCTTGTGATCTTGTAGTTTCAGTGTATAGGATATTTAACTAACATAAATGCCCTCCCTCCCTCTCTCATAAGAGAATTAGCTCATTAAAATTTTCAAAAGTGAGAATTAGCCCTGCAGCAAACATTAACATTTGGGAAGCAGCAGAAGACTGGGTGGATAAAGCAGCCTGTCTTCTGTATGTTATACATTTGTCCCTTGGTGCTGGATGACACTTCTATTGTTCATTCATCTTGACCTTGAGGTAGCACTTTTTGATGTTCTCTTTAAAACTAAAACTTGGTTTACAATCCTTTTTCTAATCTTGTGTCACAGTTAAGTATACAGACCACCACATTATTCTACCCAAGTTAGTTACTATGTACCTAATTAGTAATTACTAGTAAACTTGACAATCTGACTGTCTTATGGCCATAAAAACTTACTCACTGTATCCACTGTTATTCTCTGCTCATCTTTAGCATGATGTGTACACCCTGTCTCACTTGGGGAGCTTGCATACATGTAGTCCAGCTATATGTGGGTAAGGAAAAGGATGGAGATATTGTCTGCCTCCCTTTAGTGAGGCCTTTGGCACTGTTTGCCACAGCATTTTCCTAGGGAAACTGGCTGCTCATGGATTGATGTACTGTTCGCAAGGGAAAAAAAGTGGATGACCAGACCTGAAGAGCGCTGGTGAATGGTGTTGATTCCAGCTGGCAGCTGGTCACAGTCACAGTTGGTGCTGCCCAGGGCTCAGTATCAGAGCCAGTTCTGTTTAACATCTTTATAAATTATCTCAACAGGGGGATCGAGTGCACCCTCAGAAACCTTGCAGATGACACCAAGTTGGGCAGGAATGTTGGGTAGAGTGAAGGTAGGAAGGCTCTAAAGAGGGATATGGACAGGCTGGATAGATGGGCCAAGGCCAACTGTATGAGGTTCAACAAGGCAAGGTGCTGGGTCCTGTGCTTGGGTCACAAGAACTCGTTGGTGCTGGGTGAATGGCTTGACTTGATGATCTTAAAGGCTATTTTCCAACTTAAACTAGTCTATGGTTCTATGTGATGTTAGTTCTCTAAATGCTTACTCATATGTGTGGTTTTTACATGGCTAGATGAGGATGGCTCAGACCATAATCCTGTCAAATACTTTGCTGTTCATGCGGGCGGTACATGCACTTGTATGCTGGCTTTTGCTTCTTCAGCTGGCATCCTGGAGTATCCTTGTCCTTTGTTCAAGAGCTCTAGGACTCCTGCATATCAGTCGATATCGGAGAGTTGAGGAACTGAGATGTCTTTGTCCCTGCACAGTCAAGTATTAGACTTTCATATTTGACCTTGAGGAGTGGATGGGGGAGCAGATCACCACATCTACAAGTCTGTTTCTCATATTTCATCTGATATAGTCTGAGTAGCCAAGAATAATAGTCTGCATCCAGCTTATTGTCATTTGAAACACTGGAAAGTTCCACACCTGACCTGTCATGCTTTCTGCTTTCATCTCGCTGAGCCATGTATTAAACAGACACACACAAGACTGGTTTGCCTTTATTGATATCAAATAAAATGATGTTCAGATAGAATATAAAGTGCAATGGTTTCAAAGGTTTTTCTCACTTTTGATTGCACTTATATGAACATGACAGGAACTCTCATGTTCTCTCAGATTTGGTGTAAGAGGCAAAGTACAGCATAGTTGCGCATTTTTATTTTCCCCAAGACTTTCATGAACTGTTAGGAGCTGCTGCATCTGGTGGCCTCCTTGAGGCAAGGCTGCCACAACCCGATGCCCCAAGGTCCAGACAGCAGCAGAGCTGAGCAGATATTTCCAACAGGCTCTCATACATACACATGAACAGCACAGGTGAGCATAGCCAATATGATCAACATAGAAACTCTTAGCACTTGGGGTAATGTGAACAGCATCAACAGCATCAACCTGGTACCCCATTTGTCTGATTGTGATGAAGATCCATTAGTGGGAAATATATGCATATATATAATGGAGATACCTCTGCTAACTGGCCTTGGACACTCAGCCTACTGAGTAAATTGACCCTTGGATCCTCTTGCCTTCAGCTACTTCACCCAGAGACATGTATGAGAACAAGTCTCTCAGGCCTGGGCCTCCTGGTCCCATCAGCAGCCAATCCGTAGACTCTCTGGTCTGTCCAGCATCAATCCCAGATTAATTGTCATTCTGACACCTGATTTCCAAGCTACTCACTGGCTAGTTCTGCCTGATATTCACTAGCCATTGCAAACTGACAAGTAGCCACACAATACAGACACATGCCAGTATCTATATTTGCTGGATTCACAGACACATGCCAGTATCTATATTTGCTGGCATCACAGGCATGTGGCCCCTGATAGCACATGGTCACTCCTCCTGTTGGAGGCACCTGGTCAAGCGCTGCCACCAGACATCAGTTTTCTATGGCCATGGTGTAATCCCATGCACACAGATTAGACAGTCTCTCATCCAGGGTGTCGTGGTTTAAGCCCCGGCTGTAAATTAGAGCCACACAGTCTACTTCCCCCCCCCACTCCCCAGAGGGATGAGGAGGAGAATCGAAAGAATGTAACTCCCACGGGTTGAGATAAAAACAGTCCAGTAACTAAGGTATAACACAAATCACTACTGCTGCCACCAATAATAATAATGATAAGAGAAATAACAAGGGAAGAAAATACGATACCGCCCGCCGGAAAAGAGCCCGACCGAAAAGAGGACGTGCCCTTCCGGGTAACTCCCAGTTACATCCCCTGGCATGACGTGCTGTGGTATGGAATACCTCTTTGGCTAGCCTGGGTCAGGTGTCCTGTTCCCGCTTCCTCCCGGCCCCCCATCCTCCCTGGCAGAGCATGAGACTCACGAAGTCCTTGGTCAGTCTAAACATCAGTTGTTATCAGCTGTTCCCAGGCCAAAAGTCAGAAACACAGTGCTGCAACAGCTACTAAGAAGGAGAAAAACTGACTGCTACTGCTGAACCCAGGACAGTATCCACCCCTTATTCCATACCATTCACGTCATGCTCAGATCCCACATTTTCCATATACCCTCACTCTCATTTCAGTGCACTGTTATCTTAGTGCACGGACCAATTCCTATAAAGCTACTGAGTCCATTCGGTTCATGATGTTGGGCTCCATCTCTTGGAACAGTCTTTCAGGGCAGGAGAGGCTGTGTGCAGTGTTGGATCGTTGCCTGCTGATGCTGATCATTCCTTTACTGTAGAACTCGTCCGGTCCTATCAAAGTTCATTCTCTGTTGGGATGATGGTCGGAGGGAAGTCAGGGCCAGTCGCTGGTGCCCTGCAGACTTCTAGTTGATGGCTATAGCAGGCAACAGCGTACAATTGAGTTCATTGTCTGTTTTCCCCTAAAATCAAATCTCCTTGAGGTACGCATCGGACTTCCCCATCTTCCTGCATTACCCACCAAGTATATCCAGGTCCCTGAGCAAAAGCAATCCCACGAGTGGGTTTGCCTTTACCTGAAGCAGGAATAACCCAGACCGTCTTCCCCAGCAAATTCTTCATGTGCACCACAGGAACTTTGTCCCCCTCTACAATATGTAAAAGTTCTGACTGAGCTGGGCCAGCCCTGTTGGCAGATCCTCTGGTGTTGACCAACCAGGTGGCCTTTGGTAAGTGTGTATCCCAATGCTTGAAAGTTCCCCCACCCATTGCTCTCAGTGTAGTTTTTAACAGCCCATTATACCGTTCGATTTTGACTGGGTGTCTACTAGTGCTTTTTTTACCATGATGTATATAATGATTTAAAATTTTTCTCCCTCTGCATGTTTGCAACTTTCTACAACATAATGCTGATCACCAACTCAAAAACTTTTCCCTTCTAAAGCCTCAAGCAGGTTTTCCTCCGCCCTAGCAGTCCTTAAAGCACTGTCAGCAGCTACAGGAGACACAGCACAGAGAGGAAGTCATGGGGACCATTGTCATTATTCACCAGGATCTGAGAACTTTTTTTTATTAGAGGAAACTTGAAAACCCACCAGCCTGTCCACAAGGCTGTTTGGACAGATCTCTATCCATATGTCATTTTGAAAATGTTTCATATAGCATAGAAATTTTAAACATTTATTTGAACAGCTATTCATAACTAATCTCATGTTGACTGGGAGGTCATTCCAACAGTGATGACGTTGATGGCAATGACTACTCGGAGCAGGCAACAATACAGCACTATGCACCGTCTCCTCTTTGCTGAAAGACTGTTACAAGAGATGGAGCCTAACATCATGGACTGGATGAATCCAGCAAACTTTATAGGGATGGTCCATGGACTAAGGAATGATATCTCTCCAGTTTTTTTTTTTTTTGGGGGGGGGTGTGTACACATATATATATATGAGACAAGAAGCTATGGTATATTGAAAAAAAATGGAATCTGAGCATGATGTGAATGGTATGGAACAAGCAGTGGATACTGTCCCGGGTTCAGCTGTAGCAGTCATTTTTCTCTTTCTTAGTAGCTGGTGCAGTGCTGTGGTTTTGACTTTCAGACTGGGAACAGCTCTGATGACACAGATGTTTTTAGTTGTTGCTAAGTAATGTTTACTCTGATCAAGGACTTTCTCAGTCTCATGATCTGCCAGGGAGGAGGAGCACAGGAAGCTGGGAGGAAGCAGAGACAGGACACCTGACCCAAACTAGCCAAAGGGGTATTCCATACTACAGCACATCATGCCCAGTATATAAACTGGGGGGAGTTACCTGAAAGGCCCAGATTGCTTCTTTGGTCTGGCTGGGTATCGGTTGGTGGGTGGTGAGTGGTTGTATTCTCTTCCCTTGTTATTTCCCTTATCATTATTATTATTGGTGGCAGCAGTAGTGGTTTGTGTTATACCTTAGTTACTGGACTGTTCTTATCTCAACCCGTGGGAGTTACATTCTTTTGATTCTCCTCCCCATCACTCCGGGAGTGGGGTGGGAAAAATAGTGGGAGTGCACGAGCGACTGCATGGTTCTGAATTACTGGCTGGGCTTAAACCATGACACTTGCACCATTGCCCATGAAAATTCTCAGCCTCACAAAAGTAAGTGTATCAAATTTCCCTCAGTATACTGTAATTAGTATATAGCATAAAAATGTCTAGGATCCTAGACTTTTAACTTTGTGGTAAGCCATGTAGTCTAAATTGGATATTGAAGAAAGCAATCTGTGAAGTTATCCTTTCTAAAGAAGGGCTTAAGCACTAGTTTTTATCTAGAACTAAACCAGTCAAGAGGCAAGCGCTACCGACATTGCTCCAGCCACAACTTTTCTTTAAAGACTCTTGGTTTAGAGTCACAATTATGTTACATATCCTGAGTCTAATATTAATTTCCTTCTGTTACTGATCAAATCATTGTCCCACTAAATATGTATGCTTCAATTAAATATGCAAATAGTGTAGTTGTGGGGGTTTTGGTAGGGGGGTTTATTGCATTTTAATTCTACTAATTATAGACTACAGGGTGAAAATATTTCTGACATGTGAATAACAGTTGAAGACGTGATACAGAATAATAGATTCACCTGCAGAGTAGATTATTACTTCTTTTTGCTTGATGAGCAAATAATTTACTATATAGACCATATCTGCACATTTTATGTAATGTAAAAAGAGAAAAGTCCTTTTCTTTCTCATGGACCAAACAAGATTTGGGAAGTCATTCCTTAATCACATTGAATTTTTCTTGCCATCTTTCCCCCAAGGCAAGTTTGGAGCTGTAATATGGCTGTCATCTCCATTGCAATGTTTCCCACAGTATAAAATACTTTCAAAGCCACTTTTTTGCTCACATTATATGTTCTCCTAATGCTTTTTTGTAACTGCACCTCCTCTCCTGCTGTAACATCTCTCATCTTACAGGACAGGGACCTTAAGCTGCTTGTGACAAATATCACCTCACTGTCTATTATTCTTCACAAGTTTAGCACTCTACATTCATCTCTATATGAATGCATGTTTTCTATCTTTTGTAATCAAATGGCTGAGTGATGTGAGGAGGACTCTAGAACTACTTTTAATTTGAACAGACCAATAAGATTAACTATGCAGAGCCAGTATGGACACTCAGTATTTACCTTCTGCCATGCCTAAAACTATATTAGATGTCTAAGGAATTACAACGCCATCTGTAACATTTCTAAGACTCAAAGAATTAATTTGTTGGTTTGTTTGTGTCCACAATAAAAAAAAAAATGCAGTACTCACATTTGTCTCTGTCGTGGTTTAAGCCCCGGCTGTAAATTAGAACCACGCAGTCTACTTCCCCCCCCCCCACTCCCCAGAGGGATGGGGAGGAGAATCGAAAGAATGTAACTCCCACGGGTTGAGATAAGAACAGTCCAGTAACTCAGGTATAACACAAATCACTGCTGCTGCCACCAATAATAATAATGATAAGAGAAATAACAAGGGAAGAAAATATGATACCGCTCGCCGGAAAAGAGCCCGACCGAAAAGAGGACGTGCCCTTCCGGGTAGCTCCCAGTTACATCCCCGGGCATGACGTGCTGTGGTATGGAATACCTCTTTGGCTAGTTTGGGTCAGGCGTCCTGTCCCTGCTTCCTCCCGGCCCCTCCTCCTCCCTGGCAGAGCATGAGACTCACAAAGTCTTTGGTCAGTCTAAACATCACTGTTATCAGCTTTGTTCCGAGGCTGAAAGTCAAAAACACAGTGCTGCAACAGCTACTAAAAAGGAGAAAAACTGACTGCTACTGCTGAACCCAGGACAGTATCCACCCCTTATTCCATACCATTCACGTCATGCTCAGATCCCACATTTTCCATATACCCTCACTCTCATTTCAGTGCACTGTTATCTTAGTGCACGGACCAATTCCTATAAAGCTACTGAGTCCGTTCGGTTCATGATGTTGGGCTCCATGTCTTGTAACAGAAGACTGGGCAGGAGAGGCTGTGTGCAGTGTTGGATCGTTGTCTGCTGATGCTGATCGTTCCTTCACTGTAGAACTCATCCGGTTCTATCAAAGTTCATTCTCTGTTGGGATGATGGTCGGAGGGAAGTCAGGGCCAGTCGCTGGTGCCCTGCAGACTTCTAGTTGATGGCTCTAGCAGGCAACAGCGTACAATTGAGTTCATTGTCTGTTTTCCCCTAAAATCAAATCCCCTTGAGGTACGCATCGGACTTCCCCATCTTCCTGCATTACCCACCAAGTATATCCAGGTCCCTGAGCAAAAGCAATCCCACGAGTGGGTTTGCCTTTACCTGAAGCAGGAATAACCCAGACTGTCTTCCCCAGCAGATTCTTCATGTGCACCACAGGAACTTTGTCCCCCTCTACAATATGTAAAAGTTCTGACTGGGCTGGGCCAGCCCTGTTGGCAGATCCTCTGGTGTTGACCAACCAGGTGGCCTTTGGTAAGTGTGTATCCCAATGCTTGAAAGTTCCCCCGCCCATTGCTCTCAGTGTAGTTTTTAACAGCCCATTATACCGTTCGATTTTCCCCGAGGCTGGTGCATGGTAGGGGATGTGATATACCCACTCAATGCCATGCTCTTTGGCCCAAGTGTCTATAAGGTTATTCCGGAAATGAGTCCCATTGTCTGATTCAATTCTCTCTGGGGTGCCATGTCGCCACAAAATCTGGTTCTCAAGGCCCAGGATAGTGTTCCTGGCAGTGGCATGGGGCACAGCGTATGTTTCCAGCCATCCGGTGGTTGCTTCCACCATCGTAAGCACATGGCGCTTGCCTTGGCGGGTTGGTGGGAGTGTGATATAATCAATCTGCCAGGCCTCCCCATATTTGTACTTCAGCCATCGTCCTCCATACCAAAGAGGCTTTAACCGTTTGGCTTGTTTAATTGCAGCACATGTTTCACACTCATGAATAACCTGGGCAATAGTGTCCATTGTTAAGTCCACCCCTCGATCACGGGCCCATCTGTATGTTGCATCTCTGCCCTGATGGCCTGAAGTGTCATGGGCCCACCGAGCCAAAAATAATTCACCTTTATGTTGCCAATCTAAGTCCATCTGAGCCACTTCAATCTTAGCAGCTTTATCCACTTGTTGGTTGTTCTGGTGTTCCTCAGTGGCCCGACTCTTGGGTACATGGGCGTCTACATGGCGTACCTTCACCACCAGGTTCTGCACCCGGGCAGCGATATCTTGCCACAGTGCAGCAGCCCAGATGGGTTTACCTCTGCGTTGCCAGTTGCTCTGCTTCCATTGCTGCAACCACCCCCACAGGGCATTTGCCACCATCCATGAGTCAGTATAGAGATAAAGTACTGGCCACTTTTCTCGTTCAGCAATGTCCAAGGCCAGCTGGATGGCTTTCACCTCGGCAAACTGACTCGATTCACCCTCCCCTTCAGCAGTTTCTGCAACTTGTCTTTGAGGACTCCATACGGCTGCCTTCCATCTCCGATGCTTTCCCACAATACGGCAGGACCCATCAGTAAACAAGGCATACTGCTTTTCACTTTCTGACAGTTTATTATATGGTGGGGCCTCTTCAGCACGCATCACCTCCTCCTCTGGTGACGTTCCAAAATCTTTGCCCTCTGGCCAGTCCATGATGACTTCTAGAATGCCTGGACGACTGGGATTTCCTATTCGAGCTCGTTGTGTAATTAGTGCAGCCCATTTACTCCATGTCGCATCGGTTGCATGATGTGTAGAGGAGACCCTGCCTTTGAACATCCAGCCCAGAATGGGCAACCGGGGTGCCAGGAGGAGCTGTGCTTCAGTGCCAATCACCTCCGAAGCAGCTCGAACCCCTTCATAGGCTGCCAGTATCTCTTTCTCAGTTGGGGTATAGCTGGCCTCAGATCCTTTGTATCCCCGACTCCAAAAGCCGAGGAGTCGACCTCGAGTCTCCCCTGGAGCTTTCTGCCAGAGGCTCCAGGTAGGACCATTCTCCCCAGCTGCGGTGTACAGTACATTTTTTACATCTGGCCCGTTCCGGACTGGTCCAAGGGCTACTGCATGAACTATCTCACGTTTAATTTGCTCAAAGGCTTGTTGTTGCTCAGGGCCCCATTTAAAATCGTTCTTCTTCCGGGTCACATGATAGAGAGGGCTTACAATCGAACTGTAATTTGGGATGTGCATTCTCCAGAACCCCACAGCACCCAAGAAAGCTTGTGTTTCTTTCTTATTAGTTGGTGGAGACATTGCTGTTATTTTGTTGATCACATCTGTAGGGATCTGGCGACGTCCATCTTGCCATTTTATTCCCAAAAACTGAATCTCCTGTGCAGGTCCCTTGACCTTACTCCGTTTTATGGCAAAACCAGCTTTCAGCAGGATTTGGATTATTTTCCTCCCTTTCTCAAAGACTTCTTCCGCTGTATCACCCCACACAATAATGTCATCAATGTATTGCAGGTGTTCTGGAGCTTGCCCCTGTTCCAGTGCATTCTGGATCAGTCCATGGCAAATGGTAGGGCTGTGTTTCCACCCCTGGGGCAGTCGGTTCCAAGTGTACTGGACGCCCCTCCAAGTAAAAGCAAACTGTGGCCTACACTCTGCTGCCAAAGGAATTGAGAAGAATGCATTGGCAATATCAATCGTGGCATACCACTTGGCTGCCTTTGACTCCAGTTCATACTGAAGTTCTAGCATGTCCGGTACAGCAGCACTCAATGGTGGTGTGACTTCATTCAGGCCACGATAGTCTACTGTTAGTCTCCACTCTCCGTTAGACTTTCGCACTGGCCATATGGGGCTATTAAAGGGTGAGCGGGTCCTGCTGATCACTCCCTGACTCTCCAGACTACGGATCAGCTTATGGATGGGAATCAGGGAGTCTCGATTGGTGCGATATTGCCGCCGGTGCACTGTTGCGGTCGCGATTGGCACCTGCTGTTCTTCGACCTTCAGCAACCCCACAACAGAAGGATCCTCTGAGAGACCAGGCAAGGTGGACAGCTGCTCATTTTCCTCAGTCTCCAAAGCAGCAATACCAAAAGCCCATCGGTACCCTTTTGGGTCTTTGAAGTACCCTCTCCTGAGGTAATCTATGCCGAGGATGCATGGAGCCTCTGGACCAGTCACAATGGGGTGCTTTTGCCATTTCCTTCCAGTCAGGCTGATCTCAGCCTCCAGTACAGTCAACTCTTGGGAACCTCCTGTCACTCCAGAGATATAGATGGGTTCCACCCCTTGACAGCTTGACGGCATCAGGGTACACTGTGCACCGGTATCTACGAGAGCTTTATACTTCTGTGGGACTGATGTGCCAGGCCATCTGACCCACACAGTCCAGTAAATCCGATTGTCCCCTACCGCCACCTGGCTGGAGACAGGATCCCTCTAACAGTCATCACAACGTTGGACACCTAAGTCTTATTGAAAGGGATTATTCTTCGTTATCATAGGAGCTGGAGTAAAATCAGCTCTTCCACTCCATCTGGGAACCTGCTCACCAGAGACTGAAGCCGCAGCTCTCATGGGATGATTAGTCTTGACCCTTGTTCCTATTTTCAATTCATGCACCCGTTCCTCCAAAGCTGAAGTAGGTTTTCCATCCCACTTCGTCATGTCTTCTCCATGATCCCGCAGGTAAAACCATAGGGTGGCCCGTGGTGTTTGCCTTCTATATCTTCTGTCTCGAACAGTAGGACGTCTTTTGTTAACAGCTGAGACGTGTGTTGGTACACGTGAGGAGCTGGATAAATCAGATAGATCGTCCCTCAATTGTTTGACATCCTGGGACAGTTTTTCCACAGCTGAGATGATGGAAGGGGTGAGATTGTCTTCGAACTCTCGGAGTTTATGAATCATTTCATCCACTGTTGGTGTTACTATGTCACCCCAGGTTACTGTTGCCAATGAATGGGCATATGATGACGGTGCATTCCGTGTAAGTTTTCGCCACATGGGTCGTGTACATTCGACTTCATCTGGGTCTACGGGTATATCTCCGTTATTCGGTTTGATGTGATAAATCATCTCTACGATGGCTGATTCCCTCAGAGACTGGATGCCTTTGTCTAAAGTAGTCCACTTGGCCGAACGACTCGTAACATCGTCCTTGTATGGAAATCTTTCTTTCACAGCTGCCAAGAGCCGCCTCCAAAGACTGAGGGACTTTTTCTCTCTTGCAATTGCTTTGTCAATTCCCCCTTCTCTAGCAAGTGATCCCAGCTGCTTGGCTTCCGTACCTCCTAGTTCGTGACCATCGGCCCCATTGTCCCAGCATCGCAGCAACCAGGTGATGATGTGCTCCCCTGGTTGACGGGTAAAATCTTTTCGCATATTCCGTAGCTCGGTTGAGGTCCGAGGTCGAGAAGTCACCTCTTCTTCTTCTTCGTCATGTGATGATGACTCCTGACCAGATGCTGTCCTGAGTGGTGAATACATTGTTTCTTCATCTCGCTTCACCCTTCTTGCCTCTTTTTTGCTTTTTCTCTTGCGTAGAGGGGCAATCGATATTGGTACGAATTGGTCCTCTGGTTTAGCTGCAGTCATCACTGTGGTTTGAGTAGCAACAGTACTTGTCGCTGGGGGTGGTGTAGCTGCTGTGGTTGGAGCTGGGGTAGCTTCGCTGTCTGTTGCAGTTGAAGTTTGAGTAGCGGCTGTACTTGTCGCTGGCGGTGGTGTAGCTGCTGTGTTTGGAGCTGGGGTAGCTGCACTGTCTGTTGCAGTCGAAGTTTGAGTAGTGGCTGTACTTGTCGCTGGGGGTGGTGTAGGTGCTGTGCTCGGAGCTGGAGTAGCTGCGCTGTCTGTTGCTTCGCCCTCAGATCCAGGGACGTTTCTTTCCTTTTGAAGGTGCTGGATAGCGTTGAACAAGGCCCGGTAGGCATAGGCCAAGCCCCAGCACGTTGACATGATTTGTCCCTCTCTGGTATGACCAGGATGACAGCACACCTCATTTAAGTGTTTTACTAATTCTTCTGGATTTTGCAGTTGTTCGGTGGTGAAATTCCAAAACACTGGAGGGGCCCACTGACCTAGGTACTTGCCCATACTATCCCACACACCTTGCCACTCATGGCTGTCCAGCCTCGGGGAAAATCTCTCGGTCCCCCTATTTTGTCGTCTAACCCCAGACAAGACCCAAACCCGACTCTGCTTAACTCTTGAGATCAGACGTAATGGTTGTGAACAAAACAGACTCTGTATGCGTGCCAACATGGTGACCCCCATCACAATCAGCAAACAGGTCTCAACAATATTAAAAGGCCACTCAAAAATTTCAAAACTCTCAAACGATGCTGTAAACGGTCTGGGAGGGGCACTGGGAGGGTAAAAGAATGTCTCCTTCATAGGTTGACCACCCAGGAAGGAGAAAAAAGATGTATAGTTGCTAAGCATTTGTATTATATACCTCCCAAAGTATAAAGGTGGTGACCACACTGGGAACACAAGCCAGATCAGTTTCATGATCAATCCTTCTATTGTATTACAAGTCATTGCCACAAAATACAACGAGACAACAACCTTAGCCCAAGCCCCACACTTGAAAAACACCAACACAGCAAATACCGGCTCTAAGTAACCTACGGCATATTGAGACTGTGAGATCAAAAACAACAACTTTGAGAGCCAATAAATCAGCATTGTGACGAGTGACTATTAATCTAAAACACTGAATGCTTATCACAAATACGATTAGACACACTCCGGTCAGATCTGTCGTTATCTCAACCCTTCGTGCCCCACGTTGGGCGCCAAAAAGAACTGTTGTGGTTTAAGCCCCGGCTGTAAATTAAAACCACGCAGTCTACTTCCCCCCCCCCCCACTCCCCAGAGGGATGGGGAGGAGAATCGAAAGAATGTAACTCCCACGGGTTGAGATAAGAACAGTCCAGTAACTCAGGTATAACACAAATCACTGCTGCTGCCACCAATAATAATAATGATAAGAGAAATAACAAGGGAAGAAAATATGATACCGCTCGCCGGAAAAGAGCCCGACCGAAAAGAGGACGTGCCCTTCCGGGTAGCTCCCAGTTACATCCCCGGGCATGACGTGCTGTGGTATGGAATACCTCTTTGGCTAGTTTGGGTCAGGCGTCCTGTCCCTGCTTCCTCCCGGCCCCTCCTCCTCCCTGGCAGAGCATGAGACTCACAAAGTCTTTGGTCAGTCTAAACATCACTGTTATCAGCTTTGTTCCGAGGCTGAAAGTCAAAAACACAGTGCTGCAACAGCTACTAAGAAGGAGAAAAACTGACTGCTACTGCTGAACCCAGGACAGTCTCTCTCATAGGGCAGCAGAATATGCTGCTTGATTTCTTTTTTTGTTTAATTTGCATTTCCTTTTTTCATCACAAATGCATATAAACCAAACACCATGTGTGAATATTCCCAGTGTTGTATTTATAATGTTTCAAACCAAAAGCCTATATTCTATGCATACAAGGAAACTTCAGAAACAGCCACATCTTTTATGTCTTCTTATATTTCACTCTAGTCCTCCTAGTTGTGCTCTTCTGCTGATGTATTATGCTATGGTGTGAGCAATTGCTATCAGTAACCAACTGGATTCACCTCACATGTTGGAAACTTTATCAATTGTTCTTCTAAAGTACATTAATAAATATAAAAAAGAAGATGAATTCAGACAAAATATCAAGCAAATGGATGTGCTTGGATTAATTACTACCTGAAATCATTATGATTAGGTTATGAATCCATAAAGACAATGCACAGAGATACAAGGGGTTATTGTAAGAACTTCTTTAATGCCATTTTGCTTTCATTCTTTACATCACAAAGCTAGTCATGCTAACAGACACATAGGGGATGCCCCATCAGAAAAAACAGTCACAGAAAGATTCCTTCCACAGGAGGACATGGAAGATCCATATAGCCTACCTAGAATATGTTTTTCTGTTACCAAAATCCTAAAGAGATAACATCATCCATATAGTATCCATGTTAAGTTCTTTGGTGCATCCATAGTGAGGAAAAACTAACTTTAAATTAGTTGTTTGAGCTCCATACTGTCAAGGACATTTTGAACAGTTAAAAATTGCCTTCTCCTTTCTTAATTATATATAACCCATACAATTGATTGAACAGATACAGTTACCTCTTTTCAATTTCTGTTTTCAAAGACACAGAACTGCTGTGGGGAAGCCTGTGGGTGGAAAACATGCTAAGAAACAGAAAAATGATTATGAGAAAGAAACTACATCTCAGAAATACGAATCAAATTACCAAATACTGTATAGATACTATGGATTATCTAAAATCTTATAGATTCTACATGGTGCTATTACTCTAGGAAAGAAAGTAGAGTCCTAGGCTTGAATTATGGTACTGCCCTGATGGCTTTGAGCTGAAAGGTGTGACATAAACACTATTAGTTGTCCTGATTATTAAGCTTTCAAAGATAAGTGAAGGATGCAGTTCCATTTTCCATTTGAATTTCCAATCAAATAAAAGTGCTAGAAAGTGTAATTTTAAAAAATATGCTGAGATTTCTTGGCACACCAAACCAAGATAGGTGATTCTAGGTCACATGTCCTTTCAGGCAACAATGAAGGGCAATACTTTATGTTATAGGACACTCTACCCTCAGCATCACCTACAGCAGGTACTCAGTATTATGATCAGTTAAAGAAAATGAATATAAATAGTATGACATATGGCTCTGGCAGCCGTCTGGTTAGAATGCATGACTGGTCATAGAGCAACACAGAGTTAGCTGGAGAATTAATTACAGTTAAGTATATTCTTATAGTTCTACTTGCTTCTTAATTCAAGGTCTCACAGCTTGTACAAGATATATTATACATAAGATAGCAATTAACAAAAATATGAGGAAAGAGTAAATTCAGATGTTCATGTTATGGTAGATCAGCTGTAAGAGTAGGAGCCCCTCTTTGTAGAAACAACTAGTATAGCAAGTTTTTCTTTGGTTGCAAACAGAGTAACTGATGCAGTGCCAGTCAGTGTGCTACTACCTCTGAGGTAGTACCTCCTTCAGTTAACCTAAGCACCAAGCCATCACCAGAAAATCAACCAGCACTGACTTTTTTTTAAAGGAAGATATCCTTCTTTTATAGCAGAGGAAACAAGGGGAAAAAATGAATCTTTTTTTTTTTTTGCCCATCACTGGGGAAAAAGCACAGGCTCTTCTCTTACCATCACCTGAGAAGCACTATCAAAATAATCTCCGTAGAATTATGATCTCTGCCTTGGAAAACTCTTATTCTTTTTCCCTCCGACAGACATTTACTGCCAGATTTTCTCTTGTCCTTCTTTGCATAACACAGTTAATTTTATGATAAGATCATAGAATCATAGAATCAAAGAATCATAGACAAGTTAGGGTTGGAAAGGACCTTAAGATGATCTAGTTCCAACCCCCCTGCCATGGGCAGGGGCACCTCACTCTAAACCATGCCTGGCTCTGTCCAACTTGGCATTGAACACAGCCAGGGATGGAGCATTCACAGCTTCCCTGGGCAACCCATTCCAGTGCCTCACCACCCTCCCAGTAAAGAATTTCTTCCTTATATCCAGTCTAAACTTCCCCTGTTTAAGTTTGAACCCGTTACCCCTTGTCCTGTCACTACAGTCCCTGATGAAGAGTCTCTCCCCAGCATCCCTATAGCCCCTTTTCAGATACTGGAAGGCTGCTGTGAGGTCTCCACGCAGCCTTCTCTTCTCCAGGCTGAACAGCCCCAACTTTCTCAGCCTATCTTCATAAGCGAGGTGCTCCAATCCCCTGATCATCCTCATGGCTCTCCTCTGGACTTGTTCCAACAGTTCCATGTCCTTTTTATGTTGAGGACACCAGAACTGCACACAATACTCCAAGTGAGATCATGCTCCTCTTGATGCAGCCCAGAATACGGTTGGCTTTCTGGGCTGTGAGCGCACACTGAAGCCGGCTCATGTTCATTTTCTCATTGACCAACACCCCCAAGTTGTTCTCCGCAGGGCTGCTCTGAATCTCTTCTCTGCCCAACCTGTAGCCATGCCTGGGATTGCTCCAACCCAGGTGTAGGACCTTGCACTTGGCATGGTTAAACTTCATAAGGTTGGAATCAGCCCACCTCACAAGCATGTCAAGGTCCCTCTAGATGGCATTCCTTCCCTCCAGCATATCAAGTAACCACACAGCTTGGTGTCATCGGCAAACTTGCTGAGGGCGCACTCAATCCCACTCTCCATGTCACCGACAAAGATGTTGAACAAGACCAGTCCCAACACTGATCCCTGAGGGACACCACTCGTTACTGGTTTCCAACTGGACATTGATAAATTGACCACAACTCTTTGCGTGCGGCCATCCAGCCAGTTCTTTATTCACTGAGTGGTCCACTTATCAGTCATGGTTTAAGCCCAGTCGGCAACTCAGCCACACAGCCCATTCGCTCACTTCTCCCCCTTCCAGCTCCCGGAGGGATGGGGAAGAGAATCAAAAGAATGTAACTCTCACGGGTTGTGATAAGAACAGTCCAGTAACTAAGGTATAACACAAACCACTACTGCTGCCACCAATAATAATAATGATAAGGGAAATAACAAGGGAAGAGAATACAACTGCTCACCACCCGCCAACTGATATGCAGCCAGACCGAGCAGTGATCTAGCCCCCAGTTGTACATCCTGGGCATGATGTGTTGTGGTATGGAATATCTCTTTGGCTAGTCTGGGTCAGGTGTCCTGTTTCTGCTTCCTCCCGGCTTCCCCTCCTCCCGGACAGAGCATGAGACTGAGAAAGTCCTTGATCAGAGTAAACATTAATTAGCAACAACTAAAAACATCGGTGTCATCAGAGCTATTCCCAGTCTGAAAGTCAAAAACACAGCACTGCACCAGCTACTAAGAAGGAGAAAAAATGACTGCTACTGCTGAACCCAGGACAGTATCAAATTGATGTCTCTCAAATTTAGAGACAAGGATGTCATGTGGGACAGTGTCAAACGCTTTGCACAACTCCAGGTAGATGACATCAGCTGCTCTGCCCTTGTCCATCAGTTCTGTAGCCCCATCCTAGAAGGCCACCAAGTTGGTCAGGCAGGATTTCCCCTTAGTGAAGCCATGCTGGCTGTCACCAACCACCTCCTTGTTTTTCATGTGCCTTAGCATGCCTTGCAGGAGAATCTGCTCCAAGAGTTTGCCAGGCACAGAGGTGAGACTGACTGGTCTGTAATTCCCCGGGTCATCCATTTTCCCCTTCTTGAAAATGGGGGTTATATTTCCTTTTTTTTCCAGTTGTCGGGAACTTCACCTGACTGCCATGATTTTTCCAATATGATGGACACTGGCTTAACAACTCCGTTTGCCAGCTCCTTCAGGACCCACGGATGGATTTCATGAGGTGCCACGGACTTGTGTATTTTCATTTTCTTAAGATTGTCTTGAACCAGATCCTCTCCCACAGTGGGCCTAGGGTCTTCATTCTCACAGTCCCTGCGTCTGCCTTCCAAGAATGTTTGGAAAAAGTTGAAAAGACCTTAAGATCATCTAGTTACAACTCCCTTGCCATGGGCAGGGACACCTCACAGTACACAATGTTGCCCAAGACTCTGTCCAACCAATCCTTGAACACTGCCAGGGACAGAACATTTAATTCTTTGGGCAATCTATTCCACTGCCTCACCACCCTCACAGTGAAGAACTTCTTTCTTACATCTAAACCTGAACTTCCCCCGTTTAAGTTTAAATCCATTCCCCCTTGTCCTTTCACTACAGCTCCTGATGAAGAGTTCCTCCCCAGCATCCTTGTAGGCCCCCTTCAGATACTGGAAGGCTGCTATGAGGTCTCCACGCAGCCTTCTCTTCTCCAGGATGAACAGTCCCAACTTTCTCGGCCTGTCTTCATACAGGAGGTGCTCAGCCCCCGAACATCCTCATGGCCCTCCTCTGAATCACTTCTCCACCAAACCACTGGCTGTGAAAGATATTCCTTAGTTACAGTATTAGCAAGCAGGGGCTTTATGTTGTTGCAATTATAATCCATAATAAAACAGTTAATTTGTTGGGTTAACTGCTATGGTCTTAACTATTGAAAGTCCTTAGTATTTCAGAAAATTATTTCAGAAATCCCCACCCTTATTACAAGCAGGAATCTTTTTTGTCTGCTACAGACTTCACTGATTGTGTCTTAGGGTATTTTTATGTTTTGGAAGGTATCATTTATGTTGTAGAGGAACTTAAAACCGGCTTCAT
This sequence comes from Psittacula echo, assembly GCF_963264785.1. Lineage (NCBI taxonomy): Eukaryota > Metazoa > Chordata > Aves > Psittaciformes > Psittacidae > Psittacula > Psittacula echo. The sequence continues at coordinate 88,822,444 of NC_137737.1, read as the reverse complement.
TATGTCAGAAGAAAGGCCTATCAAACATCTTTGTATCCAGTCTTTGATAGTAACAAATAGCAGAAACTTGCAGAACACATTAAGAACCAAGCAGGAGGTAGCACTATTTGTCAGCAACAGCATCCTGGGTTACATCCATCTGCAGTTCAAAGATTTCTTAAATCACAGATCATGCTCTTGTAATTAGACATCTGCCATAGATTTTCTTCGGCAAACTTGTTAAGATGCTTTTGGAAGTCTTGGAAACACACAGCACCCACAATGTCTTGCAGGAAGGAGTTCCTTGCCTTACCTACAGAGACAATAACTGCTTTATTTTGCTTGTTTTGAAGTTATCTCCTGCTAGTTTCATTTTAGGTTTCTGTCTTTATTGAACTTCAATAAATGAGGCACTGTCATGTTCATGTGAGGCCATTAAACATAAACTTTTCGACTAGAAGCGGGATCACACCTATGATGTGTTTGAAAAATAAGTGTTTATTTGTAACATAGGTTGAACTCAGAAATACCCATTTAAGTACAAAGCACTGCAAGAAACACGTACATCATTTGACAGTAAATCAATATTAAATCTTGATATCTTTGATACCATTAGAGATGTATCTTGTTTTTCCTCACTTCATACATCACTTAGTAGATCTTCTGTTTTCTCCGCTATTAATTTGACTTCACTACAACCGTCTGATGGATTTGCTGTCCTTTATTCTGATGATAGTGCCATTTTCTGATGCCAGTATTGCTTTTGCTAAGGGGATTAGTATACATGAGACTCTGTTATTTGTCTTTGCACTATGAAACTACTGAAACAGCTATCCATCACTGACAGTTGTCTGATATGTTCTAAACAGAGCTTGCATTGGATATACCAGTGCATAAGTTATGCTGCTGAGGCCGTCAAATGATGCACAGCCTCTTCTAGAATCTGCATTACAGTATTAAATCCTGATTAACTGTGCACATTTCTGTCTCTCAGCCTCAGAAATTGCTTCTAATCAGTGATAACAGTCCCTTGCCACTCCCAGAAACCTTTGAATCATCAGCATATGCCTTTTGTCCAAGGGTCTTCCTTTTATATTAAGGGGAACCTGAAGAAAGATGCCTCATGTTCTGTGCAGTAATGTTTTCCATATTAGGTTTATTGAACCCTCTTTTGTTCAGGGACTGTTCCTAATGAAACAGGTTTTGAATTGTCTGCTTGTTGGGTGCTTGGTGGCTTGGGTTTTTTTTCTGTATTTTTGCTTTGGTTTTGGGGCTTCTTTTTTTTTTTTTTTTTTTTTTTTCCCTAAAATATCTATTTTTCCCCTAAAGACAAAGGTTTCCTTGTGGTCAAAGTAGAAAACTTTCCAGCTTCATGATTCTAAAGCTCACTTTCAATATTTTATTCTCTACTACTGGTTTTCAAGTATGTCATCCTATGCTTTATGCTAATATTGCTCGATTTGTTAATTCAGCAGTGCTAGTGAGCACTAGTGCTGGTGAAGCTGAGTAAAACTCTGCAGAGCTGAGAGGAAATTCTGCTTTAAGCTAGAAAACAAAGGAAGAGGTCAGCACAATAAATTAATAAAGGGTTTATTTCTAACCCAGCGTCAGTCTAGTGCACTCCTAGGATCCAATTGAACTGTGCAGTCAGCTTGTCACAACTTCTTTCTGTAAATAAAGCATTGTCAAAGTAGACTATTACCAGCATTAAGCCCCAAGTTAGAACAAGTATGAATGTGAAGGTAAGATCTGCTCCCAAAGCTACTCCCTCTCAGACTCCACTCCTCATCTTCTTGGAAAGAGAAACTCAGGGTGTAGTAGGAGTCGTCACACAGACAGGTCTTATTTCTCTGAAAATACTGTATGACAAGAAAAATAAAGCTTCCATATGTATGTAGATGGTTTGTAACATTTTATGCTCATGTTTAGGGTTCTGTGCTTTGTTAGAAATTTCAGGTGAGACAGTTGCTTTGTGCATGCCAAATTATTTTATTGTCTTTCTTCTCAGACATACACCATTCCATGGTGCTTGGGGAAATGGTTGAGTCACTATCCCCAGAGGTATGTAAAAGACATGTGGATGTGGCACTTAGGGACATGGTTTAGTGGTAGACTTGGCAGTGCAAATGGTTGGACTCAATGATCATAGAATCATAGAAGAGTTAGTGTTGGAAAGGACCTTAAGATCATCTAGTTCCAACCCCCGTGCCATGGGTAGGGACACCCCACACTAAAACATGTCACCCAAACAATTCTATGAGTCTACGAGTCCATGAGGCTATGAGTCTATGGTCAAAACTTGCTTGCTGCATTGATCCATAAGGCTTTAATTTTACTTTTGGTGATGCCTCCAATAATCTTTCTAAACTGTGTCAAACTGCAACCAAAATAGGTGTGTTAACGTTCCCTTTGTTCAGATCTTTGCATTTTTCTGCAGTACAAAGATAAAAGCTTTAGGAACAAAAATATGCTATAGGACTAGTATCCTTCATTACTTTCTGATGTTATTGTCATATGACATAATTTCCATATGAAGTATTTTGGGACAGTGTCAACTCTGAAACATTACAAGCACAGCACAATGATCTAACAACTGTACTGTGTAAGCTGCCTGGAGTCAGAAATGCTCCACCCACCACCTAACCCACCTTTTGTTATTTGTTTTGGTTTTTTTTTCTCCAGAATACAAAACTACAGATTTAAATTGTTTGCCAAAAATCCAATGAAATTAGATATTATTAGAAATGCATAGTCCGATTCCTTCATTATAAATAGAGCCAGACATCATAAAACAAGAACTTACCAAAGGCAGTTGAAATGTTCCTACATTTGAAATTTGGAAAGAGATTACATGTAGGGCAGGGTGAGGGAGGTGACAGATGATGACACTTTCTTCACAATGTGTCGAAACAAGACCACAAATCAGAAAACCCTAAAGTGTACAATCCTGAAGTGTTCTGGATGTACATTCACTTTGCACTGTATTCATGTATATTTTAAAGTCACTGATATATTTTTTATATTTTTGGGAAGAACTATATGAATTTCTATTACCCAAGTTCTCAACAAGGTCAGTAGCTGCTTAAAATCAACAAAAGCAAGTATTATCATTTAAGACACAAACATTGTTTGAAAGCTGAAACAAATATTTCAGTAAATCCATGGTTTCTAATTCTGTCAGGGTCTAAGTATTTCAATGAACTTACCTGTGTGTGTAAACTGTATTTTCCTAACTATAGTCTAACTATAGTGTGTTGAAATATATTTTAAATTAATTTGTCCATTTCAATTCTTGTGGGTTTTTTTTTATTTTGTTAGTCTGTATTTCTCTCCTTTCTTGTTGGGAAACCTGAAAGTGTTCTGGCACAGTGTTTTGTCAGATGCATGACAGCATGAAAGCATCACATATGTCAGAACTGTGTCATTATGGAAAAAAACCCCTACATCTTCATTGGAAACACCCCTTATATTTTTTGCTCAAAACCACCACCTGCTGTCTGCACCAGCTTGCTCTGAATAATCTCTTAAATTTCCATTGGGTCTAAGGTGGCTTTATGTCTTCACAAATCAGTTTGCTGAGATTCAGCATGTTTTACCCTGGGCACATTCATTTTATAACAATGGCTTCCTGTTGTGAAGCAGAACTAAAGAGAATCATTTGTCTGTGTGCAGTTAAGGTCTTCAACACAGACTGCTACCATCCTCATAGCCCTTAATTGTTTGTGAGCAAACCCACTGCCTCACAAACCGTTGCTTCTCTTTTTATAGTGTAATTTAGAAAAAAAAAAATATATCGGTGAGCTGTGTTTTAATTTAATGGGCTTATTATATTCTACCACCAGCTGCCAAATAATCTGTAGACATGCATTATCTTTTTTGTGAATGTGCCCTAATAGAAAGAGAAAAGCAGAAAGGCTGTTTCTTAAGTGTGTGGCAAAGCAAAACAAACATTGACTTCTGGAAATAGCTATTAAAATAGATCATCTCTCTTGGGTATAGATTAATTAGCAAAGAAATACAAGTAGCATTTTTATTTAACCTCAGATAAAAAAAAAATTGAATCATTAATTAACACAATATCCTCAGCACAATACCATTCCATGGAGTGCTTAATCACACAAGTTCAGCATAGTTCAATGTAAAAGCTGGCTTTACCTTCAACATTCATCTCTTCCTCCAGGGTTATCTTTCAAACACTCAAACATCCCAATGCCCAGAGTTTTAATTTAGACCCTTCTCCATTTCAACATCTTAACTCAAAACTGGGGTGCTTCTCATTCAGGGACCTGTATTTCTCCCACTGATTCAGTCTTGGTAATTGGTATGTGGATGGGACTTCATAGGTATTTGTCTGCCTAAATTCCTCTGTAAATTACTTTTTTGCTTGTTAGACAGCACATAATACATGCCAGGGTGATTAACAAAAAATGGTGACTGTGTGCGTTGTAGAACATTCAGGTAACTAAAGCGTTCATTGACAATGGAAGACTTCTGAGATTTTTTTTCTGGGTTTAAGGACTATTGCACATAAAGCAGGCCAATGTGATTGTCTCTTTAAATCTCTCCTTCTCCAAAGGGACCACCAAAACACAATTCTGAATTTGCTCATTCTGAATCAAAAAAGTTTTAATTTATTTCCCATAAAGACCTAACTTCTTGATAACACGACTGCTAAGTGACAGTCCCTTGGCCGTCATACCTTGCCAGGTAGGGTCTTGGCATTCCTACCATGCCCTAGTGCCACTTGAACCTGCATTTCCTATATCCTCACATGCAGAGCGTCACATACAAGAGATATAAAAGTTCTCCTGGAGACAAGAATATTTAAGAAGAATAGATGGATGTAGAGATGGTATTGATACATACCCTAACCTATCCAGATTCCTTATAACAAATCAACAAAAAGGTTGCCTCAGGAATACCCGCTGACTAACAAGTCACTTCGAATGAAGATTCTTACTGTATAGCTCTAAACATTCTGACTCTTCCAGGTGGTTGTTTTGAATCTTACTTTGAATTCGTTAACTTTCTTTCTCATGTATAGAGAGTATGACTTTCAGAAAAAGGTTTCTCAGAGGCTGAATTGCAACATAAGTGGCTGCAATTGCTATTAAACTTGTGTGGTAAATACCATAGTAAAATTACTATACATCAACTACAGAAAAAAAATTATTAATAAAAATTACTATATGATTTAAATTACTCCCGAGATATTTGTGTCTCATCTATCCCATTCCTTTTTCTTCCCTTGTCATTCTTCCTCAAATTCTCAAACAGCCAGGAAAGAAAATCTACAAGTCACATTTTATTTGAGATACACCTTATTTTAAATCTGAAAATCCTCTATTTGGTGGATATTTTACAAATCTAAAAGAGAGGACAGTTAAATCATTCATTGCAATTGTTTACTTCTTCCTCTTTAATTATTATGTAATTCGGTAAAGCTCTGACCCATCATCTGGTACATTTCTTAAAGTTAAACTCTTGCAAGCTAATAAAAGAGAGAACTGTATGACAGCATGATGCCGAGCTTAAATATCTCTTAAAGATCACTTCATGAACTCAGTTTCTATATATTTTAAATTTCTTTACTCCCGAGGGATCCTGAAGTTTATCTGTAATACAAATAAACCCAAATTCAAACTAGAAAAATATTCACAAAATACATAGGTATGGATTGTACTGAAACTGATTATACACTTTGCATTAATATAAGAAAAAAAAAACAGGTGCAAATGTAAGTTTGCTTGTTTCTGACACCTGTCCTCATTTACAGTGTTCCCAGCATGAAGCAGCCAGATGTGACTAGTACTAGTCATTTTACAAAGACTGAAAGTTTTCCTATCATTGAGTTTGTCTTTGAGTGAAAATTCAAAAACCTGGAAGTTTAAATAAATAGAGTAACTTAGAAAACAGAATGGATGTGAATGTGAAACAAATTAAATCACTGTATCTGACAGCCCAGAAAAAAAGTGAAATGAAGCTTACAGAAGATATCTTTACAGAAGAACTATTTGCAAGAATGATGTTTTTCAGAACAAAACTGAGGGTTGCATTTTCATGCATGGTCATTCTACCTTAAGTCAGTGTAAGAATGACTTTTCATAATGCATATTGGAAGAAGTTGGTGCTCAATATTCTAAATTCAGATACAACAAAACCAATCTTCTTTAATGGGAATACCTCAGGCAACCTAGACCATATATATTGACAGCAAAATCCTGAACTCACTAGAAGAAGGTATACTTTTGCCAAAAGTTGATAATCCAGTTTTAAATGAGTAGGCTAAGGAAGCCTACAATTAGACCTCTGATATTTGTAGTAAAAGGCACAAACAAGCTTTCATTCCCTGCTTTATATCACTTCAGCAGGATGTGCTGGTTACCTATATCACAGTATCACAGTATGCTAGAGATTGGAAGGGACCTCAAAAGATCATCTAGTCCAATCCCCCTGCCAGAGCAGGAACACCTAGATGAGGTTACACAGGAATGTGTCCAGGCGGGTTTTGAATGTCTCCAGAGAAGGAGACTCCACAACCCCCCTGGGCAGCCTGTTCCAATGTTCCGTCACCCTCACTGAGAAGAAGTTTCTTCTCAAGTTTAAGTGGAACCTCTTGTGTTCCAGTTTGTACCCATTATCCCTTGTCCTATCATTTTTTGCCACTGAGAAGAGCCTGGCTCCATCCTCGTGACACTCCCCCTTTATATATTTATATACACTAATAAGGTCACCCCTCAGTCTCCTCTTCTCCAAACTATAGAGACCCAGCTCCCTCAGCCTTTCCTCATAAGGGAGATGCTCCACTCCCTTAATCATCTTAGTTGCCCTGTGCTGGACTCTCTCCAGCAGGTCCCTGTCCTTCTTGAACTGAGGGGCCCAGAACTGGACACAATATTCCAGATGTGGTCTCACCAGGGCAGAGTAGAGGGGAAGGAGGACCTCTCTTGACCTACTGACCACCCCCCTTCTAATACACCCCAGGATGCCATTGGCCTTCTTGGCCACAAGGGCACAGTGTTGGCTCATGGTCATCCTGCTGTCCACTAGGACCCCCAGGTCCCTCTCCCCTACACTGCTCTCTAACAGGTCGTTCCCCAACCTATATTGGAACCTGGGGTTGTTCCTGCCCAGATGCAGGACTCTACACTTTCCCTTGTTATATTTCATCAAGTTATTCCCTGCCCAACTCTCCAGCCTGTCCAGGTCTCGCTGGATGGCAGCACAGCCTTCTGGTGTGCCAGCCACTCCTCCCAGCAATATCCAGACTTCCATTATAAAAAGTGGTTAATAGTGCTGAGTACTGGAGCCTTGAGATATTCAGGTGTTAAAACACACTTGAAATACTGAAAAACTAGACTTCTTGAAGATATTAAATATGGCTACCAGAACCAGTGGTATCAGCCATAAAACATTACTTTTAAAATACAGGGCACTAATTAATATACACTGCCATGTCTAAACAGGCTCAGAGTAATTCAAGCATACAAAATACACAAAATTCAATAATATATGTATTCTCATCAAGATCAAATCCAAAATGGCTAAAATAGATATAATACTCACACTTCTGAGTGATGCAAAGGAGGACTGATCTGTAAAATTCAATACTTTTGTTTATTAAGCCAGGGAATCTGATGCCAAAATATCTCTCCCAATGGTTTGGCATCTCATAGGCATTTCAATTTTAATAGAAAATATGAAAACTAATTCAATTCACATTTTCTCAGCCACTGCATTTTATTATAGATCTTTATTTACATGATTAAGAATATTTGGAAGTTGCTGACAGAAGAAAAAAAAAATACCATTCTTCTAAAAGGTGATTTTTTATTTTAGTGCTTACTTTATTCTTCTGTTTCTGATTTTTGTCTTCAGATATATAGCTAATACAACAGTCAACTTTTCTTCCTTCTGGTTCATGACTTCTTATGGAAATTATAGGTGCTGAAAGTATACCTAAAACTTTAACAAAGTTTTGAGTTTACGTCTAATACATCTGGTTTTTTAATTCTGACTGGCTGGCCTAGCATGGAAAAAGCTATTAGATTTCACTGAGACACTTATTTTTGTAATATCAGCAGAACCGGATTTGGAAAGGTTAAATTTGTTCTTCCTTGTTCAAAAATCATTTTATACAAAGCAAAAGAATGGTCTGTTATGCTTTTAGATGTATGTATGAAGAAAGTACCATCAGACTCTTAAAAAGCTGCTGAAAATGACACATTTATGAAAAAAACAAGCAAACAAAAAAATGTTGCAGTACTTTTAATCAAAAATATCTAAATAACCTTGATGTGACACTTAAATTTTATTATTTTATTCTAATAGGCAGCTATGGTACTTTTGCTATGCCACTTCTGTAATAATGTGTATATTGCTTATAAAGACTTTTGCTTTTCAGGGAAATATCACCTACTTATGTATGAAAAGTATTGTATTACAGTGAAGATTTTAAAATCTAATTAGAAAGTTAAAGCTAGATTAGAGCAACTCTATTACTTTGCATTTCTTTTAATGAACTGTTTTTTCTCCTCAGATTCCATTTTCAAGGAGCCCAAATATAATGAAGGTGTCAAGAAGGCTTATTATTCTCAACATCTCAGTAGTTAATTATCATAACTTTGTTAGCGATGATTTAGAATCCTTCTCATTATTTTGAATCAGTAATGTAATTAGTGTCAACATGATTTCTAGCAGGTGAACCCTGGGTTAGAAAAATTTTAAAAGTTTTATTTTTTCATAGTTTAATGTTTTTTGTCCTTCATTTATACCTTTATTTTGCTTTTTATTTATTGATTTGATTTGGTCTCCACAAAAATTAAACAGAAAAAAATTTAGAAATCTAATCTTACTAACATGGAAATATCCTTATGACACTAATAACTTCATTAAAGACCCATATAAAGTTGTTGCAAGCTTTTATAGGTGCAACATTTTTAAGTAAAAAATTTCAAAACAACACATCATATTTCTACTTTTTTGTCTTCAGCCAATATTAGTTGCTATTTTATAATGGTATTATCATGATGTATAAAAAATGAAGCTGATTCCCCCACTTCCCAGTCTGTGCAATTGAAACCAGGCAAATGCTAACAAGCCATAGAAAGCATTAAATAAATTCTTTGAATTTATACAATATTCAACATTATTATTCTACCTTTGTGAAAAGCACTTGGGGAAAAGTCTGAGTAGAATCTTTATGTGTTATGCAGTAAGTGCTCTTACTGCACACATTATTTCCTGTTAGTGGCAGATCTCCTGCAAAATTGTTCAGCATTGTTCATGGGGCACCTTTTCCTTTCCTGCACTGGCCCAGGGAATGAAGGTATACATGGGGAAAAATTCCCACTATTGATCATATGGGAGCATCATATCTTGTTAATTCAGAGACAGTTGGGCTATGGTATAGATTTTCTTTGCACATGTAGTCTGTGTCTACACTTATGAGATTAACAGTGCTGAGGAACAGACAAAAGAGTCCATGGCATGATTTTTGGCTTGCCCAACTCTCATGGTCCTAAAAAACTTCCATGCAAGGTGCGTTGGTCAGTTTGGGTGAAACTGGTCTGTTTTGGGTGTGAAGAGAGCTCAATAGTATGGGTGCTGCTTTTGTGTGGCAGATGGACTTAGTGCCAGACAACAGGCACTTCAGTTAAAGCACAACTAAACTTCAGAAGAAATATTAACTTCTTTTCCTTAATTAATTTAATCTCAGACTCATCAGAACATTTAGACAGCAAAGAAGTTTATGTTCTCTGTCCTGCTCTAACTTTAATAGCCTATATTATATTCTCTTAATTTTTCTTCTCCAAAGGTAACCAAGCTTTCAATGCTTGGCTATTATATGTTGCTGTAAAGTTAATTACAAAGCGTCAGTATAATTTCTTCTTGATGTGATGTGAATACCAAGGACTGAAAGACATCTTAGTTATATGACAGTGTTTGCCTGGCATGAATGAATAAGATTTTCCCTTTGTAAGCTAATCAGTCTGACTTTGTTCTGACAACAGATCAATGGACACCAAGTCCTTCAGTCTGTGGAACCAGAGATGTACCAGCAAAACTTCTTCCTTTCATTTCATCACAACTCACTGCAGTTACACCCATTATGTTCACGGGGTGAAACTGCTAAAAAAGTCCTTCCTCTTTCAAGGAAGTTGAAGAGGATCGGGGTGTGGATTTTGTTATTTTGGGAGGGGGTAGGAGTTTGTTTGTTTTGTGGGATTTTTTTTTTCAATAGCCATGTGTTCAGGTGGCAAAATAATAATTGGCTTTGGGTTTCTTCTGTATTTATTAATATTTCTTCTCAGTGGTTAATCAAACAATAATAATTTAAATATATACATGATCTGGATATTTATTCCTAATGCAGAAAGTCAGAGAAAAAATTGTGTAATTGGTCAACATAAGACCATGTAAGACATGTTTCTGCTTTCTCTACATTATAAAAGACCCAAAAAACCCCCACCTTTTTCCAAGCACTATTGCATGAATTATGTATTGTAACCAATGTAATGTGAAAAGTAGGGGACTAGAACAAGACATGAAAGGGAAGGAAGTTTAAGATCAACTCTCTTAAGCATTGGATGAAGATATCCTTTGGTCTGCTCAAATAAGTGTTCCTTCTTAAGTTTTGCGTTCACGTTTATATTGATATAAAGACCATAAATTTTGCATAAGGTCCCTACCTCTTTTAGAGATTTTGTCAGACACATATTTTCACACTTCTTCTGCACTAGCTTATTTACAATAAGAATTGGGACTTCATCTCTTTCCTTCCTAAAACAACACTGATTTCCTACAGGTAAGTTCTTCATGGCATGTTACACTTCATAATTTGGCTAATGTAATATTCAGAAACAGCAATCTGGCATCTTTACTGTCTGTAAAATGAAAGTATATAGTCCATAGCCAAAAAATAAAACCCAATAAAACAAATTATATGTGGACACAAACTACGAGAAAATTATTGGCTGAAAACATGAACAAAGGACAGGATGAGCTCAGAAAAAGCCCTTCAAAATCTGAAGGGGGAGGAGGAAAAAAGATAATTCCTTCAATCAGAGCAAATTGCCCCAGACCAGTCCATTTTATTGCATTTTCACTGTGGGATTTTGTCACTAAAGTTTTTCAGGATTTAAGATAATACAGAGCCGAGCCTTAATGAAAAGGAGGCTACTACTGCTTTCTGTGCTAGAACTGTAAAATAATCCTCTAACTACCTTTGTCTAAAGATCAAATGACACCTTCAACTACGGTATCAGCAGTGTAAAACTGAAAGAACAGCTATTTTACTCTACTGTTCAGTAATGTGTGCATTAGCATCCCTAAGGGTGTATTTATGGGGATATACCAAATTATTCCAGAGGAGCTATAACTGTCTTTTAAATCAATGATGCATGCACTAAGGACTCCTTAAGTACTCATTGACAGTGTCATGCCAAACAGCTCCCTTGAGACCTGCACTGAGGGAGATCTTCCATTTTCAGTGGTAGATAGAGTACTTGGTTACAGGGACCTAGCTACAGCACCACCTCTGTTAAGCTGAAGTCATCCTGATCCTCAATATTAGCACTGAATGAAAAATTCTACTAGCTAATGTAGATTCTTAAAAGCTTACTTAATTGCAATATTCAGTGTCTGCCTCAGAATCGTAGAATTATAGAATCATAGGGGGATTTGGGTTGAAAGGGACCTTAAAGATCATCCAGTTCCAACCCTCTGTCACAAGCAAGAACACCTTCCACTAGACCAGGTTGCTCAAAGCCCCATCCAACCTGGCCTTGAACACTTTCAGGGATGGGGCAGCCACATATTCTCTGAGCAATCTGTTCCACCCTTATAGTAAAGAGCTTCTTCCTAATACTTAATCTAAATCTCCCCTCATTCAGTTTAAAGCCATTCCCCTTGTCCTGTGACTACATGCCCTCGTAAAAAATCCCTCTTGTAAGCCCCCTTTAGGTACTGGAAGGCTGCCTTACCATCTCCACTAAGCCTTCTCCAGGCTTAGCAAGCCCTAAGCTCTCAGGCTGGTTTCATGGGAGAGGCCCTCCAGCCCTCCATCCCTCTGATCATCTTCACAGCCTCCTCTGGACTCACTCGAGGAGGTTCAGGTCCCTTTTGTGGAGGAGCCACAGAGCTGAACACCGTACTGCAGGCAGGGTCTCATAAGAGTGGAGTACAAGGGGAGAATCACCTCCCTTGACATTCTGGTGATGCTTCTTTTGATGTAGCCCAGGAAACAGCTGTCTTTCTGAACTGTAAGCACACACTGCTGGCTCATGTTGACCTTTTCATCAACCGGTACTCCCAAGTCCTTCTCTGCAGGGCCGCTCTCAATCCATTCTCTCGCCAGCCTGTGTTTGTGCATCAGATTGCCTAGACCCAGATGCAGGCCCTTGTACTTGACTTCGTTGTGCTTCATGAGGTTGGCATTGGCCCACCTCTCAAGTGTGTCAAGGTCCCTGTGGATGGCATCATTTTCTTCAAGCGTATCAACTGAACCACACAGCTTGGCGCCATCAACAAACTTGCTGAGGACATGCTCAATCCCACCGTCCATGTCACTGACAAAGATATTAAACAACTCCAGTCCCAATACCAACCCCTGAGGGACACTACTCAGCACTGGTCCCCGTTTGGACATTGAGCCATTGACAACTCTTGTGAGTGTGACAATCCATCCAATCCCTTATCGACCAAATGCTCCATCTCTCAAATCCATGCCCCTTCAAATTAGAGACAAGGATGTCATGTGGGACAGTGTCAAATGCTTTGCACAAGTCCAGGTAGGTGACATCAGTTCCTCTTCCCTTATCCATCAATGCCACGGCCCCAATGTAGAAAGCACCAATTTTTTCAGTCACAATTTGCCCTTTGTGAAGCCATGTTGACTGTCAGAAATCACCCCCTTATTGTTCATATGCCACAGCATAATTTCCAGGAGGATTTGCTCCATGATCTTGCCAGGCACTGAGGTGAGACTGACCAGTCTAATACAATTCAAGGGAGTAAAAAAGCTAACATGAAAATTTGGTTTTTTTTTCCTTAAGCAACATTGTAAAAGAAATGTTCCTCATAAGAAAGAGGAAAAGTTAGTAGTTTATTTATTAGCTCTTTTTCAAAACAGGTAGAACATTTATAATCTTGCTTTATAGAAGCTTAGTAAAATTCTGTCTTCCCCCACTGCTCTGAACTAGCTTAAAGGAACTAAAACACGCATGCATGTGCACACGCACACACACACACACACATAAACAGTTTCCTCCAGAAGACTGAACCAGAAGAAATTAGATAAAATCATGTCTCCTAATGGAACAAATTGACCTTCTTTAAGAAGATATGACAATTTTTGAAAAGCATACGTGTTTACACATAGGCATAAACAAAACTCCAGGAACATTGCATATAAACCCACAGGCATTAATTTAGGAGGTAAACATATATGTCTCAATATAAGTGATATAAATTTAACTCTACTTGTACCTCTTAGCAGCAAAAGGTGTCTTTAATCACCTCCTGCAGGAGTTACTCAGGCACTAATGCAGGAACCTTGTACAGCTATAGTTGTGAAAAGAGTGAGAGAGAATTATAGCTATCCATTTTGCTTATATTTTGCATTAAATAAATGTCTTTACTTGCCTGGGGCAGCCTATAGTCCTGCATGTCAGACAGCCAGCTTGTCTAGAGTAGGGGCTTGACACCTCATCGGAGGATTGTCACAGCCACCATGGAGATTCCATCAACTTTAATTGGATTGGCAGCTTCTGCTAAACCTGGGGAACAGTATTTGCTCTACACAAGGGCTTGTATGTGGGACAGGCATGACAAGAGCATTGGAAACAGGAGCACCTCTGTTAAGGACATGACATATTGGAGAGACAAAATCACACTTACGTGAAGGCATCTGCTCTTTGGTGGTATATGCAATCTTGGGCATCTCAGGTCTTTGTTATTGTTATTTTCAAAGGTCAGCTAACATTTGGAAAGTTGCAAGTGGAAGTAAACTATTTAGTAGAGTTTTTTGTATTTTTTCCTATTATATTTCTTTGTAAAAGTTAAACCAGGAGTACCCAATGCCCAATGCCCACACTCCCATGTGTACCATACTGGTTCAGGTATCTGTGACAGCCAAATATCACTTTCTTTGCTAAAACAGCCAGATAAAATGCTAAGCCTAGAAGTATGTCCTGCAGCCCTTAGACTAAATATCAGTCTATAAATTCTACTGATGCCTCATTGGTGTGGAAATACCTGGGACTTACAATCAGTTGTGCTCTACCAGATTGCAATAATATCATGTTTTCTTTAACACAAAAGTCTTTACTTTTATGTTACCATAGATAAATGTTAGGCTTTCAAGAATCAGCACCCTGACAGAGAGATAGTATTTGTTGAACACTACCTCTTGGTAATACAGTGTCCATTTTTCCTCAATGGTTTTGATAAGGTAGTTTATTCATCTCCAGTGTACAGTGTTAAACTGGGATGTTATGCCAAATTACATTAAATGAAGATTTGTCTTGCTTCTAAAGGGACATTGAGCTTGAATTAGCAATGTCTACTTAATTTGAAAGACAGTAAAATGTTGTGAATCTTAAAAAAAATTCAGCAGTGCAAAATAGAATGGCATAGCAGAGTCCTCGCTGTCCAAAGTTCACCACTTACACCCTGTCAGTGATCAGGAGGTGTAGCACAAATGAAAGGGATAATTTTCAACTTAATTTCAATCCAGTTTCAGCAGTAATTGCTACACATTACCCTATTGCTTATTAGATTTTTAAAACCACCACCACATACACACCCATTCGGCCTTTTCATTTGGGTTTCTGAAATAAATGAGGTTTAAAACAGATCATAAATTTTTTTGGGTTTTTTTTTTTTTTTCCTCACTATCAGAAAACAATATAAAGAAAGTAAACTGCATTTTTGCTCTTGGAAGCAGAACTTTCAAACTTAACCTGGGCTTCGTATTGAGTGTTCCTTCATTAAAGCACTAGACATCTTTAACAAATCACATTTTGAAGTATATTGTTATTCCAATTAGAATCCCAAGGAAGTAATTGATGCTCAGAGTAGGTAATAAATGAGTAATATAAATTTAAGCAAACAAACTGAGGATATGCAGTCTTGTCACAATTCCCCAAAACCTAGAAATTCCAAGGAAAGATGAAAATATTCAGCCAGCTAGTTTATAAAAAGAGCACAGAAGTCCCAGAAGGATCACATTTTCCCTTCATCTCCTTTGATTACATCCCCATGCACTACAGATTTTTAGACAAGATTTATGCTCTTCATTTTCCCTGTGAATTGGGAGAATTAAGACAGCCAAGACAGCTTTCCCACTCTGAATCTTTAAATGAAGAATAGTATTAATGTCAGTGAATTCATATTTCCCTATCCAATGTATTGTTTCTCCACATTCACTGTATTATGTAAGTACTAAAATAAAGTAATCCATAGAAAAACAAAAAGAAAGAAAGTTTAAAGAAACATAATCTAAATCTCCATGATAGGTAACATTGTGGTCCCAAACCCACAAGGCCCAGGAATGCCTCGGGCATCATGATCATCCATAAAAGGCTGATTGAACTCTTGCTCCAAGTTATACCAGGGCCTTTCAGCCTAATTATTTGCATCTGAATTCTGTGTAGGTGACCAGGTCTTGGTACAGGGGGTGCTGCATGGGTGTTCTATGTGAGAAGATGTCAGGAGCTGCCCCATTCCGTAGAAAGCCGGTTCCAGCCAGGACTTCAGGACATGGCTGAGCCCATCAGCAAAGCTGATGATGCCTCTGCAAAAGTATTTTTAAGAAATGGCAAAAAATATGAGGAGGAAGGAGCAACAGAGAGGGACTGCTATGGACTAATCCCTGCACCACTCAGGGCAAGGGGATAGGAGAGGAGAATGGAGTGAAGGAATGAAACTGAGCCTGGAAAATGTAGGAGACAGATAGAAGGTGGTGTTTCAATCATTTTATCTTTGTTTCTCACTGCATAAATCTATTTTTGTTGGCAATAAATTAAATTAATTTTCTTCAAGTTGAGATTGTTTTTCTTTTGATGGTAACTGGCAAGCAATCTCTATGCCTTTGTCTCAACACACAGGCTTTTCCTGTCCTATTTTCTTCCCCTGTCCTGCTGAGGAGGGGGAGTGAGAAAGTGGCTGGGGGGGCAGCCAAGGTTAACCCATGGAAGCACCTCCAAATACCTGCCTTTCAGCCTCTTTCTATCACACAGTATCACAGTATCACAGTATCACAGTATGTTAGAGACTGGAAGGGACCTCAAAAGATCATCTAGTCCAATCCCCCTGCCAGAGCAGGAACACCTAGATAAGATTACACAGGAATGTGTCCAGGCGGGTTTTGAATGTCTCCAGAGAAGGAGACTCCACAACCTCCCTGGGCAGCCTGTTCCAGTGTTCTGTCACCCTCACTGAGAAGAAGTTTCTTCTCAAGTTTAAGTGGAACCTCTTGTGTTCCAGTTTATACCCATTACCCCTTGTCCTATCATAGTTTGCCATTGAGAAGAGCCTGGCTCCATCCTCGTGACACTCCCCCTTTATATATTTATATACACTAATAAGGTCCCCCCGCAGTCTCCTCTTCTCCAAACTATAGAGACCCAGCTCCCTCAGCCTTTCCTCATAAGGGAGATGCTCCACTCCCTTAATCATCTTAGTTGCCCTGTGCTGGACTCTCTCCAGCAGGTCCCTGTCCTTCTTGAACTGAGGGGCCCAGAACTGGACACAATATTCCAGATGCGGTCTCACCAGGGCCGAGTAGAGGGGAAGGAGGACCTCTCTCGACCTACTGACCACCCCCCTTCTAATACACCCCAGGATGCCATTGGCCTTCTTGGCCACAAGGGCACAGTGTTGGCTCATGGTCATCCTGCCGTCCACTAGGACCCCCAGGTCCCTCTCCCCTACACTACTCTCTAACAGGTCGTTCCCCAACCTATACTGGAACCTGGGGTTGTTCCTGCCCAGATGCAGGACTCTACACTTTCCCTTGTTATATTTCATCAAGTTTCTCCCTGCCCAACTCTCCAGCCTGTCCAGGTCTCGCTGGATGGCAGCACAGCCTTCTGGCGTGTCAGCCACTCCTCCCAGCTTAGTGTCATCAGCAAACTTGCTGACAGTACACTCAATTCCCTCATCTAAATCATTGATGAATATATTAAATAATACTGGTCCCAATACTGACCCTTGAGGCACTCCACTAGATACAGGCCTCCAACTGGACTCCGCCCCATAGACTACAACTCTCTGGCTTCTGTCCTTCAGCCAGTTCGCAGTCCATCTCACTACCTGATCATCCAGGCCACACTTCCTCAATTTAGCTATGAGGATGCTGTGGGAGACTGTGTCAAATGCTTTGCTGAAGTCAAGGTAGACCACATCCACCGCTCTGCCATCATCCATCCACAATGTTATTTCCTCATAAAAGGCTAGGAGGTTGGTCAAGCATGACTTCCTTACTTCTAGTATGGCTGTTGGATATTTGAAACAAATGGGTCTGTCTTTGATATTTTTTTGTGGTATTTCTTGCAAAGTCTTGGTTCCAATGGCATGTGAGAACACAACGGTCTTTCAGGGAGATAAAGACTTTTGGTTTTAAACTGATAATAGTATCATTTTTGGTTTTGTAATTATACTTTCTGCATTGGCCATTCTGCCAAAGAAGTGAGATGTTAATTTCAGATGGCACAGTCTTGTCTTCACAGACCCCAAACTGAGCAAATTTATCATTTAGTGAAATCTTCAATGCAATGTACTATCTGGGATTTACATACAGTCTGCAGCAGATTGCAGGAATTCCAGACAAACAAGCAACCAACCTGCTTCATCTTGGACAAAAATGGTAAAGAGCATAGCAGCCCTTTAAAAATTATTATATATATATCCAAATCTGAGCTTTACAGTGGCCAAATTCAAAGATACATAACTTCTGTCCTAGGAGATCCCCTGAACCAGCCCTGTTCATCCTCACAAAATACACTGCTGGGAAAAATCAATTTAGATATAAATTAGTAGCACCTATTAAATCCCCCCCATTGTGCTTTAAAGTATAGACCGAATGTTCAAACATCTTCAAAAGACTGGATGGGATTTTCTGGATTTTCTTTTTTTGAAAGCAGTCTTAGTTTTATTGGGAGTATTTTGGTTTGTGCAAGTGCATAAATATTTGCAACAGAGACTGAAACTTGACTATATAACTCTAAGGTGAATATCCCAACCAGTGGACTGCAGGACCAAACTTTTTTTCTCTTTCAGCTTCCTGACAAACATTTTCCTGCAAAGTCAAAAGCTGCACAGAGAAAACTGTTTTCATCAAACCATTTCAGGTATATTTCCATGCTTACATATTGGTAAAGCATAAAATATTATTCTGATGAAAGGGAATGAATTGTTCACAGCATGCAATTTTCTTCTAAGAAACTGAATTGTTATATCTGGAATTTGTATGCATTATAATCCTATTAAGTCAACGTCTTCTATGAACCACGTTTTTCAGACTCTGTCCTTTATCTAGTAATATACAGAAGAAATAATGATTGCTTATTATTGTAGCATAAGGACAGGATGAATTAAAATCTAATCAGTCAGATCAAGAATGTTAATATCCCAGATAAATTATTTATTCTTTGAGTAGGAAAAATATAAAGGTAGAGTTAGGCTTGCTCAGGGGACATCTGACAGACTAAACTGAACTTGCTAACCTGAAAGGTATCTTTTTTTTGGATCCTAATGTAGCTAGACATGAGATAGACACTAAGGCATTGCACAATGTTAGGTTGCTCTGTGCCTGCTAGCAGAAGGTGCTATATGGTGTTTTCTGGAAGAAAAAATAAACGGATTTCGGTGTCAAAAGTTAAACACACACAAACCCCTGAATGCCTTCAAAGGCTTTGACCTCTGACTTCACCCTGACTAGATCAGGAACATGGTTATAATGTGGGTGGCTTCAGGAAACATCAAAATGTGAGTAAAAATTAGACTGAGACAACTTGAAGTGTCAGATCTTTGGTTATTTACTGTCTTCATGCTTGTGTTTCAGACAACAAATTGCCTCATCATGGAATTGCATATATCACTATTTTCTAATTTAATTTTTTTTCTTCTTAAAAAAGGAAGAAAAACCTCAAGGATTTCTTATATCTTTCACACCTTGGCCTGTGTATGAGCTTCATTCTAATTTCAGTTTCCCTTCTCTCATTTTTCAAAGAGCGATGTTATCTCTTAGGATTAAGCCTCAGGAAGACTGCAGATCCGATTTTCTCAGTCTGAAAACAGTGATGTTACTAAAATACAACACTAGCTACCCTTTTAAAAGAGCAATGTAAAGCGCAAAGAAAAAGAATATTTAGAGACCTTAAGCCACCTTTCACTCATGCACCATCATTAGGAGCAATAAATCAGATTCATTTTTTTCAAAGTTTGACACTGCATTGGAAACCTGCTCTAATCTATTTCAACAGTACCAAACCAAGTAAATTCAGTATTAACAAAATGCCTGTATTATCGATATCCAAGTATGACTAATGATCTCTTAATAAGTGCAGCTACTGATGCTATTTTCATGATGTCATTAGTACCATGTATTACTTAGAATCATAGAATCATAGAATAGTTAGGGTTGGAAAGGACCTTGAGATCATCTAGTTCCAACCCCCCTGCCATGGGCAGGGACACCTCACACTAAACCATGCCACCCAAGGCCTCATCCAACTTGGCCTTGAACACCGCCAAGGACGGAGCATTCACAACATCCATGGGCAACCCATTCCAGCGCCTCACCACCCTCTCAGCAAAGAATTTCTTCCCTATATCCAATCTAAACTTCCCCTGTTTCAGTTTGAACCCGTTACCCCTTGTTCTGTCACTACAGTCCCTAATGAAGAGTCCCTCCCCAGCATCCTGGTAGGCCCCCTTCAGACACTGGAAGGCTGCTATGAGGTCTCCACGCAGCCTTCTCTTCTCCAGCCTGAACAGCCCCAACTTTCTCAGCCTGTCTCCATACGGGAGGTGCTCCAGTCCCTTGATCATCCTTGTGGCCCTCCTCTGGACTTGTTCCAACAGTTCCATGTCCTTTTTGTGTTGAGGACACCAGAACTGCACACAATACTCCAAGTGAGGTCTCACGAGAGCAGAGTAGAGGGGCAGGATCACCTCCTTTGACCTGCTGGTCACGCTCCTCTTGATGCAGCCCAGGATACGGTTGGCTTTCTGGGCTGTGAGTGCACACTGCCGGCTCATGTTCATTTTTTTATCGACCAACACCCCCAAGTCCTTCTCCGCAGGGCTGCTCTGAATCTCTTCTCTGCCCAACCTGGAGCCGTGCCTGGTATTTCTGCGACCCAGGTGTAGGACCTTGCACTTGGCATGGTTAAACTTCATCAGGTTGGCATCAGCCCACCTCACAAGCGTGTTGAGGTCCCTCTGGATGGCATCCCTTCCCTCCGGCGTATCAACCAAACCACACAGCTTGGTGTCATCGGCAAACTTGCTGAGGGCGCACTCAATCCCACTGTCCATGTCACCGACAAAGATGTTGAACAAGACCGGTCCCAACACCGATCCCTGAGGGACACCACTCGTTACCGGTCTCCAGCCGCACATCGAGCCATTGACCACAACTATTTGTGTGTGACCATCCAGCCGGTTCTTTATCCACCGAGTGGTCCACCCATCAAATTGATGTCTCTCCAATTTAGAGACAAGGATGTCATGTGGGACAGTGTCAAATGCTTTGCACAACTCCAGGTAGATGACGTCAACTGCTCTGCCCCTGTCCATCAGTTTCGTAGCCCCATCCTAGAAGGCCACCAAATTGGTCAGGCAGGATTTCCCCTTAGTGAAACCATGCTGGCTGTCACCAACCACCTCCTTGTTTTTCATGTGCCTTGGCATTTCTTCCAGGAGAATCTGCTCCAAGAGTTTGCCAGGCACAGAGGTGAGACTGACTGGTCTGTAATTCCCCTGGTCATCCATTTTCCCCTTCTTAAAAATGGGGCTTATATTTCCCTTTTTCCAGTCATTGGGAACTTCACCTGACTGCCATGATTTTTCAAATATGATGGCCAGTGGCTTAGCAACTTCATTCGCCAGCTCCTTCAGGACCTGCGGATGGATTTTGTCAGGTCCCAAGGACCTGTGTACATTTAGGTTTTTAAGATGGTCTCGAACCAGATCCTCTCCTACAGTGGGCCTAGGGTCCTCATTCTCACAGTTCCTGCGTTCGCCTTCCAAGACTTGGGTGGTGCGGTCAGAGCCTTTGCCAGTGAAGACCGAGGCAAAGAAGTCATTAAGAACCTCAGCCTTCTCCAAATCCTGGGTAGCCAGTTCTCCCGATATCTTCTGGAGGGGGCCTACGTTGTCCCTAGTCTGTCTTTTACTCGCTACGTACCTATAGAATCCCTTCTTATTATCCTTAACATCCCTAGCCAAGTTCAATTCTAACTGGGCCTTAGCCTTCTTCACCTGGTCCCTAGCTTCCCGGACAGCATCCCTGTATTCTTCCCAGGCTGCCTGTCCCTGCTTCCACCTTCTAGAAACCTCTTTTTTCCTTTGAATTTTCCTGAGCAGCTCCTTATCCATCCAAGGAGGTCTCCTGGCCCTCCTGCTGCACTTCCTTCTAGTTGGGATGCAACACTCCTGAGCTTGGAGCAGGTGATCTTTGAATAACAACCAACAGTCTTGGCCCCCCCTTCCCTCTTGGGCTGTTTCCCATGCAACCTTACTAAGCAGGTTCCTGAAGAGGCCAAAGTCTGCTCTCTTGAAGTCCAGGGCAGTGAGCTTGCTGCACGCTCTTCTCACTGTCCTGAAGATCTCGAATTCGACCATCTTGTGGCCACTGCAACCAAGGCTGCCCTGGAGCATCACATTTCCAACCAGCCCTTCCCTGTTGGTGAGCACGAGGTCAAGCATGGCACCTCTCCTTGTCGGCTCCTCTATTACTTGCAGAAGAAAGTTGTCTTCCACACAATCGAGGAACCTCTTGGATTGCTTGTGCCGGGCCGTACCTTCACTCCAACAGATGTCAGGGTGGTTGAAGTCTCCCATAAGAACAAGGGCCTGTGAACTTGAGGCTATTCCTATCTGCCTATAGAGCACTTCATCCACAGATTCCTCTTGATCAGGTGGTCTGTAACAGATTCTCACAGTAATGTCCCCCATCGCTGCTCTCCCTTTAACCCTGATCCACAAACTCTCTGTCGACTGCTCACCCATCCCCAGACAGAGTTCCATACTCTCCAGCCTATCCCTAACATAAATAGCAACTCCCCCTCCCCGCCTGCCAGGCCTGTCTTTTCTATAGAGCCTGTAACCTTCCATTCCAACACTCCAGTCGTAGGAGCCATCCCACCATGTTTCTGTGATGCCTACTATATCATACTCCCGTAGTCGTGCACACATCTCTAATTCCTCTTGTTTGTTTCCCATGCTACGGGCGTTTGTATAGAGGCATCTGAGCCGAGCTCCAAATGAAGCCGGCTCATTGGCTGGAGCAGCTGGAATATCTCTACATCGCTCTGAGCATTTATTGTAGGTGCTGGCAACTGACTGGGTGTGTTGGGATGGAAGGACGCCCCCCTCCCCCAACACATCTAGTTTAAAGAAACCTTGACCAGCCTGGCAAGCCTCCTACCAAAACCACTCTTCCTCTTCTTTGTCAGATCAGCTCTACCAGCCCCCAGTAGATCTGGCTTACTAACTTGGGTCCCGTATTCAAAACACCCGAACCCCTGACTATGGCATCATTCTTTTAACCATTTATTCACCTGGCCAATCCTCCTAGCTTTTTTAAGGTCCTCCCCTGTATCCTGGAGAATTGATGAAAAGACAATCTGAGCTCCAGAGCCCCTAACCACCTCTCCCAGGGCTCTGTAGTCCTTCTTTATGTTCTCCAGGCTACTGCTATCAACATCAGCAGCACCCACATGGATCACCAGAAGTGGGTAATAGTCCGTGGGTCTCACTAGAGCAGGCAGCCTCTCTGCAACATCCCTGATCCGTGCCCCAGGTAGGCAACACACCTCCCTCGAGACCGGGTCAGGCCGACAGATGAGTGCCTCTGTCCCTTTCAGAGTAGAGTCCCCTACCACTCTGATCTGTCTCTTTTTCCTGGCAGCACCAGTAGTGATCTTCTTTACCGGCGCACCAGACGGTTGTTTCTGGTGCAAGTGCCCTTCCTTCTTAGCCCCCTGCAGAACAGCAAAGCGGTTCTGGGTGGGGACAACAGCTTTAGGAGGAAGCCCCTTGCTTTTAATTGTCCTCTTCCTCTTTTATTTTTTTGTTGTTTTTTGTCGTTACTATTTCCCAGCTTCCTGCGTTGACGGCCTCCTCCACTCCTCCATGAGCTTCAGGGGACGCCTGAGGCCCCTGCACAGTTTGGGCCTGGAGGAGGCAGTCCTGCTTCCTCTCAGCTTCCCTGACATCTTGCAGCCTATTAACAGCATCCTGCAGCTCAGCCACCTGCTGCAGGAGGACCTCCACCAGGGAGCACCGAGTACAGCCCTGCCCATGGGGCACCGTTCCCTCAGGAGACCAGTGCAGGCACTCTCTACACTCTGAGCATTGCACTGCAGCCTCCCCTCTCATCGGCCCTGTCTGGGTGCCTACGCTGGCTACTGCCGGGGCAGTCAGAGCAGAGCTCCTAGACCGGGCCCTGGTCATACGGTGAGTACTCACCATCCCACTCGCCTGCCTGTGCAAACTGCCTTGACCCGCCCTGGTCACCGTGCTCCCAGGGGCAGGTTTTTAACCAGTGAGAGCTGGTGCTGCTCCTCGTGGCTCCGCCCCCTGTGAGTCAGCTGCTCGCGTCAGCTGAGCTGCCGGCTCCTGAGCAAGTCCTGCCGAGGACCTGAGGCTCCCTCGGTGGCTCTGGCTGCTCTGAGTAAAGGCTCCTGGACGCTGATCTCCTCCCTGCTCCGGTCTTGAAGGCGTCCTCTCTCGAGCTACTCACCTCAGCAATTGACCGACAATCAACTTCCTTAGTATCTCATCCTCTCTGTTTGAAAACAGGCTATATTGTGCTCAAGTCTGGATTGGTTGTCAGTCTCTGAAGCAGAGAACCTAAGCAGAAGGAGGATGGGAAGCAATCTATAAAGGAGATAAAGGAGTAAAAGTCCTTGCCTAAAATATACAGTCAGTCTATGAGACCTGAAAGTCATTCATGTCATCTGCATCCTAGTCAATGCCCCGTCCAAATGTCCATTCTACTTTTTGTAATTAATCATCAGCTGAACTCAAAAACTGGATGAAATGAGTACTTAATGTATCACACCACCCTTAGATAGAAATGCAGCAGTGTAATAAAGACAAGCTATCAGCTTCATCTGTGAATTTCCATGCTTTTGTGAAGGAGAAATAAACCCATTATTATCCTAACATAACTACAGCTATTTTGTAAAGCTATAAGACTGAAACAAGCTGAAAGAAGACCCTAAAATGATTGCTTTTGATTAACTATTATGTGGCTATTATCCATATGGTAAAGAAAAACCCAAACAAAAACAAACAAACAAACAAAGAAACAAACTAACAAAAAATCCAAACCAACCAATAAAAAACCACCCCCAAAATCCTTACTCAAAACAAGTTTGAAGATTTTTTTTCTATTTTGTCTTGGTAATGAAGGATTGTTTAGGATTATAGAATAAGGTGAGCAATACACAGGATATTCAGAAAATATTTATTATGATAGTGAATTATACTTTGAATAGCAGGCGGTCCACATATAATCTGCTAATGCATATACTTTAGGTGCATCTGGACAGCTCATGCAAGAAAGAAATAAATGTTTTCATCACTTATCTCATGACACCGGAAGAGAGGCATAGCTGCTAAATTTTGAGTGTGAATTTAACAATAATTAAATAACTGCATGTGTATTTCATAAAAATATTTTTTATTTGAAATAGCACTTATTCCCATTCTTGTCAAGATAGATTAAGTAAACAGTCCTTTCTAAAAGCTAGTTAGTCAGTCATGATACCAATTCTACCCACACTTTCCATCACTCTTTGGGTCTATATTAAACTGTATATTTAATTCATATATTTACTGCAACTTTTTGTTTATCAGCTTTAAGTGAACTTGTGACAGGATGGAATAACTTGAGATGTCAGTAGTAAATGACTTGGCTAGTGGCTTAAACCAAATGTCACAGGAGAATTTTCCATGGTTACACTTTGATGTTTAAAAGCAACCATCTAATGTTAACAAGTACCTTGTAACTCAGCCTTGAAAGACAGAATGAATTACAATTTTGGCCCATTAGAAATATTTACTTAGTTTAACAGACCCAAACTGTGCTAAAGTTACTGGCATGATAGGTGGAGGTAGTCAAACACCATAGAGCCATAAACCCGATTTTTTTCTGAGTTTCTTCATTAAAGCAGCAGATATCTTGAATAAATCACATTTTGAAGTATATTGTTTTTTCCAATTGGAATCCCAAGGAAGTAATTGCTCAGAGCAGGCAATAAACAAGAAGTATAAATTTAAGCAAACAAACTGAGGATATACAGTCTCATCACAATCCCCCAAAACCTAGAAATTCCAAGGAACAATAAAAAATATTGATCCAAGCTAATTTATAAGAAGAACACAGAAGAACTGTGTTCCATCCTGATAGTAAAGAAATTCTTCCTAATAGTTAATCTAAATATACCCTTTTCCCCCTTGTCCTGTCACTGCATGTGCTTGTAAAAAGTCCCTCTCCATATTTCATGTAGTCCCTCTTTAGATACTGGAAGGCTGCTATAAAGTCTCCCCTGACCCTTCTCTTTTTCAGACTGAACAAGCCCAGTTCTCTCAGCCTGTCTTCATAAGAGATGTGAAACATCAGAGTACTTCTTACAATAAAGCAACTGGTTCAGGTAATGTAGGTTTTTTTCTTGTGGGCAGGAGAATTTTCTAAATAAACTTAGTGAATAAATAAACTCAGTTACTGAAGTTAATATTCATGCTTTTTACATACATAGGCTGGGTGAAATTCTTTTGATAGGATGGAAAGCGCATCAATATTTATTTTCAAGAATATTCTATAATATTTTTCTCATATCTGCTGTTTCCAGAAATAATTCTGTCAATAACAGGCATTTTATAGGTAAAAAAAAAAAAAAAAAAAAAAAAGAAAGCTTAAACCAGACTTATCAATAGAAAAAGAAAAGAGATTTTTGGAGAGATTTAGGATTCTGATCTAGATAATGGGTTCAGCCAGTGCTGCAAACTGACTAGTAAGTAGAGATTAATTCATTTGCAATCAACTAATTCCGTTATGTTCCTGCAGAGTAAGACTTAGTCTGTTGCTTTTCAGGAACAGGGATATAACACGTTCTGTCTTATTTGAGGAAAACAGAACTGAAATCAGTTTGAGAGGGTACTGAATACTAAAAATCATCTAGCTGGATATCCAGTACCCCTCCCCCTTATCCACCATGTTTGCCTTTTACATTTAAGACAATTACTGATCCTAAAGGTTAAGAATGATCTCGATAAACATTATATTAGGGAAAATTGTCCCAAAGAATAAAAAGATGGGTAGAACAGGGAGTTCATCAGCATGGTCAGAATAAAAATGTTTTTCTTTCAGAGGTCTGGATGCTGAAAATGTGCTGACATTTCGTCTATCAGCTGGGGAATAGCGCAGCGTGACTTTCTTATTGGCAAGAATCTGTATGCTTCATCGGAGTTTTAATATTTTTGACTGGTCTTATTATTGTAATATTGTTTATTATTGTAACTTTTTTAGTATTGTATTCTGGCAGAAAAAACTGAAACAGCATACACATACATGTACTACGCATGGAGTGCTAACTAGAGCTCTATTTATATCCATTCAACTGTTCTCTCTGTCAATTTTTTTTTTTTTTATAATATTCATTTAATATTTTGGTAGAATATAGTCCTTTTGTTCAGACAGTTATAATAATGAAAATGTATCTTCACACTCACTGGCATACAGGTGTTCATGGTCAGGAATTTTGATCAAGTGCCTTGAAACGACAAGAAACTCTGGTCTGTATAAGTATAAATCATAATTATTGTACTATCTCTTTCCTAGAGATAATAGCCAGGATCATTTTGCTAAAACTTATAATTCCTTATCAGACTTCTGTACTTGCAGGGATACTATGAAATGTTTTAGCTAGCTATCAAAACCAAGCTGTTTCAAAATAACAAGAAAAGAAGCAGAATAATGATATTGCTTTGAAACAGCAAGACATCTTCAAGAATTTGCTATTACTGATAAGGACAAATGGCAAGTGTGTTGCAGGATGCTTGTGAAAAACTTGCAGTAAGCAAGATGGTCAGAAAATGTGAGAAATGTACAAATTCTGGAAGTCAGACTGTTAAAGAGAATAGGAAACTTGGAAACCCCAAGTACCAGACACTGAAGGGCCACACGCAATTACTTTAAAGGAAATTATTTACATTTCAAAAACAAGGGCTTATACAAAGATTTAAGAGCATTCATTTATAGGCATTGATGTGGACCTTGGCCAGAATTCAGAAGTGTAATATTTACTTCTGATAGCATTTCTTTTCATTTATACACCAGAGGAAAAAAAACCAAGGGATGATTTAATTTAGTTATTAGTCTTAACGGAAGACTACCTCATATTTCTAATTGTTGAAACTTATGGTATAAAATCTTGTCATCTAAATTTAGCCCTCTAAAAGATAACTATCTGGTCCAAGCTAATCAGCCAGTCTGTCACTACAATCAGGAGAGCATTTCCATTGTAATGATGATTTATTTTATTTACTGTATGCCATTATTTCAGCATTAAGAAGATTGACTTCAAAAAGGATCTCTTTTAGCACTGGTAATATAGAGAACTCAGATGGTTCTCTTGGTCTAGATATCTGCTTTTGAGCTGTCTGAAATGCACTGAAATAAACCTCATTTGATGTTACTGAAAGCTTTGAACTACTGTCTTTTTCCCATCGATGCACAATGCTCGTATACAACCAAACAGAAAAGGCATTGTCAGATCCAAAACTCTTTTCAATCTCCCATTTTTATCTTTCTACACTGAAGTTTTATGTCACTACTAGAAGCCTCTTCTCAGCCCTGTTAAACAAAAGGCTGAAAGCTAAGACTTGATTTCTCAAGGCAAACTCAATGGATACTCCCGTATACCCTCTGGAACATTTATAGCCTGAAGGGTAGAAGAGGTATATGAAGGATTTGCCTTGCTTCATTGCTTCTCTGTCATTTATTTCAAGAAGAGTCATAACTGGGTCTCTTCCTTGTTTGCTGTAGTGTAATGCTCTTGAAACATTTGTCAGAGCTACAAATTTTGGAGTGTCAAATTTTGATTCATGTCTATATATTGTGTTAAACACTTCATTCACTGGTTTATGTAATCCTTTCATCACCCTCCTGCTTTACAGGGTCCTGCTTTTTTTCCTATAGTGTGTTAACTTGTATGCTAATGACACATCGTTTCAGATCTGGTCCTCAGCTGTACCTCTCAGAATAATAATTATGAATTATGAAAGCATAAATTCCTTTTTTGCACATCACAGTTTGAAGCAATAGGAATTATAATCCCTCTTTAGAAATGGCAAATCATGTAATATCTAGAAAGTAATGGACAAAAATAGTCAAATAGGACTACACTAGTGATCGGCATTTTGATAGCTTTTTTCCTTAACTCTTTTTGGAGGCTAATCTTAAAATATTTTAAAAGTTTTTGTGGTGAGTTTTTATTTAAAAAAAACCAAACAACAAAACAACAAAGCAACAACAAAACAAAAAAGGGAGAGGTACCTCTGTTATTGCTTATTCTACCACTGTTATTCATACTGACCAGAAGCATTTCCAGCTGACATACCATGACAAAATAACATGCCAAAAAAGACAAATTAGACTTATGACTCAATCCTGTAGTCTGAACTTTTTAAAATTACCTTCCTCCAACTTTAGTAGAGTTCTTTCGTCCATATTGTGCCAGCAAGATATTAATCTACATTCAATATCCTTTTGATAGAGAGCTAATGGCCCAATAGAAAAAGTAGTGCTTCGAAAGGAACTGCTTTACAGTCCTCAGAAGTGAAACTCTTAATTTAATTTATAAAAACAAGGTGCATCATAAGCATCAGCTCTCATTTCAGTTTTGGAGGATATAACCTAAGTTAGATGGTTTATACATTGGTTTTTACCAATAATGTTGTAGAATTATGACAACACAAGCCAACTAGACTTGTCAGGAAATATAATTGTTAGTTAGTTTCCATAACAGAAATACAGTACTTAACTTGTCATATATGGGTGTAAGATCTTTGGCAGAAGTATAAAATGTCTTATCTTCAATAGCAATATTACCTTTGTAATAGAAATAGAGAGACTTAACTCTGTAGAACATATACCAGTGAGGTTCAAAGTGTTCAAATGTTGATAAAGTTGTTCCAACATCAAATGTAAGATAGTGAAGTCTAGCAGCTTTTCAGGGTATTTTTTTCTGGGTTACTCATTGTGGATCTGCAGGATTTTGAGAAAAAAAAATGTTCTTTAGAAAAAGTTATTAAAAAGAAAGAAATTTAATCAATACTGTAGATTTAAAAATAAAACTTTCAGAGACAGTTCATTAAAACATGTTTAGCTAACTTTTTCCTGCTGTTTCCCCATACAAAGCATATTAGTCACTACTGAATACATTTGAGAACAAGACAAGCTTTTTTCTTTCTTTTTGTTGCAGTAAAGTGTAAGAAAGCCATAGAATTACTTGATGAAAAAAATGTTGATTTTAATAACATCAGACTCACTTTTTTCTTCTTATTGATGAGCTATACATTTATTAGTATTTATCTTCATTTACTCATAAATTTGAAATAGTAGAATTATGGCCCATTTCTTCAGGTGCTATACCGCAGAATGATGTTTTAAGAGGATTCAGACAAACAGAATCTGTCATCCTATGATTCTGTGAAATTGTGCAGCTTAACTTACACTACCGGAGGATGTGGCCTAGAATTAATTGACCTTCCTTGCAAGCATAAGGCTATGCATCAATAAAGTTGAGAGATTGTTACCTTTTGGAAAACAAGCTTTTCTTGTCTTTCATCCTCCCTCCACTCGATGTGATGCTTGCCTTACTGCTTGAATTTTTTTGTTTTCTGCATACACATAGCAAATGCTTTGGTTTTAATACTGGCATAACTTTAAATTGTCCTACTTGTCTTTATTCACTAGATAAGGCTCACAGACAAAACTAAAAATTCCAGTACTTCTTGGGACGGATGCACTAGCCTAAATATGGATATTAATATCACAATGCCATTAATAATATTATGCAGTCCTTTTTAATTTAAAATCTGCTCATTGTCACAATATTCCTCAGGAATATGTTTTACTGAACAAAAAATCCACTTTCAGAGACATCATCTTGCTCTGTGGATGGAAAATTAAATGCCAAGGTCAATTTTGTCTTATTATATTTTCCATTTTAAATAGAATTGTAGTATGGCTATTGAATTAGATAACTTATTTTCAGTATTGAGTATCAGCTGAGACCCTACAGAAAACATTGTTGTACCAATACTAGTAGTATGACAACTATAATTTTTGTGTGCAATAAAGTACCACTGAGAAGCTCAACTGATAAAAAGATATGGCATTAGGAACCGCAGATCCTCAAAGTGAAATAGAACTTACATTTCCAAAGTGTTTTCAGTCTGAGCATATAAGGCTGGAAATCTCCTACAGCAAGTGAAATTCCAGATTCACTAATATCAAAGAATTTAATTTACTGAGTTCAGTGAAAGAGCTGATGCAAATCAAGAAGCTTGCAGGAGGAATAAGCATTAAACCCAGCTAAATACTATATCTTACAACAGCCTGTCTTAGATGCGCAAAGCTTATCTCAGGAAATAGGCTGGGAGAACAAGGGACTCATAATCAGAAAATCATTTAAGTGTTTATTTAACAGAAAGAGCATGAGATCACTCATTAAGATTTAAGCATGCATTTAAAAACCTTGGTTAACTGGAGATCCAAACATTAGGCATATTATAGAAAATAAGACTATGGGAGAAAAAAGGGCATGCTTATATGAAAAGGAAAACTAAAACAAACAAACGAAAACAAAAAATCCAAAACAAAACCAAAACAGAACCCAGCAACCAAACAGACAAACAACAACCAGAACCTTTATGATATTTTCTGACTGTTTAGATCAAACAAGGTAGTAAATAGTGTTTCTTCTGCCACTATGCTCTAATATGAAAGACTGAAACTATGCAACTGAACCACATCATGCAGTTATTGGTGCTTATTAAAATAAGAATCTGTGGTTCTCTGACATAATAATCTTCTGAAACACTTTATCCAGATCAAGTTACGGTGTAAATTTTGTGATGACTGCTACATCTACCATGGAAGATCATAAACAAAAGAAAGGAATGGACAAAATAAAAGGCACTGCAATGTCGCTTTGATTACTCCTTTCACAGTTAGTAAAACACTAGACATAGGAGTATCCTACAAGCAGTCAATAAGAAGATAATGAAACCAAACTGGCTAGCTTTAAGGAAGGAAATCAAAAGCAAAGCAAAAAAAAAAACAAAAACAAAAACCACCCTTTCTTTTCAAGCATTCACAAGGACTAAGGGCAAGAAGAACTGGGTTTGGAACTTCATGCATGTTTATGGCGGCAGTGAATGTCCCAGAATATTTATTCAGAAATAAATATCCATGGAATCTCAATATTCTAAGCAAATAGAATTTCTTCCTAGCATGGTAACAGATTATATTTGACCACACCAGTTTAATGAGAAAAAAACATACAAATATAATGCATTATTCACTGGGTAACTTTACTTACTTTGATATTGCATAGCACTGCTCTGAAGCTTCACACATCATCATGATGTAAGAAATTACTTTCTAAGTATGACACAAAATAGTGCTGCCAGCTTATAGCCATTCTTCATAGCCTACAGTGTTTAATCTAAAGCTGAGTTTTATTAGGAATAAAGAATCAGCCCACATGACTTTTTCTTGTTTTATGTTTGGGGCTAGTAGTGATTAGGAGAGGATTTGGTAGACAGCTGGGGGCCTAATGTTAACATCTTAAGTGGCCTTAAATGATTTTCCAAAGCTCATTTGTCAGAGTCATTAAGCCTGTCTATGTAAAGACATCCATTTAGCAGTTACATCCTCCAGATGCATCTTTTGAAGCACCTCTGTTAGAGATTTGCTGTCATGATTCAGAGATGCACAAATGAAACTTATTGACTACGTCTAAAATCAGGAGAACTAAGACCACCATTGGTGTTACATGTTGCTTATTGTTGTGATATACTTGTTCTTTGGATTTGAAATGAAAGCATTTTGGAGCAGGCAATGGCTCTTCAGATTGCATTTATGAAGTACACAGTGCAGAAATGATTGAGGTTGACAACTGCTACCATCATATAACAAGTGCTTATATAGTAATTAAGACAGTATTTTACAACGCACATTTGTAATAGAGAGGACCAAAGAAGGCTATCTCCAGCCCATAAATCCCATATCGAACCATTCAGATGCAATTTCAGTCTATTCCAATAACACTAACATGTCTGATGTGGAGTTCTAGATTTATTGTCTCTTACTGAAGAAATGCACATAGTTTACACCTAAAAAATTACCATGGACATATATTTTAAATTTAAGTGGCATTCTGAAAAATCAAAGCATTTTTACACTTTTTTCTCTTTCTGCATTTTTTTTCACAGCATTACTAGTAATGAACTGCAGTAAAAAAGGACAAACACAATAATGATAAATTAGGATGCAATTTAATAAACAGGCTTCTGCTAAAAATAAAGGTTTTACAAACATAATGTGTTACTCTACTATTTTTTAATTGAATACTTTCACTTTTGTTCTGAAACAATGCTTATTACTTCAAAATTGAAACTGTACAAAGGGAAAAGCTCGGTAGAGCTTTCTGTCCCTAATTTTCCCTTCCCAGTGACTGTCCCCATCACCAGGCTGAGTATTCTTGATTCAATCCTCTCAGAATCCCTTGATGTGTTTTTCATGACCTGTCCAAATATTAACTTGCAAGTGAGAACAATAAAACACGATTCAGCTACTTCATACACTTCTATTGTAGAGGGAGGAAATGAGTACTATGAAACATTAAGTAGAAATCAGCATACTGGTATCTTTGGCACCACAGTGTAACTGTGGAAGAATTGAAGTCTAGTAAGAACTTTAATGTAACTTATTTCTAAGTTAGTCTCAATCCATTTACTGTATTCAGAAGATACTTCTTAGTGACAAAATCCCTGGCAGAAAAAGATCTGACATGTTTACAACATAAGGGTGCAAATTTTGAACTGGGAATCCAAATTGGGATATAACTTCCTAAGTTTTGTCTGAATCCCTCTGTACATCTAACATCTATAGATAAGGTTATATGGCATGTGACAGCATCCGGTTCATTAAGTTATTTGGTTAAGCACTATTCAGAATAAGAGAAATAAAATATAACAAGAATGATAAGTTAAACACACAGGCCCATAAACTTTAGAGCAGGTGATAATGGATACATTAACAAAGACCACAACTCTTTCGGCACTGATTGAAGGACTATTAAAGGAAGTAATCAGGTACAGCCTTGAAGACAGCCAACCTGAAAACTGCAAGTGATAAAAAGGAGGAAACATGACTACCAGAAGTATTATGGGGTATTTGAAGGGGCTTCTGGGACTATGTGAAACTCGTAACAGGATTTCAGAAGGGTCTTGTGGGATTATGTGGAATTTACTATGGGATGTTTAGGGGAAGACACAAAGGTGGGTGTCGTCACGCATGGAGGGAACACAAGCACAATCAATATGATTGATAAAAGTGATCCGTTTATTGTGCTCAAATAATGGGTATATATAGTGTCAAACTGCCACATACACACAGTTTCCCGTAGTGATTGGTTGATATACACAGCATTGGGTGCATTCCAGGTGCATTTCGGTGATTTCCCCTGCTCATATACACATCCTCCTCTCAAGGTCTCTGTTCCTAGTTCACAGACAATTTTTAGCTACAAGGTTGGCCAGCTGGTCTTCTATCTCTATTGGTTAACTTCCAGGGTTTTTCCACTGCTGGCAACTGTACACAACTGGTGTTTTTTCTCACTTTCACAGAATCTGTGCTTAATTAAGCTCAGACATGGGAACATGACCCTTGCTTGCTAACCATGTCTCCACAGGTGGGGAAGACACATACGCAGGGAAGAGGAACAGTCAGGCTGGACTGAGTAGTAAAAGGAACAAGGAAAACAAAAGGGGCATGGATGTAAAGGGCTACTCCTATGTTAACAGAATATCAGTACACTTGTCTGACTGAGCTTTGTACCTGATCATTGCAGTCTATCCTATAATATTATTAAATCCTACATTTATTTATTTTTTCTATGTATTGTCAATCTGTATCTTATGTGGTTATGTATGTTTGTTGTTAAGTCTAAATTACAGATGTTAGAGAATCAGTGGTGGGTCACAATGCACCTAGGTCTAGTTGCCAGCAGCTGGAGGGACAGAGTATGTGTCAAAATGTATGAGCACTAGCACCTGGAGAAGAAACTGTGGACTGCAGGTACCATAGGTAGAAGCAGGATGAGAAACCAGAGAGGAAGGTGCGGGGCTGGGGAGGAGGGGAGCGTAAGTGATGTCTATGTGCCAGCAGTAGGAGAAAGAGCTGTGGGTCAGAGGGAGCATAAAATTATGCTGGGAAAGAAAACAGCATGTGTATGTATGTGAGAGAGGTCCAAGTGCCAGCAGCTGGAGAGACCTGGGTGTTGTTTTTATTTGCCTACTGCATTTAAGTCTGTGTGTTTATACGTGTAATTCACCAGCAAGCTTCAAGGTGGACTAGCCCTCAAGCAGGAGGAGACTTACACCTGGACAGACTCAAGGTATGCGTCAGCGGCTGAGTAAGCAGGCTCAGGTCTAGGCACAAATATTAGATGAATGTAGGGACCATGCTAATGCTCAAGGGATTTGTGAATGTGGATGTGCTTTGTGAATCAAGACAGCAAGTCTGTGAGTGTTTTTACTAATGATCTTCAGTCCTTATCAGCAGGAGAAGAATAACAGAACTAGGCTGTCTGTAGAAGCTCTGGATGCTGCTAAATTAATTGCTCCTATTGCAGTCTGTGTGGCTGGCTGTGCTGGTGGCCTTTGTGGAGCGCGTGTGAAGAGGGGAATCCTGAGGTTCTGGAGTCGGCTGAGCTGAGCAGGTCCCACAACATCCTTAGTAGGTTTAGATTTAGCTTTTCTTCCTTGTGTTTTGTTCCAGGTTTTTTTTTTGGTTGGTTGGTTTTTTGGTTTTGTTTTTCTGGAATCTCTGTGATTTTTGAGAATATTTGCATAGCATCAGATCATATAAGCATGTATACAGAATGGAAATTTTCCAAAAGAAAGACACAAATCCGAAGAAAAAACTGAAATCACTTAACAAAAGATTGCTTATTGCAAGGCTTCTTACAGCAATATTAAAGATATACATGCAGGTGACAGGACACTCTAAGTACAGTTTAGCTGTTTTGAAATGCCAAATATTTCCAGTTAATTTGCCAGTTTATTATCAGTTATTCTAATTTATTTAGTCTTTAATCTATCATCCCAGTAAGCAAGATTCAGAAGAAGCCTAAGATAAAATCACTAGTAATTAATTCTGGAAATAAAAGTGATATTTTTTTGGAACTATATGAATGTTTGGCATCTCATTTTATCTGGGCAGACTGGATACTGAAGAAAAAACTCTGGTTGCCACTGATAAATACTGAATTCTTGGACACTAAAAAAGTACTCAAGGATTCAGAGCATTTAATTTGTATTTTGATGAGAATCGGCAATGAGTAGCTTTTTCTGTTGTAGTTTTGAACATTTAAAGATGAAACTTAAAAAGATTAAGTCTTTCAGCTGCAGAGTACTACTTCATAAAGCTCCAGTAAATGTATTTAAATTAAAGACATTTATCAAGGAGTGTAATTTCTAACTGATATTTTGAACACCCCATATATTAATTGTAGGGCAGTAGTTCAGACATCAACTGACAATAGTTTGATTAACTTTTTGAGTAACAAACACAGTCATTTTATGCAGTATATTAAATCAATTTTTTCAT
The DNA here is from genome assembly GCF_963264785.1 of Psittacula echo. Classification (NCBI taxonomy): domain Eukaryota; kingdom Metazoa; phylum Chordata; class Aves; order Psittaciformes; family Psittacidae; genus Psittacula; species Psittacula echo. The sequence goes on along the minus strand of NC_137737.1, from coordinate 88,786,323 downwards.
TCTGAAGAGGGACAAAATGTCATAATGAAACAAGTTAGTTGTAAGAGATGAAATAAATTGATCAAGAATGTATTTGATCATAAACCCTCATCTTTCATAATATATTGAAGAAATATTGCCAGTGGACTTACTAATTTATTATGGGCATAGTATTAGTTTTGATTTGGGAAGGGCTGTGATGTATCATATCCTGAAAATTCTATATTTTTCTGTAAAGACAAAACAGTTTGCATTGATTAATGTTCTCTTAGGATTGTGCCTACCATATTTGGAGTAATGTGATTTATTTATTTGATTAATTTAGTCAAATAAAGCAGATTTGATTTTACAAAAGAGGCTGTGACTTCATACTCATTAACCTCAAGCATCAATCAATCATTTCAGAAAGGACAATTTACATTATCATTCTCTGATCTCATAAGGTACCAACATCCAAGGGTATGCATTAGACTAACAAGTCTGTGTGTAGGCTGAATTCAGTGCTGTGGCTTTTATGAACCTGTAGTGTTCAAGGTCAGGTTGGATGCGGTTTTGAGTAGCCCAGTCTAGGCAAATATGTTCCTGCTGATGGCAGGGAGGTTGGACTCGATGAACTTTAAAGGTTGCTTCTGACTCAAATCATTCTATGAGTCTATGATAATGCTGGAGCCCCAGCTTCAAGTGTCACCTCTGCCTAACAGCTCAAGAGTCCCATCTGCTCCTGAAGAATCAGTGTCAAAATACAAATCATGTCAATATGCTGTGGATATGGTATGTCATGCAATAGATCCTTGAAAAACAGCCTTGCCTTTCTTCTGTAATTTCTGCCTAATCTAGCCTCCCTTAGATAGCATAAAGAGCTAATACTTTAAAAGTAACAACAGTTTAAAAGAAACAAATCTGGGAGTGAAAATGAGAATCTCACTTTTCGCATTTATTTTGAACAGTTATTAGTTACTTAATATTAATAAGTTACATTCATCCTACTTAAATTTAGTCTGTTGACTAAAGCAGAATCAAAACAAAGCCATTTATATCCATTAATCAGCAATATCATATTATAGTTTTCTAAGACTTACTGCAATGCCACTTTCAACTTGCAATTTTAATCCAAGTATCTTAAATGTCTTTATGAACAGTTATATTTAGATGCAGTGTAACCTTTATGCTTTCTAAGTTTAGAGCTTGCAAGAAGAAAATGAAATAGGTTAACCATTAATTGATAAAAGCCCTCCATCAGATGTGATGCCAGTGTTTATGTGATGTACTTAAAGTATGAGGATTCCTACAGCTGAAAGAATTGAAGAGTCCTGACACTGAGCTGATGGACTCATGTTGCCCCAGAGGAATGTGAAATAGTGAGAAGTCCAAATAACATTAGGCTTCTTTTATATTCCAGAAAAAGGGAGACATTAGATATTAGAGAACTGTAAGAAGAAATAAGAAGCAAAATTTGGATTTTAATAAAGATAGCAACTTAATAAATGTAACTAGTAATAACATATCATGTCCTGCTAGTCAATTTTACAGCTTCTAATAGTTATTCTATATGTTAAATTGTAACTGTATGAACCTATGCCTTCTAACTACAGTTACAGAAAATCACATCAATTATGCCATTCACAACAAACTTAGTGAAGTTCACTGAAGAAGAAAGTCTAAACAATTCCTATAGGTACATATTTAGATTGCACTCTCTAATCAAATGTAGCTGGCAATACGATTAATTTACTTCAAGAATAGAAAGTGATCATGTCACTTAAAGAAAATCAGTGATGGGATTTCATTTCAAGGCTAACAGCCTCAGATATAGAACAGAGATAAAAGGCAGATAATACAAAACCTAAAATGGAAATAGAATCATAGAATCATAGAATAGTTAGTCTTGGAAAGGACCTTAACATCATTTAGTTCCAACCCCCCTGCCATGGGCAGGAACCACCTCACACTAAACCATGTCACCCAAGGCCTCATCCAACCTGGCCTTGAACACCGCCAAGGATGGAGCATTCACAACATCCATGGGCAACCCATTCCAGTGCCTCACCACCCAAACAGTAAAGAACTTCTTCCTTATATCCAATCTAAACTTCCCTTGTTTAAGTTTTAACCTGTTACCCCTTGTCCTATCACTACAGTCCCTGATGAATAGTCCATCCCCAGCATCCTTATAGGCCCCCTTCAGATACTGGAAGGCTGCTATGAGGTCTCCACGCAGCCTTCTCTTCTCCAGGCTGAACAGCCCCAACTTTCTCAGCCTGTCTCCATACGGGAGGTGCTCCAGTCCCCTGATCATCCTTGTGGCCCTCCTCTGGACTTGTTCCAACAGTTCCATGTCCTTTTTATGTTGAGGACACCAGAACTGCACACAATACTCCAAGTGAGGTCTCCCGAGAGCAGAGTAGAGGGGCAGGATCACCTCCTTCGACCTGCTGGTCACGGTCCTCTTGATGCAGCCCAGGATACGGTTGGCTTTCTGGGCTGCGAGTGCACACTGAAGCCGGCTCATATTCATTTTTTCATCGATCAACACCCCCAAGTCCTTCTCCGCAGGGCTGCTCTGAACCTCCTCTCTGCCCAGCCTGGAACCACACCTGGGATTGCTCCGACCCAGGTGTAGGACCTTGCACTTGGCATGGTTAAACTTCATAAGGCTGCAATCAGCCCACCTCACAAGCGTGTTGAGGTCCCTCTGGACGGCATCCCTTTCCTCCGGTGTATCAACCAAACCACACAGCTTGGTGTCATCAGCAAACTTGCTGAGGGCGCACTCAATCCCACTCTCCATGTCACCGACAAAGATGTTGAACAAGACCAGTCCCAACACCGATCCCTGAGGGACACCACTTGTTACCGGTCTCCAGCCACACATCGAGCCATTGACCACAACTCTTTGCGTGTGGCCATCCAGCCAGTTCTTTATCCACCGAGTGGTCCACCCATCAAATTGACATCTCTCCAATTTAGAGACAAGGATGTCATGTGGGACAGTGTCAAACGCTTTGCACAAGTCCAGGTAGATGACGTCAACTGCTCTGCCCCTGTCCATCAGTTTCGTAGCCCCATCCTAGAAGGCCACCAGATTGGTCAGGCAGGATTTCCCCTTAGTGAAACCATGCTGGATGTCACCAACCACCTCCTTGCTTTTCGTGTGCCTTAGCATGCCTTCCAGGAGAATCTGCTCCAAGAGTTTGCCAGGCACAGAGGTGAGACTGACTGGTCTGTAATTCCCCGGGTCATCCATTTTCCCCTTCTTAAAAATGGGGCTTATATTTCCCTTTTTCCAGTCATTGGGAACTTCACTTGACTGCCATGATTTTTCAAATATGATGGCCAGTGGCTTAGCAACTTCATTTGCCAGCTCCTTCAGGACCTGCGGATGGATGTTGTCAGGTCCCAAGGACCTGTGTACATTTAGGTTTTTAAGATGGTCTTGAGCCAGATCCTCTCCTACAGTGGGCCTAGGGTCCTCATTCTCACAGTCCCTGCGTCCACCTTCCAAGACTTGGGTGGTGCAGTCAGAGCCTTTGCCAGTGAAGACCGAGGCAAAGAAGTCATTAAGAACCTCAGCCTTCTCCAAATCCTGGGTAGCCAGTTCTCCCGATATCTTCTGGAGGGGGCCTACGTTGTCCCTAGTCTGTCTTTTACTCGTTACGTGCCTATAGAAATCCTTCCTGTTATCCTTAACATCCCTAGCCAAGTTCAATTCTAACTGGGCCTTAGCTTTCCTAACCTGGTCCATAGCTTCCCGAATAACATCCCTGTATTCTTCCCAGGCCGCCTGTCCCTGCTTCCACCTTCTAGAAACCTCTTTTGTCCTTTGAATTTTCCTGAGCAGCTCCTTATCCATCCAAGGAGGTCTCCTGGCCCTCCTGCTGCACTTCCTTCTAGTTGGGATGCAACACTCCTGAGCTTGGAGCAGGTGATCTTTGAATAACAACCAACAGTCTTGGCCCCCCCTGCCCTCTAGGGCTGTATCCCATGCAACCTTACTAAGCAGGTTCCTGAAGAGGCCAAAGTCTGCTCTCTTGAAGTCCAGGGCAGTGAGCTTGCTGCACGCTCTTCTCACTGTCCTGAGGATCTCGAATTCGACCATCTTGTGGCCACTGCAACCAAGGCTGCCCTGGAGCATCACATTTCCAACCAGCCCTTCCCTGTTGGTGAGCACGAGGTCAAGCATGGCACCTCTCCTTGTCGGCTCCTCTATTTCTTGCAGAAGAAAGTTGTCTTCCATACAATCGAGGAACCTCCTGGATTGCTTGTGCCGCGCCGTACCTTCACTCCAACAGATGTCAGGGTGGTTGAAGTCCCCCATAAGAACAAGGGCCTGTGAGCATGAGGTTGTTCCTATCTGCCTATAGAGCACTTCATCCACAGATTCCTCTTGATCAGGTGGTCTGTAACAGATCCCCACAGTAATGTCCCCCATAGCTGCTCTCCCTTTAACCCTGATCCACAAACTCTCTGTCGACTGCTCACTCATCCCCAGACAGAGTTCCATACTCGCCAGCCTATCCCTAACATAAATAGCAACTCCCCCTCCCCGCCTACCAGGCCTGTCTTTTCTATAGAGCCTGTAACCTTCCATTCCAACACTCCAGTCGTAGGAGCCATCCCACCATGTTTCTGTGATGCCTACTATATCATACCCCCATAGTCGTGCACACATCTCTAATTCCTCTTGTTTGTTTCCCATGCTACGGGCATTTGTATAGAGGCATCTGAGCCGAGCTCCAAATGAAGCCGGCTCGTTGGCTAGAGTGGCTGGAATAACTCTACACTCTGAGCATTTATTATAGGTGCTGGCAACTGACTGGGTGTGTTGGGATGGAAGGACGCCCCCCTCCCCCAACACATCTAGTTTAAAGAAACCTTGACCAGCCTGGCAAGCCTCCTACCAAAACCACTCTTCCTCTTCTTTGTCAGATCAGCTCTACCAGCCCCCAGTAGACCTGGCCTACTAACTTGGGTCCCGTGTTCAGGACACCCAAACCCCTGACTATGGCATCATCCTTTTAACCATTTATTCACCTGGCCAATCCTCCTAGCTTTTTTAAGGTCCTCCCCTGTATCCTGGAGAATTGATGAAAAGACAATCTGAGCTCCAGAGCCTCTAACCACCTCTCCCAGGGCTCTGTAGTTCTTCTTTATGTTCTCCAGGCTACTGCTATCAACATCAGCAGCACCCACATGGATCACCAGAAGTGGGTAATAGTCCGTGGGTCTCACTAGAGCAGGCAGCCTCTCTGCAATATCCCTGATCTGTGCCCCAGGTAGGCAACACACCTCCCTCGAGACCAGGTCAGGCCGACAGATGAGTGCCTCTGTCCCTTTCAGAGTAGAGTCCCCTACCACTCTGATCTGTCTCTTTTTCCTGGCAGCACCAGTAGTGATCTTCTTTACCGGCGCACCAGACGGTTGTTTCTGGTGCAAGTGACCTTCCTTCTTAGCCCCCTGCAGAACAGTAAAGCGGTTCTGGGTGGGGGCAACAGCTTTAGGAGGAAGCCCCTTGCTTTTAATTGTCCTCTTCCTCTTTTATTTTTTTGTTGTTTTTTGTTGTTACTATTTCCTAGCTTCCTGCGTTGATGGCCTCCTCCACTCCTCCATGAGCTTCAGGGGACGCCTGAGGCCCCTGCACAGTTTGGGCCTGGAGGAGGCAGTCCTGCTTCCTCTCAGCTTCCCTGATATCTTGCAGCCTATTAACAGCATCCCGCAGCTCAGCCACCTGCTGCAGGAGGACCTCCACCAGGGAGCACCGAGTACAGCCCTGCCCATGGGGCACCGTTCCCTCAGGAGACCAGTGCAGGCACTCTCTACACTCTGAGCATTGCACTGCAGCCTCCCCTCTCATCGGCCCTGTCTGGGTGCCTACGCTGGCTACTGCCGGGGCAGTCAGAGCAGAGCTCCCAGACTGGGCCCTGGTCATACAGCGAGTACTCACCATCCCGCTCGCCTGCCTGTGCAAACTGCCTTGACCCGCCCTGGTCACCGTGCTCCCAGGGGCAGGTTTTTAACCAGTGAGAGCTGGTGCTGCTCCTCGTGGCTCCACCCCCTGTGAGTCAGCTGCTCGCGTCAGCTGAGCTGCTGGCTCCTGAGCAAGTGCTGTTGAGGACCTGAGGCTCCCTCAGCCGCTCTGAGTTGAGGCTCCTGGACGCTGATCTCCTCCCTGCTCCAGTCTTGAAGGCGTCCTCTCTCGAGCTACTCACCTCAGCAGTTGACCAATTCATTTTATTACAGAAGCAATTAAGAGGAAAAGTAAATGCTTGTAACATGCAAACATCTTCCAAAATCAGCCAGAATGAACCAGGACCTGAAAACCTGACATTCATGGGTACAGAGGCAAGTTCTTCCTTCAGGCAGTGTGGTACCATGTGATGTAAAGAAGCTGTAACTCATTGGTGAAAAGTTTGTCCACTTCTTACATGAATAACACCGAATTTACCTAGCTGTTAGAAATATGACTTAGCGCCAGGATATTAGTCAATATGTCCCAGCAATCCTAGGAAGCCTTTGTCAACTGGGCATAAGATCTGCCCAAATAAAAGTCCTTTGTATTTTAAACTTCTGAAGCTATCAGAAAGACTGTTCATATTCCCTTAAACTGTTTCACAACCATCTCTGTTCTTCATTTACTATCACAGTTTTATAGACTTGGAAATTACTTTTCCTAATCAGCAGCTGATCCTTACTTGCTATTGTCCCAGCCCTAGCATTTTGGACAATAAGGGCTATTTGGCAGACCAGTTCTGGTGACAATGTGCTTCATTATCGTGAAAGCAATGATGATGTCATAAACACTGAATATGAACATTACTGAAAGAATCAGACAAAACACAGAGATATTTAATCAGCAGTAAGTAGCAAAGTAATTCAGAAAAAAAAATACAATGTCTTCAAATGAGGCTTAGAAATTGCATTTTATTTTGTAAAAAGTATACTGGAGTACAGAATTACCCATTCTGTACCCATTACAAACCCAGGGGACACATCCCCTACAGCTGATTTGCACAGACAAATAAAAACAGTGCAGTCTGACAATGAATTTCTAATCAGTGACCTGCCAGTTTTCTTCTTACTCATCACAGATGTTTTGTGTAGCATTTTCTGCATATTGAAGATCAGCTGTGTCTGTGATTCTGCATGTATTAATAATAAAAGAAAGTTTAGCCTACTGCACTTAAGAACAGAACTTCTGAAGGAGTGAAGTACAGCAAGAAAACAATATTTAGACCTGTTGTCTTGCCAAAGATACCTTCCTGCATTACTGATTAGGAATAAAACAAGCATCTTTTACCCAACTAGCTTTTACTCTTCTATTATAATACCTTTTCAATCAGGAGAATAAAGATAAAACTTCTAACTGCAGTTAGCCAGTCCTCATTCTCGGTTTGGCATGGAAGTCCCTATGGTTTTATGTAATACCATTCCAATGCCCCTCCCCTTTACCAAATAAGGGAAAGGGCGGAGAAGACAACTCGGGCTTGACCTGCTGGCGGTGTGGGGGGAGTGGTCATCGTGCGCGCGACTGCCGGACACCGCGGCAACAGCAGCAACGGCAGCCGCAGGGAAACGGGAAGTGGAGCGTTGTGAACCCTGGCAACACTCCGCTTTGTGTGACAGGGCAGGGGACGGGGGGGTTCCCCACAATGAGCGACAACAACCCTCAAAAGCCTACCCTGGGGGAATCCTCCCTACTAATGGCATTGTCTTTATCTTTGGCTACTAGGCCGGAGTGTTTAGTCTGTTTTCAACATACCTTACCAGATACGGAACCTCGCTCTTTTACATGTATTGCTATGCTTGACTCTGGAGGTAATTGTACCATGGTGCCACAAGAACAATGGCCTGAAGGCTGGCAGACGTCACCATGCGGTGAGGTACAGGGGGTGGGAGGTTTGCAAAAAGTCCAAAGAAGCTGCGCTCCTATTCAGGTCATCTTACAGGGGGGATCCAAAGCAGATCAGGAACGGGAAGTATATGTGAATCCTTATGTCTCCGTAGGACTACCTGTAACCTTACTAGGCCGCGACGCCTTAAGACAGTGGGGGTGTCATCTGGTCACTCCTTTTTAGCACGGGCCACTGCTGAGATACAGCCACTGCAGCTACAGTGGAAGAGGACGGAACCAGTTTGGATAGAGCAGTGGCCCATGTCTGAGGAGAAAGGAGCAGCAGTGCTAGAATTAGTGACTTGAGAGTTGAAACTGGGTCATCTAGAACCTTCAGTTAGCCCTTGGAACCCCCATGTTTTTGTAATTAAGAAAAAGTCAGGTGCTTGGAGGTTGCTACATGATCTGCGAGCGGTTAATGCATGTCTGGAAGACATGGGTTCCCTTCAACCCGGCCTTCCCTCCCCTGTTACTATTCCTGACGGGTGGCACATTTGTGTTTATGATATTATGGATTGTTTTTTCAGCATTCCCTTGCATCCAAAGGACAGGAAGTATTTTGCCTTTTCGCTTCCCACAACGAATCATCAGCAGCCTCGACAATGCTTTCAGTAGACTGTGCTACCACAGGGCATGAAGAACTCTCCAACCATCTGCCAGCTGGCGATAGATCGAGCATTACAGCCAGTGAGGAAGTTACCGGTACAGGTAATACATTATATGGATGACATTCTGTTAGCGGCCGAAACAGAAGAACAGCTCCAAGGTGCGGGGACGACGCTGTACAAAAATCTGGAAGAACATGGGCTGCACATTAGTGTCGCGGAAGTGCAGCAAGTTAGCCCCTTTAAATATCTTGGCACCTTGATTGGACCTCGTGAGGTCCGTCCACAGTTATGTACAGTCACTAACACTGTCTCCACGGTGCATGAGGTGCAGAAGTTGGTGGGCCAGCTGCAGTGGATGAGGGCCTTTTGCCCCATTCCTGAGGAGGAGTTAATCCCCTTTTATCAGTTATTGAAAGAGGCTACTTCCATACCGGACAAGCAAGAGCTTTCTGAACAGCATTGTTGACTGTTGTCGCAGATACTCACACGTGTACAGCAGTGTAGTCTCTGTAGGTTCCAACTGCAGCATGAGATCCAGGCTTTCCTTTGGGTTACGAAAGGGGCAGGGATTGGTTTAGTAGCACAGGGCTGGTCACCATTACAGTGGGTGTATGTCTCGAAAGGGAAAAAAGCGCTTATACTATGGCTGGACTTATTAGCGCAATTAATGGAAAAGGTGCTCACTGTCGGTCGATATTTGTTTGCAAAAGAAATCGCCTGCTGTTTCCTCCCGTGTTCCTTGATTATGTGGGAGTAATACTATCCTTTGTTGGAAAAGCTACAAGCTGTTGTGACAGGTTTTTGAGGTCAGCTTGCTGCACAAACTCCGACTCCTTGGGATGCTGTGGTTGCAGCATTGCAACCTCATTCCTGGGTAGTCGAGAATCCAGTTACGGGAATTACCATTTTCACAGACGCCTCCTCCCGTACTCAACAAGGCACATATGTGTGGCAAGAGGAAGGCGTGTGGAAAGACGGGCGGGTCCAGGCCCCCGGAAAGTCTGTTCAATTTCTAGAAGCATATACTATAGCTACTGTGCTACGACAGTGGTCAGTGGACCCTATTAATGTTGTAACAGATTCTCTTTTTGTCTGGAAACTTTTGAAGCAAACAATGTGGGCCATTGAGGCTATGACGGAGTGTGCACAAGTCCTTTTTCAGGCTTTATCTGAGCGAACTGCCGAAATCTGTCCAATACACTGTAATAGTCATTTGCGCATTCCTGGACTCCTAACTGATGGTAACAATAGGGCAGATCGTGTTGCACAAGGTCTGCCAGTCCCTGATTGTTGCGCTCCAGTTTTTACAGAGACCCCTTTTCAACATGCCAAACGTTTACACTCCTTGCTACACATTGGTGCACGAGCATTGGCGCGGGCTACGGGTCTTTCACTAGCACAGGCTGCGGACGTTTCCGTCTATGTCCGACCTGTGTTCACACCCCCTTATGGGAAGCAGGTGTTAATCCCCGCGGCTTGCGACATAATAATATTTGGCAGACAGATGTTACCGAATATCCTGCCTTTTCTCCTATGCGTTATTTACATGTCACAGTTGATACCTGTAGCAGTGTCATCTTGGCTATGGCACAACGCAAGCAAGACGCTAAGGCTGCCATTTTGCATTGGCGCAAGGTCATGGCGATTTTGGGAGTCCCTAGCCAGATCAAGACTGACAACGGCCCAGCATATTCAAGGCAACTGGTGGCTTTGTTTTTACGACAATGGGGCATTGAACATAAGACCGGTTGTCCTCATAACAGCACTGGCCAAGCTATCATTGAACGTGCGCACCGGACTCTGAAAGCTCGCCTCATGTGTCTTGAGGCGGGGGAGTCCATACCCGGAGAAACTCCTGCAAGCCGCGTGCACCGACTTTTGCTTTCTGCTCTGACTAGTTTAAATCAATTCTTGCGTGGATCAAGTGAGCAATCCCCGATGAGCTTGCCCTTTGCCCCACCTCTAGACAAACCCCCGTATCCACAGGTATGGGTGAAAGATCTGGAAAAGGGTAAGATAGGTCCATTTGCCCTACGTGCTCATGGGCGGGGCTATGCTTGTGTAGAGGGTGAGACTGGGCTGTGCTGGGTACCGTCAAAATGGTTATTACCGTATTTGTAGCTGTGTCTGTAAGTTTGTATTTGAGCTCTGTTTTACAGGTGGTGATCGATGCTTGAGTATGTCTGGGAGAGAAAGATACAACGAACCTTTGGAAAGAGGTGCGAAATGACATCCATGACCCTTGTGTGTCCAGATGACTTCACTCACGGATCCAGTCACAATGTGCCTTACGAACTTTGTAGCCGGCCGTTGAATACGACAACACTCAGGCTGGAAACACCCGTGTCTAGGTCCCTTTAGGCTGAAGCTCTGTGTTTATTAGTATTAGGATGTTTGTTTCTTTCCTGTTTGATTATGTAATACGTACCATGTTTGAATGCTTAGTGGCACAAACCCTTCTTACTTGGTTAATAAGAGTTATGAGTCACGCACCATGTGTGAATAATTAGTTACACGAACCTTCCTTACTTAGTTAATTAGAGTTATAAGTTGTTATCTGGAATAGCTGTTAAAACCCTGAGTTTTCTAGTCTTGAGGCAGGGGAGATGTAGGGATTGGCGCATGGAAGATCACGTGATGTGATGGGAAGTTGCCAGGAGGGACAGGAACCAGATGACTCTGGGGAGGTGCTTAGGAAACAGAGATAAGGAATTGTAACTGTGCAATAAATCGTTGTTGACCCGCATTCTGTGAATGCTCTATGTGTTGACCCTAGTTCAGAGGGAACTAGTGCTTCCGTCCCTCACCACACGAGTAGCGAGAAACTACAGGTGAGTGCAAATTAGTAGATTGTTTTCTATTGGTAAAAAGATTTCTCTTCCATTTTTTGAAAGATCACTAAGCTTCAAAGTAATATTTATTCAACCCAGGGAGAAATAGGAATCCCAAACAGTCTAGATTTAATTCTTCTAGGTCCTGTAAAGGCAAAGACAGCTATTGCCCTTGGATTCCAGTTCTTACTGCTTGATATGAAGCAGTTCCCTGCATTACTTACTAGATTTTGTGAAACTTATTCTCTAGCAATAAAAAAATCAGGAAAGGAAAAAGAAGCCATAAGACAAGGAGAATCAGTAACCATAAATACAAGCTGGTTGGAAGCTCTGTTCTGCAAGGAGTAGTTTTAGTGTATACTACAATCATTAAAGACTGTTTAAGCTGAAAATCTATTTACTTTAAATATATTTGCATTATACGATTAGCTGATTCAATGCACTCAGGGTTCCTTCAACTGCATTCTGAAAGCTGCAATAGTGAGTTGCATAGTATAATCTTTTACAGTTTTGAAGGTCTATATTTCAAAAATGGGACTAGGTTCATGTGAGACAGGTAGAGTAGTTTCTTTATCCTGTCCCTATTGCAAGATGATCAAGATGCTTAAAAATACAAGATGAATTGTCACAAATTATTGCTCAATATTTTAAAATAAGCTGAAATTGTTGTTAATTTACCTTCATACACCATTGTGGTATCCCAAGAAATTTCTGTTTGCTTTTGAACCAGATCCTCTCTTCCACCTTGCAAGCTGTCATGTGCTACTTTATTGTCAATATGTACATGGAACTTGGACCACACCTCTACCATCTGTGTTAGATGTGCTAAACAGCTCCCTTTGGATCCAGAGCCAAGTGGTGCAGAAAGCTGATGGCCTTTGGGCTAAAGTCCATGTCCTTCAAGGTAAATCTCATTCATACTCGATATTACAAGAGTGTTCCATGGAGTGAGAACTATCCTTTCACTTTTTTGTATAGACTTTATTTAGGCTTGTGTTAGCCCTGACAGTATGAATCTGCTCTGCCAGCTCAACTGGGAAGTCATAAGCCCTGTTAAGATACATTTAGAGAACTGCTGCGATCAAAAGGATTCAAATCCAGCATATGTCATACTGTATTTGGAACTTGCATCAGTCAAAGAAGATGCTCTGGTCTAGCCTGAGTTACTCTGCCTTGAAACTGTTTGGTTCTTACTTGGAGCAGAGCTTGAATATGAAATAATATTTAATGGGGAGAACTGGAGGACCAAGATCACAACTTAGCTGATGAACAGGCTGTACCTGAGCTTGATAGAACAGGTTCTCCCAAATAAAATGGTCTGATCTTCTGATGTGTTTGTCAAAGTGAAAGATATTACCCTTTGTGGCTGTTTTTTCTCTTTTCTCAAATCTTCCTTAAATGCCTCTGTCACTTAGAATTATATCTTCCTTTTCAGATATAACTCATATTCTGAGGTTTTCTACTTAATTTTAATAGACTTAACATCAACTGTTTAGAGGCCATACTTACTTAAATATGGTCAAATTAACCTTTTAAAAGTTTTCATTGCTAGAATATTTCATTGCTAGAAACTTTATTTATATAAAAGTGTAATGTGAATTTACCAACTAGGAGCAATGCAAATACAGCATTCCAAAAGGGTGATGTCAAGCAGTTGCAATTGTGTTAATAGCTCATTCCTCTCCCATCTTTGTTACATGCAGATGCCCCAGAGGCAGCCTCTGGACAGTCTCTGTATGCATATTTGACAGGAGGCTGACCTGCCAGGCATGCAATGTCCTACATATTCTGAAGGCAGTGGCCTGGCAATGCCTGGATCCTGTCCTGCAGCTGCTTTTTGCAAACCAAGCACATCTTGTCCTGAGGGGCTCCTTCTCAGTCTAGGCATAGCCAGCAGCATCTGAAATGTAGCTGGTTTCACCCATGTCTCTGAAAAATAATTAAGGAAACAGAATTCTGCAAGTAAAGATCCAGACCTGGTTCTTAGGAAACAATCTTTCTGCACATCAATCCTTTAAAAGTCTCCTATTTTTTGCTATTTTTTTAAAGTCAATATGAGTGTTTGAGACTTTTTAAGATGCATTTAAGTCTGCTTTCTGTAACTGTGTATCATTCAGAATGGTTCTCATAACCAATCAATACACTTACACATTTTACATCTATCTAAATATATGGGTAGAAATATATTTTTAACTATAAATATTTGAAATAACCCTTTCAGATCAGTGGCTCAGAAACAGTATTTTAAGGCAGCACAACATGGAAGCACAATGTTCCTAAATCTCACCACTGAAAACTGTCACTGAAATCTCTGAATGTCTTGAGTCAGAGGAAAAAATCATAAAAGCAGTAGAATGGAACAAGTAATAAACTTCTTGCCTACATGTAGCCAAAGTAGCAGAACAAAATATTCAACAGTAGATGGAAGTCTTACGATAAAACAACACAGCACCTGAGCACTAACCAGTGTACCAGTACAGAACTATGAAGAATTAAATTTGTGTCAAGTTGATGCAAAAAGTAAAGCCCTAATAAATGGCTGTGAAAGAGAATTATTTAGGTGGTATTCTTATTGTTTACACACTTTCTGTGACTTAGAAAACTCTTTGCATGTTAAAATACAGCTATGTTTTTTATACTGTTTTAGAAAATGCTAATTTGAGCTTTGCCAGCAAGCTACTGTGTAAAGAATCTTCCTTAAAATCAGTAACAGATTTTGCAGTTAGTATGCTATGATCGTAGTCTCAAAGGTATTCTCGGATTTTCAGGAATAAAATTTTGTCTTTTTAAAGTATTCAAAACTATTTAAACTCAAGTATTTAAAACACAAGTATATCTAAATACAAGTATAGGTAAAAAGAGATTTAGGAATATATTTTTCTGTTGGAAAGTATTATCCAATTTTTTCCCAAGGCCTTGACTGAGCAGGGGTTTTAAGCACCAGCCAGTGCCTAAAATAAGGACATTCTTAAATCCATTGCTGATCTAGCATTTCAATTGCTACACATTAGTAAACTTTAACAAATCAGCAGCTACAGTTTTTTAAAGAGCTAATCCCTTTCAGTTTCGAGACAAAGTGATTTTTTTGATCCAGATGTGGTGCTCTACTGAGTCCAGATAAGTAACCTCACCATGAGACTAAGGCCTGAGCAGGAATGAAGGAATAGCCATCTTTCAGGGCACAATAGCCTGATACCTCCAGTAAGGGGGCAGGTTGACATTTGCATCCTTGAATTATAATCTGTACCTTAGTAATGCAACTCTTTCTTCCTCCTGCTGCAGCTTTACCACAAGACAGTAGTGTAAGGATATGTGGAAGAGGTGTGTCTGATCCTTTAAGGCTGTCTGGTCAGGGACCTTCATCAGTGCAAGGAGGGATGATAACAAAGGGAGGAAACCATAAGCAAACACATGCAGGGACACAGACCTGACAGGCAAGGTAAGGATAAGAGAAGAAGTGATGAGACACAAACCTGATCAGTGGCACTAATTGATGAAGGCATGTGAGAGTGAGAGTAAGTTTGTTCCAGTGAGGTTATCAGATCAGGGAAAATGTCAGTTGCAAAACTAAGGGGAAAAAGGGGAAACCAGAAAGAAAATCCACGGAGGCACAGACCTGTCGAAAACATGGAGACAATGGCAAGAATGAATCCCACCCTGACTGGTGGGCTATCAAGGCAGGCACCACTTCCAGGAAGACCAACAGGTAAGACTGTAAAAACCAGGGGAGACATAGACTGGGAGCGGTGGGGGAATGGATGGAGCTGTGCAAACCCATGGGGGAAAAGGGGAGCAGGAAGGAGAAAAGTGAGAGGTAGACAGAAAAGGGTCAATACACTTGTCTGGCTGAGCCCTGTACCTGACCACCACAGTCTGTCTTGTCAGCTTGCTAACTCATTTCTTAATGATCTCTCTGCATAATCTCACTCTCTATCCCATGTGTATATGCATAGCAAGGATTAAGTTCAGCTACTGGCGAGACCTGTATGTACATGCGTGAAAATGGGTAGCAGACACTGGAATCAGAGCAGGGGCGTGGGTGCCCCTGCCCAAAAAACAGCTACTGATGAGGACCAGCAGGAGTGAGGCAAGTAAGGGTCTCAGTGCCAATGGCTGGAGCATGACAGCAGGTCACAGCCCATGTGCTGGCTGCTTAGGTGTGACTGTACCTTCCCTATTCTTGGCTTGTGGGACTGTAAACCTATATTTGCTGGCAAACTTGAAGCCGGACCAGCTGTAAGTAAGGGAGCATCAGGTCCAGAACAGGTTTATCAGGCATGAGGAGGGCTGTGCTGGTACACCCCAAAGAGTTGTAAACGTGGAAAGCAAGAAGAACAAGTGTGTGAGTGTGTGTACGTGTTTGCTAGTGAGCATCAAGCTAGACCAGCTGAAAACTAGGGACATATGGGGTGGGTAAGAGGGGCCAGAGCTGGGCAGGGCATCTGGGTGGGCAGAAGGTGCTTGGGGAATCTGCAAATGTGCGTGTGCACTTAAGAATATGAAAAGTGGTGCTTGTGTGCCTGGACTAATGACCTGTCTCTGCCAGACAAAGGAGAA
This sequence comes from Psittacula echo, assembly GCF_963264785.1. NCBI lineage: Eukaryota > Metazoa > Chordata > Aves > Psittaciformes > Psittacidae > Psittacula > Psittacula echo. Next base: position 88,770,460 of record NC_137737.1, on the reverse strand, counting down.
CATGTCTGTCCGTGTTTTACATGAGTTCTATATGTAGGCTGAAGGAACTGGCCATGCTTCCAGCATCAAACAGGCATCACCCTATGTCGTCAGGTATGTGCAAGCATGCCAATCTGGTGAGCTGAAAGACACCAGCAGACCTGACCCACAGGCAGCTTTAATCCATGAAGGCAGATCTCAAGCTTTTCCACCATTTATGATGAGGCCACCAACTTATTTCCCCCTTCAGTCTTGTTAGGCAGACTAAAACAAGTCATGAGGGATAATTCTGTTTCCCAGCATCACCTTCTGCAAAGCAAAACCAGACATCTAATCTGAAATGAGGAATTAAGTTCCTAGTTCTTAGGTGTTAAACAGACTATATCACAATTTTATCCATTAGACTAAGCTCCTCACACTACTTCTGCTGATCATACCTATATTATTTCTTCATAAGTGAGCATTCTAATGATTATTTACCATTTTAAGTGTATATGTTTTCTGCTAGTAACTTCATCTCTTGAGCAGATTGCTTGCATTTTATTGTAATTAAGGTGGCTAATGCCTGACTAACATAGCAAACCATGAAATTGTTAAACAAGTGATAACTTATTATAGAATAATATATTAAAAGTATGCTGAATTAGGAATAATTTTGAAGTTGTTCATTCTGCTTTTTAAAAACTGCATGAATAATTAATTGGTGAAAATGTCACATCACCTAAATGATACTATTACTCTGCTATATATTCTCTTCTGCTCTTGCTGAAGATGTGCACCTTGTATTTGCACTGTGTTATCTCTAAAGGCTTTATGATTTAATGAAAAGGCAGCTTCTTATACTGAGGTTAGACTTGTTAATTTATGCAGCTCCAAGGTTTCCTTGACAGCAAAGAAAACATTCATACTTGCATACAGAATGTAACAGATGTCTACTATTTGAACTTATTGGAACAATAGCAAAATTGACAGAGAGAATAAAATTAATAATCCTTTTATAGTGATCTCTTACAGTAGCTGAAAGGACATTAAGGATATTATATGTGAAATTTTCAAATGTACATGTGAGAGCACTATGTTTTTTTTCTGCTATAAGGAAAATTCTCTAGCTGTTCTCAAAGTGTTTGGATTCTACTTATATATATCTACTTATATATAAGTCTGATATTTGACACCCAAATAGATGTTATTTGAGTTATGGACAGCGAGGCATAAAAGTTAATGTATTTTACAAGTTCTTTTTCAATTCAAGTCAAAGAACTGGGTAGAAAAAAAGATCAGACACAGGGATGCTTTCATACTAGTACTGTGCAGAATGTTATCCCAATCTCTAGGTATACATTTCTTGGACCTGATCCACACTCCACAGCATTAAAGAAAGACAATTTCAGTCAACTTGTTTATATGATGTCAGATTGGTTTAGCTTGAAATAAACCTGTGGTGATGTAGGGCTAATAGTCATCCCTAGGCTATGTGTTTTGTCACAGAACTGTCAGAACGAAGTTAGAGTTACTGATGTCTAAATAAGATAAAGGTGGGGATTCTGATGCTTGAGAAGAATGGGAGGCAGCTGGGATAATTGTCACTGATGGATGTTTGTGCTAGAACAGTCATTACTGCAATCAGAAGTGCCACTGGCATTTAATTTGTCATCATTAGGTTTTCAAACCAACAACTTAATAAAATTAATTTGGGTTATCTTTTATTTCACACCATCATAAACCTCAGGACAGTATCTTTATACACACGATTTCAAAGTTGCCTTCATGGCCTTTTCCTTTTGCACCGATGTTTAGGTATTGCAATAATCAATTCTAGAAAAATAAAAGAAAAATTCTGTGTTCAGAAAATATTTTGAATTCTGAGCATAAATATTTGACAAATTAGTGTCTGTCTGCCACAGACTTCTCTGACCTCTTTTCCCAAGTCCAGCTGCAACTAACTGTTCCTTCCATCTTATGCCCAGCACTTGAAGTTTTCAGAAGTTCCCACCTGCCAGGCTGTAGCTTGTTACAGAGCGATGACAGCACATGGAGTAATGTTGGTGAAGAAGAAATGGAAAATGCCTGCTAAGCTCAGTAGGAGAAAACTAAAAAGATATAATGAAAAAAAGGAGCTTAAGAATCAGCTTCAATTCTACCCTCTGGACCAACATCCTGCAGCTCAGCTTGGCAACTATCCCTTGTTTCTATGCCTGCTGAGATTTCCTTATTACTGTTTCTTATGTGGCATCAGCACAAACCTAAAAGTCCATTTGTTCTGCAAGGACTTCAGGCTCTTTTGCTAAATTTTGGTGATCATTATCTGGAATGCTTTTTTTTTTTTTTTTTTTAATTGTCACAGAAAAGATATTTAAAAGATGTGTAGATGTGACCCAAACATGTCTTAATGGTGTGCTTGGCAGTGCTAAGTTGAGGGTTAGACTTGGTAATGTTAAAGGGTCTTTTCCAATATAAACAGTTCTATGATACTATGATTCTGAGAGACACAGGCTTTATCGGGCAGCTCAGGCTCACTCTAGTCATGCTCACCACATGATGACCTCCCTCCTTCCAGGGCATCAGCCTTGACTCACCTTTGCACTTTATTCTCACCTTTGATGTTCTTCTGACATGAAGAACACTTTCAGGAACAGCACTTTCAGCAGCGTTCCTTAGTTTGTAATTTGCTTTGGGTCTCTCTCTGACCCTTGTTCTCTTCTTGTTCACAGAAATCTTGTAAATCTCAGTCTGTGAAGTGATATCTAATAGACTGATTCCTAATAGCTGGTTGTTCTTTTTTTTTACAGCAAAGAAACTAACTAAGCTGCATCTATTCTTAAGCCATTTGAAGCAGTTTCATACCCATGTGTTCATTGCTTCTATTAGCAAATGTTCTCAACTTTCAACATATAGGTGGCAAATAAGATTTTAGATATTTCATATATTATCAGTCCAGTCATGTTACAAAACATTTTAAATTCCTGGTCCCTTCACTTTCAAGACTCAAATTTAGCAGAAGGAAACCTTCATGGCATTTTGTTATTATTTTTAATCTTTTTCTTACATTAAAGTTCTTCCCATCTCAAATTTCCTTCTTTTTGTCCCCTTCCTGTAGGTATATTACGAAATCACAGAATGCTCACAATTCATTGCATTAGTAGTGGTATGTTTGATGAAGTCCTAACTCCACTCGCAATTATGCTGTAGATTTTATCTTTGTGTCTGACTCAAAGCTCATTGAAAAAAATACAGACTGTCAATTTCTGTTGTAGAACTATGTTCCAGTTTATTTTTGCTCAGGTGTATTAAAGGCCATTTTTCTATAATGAGAATTTATTGTACTTTCCTTTCCACACATCACTCTGAAGTGGTTGTGCCTCATCAGAGAACCATAGATGTTCCACTTAATTCCCTCAATAATGTAAAAAAATCAGAAGTTCGTGACAGCTATAAAACATTGCATGGAATATGACACACTGCTAAACATACCTGACAAAGGATTTGAAAGGTAGAGCAGGAATGAAATTGAATGGACAATTCAATACACTGATGGCATTGCAATTTTTACTATCCACTAACTGACAAAAAGAACACATTTTGCATGTCTATATCTGTGTATAAGTCTACAAGCAAATAAAAGTTGGTATAATAGTGAAAATTTTCTGAATCAGGCAGACATGTTTCCTGTATCTGTAGGATATTTGGAACCTGAGAATAGTGCTGCCTGGCTACTGTGACTTGAAATGGAGAAGCTTTCCCACCTACATGGCAAAGGAAGCCACCATAATTATCTGAGCTGACGCCAACAATATTCCTCTGATATCTTAGCACTCAAACAAACTAGGGAACCATTGCCAAATATTCTGAAAAACATCTGAGGACCCACAACCTTTCTTGACTTTACATTTAAAAATGTTCTGCTTTTAGACTCAAATGTTATTGTTGGAAGGAAGCAATTTTCCAACATTTTGCATGGCATTCTGGTATCTTCTCAATAAGATATTTTTAGGGCTGGTATGGGTTGTTTTTCTTACGTGTTTCTAGAAATCAGTTCTTAAATCTGGACAAAGAATTATGAAGAGGAAAAATATCTTAAAAGCTATGTGGAATCAGTTCAGTGTGCAAGTTTATAAAAAATAATTTGTTTATTAAATAATTTCCAAGGAGATAATTCTCTTTGCTTATATCTTCTGTAGCATTTATGGCTCATTCAAGCAAAATTTATAATCCCACTTCTGGGGTTTAATCCTTTTTAATACTTCCCAAAGTCTTTTCTATCTTCAGCAATTCAACACCCATGTGTACTTAGCTGTTATGTTTTTAAGAATTTTTTAAACAAATAGCTATAACACAAACACACAATTAGGGCCTCACAGGGTTGCATGCTATATGAATATATCAGAATAACAGTTTTCTTTGCCTAACTAAGCACCAAAAAAGAAGAAAGCAATAAAACTGATATATAGAGAAATTAAGATCACTATGTAAAATAGCTCCCAAACCAGAAGATCTTTACCCATTCTTCAGATTTTCCAGTTTGAAGAGGTCCTATGGGTTGAATGATTACCTTTTATCCATGTACTTTTACCTTGTGTCCTGGGTTCAGCAGTAGCAGTCATTTTTTTTTCCTTCTTAGTAGCTGGTGCAGTGCTGTGGTTTTGACTTTCGTCCTGGGAACCACGACACCTTGTGAGCCTATATCTTTTTGATCTCTATCTGTTCCTTCAATGCAAACAGAAAAGCCAGTTCTTTGAGTATTCCTATTAAATGAGAAGAAAAAGACTAATGTTTAGCCTCAAGATATCCAGATTAATTTCTTCCCATCTCTTCAACTTTGTTTCTTCTCAAATATTTTTACTTTCACTTCAGGTGTGCCTATTCAAGCAGTGATTGTTGTTTTGACCAAAATAAGCACTTTCACTTCTTTTTCTGCTGCAGCAGAAAAATATAAAAATCTCCAACTTGCCAATGCATGTTAAAATGTAGGCTTCAAGCCAAGAGCTTGTACAAAGCTGCAAAAACAATAAGCAGAAACATAAGAATAGTGACAGTCTCTATAGCTGTTCTTCCCATGTAAACTACTACTTACATCATCTGCACGGCTTCTGGCAGGAACATACAGCAGTTTAAAAGTGCTCATCATATTGCAAATAAAAAACACCCACACTGAAAGCTGAAACAGGTAGTTGTAAGACTACATACTTTTGAAAATGGTCAGAATAAGACTCTTCATTTACTATTTCTCTAAATAAATGACTCTTCAAAGTTTCTTAACATTTAACTGTGTGTATTTCAAAGTATGCAGGTAGTATGGGTTCATTCTTATCCAAAAGTATACTGGAACTTTCAATGGAAGGCTACTTTATGCTCACATGCTGATGTGACACAAAAAAGGTCTTTCATCAGAACTGCATTTTTGTGTGCTATTGTGTACTCAGTTCTTTTGCCAACACAAATCTAGAGAAAGCAAACTTTCTTTTCAAAGCAAACTTTTCAATTGAAAAATACCTTTTTTTAAAAAAAAAAGAAAAAGATTGAAAAGCAAGCTTGACCAAACAAAAAAAGCAAACACTACTCTCCTTCAGAGTTAATGTATTGTGTTGCCCCTGTTTCTTCTCTTTTCCTGTCCCCAATGCACATATTAACACCTACTTATTTGCTGTCAGTCTGCCTACTTAGAAGATACATTAAACATGGAATTTCAATATTATGTATTGAAATACTATGATATGCATAAAAAGTAAAATATTCCTGAGTTAACCTGAGGTAGCTTGAACTAGTCTGAAAAAACCAAAAGTAAAAGAGTGTAGCAGAGCTTTTCACAAAAGTATTCCTCTTGAAAACCGGCTTCTGACCATGGCTTGACATATTTTTCTGTCTGCTAAAGCTAAAGATTTTAAACATGTTCAAAGCCAAGTTTTTTTTCCTCCACTTTTTACCATTTCTCTTATTTTGGTTTGACATGACCTTCAAAGAATTTATAAATTTCATCTGATGACACTTTGAATGCCCTAAGATAAACTAGAGAATGTGAGCCTAATATCAGAACTAGGATCAGAAGAGGAGTTCAAGTAGATTATCGTTTACATTGGAATAGTCTGCTTTTCTTAGATTCATCTACACCTAGAGAAAATATGCTGCTCTCAGCAAAAGTATCAGTGTTGGAAAAATCTTTAATTATCTTTCTTTTTTATCTCCTTTCCTAAATGACTTCTCTTTGCAACAAATCACATTCTGAGCATTACATTGAAGACGAAAACCAGGTAGGACTTCACCAGGTAGTGGGCAGAACTTGAAAAAACATTGAAATGTGTGGAATCTTTTCTAGACTATGTATATCTTCCGAAATTAGATTGAGAATGTTACACTTCATGAGTTTTCTCTTGGACTGAATGCTGTTATCTATTAACCTCAGGAGAAACTGACTGTTGAGCAGCACCACTTATCCATAGGGGTTTAAGAAAGGAAATAGGATTTAGTGGTTGAAGAGAAGAATCCTAACCTTGAAATTGTTAGTCTAGACTGTCGATAAAGAATAAAGGTATTTTCTGTGCTTAGAACATCTTAAAGAGAGTTTGGGAAAACGCATTTCAGTTTCTGATTTCAGCAGTGACATTGGTGACCTTAGCTATATCAAGAAAACAGTATTTTAGTTCGTCCCTGTATTATAAGAATATCAATGCTTTCTATTCCCAGTAGTTATCCTTTTCAGACTGAAAGCTCTTCAGAGCAGAATACTGCTGTAACACTAGGTTTTTGCAGTGCCTATGTATTGTTGTAAAGCAAACAATTAATTAGATTTCTACTGAAAGAAACGGTGTAATCAGTGTGTTGAGCACTTGAATTGTCATCTTTCGGAAAGACTAAATTGTGATGATCAGAATAGTTATTACAGTCTTCTCCCACAAAGTCCTTATTGGTTCCCCAAACCATTTTGGTTTAAGTAACTATATCTTTTTTACTGTTTTTACTTTAAGCATGTTTATTTCATTAAAAAAATTTCCATACATGTTAAATTGTTCTCTCTAATGTCACAAATATTATATGTATGTATAGATATAGACTGATGTTATATGTATAACAAAAGATAAAAGGTGTCACAAAGCAAGCATTTAATCATTCAGCAAACTCTTTATTTTTAATAAGATGTAAATGAAGCATCTTTCATGGTGTTAAAAGAGTTTCAAGTTGATGAAATAGAAAATGTATGTCTAACCATAACAGAAATGACCCCCATAACTTGATAAAACTTCATGTGGAATAAATACAAATCATGCATGAGCAAAAAAATGTCTGTTGTTATAAAAAAGACTGTGATGGATACCTCATCTGGAGCTGTTTTATATACAAATTCAGTTAAGCTGCACAGTTCATTTACGTGACTCATGCCACTAACAAGACCAGCTTTGGAATTCGTAACTTTACTGCCATTTGCTTATACTACCAGAGGTCATTTTAAGTTGGCCTATCTTCCAGTTCTTCTTCTACATTCGTCTTCACCAGTCCCTTAGGAAAAAGCTTTATAAAATCTACTATGTACATCATTGTCACATGGGATATTCTCCTGCCATACTCTTGAAGAGAGCTTAGCCCCTGCTGCTGTCCCTTTACCCAGTCACACAAATCCTCTAACTGTAATCTTTTTACAGAAGCACTATCTCTCTCATCTGGTGTCATTAATAAATGGTGTCCTTGAATGGACAAAACTAGGCCTCTGGCTTTATGTACATATGCTACTGCCCTCAAAAATTATTTCAAAAGAAAATTGTATTCTCAGAATTATGCATATACTTGAGGTGTAAATAGCAACTTCAAAATATAGGAAAATAGGGAGAAAAGTTTAGAGGGAAAGGGAAAGTCAATAAATAATAATATTTTATATCACACCAAAAGTCAATACTTGACATCTGAACAACTGAATTTTTCATAAAACTCTTTTCAGTTGCTAGCAACTCTAAGTTTATACTCTCTGTCCTCTAAAATGCTTCATTGATCTTCCATTGATCATCTTCATTGATTCTTCATAAAAATCTTCCAGACTAAGGGTGACCATTAAAGGCCAAAAATACAAAACACCTGCAGTTTTTATTTCCTTAAAAGTACAGAGAAGTAAATGTGGCATTTCACAACACGGACTCAAGTTGGTGCAGAGACTCAAATCCTCATTTATTATCACCAAGCCCTTTTTATCCCCTTGTTCGGTACTTTCCCAACCTGCACATACCTACAATGTTCAATTTCATTGGCCCCTGTAAAACTCTCCAGGTAAATAGTCCAATCACAATGTTGCAGACCCTCTCACAACCCCCACATCCTCTGGCCTCCAACTGAGATCTCCAACTACATCCTTGCCCATCCTCCCAAGGCTTGCTTTTTTACCTTCCCTGTCCTTCAACGTTCCAACTCATCGCCCTAGGGCTTGTCAAGCACCAAGGCCTCAGAACTCGTTCCCAAACTCTTTTTTCATGCAAATCTTATCACCTTCACTCCCCACAAGTAAATTACAGTTCACAGTAAACTGGTGCTGCCAAATTAAGAAGATGTCTTATGTACTAGTGTATATAGACTACCCCATTAAAACAGCAAGAGGTAAGGTCATTCAAAAAACAGCATGCCAGAATTTCATTAACATAATTAGACAGTTTGTGTGAAGGACTTCCTGTTTTCTTTTGGGTTTTTTAGCTGAATATGTATATCTAACTTTTTCCTCCCATTGTACGTGGTACATATCCTAGAATTTCATAGACATTGAAGTATCTGTAAATTTGACTAGGTGTTGCTTTTGATGCTGGCTCTTCCCATATTTCTTCAACTTTGTGGTGAAAGATTAATGTATTTATGCAGTTTCTATTAAGCACAAATCAAGAAGAATTACGCTTTGTAATACCATTTTAAAATACATCTAAACATATTATAAACCTATTAAAATAATACAAAATTAGTGTAACTGAGTTGGTAGAGTTTTAGTGGAATGGAACCATAACTACCCTTTATCTTACTTTGAGGCTTGTTTTATTTAGAAATATATATGCAACCCACAAATATGAAATGCTCTACCATATCAGTATTTAGATTGCATTAAAATGATCAGTTCCACGAAAATAGGAGCTCACTATAAATTGGCTGACAGCTTAATCAACAACAACAAATTAGCGCTTCATCAGCAATCATAAAATCTTAATTTTTACACTCTTTGGAATTTTGTTTTCCATTGGATAATTTATTTGCAATGTACATTGCTTTGCAGAGTAAATACATCCATATTCATAGTAAGACTGAGGAAAACCAGACAACCATGTGCTCAAAATCAATTTTTAAATTATTAGTTTAGTCTCATAAATAGCTGAGAACTACATCAAACACTTATTTTTCATGAAGAAGATCAGTGCAGTATCATATTAAAAATTATAACGGAATACCATTTATTTATCTAAACTGCTAAAGATTCAACTGAATCTTTGTTTATGAATAATTAGTCTTTGAGTTTGTTATTGTGTAGCACTGTCCTGGGTTTAGCAGTAGCAGTCAGTTTTTCTCCTTCTTAGTAGCTGTTGCAGCACTGTGTTTTTGACTTTCGGCCTGGGAACAAAGCTGATAACACTGATGTTTAGACTGACCAAGGACTTTGTGAGTCTCATGCTCTGCCAGGGAGGAGGAGAAGCCGGGGGGAAGCAGGGACAGGACACCTGACCCAAACTAGCCAAAGAGGTATTCCATACCACAGCACGTCATGCCCAGGAGGTAGAACGGAGAGTGCCTGGAAGGGATGGATCACTACGGGGTGGGGGCGAGGTGCCGGTCGGTGAGCAGTTGTATTCTCTTCCTTGTTATTTCCTTTATCATTATTATTATTGGTGGTAGCAGTAGTGGTTTGTGTTATACCTTAGTTATTAAACTGTTCTTTTCTCAACCCGTGGGACCTGCATTCTTTTGATTCTCCTCCCCGTCCCTCCAGAAGCGGAGGGAAGAAAGGTGTGGGGGGAAGTAGACTGCGTGGCTCTAATTTACAGCCGGGGCTTAAACCATGACAAGCACTAAATTTTCTGAAGTATGGAAGCCAGCAGATGTCCGATGGTGAACAAGGTCTCCCATTCAGCCTGCATTTCTCAAAGGGCTATGAGACCTTCCCACCATGACCACCATGACAGGGGAGAAGCAGCTGCTCTGATGTATTCCTACCAATGTAGGAATAACACCATTTCAAGGCAGAAATAATCTACCTTTATTAAGTCAGTTGAGAACATGGAAAAAGGTAACAGATTTTCAGGAATACAATTCCTGAGAATTAACAACCTCTCCTAAACCATGCATTTTGCACAGCTGTGGAGAGCAGACTCTACCCCAGTGCTTTCAGGAGATGCACTGTGTATATTTTGTGTACAACAGCAAAGCTGCAGCATTCAGGACTGTGAAAACACCCCATGCCAAACAGTGGCTGTATTCCTCTTATTCTGCATCCTCTGCATTTTGTGGAAGAAATCTCTGTATTGACTCCAAGCAGAGTGGAATAAGGTGGTAGGCTCTACTCTCCTGTTTACATCACAAACTTCATGTATACTGAACAGCCAGGGTAGGAGTTTCCTCAGGTATGAAAATGTCAGTAGATTAATAAGAACTTCCTCAACTTTATTTCTGTTTGTGTTTGGGAATAGATAGTTCCGTAAAATGTTCAGAATTACATAGTCACTGAGAAGAAAGCTAAAGATGGCACCAGACTTTACATGGCTTTGTGATTTTGGCGTATTCAGTCAGCTTCTTTGTAGTGTTTTATTTGTATTTTTAAATGTATGAAATTTATTAATTCCTTTCTACAAACAAATTGTAAGAAGCATGTAAATAATAAGCTTAATCTATCCAACCACTAAGTCCAAGGTTTCCCATGACTGCACATATTTTGCATGTAAAAACTGTATTAATATCACCTTGTTGAGTCCTTTAAGCTGGTTTGTCAAGGGGGTTCATTTCCAATAAAGAAAAATAATAGCGAACACAGAGACTGTGAGAATGAAGACCTTGGGCCCACTGTAGGACAGGATCTGGTTCGAGACCAGCTTAAAAACCTAAACGTACACAAGTCCATGGGACCTGATGACATCCATCCGCGGGTCCTGAAGGAGCTGGCAAATGAAGTTGCTAAGCCACTGGCCATCATATTTGAAAAATCATGGCAGTCAGGTGAAGTTCCCAATGACTGGAAAAAGGGAAATATAACCCCCATTTTCAAGAAGGGGAAAATGGATGACCCGGGGAATTACAGACCAGTCAGTCTCACCTCTGTGCCTGGCAAACTCTTGGAGCAGATTCTCCTGCAAGGCATGCTAAGGCACATGAAAAACAAGGAGGTGGTTGGTGACAGCCAGCATGGCTTCACTAAGGGGAAATCCTGCCTGACCAATTTGGTGGCCTTCTAGGATGGGGCTACGAAACTGATGGACAGGGGCAGAGCAGTTGATGTCATCTACCTGGAGTTGTGCAAAGCGTTGGAACTAGTTGATCTTAAGGTCCTTTCCAACCTTAACTATTCTATGATTCTATGATTCTATAATTGCTTTCTATTTGACAAAGGTGAGATTTTTCAAGCTAGTTATTGCTGCAGGTTTTATTCACCAGAGATTTCTTTACGCTTCTGTGAAAGCAAATGACAAGACCCATATTAAACTGTAGCTCTGTGGTGGAGAGGAGTAAACTGCTTCACCAAGAGCTCCTGCCTTCCCCTTCCCAGTCCAGTTCTAGTCACCTTAGCAGTGATCAGCCATAATAAATCAGCTTTTTGCTCATTTCCGCAATGGCAAACAATAAATCACAGTAATTCTCTTACTGTTCAGAGAGATTTCAATTCTTAAGAGAGTTTTAATCACAGCAGAGAGGAAAGAGTGTTAATGAGGTCTGTAAATTACCTTAAAAGAGGGTAATTATGTCCAGTGTTGTAATAAAGGCTAAGACAGCTAATATCATTAAAGCAATTAAACACTTTTTAGATTGTAAAGATAAATTAGAATTAAAATATCACTGTAAACAAGAGGCCCATTTATTATGAAACAATTAATTAAATAGTAGACTCAGATAATATTGCACTGACTTATACAGGTTCTGTGAACTTCATTCTGATTTCGTAAAGTAACAAGGCTGCATGTCACAAGTAGATTGTTATTACATTATCATCACATGAATCAGTGAACAGCATCTTTACTTGTGCTCTTCATTAGATTTTGTTCAATGCAATTACTATAATTTCTTCTTACCTAGCTTCTGCTCATCTTTTCTCTCATCTAGATTTGTCCTTACCTTTCATCTTTCATTTTTGTGGTCTGCATTTGTAAAATAAAAAGAACCTCATCATGAAAAATAAAAAACTGGACATTCCTGAAGGCTAAGTTACTATGAGATTTCCATGGAACATTCATCACAAAAACATTAGCACCAGAAGAGTTTTTCATGACAAGCAGTTATAAAATCTGAATAGTAAAGGAATTAATAAATATTTACTTTCTTCTGTTTAAGCTAGACTCAATGATAAGCTGAAATCAAAACCCCAGTGTTGAGTACCTGACTATCGCTGCTTTTTGTGTCCAAAACCAAAATAAAATATCTTTCTCTTACCCTATGCTTTTTCAGCATGATGCAGTGTACAGTTCCTTTCAGTACAGTGGCAAACTTTCTTAATCAGTGAAAGTAAGAAAAATGCCTACAGTAATTTAGCTTATAGGTTTATGATTAGGACCATATTTTTGGTATGGAAACATTGACTGTTAATTTCATCAGTCTAGTGATGGCATAAAATGCAATTTTCTGGGTGTCTGATCTAGTACCCTAGGCTGATTTTAAAGTGTGTGATGGTGGGAAGCTGGTACCGAGGAGATGCAAGAGATAACAGTCTGGCCAGCAGTCTGTGGGCTACTCACTAAAAAAAAAACAACAAGGAAGAGTGTGGTAGTGTCATAATGTTTTATGGAAGACTTAAATATTAACAGGGTCAGAGGGATCAAGCAAACACAAGCACAGCTGACTACCCTAAGAACTGAGGAATTCATTTAATGACAGACCAACTATTTATGTAATCCTGGTCTCTGGGAGCTTTTGCTTTCCTAATGCAGTGCCCAGTCTCAATGAACTGCAGACTTTTGCTCTTTTGAGCTCAACAAATACTTAATTGTTTTGTACAAAGGAGAAAATCTTAATTCAGCTGTTTTATAAGAGTTAATTGCTGAAAGAAATGCACTGGGAGTCCTTCAAGCTGAGCAGAGGATTGGTACTGTGCTTTTGCATAAAATGGAGAGGAAGACAACGTTGTATGCCAATGTTACTTTATTCACTGTATCTTGTACATAGTTTCTGCTCCTCAATACTAATACAACTAATAATCAGGTTATAAAGAGACTGTCTAGTATACTGCATAGCCTAATCTATTATTTATTCATTATTTATAAAACATTTTGTACAGTAAAGGATGTGAATACTTAGTTTCTAATAGTGAAAAAAATACTAAATTAACTTTCATTTTGATAGTAAGATTGGAATTTTTTCTTGCAGGCAGGCAAAATACAACAGTTTTAAGATAAAATCTGTTGGATCACATTTTCACAGATTAAGATGATCATAGAAAAAAATATAAACTCACTGATATAGTTTTAATGTATAATATACACTGAAAGTATATGTAATAGCTGAATGCTGTATATATATTAGTGAATTTTACTAAAGTATTTCATATATAACTGGAAAACTTAATTCAATATTCTAATATTTTTTAAAATAATTTAAATAGAAATGGTTCAATTTACAGTTTCTCAAAATGTAAAGTCCTTTTTTAAAAAAAAGTAAGCTAAAAAGGTTGGTGTTGAGAAGGAAGGAGGACTGATTGCTATATAGGATTTTCCAAACTAAATCTGACAATTCATCCATCTTGTTCTGTAACCTGCCTAAAGTAGTTACTGGTACCTTTTAGACTACTCCTAGGGGTGTCGTGGTTTAAGCCCCGGCTGTAAATTAGAACCACGCAGTCTACTTCCCCCCCCACCCCCCCAGAGGGATGGGGAGGAGAATCGAAAGACTGTAACTCCCACGGGTTGAGATAAGAACAGTCCAGTAACTCAGGTATAAGACAAATCACTACTGCTGCCACCAATAATAATAATGATAAGAGAAATAACAAGGGAAGAGAATACGATACCGCCCGCCGGAAAAGAGCCCGACAGAAAAGAGGACATGCCCTTCCGGGTAGCTCCCAGTTACATCCCCCGGCATGACGTGCTGTGGTATGGAATACCTCTTTGGCTAGTTTGGGTCAGGTGTCCTGTCCCTACTTCCCCCCGGCTTCTCCTCCTCCCTGGCAGAGCATGAGACTCACAAAGTCCTTGGTCAGTCTAAACATCGGTGTTATCAGCTCTGTTCCCAGGCCGAAAGTCAAAACACAGTGCTGCACCAGCTACTAAGAAGGAGAAAAACTGACTGCTGCTGCTGAACCCAGGACAAGGGGAAAAAACAAACAAACAAAAAATCTCAGGGCACAATCCATTAGCCAGTGATGTACATTCAGTCAGATAAAGAATGATGTTTTGCAAGTTTTGCTTGCTGTTAAGGTGCTTCACATTTTTAGTTCATCTAATCTGTAGAAAATAAATCGAGGTACTTTATAATCTGTAAAAATTAGCTCAATCAAGCAATACAGACTATTTCCATTTCAGATACAGCTTCATGGCAGTCTCGCTAAGAATTTGTTTTGGTGGTTGTCTGCTATCAGTCATGGACCTAGTTTAGTTCTCATCTTCCCCAAACTAATGCTCAGCAATAATTTTCTTGTTATTAATTACAACTCCACATTATAGCAGGTGCCCCATGAATCTCACCCCATTTATATTCTGGCAGGCTGGTACACCTCATTCTCATATGCACACAGCACCAAAGCAATTACTGCTAAAAGCAGGTGTATTATTCATTGTGCTATGAAAAGTTCTCTTTCTGGTAGAAAGGTAATGAGTACTTGAAAAGACTAATGTTTAATAATATTCTGTTAACAGATCATCTGTTAGAAATACTGATTAAAGGAAAAAGTGAATGCCAGATCCACATGTGGTACTCATTTGCATAGCTCTACTGAAATCAATAACCTTACACAGAAATCTAAATATCCAAGTAAAAAGTGCTGACCTTTAAGACTGACTGTTTGATCTCTGATCATTGAGAAGCTTGAATGAGTTTTCGGAGGTCTCTGAAAATATGCTTGAATTTCACCAAATGATAATTAAAGATAATTTAGGAAACATTAATTCTGAGAATGAGCCTGAATTACAGAGATGAGACTTGGATGCAGGTACAGAACTTCTAGGATAATCAGCGTTCTTTGGATAGCACATTTTGGTATGAGCAAGTCTTAAAGGGAAAAAAATGGATGATTGAGATGTAGAGTGTATATCAGCCTAGATAAGACTAACTACAAACATAAATATACATAGCCTGATTCTTGCCTATTCTGTATCTGTAAGGTAAGACTGAAACCCTAGAGACATCTAATTCATATCCTGATTTAGACCACAACATTCAGTAATGTCCCCTGAGGTGTGAGGACCTGACATTGCTCTGTGTCAGGTGTCAGTGCTTTGACTTTCATTTGAATGGGTTGCGGAGCAGGATACAAAGGTGAAAACTGGCCTGCAGTTCAGAAGCATTATTGCCTGTATTCCTAAGGACCTACTTTTGAATTACCAAAAAAGATAATATTGTTTATGAGAAGCCTCTCTTTTGAGAACTAAAAAGTTAGATTCTCTTTATGAAAGATTTAAAAGAAAAGTCGCGATTTATGTTAGGGATAGGCTGAAGAGTATGGAACACTGTCTGGGGACGGGTGAGCAGTCAACAGAGAGTTTGTGGGTCAGGGTTAAATGGAGAACAGCTATGGGGGACATTACTGTGAGAATCTGTTACAGACCACCTGATCAAGAGGAATCTGTGGATGTAGTGCTCTATAGGCAGATAGGAACAGCCTCATGCTCACAGGCCCTTGTTCTTATGGGGGACTTCAACCACCCTGACATCTGTTGGAGTGAAGGTACGGCCCGGCACAAGCAATCCAGGAGGTTCCTCGATTGTGTGGAAGACAACTTTCTTCTGCAAGTAATAGAGGAGCCGACAAGGAGAGGTGCCATGCTTGACCTCGTGCTCACCAACAGGGAAGGGCTGGTTGGAAATGTGACGCTCCAGGGTAGCCTTGGTTGCAGCGACCACGAGATGGTTGAATTCGAGATCCTTGGGACAGTGAGAAGAGCGTGCAGCAAGCTCACTGCCCTGGACTTCAAGAGAGCAGACTTTGGCCTCTTCAGGAACCTGCTTAGTAAGGTTGCATGGGAAACAGCCCAAGAGGGCAGGGGGGCCCAAGACTGTTGGTTGTTATTCAAGGATCACCTGCTCCAAGCTCAGGAGTGTTGCATCCCAACTAGAAGGAAGTGCAGCAGGAGGGCCAGGAGACCTCCTTGGATGGATAAGGAGCTGCTCAGGAAAATTCAAAGGACAAAAGAGGTTTCTAGAAGGTGGAAGCAGGGACAGGCGGCCTGGGAAGAATACAGGGATGTTATTCGGGAAGCTATGGACCAGGTTAGGAAAGCTAAGGCCCAGTTAGAATTGAACTTGGCTAGGGATGTTAAGGATAACAGGAAGGGTTTCTATAGGCACATAGCGAATAAAAGACAGACTAGGGACAACGTAGGCCCCCTCCAGAAGATATCGGGAGAACTGGCTACCCAGGATTTGGAGAAGGCTGAGGTTCTTAATGACTTCTTTGCCTCGGTCTTCATTGGAAAGGCTCTGACTGCACCACCCAAGTCTTGGAAGGCAGACACAGGGACTGTAAGGATGAAGACCTTAGGCCCACTGTATGACAGGATCTGGTTCGAGACCATCTTAACGTACACAAGTCCATGAGACCTGACAACATCCATCCGCAGGTCCTGAAGGAGCTGGCAAATGAAGTTACTAAGCCACTGGCCATCGTATTTGAAAAATCATGGCAGTCAGGTGAAGTTCCCAATGACTGGAAAAAGGGAAATATAAGCCCCATTTTTAAAGAAGGGAAAAATGGATGACCCGGGGAATTACAGACCAGTCAGTCTCACCTCTGTGCCTGGCAAACTCTTGGAGCAGATTCTCCTGGAAGGCATGCTAAGGCACATGAAAAACAAGGAGGTGGTTGGTGACAGCCAGCATGGCTTCACTAAGGGGAAATCCTGCCTGACCAACTTGGTGGCCTTCTAGGATGGGGCTACGAAACTGATGGACAGGGGCAGAGCAGTTGATGTCATCTACCTGGAGTTGTGCAAAGCATTTGACACTGTCCCACACAACATCCTTGTCTCTAAATTGGAGAGACGTCAATTTGATGGGTAGAGCATTCGGTGGATAAAGAACTGGCTGGATGGTCGCACACAAAGAGTTGTGGTCAATGGCTCGATGTGCGGCTGGAGACCGGTAACGAGTGGTGTCCCTCAGGGATCGGTGTTGGGACTGGTCTTGTTCAACATCTTTGTCGGTGACATGGACAGTGGGATTGAGTGCGCCCTCAGCAAGTTTGCCGATGACACCAAGCTGTGTGGTTTGGTTGATACACCGGAGGGAAGGGATGCCATCCAGAGGGACCTCGACACGCTTGTGAGGTGGGCTGATGCCAACCTGATGAAGTTTAACCATGCCAAGTGCAAGGTCCTACACCTGGGTCAGAGCAATCCCAGGCATGGCTACAGGTTGGGCAGAGAAGAGATTCAGAGCAGCCCTGCGGAGAAGGACTTGGGGGTGTTGGTCGATGAGAAAATGATTATGAGCCGGCTTCAGTGTGCACTCACAGCCCAGAAACCAACCATATCCTGGGCTGCACCAAGAGGAGCGTGACCAGCAGGTCGAAGGAGGTGATCCTGCCCCTCCACTCTGCTCTTGGGAGACCTCACTCGGAGTATTGTGTTCAGTTTTGGTGTCCTCAACATAAAAAGGACATGGAACTGTTGGAACAAGTCCAGAGGAGGGCCACAAGGATGATCAGGGGACTGAAGCACCTCCCGTATGGAGACAGGCTGAGAAAGTTGGGGCTGTTCAGCCTGGAGAAGAGAAGGCTGCGTGGAGACCTCATAGCAGCCTTCCAGTATCTGAAGGGGGCCTATAAGGATGCTGGGGATGGACTCTTCATTAGGGACTGTAGTGACAGGACAAGGGGTAATGGGTTCAAACTGAAACAGGGGAAGTTTAGATTGGATATAAGGAAGAAATTCTTTACTGAGAGGGTGGTGAGGCACTGGAATGGGTTGCCCATGGGGGTTGTGAATGCTCCATCCTTGGCAGTGTTCAAGGCCAGGTTGGATGAGGCATGGTTTAGTGTGGAGTGTCCCTGCCCATGGCAGGAGGGTTGGAACTAGATGATCTTAAGGTCCTTTCCAACCCTAACCATTCTATGATTCTATGATTCTAAACACTTTTTGCTAATATCCCTCTGGCAATGGAAAAATGTGAAAGTAGCAAAGCCTGTAATGAAAAAACAAAACAGCATTTCAGTGAAAAAATGTTAGCAGCAAGCAGAAAGATTATTCAATGAATAGCAGGAATAGTCACAAGCTAATAAAACAGCTAAAATTTGACAATTGAAAGTATTGTTTCAAATCTTAAAGGACTGTATTTAAATTCTTAGCTATATTCTTAGCTGTTTTTTTGACCAGTCTATTGTAACGTTACTATAGATTAAAACATCACAAAATACTGGACAGATTCCTAAATTTGCTATATTCAGTTCTAAATTGTGAGTTCCTTGGAGGCAATTTCAGATGTGTTGAGACTGCACAAATATTTCTTGAAGAAAGCTTGTTGCTGTGATTTAGATAAAGATGAGGAGGAAATTTTTAGTCCAGTTAATGGCTGAAACACATTTACTTTCTTTTACCTACAAACTTTCATTGATGTTTGTAATAGCTATGGAGGTGAGTAACAGTCTCTTTACCAGGAGTAACTTAAAGACTTATACTTAGAAAAGTGTGTGTCTGTAAGAAAATGAAGAAGAAATTCTTTCACCAGTTTAAACCAGTAACATTTTCATAGTTGATCATGTTCCTTCCTTCTCTAGTGCACATTTATGCTCAAGAGAAAGTGTTGGAATTTTCCATTTTTCCTTCTTATTCTCTTACCAGGGGGAATTTAAGATACATAAATCATTTTTGTGTGCCTTTATCTAGCTTATTGGTCAATGCCATGAGACCTTACCATGACATAAATCATTTTGTGTGTATTTATGCTGTTTACTGTTGAAAGTCCAGAATTGTGTACAAGTTTTACTAGCGACCTTCAAACAGAATAGATTTTTATGGCAGATTTTAGGGGAAATGCAAAGTAGCTGGCAGTGTTTCTTCATGCAGGAAATATAAACAAATACCCAATGAAGTCCTGGGGATGCAAATGTTTTATAAAATTGAATGGAATTACTCATGTGAACAAAGTTATGCAGATGCTGAAATGACTAAATATGGGAAGCTAATTTGTCAAACCCTTACATTTGCTGCAGTTCTGCCAATTTATGTATGTTTTTCAGTAATTTCCATGTTGAACAGAGTCTATAGAAAGAAAGCTCCCCATCTTGTCCAGCGTGAGAAGGATGATTCCCAAGAGCAGTCATTTGGCATACTTGAAAGTGTGCTGTTTTCATATGGAGCCATGAAAAAAATATACATTTTTGGTTACACAGGAAAAAGGCCCAACAATTTTTACATATTCATCTATGGACTTATACATTTTCTTCTACTGAGACAAGGTTTAACTTCTCATTTCCTTCAAACATACCTACAAGGGAACATGGCCTCTAGAAATATAAAGAAACATAGAGAAAGAAATACGTGTAAGTGCATTTCTCCAAATTATCGTGATTTTTTGCTTGTATTGCCAAGTGTTTCCAGGGGTTTTACTCTGTTTTCAATTTTTAAGCACCAGATAATTTTGTCAAAAATAATTCAAAGGTTTTTTGAGGTAGGCACCCAATCTTAAATATAACTAAGGCAACTTAGTTATATATAAAATAAATATTATATAAATTTATCATTTAAAAATATTTATATTTATTAAAATAATATATATAGTAAATAATATATATGTGAGTTTCCATCAAATCTGTAAATTAAGAAACAACTTAAGTAATTATTTTTAAATCAATATGAACTAATTTCATAAAATTTTGCTGATCTCATAATTTTTCACATATATTTGTTAATGGTCACAATAGTTTACAAAAATTTGGAAGGGGAATATATGATAACAGATTGGTGATTATCAGATGTACTATTTGATTTCATTTGATTATCCAGTTTCCTTCCATCAAGCCCGTATAAAATTCACATTCAGATGATTCTACACATCTAGGGACTTTCTGGCCTGGGAAGCAGATTATACTGCTGTTGGATTCAGTCTGGTATCTATTAAGAGCTCCCCAGTTCTACATTGCCAAGCAAAGGCTGAGGTGTCCCATGTTTCTCCAAAAAAAGGTTCTTCTTTAACTTGTTGCCAGCTTGTGGAACCATTATGGGAAAATATCAGAAGTGTGCTAAAAGAAATACAGCTGTCAGAAGTGGGAGAGAAAAGGCAGAGGAGAGAGGGAGTGAGGAAACATTGTAAAGCTTTGAAGGAAAAGGAAGCAAGCATGAAAAATAAAGGCTCTATAAGAAAATGCGATGGAGAATAGAAAAGAACAACACAGAAGCAAAGACGAATCAATCTATAACACAGGGACAGTTTTACTTCTCATTTGTACTTTATGTTTAAGATTAAAAAAACCCTGTTCTATGAACCTGGGTCAATACTGAGCTCCAAGGTGGGGATATTTTTGAGTCATGCGTAATAACATTTTGATACTGTGTTGGAAAAAAAAAGAAATCTTATACCCAGGTGGT
The DNA here is from genome assembly GCF_963264785.1 of Psittacula echo. NCBI lineage: Eukaryota > Metazoa > Chordata > Aves > Psittaciformes > Psittacidae > Psittacula > Psittacula echo. The sequence goes on along the minus strand of NC_137737.1, from coordinate 88,749,599 downwards.
TTGGCAAGGCCAATATGTTTCGCAGTTTTTCAGTTTCCTCTTAATTTATTGCAACTCTGAACACTGAGAAAGTGAGATTGTTAATCCGCGTACCAACAAATGACTGTGTGCATGACTGAATTATTGTGCTTATGAATCTTGCACAGATATTTTAGTTCGTTCATCACATGTAAACTTTCAGATTTGAGGATGGCTGACAGTACTAACCTTCTGGACTTTCTGTCTATTCTTTACCAAACTTTGATCATGGTTTAGGAGCTCCCCTGTGCAGCCATTTAAGAAGACCCTTTCTTCGTTTTACAGACAATTTCACCAAAAGCCGTATTTGGCTTCCAAGAAACTGAGAGCATCCTTCATCCGTGGAAAGCAGCAGATGGGAAGCAAGCTGGCTGCCAGTAGCCAGGGAGAGCTAAAGAGATATATAGCTCCTGAGTGTAATTTACTGAAGACTACTCTCAATGGTTTACACTAAAATTCTTTGTTTAACCACAATTAATGCTGAAACCAGAACTTTCACATGGCTGGGTTCTGCAGCAGCTATTAACATTATTATTCCAAAACACCAAGGGAGTAACACAGTGCCCTGTAAGGAATGATGCATCTTTCTTACAGTCTGTAATTCTAGCATTTCAAGATACTAGAGATCCCATTCATGTACCTTAATGGTGTGGGCAGATTTTCAACAACCCTCAGTGGGAGCTGCAGGTTGCTGACAGAGACTGAAAATCCAGCAAACTTTGTGTAGGTATTCGACAGAAAATCAGGTACTTAAAAATGGTCATTAGATTTCAAATCCCAAATTTCTCCAAAACATTTGGACTCATTACACAAGCAGAAACTTAGAAAATTGAAGGCAAAATACAGTCACAAGTGTTTCATGCCCTGACTCTGAGATAGGCTGAGTGTATCTGAGTTTGATCTTTTTCTGACGTGATTCAAGCACCAGGTTCAGATACATGGTGGCTGGAGGATCCCTAGAAATAAAAGATAACAAGCACTTTGCTCAACACCACGAAGGAAAACTCAGTGCTCAATGTAAGAATCTGGAACACGAAACATCCATCTATCTGTCTTCTATCTATCTATCTATCTATCTATCTATCTATCTATCTATCTACCTACCTACCTACCTACATACCTACCTACCTACATACCTACCTACCTACCTACCTACCTACCTACCTATATAAAAAAAAAGAGTCTAGAGCTTTAACTGTCCCTTCTCTGACTGTCTCTTCACTTGTTTCTTTCTGTGTCATCAGAGGCCATCTGTGATATAAGGTAGACAATTTTACATCCACTGAGAGGGCCAGATGCATAAGAGTAATGAAAAATACATTATTTTCTTTTATAAAGAACCATACTCTACCAAAGCATTTTAAAAGGCTATTTGATTAGTGTTCATAACAACCCTGTCCATTAGACAGTATCATAATCACTATTTGACATGTGGTAAATGGTATGGTCTGTGCCACAGTGGGGAAGTCTGTATCAGGATTAGGGGGTGGGGGGGAAACTTGTCTTCCCTACTTTGCTCTTTCTAGCCTTCTATTTAGCTCATTAGCTGAAGCAATGCTAAATTTTGATGTCCTTGAACTTCGCAAACACATCAGACAATGGAACTCTTCCAAATCCAGCCTGAATACTCACTGAGACATGAACATTAATCAAAAGCAAAGAATCTTTGTATCAACATGTAAAGACTCTGAATTCAGCTCTTTGAGAGGATTGTTCCTCATAGCAGCTAAGATTATGACCACATGGTGTAACTTAATAAGCATCATAAATCAGCAAGCAAAAGGTTGCTGCAGAAGTGCAGGAAGCAGTCCTGCCCACACTCCCTTTGCAGGCCTCTTTCTTTTCAAGATCAGGAAATTCTTTAAAATCTTCATCTTCCATAGGTTTTTTCTCACTTTTTTCCTTTGCTGCAAAGGACTTCTAATGCCACTGTATAAGTTCTCCTTTTCTCATTTGTCTTCTAAGGATTTGTCTTCTCTAGTCCACTTAGTGTATATTTCATTATACCTTCATGTACTGAAATCATGCAATGATGGGTCACAGAAGTTAATAAAATGCCACAATGCCTGCTCTTCACAACCCATGATGTGTGGCATATTCATTCAGGAGCAACATAAGCTTTAAATGTCATCACTGGCTACTGTGAGAAATAGATTTCAATGCTGGTGTAGATTTTATTATTATTATTATTATTATTATTATTATTATTAACTTAGAGGAGGTTTTGGGGGGCTCTTTTCCTCCCTTCCCTGACAGTTCCTGGCACTGTTTCCTGCATAATCGTCAGCTTTCTGTCTCTCTTCAGGAACTGATAGCAGCTCACATTTGAAACGTTTACATTACTGATAGGTGAGCCAATGTAGCTAAAATAACAAGGTATCTAAGTTTCTCACCTTTTGTGATTTCATTATGTTTCATTTCTGAGATGACAGTGCACAGTCAGGGTCAGTCTGCTGGAATTATTATCAGACAAAAAGTGCATCCAGCCCTGAAACAAACAGTATTTCTAGTGCTATTTTCCAATTGCCCGGGAAAGAACAAAAAATTCACGGCAAGGTTTATTCCTATAATTTATCTAATCCAATACTGAAGGCCCCTGATGCTCCCATTCAGCCTCATATAAACGTTCTTGCTGTGAAATATATTTATAAAAATACCACTTTTTAATAAATACAATCAAAGATTTTGTGAGGTGTACACATAGAAGGAAAAGTACAGTAATATTAGTGAATAATATCAATATCTAACAAAGAAAAAATAGTATTATTCACACTGCTAGTAGTCATATCATAAAAAACTTCCCAACCCTATCATAAAATACCTAATCAGGCCCTGGCCACTGGGATTAGAAGGAATCAATTGAAAAATAAAGTTTAAAATTTCAGATGTATCATTTCAAAATGTAAAATGAAAAATTACTGAAAAGGAAGAGTTTATCTTCTGTTTGAATGAAAGTCTGAGGACAGTATAGCATAGAACTAAATATTGTTTGCACTAGCACCAAACGAACAGACTAGGAAGCTGGGTTACAATAAATTGATTTTGCTTCCCCTAACTTTAGCTAAAAGGGTGAGAGCATTTTCTTCTCCTTAGGACATTATATGGAAAGGAACCCACGTACAGCATTTAATTGAGATTCACTAAGCTTCTGTTTGCAGGTTCTTTGTCCCTGCAAAACTAGATCACATCTCTTTAAGGGAGTATTTTGAAAAGCACATCGATATACGCTAAGAAGATCCTTCTGCAACTGTCCCCAAACTTAAATCATAAAGGAAAGCTATTAGCAAAGGGAAACTAATGAAACTCTAATTCACATTTCTCTGCTTTCATTTCTTTCTGAGCTCTTGAATCTCTTCAGATTAGGTTAGAGTCTACTGTAGGAGGATAGCTGACTCAGATCAATCTATACTTCAGTGAAAAGCAATTAGCACCTCATCACAGCACAAAACTCACAGTCTAAAAGGTGCTTTGCACCCTATCTGTGATGCCTGAGCACTTCACTGCCAGCTTGTGCTTCCTGATAAGAAACTCTGCTCTAAAAATGTCAAGACATTCTGTTACAAGACATATCTTTATGTCTGACGTCTAATATCCATTAGTCCTAACTCACTCTGCTTCTATTCTCCAGGGAAAAATGAGCTTTATCTTTGCAAGCCATCTGGATCTGCTAGCCAAATTAGTTTCCCTTTACTCAGTCCATGTAGATCTGCATGCATTAATGGAGTATGTACGCTTCTATACTTACAGTTTCCACACAAATGTTTCTAAACCTAGGATTTTAGACAGAAATATCTCAGCTGTTTCTCAAGGGACCTCTGGAAGAGCTCTAATGAAGAAAAAAGTTCTTATGTTAACCCATGACAGAGGCAAATACATATTTCAACAACATCTCTTGGAGGAACTGTGCTGCTGTCAGCTGCTAAAGGTATTTAGTTGGTCACTGGCTCTCAAAAACCACTTGCATCCAGAAATTATATGCCTTAGGATCCAGGGAAAAAGATTGATTCCTGGAGCAGAAAGGACTAGCTAGACCCTCAAAGAGGTTATGTTTATAGGGAAAAGAAAAAGAAAAGAGAAAGAAGGGAAAAAAAAAAAACTTTTTTTTAAAGCAGATTTTTGTTGTTGTTAGAAAAGAAGAAATGATACAATTTTACAATACCAGCTGGCATTTTAGATGGGTAGTAATTAAAGAACAAGATCAAGGGTGTAAAAGCAGCAGAAAATAAAACGAAGAAACAGAAGCAAACCCGTTATTATTCAATATTCTCAGACGCTTTGTAAAGAAAATCACTGCAACCTCTGTGCATCGAAATGGAAAACGTGATATCCTTTCTGTGATATATTAACCCATTCTACATTACCAAATGAGATGAAAGCATTTATCATATTTTTGCATCAGCTATATTTATTATAAAATTCTATTTCTGCATTTCTCTCTTTTTTGTTTTTTGTTTCTTCATTATGTTTTTTCTTTTTTTTTTTTTTTTTAATGTGAGATGGAGAAAGTTGGACGTGTTTAAAACAATGCATGCAAACACATGTAAACTTCACTGTTGTTTTTATTTCCTGTTCAAGTGAATGTTGATTACTGAGCTGCAAGAGAATTCACTCTTTTTCTCTCACCCTTGAACATGTCTATAAAAAGACGTCTTTGATGGGCTTCTTACTGTGTTACTGTGTTTTTACAGGTAAGTTTTCTTGACCCTTGATCTAAATTTGAAACTTCATGACAACATTAATTTCCCAGCTTCATCTCACACTTTTCATAGATACAATAAGGGTAATTTTTCTCAGGAATGATTTGGTTATGATTTCTAGTAAGGCTCAATCAAAAGATGACAAATAAGAAGAGGAAAAAATATAAAATTGAGTTAGAAACCTTAGGGTAAAACTGCATTTGAACAGAGGATTATTTGCCCTCACTGTTTTATGAGGTTTGTAAGCATGCAAACTTTGCAGTAACCATTACAAGCAGAACTTAAAAAAAAAAATAAAATTATTTATCATATAAATTCTGTGAGCTCCACCATGGAATCATAGAATAGTCAGGGTTGAAAAGGATCAAGCAAAGCAAACATGATTTTCACAGTACAGCTGGATGATACAATAATTTAATTACAAATACATCATCACAGTGGAAAAAAATCGGAATTTTGTAGTTTTATTTGATTTTACAAAGTTTTTGATACATTAAGTTTCTCTCTCAACTCTTCCCACATCAAAATCCTTCAATATTTTCGTCATTTCAATGGGAGCTGAATGTCCTAGAGAGACAAGAATAAAACAAGACTTAAATAAGCAAATGTTTTCATTATAATTTTAATTGTTCAATGACTATGTTTTTAATAAGCAAATGTCTTCATTATAATTAGTTTAATTGTTCAATGACTATGTTTTTTCAAGATGTTTTTGCACCCCTGTTAGGAAAAGAAAAAACATTCAGTATTTATACTTGTGTTACCATGAATGATTTATATTTCATAATCTTAGAACAACATTATATTAGATATTGTCGTTGACCTTAAAGTCAAAGATAGATTTCTGATATAAAAGTCAAAGATAAAGAAACCTGCCAACATCTTAACTAATCTTTGCCTTGAAATGGCTGTATTTGTAAATATTTAGCTTTACAGTATTCTGTCTTGATGGAAAAAAGAATCAAATGTTATAAAATTGTTCTTCCAACAGCCTAAATATATTCATTCACTCATTTCTAAGACACTCCAACTCTCTCAGATAAGATTTCAACAAAAATCTGATCTTTTCTTCAAAACTGCAAATAAGGAGTTGGTAATTGCCTTTAAAACCAATGTTCTAGTTGTACAGTATAATGACAAGGGTGATAATTCGTCATCGGACATTTCATAGAAACTGGGGAAACTTGCTTTAGCATAATGGCATGTCAATTTTCTGACCTAAGAAACACAATGACGTGCCAAATTTCTAACCTCCAAAAGCATAAAAAATATCTCTTTTGCAGCCACAAAAATATCATAATGAGATCATCTGACTTTCTGAAATATTTTAAAATGTTTCTTTTTAAAAAATTAATCAATTACAAGGCAAAAATAATATTTAGTAGAAGTTACAAGAGCAGCCTACACTTACCCCCAAAAGAACTCGATTATCAATTAACTTTTACCCATGTCTCTGAAATAACAGTCATTATATGCCCACTGACTAATAATAACTATCATTGTGATTTTATTCTAGGCCACTGTTAAGATAAATAGAAAAAACCTGTGTGAGGTCAAGGCAGATGTATACAACAGCACAGATTTTGTTTTATTTCTTCCCGTAACAAAAGAAAAGCTTGTTCCTAGAGCAAATTATAACCAAAAAGGAAGTAATTGAAAAAATAATAACTGGTGAAGAAATTTAGCTCCAACTTTCCAAATTCCAACTTGGAGGCAGAAGTTAAAAAAAATAATAGGTTTTGTTTCCTAATTTCTTTGTTTGGTGGGTTTCTTTTGCTTCTGTACATAAGTCCTCAATTAAAAAATAATAATGATTTGAGTCTCTGAGCTGCCCAAATGGTTCCAAGTAAGATTAAGTTTATCCAAAGTTAAGGGCTGCTATTTCTTTTTTTATGCAGATTTAAATCACTAATAATTAAAAATTAATTAATATTATCTAATTAGAATTTAAAAAAATAAAAATAATTTAAAAAATATTAAATAAATAAAAATTTAATCACTAATAATTAAAAAGTTAATCATTACTACTACTTTATTTGACTTTGGAAGATCAAGAAATTATATTTTAAAAAATAAGAAAGAGCACAGCAACAAAATCCCTAGACAACATACATTTAAAAAAAAAACCCCAAAATTACAATCTAATATTCTTAAAGTCCTTGTCTAGAGAAGTCTTGCCTGGAGAAGAGAAGGCTCAGGGGAGACCTTAAAGCAGCCTTCCAGTACTAAAGGGGGCCTACAAGAATTATGGAGAGGGACCTTTTACAAAGGCAGGTCATGACAGAGCAAGGGGCAATGGTTTTAAACTGAAAGAGGATAGATTTAGGTTACACGTTAAGAAAAAATTCTTTACTGTGAGGGTGATGAGACACTGGAACAGGTTTCCGAGAGAAGTTGTGGATGCCCCATGCCTGGAAGTGTTCAAGGCCAGGCTGGATGGGGCTTTGAGCAACCTGGTCTAGTGGAAAGTGTCCCTGCCTGTGGCAGGGGTGTTCGAACTGGATGATCTTTAAGGTCGCTTCTAACCTTCTTTAAGATCTTTAATTTAACATGATATATTTGTAGAAATGAATATGAAAGGATCTACTATTTCTGAAATGTTAAAGTAGTTGTTTGGAAACTTGATTGGAGCTATCAGAGTTAAAAACAGGCTACAGAATACCAGTTTCTCACCTCCTTAACTTTTCCCTCTCCTGTTCTCCTACCTTTTCTCACTTCCTTATATACTCCTCTCCCAAAGACCTAGGTATTTTTCATCTTTAAAGTTTCCTGAGTCCCACTAAGTGGAAGACAAGCCATTAATAATTCATTTCTAGCTTATAAACTTACCCTCTTTTAGTTTTTCTTCAAAGGGGAACAGTTCCAGCCCTTACTGTTGCGAAGGACCATGCAAAGCTCTTTTCATTAAAATAAATTATTCTGATTTACTGAAAGTTTTGTTCCCATGAAATCACACTCCTTTTGTGGCTTAACAGTATTCAAGAATGAGCAGTAAAAATGAAATGTTATGCAAATTAAGCTAAGATTAAGCTTTTTTTTTCAGATTTAATTGGCACTAACAGAATGAAATTTGTGAAAATTTTGAACTCTTCCTATTTTGTCAGTGGACCAACGGGGATGTAAATGAAACCAGGTTCCAAAGTGAAGATATGTATAAATCAAGTATTTTATGCTGTTTTGAATCAGTTTCAGATTTTTTTTTTTCAATTGTCCCTCCTTAAGCAATTATGTTTTCTCATTCATGCTTTATCTTATACATGACAGGTTTTTCCAAAGAATCTCTGTAGTCATCTGCTTTCACTAGAAAGCTCTAGAGTTGTGAGCAGCGAATGTGCTTTTCTTAGTTTGAACAGAACTTGTTAAAGGCGTGTGACACAAGCCCAAATGCAAAGTATTAAATGCATGCCAGTGATATCAACTCATTCTGTGGCTCATACAGTATCACCCCACAACGGTTCATTAGTGACAGCCCTTTTACTATTTATCACCACAGCCAAATACAGGCCTAGGGATAGTTAAGATGGCTGTTCTTTGTGAACATGCCAGGCTGGATGGGGCTTTGAACAACCTGGTCTAGTGGAAGGTACCCTTACCCATGGCAGGGTGTTGGAAATAGAGGATCTTTAAGGCCCCCTCCAACCCTAACTATTCTAAGCCTGTAACCGTGGTTAGGATTGATCCACATCACGTTTTAAAATACCCCAGACAAAATAATCCCAGGCAAATGACAACATATCCCAAGCCATGTGTCCAAGCCTTTGAAAATATCTGCCTTGAAACACTTTTCTCTTAAAAGGTCACCATGTTAGCCAGGGGAGCAAATTCCACTCCACTTCCATACACGAATACTGTGAATTTCACTCAGAAAGCCACAATATTATTTTTTTCTCGCCAAAGCCTCCTGAGATTCTAGATGAACTGCTTTTTACTGTCTTTTATTTTCTTCATTTCTCTAAGCTGACTCTGACTACAAATGCATGAAGCAGCTACAATAATGTTTGCAGTTTCAAAAAGCAAATACATGTTGCTGTACAAAAAGGGAAAAGATCATTGGTGAATGTGGGTTTTTCCATTCCTGTGTGAAGTCTAGCAAATCATGGGCCAGTCAATCATTAATTTGGATCCAGATATGAAGATAGAAAAGCAGTGGCAAATCACAAATCTCAACAGATCTACAACATGGAAAAACTTACACATGTGAGTTGTATATCTCATTTCTTCATAGAATGCTCATTTGCAGCCAATGAAGTCTGTATGTTGAGATGAGAATGTGTTTTTATGTCACCAAGGTCATATTCATTAGATGTTTTCTGAATTGGGATGGTAAAAAATACATATCTTCTTAATAAAGCCGAGGCTGAGCATCCAATCAATGATTATGTTGCCCTGCACTATAAAACCTGGCTGATGACTTACATCACCCTTTTTGCTATAAACTCTTTTTTACAACATTATCTTTCATATACATTACCTGTGCAAGAAAGAAAAATGATGGCAAGAATTAATAGCAGTCAATATTTTCTTTAAAAAAGTACAACAGTGGTTAATCCCACTAAGTAAGCACCTAGTTCCTCCCAAACTACTGATGTAATAAATTACCTTTGTACAGAATTGACTGAGAAAAAATCAGCATAATAAATTGTATGATTGCATTGAAATCACAAATGTTATAGTAATGTTGCATCATTTTCATCAGATTTCATGTCCATCAACATTTAAAATGTTTTTTCACATTTTTCCTCCAACTCAATATAGTTTTTCATTCCCTAAATGTTGTTTGTTTTCCAATTTCGTAACCTAATTTGTACACAGCATAAACTTAAACCTCTCAGTTACCAAGTAGTTCCTAATAGCACACTGTAGCCTGAGGTCATGATAGAATACACTCTTGGAAAAAAAAAAAAAAAGGAGAAAAAGTATCATGGAAATACTTAAATACTTCTTAGCACTTCTCTTTATTGGATGCCCAGAATGGAAGGTATGGCCCATAAGACTGCAATCTTAGCTTCAGATGGAACCACAGTCAGTTTCGGTTTGTTTAGGGTTTTTTTCAGTTTTTTAAAAAACAGTCATTCTTAAAGGTTGTTTTTACCTGAAATATTGATTTCATCAATATATTTTCATCAAGGGTGTTAAACTTTGAAATAAAAATTTAGCTTTTCCACTCTAAAGGAAACAACTAATTGAAATAAAACATTTATTCATCCAGGAATAGAAATATTTTTGTTTGGAAATGGAAGTTTGTGCAGTCTGCCTTTGTGTATTTCTTTTAGTCTTGTTAAATAAACCTCTGAAAATCACTACTAGCAGGTAACGTAAACTAGGAATACAATAAATCAAGAGTATAACTGTGGTTTCACAGCTTGAACATGGAAAATTATGTCATCCAGGTAATGTAAATAGATTGAAAATGGCACTGGACTTGAAGAATATTGCTGCAGGATAGTAGTTATCATTTTAAAGGGCAGAGATGCATTATTTCTGCTGGAGGCAAGAATCTGAAAGTGATCTGTCAATACCAAAGAACACATGAGAAAGATTGTTGTTTCTTGTCTCTATCAAAATGCTGGTAGAAAAAATTGTCACCAAAATGGTAACAAATTGTCTTGCAAGGACATGCCACAGTGGGGTTTGGTCTTCTGACTTTTGCTGTAAAAAATATGAGATTTTAATTGGTGACAAGAAAAATTCTGTAAAAATTAAGAACTGTGACACAGACACATATATAGCAAGGTTGTAAGTTAGAACATATGCATAAAAATGATAGAGAAATCAGCAAGAAACTTATGCCTGTCAAATCTGTTAACATGTCGAAGTCTGGTTCATAAGTTTCTTCGAAGATACTATTATGTCAGAGCTGAAAGTGAGGTCTACACTATAAAGTATTTAGAAAAGATAGATAAAACAGAAAGTGGGAAGGTGATGAAGAAAATTACAATTGAGTATCCCTGTATGGTTACAATAGGATAATATGTTTCTTTGTGAGCAAAGGGATGTTTCTTTTAAGACAAAAACAACAAAAAAAGTATATTATCTGTAGTAAGAAAGAGAGGTCTTGTTTCTTTTGCTGCAACAGGTATGTATGTGTCTCTGATAATTTAGGCCAGGATGTTAAAATTTATCTTGTTTATGCGATGCGACAAGTGGTGGGTGAATCATTCTAGCATTAATGAAGAGCAGAATCAATTCCACATTTAAAAGATTTCTTGCATGGACATCTCTTTTACCACCAAAGACTACATTTGGATGTATTGAATGTAAGTTCACGTAATTCAGTTAACATACTCTGCACTTCCATTTAAAAAGAGGTACATAAGAATTAAAAAAAAAAAAAGGTTGCTTTGGTTTGGCTTGGATTTTTATTAATAGTCTTTGGGAAGCACAGATGAAACCATTTGTACCCAATAGATCAAACGCTTTAAGAGACTCATAAATGCAAATGGCACGGTATAGCGCTGAACAAAACAACCTGGGTGCAGGGGAGCCTGAATATAGAAAAGAACTGAAAAATGCTGGCTGGTGGAAAAGTCATCTTCTCTGGCCTGTTGTTTTTCAGCTGGTATAAACAAGTATTAACTATATTGGCATTTTATGTGTGGTTATGAGATGCCTGCCCCAATGTCCATTGATTTTTTCTCCATTAATCCTTGCAGTCTTCTAGGATCTAACCTAGCTGTCCAAAAGTGTTTGTAGCCCTGAAAACACAGTAAAATATATACATAATAATTTTAAAATAAAAAATTATAATTAAAAAAGAGAATGCTTAAAAGGCCCAGAAAAGGTAACAGACAAAAATATACAGTTAATGTAGTTAGCATCTGTGGACAGCAGCAGTGTTCCTCCTAGCACACCATGGACATGATCTAACTGTAGAATTTTCATTTTTTTAAAACATGTTAGGGAATATATATATATATATACACAAATAAAATATAAAAAGATTATTGAAACTACTTGGTGATGTATGATAAAATATTCATACATTAATTAAGCATAATTAGCATTAAAATATAGGCATCATTTAGATGTTAATTAATTCTTGTTTCCCTTATCTTACAAGAGCATATGTGGCATGTCTCACAGCAAAAGATGTTATACTGAAATGTCCTCTGGAAATATATTAAAAAAATACACAGATGCTCAGAATTTTTTTCTAACTACATCATCCATACTAAGAGCTCAAAAAACTGTAGTTGTTATATTTGGAACAATGGTAAGTGTATATAGAAAAGGACATGAACTTGAGACTCTAAGGGATCAAAGGAAAACTTGTTTATTTATTCCCCAGATACCAGGTTGTACCTGTTTCCTGACACTGTTTTTGTCTTAAATCTTTTAAAAAAGCTATTTCTATTGCTCCCTTTGTGCTCTCAGTCACAATAGACCAATGCTTATTAAGAAATCAGTGCTCATGAAGGGTTTACACTTTCCTGGCAAAGAAAGTTGAAATAAACAAACTTCCACATTGCTTTATGCTTTGCTTTCTCAGACAGCAGATTGGAAAGACATTTCAAAAATTAATTGAAACTGATATCTGTAAAAAAAGTAAATAATTTTCAAACTTCTTAGCTTCTTAATGAGTATTTTAAAGCAACAAACTGAGGCCAATAATATTTTCAATCAAACCCTTTCCCTTCCCCTGCTAAAAAAATGCTGATATTTATTTGCAAAGGCCTAAAACACCTGAAAGTATTTGGATCATATTCTAATTCTGATAGTTCTCAATTCAGATTATCAGTTAATGTGTGGAAATAGTATTCTTCCAAATCCACATAAACAAGAAATATGGGAAGAAAATAGGTGATCTTTGACATCTACTCCAAACTGTCAGGCACCTGAAAAAAGGAAGATTTAGAATAAGTTTAAAAGGTAAATTTTAATTATGCATCTTAACTAGAAGTCATAGAGGCTTTGAATACTCTGTGATCACATTCTTAGTTCAGAAAAGATTTTTGAGATATTTACTTTTATTTGATGTCAGTGGATGCACTATTATTCTTATGGCTCACTATGTTTTTAAATAGTTTATTTCTGAAAGAATAGAAGCATTAATTTCATGGAAATTTTTAATTCAAAATTTTCAACCAGAACTGTGCACAGGACTTTAGAGAAAACACACACAAATAGAGCAATCTTTAAACTACCACAATTCAAGATGTTTCATACACACCATAAGAAGTAGGTATCCACCAAGGTAAATGTAAGAAAGAGTGGACACAGAATGTATTGGTGTTCCATAAAGACAATTAAACTTTGGGGAAGGCAAAGCCATGGATATGTGCAGTAGCACTGCAAAGCATTTTATATTCAATGCAGATTTAAAACATGAATTATGGCAGAGGAAATATTTCTTTTTAACCTTGAGGTCTGAAAAATGATAATTCAGCTTGATTACCATTTCTCTGCACACTGTATTAGGCTGGAATCCAGATATTTTATATTAAATGAGGCCATATTTGCATAAAGTTGCCTGGGTGTTTTTATTTTCGGGAAAGCAGTTGGAAGAGCACATTCTTAGGAAATATTGTGTATACAAAAAGGAAGGAATGTATTTAACATTTTGAAAGTCCATTTGTCTTTACAATATGTGAAGTACTCTAAAAAATATTTCTTTTTTATTCCTGTTTTTTTATCTGGAATATTTGAAAACACAGATTTTTTTTCTTTTTTTTTTTTTTTTGGTAACAATTAAGGCTGAACTAAAAAAAAAAAAAGTCAGTGTTAAATGATATCTCTTTCTTTCCTGCTGTCCCATATTCATCTTTTCTTATCAATCAGTGTTTCAAACTGCAGTTTGATACTGAAGAGAGCTGAGAAAATCATGTTAAACAAACCACCAAAGAGAAAAGCGCCACAGAATGAGCAGAACATCTGAACACAAAAGTCGTCTACAGGGCACTTAGGAAAGTTAGAATGAGGTAACATTAAAAATACTGCAATTGAAAAAATTAATGGTCCAGTAAATACAGTATTTTCTCCCAGACAGTAATGAGAAACAAATAATTTAAAGTATTTTCTTTCTTTTTCCTTCTCTCTTCTCCATTTTTCCTTCCCTTCTCTTTATCTCCTCTGCCCTTCTTCTTCCTTCCCCTTTTCCTCTTTTCTCTAAGGAAAATACAAGAAAGGGCCAAGGGTATTTAAATTGATTTTATTTACAAAATAAAATATATTTATAAAACCTTTTTATACAAGTTATTATAAATATGTCAAAATCAATTCTTTTTTTCACTTAGTCAGTCCTCTTCAAAAAACACTTACCTATACTTTACTAATTTAGAGTATAATGGGGTACTGAATGGGAGGGAGGTGGATGAAGTAGGGCTAAAAGGATTACCCCAAAACACATTTTGAATGCTCTTGCTTCTTTCTAGAGCAGGAGGTAGGATCAGGTCCTGGCAAAAATAAACTGCATTTGTGGTATCTACAAATATCTCAAAATTTACTTCAAAGTTCCTTCCTTATTCTTTACAATCTGGTTTGTTCGATAATGACTTCCTCTTCGGATGCTGAGTCATTTGTGACTCTCAACAGCAGTAGGCAGTTTCATGTCCTAACCCTACCCAAATGAGTCTAATTCTTTGTTTTCAGGGATAAAACATTCGGTTTCCTCTTGCATATGACCGCCTTTAAAGAGTTTTCAATACCTTTATTCCTTTGGAATGTAATATTTTTATTAGGAGAATTTACAGACAAGATAAGAAAAGATGAGATTGCAGCCCTCTGGAAGGCCCTATCTACACAAACAAACAGTGGCCTAAGAGCAGGAAAGCAGGTTGTGACTTCAATCAAAACAGAGATAGCCCTTTTAAAACTTACCTCTGGTCACTATGTACAGCTGACTGTCCTGCTCTTCCAATTTGTCTTATTGCAACTTATCTAAAAGAGTATTTAGTTGTACTTTTATTGCCTCTAAATCTTGCTGGGTTTTCTTTCAATTTAATCAGTCAAATTTTATGCTGGTCTCTATTGCCAAAAACAAATACCAATTGTTACCAATTTATATATCCTTCACTTTGTCCCTTCGTTGCTGCTCTCTACCTATTTGTGAAAAATATATTGCCATGCCTTACAAGAATTACCTTAGAAAACAGTATTTCATGTATTGCCCTTAGATCCTAAAAGATAATGAACAGTAAAGAAATAAAGAGGAACCACTGTTTCTCTGAGTTTTCCATTAAGAAGCTCAGAAAAAGACTTAAATCAGTAGGCTGCACTGATAATGTAAACTGAAAATATTTATGCCTTCTAGGGAAGAATTATGATATTACAGTAACTAATAGAACTACTACCATGGAAAAACAGAGATTAATAAACCTCCTTGATTCAGTAACTCATAGAACTATTTGGCAGAGCAGTACTGATGATTAAAGCCAAAAGGACTAAAGCCTCAATTTCTGAATATCTGATGTAAGAACTTCTAAAATCACCTGGTTGATCCAGTATGAAATGGTCACTCCCCAAACACCAGTCCAGTAGAGGACCCACTGTAAGGCATCCAATTATTGCCTCACCTTAACGATCCCTTTTGTCTGTGGGAGAGCTAAGCCTATGCATAGGGCACATACCAGGTTCTTCAAAACAACCTGTATGACCGCCACATTAAAGGTAGTAAAAAAATCAAATGATGAAGAGATCTATGTGCCTAAAGTTTCATTCTGGAACCTCATGTGAATACACACATCACTCCTTATGAGAAACTATTGTAGGAAATTGCTAATCAAAAATAGGCATCTGATTGAAATATTAATATTGTTGTCTGAGACAAGAAAATTAATTTTGGACTCCTAGGTTCAGACATACTTACTGAAAGAAAATGCATCATGTACAGAACAAAGACTGCACAATTAGTACCTACACAGACATGAATGAAGCTGCTAATGAGAATTCTCAAAATCAGGGTAATTTCCTTTGAATTTACATTTCAGTGGCTCAGTTTTGTACAGTAAAATTTCAGATTTAGTACAGTGAGTCCAAAAGAGAGAAATTAATTCCCTATATATTTTCTAGTAAAATTAACATGCACAACACCACACAGTCTATAGAACTGCTAAGGTTTAATGTTTATCACTTAATTTGACAGGAATTAATTTTAGAATCAACATATGAAAATATGAAGAAGTAAATACAGTATTTGAGAAACTATCTGTCTTGGGTAAGTACATGCCATAAGCTTAGATTTTATACAATCTGAAGATATGTACTTAGCACACACAACCTGATTTTACAGCAGTTTAGCACTGCATATGAGTACAGGCTTGTGTTGTAAATTTGTGAAAGATTTGTTTTACAGATAATGGTAGGAGCACAAACATTCCATTACAGAAAATCAGTCTGCAAAATCATGCTATTTACAGACACACTGCCTGGCAGAACACCCCAAATCCTACAATTTTCCCTTTATTTATTCATTTAAACATAAGAATTAGGAAAGGTTAACAGAAAGTGCTGAAATGAAAAGAACGAAATCTATCATTTTGGTTTAACCCTGCAAAAGCAGCCCCTGAAGAGCAGCACAGGTTTTAACACAGCTGGACACAGTTGAAGTCACTGATAACAAGCTGCCAGATTAAATCAGACACAGTCTCTTAAAACGTGATGCTGATTTGGGTCAGTCCAGTCTGTCTGATAAAGCCATAGCTCTGCTTTACCATTAGCCACAACTGCGGTATAACCCACAGATCACAGATGACTTAAAACAGCCTTTCTCTTAAGTACAGCTGCAGCAAATCTCACTGAGGTCAACTTCTGGAGCTCTCCTCCTCTGCCTACCAATATACAATAGCTTCAGGGGTAGAAACAGGTGAGTGGCATTCCAGGTTCTAATAGACAGATACCCAGGGAGAGTTTCAAAATCATCTGGAAAGAAAGTGTCCAAACCAGATGAAAATCAGTCCAGTTCCATGTAGCCCAGCAGAATCTCTTCTAACCTCATTAGGCTCTTCTGAAGGTCTGACCCCCGAACCTTCTCTTAAAATCATCTGTGAACAAATATATGAGACCATCAGAATGGTTTCTCACTTCTCTAACAATTAATTTAATGAGCTTAACTTTGCACAAGCTACTTCCATACACCTGTATGCTTGAAGATAACAGGACACAAAAGTTAATGGAAGAGCATTTAAAGTGTAAAACCAGATGAAGAACAGATGCTTCTTATATTATTTCTACAGGCTTTATATTGTTTCTACATGTTTTCAATCATGATCATGAACAGCAATGGAGCTGCCAGAAAGATCTTTTTAAAGATGAACAAATTCTGTCAACACATTTTGAAAGATACTTGGATTAGAATGTACTTATGCCACTTTTTAGTTTTCTTTTTGCTCTATAGAAGGATTGAATTTACTGGAGGGATTGCTTGCAGACACAGCAAGTGTTAACTGTAATAACAGAACAAACACGGATTTTAAATTTGAATTTGAAAATATGAACACCCAGACTTTTATGCCCCTTCAGTCAGGGAATAAATATGTATCATGTGACATTTAGGTCTAGCTAAAATTGTGTCCACTGAGCACAACGAGGGAGAGGAAATGCTCAGTTCTCTCTCAAAGAATTATTTGCAGAATCATTTAGGTGGAGTCTGTTTCTGACTCCTTCCTTCTCAGTATGAAAAGATGTACGTGTACCAAGAGACTCACTGACTTAAAATAGGACTATACAGAGAGAGAGAATTATGCTGTAATTACAGTACATTCACGACATACTAAAATAATGGAATTATTTTTATGGACTACAGAAGGCTTTGGATAAGACCTTAACTGTTTAATTATTATTGGTGGATTTAATGAACACTTCAGCATTTTTGTTGAAGAATTGTTGGGAATTGGAATATTAACAAACAAAAAGAGTTCAAATTTTTAGAGAAGTTACCTTCTGTGAACTGTTTAACAGAATTAGAGAAATCCTTAGATCTCTGTGATTTCCCAGACATAATCACCACCAGTTTATCAATTCATCATTAACTTAAAGCAATAATAAAATAGAGGATGGGTGAACATGGCATGTTTTATTTTCAACCCTCAAAAACAAAGACTGCATTTTTAATACCACCAGCTGCCTACTACTGAATAAATCACCACATCTTCCAAATGACACACTATATGCTGTTTAAAGAGTTTAAAGAGTTTTAAGAGATCAAACCTCAATTTAGGATCTGCATTACACTATATGCAGAACTGAAAAATCAAAGTCAAGTAACACATTTTGGAAGATCATCCTCCAAAATCATTAAATAGTTACTCTCACTGAAACTCTGATATCACTTGAACTGAAATTAATACTATATGAAAGCAAGGCAAAAAAAATTCTCACTGCTGATACCTGCTCTAGTCTTCAACTTGTAAGCTATTATGTAGAATGAATTATGTATAGATCCATTTTCAACCCTTTTTGTGATTTGTGGGTTCCAAAGAAATTTTTTTAATGTATGAGAATTAGGTTTAGAAAGTTAATCTTATTCAGACTGCTGTGTAGCACACATTAAATTATTTCTCTTGGTCAACTTTGCAAGTGATTTAAAAGTAGTGGTAACTCCCTGGAGTTTGTGGATCACAGGCTGAAAGCCACTGATCTGTAGACAGTTGGCAATGATTGGTGAGGTTTTCAGGCTTGCTTCTTGTCACATCTCCTAGTCAAGTAGCTTGACATTGAGTGCTTCCATTTCTCTTGCTAGCTATGCACTGAGCTCTGCTACCCAATTGCCTCTGACCTCTCTGCTGTATCATTGTGAGCCGGACTTTCTTTAAAGTGCTAGGAAAACAGGTGTCATGCTTTAAGCCATGAATCAGCTAAATGCCACACTGCTGCTTGCTCACTGTCCCCAGTGAAATGGGGGAGAGAACTGGAAAAAGGATAAAACCTGTTGGTTAACAGTTTTACAGGACAGAAAAGGAAGGGAAAACAATAATAATGCTAAAAGAATATAGAAAAGAAGTGATGTACAATGTGGTGGCTTACCACCTCTTGACAGATGCCCAGTCACTCCCTTAGTAGTGGGATGTCACCCTGTGGCCAATCCCCCCCCCCCCCCCTTCCAGTTTTGTTGTTCGGCATGACATCAAATGTTATGGAGTATCCCCCTGGTCAGTTGGGGTTGGCTGTCCTGGATGTGCCCCCTCCCAGCTTCTTGTGCACCCCAGCCTCCTTCCTTGCAGGACGGTACGAGAAGTTGAAAAGCCCTTGATCAGGGTAGGTCCTGCTCAGCAACAACTAAAACATCGGGGTGTTATCAACATTATCCTCAGATTGAAGCCAAAACACAGCACTGCACCAGCCACGAGGAAGAAAACTAACTCTATCCCAGCTGAAACCAGGATAACAGGCTAGGTTCTAAATTGGGTAGTTTTTTTTCTATGAAACTGCATGTTAAATATTATCTCTGTATGTAAGGGAAGAGGCAGAGCTGGTAAACCACTGCTAAACATTGGGGGGGGGGGGGAAAGGAAAAAAAACAACCAAACAAAACCCCCCCCAAAAAAAACACCAACACCCAAACTTTTGCCTTCTGGAGAGAACTGCGGAATTTGTTACTGTCTAGGCCAAAGATCAGCCCTCAAAATCCCAGCCTTGTCATATTATTGAATGGAGTTACTAAAAATTACAGGAAATATTCTTAAAATAATGGTATACATTGTCATGGACAAAATCAATTCATCATTAACTTAAAGCAATAATAAAATACATGACTGGTGAACATGGCCACAGCCTGCATTTTGATAATAGGTCAAATCAATCTAATTTTTCCTCATTGAAAAATATTAGAAAATCCAATTCATGAAAATAATTTTCATTAGAGTTCAGTCAAAGGTCACTAAGATCCCTGTTTAGTAATGTAGATAGGACTCCACTTAGTTCCAGTGAGAACAGAACTACATTTCTTTATTATCTATTATAGAAAGAGAGGGTGTGCTATCAGATCTGATAATATCGGCAAAGCAGTAGGAAAATTCTAGAAAAGAAACCATTAATCTAATTACCTTTGAAATATTTCTACTCATTTCAGCAGAACCTGAATCAGATAATTTGTGAAGAAAATTATACAGATTAAGGTAGTAACCTGCTCCTCCTGCTGCATAGTATTTCACCAAACAGCAGATTACAGTGAAAGACAGGGACTGGAAAGAGCAACAGTTTTCAGGGCAGACCAGAGAAGAGCCCGTGCATCACAAACTCAACATCATTGGACTCAACAACATATCTATGTGTCCTGGGTTCAGCAGCAGCAGTCATTTTTTCTCCTTCTTAGTAGCTGTTGCAGCACTGTGTTTTTGACTTTCGGCCTGGGAACAGAGCTGATAACAGCAATGTTTAGACTGATCAAGGACTTTGTGAGTCTCATGCTCTGCCAGGGAGGAGGGGAAGCCTGGAGGAAGCAGGGACAGGACACCTGACCCAAACTAGCCAAAGAGGTATTCCATACCACAGCACGTCATGCCCAGGATGTAGAACTGAGAGTTCCGGGAAGGGCTGGAACACTGCAGGGTGGGGGTGAGGTACCGGTTGGTGAGCGGTTGTATTCTCTTCCTTGTTATTTCCTTTATCATTATTATTATTGGTGGCAGCAATAGTGATTTGTGTTATACCGTAGTTATTAAACTGTTCTTATCTCAACCCATGGGAGTTGCATTCTTTTGATTCTCCTCCCCATCCCTCCAGAAGCGGAGGGAAGAAAGGTGGGGGGGGAAGTGGACTGCGTGGTTCTGATTTACGGCCTGGGCTTAAACCACGACACTATGTGAACACAGACTACAGAAAAAAGCCCCAGCTAATGCTACATCTCACAGAGCTACATCTCACAATGCTGCTTCTTTTAAAGCTTGCTGAGAAAACTATGAGACAAAAGAAAAACCAATTGCATGAAAAAATGTACAGCTCAATAGAGTCCTTATAATGGATACAAAAAAAAAAAGGCAAAAAAGCATTTAGAAATTAAATTCCTAAGCCGGGCATAAGGACATAATATTGAATTTCTTGTTGCCTTTTTTTTTTTTTTTTTTGTTTACTGTGACCAATGGATAGAGACAAACAATGATTTCCAGCCATACAATAGTTATCTATGTTTTCATGAACTACAATGCTTAAAGACTATAGACACAGACACAATGGATGACTGCAAAACACCATTAATGCTTTCTTTAAAGCCATTTCCTTGAAGAAGGAGGACAGTTGCAACTATAACATACTAACACCCCATCTATACTATGACGAATGAATTTACAACATACTGCCGAAGAGTCTCCTGCAATGTACTCTGAATTTCTTTTATGTCAATATTGTGTTCAGAGAAGTTCAGCTTTATTTAAGTGCTAAAGTTTTGAAACCCAGGGTCAAGCACAAGTATTACCAGTTCCCTTCCTGTTAGAAGAGATACAAGTCTTTCCCCCATCCCTTGCCATGAGCACCATATGGCAGTTCAAACATTTTGAAATCCAAAATACTTCAGTTCTTGAAAGTATAAGGTGAATATCAGTCAGAATCAATTTAGAAAATGTGAGGTTACTACAGCAAACTTTGAATTATAGGCACTGTGTTTTTCCTGCTCAGGATGTTACTGTGACATGTAACAATGTAATAAAATATTATCGTGAGGTAATATGGAATATAAAGTTAGCAAATACAGTGTTACTATGAAAATAATATCTGATCTTTTCTGCTGAGGAATAAATACTGAAGTGGAAATCAGGACAAATGAGAGTACTAAGCAGCATAGTTCTGGCTCCTACTACATCTGATCTGTCAGACCTCATCTGCCTATGTCTCTGTAACCCACCAGAACAATTTAGGGTGCTCAAAGTTATAATGTCTACAGCCAAATATTCAAACATCTCTATTAATGAATAGCTCAGCCTGCTCCTCTTGCTTTTTGTTCTTTTCCCAGTGTAATTCCCTCCCTTCCTTGACCCCCATCTCGAACACTAAAAGCTGATGCCGTTAGCATCAAACTGGGCAATGTGACTACCATGTTTCCCTCTACACTTGAGCAGCATGATTATGCTCTCTTTTGCTTCACTGGGGTAGCAATCCTTTAAATGTATCAACCAACCACCAAAGAAGTGAAGTTAAGACTAACAGGAAGGTGCAGAAACATCGTTCGTAGTCTAAGGTTCATGCAGGTTATGAAGAACAAAATCTCATTTAGTTTTGCTCAGCAATCAGTAGCAAAAAAAAATGTTATGGTCTCTTCATGCTACACTAGAGTCAAGATCAAACACAGCTCAGGGAAACTGCTATACTTTAATGCTGACATTACTGCTGAACAGCCAGAACATAAAGAGATCAATAGGTAACACAATGGGCAGAAAAGTGTTTCTGTTATAAACACCTACATTCTTAAAAGCATCCTTCATTACCAATATCAAGGCAAAGTGTGTGTGCTGCCATGAAGTGGACCAAATCTGTGCCCGAGAACGTGATGCAGGAAGAGCCACTGAGTCACATTTCTTCAGGAGTGCACATGGAATTTTATTAAAATATAGGAGATAAAACTACCCACAAAGATTGCCTATCTCAATTCCTCTCTACAAAAAACTCAACTCTCTCTGTCTTTCAGGAGTAATATACCTATACCTTTATTCTCCCTGAATCTAAAAGAAGACAGATTTAAAATCTGACAAAAGAATCCATATGATTTTTATTGGCTGAGCAGACATCTTAATGTGAATACCTTCAAAACGAGATCTTTTCAATAAAGAATGCCACCTACTTCTTTTCTAGAGGGGTTTTGTTCTTTCAAGGATGTACTGTACGTTTCAGCTGGCAGAAGCTGTTGCAGGTGCTGAGAAGCAGTTTGCACATTTTGCAATGGCAGCAATCAGCAGCAATAACATATACAATATCTTCCTCTTGGCACATGAGCAGCGTTTCTTTAGGAGTTTCTGACAGCTGATGTTGAACCTTATTAGTCTGCCATGTATGGAGTCACAGAGAAAAATGTCAAAGCATTAGTCAGGGTAACCATTATGATTAGCCTGGTTTCTCTGTGCTTACAGATGTGATTACGAGGGAGCCAGACGGCTGACATGTTTCCTCCTAAGACCTTCTCCAAGAAAAATTTAGAAAAATTTCCATAGAAATCCATACTAACACTCTGTGATAAAAATAAAAAATGGCATATTTTGGATCCTTCCTCCCTTCTCCATCAGCAATGATGTATCTTTTAATGACCACCATATTTGTTTGTTATATCTGAAACTGACTTTAGGATTTGGGAGAATGAAGTCAGTATGATTATTGGGATCATTAAAATTTAACTAAAATAATTTCTGCAATGCCTCTCCTTTATAACCCTTTGAGCCACCCACTCTTTCACCTGACTGACAGTTATTTTCCGCATGTTCTTCAGTCCTGCTTTCTTATTCATTCTTCACTTAATCAAAACCAAACAAGCTTTCCCTGTACCAATAGCAGAGCTATCTTATTTTCTTTAAAGCTCCCAGAATTTAGGGTGACATAAGTATATGCAGCTGCAGGATCTGTATGATAGTTTGTCAGTCACTGGATTGGACTGAACACAAATCCTGAAGAGGCATCTAAGCAATACTGACATCACCCAACAGTTATAGAACATGGCAGAAGAGGAAGCATTCTCTGCCTAAAAAAAAGGCGAGAAGCCCCAGATGGCAAACAAAGTGTAAATAAAATGGGTAAAGTGTCATGGACATGTTCAGATATATCAGAATTACTTAGTTCTTCACAGGCAGTTTGCAACAGGAAAACTGAAGGAATGGGAAATAGGATGCAAAACAAAATGCAAGAGAATAATAAACAAAGTGATAAAACATCACAAAATATTTCTAAGCCATTTTCTTTTGAATTTGTTTGCTTTTTCAATTTCTTTCCAATTCAGTGGTAAATCTCAAATCTGTCCATAAGGCCAGGTACTTTATTAGTATTTTCAAGTCAGCTTATCCTCCAAATGTATTCATATTATAGCTTATAGTGTTCTAGGAATTTATATCATACATTTGCAGCATCTTTAGTAGTAACCTTAATGGTTCATACATCACCTTTTACTTCCATGCTGCTGTACGATCTCTCAGTTTAAACATGAAGCTGTTATGAAGGTATACTTGATTCAGTCACAAGGCAGCATAAGGTTTTTTTTTCATAAGCTATACAAATCATAACTTATTCATTTAGATATGTTCAATCCAAAGAAATAAAATGAAAAATAATCCATCACTGTGAACACAAGTACGTATGAAGCAGTCCTATAAGTATTATAACTAGTATAACAAATGATGGTGGCAAAAGCTATTTTTAACAGTAGGTAACAATATTGATGAGATTAAATTGAATTAACCTGGAAAACATTGGTATCTAAGCAGCTGTCAACACAAGGCCCACCAATATTGCTAAGTGAGATCAGGTTAGCTAGATCTAGCCAGCTGCTGGGAGGCCTGTTCAGTGTGAAATCCCAGTTACTGAGCTCAAAAACCTTCTCCCAGAAATTCCATTAAAATGCTCTGAGTCTCTTTGAAAATTATTAAGAGCAATCACTGTGGATAGACTCTCTATTTCATGAAAGAGATAGAGAATTCTGATTAAAGTTTCTTATGAAGTAAAAAAAAATAACTGAAATTTGTTAATAATGGAGCATCTTTTAAAATATTTTTTCTTCAAAGAGTGGGGTCTTTTGCCTTTTGTTCCAGTTTTAGTTAATTATTATACCACATAAAATAAAAAACTTTGAAATGGAAAAAACTCCTGAACAGTTGAAATAGGATGTGCTGGAATGTGTTTCTTGGATTTTCTACCCCTAGGAAATTTCCACCATATTTTACAAAGTAGCTCCATTTTGACCTACCTATATATTCCACAATGTAATCACACTTAATTTTCTTATGCCATCTTCAAGTAATTAAGAGCAGTTCTATCTGATTGTGTATTTTGTCATTTCAAGAAATCCTTACATTCCACAAACTTCACATTCGCCAGTTTATCTATTACAAAAATAGCTTAAAGAAATTTCTTCGTTTTCCAACCACAAAATGCAGGCAGGAAGAAACAGGTACATAGCAAAATGGTTCAAAATGTAAGGAAAGAAGGCTGGAGGACAGTTCATGGTGCCGAGACTGGGTTTTCAGAGATTTATACAAGTTCCTTAAGAATCTGTGGCTAATCTTCTAAGATGTTGAATCTTAGTTTGACATGTATGAATCTGACTTTTTTTCCTATGTACATGGGAATGTACATCAATTGTACCTCCAATTTTTAGTGCAGGGTTATCTGTCAGTGGATATCTACAGCAGAAAATGAAACTGCAGCTTGCTTCAGGGAGCTGAATTGCGAGAAATAGTAAATGGGAAAAGATCTGCAGAAGCATGACAGAACGGATACATGAAGAGAAAGAAGGAATATGAATATACAGATGATGTTAAAAAGCATACCACTGACATGAAATTTTATGTTACATTTGCTGTCCTTGTTTATTACAATTGGATGGAGAAGCAGCTGGTCCATTTTTAAAAATACAGCAAATAAGTAAACAATAATTCAAAGAGAGGTATTTGTTGAGGAAACTGTTATTACATGTCTAGGCCTACTCTTGTTCCTCTCCTAAAAATAAAAATAAAAAATAAAAACCAACAGAAAAGCCAAAAATTTTAATGATATCAAGGTCTCTTCCTCACGCACATATTTAAGGAGGAGTAGCAATTCATCATGCAGGCTGTATGTTTCTAAGGACAAGGAAGCCCATTTTCTTTTCTGTAGTTGGGCACCTCTGAGAACCTGTATCCATTTCTGGAAGTGACAGATGACACCATATCCATATCTCTGTCATTGTCTTGATGTTGCCTGCAAATATTATGCTACTTACCTGTCCTAACTTTGGGCTCTGTGTCAAGCGCTTGTGTGTGGAGCTCGTGTTTTAAAAGAATCTTGTGTCCCATCTGATCAAACACTCTCTGGGCCATAGAAATACTAGTAGCTTCTCTTGAATGTATGTTAATTGCACACATAACTGTAGTGAATACATTTCTCCACACTGTTGGAAGTACCTCTGCTCCTGGAATTTCCACTTCACTATGTTTATCAGCCAAAAAAAAAAAAAAAAAAATCAGTCTATGCCACTGCATGTGTTGTTTCATTATAGTTTTCTAACGTACCACTGAAGGGAATGAATAGCTGAAAACCACAATTATTACACTGGAAACATCTTTTTACACGACTTTTTAAAATGTTCCCATGAAACATAACCTGAGTTTATTTAAACAATATTTTCGGTTTAAAAAGTACTTTATTATCAGTTACTTTTGCACTTTCCAAAATCAGTTGCCATGTTTTTATTGAGATGCTCCTACCACCACAGAAACAACAAGCTGTGGTCTTGTTAACTGTTTATCAAGGCTTAGCAAGGCCGTGCTCTTGAAAACACAGAAAAGAATCCCAAGTCCCGTCCCTAAATAAGCTAAAATGTAAAGACAGAAGGAAACTGGCTTACATTGCATAGGTTTAATTTGCTTAAAATTACATAGTGTAGGTGTTCCTTTGGAAATTTTTCACAGAACATCTGTGATGCTGTTTAGCTAAGTTTCCAAAACATAGCCGAGGAAACTACACAATGATAAGCACTGACTGCAGGATATTTGGATTTATTTATTTTAGTTCAAACAAAAGCAAAGAAACTGGACTTAAAGCTTTAACACTCATGCTGCCTAATCCTTCTGTCACCGGTATATGAAAATGTACCTTGCCTTGATTAATATTCTATTAATACACGAGAAAGTACCCATATCACTCAAACACTTACTTTCTTGGCAAGTTTCTGAGATATGCCTCATTAACTGGATTACTTGTTTGATCTGAATACTGTCATACCTTTCAGTTGACAGCTACGGTGCCTTGTGCTAGACTGTGCAGTGAATAGTCTTTATTAGTGCCTTCATGTAATGTCTTTCTGAACCCTCTCCTCTGATGTACGGAAGGTTGCCCAAGGTTAAAGAGTTTGTGATTAACTGTGAATGTAAATGTTGGTGTCTTGCCCAAGTTATCATAAAATTAATTTAACTAAACTTTGATCTCCTTTGAGATAAAGGAAACATAAAAAGGTATGTTGAATAACTTTTTTTTCTTCATGGAGTAAAAAAGGTATTTTCATCTATGCTGACTTTTTTTTGCTATAAGCATTTAGTGCTGCTTAGAGGTAGTATTCTAACAGTCCTGAGACCAAAACTCTCAACTAGCTACAGATCAGAAACAGCATGGTCAACAGTAGCATGTGTTTTTTCCCACACAGACCAGCTCTTCCAAATGGAGTAATATCTCCCATTCCCTAAGGCTGTTTGCTCTTTTTTCATTTTACCAAGAACTCAGCCAAGGTACAATGAGTTTTTATAAGTTGCTCATACAGCACGTGGACCAAGACCCACACCAACAGCCTTTTCTTTCTTTTGTAGCCTCCAAGTCACTTTTAAACTTTAATTGCTTAATGAGATATAGACTTTCCTATACCCAGAGCTATATCTTTAATGGAAGTCTGATTCCACAAGAGGGTTTGAAATCAATTTTGTTCCTTTTCTCCAAAATAGAGGAAAACAGACACACTCCACCACGCCCCACCCTTCTGGCCCAACATCTAGATATTTGACATTTGGATCTGGATGCAGTTCTAAATGATGATATTTTCAGAGAATTAATGGTTTGGATGCATTCTTACCCAGTTGATTCTGGCAGGCTGAAAAATTGTCTAGCCTTTTCTCAAAGTTCATTGAGAAAACTGGTATCCAAGCATAGTAGTTCCAGCTTCAATTGACACAGTATACAAAAATCAGTCTCACTAATGCTGAGTCTATTTACTTATAGCTGTTTGTCACTCTTTATATTAAGCATAACCCCCCCTTACTGCTCTTATCCATAATTCTCTTTACTTTTCCTTTCATTAAAAAAAAAAAAAGTTTCCTTGACTATGTGCAATAAGACTGATAACAAAATGATTTCCTGACTTCAACTCTTTGATTTTTGCAGAGATCATACAGTGTAAACCACTTGAGACTCTGGTTGTAAGTCAAAGAAAGCAAACTTACTGTTGCATTGCATAAGCATCACTGAGAGCCTGACAATACTTCTGCTTCTTCTATCATGCACTAGGTGCTATTGGACCAAATGAAGCACCTGTGTATCTTTTTAAGACAGATCCATTTTTTATTCCAGATTTCAAAACAATTGCTGAAAACCTTTATCTGAATAAAGTCGTTTCTGTAGTGAAGTGAAGCCACATGTGGAAAACTGCTCTTAATATATATAATGCAGTTAGTGAACATCTTGAAAACAAGTCTCACTGCATAATGTAAACCATAAATTTTATATGGAAAAGTTGCAATGTCATCTTACAAACCTGAATATACATAATTTTGCACATATTCTAAACAAAAATTAACTCAGTGTTCTAAGGTAACAGAAATTATTTGAAACTGGGACCAACAGAGCTTCTGGCTACATTGAGGTGAACAATAAAAGTCTCAATGGTTTTGGCTAGGTCAAATTGGCTTCATGTCATTAATTATTCTGGTTCAAGGTGAGACTGAATGGATAACTAAGGCATGAACTATGTGAAATACATATACATGGAGACAGATGGTCAGTCACCAATTTGACTTTGATCCTCGCAAAGTGTTGACAGAGTAAGAGGATTTGTTCTTTATTAATAACCAGCTGGATATAGAGAAAGTTTCTCATTTCTACTGCACATTATATAGGTTAACCAACCTTGTAATGGCTATAGACACTTTCCTCTGCCAGAAAGAAAATTATCTTGGCCAGAGATCATAACTACAGAGATCAGAAATTAATTGAATTTGACTTGCTTACAGTCTCAGGTAATGTTGCCGACGCCAGAAGCATAAAGAGGTTGCTAAGCAAGCCCACTGGATATTACTATTAATAGACTATACACAAAAAATCTTATATTGAGCAATTTCTTGTACTGAAAAAAACTGAATCCAGCAGAGACAAAAATGTGTGTTTCATACAGAATGTGTGTATGCATACAGAAAAAAAAATTACAGTAAAGCTGCTCCAATTACAGTATTTCAGGTAAGATATGTCCATATTGCTGAGGAATAAAAAAATAACAATACATGTAGGATGATTTAACAGATGGTGCTAGAGAAAATGCATGGAAAATAAACTTTTCAGAGTAAAGTTTACCATTGGCTGTGAAAGTTATAAAACATCTTTAAGAAACAAGCTTTACAAAGAAATTTTTATAATCATTATATGGAAAGCCTAAACACAGTGTGTCAAGTCTATGTGATACCTGGTATCTCAACTACAATAACATTTGGTTATGACACATTATGCATCAGACAGTTGGTAAATGTGAGAAAAAAAAAAAAAAAGACTATAATAAATTTTGCCTATTGTCATATCAAGTGGTTTAGATAAATTATTTGGTGGTTTAGCTTAGTAAAGACACTGTGAAGATTTACTTTGTAAGCAGTTAGGTCAGGATCTAATGGTAGTCTCCATCTCACTTTAAATCAGATGTGATCTTTATTATTTTTAAAAAACATCAAGGCATTATACTTTATAACCCAGAGTGACTGTTCTTTAAGAAAGAAAAAAATGTGTTGAAAGCCCATACAACATAATTGAATAGTTCAGTGTGACCATTTTATTTGTAAAATATTTTCTGAAACACATACTAACCTTACAATGGCAAGTCATTTCTTTTTCCATGAATAAATAAAAGCTAGCCTGAATACTTATAACAATATTGGCTTGTTGTTATACATAGGCCAGGTTAGATGAGGCTTTAAGCAACCTGGTCTAGTGGAAGCTGTCCTGGCCATGGCAGTGGGTTGGAACTTGAAGATCCTTAAGGTCTCTTCCAAACCAACCATTCTATGATTCTATGGTAATAAAAGAATTCCTTTGCTTGTGCTTGTACAAGCTATTAAATATTAGAGAGAAATCTAACAGCAATCTGAATATTTCTTTCTACTCCTAAGTCTCTTGCGGTTGAAGTGCAACCCGTCTAGCTAATTCTTCCATCATTGTAGTTCTGACTTTCACACAGTAATTGCACCTCTGAGCTCAAATTCATTGCAGGGTGAGCACGGCCTTGCATGCGTATTCATTATCTAACTCTGTGGTGCTTTCTTGTAAATACTTGCAGTGCTGAAGAGATAATCATGAAGCATGGGTTAGCAATGTTCTGTAAAGCATGGTGTCTGCATCATTGGTTTGCATATTGTCAAGGCTATCCAGGCATGTTCAGGATCATCTGCAAAGGAGACTAAGTCAGTTGAGTGTGGTATAACCAATTAAAATTTTGAATAAGTAAGTTCCAGGTAATGTCCAATATAAAACAAATTTTCTTAAACTTATCTTTTTCCTAAATATGAATGAAACATATCCCTAAAAATAAATATTGACAAAGTGTCAACCCAAGAGGAACCAACCTGGATTTCAACCCAAAAGCTGAAGCGAAATCCCAGAGTCTTGATACAGAAAACCACGCAGAGACTGTGAAGCAGAGGATAATTTGTTATTACAGAGTTACATTATATTTATACACACAGAGGGTGTTTCAATCTCAAGGCTCTATATACAAATTTCTGAGTAATCACCATGAAGGGTAACGATGTGAAGCAACTAACATTTTAGGAAATATATAATAAATAGGAATATATAGGAATGTAACTGAACTGTAGCCCTCAGATGCTATGCTGTTAGGATTCTAGGAAACACTGCAGTGGAGCAGTACTGTCTGTAGTCACTGTCATCTGCATACACAACATGAAATTTTTATTCCAGAATCAGATTATACTAGAAATATAGTGAGGATTCATTCTAAAGAAATTTTCAGCCTAAATTGTTATGTCAAGGTGTTAGGTGAATAAACCATCTCATCTCGAGGGACCTACCTGAATGAAACTGCTCTCTGTTCTTCTGAAAATAACTTCTCATTACTGGAAAAACCTTCAGAAGTCAACACTTCCTACTGTAACAAAAACTATTAAAGGTAAATTTAAGAGGGTTGGGGGTTTTTTTGTGTGCTTTCTGTTTTCTAGTTGAAGGAAGCTTCATAAATACTATATTTCTTGCATCTTGTTTACTGTTTTCCAGGAAAGAAAGAGTTTCTATTATATATGCCCAAAATGGTATATGCCACTGAACTTAACAAAACACTTGCTTTCCTTTATATAAGCTAGATAGTTGGCTAAAATGAATTCCTGTATGCCTGTATGAATATTTTAATAATCTGAATACTATGGTAGAGCTACTTTCTCGTACTGTCTTAGGCTTTCTCTTTATAATTCACTACAATTTTGATCATAAAATGTGAATAACAAAGTACATTTCATTTTTGTCTAAACACGTACATGAAAAATACATGTTTCTCATCTTTATAACTTGTAGTTCACTTTTTAAATAGCTTTCACTTCACTACCATTGATGCTTCTAGCTGTGCCTGCATGCAGACAGTACAGAGCATCAGTTATAACTGTAGCCTCCTGTTTTCTCACAATGACCTCTTTATTTTTGCTCTCTTAATTTTTAGAAGCTGTGAGCATTGAAGGGTTGCTGATATTTCTCAAGTGTACGCACTGAGACTGCCTTCCTTTTTCATAGACTTACCACGGCTGAATCTCTCTTCCCTGCCGAAAAGATACCTATATATGTCCTGTGTTTCAACTTAACTGAAATTCCCACTTGTTCTGGCCTGTGATCTTTTGCAGTATAACGTTCCTGAGACAAAACTATTGCATCGAAGTTATCTGCATTTCTAAGAAGGAGATTTTTTTTTTTTTTTGGTATCTTATGCATATACTTCTAAAATAACTGCATAGAGTTTTTTAAAATGTAGACTGACATTTCTTCCTGCTGTTTCTCACAGATTTGAAAATGCTTTGAAAAGTTTATTCAAAGAAATCTTTATTTCTAATTTTCTTATGGTTTCTCAAAACAGAAGAAAAAACATATTTCCTTAAAATTTAAATATTTCCAGGCTATTAAGAAATTCTTTAAGTGAACACCTTTTGTGAATGATATAGCTTCTATATAATACTACTATATCATCACACTCATGCAATTGTATCTCCTGCCTAAAACAAAGGCTGTTTTTATGCTTCATATGCCACCTTATAGATGCCAGACATTCAGGTGGCAAGGGACAGTTCCTTTCCAGACATGAAATAGTGCATAACATGGTAACTGCAGCTCCATCCTGGGTGATTGTTCATGCCACCTAGAGACAGATAGTGCTCTAAGAACATATTACAATGTGAGATAAAATTTGTGGACAGCTCTGCCAAGACATCTGATTATTGAGGGGAGTGCATGACTTCAAATTCTGGATAGAAATGGATTACTCAGCTATCTGCTTTTTGAAGAACAGATCTATATTTGTCACTTTGGCAGTTCTTAGTGGCTTATTTAGAAAAGAAGCTTCTCATGGTCTACCATCTAACTCTAAAGAACTTAATTCTTCTATACTCCTTGTATACATACATGTACAAACAAACAGATGCGCATACATGTGAAAGGAGTTTGGGTGCCTAGATTAGGGCAATAGCTACCACTAACTGAGATGTTGCTTATGTGGTTTCTGTACATCTTTGCAAATTGGTTGAAACTGTATGAGAGTAGTATGTTCTATCAATTTCCATAGAGAATCTAGGATGGATTTTTTGTACTTTCTTGTAGAAGCTCTGTGGTGCCCCAAATTATGCCTAATTCCAAGATTTAACAATTCTGAATAGCTACGCTCTCCTATACTGCTGTCAACCCAGAACTATTCCTTTCTCTAGGATGCCAAGCTCAGAATAAGTGTGCTTTTCCTTCTCAGTTTGTGCAAACTATATTGCGCAGTTTTAGTGAAGGTCTTTCTCGTTTTCTAGAGCACAAGATTTTCATTTAGAGTAATTCTCTGGTTTATTTAATTCTTACCAGCAATTTACTTGTACATCAGGCATTTTATCCTGGAAAAATAAACGTATAAAATTGAAGCCAGAACAAATGAAACTGTTGGACCAATGATTATAAGAGTCTAGGGATATCTAACCAGCCCATTCATCACTGTCACACATGTTTCCAGAACCTACTCTAAACCTCCCAGCCCCAATGTAGTCTCCTAGGAACTCTTCACTGTTTCCCGCCAAAGTATCAGCAAGATAATCAATTCATATAATTTTCAATTAGGCTGAAACCAAGGGTGCTGAAGAAATGAGGCCTGCAAGGAAAGCTTAGTAGTTCCATGTTATCAATGGAATGGATTTTAAATTAAAAAGTATCACAACACATTTTTATATTTAATCTTTGAACATATTTAAAATAATAATGCCCTCAGAAAGATGCAGAAAATGTAAGAATACATTGTCTCTTTTCTGCTTTCTACTGAGTTCAAGCTTTCTATTCCAATTTCACAGGAGTAGATTTTTAATTAAACTACTTACTATTTTCAAGTTATTTAATTACCATTTCCTTTGGCAAAAGACACACATCATGAAAATCTGTGCTTTTAAAAAGATTCAGATTGGTGCAGTGTAGAAATATTTGCCATGCAAGGTAAAAGTATCATTTTAAGATTTACTTATTTGAGCACAGTGCGATTACATCAAAGCCCTTTCATAGTATCCTAGAGGAATGCCACAGGAAGAAAGAGATATGTCTCCAAAGAGAAGGCAAGAGCTAGGAGTTTGGTCACATGCCTGGCAGTGGAACAAGCCCATTGATTGGTGAGGTTCCAGCTGGGATTCGGGAGGAGACATTTAGGTACTAGTTCATTCAATTCCACTTGCTCCAAGACTGAGATTTAGGAGACGCATTAGGGTGACATTTCCTGGAGTCCAATTAGAGTTACCAAGTCTCCCCTACTTATGCTTTTATAGTTTGTTGGGGGTTTTTTTATAACCCTTTCTATTGCTCCCACTGAGCTCTGGGATCTGGCAGTGCAGAACAGCTTCATTCTCCTTTCATTTAAGCTAGGGTAGCTCAATTTGTTTTTTAGCTCGTCTCTGAACAAAATCTTCTGCTTTGATAATCTTTCACTTCTTCTCTGCCCAGATCATAGATAGTTTATTATCGGGGGATAAAGGAGAACGGCTGCACAGCTGGATATTTGGAAGCCAGAGAAACATGGGAGATACAGAGTTTTGACTTTGAAATGCAAAGGACAGAAGAAGAAACTGTTGTCTGCCTGTGTCTGCCTTGCCTTAACTTCTAAACAGACGAAGAATTCAGTGTGCACCCTTTAGAGCTAGGTAGGAAGTTATTTAAAATACTTCCTTGGGACAACTTACAGCTTGGTACAGTAAAACCTTTGGAGTAGTTTTCTCTGGATTATGCTTGTACATTTCTTTGGTGCATTAAGTATCACAAACAAAGGTTATTATACCAGGTGAAACCCTTCCGTTGATAATGTGTGGTGTTTTCTATTTATAAATGGGGAACAAAGCCTTTTGAATGCTGCAGACCATCAAAGGGCTGGTGATAAATAACCAAAAAGTGGAGCTGAGATGCTCCAGTTTCCAGGCCAGTGTTTCAACTATAACATATTAATAGGTTCATCCATCTCTTCATAAATAACAGTAGCATATGTATGTAGAAATGTTAAGTGCTTTTGCCATAGGAACTGAAAAATATTCTGTAAAATATCAGGGCTTTCAGCTTTTGAAAGCACGATGTGCATCGTTTGTACATGAGACCCTTAATTTTCTGAGGTGCACTTGGCATATATGACCAAAACTGTAGTGTTCCTTTTTAGAGGCTTAAGGTGGGTTGGCTGTTACTTTCTCAATGATTATATCTTTTGTCATAAGCAGTGAAACCTTAGTGAGACTATTCCTGTTTTTCTCTGAGTATTTCATATAATGATTCAGATCAAGTTCCTAAGTTTCAGAGTCTTGCCATTACTGTTAAAGCTTTTGAGTTTAGCAGGGTTTTAGGCTGACTGGTGCTGAGAAAGTTGGAGGGCAATAAACAGAAAGACACTTTCATGGATTAATCACAGCCAACAACTAAGTACCATGAAGCTGCTCACTCTTTCCTCCTCTCATGGTGGGAAGGGCAAGAGAATTAGAATCATAGAATCATAGAATAGTTAGGGTTGGAAAGGACCTTAAAATCATCTAGTTCCAACCCCCCTTCTTGTGCCCCTCCTCACTGGCAGAATGTGAGAGCCTGAAAAGTCCTTGATCAGAGCAAGTGCTACTTAGCAACAATTAAAACATCAATGTGTTATCAGCATTGTTATCAGACTGAAGCCAAAACATAGCGCTGCACCAGCTAGTAGGAAGAAAATTAACTCTATCCCAGCTGAAACCAGGACAGACTGTTTCAAGAAGCTTCAGAGTTTCTACTGTTTCTGTACAAACACACATGAGAAATACAGTCCTATACCAATTGTCACTCAGCTGCATTTTTGAACAAAACTTAATGCAGTTTTTAATCTAGTTTTTCATGCACTTTACATTAGTTAATATTTAGGTACTACATTTTAGTATTTTCAAAAAAATTTTTAAAATTTTAAAAATTTTACTGTTACAGTCACATACCCACTCATCTCAGCAAATTGGGATGGTGAAAAAACATCCACTTCAGTTTTTTACAAATTGCTTTTCTTGTAAAATTATTCATTACACATTAAGAGCACATCATGCTTCACTGAATCAGTACAGTGATCACTGCATGCACTAACTTTTCTCATATGATATGTCATGCTGTACTTTAAGAACAGTTTTTCTGTTCTTTTTCTTTACTCTAAGATTCATGTTTCCATGTGTGCTGGCTATGCACTGACTATTCCCTTCAGCACTGGTTTTATTCCAGTTTAAATATAGTTTGCATGGTTCAGGTGGTCATAACTCTATATACTGCTTTCTGTGTGGTATATTGCCCTTATAGTCACAATGATATGGCTCTGATTTTAATTTGTGCAACCTTAGACATTTACAGCAAAATAGGCCCAATTTTTATAACTTCTAGGCATGCAACATTGGCTTTGCAAATGATCTCTGAACTAAGAATTCCCATACTGACAGCTTCTTTCCCCAATAGTCTTTTTAATGTTCCAGCTTAAATATTATACCTCATTTCCAGCAGTTCTTTCTTTTCCTATGATTTACTTTATTGTAAAGGAACAAAACTTGCAACATGCTAGACAGTAGACAACCGCCTAAGTGCTTATCCATGAACAATCTGGATTTAATATTTTTTCACATAATAGTAATCTCTTTCCCAGTGGGCAAAACTTTAATTTGCTTTAATAATTAATGAAGAAGCTGACTTAAAAAAAATAAAATAAAACTTAAAGAATCACTCAGATGGGTCAATTCTTATGTCTACATATTCAAAATTATAACTTGTAAATTTCTAAGTAGAGTTTTGTAGATAAATAACAGCTAAAATACCTTCTATTTTCCAGTTTAAACCAGAACATAATTGACAGTGTAGAAGTGTATGTACCTTAATTTGGTTATCTTCCTGCAGGTGCATATTCACTAACTGCTATCTAATGTCCGCAGTAAACTAGATAGAGGAATGACAGATTTTGTCTTATTTCTTATATCACTACCATTCATCTCCAATATTTATTATATATGCTGAAAATCACAGAAATCTTGTGAAACGACAGTTTGAAAGTATGCAATTAAAATTGCATCATAAAGCATTTATGTGCGAGGGGCAACCTAAGGTTATCTACACAAAATCAGCCTTGATTTTGTTTCTAATCACATTTCCTCATTTTATGCATTTGATTTGCTGGAGTTAACACTTCTTTATGTAGTTTTTCTTTGTAGAGTGTCCTAAGTCTAAATGTTTTTCTTTCAAGGAGCATGGGGCAAACAATTGCTGACACCATGACTAACGATGGCTCTAGAGGGCTGTGCAACAACAAACCCTAAGTGCTTCAGCACAGTGTGACAGATGACAATTTCCTTCCTCAGTGTGTGCCAACAGGAGATGAGGCACACATTTCTGCTACCAGCTTCAGGGGTAGTTTGATGACAACAGGAAGGCATGGCAGTGGCAATGCCTGGAGTGTCCTGAGTGCCCTGGCTGAGACATACTGCCTGAAGGTGCAGTATCTAAATAGAGAACATTTTTGCTTGACTTTTTCAAAGTCAAGCAGGGGATATTTACAAAATGAGATTTATCAAAGTATTATAACCTCACTGAACTGGGGCAAACTTCAATGACAGTTGAAGGCATTTCACTAACTTGATTGCTCCACTCCCTCTTTGACATATCTCAAATCCCTGTTTCGCAGGATGTGGTTGTCAAGAGACTTAGGGACCTGAAAACTTTAGATTTCTCTTTCATGTGACAAGATAATACTTTTCTCTAACCTTTTGAGCGAAATTATATTTTTAAAACTATTCAGCTTGAAACAAATACATAGCCAGAAAAAATACAAATTTTTAAAACCTAAAAAAGTATTAAGCAAACTGAAAGTAGATCTTATAATTGGAAATGTTAGCTAATTTTATGCATTTTCTCACTATCTGATATCCCCTATAACATATTTTTCATTACAGGACGGCCTTCTAATTGCTCTAAAAATGCCATACTTTTAAATACACAGATGCATATCCAGCTGTGAAAGTCCTGTGTTTAGTACACTAAAAAAGAAAATAATTATGACATTGCTGCAGTAATGGTATTTCATATTTCTTTAGGACTTCACACAGAAGACCTCAAAAATGTTACACTTCAAATAACTACAGTCTAGAAGTGATTTAACACATGCTTGCAGACAGAAAAGCCATATCATGTGTAGCAGCAGCTCCCAGCCTGGAGTATTGCCATTGCCAGTAATCTCACTATGGCTGCCAGTCAGGGTATTGACCTCATTAATCTATCCAACATATTTATCTAAATAATGGCAAGGTTTCCCTAACTTTCTCAGACCAGCAGCCTACAGTGCTTTACTATGCAGTAGCCTTTAATTATAGTAACCCTAGATGAAGAATCTTTTCAAAACAGAATATGGTTGAAATTCTCTTTATCTTCTTTCAAATGTGGAAGAAATATTCTCATTTTCTCCCCTGTTTAATTTGCTTTGTAGATTACCTGGGTGATTCATGTACAAATTGGCAGAAAAATTTGAGAGGACAACTTCTTCAGTTGTCTCTAAAGAACAACGTGTCCCCTAATATGTAACAGAGAACAGAAAAAATCAGTTTCCCAATAGAAAACCAGTGCAAATGGAGGATCTGAGCCTGCTTCTACAAAATTAGTTTTATATGAGCAAAATCTTGTCTTAGCACCTTGAATATATGTGCTGATCAGCAGCATACAGCTCTTAGAAGAACAAGCCTGTGCAAATCCTACTCTTTTGTATGTCTTCCCCTCCCACTTCACAAACTCTTTAAAGATTAAGGATGGACTCTTCAAGATTTAGATACAACTCTTCATGTTAATATCAAAACATCCTTAGCCTCACAACATTTCTCCAAAATGGTGGGCAATGAAGAAGGTCAAATAAGTACACAAGAATTCTGTGTTCAGTGATAGATCCTGTGTGTTACACAACTGCAAGAAACAAGGAAGTATGCAGAGATGTAAACTACGTGGCATCCCATGTCTTTATAAAACCAGGCTGTCTTTTCTTCTATGCTTCTAGATAAATTGTGAGGAGGAAAAACACCCAGCTTGTAATAATTATAGCTGTAGGAAGATTCAATTTGTAGTACAGTGAATACATTAAGCTTGAAATGCCTATAATGTTTTTGACATTTTCAGAAGGAAAAATAATAATTAATATACATATGTATTTATATTTAACATAAAATTTATATTAAAAGAACAAGACATAAGAACCTAGCTTTTGAAAGATAACTGTGGACAAACTACATAAAACAGTGCTTGTCTCCCTCCGTACTAGAACACTTGACATTCACAAATTTTACCTAGTAAAGCTCCGATTTGATTAAAATTCTAGACTTCAGCTTCGGAGTAGTTCCCTGCCAGTTTTCACGTATTATAACTGCTGTCTCACAGGTGCTGGCCATTTTCTTTCCTTTCTCATCATCTTTAACAAGCTTTCCAGCCCCTGAGGTGGGCCTCTCCCATCATTCTGCCAATGCGTGTATAGGAGTTATACCCCAGCCCTTGGTAAATGAGCTGCTACATATTGAGTTCTGCTGGCAGCCACTGCTCCGCTGAAGGTCATGCACCTGGGAGGGATGTCTTTGCAATTTAATCTGCTGTATGCTGAGCTCTCTGAACAGAAATGCTCTTCACATGTTTCAGTATCTGACAACGAAGTGGATGTCAAGTAGGCTGGCCTACCTTGGCCAATTTAGGAAAGGAATAACTGCAGGCTAGGATAAAGTGGAAACAGAGACTGGGGGGAAAAAATGCAGAGTAAGTGTTGCACTACTGAGCTATATTTTGGATAAATGTGGATGGGAGCAGTAGTCAGTTTACTCACATTTCGTCTAGAAGTTAACAGATAGGCTGGGAGAGGATGTTTTGTTTGTTTGTTTGCTTTTTAGTTTATGGTAGCTTTTTTCCCAGCTCAGGCTGTACCAAGCAAACATGGCACTCCAAATTGAACAGAAAACTTTTTCTTTAATGTTATCCAAAAGGTAAAAGCAACAAACATGCTTTGCAAATTACATTAGATGGTACACAGGTGCTTGCAAAATACCAGAAACACATTGTATTGCACTGTGACAACTTACTTGTTACAAAACACTCTTGTGAACTAAGGCAGAAATATCAGACCAGTGTGTATAAAACATGATTTAGCATTTTGTACCATTACCCTACATAAGCAAATTCTGGAAAGATTTTTTTTTTTCTTTTTCATCAAATACAGTTTTTCTCATCCTAGTTATTCTCCTTTGTATTTCAGTTAGCTCAGTGGAACTAATGTTAAACACTAAACCCTCTCATATGTCTTCCTGGGTTTGCACATGCAAAAATCCAGCTGTGATATTCTTGTGCTTCCAAACGTACTGGTTTTGAAGCAGCTGTATTATGTTTATAGAAGTCTGGTGGTGATTTGTGTGTGCATTTTCTTGAGCCAAGATCTAATATTTGATAGATGTACCATAGCTAGGCTCTACAAGCACGTGAAAAGAAAACATGTACGTAGAATCATAGAATCAACTGGGTTAGAAAAGGCCTTTAAGATCAAGTCCAACTGCTACCTTAGGACTGCCAAGTCCATCACTAAACCATGTCACTAAGGTCCTCATCTACACAGTTTCTGAACTCTTCTAGAGATGCTGATTTCATCACTTCCCTGGAAAGTCTGTTCCAATGCCTGACTACCCTTTCAGTGAAGAAATTTTTCCTAATATCCAGTCTAAACACAAGACATACCCTGAAAAACTGGTAAAGTAGATCAAAATCAGTCTCCTGGATAACTTAAGATTACTCAGAACATGGAAACTACTGCTATTGACTTTGTCTAGTATAATGTATGCATATTTTCTTTTGGTATATAAAATCTAGTCTCAGCTCATAGGAGGTGACACAGTGCCGTAGACCTACTGTCTTCAGGTGGCTGGGATGCACACTTCGGCAGTCGCTTTCAGTGATCTCTGCTGATATCTGACAGCTCTGCCTTTCTAAAGGCTGCAGCTAAGATGTTCTTAGAAGCACAAGACTGCAAAACTTGAACGATGGAGACCAACTGATTTCTTCTACCTGCTTGCTCTTGCCAGTGTTACGCAAAAACAGAGGGGGTTTGTTTGGTTGGGTTTTTTTTTCCCTTAACAATAATCTTTGTAATTATAGAAACTGCTGATTTTACTTTTAATGCTATATCTTCAGTTGCTGTAAGAACTAAACAACATATTATTGAACATTTTTAAATTGTGAAATGGACTCAATTTATTACAGAGCCTTGTAGATTTATCTGTATAAACTTCCTAGGGACTTATAACTCATAATCTCTCTGGGTCTATGATAATTCAACATCTGCTGTTTTCTTATAATGCTCTAGAGTGCCAGCCTGTGTAAGGTTATAGTATCATGTACTCTGGATTAAGAAAATTTCCAGTTTTATTTCAGTCACATGCAGAAGTATGAAACACCTGTTAAGCACTTTTGTATCAGTGAAAATTATCACTGTTTTTTCAATTTAAAAAAAAAAAAAGGAACAGTAATTTTTTGTTTCAAAAACCTGAACTAAAACAAAGGCTCTGCATCACATGAGCTGGCATTAGCCAAATAAACAAACACCATGTATGCAGCAAGATGAGTGTTTTTAGGAAAGGACTATTGCCATCAATAACTTTAGATGGTAAATTCCTTTTATTTTCTGCTAACAGTCCAGAAAGCAGGTTTATAAGATAGTTATTGGTGCAACTTTCCATGAGACCAGGGTGCAAGAATTAGTGTGCCAGCAAAAAAAACAGATGCCTTTATACACAGCTAGCAGGACTGCTGGAGGCGCATAGTCTTCCGCAGCAGTGATGAGAGCTGAGACCTGGCTGCTGCTGGTGGATATGGCTGGCTCAGCCATCTGCAGGATAGCGGGGACTCTGCAGGCATCTGCCATGATACATCACAAAAGTCTCTGATCTGGAAACCTCTCTTTTTGATTCCCACTGCTTTCTGATGTCCCGACCATAGGCCAAAGTAAGCCTGTCTGCTTCCTGCAGCTACTGTTCTCTGTCAAAGCACGCTGTAATTCTTAAGCCATACAAAATAGCAGGGAAACATGTTTATTTGTTTTTATCAAAGGAAAAGGTTTTCTTGTGCAGGGGTAGCCATTCGACTAATTCACTACAAGCAAGATCAAATTTCTGGGTAAAATAACAGCAGCACATCCTTACATTCTTATAAAAGAAACTCAATTTTATTTATTTTATTCTAAGAATTTTAAAATTATTTTAATTTTTACCACCAAGGAAAAGCATTTCAACATCTAATTAAAAATATAAGTAAAAGAATCCAATTCACTAAGGAAATTTCTTCTCAAACTTAGAGAAAATACTGGACAACACTGTGTAATAGTTAGTCACTGTAATATCGGAGATGCTATAATTGTAATAGAATAGGATTTACCTATTTTATCATCAGTTTGAAAGCTCCAAACCTATGTGAATATAAATTATTCCAATGAGTGGTAAGTCGACAGGGAACATCTGCTGTAGCTGGTGAATCCGCTAATGTGATCCACCTGTCACTATCTAGGTTATTACATAGCTGAAATTCTGAACTGCTGTAATATTTTTGGCACATATACAAAGCCCCAAGTTGCACTAACAGATTGAATTGAGGGCCAGGATTAATATACCCTTTTTTAAT
Source organism: Psittacula echo (assembly GCF_963264785.1). Lineage (NCBI taxonomy): Eukaryota > Metazoa > Chordata > Aves > Psittaciformes > Psittacidae > Psittacula > Psittacula echo. The sequence continues at coordinate 88,707,666 of NC_137737.1, read as the reverse complement.
GTTGTCCAATATGCATGCTTAAAATACTCAAGACCACAAGAAAAATGGCAATGAATTTAATACAGCATGATTTTGTAGTCTTCTCTTTTTTCAGTTAGAGGTATTTTAGAAGAAATTTCACTATATTTTCCAAAAATAAGAGGACAAGTGTGGGAACATAGCTGCTATGAAGTATATTCAGAGACTGGCTTCAGGCACTAGTTTCCACATTGCATCTTACTATATATTTCGACTGGAATAGAGTTATTTTTCTTCCTAGCAGCTGGTGCAGTGCTGTGTTTTGGCTTTAGTCTGAGAACAATGCTGATAACACGCTGATGTTTAGTTGTTGCTAAGTAGCACTTACTCTGATCAAGGACTTTTCAGTATCTCATGCTCTGCCAGTGAGGAGGGGCACAAGAAGCTGAGAGGGAGCAGAGACAGGACACCTGACCCAAACTAGACAAAGGGGTATTCCATACCACAGCACATCATGCCCAGTATATAAACTGGATGGGGTTGGCTGGGAGGAGCTGTGACAGGCTGGGCACTGGTCAGCAGGTTGTGAGCCACTGTATTGTGCATCACTTAGATTTCTTGGACGGGTATCTTGGGTTTTATTTCTGTTGTTCTTCTCTCCCAGAATTATGTTTATTTATTTATTTATATTATTGTTGTTGTTTTTATTATCTTTAATATTATAAGACTTTTTTTAAATTATAAAAACATTGCTGTTATCTCACCCCTTGTTTTGTTTTTTTTTCCAAGCCTAAAAAATTCTTAAACCAAAACATTTTTAGCAGTAATGGCAAGACTCAGAACGTAATCTTAATCTTTTATGAAATACTCAGAGAAAAACAGGAATAGTCTCACTAAGGTTTCACTGCTTATGACAAAAGATATAATCATTGAGAAAGTAACAGCCAACCCACCTTAAGCCTCTAAAAAGGAACACTACAGTTTTGGTCATATATGCCAAGTGCACCTCAGAAAATTAAGGGTCTCATGTACAAACGATGCACATCGTGCTTTCAAAAGCTGAAAGCCCTGATATTTTACAGAATATTTTTCAGTTCCTATGGCAAAAGCACTTAACATTTCTACATACATATGCTACTGTTATTTATGAAGAGATGGATGAACCTATTAATATGTTATAGTTGAAACACTGGCCTGGAAACTGGAGCATCTCAGCTCCACTTTTTGGTTATTTATCACCAGCCCTTTGATGGTCTGCAGCATTCAAAAGGCTTTGTTCCCCATTTATAAATAGAAAACACCACACATTATCAACGGAAGGGTTTCACCTGGTATAATAACCTTTGTTTGTGATACTTAATGCACCAAAGAAATGTACAAGCATAATCCAGAGAAAACTATTCCAAAGGTTTTACTGTACCAAGCTGTAAGTTGTCCCAAGGAAGTATTTTAAATAACTTCCTACCTAGCTCTAAAGGGTGCACACTGAATTCTTCGTCTGTTTAGAAGTTAAGGCAAGGCAGACACAGGCAGACAACAGTTTCTTCTTCTGTCCTTTGCATTTCAAAGTCAAAACTCTGTATCTCCCATGTTTCTCTGGCTTCCAAATATCCAGCTGTGCAGCCGTTCTCCTTTATCCCCCGATAATAAACTATCTATGATCTGGGCAGAGAAGAAGTGAAAGATTATCAAAGCAGAAGATTTTGTTCAGAGACGAGCTAAAAAACAAATTGAGCTACCCTAGCTTAAATGAAAGGAGAATGAAGCTGTTCTGCACTGCCAGATCCCAGAGCTCAGTGGGAGCAATAAAAGAGGTTATAAACAAAGCATATGTAGAGGGAATTTGGTCATTCTGATTGGGCTCCAGGAAATGTCACTTAATACTTCTCTTATAACTCAGTCTTGGAGCAAGTGGAATTGAATGAACTAGGATCTAAACATCTCCTACTGAATCCCCATTTTAACCTCACAGAACAATGGGCTGTTCCACACCCCCAACCTCCTAGCTCCTGTCTTCTCTTTGGAGACATCTCTCTTTCTTCCTGTGGCATTCCTCTAGGATACTATAAAAAAATCTTCAAAAATCCTGGAAAGACCTTTAAGATCATCATGTCCAACCCTTATCCCAGGTCTGCCAAGACCACCACTAAACCATGTCACTGAGGGCTTCATCTACATGGTTTGCGAACACTTCCAGGGACGATGATTCCACCACTTCCCTGGGCAGCCTCTTCCAATGCCTGAGCACCCTCTCTGTGAAGAAATTGTTCCTAATATCCAATCTAAACTTCTCCTGGTGCAGATTGAGACCATTACCTCTTGTCCTATAGCTTGTTACTTTGGAGAAAAGACCAACTCCCACCTCTCTACAACCTCCCTTCAGTAGTTTTAGAGAACGATAATGTCCCCCCTGAGCTTTCTCTTCTCCAGACTAAACAATTCCAGTTCCCTTAGCCATTCCTTATCGTACTTGTGCTCCAGACCCTTCACCAGCTTTGATGCCCTTCTCTGGACCTGCTCCAGCACCTCAATGTCTCTCTTGTAGTGAGGGGCCCAGAACTGAATACAGGATTTCAGGTGCAGCCTCACCAGTGCCGAGTACAAGGGGATGATCACTGCCCTGGCCCTGCTGGCCACACTATTTCTGATACAGGCCAGGATGCTGTTGGCCTTCTTGGCTGTCTGGGCACAAGCTGGCTCATGTTCAGCTCCATCAACCAGCATTCCCAGATCGTCCCTTTCTTCTGAGCAGCTTTCCAGCCATTCTTCCCCAAGCCTGTAGCATTGCATGGGGTTGCTGTGACCAAAGTGCAGGACCTGGCATTCACACCCTCATGTCTCCTTTAGGCATGTGTAGCACACTTACAGCGCATCTGGTGACAGTTTAGTTTACTCCAAAAGGAATCCAGCTAGCAGGAACCAAGAGATCTCTGCAAATCAAATCAAGAGTATTCATTAAGCAAAGCTTAGCACTAGAATGGCAGCACTGCTCATAATCACCATGTTGTCCATGTTGACATCACCTTGAGGCTCATCTGCATTATGGGCTTAGTCTGGATCTGGAATGAGTGTCCCAGCTATCCCTTCTTACTCATTTTGCACATTGAAATAATCTCAAGTCAACTGGATTGCTTTCATATAAAACTAAACTAGATGTTGCTCTTCAACTGCAAATGGATGTTTAGTCCATATGATGAGATTAATGATATTGGGAAGTAAAAATAAATCCCTAAAATACCTACAGTATGCATATCGGCTTCTCAGCACCACCACTTTGTTCTAGAGCTGTATTATAGCAATAGTTTCAAAGCGTTTAAATTTTACCTGAAGGTTGCTCCTTGCTGGATGGCATTTTGGCCTACCAGAACTTCAAAACAGATTATCCTTTTTTTTGCACCCCTAAGATTTCTTTCTAATGAAAGCTATTTGGTGTCCCTTAGCAGTAATCTGACAACTAGTGGGTATTTCTTATCATGTCAATGTCTTTTATTAGTGTTCATACAAATCCATTAGTTTTTAATAATTTCAAGCTACAAGCTCTTTGTTCACGTAAAACATTGAAATGTTAGTGAGATAATGATTTCTCATTTTAATTAAAAATTAATTAATTATACATTTCTTTTTCAAAAGGTAAGATAAAATACAAGCTAAAGGTAGACTTTATTAAAAGAGTATATGAATTGGTAGACTTTTCCTTCTTTCTTAATGTTATAGTACTCTTTAGTTTTCAGGCCAGTACCAGCAACTGTACTGAGACAATTATATATAACACCTTTTGGTATGTTTAAGTTGATTCTGATGCTATCTAGTTTTGTAAATGAAACAGACTTTTAAATCAAGTTTTAGCATATAAGTAGAGGAGTCCTGAGTTTCATACAAAAAATAAAAAATTCAACAAGCTCTATTTTGTTGTTTTGTTTTAAGGGGCCACTTTAAAACTGAAAATTACTGTTCTGTATGTAATACTAAACGTATCATGAAACAATACAGTGAGTTGAGTTGTATTAGAGTCAGTTATTATTCCCTCCCCCTTCTTCATGTTGTTTAAGATGTTGCAGTACTATTAATTGATCTGTATAATGCTAGAGTCCACCTGACAACATGACAATTAGATATCAGGATAACTCCACGTGTTTTGAGTTGTCCTTATAAATTCAAAAGCAGTGCCCATGTGCAAAACATACAGAACACTTGTCTTTGTGCACAATCAAGGCATTCACTGGCAGTTTACGATTACTTTAAAGACCCAGGCAGTCCACTCTCTCTCCTTTTCTTAATACAGTCGAAATACTGCTATTATACGAGAGGATTTTTTGTTTTATTTTGTTTTGTTTTTCAAATAATGATACATTTCTATATAACCTTGCATTGGGTTTGCACAGCAATGTTCTGGTAGCAGGGTGTGGCAACAGGGGCAGCTTCTGTGAAGCTGATAGAAGTTTCTAGAAGCTTTCCCAGTGTCCAACAGAGCCAATGCCAGACAGCTCCAAGACAGATCCACCACTGGCAAAGGCCAAGCCTACCAGCAATGGTGGTAGTGCCTTTGTGATAATATATTTAAGCAGGGAAAAAAAACCTGTCCATATGCAGCTGGAGAAAGGAGTGAGAATATGTGAGAGAAGCAGCCCTGCAGACACCCAGGTCAGTGCAGAAGAATGGGAGGAGATGCGCCAGGTGCTGGAGCAGAGATTCCCCTGCAGCCTGTGATGCAGACTATAGTGAGGCAGGCTGTACCTCTGCAGCCCATGGAGGTCCATGGCAGAGTGGATATTCACCTGCAGCCCAGGGAAGACCCCATGCCAGAGCAGGGGGATGCCTGAAGGATGCTGTGACCCTGTGGGAAGCCTGCACTGGAGCAGGCTCCTGGCAGGACCTGTGGCCCCATGAAGTGAGGGGCCCACGCTGGAGCAAGTTTGCTGCAGGACTTGAGACCCTGTGGGGAACCCACAGTGGAACAGTCTGCTCCTGAAGGACTGCATCCAAGGGACCCACTCTGGAGCAATCTGTTCCTGAAAGACTGCACCCATGGAAGGTACCCAAGCTGGAGCAGTTCATGAAGAACTGCAGCCCACAGGAAAGACTCACACTGGAGAAGTTGGTGGAGGGCTATCTCCTGTGGGAGGAAGACCAGGCTGGAGCAAGAGAAGAGTGTGAGAAGTCCTCCCCTGAGAAGGAGGGAGCAATAGAGAGAGTGTGGGATGAACTGACCTTAACCCCCACTCCCTCTTCCCCTGCCCCACTGAGAGGTGGGAAAGGTTGCACATTTGTGAGTGAAGTTGAGCCTGGAAAGAAGGATGGGGTGGAGGAAAAGTGTTTTTAAGATTTGGTTTTATGTCTCATCATCATAGTCTAATTTGATTGGTAACAAATTAAACTAATTTCACCGGTTTGAGTCTGTTTTGCCCATGACATTAACTGAGGGATCTCTTCCTGTCCTTATCCAGACCCACAAGCCCTTTTGCTGTATTTTCTCTCCCATGTCCAGCTGAGGAGGAAGAGTGATAGAGCAGGTTTGGTGGGCACCTGGCACCATCCAGCCCAGGTCAAAACACCATACCTCTCTAAAATATATATATTATAACAACAGTCTCCTTTGAAGAGATAATATTTTTACCACAATATTTTTAAATCAACTTCAGGCATAATAATGCAACTTGCCAAATAGTTCAATTATTTTTCATTTTATTATTATTTTTCATTATCTAATCTTTTCAAGAATTGAATGAACCAGTGTGGAACTGAGAAGAGCTACAGGCATAATTTATTTTGACTAGTAAGTTGATTGGTCAAACCACAGTTGAAAGCCAAACAACATTTTAGACTTTTTTTGGTGGATAGAGATTTATTAACATTACCTTTATTAAATAGAAATTACTTTAAAGCAAAGCCTCATTTCTCAATGAAAAATCTTCTAACTTCAAAACTGTTGAATTAAGATGTTTTAACTTTTTCTAGTGTCCCCTTTGCTGTTCTTCAGCAGACATTCAACACCTTTTTGCATCAATTGTAGTTTCAGTTGGCCTAAGCATGTTAAAATAATTTCTCATTTAAAATCTTCCTAATTCCTAGCTAAGCAACTATAGCTCTCTGCTAGCCTATCATAAGATTAACTTTATTAAACCATATATAAGGTATATGCCAATTACATATCAAATAAGCAGCTCTATTGACTTCAGTGGGAATCTTTACAAAGACCTTGAAACATATTGCTGAGCAGTGACCACATATAAATGCAAACCCTAAGTAAATATATTGATTTTAAAGTGCTTTAATTCCTCCCGATGTGACTATGTCATCAGTACTTAACTTTTTCCTGCAAAAGGTTTGTGGTCCTATCTATAATATATTCATGGACTTCTATTGCAGTATCACTAACAAGTGCCAAAAGACGACACCTGTGATGGGCAAAATAAATCCCTCTAATATTTCTTTCCTGTATTTTTACTGAGAGAGAATTTCAGAAGATCAAACCATATGAGATCTTCCCTCATAATTATATGAAAATAGGTCTAGAAGGAAGCTAAAGGAAACTACAGATATCACCTTCTCTATGCTTAAATTTTACCTTTGAATTATTCTTTGTATCTGGGGAAAATTGATCTGAATAAATAAAGTGGGTTGTGCACAGGTCATTCCTTTTGAGATTCCTTTTGAGATTCTTAGTGTGCTTGAATCATTGTGCTTCAGTAATCAGAGGTGTACAATTTTTAGCATTGATTACCTGTTTAGTATATCAGCACTTATTGATCCTTCAATACAGTATTAAGTGTTTGAGATGGCTGTGTTTCTTTACTTGAAGCACAGGTGTAGAGTCATAGTGCCCCATTTTCCTGAGTTCAGAGTCATATCACCCTTTTGTAGCTGAGAGGTTCTTTGCAAAGGAAAGGCATTCCAGAATTCTAATTTAACATCTTCTTTTAAGTATCAGATTGAGTGGGAGCATCCTACGACCTGACCCTAGGAAAAATCACTGCATCTCTCTCTGTCTGACTTAGCCGAGGCTGTCATGGTGGGCGTGATGTCTTCCATTTGGTAGCACAGTATGTGTGAGCCATTTAAACTCCCTGACTTGCATGATGGTAGATAAGTCTTGCTATTTAACTTCTCCATGTTATTATGCACACAGGCAGACATCAAACTAAAAAATACAAGTGAATACTCCTGACTGACTTCAAAGAAACTGGTCCATGTGATAATTACACAAAAATGCAGGAAAGAATACCATTTCATCACAAGGATGAAAAGCTCCCTACCCATCTGAAGTCTTACTTATTCTGTGTTAATCCTCTGCATTGCTATTAATAAACTTACCCACTACACATCATCAGTATGATTCTGAGATACCTGTTGTTTCTCTTCAGACAGCCACAATTATGGTGGTGTCTTAGTTCTGATGTCTAGAAACTGGACTAAGATCCCACTACATTTTGTATAGCCTTTTCTGTATTTCTATATATATTTTAATTTTTATATATTTATATATTATATTTTTATATATTATATCTATTTTTTACTTTTTTTTTTTTTACGTTTTTACAAAGATAACATCTTGGACAGAAATGTACAGCCTTGTGCATATCAGCATTTTTTATTTGACAGTCTAAATATCTTAGATGCTAATTTAAAAAACTAAACCACAGCTGGATAAATCATAACTGCTATCATCAAAGTATCTCTTGCTTTATGGGGATTCTATCAACCCTAAAAGCATTATTGAGCAGTGCATACAGTTGTTTCTTTGACAATCTGAATTACATTGGTTAAGATTTTTCTAAGCAAAAAGAGTAGATTTCTCATCTGAAGACTCCTATTTTTATTATAGGTCTATAAAACAATTCATTCCTGGTTCCATAATGCAAGTTGTTAATTTTATTCTTCAATAAATCAATTGTATAAATTAAATATCTGAACATCTTTATTACATTCTGTAACATTTGCAGGCATTACCGAAATAGCTTTCTACCTTGACCCAGCTGTATAATGTCAAAAAACAGTAAAATTATTTTGGTTCACAAAATTGTGCTGAACCAAAATCCAGCCTGGGATACTTAGTGCCATACCTCTGCACTCTGTTTAAGAAATTTTTATTTTTGATAACTGGCACAAATGAAGTCATCTGACTAGAAGACTGGATTGGATGATGCTGCAGGATTGATATCTCTCTTTGACTGAATATTAAATACTATCATTGAATACTTAGCTAAATGGGATTTCTGGGTAAGGATTTGATTGTTTTGACAGGATAGTGATGAATGCACACTTTCTATTCACTTTTTGAAAAGATATTGTGCTGCACAGTGAGATAAGCTGTGGCAGGTACGCTGCAGACATTTTCCACAGTAAAGCAAGCCCTTTGCGATCAAATGCCGCAATGAACAGATAGAAATGCTGTAGCTCAATTGAAAACAATCATCTAGTTCCATAAGAACAGATAGTATATATGCTTGTGATATTAGGAATCTAAAACATTCATTTAAGCTGAAAAATCTATACATAAAGTCACCATGTTTCTGAATAGATTAAAAAATTACTATTTTTTATCTCGTAAGAATCATAGAATCATAGAATAGTTAGGTGTTGGAAAGGACCTTAAGATCATCTAGTTCCAACCCCCCTGCCACAGGCAGGGACACCCCACACTAAACCATGTCACCCAAGGCCTCATCCAACCTGGCCTTGAACACCGCCAAGGACAGAACATTCACAACCTCCATGGGCAACCCATTCCAGTGCCTCACCACCCTCTCAGTAAAGAATTTCTTCCTTATATCCAATCTAAACTTCCCCTGTTTCAGTTTGAACCCATTACCCCTTGTCCTGTCGCTACAGTCCCTGATGAATTGTCCATCCCCAGCATCCTTGTAGGCCCCCTTCAGATACTGGAAGGCTGCTATGAGGTCTCCACGCAGCCTTCTCTTCTCCAGGCTGAACAGCCCCAACTTTCTCAGCCTGTCTCCATACGGGAGGTGCTCCAGTCCCCTGATCATCCTCATGGCCCTCCTCTGCACTTGTTCCAACAGTTCCATGTCCTTTTTATGTTGAGGACACCAGAACTGCACACAATACTCCAAGTGAGGTCTCCCGAGAGCAGAGTAGAGGGGCAGGATCACCTCCTTCGACCTGCTGGTCACGCTCCTCTTGATGCAGCCCAGGATACGGTTGGCTTTCTGGGCTGCGAGTGCACACTGAAGCCGGCTCATGTTTATGTTCTCATTGACCAACACCCCCAAGTCCTTCTCCGCAGGGCTGCTCTGAATCTCTTCTCTGCTCAACCTGTAGCCATGCCTGGGATTGCTCCAATCCAGGTGTAGGACCTTTCACTTGGCATGGTTAAACTTCATCAGGTTGGCATCAGCCCACCTCACAAGCATGTCGAGGTCTCTCTGGATGGCCTCCCTTCCCTCTGGCGTATCAACAAAACCACACAGCTTGGTGTTATCAGCAAATTTGCTGAGGGCGCACTCAATCCCACTGTCCATGTCACCGACAAAGATGTTGAACAAGACCGGTCCCAACACCGATCCCTGAGGGACACCACTCATTACCGGTCTCCAGCCACACATTGAGCCATTGACCACAACTCTTTGCGTGCGGCCATCCAGCCAGTTCTTTATCCACCAAGTGGTCCACCCATCAAATTGATGTCTCTCCAATTTAGGGACAAGGATGTCATGTGGGACAGTGTCAAACGCTTTGCACAAGTCCAGGTAGATGACATCAACTGCTCTGCCCCTGTCCGTCAGTTTCGTAGCCCCATCCTAGAAGGCCACCAAATTGGTCAGGCAGGATTTCCCCTTAGTGAAGCCATGCTGGCTGTCACCAACCACCTCCTTGTTTTTCGTGTGCCTTAGCACGCCTTCCAAGAGAATCTGCTCCAAGAGTTTGCCAGGCACAGAGGTGAGACTGACTGGTCTGTAATTCCCCGGGTCATCCATTTTCCCCTTCTTAAAAATGAGGCTTATATTTCCCTTTTTCCAGTCGTCAGGAACTTCACCTGACTGCCATGATTTTTCAGGGCTGGGGAGGCAGTAAGGGAGACACATACATCTGTTCCAAACAAGGTCTGAGTACCTTCCTTCACTTTATAGCTGACCATATTTTACAACCTACGAGCTAAAGCTGTGTTGTAGCACAGACAAAAATTATCACTGGCAACATTAAATTCTTGGGAGAATGAGCAAAAATGAACCAGCAAAAAGCCGTTTCTCAGGTGCAGAGGGTGCCTGGGAAATTTGAGGGGAGGTGGAAAATTTGGGTGTCCTCATTAAGGGGAAAATACATAAAAGTTGGTCTTGAGAGTCTGAGAAGAAACAGGTAGACTTCTAAAGTTAAAGGGAAATACCAGTCTGCATTTCTTTTCTGTTAAGAACATTTTCTGGAATTCATATTGATAACTAAGCTGCTGCTTAATAATGCCTGGTGAAAGACTTTTGTCATACTGTGTGATACCTGTGTTCTCAGTTACAAATGGAAAACCAAAGAGGCCGTCAAAAATATTACTCATGCACAGAATGTTAACTATGAGGAGAAATCTCTATACTTCATTCATGCTAGGACAAAATGAACATCCACTAATTTTCTGTCATTAATTGCTTTCATGCCACAGTGGTTTCATCCTTGGTTAGCAAGCACATTTAAACCATTGCTTAATGGTGAAGAAAAACTTGTAGATCAGTATGATATGGAAGAGTGATTTCCATGAAACTATAGAGTATCAGTCATACAATAGACAATATCGCAATCCTGTTTCTTCTGCAAAATAATTTGATCATGCTGTACTTCCTTTATTTGTAGATGATAATATAAAAATAACTAACTGTTGAAATTAAAAATGGAAAATAAGGAAACATAGTAATACAATATATCAAAGTCGTGCAGTAAATGATTGTTGAATGACTTTTGTAGTCCACTGAAATTCAGAATGTTAAAGGTTTTTGATCTGCAGCTTTTTATCTTGTAGATAAAAGGTGGCTCTTCAAAATTCTGTCTTACCTAATAAAACCATCATTAAGTGTGAAATCTGTAATTCACAAAAAGATACTGTAAAATACTTTATTTCTAGCTTTAAAAATATAAAACATATTTTCCACCAAAAACATTATATAGCCATGACTGTAAAATAAATGACAACACAAGCTCTCTAATTGGGGTGTTTCATATGATGAGTGCACAAGACTTTTGATCATAGCACAAAGGAACTTCTATTTAAACAATGATCTGAAGATCTGCTTTCACTATTATCTGAAACCACCGTTTCTAAATTTTTCTATACAATCATCCTTTGATATCTCAAGAATCTTGATGAAGGATATAATGACTAGAAAAATGGAGAAAAAGCTACTGAACTTCCTGTTCAAAAAGGAATTTTCAGGAAGATGCTTTTGCTTTGATTCAAAGCTGTCTTACAGAAAAATAGGATCTACCAGCTCTGAATTTTAATAATGAATAGCCATCCCAGAGGCTACTTTTGTCAGTCCTTCTTGTTCCTGGCTACTTTACGCAGTTCTGAGTTATTCAGTACATCAAGGTGAGTATGAAATCTTGAAATACAGTGCATAATCTCAGTGTTACTGCTTGACTTTTGTAACAGAAATCTTTCAAGTGGTAATTTCTATTGAACAATTATAGGAAGAAAAGTGAAAATGATGTGTTCAAAGATGTGAAAATGGTTAAAATACTACAGGAGTGCATCATGATTCTTTACTAGGTTTTGCAAACTTTTATTCTGCGGAAGGCAGCTGAGCTGCATTTTATTCTTTTATTTTTTTTTCATCATCCTCTGATTGGATTACAGCAAAGAAACAAATCGCAGTTAGGAAAAAATCAATCCTTAAGGGAAAAAAAAAAAATACTGCAGACAATTTCAGTGCTCCTTTGCTATCAAAATCACCTGCTCTCATCTCTCTGTGCTATCCTGCATATAATCAGTGCATCAACTTTGAGGTTCAAGTTCAGCAGAAAACCACTTCATGTTCTTTAAGGGCACTGAACAGCTTTTTGAGCAAAGTGGCACCAAGAATTAAGAACTAGTTTATGAGTTTACTGATATGCTCTGTGCAAGGCCCAGATCTTTCAGCTCTGAGTAGAGCAACTGAGGTTATTCAATAATTACTAGAAGTTAACCTGAATACTCAGTTTGGTACTTTGTGCAAAACATTCCAGTGATAACAGTGCCTATAGATCTTTTACTCATTGCAGAACAGTAACAGGCATTCATTTTGCCTTCTTAACATAAACCTCAAGAAATGGACAAACTACCATCCTATCTCTTCCTGTGGTTCCATAAAATGGAACAGCTTACTTTTCCAAAATACATTGCAGAGGCTGGCAACTGGCCAGGGATTGCTAACACTAAAAGCAAGCTCGTGATAGGCCCCTGCACTAGAAAATTCACTTTAAAATAATGTTGAAACATTCCAAAGCTCAATGCTACCAAAAAAATATAAAGCTAATATATGATAAGAAACGTCTTAGGAGGCATACTTAGGAGTTGTAAAATAATAAAATATATGGTCATCTTGGTGTATGGAAATGAACAGGACCTGAGTAATTAGAAAATACAAGTCTTACAAGATTTCTAGTTCTCATATAACTGAATGCAAAAAACTATCACAGGGAGTTTTGAAGTGTCTCTCGATAAAACAGAAACTAACTTTACGCTAGTTCCTATAAAAGTCACCTGTCATTACATGCGGGCTTGTAATATTTTGTGAAAAAAATGAACTGTTAAGGATGCAATATTAGTTACTAGTGAAAGCAAAGGAATAAGTAAAAGAACAAAGTGGATTGGAGAAAACAGACTTGTTTTAAATTTAATTGTTTTAAGAACAAACAGATCTGTGGAGCCATACTGCCACCACCTCTACAGACATTATTGTAACACCATTTAACTGAGTGTTTGGCAATGCCTTGGTGAAATTCTATGACAACACACTGCATCTAAGCCAGAAGCTTCCAAACTCCCTAGCTCAAATGCTCACCTCATTCAACTTCTGCTTGAGGTCTGAAATTACAGGGAAAATAATCTCCATCTACACTGCCCCATTATAATAGTGTCTGTAAGGTTATTTCTCTGTAGAGTCTAGAGAGGATAAAAATGGTGCCCCTTCTCCCAGGCATACTCATCATGGTCAACTCCCTTCATCAGCCTCCAGAGGGAAGATGTCCTCTGTAGACTGATGGTTGAATCCCCTACTGAGGTAGTTATTGTGTGCCATGTAAATGTTCAACATCACACATATACTCCTGGGAGAATCAGAGAAGCTGACCCAACATTTAAACAAAGTTAAGTATAAAGAAAAAAGAAAGACAGTTGCAGCAATTTGTTTGTCCTGGTTTTAGTTGTGGGGTTTTTCTTTTGTTTGGGTTTTTGTTGTTTCTTTTTTTTTTTTTTTTTTTTTTTTTTTCCCAGTTGAAAGTGCCCTTTCATGAAAGGGTGTCCCAAGAACAGAGTTGGAAACCTGATCTCTCATCTTTTCTGCCCTCTACCCAGAAAGTCTGTCAGGATTCCCAGTCACCTGCAGCTACTCTACTACTCCCAAGGGATTCTTACCATTTTAATTCTAACACAGATGAGAATAGCAAAAGAAAGAGCTGTTGCTAATTGTGGACTTTCAGATACATTACTTTTTCTCTAGCTCCAACAGTATCTTGAAAGTAGGAAAGGCTCCATAACTCCTCAGGACTCAGCTGGATTGAGTCAGGTCCTGTATTATTATCCTCTAGTTACTAACACCCAGAATCAGCTGAAACAGACTCATTGAATACTGAATATTATCCTGCTTCACATTAGTGAAGTTTTTTCATTGCAAGAATAATCACAAAATCATAGAATACAGAAAATGAGAAGAGCAGCTGTGCAGGTCACACTTCTCATCCTCTAGCTGTACTGATGAAAGTTAAAAATTAAAAGAAATTAAATCTGACATGCATTCAGTTCATAGCAATTCATCATACTAAAATTCATTTTCCTTAGAATGCAATATCTATTTAAGGACATAAGATTTATTGTCCCTGGCTACCCAAGCCCTGAGACTACCACTTGGATACTATTGGGCAAGTATTACTAAACTACAGTCCCCTCTAGTCCTAAAACTTATGACAATGTTCAAACTATTTTGGCTTAAATAAAGAAAATAAAACCTTCCATAAGGGCTTTGTATCTTTTACATAGTTTGAAGAAGAAAAGATTAAAAAAATAGAAAACCATCTGCTTCAACTGTGATGGCTGTGGCTTTGTGTGTGTACAAGCTCAGCATGAAACCTAGTATAATTAATTTTATCTGCCTACCTGGGTGTCTGTCTTATATCCCTATGGCACTTTCAGGGTTAGATTTTAGTTAGGTCCAAGGCTTTGGCTTGGCACGAAACAACCAACCGATTTTTTATGAGTTGAGATGGGGTGGCGGAGAAGTGTAATGAATGTCCTAATCAGCTCTTGGGATTGCTAATGCCTTCACATCTACTTAGAGCATCCAGACTGAAGATGCGCACAGATGTGTTTAATGTCTTTGTATGCTTTGGTAGCATAGTTCCCATAATAATGCAGCATCTGCATGGTGACAAAGACACTTCAGTAATACAGAACAGACCAAGAAAAAAAAAAATCTCTTATCTTTTAGTTGAACAAAACACTTGAGAAACAGCAGCATGGTCACATAACCTGCTTGCAGAAAGGGGAAAATGGTCAGATATAGACTGCCTGGAACAATTATCCTGATATTATATCATGGTCCAGGGAGCACATATTACACAACAAGGAAGCACCTGGCAACTGCTATGCAAACTCAGCAAAGTTGTATGCACATCTGAAAAAGAAAAACCCAATAACAATAAAAGCCAGAAAAAAAAAAAAAAAAAAAAAAACACCAGAAAAAAAAACCCAACAAAAAACGACTCAAAGAACAAAACCCAAAAGCAATCAAATAGAAAAAAGAAAACTAAAACCAACAAATTTGGCTATTTTTTATCTGGCTGGCTGAGCACAGAGAGTGAGGACAGGGTCATAAGAGTGAACAAATATTTCCAGCACATATTCTGGGAGTGATAGCACTCTTGATTTTTAAATGCATGATGCTTGCACAGATGCCTTTTTGAATCCCGCAAAAGTATCATGCCATATAAAAATTATCTCTAGTATTTGCAGCAAATGTGGTTTTATGTCTGATTGAGTGTTCAGTAACTACATAAGTAACTACATAAGTGCATAATTTCAATTTCCATTCAATCCCTTTATAAACTTCTTTCAAAGTTTGGCTGTGTGCATTGCTTTGTCAGGAAAAGTATCTCTACTTCAGCATTTTAACTATAATTAATGATGACAATCACCTTGATTGTTGCCAAGTTTATATTCCCTAAGAGATGGAACAAAACACACAGCGTGTGAATTATTTATACTTCCATATGGAGCCTTACTGTTAATACTTTCTCAGTAATTCTTAAGCATTGGATCTTAATGAGGAAATGTAGATCACTGGTGCGTTTAGTTCAAAATATAAACAGAAGAGTGTATCCAAAGAGATGAAAATGCTATTGTACTTCAAAAATGAACAATAGAGAAACCTTTCTTCCTGTCAAAATTGCTGTGAGAGCTTTCATCTATACATGAACCTAGATACCCTTCTGTGCCATATAATCTTCCTTTGAGCAATGACACAATGCCAATATTTTAACAAAGAGTTTCTGTAAGAAAAAAAATTACAAATCTCTGTTGTCTTGTGGTATCCCTGAAATGGTGGGCGATCTATGGTCTATGGCAGGGTGTAGAAATTATAGGGTATAGCTCTTTGCTTTCTAATTTAAACAGTTTGCACGTTAAGAGAGGAGGAACACCAGCATCTGATACAGAAGCTTTAGTTTATATATTGGGTGGAACTGGTGCTGTTATCTTCAAAATAGTACCTCAAGTGGGGTTAACAGCAGCTCAAATGTGCTCTGGATCTCCTGCAGTTTGTACAAAGGCAAACCCGGACACACTGTAAGCACTGTGCATCATGTTCTGCTAGGTATCTGTTCAAAATACAGTTAATACGTGGCTTCGTTTCTTAGATCAAAATCAGAATCATAGAATCAATGTTAACATTTTCTTTACATTGCTCTTCAAAAATATCAAGGTGTGTGTTAGTTCATGTGGAAGAAGAGGAAACAAGCTTGATCAGAAACAACAAAAATTCTACTTTCTGTCCTTTGTCTCTACACATAGACATCTAGATATATCATAATATTTATATAATACATATACCTGTCGCAAGTACGTATATTCTGTCTCTTACATATATACATGATTAAACTTCCTGCAAAATCTTTGTTCACAGATTTCTCTGACTAAAGAGAAACAATCATTTTTATGTACATGTTTCATTAGGGTTTCATTTCATCCTCCTCATGGCAGGGGGTATCACTACATGATTTTTGACGGCCCTTTCCAATCCAAATCATTGTATGATTCTATGATTTCTATTGTTCTTAAGTGCTTGGAACCTAGAATAAAAGAGCACATAACTTGTGTAAAAAAAAACAACACAGCATGTGAGGGGAACTGCAAAGTCTATTTGAAGTCTCTGCAGTGAAAGAAAGTCTTTGGAGAACTGTAATTCTGAGCACACATGTGAAAATCGCAGCCAAACACTTTGCACAACATATACTTGCTATATTGTCTGATTTATTGCCAATGGTATTTCTGCAGATCATCTGATCTTTTAAAATACATCCCAAACAATAGCAGAAAAAGTTTAAGAAAAAATGGATGCAGCAATTCTTCTTAGACTATAAGACAAATAAAAGCCTTTTTCTCTTTCCTCTACTTTTCCCTGCCTGTCTTTGTATTTGCAGAGCATCGCACTCTCAGAGTAGAACTTAGATGTTGAGAAGCAAGGCACTATGTGATTTTTTGCATATATTTGCTGCCATCAGGTGGGGCAAATGAGAGGATTTACACACTTAGTCCTTTCCACGTCCTGTTTTTGCCCCAGCCACTAGATAAATGCCAAAACCATACAATTTATCCTAACTGACTGGCTCACTCCTCTTGGGTACTATTTAATGAAGGTGGATTGCAAGTTGTCTCATCCAAGTGGTTTCTTAGCTACTCAGCCATCCATGCAAAAATGTTCTAGTTTATTTTATAGGAAGGAGAATCATATCCTATAGTAGCAGCTGTGGGGAAGCTTTGGGAAGGAGTGGCATTTCAGTCCTTTTTTGTTCCCCTTTTCTTCTTTTCTGTTCTCCTTTCCTTTTTCAGACAACATACTTAAACAGAACAAAAAGACGTAAACTTTCTGCATATCTCAAAGCAATGTTTTGTTCTCCAGCTTCAATTAAGCTCTTTTGTACTCACTATCTGTGATAGAAAGCAGGAAATGAGATCAAAAATACATCAGTTAAGTGAAACTGTCCTACTACAACTGCAGTAAGAATCTCCATCCATATTATATGAATATCTCCCAGAGCTCTATCTTAAAATTGACTTAGTCTCATGTTTTAAAAGTCTATATTCATTTTTATATATATTTATAAGTTATTAATTTGTTTTCATGGCGCAATGATCATTTCCTTGTTATAAGACCTTCTGCCATTCAAGAATACTTTAGAAAAAGTTTAGATAAAAGTCGGAACATCAAGAAGATGGAATCTTGTCTCCTTGTTGAATTTCTAGGGAAGCAGACAGAAACCGAGAGAGTTACTCATTAAGAAAATAATTTCCCAGTCATTATGGAATCCACTAAACTTGGAAACGCATTCTAGTCAGCATAGCAAAACTGTTAGTTCAACTCAAACTCTCACATTAGAAACTAGCAAAGTGTATTTCCTGTAGAAACCAACCTCATTGTACATTATATTTACTAATCAGAAAGTCTAGTGAAAAGTGGGGGGTGCATTTTTTCTTGATCAAAGTTCACTCATTTTGACACATTTATAAAGGGGACTGAGTTTAGTCTTTGTTTTTTCTAGGATCTCTAACTATTTCTAATGTCAAAGTACTTCGACTGTTCTACGCTGCATATCGTTAACAAATGATCACACTGCTAAGCCTCACTGTAACTATGTCAAAATTCAGAATTAGAATTTCATTTTAATTTTACAGTCAATAGTATAATATCCTCTTTGTTTCTTTCTTCACCTTCTATGTTGCTCTCATACTTTGATTTTCCTCAAAAGCGCTTTACTTCTGTCCTAAGTAGGAAGTCCAGTCCCATAAAGTAAGAAATGCTAAATTAAAGTTTGCATATTTATTTAAACTATAAGGAACTTACAAAACAAGCTTGAATGGCACTGTCATTGAGGACTGGCTACAAATGAGAGCTATGTATAGCACTTTAGAAACCTGACTGCGAACAAAGCTTATTAAGGCTTAAGGGCATCTGCCTGGGCTCCTGAAACGATGAGCATTTAGTTAGGATTTTAGTTCAGGTCACAGTTGTGCTCTTTATATGAGTTCTCATTTATTGTGCCTTGGCTTACTTGGCACAGAGGCCGTGGAGGGCATATGAACTGCATTCCATATATAGGTGAAACTATACTAGAAGAAACAGTTCAGGAGTGTATCTAGTGCTCCAATCAGTAATGGACATTCAGCTCAAAGGACAGGCTAGAATTATCCTGTGAGATACAGGCTGGATTTTTCACTTGTTCTGTTTATTGGGCTGTTTTTTTGATTTTTTTTTTAATTGAAAAATCATTAATGTTATGAAGTAAGAGAAAATGTATTAAGTGAGAGAAACAGTAAACTGAACTGAGTATGTCTGCCCCATGCATCTAATGTTGTCACATTAAAAAAGAATTTTAAAAAAATATTAATACAGTTTTAAGTGGAAAAAACCCTAACTAAATAAGTCAATTTTCTTGACATTTTTTGACACTCTTCTAGAACTTCATACCCTGTCTAATTTTAAAAGTCTTAAGACTTTTAAAAGGAAGACTACCACTACTTTCTGTAGTAGAAGTTCGAATGCCTTTTCCCTTCTTTTTTCATTTTGTCTTAATTTTATTTTGTGCTCTTTGTATCTTTTTTACACCCTGAGTAATTCTTCTCAACACAAAAAGAAGATATTTGTAGATAGTTCTCCACTTTTTTTGTTCTCAACACTGTCATAAATCAAACTCTCTAATCTATAAGTTTGTGCTAGGCAAACTCATTTGGATGCAGTATTGCCTGTGTGATCTCATCCATTGCACTAAGCATTATAGAGCAGTGATTTATTGGAATAGGGAAGCCAAGTAAATTCCCTGTCTAGACTAATGTAATTGTTCCCTTGTTGCAAAGATTCAATGATTTCACGGTTAGTCATTCCATCTCTTTTCCTTACAAATGCATGCAGATATCCAAAAAAACAGCAGCCTTACACAATACAGATTTAACTTAATAGAAAAATTTTCTTGATTCAGTATGATGAAGCCCTTAATCCCTGATCCAGTCAGGAAATATACGTATTTTACATATGTATGTAAGCCTTCCACCATGCATACATAGAAGAGTGAATCCATAACTATGAGATAAAACAACTGTAATCTATAGACAAAATTCATACAACTCTTGCATTAACACAATTTTAGCAACTCAGTGTAGTTAAAGACAAAACATACCATCCTGAAAACAGGCTGATACGCAGCTTTGCTATTCCTGTCTCCAAAGCTTAGGAGATACATGCTATTCACACTGAGACCAAACTTTCTAAAAGAAAGCACTGTGTGCATTATACATCCCATTTCCTATGTGCAGTTATACAATTTGTACCTCCACATAGAGCAAGTATTGGTGAATCTTATGATGCAAAATCTATTAAACAAATATAATGATAAACAAGAAAATACATTAATTTCTGAAAATGTTATTCCAGTAAATACACCCCTCCCAATCTCCAGCTTTCTACCAACACGGGTAATATGGGTCAGTAAGAAAGTATCTGTATATCTGTAATCAGGCCTCAGAAATTATTTTGCCTGTAACTTCTGCGGAAGTGGCTTCCTATGATCCAGCTGGCTTTCATACTAATACAAATTCTGTATTAGAGACACCGGGTATTTATTCCACCTAAAGATTTTTCAGCTACAATAATAAAAAAATGCAAAACTATAAATTGCTTCAGATAATAAATAAAAGACAGATAATAAATAAAAGACACTTATAACAACATTTATTATTTAAATTTTCCATTCCATCTAACGTTCTGCTAATATATTAGACAATATGACACAGTGCAAGTCTGTAACCAGTTAGCTTTATGAATTTCAAGTATTCCCATCACGCACAGTATGCCTGTTTGTATGTGTAAAGTTAGTAGAAGTTGTTTGCTAGACAAAGAATCAGGACAAGAAGATAGTAAATGAAGAGTGACTCAAAAGTCATTTCTTGCCTGTCTCAGTTTTCCCTTTGTAAATCTGTATCCGTTGGACAGATGAAAATGTCCTAGATGTACATGGAGGGAAAGCAGAACCTACACTTAAGTAGTCAAATTCTGCTGCACACTGGTCTGCTCTGAGGGTCAGTCACTCCCTGAAGTAAATTCATAATGTCAACTCTCAGCTGAGTACTGTTACAATTTAATTAGATCACTAAAATTTTGAACTTTATTGCTTTCATCAAATAAATGCATCATCAAATTAACATATTTTTGAAAATACATCAACTATGGTCTAAAATCTGTATTTAACTGCAGCTTGCAAATTCCAAATGCTTATGTTGCCTTCCGACTTGACTAATGATGCAGATTCTTTCCCATAACTATACACTGAAGTTGAGCAATCAATGGAAGTGATAAGGAGGCAATTCTTCAGTTACCTAGCAATACATCAGCCTTTACTACACCAAATGGTAAGTAACCTGAATGCATCACAGGTTCTTAGTAGCAAATAAGCTAAATAAGAAGACAACATCCAGCATCCTTTCAGTCTAGAGGATTCAATCTGATTAATAGGAAAACACATAGCAAGCCAACTGCCAATATCTTCAAAGCTGGACAAGGTTTAGCAGTCCCACTGTGCCTTTTGTAGAGTAGCATTCACAGCACAACAGATACAATACATTATAATTAATTCAGTTGAAAAGAAAAGGTGAATTTTAGAATGCATTTTATTTTCCTCTCTTTTATGCTTCAGCCTACCAGAAAATTGAAATCTCTATCTCTGGCAGTGTTGTGGCAGACTTCCAGCTTTATCTTAATGAAGAAGGAATTATTTTTGACAGAGTTCCAGTTTCCAAGTATCCTGAAATCCTTTAATTCATTTACATGAGGTAGAGAGCAAAAGTAAGGATGGGAGGAAGAGCAGTGAAGCATACAAGTATTACTCAAAAAGGATATAGGAAGTTCTTCTATGGGGTAGAAAACAGGAGTATTTTATAGTAGAAAAGTACTTAAAACACATTTCCTTAAATTTAATACTTGAAAATTCACCATTTTATTCATAAATAACACTATCAAATGAATTATAGGTAAATGCCACCAATTTTGAAAATAAAATGAGACTGAAAGGAAGTTGGAGTCATAAGTGCTTTCAAAGGAGATTAAGTTTTTATGAACTCATGTTACATCCTATCATAAGGGCATTTTTTCCCAAAAAACCTCTCAATCCAAGCCAGTAGCTACTATAAGGAAAAAACCCATATTGAAATTTAGAAATACAGATTTGGACAATTTTCTTTAATTTGATATGTGGGCTGTTGGTTTCAAACAGGGCATTACATAATCTTTTTGTTATATTTAACTAAAAATTCTATAGTGCAATGTGTGCCTGTGATAAATTATGAAAAAATTACAACAACATCTGTGTTCAAAGAACATTGCAACTCTGACTGAAGCAAAGAAAACATAGATGCCTGAAGACCAAGAAAGCAGGATAACAGTTACATCACTTTGTCCTTTAGGCCTAAGGGCTCAGTATTCCATGAGTTATATATTCAAGTATTAACTATATATGAATATAATTAACTCCAAAATAAGAAACTTATTGAACTTTTTCAGTTGAGAACCTATAATTAGCAAGATCTCTTAATAAAGTGCCAGGACAAAACAATAATACTAAAAGCTTGGCACAGTGCGTTAGCCTTGACCAACAGACAAACTCCCACCCAGCTGCCTCCTTGCTTCCTTTCTTCTCCCCAGTGTTAGGGAAAAAATGGGTTAAAAAAAATAAATGAAGAAAAAACATTCCTGCTTACCTATGACACAGTTAAAAATATATTTGCTCAGAAAAAAAGAAATTGATAGCAACAGTTCTTTTCTCCAAGGGTGACTCTTTGATCTGCTTACTATCCAAGTTCACCATATATAGGAGATACTCATTAAAAGTTTAACTAAGGATAATTTCTAGTGTACTTATTCGCAGTTCTGCCACCAGCTTTGTTTCCTGATTTCCAAGTTTATATGGAAAGATGTAGAGTACACAGGCATCATATATAAAGAGGGAGGTTTAGAAAAACTGAATTTTACCTTTGCATCCATGTATTTTTGGATTCTCCATGATTCCTCTGTTCTGTTCTGATGAATTATGACTTTCCCAATGGATCATTTTATAACTGCGATATGGTATAGATCAAAGAAGCTTTTATAACACATCAAATCACTAGTAAATCTTAACTGAATATCAAGAACCTAATTTACTTCTCATAATGTCAAATAAAATAAAAAATACCCCAGTGATATCAGTAAGAATAGAACCCCCAAATCTGTTAATCAGGCTCAACTAATCACTTAATGACCTTTCATACAATAAATTCTGCAGTATTGAAAATAATTCATAAAACATGACACCACATATTTCACATATTTCAGATTTATTCCCTTTGTTCAAACAATTAACAGAACATCCTTTTTAGTGCAGTTTCAGAATTCCTCTTTAATGTTCACTGACCCTAACAGAAAGGTGTCCTCTACTGACGCATGCATTACAACCCTCAAATTCTGGGATAACACTGTGACCTATACGCTAATCACATATTCATTTTCTGTTATGTTTAGTATTGTTTAAGGCAAATGAAATCTGGTTTAAAATTAAGATTTGACAATATTTTCATTATTTAATATGCTCCTATTGAAATAGATTAACACTCATGACTTTAAAAAGGTAAAATACACAATAATAATAATAATAATAATAATAATAATAATAAACACTCCTGAGAAAACCAACAAACAAAACTATGTACAAAAGTATCAACAAATGTACAAACAGGAAATGAAAAAGAACATCACATGGCTTATCTTCTATAATCTTAGCAAGAATCAAGCGGGATAGCTCAAGTTATTTGAAATTTTTCATAATGTTGGGAACAAACTTTTAATTTTCAAAAGAATAATTTTGTATCTGTTTTATTCTCTTAAAGTGTCTACTTTTGATTGAACTAAGACAATAGATACATGACTACATTGTGAGTACTACATTTGAATTTGCCCATAATACAGAAAAGTGTTCATACCACAGAGATGTTATTAACATAAAGTCCAATTATGAAACTGATTGTCATCATTTATGACTCTTTTCAAATTATTTGACAGATAGTCATGGGAAATAATTTATGTAAATTTATTAATGCTTATGCAAATTAAGACTGAAATAAGACTATGGATCCAATACCCTTCAACATTTACAGTGAAAAGCAAAGGATATGCATTTCACTTAAACTTATTTGAATTAATCATGGTAAAAACAAAGTAATCTTATTTCTAAAATTGCTTTGATTGGAAGATGTTCCTGACTCATATAAACTGAGCAATTAATCTAGCAAAGTATTATGTAGATTATGAGAGAGTTCACTTTGGATGTGATCATGGACACATTTTGACTTAAGATCAGGAACTGTTCAGAATGCATAAAAATGAAGTAGTTAATGAGGGGAAATTGAAGAAGGATGTTATGCTGTACTTCTTAACTACATTTTTTTAAGTCTTCTGATTGCTTGTAAATTTTGATTTAAAGTGCTTTACGTAATCATGTAAATACTCAGCAGGCTTTACCCAAGCCAAGTTACTTCTGCAGCTGCTTTGCAGATTTAGACAGGAAGACACATCAGACTGCATTTGAGATTTGACCATCAGCTTTTCTTGCAAATGGAAAGTTTGCTCATTAACAACTTTCTTCTTTGAAATCATACAGAAAAAAGTAAAAGCCTGTTGATGACAAACTTTATAATTGCAATCATAGAGAAAAAAGGACAAGTGTGTCCAATGGGCCAGTGATAAATATCTATAGAAGATTTTTCTGCTAGCACAGTCTTATGAACTTCACTGATTTCACGATTAAACAGAAATATGCTTGCTCTATTATAGGTTTAGTTACTTACTAATTTCAAAGAGACAATTACTCTTTCAACATCCAAACAAATAAAAAAGTAATTAGCCCCAGTAAAAGAGAACAACATGTTGCCTGCTCACACTGGTGAGGAATCAGAAGCAGCAAGAATATTCCAATATTACTATTTCTGTATCCTTCCAGGAAGATAATCCAAAAAGTAAAGATAATTTATGCATGTCTCCGTAGAACAGCTCAAGTTTCTCTATTCTTTGTCCCTTTATGTCCTCATCAACAAAAGGTGGTGTTACTCAACCTTTAACCATCCCTGTGGCCAAAGAAATAGGTCAAGTGTTCATTTGGGGTTAGTCATGTTCACTTTTTAATCCTTTAAAGTATGTGCTTAACTATTCTTCTCTATTACTGCCTAAGAATTATCTCTTGCTGGCAACTGTCTCAGTATTGATATCAGTTCAGGGAATGGAAGCTGTAGACCCAACCCTGCATGCAGGCAGTTCAGGGCATTGGTCGCTCCAGATTGACCCAGGAGATGACAATCTTGTTCAGAAACATGCTGAATGACCAAGCAGCCTTTTTTCCAACTGGATCTGCCTATCCCACATTGCCCTTTTAGTTTTCATCACACTTGTAGTAAGCATGGGTAAAGCCCTTCCCAAATCTTCATTTGCGAAGCCAAGCCATCAATCAATCAATCAATCAATCAATCAATCAATTTAACTGTGGTGAAAACTATCAAATTTGTACTTAAATATTTGATAATTGGAGAGTACACACAACACAAAGACAATAACAGACAATTGAGGATGGGCTTTCTTGCCCACAGATGCAACAGAAAAATTTGAAGTGAGCATTATGAGTTTATAACTTTGTAAGCCAAAAATATGAAAAATAACAAACTTTGGAAGAGCTATCTTTGCCTTTCATATTAAATTTAATTTCAAACTTTTGCTTGTAGTTATTAAAGGAAAAGAACATCTGAGGAGTAGTCAATTAACTTTTATTTTGTCTGTCACCACTTATTATTCATTACAGTATACTTAGAAGTCTCAGCTATATTCTGAATCCTAATTTCTCCATATCAAAAGGCTGAATATCAAAAAGGTAGTGAAATAAGTAAACCAGAGGACCCCAGAATACGGCTGAGGCCTGGAATTCCTTCAAGCCCAAGGTACTAAAATTGTCAGCAGTCTAAACAGAGGAAATTATAAGAAAACAAAGATAAAAAAATCTTCTGAAAAAAGGCCTAATTGAATCAATAGATCTCTCAAGAAGAAAATTTATGCTTTAGTAATCAAGAAATAAAAAAAGAAGGGGCAAGTAAGTTGGACATAGGAAAGGATATAAAAAACAAAGTAAGACTTTACAGGTATAGAAAATAAAAAAGATTAATTTTAAAAAGATTACTATGAAGACAGTTCTAGGTAGAGATTAAAGACAAACTTAATGTGGCTCCAAAACCAAACTAATATATAAAGATTTTCACAATGAGGCAGCTGTTGAGCTACAGACTAAGAGGAGATGAACTTCAGAACAGCAGGAAAAAAGAATCCACCACAATGAAACTGGAAGCAAAACTCGAAGAGCTTAATGACCACAAATTGTTTGGGTCCAGTGATCTCACCCCACAGGTTGTTCCATATCTTACACAAAAAATCATTGTAAGAGTCATAAAATCATTTATGTGGGGAAGACCCTTAAGGTCATCATGTCCAACTGTAAACCTAACACTTCAAGCATTCATCCAAAGATTTTTAAGACAAGAGAGAGTTTTGTTTTTAAAATCTAGTTTTTAAAATCTGGGTGGTTTTTTTTGTTTTTAAAATCTAGTATATATTTAAAAAGTATATATTAAAGGAAGTATATATTAAAAGTATATAATAAAAGAAGCGGGCTTCATTTGGAGCTCGGCTCAGATGCCTCTATACAAACGCCCGTAGCATGGGAAACAAACAAGAGGAATTAGAGATGTATGCACGACTATGGGGTATGATATAGTAGGCATCACAGAAACATGGTGGGATGGCTCCTACGACTGGAGTGTTGGAATGGGAGGTTACAGGCTCTTTAGAAAAGACAGGCCTGGTAGGCGGGGAGGGGGAGTTGCTATTTATGTTAGGGATAGGCTGGAGAGTATGGAACTTTGACTTTCATTTGAATGGGTTGCGGAGCAGGATACAAAGGTGAAAACTGGCCTGCAGTTCAGAAGCATTATTGCCTGTATTCCTAAGGACCTACTTTTGAATTACCAAAAAAGATAATATTGTTTATGAGAAGACTCTCTTTTGAGAACTAAAAAGTTAGATTCTCTTTATGAAAGATTTAAAAGAAAAGTCGCGATTTATGTTAGGGATAGGCTGAAGAGTATGGAACACTGTCTGGGGATGGGTGAGCAGTCAACAGAGTTTGTGGATCAGGGTTAAAGGGAGAGCAGCTATGGGGGACATTACTGTGGGGATCTGTTACAGACCACCAGATCAAGAGGAATGTGTGGATAAAGTGCTCTATAGGACCTTGTTCTCATGGGGGACTTCAACCACCCTGACACCTGCTGGAGTGAAGGTACAGCCCGGCACAAGCAATCTAGGAGGTTCCTCGATTGTGTGGAAGACAACTTCCTTCTGCAAGTAATAGAGGAGCCGACAAGGAGAGGTGCCATGCTTGACCTCGTGCTCACCAACAGGGAAGGGCTGGTTGGAAATGTGATGCTCCAGGATGCAGCGACCACAAGATGGTCGAATTCAAGATCCTTGGGACAGTGAGAAGAGCGTGCAGCAAGCTCACTGCCCTGGACTTCAAGAGAGCAGACTTTGGCCTCTTCAAGAACCTGCTAGTAAGGTTGCATGGGATACAGCCCAAGAGGGCAGGGGGGCCCAAGACTGTTGGTTGTTATTCAAAGATCACCTGCTCCAAGCTCAGGAGTGTTGCATCCCAACTAGAAGGAAGTGCAGCAGGAGGGCCAGGAGACCTCCTTGGATGGATAAGGAGCTGCTCAGGAAAATTCAAAGGAAAAAAGAGGCTTCTAGAAGGTGGAAGCAGAGACAGGCGGCCTGGGAAGAATACAGGGATGTTGGCCGGGAAGTTAGGGACCAGGTTAGGAAAGCTAAGGCCCAGTTAGAATTGAACTTGGCTAGGGATGTTAAGGATAGCAGGAAGGGATTCTATAGGCATGTAGCGAATAAAAGACAGACTAGGGACAACGTAGGTCACCTCCAGAAGATATCGGGAGAACTGGCTACCAGGATTTGGAAAAGGCTGAGGTTCTTAATGACTTCTTTGCCTCGGTCGTCACTGGCAAAGGCTCTGACCGCACCACCCAAGTCTTGGAAGGTGGACGCAGGAACTGTGAGAATGAAGACCCTAAGCCCACTGTAGGAGAGGATCTGGTTCGAGACCATCTTAAAAACCTAAATGTACACGAGTCCATGGGACCTGACAAAATCCATCCGCGGGTCCTGAAGGAGCTGGCAAATGAAGTTGCTAAGCCACTGGCCATCATATTTGAAGAATCATGGCAGTCAGGTGAAGTTCCTGACGACTGGAAAAAGGGAAATATAAGCCCCATTTTTAAGAAGGGGAAAATGGATGACCAGGGGAATTACCGACCAGTCAGTCTCACCTCTGTGCCTGGCAAACTCTTGGAGCAGATTCTCTTGGAAGGCGTGCTAAGGCACACGAAAAACAAGGAGGTGGTTGGTGACAGCCAGCATGGCTTCACTAAGGGGAAATCCTGCCTGACCAATTTGGTGGCCTTCTAGGATGGGGCTACGAAACTGACGGACAGGGGCAGAGCAGTTGATGTCATCTACCTGGACTTGTGCAAAGCGTTTGACACTGTCCCACATGACATCCTTGTCCCTAAATTGGAGAGACATCAATTTGATGGGTGGACCACTCGGTGGATAAAGAACTGGCTGGATGGCCGCACGCAAAGAGATGTGGTCAATGGCTCAATGTGTGGCTGGAGACCGGTAACGAGTGGTGTCCCTCAGGGATCGGTGTTGGGACCGGTCTTGTTCAACATCTTTGTCGGTGACATGGACAATGGGATTGAGTGCGCCCTCAGCAAGTTTGCCGATGACACCAAGCTGTGTGGTTCGGTTGATATGCTGGAGGGAAAGGATGCCATCCAGAGGGACCTCGACATGCTTCTGAGGTGGGCTGATGCCAACCTGATGAAGTTTAACCATGTCAAGTGCAAGGTGCTACACCTGGGTCGGAGCAATCCCAGGCATGGCTACAGGTTGAGCAGAGAAGAGATTCAGAGCGGCCCTGCGGAGAAGGACTTGGGGGTGTTGGTCGATGAGAACATAAACATGAGCCGGCTTCAGTGTGCACTCGCAGCCCAGAAAGCCAACGGTATCTTGGGCTGCATCAAGAGGAGCGTGACCATCAGGTCGAAGGAGGTGATCCTGCCCCTCTACTCTGCTCTTGGAGTATTATAATATAATTATAATTATAATTATAATTATATAATTATATATATAATATATATAATATAATATAAAATATATATATAATTATATATAATTATATATATATATAATTATATAATTATATAATTATAATATAATTATAATATACTCCTCACTTGGAGTATTGTGTGCAATTCTGGTGTCCTCAACATAAAAAGGACATGGAACTGTTGGAACAAGTGCAGAGGAGGGCCATGAGGATGATCAGGGAACTGGAGCACCTCCCGTATGAAGATAGGCTGAGAAAGTTGGGGCTGTTCAGCCTGGAGAAGAGAAGGCTGCGTGGAGACCTCATAGCAGCCTTCCAGTATCTGAAGGGGGCCTACAAGGATGCTGGGGAGGGACTATTCATCAGGGACTGTAGTGACAGGACAAGGGGTAACGGGTTCAAACTTAAACAGGGGAAGTTTAGATTGGATATAAGGAGGAAGTTCTTTACTGAGAGGGTGGTGAGGCACTGGAATGGGTTGCCCATGGAGGTTGTGAATGTTCCGTCCTTGGCAGTGTTCAAGGCCAGGTTGGATGAGGCCTTGTGTGACATGGTATAATGTGAGGTATCCCTGTCCATGGCAGGGGGGTTGGAACTAGATGATCTTAAGGTCCTTTCCAACCCTAACTATTCTATGATTCTATAAAAAACAAACAAAAAACACCCACACTACTTGTTTTAGAAGAGACTGGCATATCAAGCAGGAAAAAAACACCAACCAGGCTGCCTCAATTATCAGTGTAATTATAATGGCATGAAATTCAAGAGAAAAAAAATAGGTTTGCATGCGTCATGAGAGGATATGAAAGTCCTGTCTTGCAAGAAAAGAATAGATGAACATTTTTGGTCCTGTAAAAGGAATGATGAGAAGAGATATAACAACTATCCATAAATGCTTGATGGTGGGGAATATAAATACCAGATGCTACTGGAGTGAGAGCGAATTTAGGAACATGATCAAGAAAGATTTTATTCTGACTGTGAAATTTCAGACGGAGAACCAAAAGCAAAAGGCAGGCATATCCTGAAATGGAGCTTCCCACATGACACTGTGGTAACAAGGAATGATGCAAGAGTTTTCTCTTACTGAAATATTTCATAGTCTATGAAGACAAACCGAAATCTTGCACTGAAACTGATTTGTTTTATTTACCCATGCTCATACAGCTGAGGAAACTGGAGAGATGGGAAAGTACTTTTTAGTTCTTAATCCATTTTTCTAGATTAGTATTCTGCCTCTCTGTGCTCTATAGTAAAGCTAGATCTCAGGTACTGGCATCTTCCCTGCTCAGTCAGCTCCAGAAGCCATACAAGTCTCCCAGAAATTTTGAAGTGCCCAGCTAAAGTGCACATTCTCTTTAATGTGCTAAACTGTCTTTTTCTCCCTCTGTTTAGTCTTTTCTAAAGTTAATCTGGTTTTTTCTACTAGTTTGTCAAACTTAATTGTTACCTTTTCTCACAGGCAGGCTTCTGACCTGCCCTTTTCCCTCTGTTGTTATGCTCATAGATCAGACCAAGAGGAGCTGCAAGTCTTGAAGAGCAGCAGTGAAACAGCTCCCCCGGATGGTATTGTTCAGCACAGAGATCTCTAAGGGAATGCAGCTTAAATTCGTGAAGATTCTTGAATGTTTTGGAAAATATGACTTTCATCATAGCTACAAACTTATGTTTTTTACTGAAAACCTTACTGAAAACCATGTTGACCAGCTACTGTGGTCTTTGATGCCCAGAGGTATACAGGTCATACTTTGGTGCTCTGTGACATTTATCATAGCTGAGATTCTGAACACTAAAGATGTTTGGATACTTTTTGGACCTTGGAAGAAGGCAGTTTACCTCCTGGATTACCGAAAATTTATCACAGAGAAGGGGTCATTCTTTCATTGTTAAAGCAGCAGACAACCAGAGTATGATCTTCCAATAGTGTGGACAAGACAGTAAAATGAAAGTACCTTGACCTGTTCATGGAATATTTTGAATCATGCTGGTTCAACAATATTTTTTTTCAGCAATAGAGGAGGGCCACAAAGATGATCAGAAGGCTGAAGCCTCTCTACTATGAAAACAGGTTGAGAGCTGGGCTTTTTCAGCCTTGAGAAGAGAAGGCTGAGGGGAGACATCACAGCAGCATTCCAAAACCTAAACAGGGCCTACAAGAAATCTGAACAGGGACCTTTTACAAAGACATTTAGTGACAGGATAAGAGGGAATGTCTTTAAACTGAAAGACGGCAGATTTAGACTAGATATTAGGGAAAATTTCTTCACTATGAGGGTGGTAAGACATTGGCATAGATTACCTAGACTTGTAGCTGTCCTGATGCTTGAAGAGTTCTAGGCCAAGCTGGATGAGGATTTGAACAACCTGGTCTACTGGAAGATGTCCCTGCCCATGGCAAAGGGATTGAAATTAAATGATCTTTAAGGTTCCTTCCAATGCAAACCATTCTATGATTCTATGAATATGAAAGTTGGTTGCTTTTGTTTCTTAAATAAAGATACTTCATTTTGCCCTTCAGGCTTCTTAGTAAGTTCCCACTTCATAATGCTGATTTGTTAAGGGCCTAATTAGATCAAAGCAAATTGAAACAAAATCTCTGGAGAAAAACTACAAAAAAAAAAAAAAAGGAGGACATGCAATTTCTGTAGTATTTGACATAGATTTTCAGCTCAAAACACAGTATATCAGGCCCCAAAAAAGTTTTGATGTGTTGTAAAAGTATAGATTGATCAATTTCTATATTTAAATATCCTGGCAAGTTTTTGATTTGCCATCTGTTCTCTGAGCCTGTAGGCATCACATTTTCCACCTTTTCTCCAAAAAAAAAAAAAAAAAAAAAAAGAAAAAAAGAAAAAAAAAGATAAATTATTTTTATTATTTTTTGTTTGTTTGTTTTAACAGTAAAATTAGTCTTTTCCTAGGCAGAAACTCCAGGAGCTGGTACTTAAAGACTACCTCCAAGTGATCTAAGAATCATGATAAAATTTGGGCAACACTATGCCTTGATTCTTTTCACAGTGTTGGAATACTCAATAGTAAATCGTCGCAAAAATATATAAAATACGGGATACAAACTAAGATTATTAATTTAGTTCTAAAAGGAATTTCTTTATAAAAGTAAAAAAAAAAAAGTATGCTTTTTATTATGTGTTAATAGTCAGTCAATAGGTGTCAATTGCTACTTTAACAATATTAAAAACACCCATGCAAAATTCTCACTTGTTCCGATGGTTCTTATTCCCCAAATGTGCCATCAGGTATGTTTCCTTTGAACACCAAAATTGTCCTTATTTAAAACTCCCTGTTTGGAGGTATCTCCAGCTATTTTGTGTAGCAAGGGGTAATTAATGGAAAATAACGAAGAAAGCTTGAAACACACTGAAAGGCTATTGACAGCCCTGTGCACATATTAAAATAATAACATGATAGGAATCTACAATGCTGAATGACCCTGTGAGGGCCATTTGTGCTGTGCTCAAAATCACAGTCAGCTTTACCCCTATTCAATATCAGTGGGCTTTGAAATTATTTCATGCAGACACCTTGCAGGATCAGGTCATGGATTCATTAGATTTTTGAATGTCACTGGCTGCATTAGACATGTTTGATAACATTGTGGTTCACATCCAGCAAATATGCCAGCTATCTGAACAGCAGTAGAAAAAACAGTCCTTTCTGAAAGACCATGGAAATGCAAACACTGAACAGGAAATATCCACCGTGTGTCATTTCTCTTCAAAGCTGGCAGCACTTTGCATTTTCAAGAAGGTTATTTTTCCCAGTAGTTCTATCCTGACCAAATGGCAGTGGCAAACAAACAATGAGCCAGTATCACCAGAAGGAAAGGCTGGCAACAATTTTAACTGTTTCTTCCCTAAGGAGTAGAGACCGAGTGAGGAAATGACCAAAACAGTTGAAAACCATATTTATCAGTGCCAGTGCTGAAGAAAGGATTGACTTATGTTTTATAACAAATACTATTAACTCATTGGTAAGAAACAATATAAAGTGCAGTACAGGCTGCTCAGCTTTAATGCCTTTGTAAATACACAATCTGCTCTCTGTGCATCAGTCGTGGACATCCAGCAGTCTTTGTTAATAAGAATACAGTGAATTAGTCTTACTATAATGAGCATGTGGATATGCTTTCAAAGGGAAGTACTTCAAAATACTAAAACCAAAAGGATGAAAACATCAAGTATTAAGAAGTTAATGAAATTATATTTGCAAAAAGCCTACACCTTCAGGAAGAGATTTCAGTACAATGAAGTCTGACATGAGCTGTTAAGGCAAGAAAATCTATTGCCAATTACATGCTGTCTTTTCAGGTCATTCCAAGGCAACACAGTATCTGCACACACGTGACTAGATTATAACAAAAATGATAATGAAAATGAAAAAGGACATTTTCTTTCGTACCTAAAAGTAAACCTGAGTTTTCTGAAAATGAGATCTTCCTCACAGGTTTTGAACACTTTTCAAGCTAACCTTGTGTTTTGAAAACCTGGTCAACATCTCACACACACAAATAAACTAAAATAAAACAATAGATCTGTTCCTCTATAGATTTGGCAATTTGCAATATGCAATTCTATATAGAAAAGTCTGTTCTGAATGTTTTTCAGCTGCAGCTAATTAACTCATGCATCCTTTCTTCTACATTTTAACATTTTTGTCTCACTTTTAACATACAGCATTTACCAGATAGCAATGCTTTTCCACACCTTGCTTAAAAATACATCAGAACCCTGCCACTTTTTTTTTTTCCTCCCAGTGCCAAAGGACTGTAATATTTAGTGACCTTATCCACTTAAGGAGTCATCTTTAAAATTGCTTTTTCTCCTTCTGGCATGCAGAGACCTGGTTCACACCCTCTGGCTTCTGGCTGAAGTTTGTGCAACCATGCGAACTGCTTTTAGGCTATTAGAAGCAGCAACTACAGAAGTATGGTAAAACAGTATTGGCTCAAAAGAAGCACTAGCCCTAGGCCAGGATTTTCTTGCCTAGCTGCATGGACATATAAGAACTGGTAGAAAGCAGGTGCTGGGCTTCTCTGCCGGCACTTTGTAGATACCAGACTGGACACACAGCTGGGCTGCGATATTGCCTTTCCATTCCTGCCCTACAAGGCACAGATTTTTCTAGAGCCCACCCTACACCCCAAAAGACACATAAATCAGCTAGGCTGCCTTAGGGTATAGTGAGTTTGACTGAAATCTCTTTAAAGATACTGTTTTGGGACAGAATCCTAAGGAAAATGTATGAGAGAATGAAGCTCTCTAACATCTAGTTCACTGAACAGAAAAAACTCATAGCTCCTGATAGAAACAAGTTCCATACTGATAATTTGAGAGCAGTTCCTAAGAAATCAAAGGAAATGACTGAAGAAAACAAGGTAGGGTTTCCAAGCATGTCAGTAACAAGGTTGACCTGTTTCATCCTTTGAATTTTCTGTTCCTGCATATCTGAGCTGTATGTATTTATGAATATAATCACAGAATGCTTTGGGTTGGAAGGGACCTCAAAGATTGTCTAGTTCCAGCGCCCTTGCCATGGCCATGAATCCTGTATAATAATGTTACTCTTCTGTTTAGTGATTTTAATCCACTGTCCCATTTCTGTTTCAATAAGTAATACCCAAAATATTACAGACTATTTATAGAGATCTTGTTACTTTAATTCATTTTAAATTCTTTAACTGAACTGAATTTATCCACTTTAGCAAAGACTTCCAAAATCTGCTCCCTGTAGAGAAGACCAATCACTGCCAACAACCTGTTAGCAAATTTCATTATACCTCTTCCTCTTCATAGCAATTGACAGCTAGTCAGGAGGAACAGAGAACAGATATACCCAACACTTAATTAAAGCCCTGTCATAAAACCATTAAAAGATACAGTGACCTAGTTGATTTTGGTGAATTTGTGAACATTAGTAAATTTATTTGGTTTGTGGGTTTTTTTTACACAAACACAGTAAAATACTATACACTCCAAACCTGTTAGCTGTCAGTATATTGTAAGGAGAAAAAGTAATTACATGATGTGTAATTTCATTATGGTAGATCTCATCTGAAAATACAAAAAAGTAAATGAGCAATGTAAGGGGGTTACCCAAGATATTGTTACTCTCACTTGAAAGCTAGATATTTAGTGTGTTCACCTACATGTGCTTTGCAGTTTGTTCATTTGGGATACAAAGAGAAAGTGAAGATTTAGTTTATATTAAAATCCACTTTTATTTAATTTTTCACAAAAAAAGAAAAAGGCTACTACTGAGCCCATGATAATATTTGAAGCTGTTCATAAAAGTGTTCTTTACTGATTGTGCTTTGAAATTTGTAAACTCTCAATCTTTTAAATATGCCCTGTAATACTATGTCCAACTCTGTGAACTCATGCAAAATTGACAATTTGACAAATGTTAGTGCTATATAACCTGAAAACTTTGATCAAGTTCTGCAGCATGCTGCAAGCCAAAAGATGACATTTTATCACTCTTAGTGTTTATTTTCTCTCTGTCAGGTTGATGCAAAATGATTTTTTCTTGTTTTCAAATTATCAAAAATCTGTCTTAGATAAAATTTGTCTTAAACTTTCCCTAGTGGTGTTCAAGGCCAGGTTGGATGGAGTCTTGGGTGACTTGGTTTAGTGTGTGGTGTCCTTGCCTATGGCATGGGGGGTGGAACTAGATGATTTTAAGGTCCTTTCCAACCCAAACTATTCTATGATTCTACAATGTATGATTCTCTGTCCTAACTTCTTACTTGTCATGGTTTAACCCCAGCTGTCAGCTAAGTACTGTGCAGCCACTTGCTCCTCCCATCCTCACGCTCTGGTGGGAAGGGAAAAAAATTAAAAAGAAAAACAACTTAAACCTATTGGTTGAGATAAGAACAGTTTAATAACTAAGGTAAAGTACAAGACACTGAAACTGATACTAACACTAATAACTGATACTAATGAAAGGTAGATAAAAAAGGGAGAAAGATAAAAGTCAAATTAAAAAACCAAACCAACCAAACCAAACCAAACCAAACCAAAACAAAACTCAAACAAAAAAACAGATGCAAGTGATGCAAAATACAATTGATTACCACCCATAGACCAATATCCATCTCATCCATGAGCAGTGATCAGCCCCTCCTGGTCAATTTCCCCTGGTTTATTTATATACCAAGCATGACATGCTGTGGTATGGAATATCCCTTTGTAAAATAAACCTTTAGTTTGGGTCAGGTGTCCAGTCTCTGCTCCCTCCCAGCTTCTTGTGCCCCTCCTCACTGGCAGAGCATGAGAGACTGAAAAGGCCTTGATCAGGATAAGCACTGCTCAGCAACAACTAAAACATCAATATGTTATCAGCATTGTTCTCAGACTAAAGCCAAAACACAGCACTGCACCAGCTACTAGGAAGAAAATAAGTCTATCTCAGTTGAAACCAGGGCATCAGCCTAAAGCTGTATTTTTGGATGCCAGTTTCAAAGAATGTTGTTGGGAAAGCAGAACAACATCAAGAGAACCTCTTTTTAATTGTAGTTGATATCAAATTTCATCAGAATATGAACTTTCTTGAAGACTAAGATCTTGCCTTTTATTCCACTTCTCTAAGAGAAGGTATGAACCCTCCTTTGAGACTCAGAGTGAAGCTCTGAGAGAAGCAGAGTGCTCTTTCATGCTAGCTTAGTAGTGGTTTCTGGCAGGGACAATGAATGTCTTTTATTCCCTTGGAAGCCAATGAGGCTAAAAGGGGTGTCTGTGCTTCCCAACATCAAGACCTTGCTCAGACTATCAGATGTTAACAGTTAGGTAAGGAAACACAGAGAAATGAAATAAAGATGAAGCAGTGAACTTAACAATTATTGCCAGCACCCATGGCAGTGCTGTTAGTATCAAAATCAAACAGAAGTAGCAGGGGGCGCATACACTCTCACAGCTGGAAATCTGTGGTATATGATATCTCCTGGGAGACAAAGCATCCACATCATAAATCAGGATGGAAAGATTAAAAGTAAAGCAATATGATGTTTCAATACCTTACCACATGGGAGTGTTGCCTTAACCTTCTGCAAAAAGTAACTTGTTTCAAATGCTGTGAGTTATAGCTGCCTAGATACCACATGTCCAGGCAGAGAAGTTAATTAAAAACTTCTTCTGTCTCTGAAGCTTTTAACTCTTTTTTCAGATGAAGGATGAAAATCGTACATATTGGGTTACTGCACTGTTAAATCAGATATAGAAGTATATGGCTGCAAGTTCAGTATTTCCATCAAGGCACTCAAAGCTAGCCCTGCTTCCCTCTTCATCCTCCTTCCTTCCCCTCCAGCCTAAGGGCTTCAGCCTGCTAGTGTGCACAAAACATGTCTCAATCCACTCAACAGTAAGAGCACATTGATTACTGCTGGAACAATTACTGAAGAGTGAAAGTTCACAAGGGTATTTTAGGAAGAACAGTGACAACTATGTGGACAAATTCATAGAAATAATTATTCATACTCGTGACTGTAATGACCTAGAAACCTAGGAATTCCATGGTCCTAGAAATCTGGTCCACCTGCATGCAGACCCTTTGATCTGAGAACTGAATTTGATCTTGCAGATCTAGCGCCTTATTGAAATCCTGACAAAATAGGGTCTGGATCTACACTGAAGCCTAGTATCTAAAATCATTGTATTATGAAAGGTGTTCAACTTTCTCATTAGTTTGTAAATGCATCATAAAGATCATGCTGGATAATGATCTACTAATGATGATCTACTAAACAAAATCATTGGGCATTCATAACATTCAACATAAGATTCTCCAGTCTAGACAAATCTGTGCTTCACTGAGTTCAGTACTGTTGACCTAAATAAGGCCAAACTTCCATTCATGATTTTTAACATCCTCTGCTTCTAATCAGGCTTAACAAGAATGCAAATTGAGCACGGTATTAGGTCGATTTTAGAATTATATGCTTCAGACCATTTCAAACAGTCTTTACCACTTGCATTTTCCATTTTTTTCAAGTGTCCACTAGATTTGTAATGTGAAAATAAAGATTTCTATTTTACTTTGGAAAAGAAAAAAAAAAAAAGGAAAAAGAAAAAAAAAGAAAAAGGAAAAGAAAAAGGAAGGATAGGCACTGTCACAGTATTAGTCTCTGAGGAAAACAGAACAGTTCAGAAAATACATCCACACAGATGTACTGTTCCTATTGCAACAACTTTTGCCACAAGGTGATTAATCCCTCTGTAAAAATTAAAACAACCAGAACAGATATATTTTTTGCACATATTTTTCTTGAATGTAGAAGAATGCAAATTTTCATAGCTTATTTATTAATTAGATGTGTTATATTCAGACATATTTAAGTTAGTTACCTGAATATGTTAACTATTCTCTTTCCACAGGATGGAATCTTCTAATATCCACTGCTCCTTGTAAAATTGAAAAAATGCAAAACCACACCAGGTCAAGCTAAAACTACATTTCTCTTTAATGCGATACTGAAATTATTTCATAAATTGTTTTAGGCATTCCCTAAGTTTGAAAAACAATTTCAAACTGTTTTTTCTTAAGGATCATCCAGAGGAAAATCAATACATAACCAAATCATTTAAATCTGTTAGTAACTGAATCCTATTTGGATTTTTCTGTATTACTGAATATACACAATCTGCCTTCTGTATTATGAAGTACTGGACAATATGCTACTTCAGGTGAAGCAGAGATATTATTTATTATTTGCTCTAACAGCCTCAGGCTGTGGTCTGACATTTCAAAATGTTTAGCCATGGCACTGACATGGGATATTTCTAACCCTAACCCTAACACTGCACTGTGATTGATCTAAAAGTAAATATATTCAACATGCAGACATTCCATAGTGACTTAGACTTTTTAAAATAATAGACTCATTATTTAACAAACCCTTTATAAATGAGGATCAAAATAAGAAACCAGTGTTGCAGGCTGTGTCAGCATACCCTTCATGCCCTACTCCAGAATGGGCAGCAATCACTCTTTACTGTAGGTGTGCTATGCATAAACAAACATACATGAAAAGACATATATACAGTTCACTTGAGACAACAGTTCTGTGTGCAGAAAAATGGAAGAGGGGAAGAAAAGAGCGAGGCAATCTGATCATTTTATCATTTTCATGAGCAGAGATTGCACTCAGACTACTGCTGCAGTAATACGAATTTTTACATTGTTTTGAGTTTTGGCATCATGACACGTGAAATGGGATTTTGTGGAGGAAAAACATCAACGCTTTATGGATGTTTGAGGTGCAAACTGCAGGTTGGCCCTGTAGATAAAGTAGATGGTGGCATAATGGGAAACAGATCATCACGGGGATAGAAGCTGGGAAACAGATCATCACGGGGATAGAAGCTGAGCTCACATTTGTGAGCAATATCCCCTTAGATCTGCATCAAAGGAAGAGGAGACCATGTACAAAGTCATTTGGAAGTGTCAAATGGGTCAGGAGAAAATTGCAACATTGAAGGAACTGCAAACTAAAAATAAAACAAAAAATAAAAAACAGAGTCTGAAGGGCAACCACGAGAGGATCCCAAAGATTGGGCAACTGAGAAAGTACTGCTCACTTGTTCTTAATGATTGGATTAAATACTAATTCTGGGCCTCTGTTAAAAAGATATCATTAGCGTCTGTAGCAAATTTTTTTTAAAGCTTTCAGATTTGTCACTGAGGAGATTTTCTTCAGGAGCTATAACTAGACGCCTGTTATCATTTTTCCTGAATCAGACGTTCCCGCTTTATATTTTGTTGTTATTTTCAAATTTTGAAATTACACAGATGATCAGCTTATTAACTGCAGAGATAACAGACAATTAGATATCCAGTGCACCATATTTACTGTTTACACAGTGGATTTAACATCAAGTTCATAGTGAGTTAAATTCACACATCATTCATGTACCACTGAGTTCCTCTGCATTTATACAGCAGTTGGCTCACTGCTCATATTATGTCCAAATATGAGGAGATTGCTCTCTTAGATTAATGCCTCATTTCCCAGGGCTGTCTTTCTGTAAATGCACCGTAGGTATTTCAAAGATCTTTGCAAACTCTGTTAACAAGGATGTCTCAAGTTAAGTCTTTGAGGCAATTTCTTTAAGATAATATGGTTGGGAATTTACAGAAACAAATTCCTACTTCTTGTACCTCCATTGTGCAAACTTTCAGAATAGAGTTTGTCTTCATATTTTTGAGCCTCTTGGATCCTGCACAGTGCTAGATACTACACTGAATAGTGTTGTGCAGGCATCTGTGTGAGCTGCATCTTCTTAATAAAAAACCAAGTAAGTTTTGGAACACACCGATTCAAAAAAACCTATATAGATTCCAAAGCAGTTTAAATGCTGACAACAGAATTTCTCTCTAACAAACGGAATTTCCTTTCCTATGAAATGCAGGGATCTGCCCTATGCTGGATATTTCCTACCGTTGCATTTATGTGCAATATCCAGTGGAGGTTATATAACTCCAGCTAGTAATTTGACTATGAGAAAGTTAGGTTTTTCTGGCAGTCTGGAGAAAACCTCCACCCTATTAACATGAAATCCTTACAAAATTCAAGAAATAGCTAAAAATAGCCTATTCAAACACCTTTAGATTGAGGGAACAGCACATTTTTCATTTCAATGCTACAGCTGCAGTAGCTGTACCTAAAACATGCTTTGAAAAATACATAAATGGAAAAATTCACCAGTGAAACTACTCAAAGTGACTTTTATTCAGGCTTATTTGCTTTGACTGCAAAAAGCAGAATATGGGAATGGTTTTAAGAAACATCTTGACAACAATTTCAGATTAGTATTATTTTATGACTTAATTTAAAGCAGGTATACAGGGGATGTTTGGTTTATAATTTTGTTTCCAGAATCTCAGGCACTATATTTCATAATAGCATTTTATGCTGCATTAACAGAGTTTTATGCTGTGTTAACACCATTTTATAGCATAATGGAAAACAAATGGGTACAAAAGAGAGGTAAAATGGAAAATAAACTGTAAAATTTTTCTAGCAGGTTCCTTTGCTGTAGACGGATAACACTGCCAAGAAAACAACAATGGCTTTTAAACTATCTTCTACTTCAACTTCACTTTGAAATGAGCATTTACTGTATCATATATTTTCATATAATTGTAAAGAGACAGAGTGGGATCCATAGTCTGGAACTGAGATTTTTCCGACATGAGCACTTAAGCTTTATAAATTAAATTTGGCTTGATTTTAAATACAATTACAGTAGATTACATAAGGCTGAGAATGTTTCTAGTCCAGTTCAAAAAAATGGAAGAAAGGAATAAATAACACCTTACAGCTAGACAAGGCTTTTTCAGAAAAGATGGAAAGGATTACTCTCTAGGGATTAAAATGAACTAGGTTTCCTGTTCTGCTCTCTGATGTTATTGACCTTTTCTTCAAAACAGGTATGTTCTCAGCTGCAATCATGTACAGCCTTCAACATTTTTTTCAAGAAAAAATTTCAGCATAGAACTGTAACAAAAACTACTCAGGGGCTGGAAAAAATAGGTATATTGGGAGGTATAAGCAAATTGGGACTGCTTAGACTTGAAAAAGACAGAGGGAAGCAAATACAAGTCTTCAAATACTACAGACAAGAAAGAAGGAGAAACGGAATCATCTCTTATCTACATTCATAGTAAATAAGACAAAAATAAAGATAATGCAGCAAAGAAACTTAACAAACCAAAGATACAAAAAAACTACTAATAGAAGAAAAAAAGAAATGTAATAGTTTATCTTTGAAAACAGCAATTGCTTCATCTAAGGATCTTTAACAGTAAGTTCATTAAATATACCAGGAATAAATGTAGTTGCACTTTTCTATGATTAATTTGGTTTTGCTTTCCATGGAGAATAAACAGAACTGGGTGCTAAACATTTTCCTCCTGCTAGGTTACCTTTCAACTAAACCAGTTCTTTGATTCAGTTTACTGTGCAACCATTCAAATACTCATGCAAGCCAAATGGACAAGGTAGCATGAAGACAGAAACTAGTGTCTGGAGGAAGGAAAAATGTGCAGCTGCTTCTTTTGGCTGATCTGTTTGGTGTGTGCAAATGAAAGACATTTATTGAATAAAGCCTTCCTATGTTATACCACGGTCTATCTGGAGAACTTCCTTTTTTGTTCTAAGTTTGTCTTTTGTAATAAGATGGTCCTGAGCTATGTTTTAAATTCCTAGGTACAGTAACAATTTTAATAACAAAAGAAAAAGATGTTCTAGAGTGACTGAACCTATATAGATCTGGATATGGCAAATGGTGACATGTTAGGACTTTATATATTTTTGCTTTCTTTTAATTCAACACACTGAGGAAACTTTACTGATTTTACAGAATGAACAATGAACGCAAATGCTGTTTGTTAGATTTCTAACAAGGAAATTTGGCAAGATAAGAAGCATTAAATACCACATATTTAGTGTTGTGACATGTAACGACAATCTTCCATCAAATCTTACACAACTCTATCCAGAAAAGCATGGCTATATTAAAAGCAAAGAATCATCTTTTATACCCCTATCTGTCAGGAGCTTTCAATAAGAACAATGTTTACTGAGGGGAAAAAGCATAAGTGAAAGAGATTTCTGACATGTAATTATTTTTTTTCCATGTGTTTCCAAAAAGATGATGTCTGACCTCTAATCCTGCTATTCCACCTCAACAACTTCTTAGTGACTGGTGGGGTTTTTTTAATTTTTTTTTTTTGTTTTTCTTTTAATTTTTGTCTCACAAGACTAGAAACCAATTGCAGTTCCTGCTGGTAAGGAATTGCTCGTGTTGATGAAGTAAGTATTCTGCCAGAAAGCAGTTACATGCAATGAACTGTTTTCTATTTTTCAAATTCAGAGTAAGAGTAGTGATAAGAAAGAGCTAAAAGCACAAAGGACAAAGGGCCACTCCCCCAACAAAACAGAAAAAGAAATACAGTGTTCTTGTATGTCTCAAAAAATTTTGTATATTCTAAGCATTATTAAAAGCATAATTTATTTCAACAGAAAAAAAATTAAAAGCCAAGAAATTAAACAGATTCAGAGGAAGGCATAATAATTATTAGGGACATGAAAGAACTTCCATAAGACAGAAGTGAAAAGATCTGCACTGTAAATTTAGAATGTATACAAAATAAATTATAGTGAAGATAAATTAGGCACTTTCCTTGTGCATTTCTGCAGAAGAAGATCATAGGGATATTCAGCAGAACTGAGAGACGGAAATGTTAGAATGCCTAAATGGAAATATTTTTGTGCTACATTAAGTTACTCTATGACTTATCATGAAATATATCTAACTCAAGATCAAAATTGGTTTCAAAAACCAGACCAAATGTATCTATGAATACACAAATTAACAATACACAATAACAATAATTACAAAAGTAGTGAAGCATGAAACAACCTGTTCTGCAGATTTCTAGATTGCATACCCCTCCTCTGACCCTTCTCTTCCCCTTTGCTCTTTATTTTACATAATGAATGTAGGAACACGTTTTCTAACATCACATATATTAACTAAACTTCATGGTTTGTCAAGGAAGTATTGGATTAATTTAGCTCAAATATGTCAAAATAGACACCCTAAAATTTATAAAACTGATCATTTCTTAAAAATAACCTCCAAGACTGGGATTTAAAGATGCTCAGCATAGATAGTGTAGGCAAACTCATGTTAAAACCCCACTAGCAAACGACACAAGGCAGACTTTGGAAATTGCTGCACTTACCTTTCAGAAGCATACACAGACACCCCGATTCCCGACAACAAAAACAAAACCCATAGGCATTATCTTTCACTTTCTGCTCAGGTGTTGTTAGACAGGAGCCACATACCACACTCATGGGCAGACCTACTAATCCTGGTTTTGCAAGTTCTGTCTTGATGTTTCCATTCAATGGATGTAAAAAGGAATGATCTATACAACACAAACGCAAGGCTCTTTTGTTCTCCATAAAGGAGGCCTAGGACAGTGACTGTTTATTATTGAACTTTGTGCAATTGTCTGAGAAAGATGGAATATTTCTGGATGGTGAGAGAATGAGCATTACTCAGATTCTAATGGCATTCAAAGGAGGAGCTTGAACAGGTGATGATGTCAAAACAACTACTACGAGAAAAGCAACCAGTAATGTATGCAATAACAAGTAGAAAACATGGTAACAGTGGCTTTTTTTTTATTTATTCTTGACCTTTACAACTCATCAAAAAGGTAATTTAAAAAAAATCCACACCACAAATTGCTGTGCCTGTGTTTGACTAATAAAACCAGAAAATAAGGCATTAAGGCATTAAGGCATTAACTCATAAAATATTGTAATGATGTGGACTACTATATAAGTAATATAATTAGCCTGATAAGCAGACACGTTCAGCAGCATGATAGAAAACTACAGGATTGCCAAAACCAGATTTCAATATAAGCTCAGGGGCTCACTAACGTGCTTCAGACTTTCCATTCTAATAGATCATCCCCTAGTACTCTTGATATCCCTCACAATGAACTGTGATACTTAGTCCAAATGCCGAAGGTTTATAATGATTTCCATACAGGCTAATTCTAGCAGTCAAAACTGAGTTTCATTTGCGTGCCAAAATCTACCAATAGGAAACTTAATAAATGCCCAGAGTCCAGGCTGGAGAACACATTACTATTACCTAGAAATCAGGAGCAAACTATAAAAGAAACATCTGAAAACTGTTCCAAAAAAACAATCATGAGTGACTAAGGAACAAATCTGCAAAAAAATCCCTAGAATTTAAACCTGGATGCTGTCCATATGCAATAATTAAATTATTAGATT
Source organism: Psittacula echo (assembly GCF_963264785.1). Taxonomy (NCBI): domain Eukaryota; kingdom Metazoa; phylum Chordata; class Aves; order Psittaciformes; family Psittacidae; genus Psittacula; species Psittacula echo. The sequence goes on along the minus strand of NC_137737.1, from coordinate 88,663,163 downwards.
ATATTATTGTTCTTACTACTCAAATTTGAAAATTATCTTACCTGTTACTTTCAAATCTAACAGACCATGTTGGTGGACATGGCAAAAGCAGGAGAAAGGTTGATTTATTTGCTTTACATTTTTTTCCAGAAAAGAAACTGAATCATATTATTTTAAAATAATAAGAATTGCTACAAGGCATGGCTAAGACAACAAAAGAGTCTTCCTGAATTAAAATAGAAAAAAAAAAAAGTTGCAACAACTTTAATAATAAACCATAGTGGATGAATAATAAATACAGATGAACAAATAATTTGCAACACATCCCTTACTGAGCCAAAACCATAGACATTCATGGAATGTCTATGAACAGCTTACAATATCATTTAATGTACATTTTCACTATCTGAATTCAGTCAATAACATTGAAAGGTACTCAAATCTGAAGCTTATCATAAGATTATGATTATGAACAGGTATTTTTGCAAATTATTACCAGTCATTATTGCGCAAGTGCTAATTAGTCATCCCTTGTGTTTGCATTCATTTTCTGTTTGGACAAATCACACACCATGTGACACACACCATGTGACACAGCTCCATTCTCTCACAGGACTGCTAAAATTTCTAGAAACTGCAGTAAAATATGAATCTTGCAAAACTAGAAAGTTCCAAGAATATGCTTTGTTAAGGCTTACCTTCTTCCTAGAAAGCAACTAGAAAGCCCAAGACAATTATTTTAAGATCTCAGACAAGTCTGAAAAGTTTTGTTTTGCCTTTTATTACTCAAAGTCTTGTCACTTTCAAGGAAGAGCTGTGCCCTCTGTGGCTGAACTATATCTGTTGGTGAGGCAGAAACTTTCTCACTTTGCTTGTTGGAGCCTTGTTTATTGCATCTTTTCTCTTGCCCTTTATTTCATATGCGCACTGCCCTTTCTGTATGATCTGTCTCACTAAGAACATGCTGACAGCTCATTCTGCTCTACATGACTGGCTTTAACACATGGGTTTTGGCCACCACTGTTCCAATTCTTAAAGACTGTAATTCACAGTGACCTAAAGGCCTGCTGACCTCCAGGAAGAACAGCATCTGGGGCTTCACACTGAATAGAAATGCATCCTTCCCAATACTGTAAATATTTTTCTGTAAGCAGCCTGTAAGCACTGGTGGCATTAGTGTCTTAGCTAAGCACATACCTTAACTGAACATGTGCAGCACAGTATCTATGCAAGATGGAAAGTTTGCAGTGCATCTTAAATATGTTATTGGTCTTAATTTGGGAGAGGATATAACTTCAGAGAGTGGGAATTGGGTTTTATACATTTTACAGAAAAAGAAAAATCTGTTGCCAGACATGTATTGGCAACTCAACTGCAGGTACCATAAAGCTAGAGCACATGAGCCCCTGGCATCAGGAATTCTCATTTTCTCCTGCAGCAATATCACTGGTAATGCTGAATTATTCTAATATTATCCATAAAATATTGCCAAGTTGCTAAAATTTGCTCCAAGTTATATTGTTACATAACATGTTCATAACATAGAACATGTATTTATCTATTCATACAGAACATATAGCATATATGTGTGTAAATACAGGCAAATTACAAAAGCAAAACCAAGCAGTCTGCTGAACATGCCTCTTGGAGACAAGACAAGAGAACAAATCAATGAGCTGTTAATGATATTATCTAAAGCACAGAATGTCTCACATGACTTGACAGCGGAGTCCATAGACAGTATGCCCACACCCTTGGATTCTGCTAGCATTCATTAGCTCTGCAGTTGAGATACAGTGTAAGATTTTGGTATTCATTTTTCCTGGAGCTGGAAATAAGCTAAAAAAACAAACAGAAGAGGAAAAAAAAAAAAAAAAAAGAATGCAAATAAAAAATAATTTTTGACCCAAAGTGTTAGCTTATATGTTACCACCAAGTCTCTAACATCACCAGAGAATCAGATGCTTAACTCTTTCTGAGTTTCAACAGAGCTTAGGTGCATAATTGCATTTACTCTCTGATAAACCTACACACATCTGTGATATAATACATTTTAAAAGGGGTGACTGTTAGAAAAGCAATTCAAAAAAAGTGAGGCTATAAGACTGAAGAGATAAAGCTAACTGCTGAAGCTAACCGATAGAGTCCACGTGAATGTCCACATAATCATGAAATTGAAGTTTAGGGTGGCATTTGTGAATATCAATGTGTTCATTTTTTAAAAGGGAAACTATTAATTTAAACAGTATGTCATGTTTAAGTGTTGAATAAATTCAAATCAGCACCTGATCTCACCTTTATACAAGTCAAACATGAGCTTTGGTGTTGATTACACCACAGGGAAAAATCAATGCGAGATCAGATTCTGAGCTATTTCTAACAAGCTGGGAGAGAGACAGCATTTGTATCAATGCTCCATAACTGCATTACACATGTTATTTTTGGGAAGAAATCATATTTTAATAGTATAGATAATAAGAATATGGAGAATAAACCCATTATTTAAAAAAATACATATAATTTAAAAGAGTACATAGCACTGACGGTTATTTTAAATGTAAAAGTTAAAATGAGGATTCTTTAATACAAAACCTGAAAAATTGCTACTTGATTCTAGTTTCTATCATTGCTGTATTACGATAGAGGTGATAAATGAGCCAATATTTTTGCTAAACCTACTGCTTCATACAGCACACATCATGATCCTAAAATAGCATTATTAAGTTGTGAAGAGAAATTCAGAAAATTAAGTGTAGACTACGGTTGCTGGTACAGCCCTAATTCTGCCCTGTGCACCTGCATTATGAAGAAACTTTTAATTACGTGATCACACTCCGTTTTGCATAGGACCTCTGCCACAACAGTGCATAACCTTCCCTAAAGAAAGAACAATTAATTTCCTTGTCGATTTTCCTGTGGTGATCATAACAATAGTAGGTGAAGGCTTGATGAAAATTAATTGTCTTTTCAACATCGCTATTTTTTCCATGTGAATAATTGCTGTATTTTCCACAGCCTTGTTCCTCGAAACAACTCGTTGTGAGTGAAACTAGCGAAGTATAGCCTGAGGTAGGCATGCAGCACTGAAGATTTCGTTGTGAACTTTAACGTGTTGCAAAGTTATAAGACACTGTAAAGAAGGTCTGCTAGGTGGAAGTGTTCGGAAACCTCCACAGTAGATATCACTAAAAATTATCCCATAATATGGCTGGATTCTTAATTGGCATTAATTAGCTTCCATTTCATGATTTCAGTCTTTCTTGTAAGATTTAAACTCTGTCTAGAAAGGCTGAATTTGAATAAAGACTGAAAAGACAGATGGTTAGGAGACTAGATTATAACTGAGAGTCTAAACCATAAAAAGATGCTGATGTGAAGACACTGGAAATACAGGACTAGAAATCAAAAAAGAGAGCTCTAAACTGCTTAGACAAGAATTAGTAACTAGCCTGCAGCAGGGAACTGCAAGTCTGACAAAAAGGTAAAAAAAGAAGAGTGAGAACTGGGCTTGACTAGGAAATCATTGTATAAAGAGATAGACTGGATAATTACCTCACTGCGGACAGGCAGGAATAAAAAGGTCAGATTAAGAGATAACGAAGACTGAAGCTATAAAGTCAGGGGAAAGTCAGATGAGGTGAAGTGCTTGGAAGAACAGGCAATAAACTGTCCTGATAGAAGATACTGGGTTTGATGCAGAAATATTAGAATCAGGGAAATTTAACTGTTTCAGGGAATGGCTGGTGCATGCCATTCTCTTTACTGAGCTATCATCCAGTGGACTGGAGTTTGAATGGATTGGATGGTGTACTGAGAAGGACTGGAAAGACACAGGACTGGGACTTAAGACAGACTGGATGCCATAGATCAGAACTTTTTGGTGAACCCAGACTGAAGCTAAAAGGAACAAGTCAAAGAAACAGCACTTATTTGAACTTGTGGCTTTCCAAGGCTGAGGGATTTTTCACTTCATCTTTGTGTAGGCAAGTGTAGGTGTTTACTACTGCTGAAATATCCATCTTCCTGCATGATATTTTAGACGACGCTCATGATGATACCTTGATAAAGCTATTATTTTAGTAGCCAGAGCAACTGCTGTGAGAGGCAAGAGGTGGCTGACACACACAGAGTGTAAAGGTCTTCGCTTTATCTTTCCAGGACTTAAAAATGCATATTTTTTTGTGTACTGTAGATGGTTTTCCCCCTAGACAACATTAATTGATGCTAGGTATTAGAAGGGAAAGAGAATGTCCAAATTTTTCTTCAAGGAAGCCTGGAATTTTCTGTTTCATAAACATAAAATTTTTATATACAATAAGCAGGCCTAAAAACTTCCATTACATTCCCATTTCTATTTCTCTAAAGCAACTTGAAAGTAAACATCATGGCAATAAGGATATGAAAGTGACTGAAATATGCTTTATGTATTTCCACTCTCAGCTTCCAATGGGTTTGATTCTTAACTATCTCCCCAAGTACATTTGCCTATAGCATAAAATGGGGATTTTTAATTAATAATGTTCTCAAATTTATGCGTTAAATATGCTTTGGGGCCCTTTGTAATGATAGGCATTCAGAAGCTTGAACTGCATCAGCAAAAATGATGGTTTTAAAATTTCTTCATCATGTGGAAAGGGAAACAGTTCTGTTCTATAATGTCTTTCAAAGATAGATATATATTAAAAAATCAACATCAGGTTGATTAAAAGATCAAAATTCATGTCAAGCTACTTAAGGCACTTAAATTAGTTCTTATTAGAAGACTAATCCCCCTCAATATACTATTTAAAAAAATAAAACAAAACAAAAAAAAAAGAAGAAAGGGAAATTTAATAGTTTGGTGATTTGAAAGATACAGGACAGATATCAATAAAGTATTTCTTCTTACATCACTTATCAAGGATGATTAAATTAGAGACATTAAATAAGTGCTTAAAGTTAGGGAAGTAACTGACAAGCCATACTCATGGACAGATAATGGGAGCACAGCCCTCTCTCATCCAGTACTCAACTGTCACATGATTTTGATACACATAGAGCAAAAAGTTCAGCTTTTTTCAAATAAGGGTTTTCCACTGAATGAGTTTCTAACATGTTTGTCTTTTCCAGTTGCATCGCATTCTTAGGTGCAGAGAGATGAGCTGCATTTTTTTCTATAAAAATACTTCTGTATTCTTTTTGCTCTGCTCCTGATTTTATCAGAATAATGAGATCAGCAAAACAACAGAAAGTCATCCCAGTCTGCACAAACTTATAAAATGGAGAGAACATAGATACCTTAGCACCAGGCAGCAAGGCAAAGCAACTGTTAGTTTGTCAACTATTTAGACACCTACAAATACGTGATTAGATAGTCTTTAATTTGCTCATATTGTCTTTTAAAGATGGCTCTTTCTCTGTGCTCCCTTTTCACTCTCTGTGGTCTCTATTTTTTCCAAGGAAAGAAAGCAACCAAAATGTCTGTTACTTTTTTAAATGAATAAGCTGGGAGGGTACCTCACCAAGGCTGTCACTCAGAAGGAATATTCAACTACTTAGCAAATAAAAGTGTGTATTTCTTGAGGGCTAAGTAATTTAAATGAGGTACCAATAATCTAGACACCACTCAGCTCTATCTGGCTTTATAATGAAGTTATGTGAGTATTTAAATACTTCCTACTAAATGTTCCATGCACACAGTAAAAATTGCCTGTTTCTTAATAGATTAGATGTCAGGATAACTGCCCTAATAAAATTAAATTTCCCTACCTATCTAGCAATGTATGTATTGTAGCTACTGCAGGAAGAGCTCTATTCTACTCATGTATAGGTGCGAACCAAAAATTACTGATTGCATTTACCAAGGATAGTTTTTCAACCAGCTGCTTGCATTTTAGCATACCTTTATTGAAGGCTGACTGGAATTAAGTTTCAGGTGTCTACAACTGGGTTTTACAGTCCTACGGACAGGAATAGCAGAGAAAAGATTGAGCTTCCAAACAGACATTACTCTATAATTCTAAGCCAAGACCTGATTAGTTAATTTGTTTTTTACCAAGACAAAATGCTCTAGCTCTTTCAGAAGAACATATAAAACAGCCTTGCTTGTATTCAGACTCAAACATGAGCAATGAAAATGACCATTTGGTGGCTCAACTCCCCAGAACAAAGTGAGGTTTTTTAGCTAAACAGTTTTAATTCTTCTACTGGCCTTTATCATAAAATCACAGAGAACTACAATTTAAAGATATTACCTTAGAATCAAGTTTTTGTCTTCTCTCCCTGGAAATGAAAGGAAATTCTCCTCAGTTTCTTTTCTCTCCATCTCACATCATTTCATTCTTGGCCTCAGTTTTAGACAACACAGATAATCAGCTCCTACCTATCCTCACAGAACCACACAATACATATTATACAGTTCAATTTCTCAAAAGAAATCTCAAAAGCTTCTATGAAGTATTTCTGCCATCACCTTTTCTTCCTCTCTGTTTTCTTTTTTTATAAGGAAAAATATGAACAACAAAGATAAGAAACACATGGTACCAAATCCCTCCATGCAATCATCACTCACGTCTGTGAGGCTGTAGAGATGAAAATACCACTGCTCAGAAGGAAATATCTTTTCATACTTTTGTTATGCAATTTTTTGTCTTACATTAGACACAAATTGTCTCTGAAATATCAAATGCCTTCTTGAGTGGGAGTGTTGCAGACAACCATAATGTGAATTACTAATGTTTGTTATGATAAAGGTCAAATGAAAATCTTCTTGCAAAGCTTATTTATCAGTTCTTTTTTGTATGTTCTTCAGGGCAGATGTCAGCTGGAGTAAGATGCCCTACCTCCAGGAGCCCTGATAATTTACCCCAACTGAATGGCTGATCCTCAGTTACTAAACACCAAGCTTTCCAAAACAGAAATAGAGAGATAACAATTATATTGAGGAAAATAAGGGATTTAAAAGGGAGTTAGAGTGTCTGAATGTGGCATTTCCACACTGTTTTTTGAAATTTGCAATGGAAATAAAGCAGAGTAGCAGCCCTTCCTACCTTAGGTTCTATAACCACTAAATTTTATGCACCCCCTGCAAGCAGAGATGAATCCTTTTTGCTGTCAAAAACTATTCAGAACGGGAAAAAAATCATCTGTGTCTGCAGAGACTTTTTTTGGATACTTCCATAAGCACCTCCCACAAAGAGCCAAAAGGACTGCATTACTGAACAATCTGCCCCCTTCCCACATACTGTCAGTTCTCACTATGTCTCTGAGAACACTCATTTCTGAGGAACTCCTCCAGCTCAGACTATGTGCTTAATAAATGTGGATACACCAAGCAGAAGTAGTTTAGGAGAGTAGGAAACTGGAAACAGGCACTTGGAATATTTTGACAACACATAGTTTATTATTTTCATCTGATTATTTTCATACTAATACTGGACAAAAATATTCTAATTAAAGAAAAGTTTGAAACATAAAGGGAAGAGGAAATTAAAGCTATTTTCTGACTTCTCTCATGTTCTGGCTCATTTTATATAGTATTTAACCATTTACAACTGAGGATAAGTACTAATGCTTGAATAGTTGTTTGATTATCTACATCAAATGAATATGATTGTTTTACCCTAATTACTCACATAAAAGATACGACATGAAAAATAATACATACAACATTACTTGAAAACTATTTGCCTTTTCCTCAGGAGAAAGATACCTCTATGATTTAAAGTTGTAGCCATAGTTAGCTCAGGAGAAGAGTTTGTAGAAAATGAATCATCAGTTTATGCTTTTTAATTCAAAGTGGTGGAAAAGAACAGATGTGCTAAAACAGATCATTTCACAATGAAGAGTTTTGCACTGGGAAATCTTACAGAAGGAATTTTCCTGGTTTGGGTTGTGTTTTACTTTCACTTTTTCCAGATTACTTAGTGTCCTGGGTTCAGCAGTAGCAGTCATTTTTTCTTCTTCTTAGTAGCTGTTGCAGCACTGTGTTTTTGACTTTTGGCCTGGGAAGAGCTGATAACAACTGATGTTTAGACTGACCAAGGACTTTGTGAGTCTCATGCTCTGACAGGGAGGAGGAGGGGCCGGGAGGAAGCAGGGACAGGACGCCTGACCCAAACTAGCCAAAGAGGTATTCCATACCACAGCACATCATGCCGGGGGATGTAACTGGGAGCTACCCGGAAGGGCACGTCCTCTTTTCGGTCGGGCTCTTTTCTGGCGAGCGGTATCATATTTTCTTCCCTTGTTATTTCCCTTATCATTATTATTATTGGTGGTAGCAGTAGTGATTTGTGTTATACCTGAGTTACTGGACTGTTCTTATCTCAACCCGTGGGAGTTACATTCTTTCGATTCTCCTCCCCATCCCTCTGGGGAGTGGGGGGGAGGAAGTAGACTGCGTGGTTCTAATTTACAGCCGGGGCTTAAACCACGACAGTTCTTTTTGGCGCCCAACGTGGGGCACGAAGGGTTGAGATAACAACAGATCTGACTGAGGCACAATGCTGATTTATGGGCTCTCAAAGTTGTTCTTTTTGATACCACAGTTTCTGTATGTCGTAGATTGCTTGGAGCCGGTATTTGCTGTGTTAGTGTTTATCAAGTGTGGGCCTTGGGCTAAGGTTCTTGTTTCATTGTACTTTATGGTAATGGGCTGTTAAAAACTACACTGAGAGCAATGGGTGGGGGAACTTTCAAGCATTGGGATACACACTTACCAAAGGCCACCTGGTTGGTCAACACCAGAGGATCTGCCAACAGGGCTGGCCCAGCTCAGTCAGAACTTTTACATATTGTAGAGGGGGACAAAGTTCCTGTGGTGCACATGAAGAATTTGCTGGGGAGGACAGTCTGGGTTATTCCTGCTTCAGGTAAAGGCAAACCCACTCGTGGGATTGCTTTTGCTCAGGGACCTGGATATACTTGGTGGGTAATGCAGGAAGATGGGGAAGTCCGATGCGTACCTCAAGGGGATTTGATTTTAGGGGAAAACAGACAATGAACTCAATTGTACGCTGTTGCCTGCTATAGCCATCAACTAGAAGTCTGCAGGGCACCAGCGACTGGCCCTGACTTCCCTCCGACCATCATCCCAACAGAGAATGAACTTTGATAGAACCGGATGAGTTCTACAGTGAAGGAACGATCAGCATCAGCAGACAACGATCCAACACTGCACACAGCCTCTCCTGCCCTGAAAGACTGTTACAAGACATGGAGCCCAACATCATGAACCGAACGGACTCAGTAGCTTTATAGGAATTGGTCCGTGCACTAAGATAACAGTGCACTGAAATGAGAGTGAGGGTATATGGAAAATGTGGGATCTGAGCATGACGTGAATGGTATGGAATAAGGGGTGGATACTGTCCTGGGTTCAGCAGTAGCAGTCAGTTTTTCTCCTTCTTAGTAGCTGTTGCAGCACTGTGTTTCTGACTTTTGGCCTGGGAACAGCTGATAACACTGATGTTTAGACTGACCAAGGACTTTGTGAGTCTCATGCTCTGCCAGGGAGGATGGGGGGCCGGGAGGAAGCGGGAACAGGACACCTGACCCAGGCTAGCCAAAGAAGTATTCCATACCACAACACGTCATGCCTGGGGATGTAACTGGGAGCTACCCGGAAGGGCACGTCCTCTTTTCGGTCGGGCTCTTTTCCGGCGAGCGGTATCATATTTTCTTCCCTTGTTATTTCCCTTATCATTATTATTATTGGTGGTAGCAGTAGTGATTTGTGTTATACCTGAGTTACTGGACTGTTCTTATCTCAACCCGTGGGAGTTACATTCTTTCGATTCTCCTCGCCATCCCTCTGGGGAGTGGGGGGGGGGGAAGTAGACTGCGTGGTTCTAATTTACAGCCGGGGCTTAAACCACGACACTTAGTTAGAGGATTACTGGCTCTACACACAGGAAATTTTTCATGCAACCAAGTGCAGCAGTTGACAGAGTGAAGATCACTGTAACAACAGGATTGCATAGCTCCAACTTTAGTATTATGAAAAAGTGTGAGGTGAGTGAAGACAGTACCCCCTGAGACTCAGTGCTTTGCTCTGGTTTATATCCTGTTGGCTTTTAGTGTGAAAAGGCTCATGGATCTTTTGTGATCACTGTTTCTATCCCAAAAGGAAATGACAAGGATAAGACATTTGGATGTAATTGAAGAAGAGGAATGAAAAGCGAAGCATGGCCTTTCCTGATATTTTCAGGTTATTAGGCTGGCTAACAACTTCATCAAATGAAATATTGACTTTTCTGATGACAGCTCCAAGCAGAATCCTATTTGAATTCAGCCCAATCTAATTGCTATTTATCTAGCATTAAGGAAGAAAATAGCAAAAAGGTTTTCCAGTTTAATGTACCATAGCCTGTGAAGCTATTTTTTAAGCTTGACTGTACATTGGAGATCCCTTTGTGCAGAGACGGACAGCTGCAAAAAAAGAGATCATAAATATTTAATTGGCTACTTTCATCTACTGCTTTTTCTTCAAATTCCACAATAAGGAAAAAATAAATAACAACACGAACAACTTTAGGCAGAGTACATAACTGAATAATATTCTCTAAGAATGTTTTGCATATGTTATTAATGAAGGTATGCACAGACTTACTTTAGGAAACAATGCATGAAATGTACTGCACACAATGAATGCTACCAGGATATCCTACAAGGGAAAAACACCTTTCCTCCTCAACATTTCTAATATTTTTGAACATTTCAAACATCTTAACTTGGAGACATGGAAATATAACCAAATGCAAAGGCTGAATAATTAAACTGGCAATGTTGACATTGAAATTCCACTGTCATAAGCCATAATAATTAATAAATATAATACTTCATGCATATTATTTTGTATTTCAGGTCCAGAAGCCGAATTCTATTTCTTGTTACCGATGAAAAAGACAGAAGATTTCAACTAAACCCTTAGTTGTCCAGCAAAAAAATAACTGATGTTTGTAATCTGACTGACAATTAAACACAAACAGTAAGAGAAGCAGAGATAGTACATCACAAGAAGGACTATGTTAATTAATAAGATTAATTTAGCTTTAGTAATTCATTCAAATATCTCAAAGCATATTCATTAGTGGTTTGCAGTGTATTTTGCAAAATAAGCAATTTGTATGCAACTGTGACACAAATGTTCTTGCGGGCCAATACAGTTAAAATATACTCCTCGTAATGATGGTGGAATCATATATCTCCTCAGTCATTAACAGTTGTGAAAACTCCTAAAAACAAATATACAGTGATAGATGGGGCTATAATCCCAAGTTATGGCATTTGCTAGGTTTACCTAAACTCACATTTTTTTCCAAAAAAGAAGGAACACATTTTGACCCTCTCAGTTGGGCATGGTTTGGGGGCAGAACAATGCAGGTGGGCAACAAAACAAAACAAAAACCAGCTTAAAAGCTGAGTCCAGTATGCATGAATCACAGACTCACAGAATTGTTTAGGTTGGAAGAGACCTCCTGAGATTATATAGTCCAACCTAATAGTGAAATGCCATTTCTACCCTGAAGTTATTTTCAACCGAGCTCAACACTGTATGTGCTTCACATGGACTGAATTACGTGCTGCTGCCTTCAATTTAATATTAGGCTTTTTCCTGTTTTATACAAGGCTATGAAAAATAGTAGCAACAAGATTTCAGAAAAACTAATTGGATACAAAGAAGGGGGAATAAGGATTTCCTAATAACCTGTAAGTGATTTTTTAAGTCACTTTACCAAGAGTTGTAATAATAGATACAAAAGCAAATAGGAAGGTGGAAAACAAACCAGTATCATTTTGAGGAAGAGTTCCCAAGCTTTACTGTCTACTAGTCAACATTACAAAATAGGTCAAACACTCTTAAACTTCAGACTTGGCTGTTTGTTTTATTTCACTAGCAACTTTTTAATTTTTGTGGTCAAAAATTCCTTGAGAGGATTTTCCATGAGATTTTTCTTTGATTTACTTCCACAATATAATGGCAAACTCACATAACAGCTTCTATGCTCTTAAAGACCTGTTCCTTCAGAAGAAATATATGTACAACTGAATGTCATTCAGGAGACACTTAGAAGAGGAAGATGCTTTCCTTTTTCTTTCCTGAACTTCACAAAATTATTCCTATTTCTACACCCCAGAAAATTGTCTACAAAATTCTGGATGACTCTTCATAAAAACTTCTTTCTTGCCTCAATCTCTCAGAAGATTTGGTCTCAGATTTCCTGCTTTGCATTTTTTTTTTTTGCCCTGTATCTCCCCCCTCCCCCCCCAGTTTTTAAAATAATTCTTCAGCAGTATGCAGTTTGAATAAAATCTTTGATCTAAACAGTCGTTACACCTGAAACAAGGACCAAGTGTTCATTGTCTCTTAGGACAGCCTATATCTACATAAAACTACTAATTTTACACAGTTACTTCTGTTGAATCGCTGTTTAAAGGCATAACAATAACAATTGACAGCTACCGAAATGTTTCTTAAAATTCCACCCATTCACCCTACCCCCCAAATTCTGTGGTTTTTTAGGCTCTTATTGGATGGAATAAAAAACAATTGTTTCCATACAGGAGTTAATACTCAATTTGATGCTCTGCATTGATCCTAATCTGATCGTTTCTTTGTTACCTAATGGTACCTCTCCTTATCTAGGCTTTTAAAAACCTTTTCATTAATTCCACAAGAAAAGAACTGCTTATAACTGGTAAAAACGGTGTCATCTGAAAAACGGTACCAAATTTTTCCTTGGGGGTGTGTATTTTAGGTGTTTTCTACTTAATGCATATGTTACATAGAAGGCTGGTTTCTCCATTTTACAAATTACAGTTCAGATATTAGGATTGATGGAAATGTTTTAAAAGTCACCTCTTTTATCTCTTCTCCCCTGCAAAACAAAAATGAAAATATATGCTAGTCTCTCTTTTTCCCTACACTGTTTTACCTTGTAAAGCTTTATACAGTAGGAGTTTCTATCCAAATCATCTCATTCAAACATCTTGTACGACTGTTTCATCACAAAAGTTTAAAGGGATTTAAGTATCCCTCTGTGTCCCTCTGTGTCCATGAGAGGACTACACTAAAGAAAGTCTCAAAGTTCTGTTAAAAAAAAAAAAAAAAAAAAATTGACATATCAGTCAGAAACTTTAAAAAAATCCCATAGTTTAAATTCTGCGAAGACTCCAAATTAGTAGAAAATAAGCAACTCTCAAATAAGCAACTCTACTTACAGAACTGGAAACAATGAGCAAGCTCAGAAACTATTGTACTACACTTTGATTCTAATAATTGCATACTGTCTCAAGTCAACTATGACAGTGACTTAACATACAGTGTGTAAATTGACCTGGAAAAACTGTTAGAAGCAAATAATATATTCAAATGTGTCTTCCTTGCTAGTCTGAATTTAAGAAAGTTTTTGTCATTTAAGATAAAGCAAAAAAAAAGCATATTTTACTTCATTTGTTTCTCAACAAATGTTTTCTTGTTCCTTCTCCTTTCTTTCCAGGTAGCAATTTGAAAGGCAACACTTTTTCCTTTGTTCTGCAGTTTCATTGAGGCCCCTTCTGTCACAATAACTGCAGAAAACTGCCCTACTGAAGTAGCTGAAAAGCAATTGAAGATCCTTAAAATCATTACAACTTTTACACAAAGAATGCTCCTGTTTCAAATATGTTTTCTCATTTTCGCATGAAAAATGGGAAAGGTTTTTAAAAAAACAGAACAGCTTAAATACCCTAGGCTGAATTAGAAGTATAAATACCCAAAACATTTTCAAAATGGAACAGCTGGTAACATTTTTGAGTCCTTTTCTCATGAGAATTTTTGAATGAATAATTTCTAAAGGATTATAACTTACAATACCTAATCAGTTTATTTATATACCATAGCATAATACCACCAATTTTCACATTTGAAACCTTGTATGGAATAAGCAAAAAGAATACACATCATAATCAAAGAGCACTTGCATTTGCATTTGAAACATATTGAAGTATTTGCAGTATTATTTATCATGCCCAATGGTACTTTTTGTACTTACAGTAAAAAGTCTGGAGTATGAGGTAAATTAGAGTCATTGTGATAAAGACCTATTGCAAGATCTATACTAGGAGAGTGTGATTCTGAGTGCACATCAGTAGTTTATGATGCTACAGTCTACAGGTGCTATGACTACCACTCAATTCCAAACTGCTGTTTGAGTTATATTTATGTATGTTTTATACATGGTTTGAGGCCTTCGGTGGCATGGTTTAGTGTGAGGTGTCCCTGCCCATGGCAGGGGGGTTGGAACTTGATGATCTTAAGGTCCTTTCCAACCCTAACTATTCTATGAGTCTATGGTTTATATAGTATTACAGTATTGTTGAACTACGTTAGGTTTCAGGACTCAAAATTAGACCAAGCCTGATTTTCAGGCATTTGACTTCCAAACTACACTCCTGTAACTCAGAACTTATTGCTGTAACTGAATTTGCATTTTCCAAGTTAGTATTTCATGAGGTTTGGGGACCATTCTACTCAGACAGCTTAATGAAAACTGATGAGATGGCATTTCTGGTTTATCATACTTTTGCTTGAAAATTTCCAGTAATCTTTCCTGGTTAACATCTTCAGTGTAATACAGAAAAAATCATATTTCTATAAACTCCAGTAGTATAAAGGAGCAACAGATTATCTTCTCAAGCTATAATTCTTCTCACCATGGTCACTGATTGATTAGTTTTTACCATTTTTATTCATCACAGGGAAGCTGCTGAAGAGTCATGCTAGATTTCCAGCTACTTTACACTGAAACCATACCACAAAGCACAGCCACAAGGGACCCTCTGTTAAGTTACCTTCTTTCAAGATTTCAGCCGATTCATGATACTTTTGTTAAGAGAAGTGAAAGTAAACAGAGGCAGATACCCATATGAAACTTCATAGGGATATTCTGATTATCAATGCAAGCTAAATACTTGAAATGTGGGAAAACGGGTATCACAAAGTGTGGGAAGAAAAAGGAGGTTTATTTATAACTTTCACTCAACATTCCACTGAAAAGTTGAGAATTTTGGGAACCACATGCATGTTTGGTATTTTCTTTCCCTTAAGATATCTTAGGCAAGTTGCTCAGTCTTTTGTTTCCAGCATCTGATAGACCTGGATAACCACAGATTGGACAAGAGAATAAAGGATCTTCAAAATGTTCTGTATTTTAGATAGATTTTTGAAATACAAATATAAACAGCTACAGAATTGATGTGACACTTGAAAGACTGACTTAAGAAGCTTTATACACTTAGGGAAGACTGTCTAAATAATGGTTCTTCTTCCTAGTCCCATTTTCTAGGCTAGGCCAAGAAGGCTTTCGCCTCAGAAATGACTGGTAAATTCATAAAAGCACCAACTGAGCTAAACCCAGCCACCTTCTCAAGTACAAAAGGTGAGAGATCTGTAATCTCTTAAATTGGTTTGAGAAAGAAAACAAACCAAAAAGTGGAAAGTTTTCCTTATTGTCTTTTTTAATTGCAGACCATGTCAACCTTCTGAATTTTAACGAGATCATTTTCAAGACCTTTAAGTGAAACTGGTTTACAAGCTTTGAGCACTTGAAGTTTGCATGACAGCATAATAGCAATTTTTCTATTCTATACATAATTTGCAGTGAAGGCCGAAAAAAACAGAGAAAATCAAGCTAAATATTAAGTCTCAACTTTGAGCACAAGGCTTAGAGTTAGGAGAGTTATATCATTCTGAGTTATGAAGTAAGAAGTTATTTCATAAAAGAACTGCCCTCACTGTCTCACACATTATGGCTCATACTGTCACCCATGATGACAGTGCTCATCAAGGAAATATATTTCTGTAAACTTTAACAATACTCCAGAAACGTCCATAATTTCACCATCCAGAAACAAAGGAAGTCATGGTGAAAAAATCAGTAAGGGCCATATTTGTTCAACAAAAAGCTGAGATAATGGATCATTGAAACCCTTATTAGAAAAACATATAATTTTCCTTCAAACACTAGGATTTCCTTGGAATGAAGTCCATTCCCTCAGAATATAAATCTGGAAGACTCTGAAAGACAAGGAGCTTTTGATGCCTTTTTACGTCATGGAATATCAGATACATATGTCCTTTGTGGCCTCATTACTAGGTATTGATATTTGTCTTCTATAGGTGCTTTATTTTTTCTCTCCAGTTTATTTATAAAGCGTGAGCCCTGCTTTCAAACTCCAGCAGAAGATATACTCTTAGGGGAAGTTTCAGCTTTAATTCTGAAGAGGAATATTTTATCCTTCTGAAATCAGCTTTTCACATAACATTTTTCCATATTATACTGAAAGCATTAGTAGCTGTTACTGCTAACAAGAATTTTGCTGTGGTTGTTTGTATTTCACATATATCCACAGTATTTTTAATACAGTATGTTAGCTGACTTCTGCAGCCTGAAGTTATAGACTTTAGTAGTTCATATTTACAATATAATTTGAGGACCTCCAGCTGAAACTTTCTGTCAACTCTCTGCAACTTTCTCCAATTTGAAACAGACCCTGATTTAGTTCTTGTTCCAAAGACAATGAAAATTCGCCACTTTGGCTGCAAGATGCTTCAGCAGAACATGGTTTGGAAAGTTTTTCCATTTGTGCAGTCACCTCAATCCTCATTATTCAAGGAACTCACACATTTTCAGATTCTTTTTTATTTTTTTAAATGGGTCATAGACACATAAATAAACTGAAGTCCTTCTGTATTTATAACTAGAACACAAGCATTGTTTTTTGCCCAGAGCTGTGTTCAAAAGCCATTTTTCCTAATTGCTGTTTCTTTCTCTTTCTTCTTCTTTGTGTTGCCATTGAGGGAAAAAGATAAGGTCTTAAACTTGTTAAGGGTACCTTATGTGTTGATTTCCTTCCTTTTTTTTCTCTGGTTATTACAAATTTTTCAGGGTAGCCTTATCTCCGAATTTCTTTGGTTTGAAGTTCGAGATAACATCCTTAGAGTGTTCTTTTTACTTTCAGTTACTGACATGAGTTCATAGTTTCATTATTATTTCTAAACTCTCCAGCTGGGAATTCCTTCTGTTATTAAAAATTGTACAAAATGTCAAAACTAGAAAACAACAAGCAACTCAAGGTAACTCGTGTGATATGAAGATTTATAAAATCAACTGTTATTTCTGTCTATTTTATATTTCAGAGACAGTTCATGAGACCAGTACAAAGCACTTGGCAGAGTCAGCTATTAGGTGATCTTGTCTCTTACAGAAGTATCCAGGAAACCAAACTGAAATGGAAACCTTATTGGGGTAAGCACTGTTCAAAACTGTTGCACTAGATTAAAGCTGGTTTGTATCGTCCAATGAACACAAAGCTGTCAACAGATGCTTATTACCAAACCCTAACATAGGCAATTAGTCTACATTGGTTTTCAATTAATTAGCAATAGGTTTATAGGGTTAATCACTAAGAAGCATTGCGTGGTATGTTAAAAATGGATATACATCCTTGATTCTGTCTGGATACACCTGCGCAATCTTCTAAAGGCAGAATTAGACCTCTTCTCAGGCCTAGACTAAAGGTAAAGGCACTTCTAAATTGTGTGCCATCACACCCTCAGAATTAGCATGACGGCAAACAATCTGTGCAATGAATGATCTCAGAAAATGATCTTGTAGGATAATAAAGATGTGGTGAATTAAGTTTCTCCCCACATTGTCTTTTTGATACTTTCATAAGGTGCTTTCCAAGAGTTATACTGTACTTTGGTGTGTAACTGATACCAATGTTGTGGGCCACAGAAGCTGGAATTACTTGATCCACCTGTGGAAACTCAGCAAGTCTCCACAATTTCTCTCTCATCAGTTAACTAAAACTGAGCATTTACTGTGTTAAGTTGCTAGTCATTTAAATGCACCTCATAAATGCCTTTGAAGTACCTTTGCACAGCAATTTGTATTTGCCTACTGCTCTATTTTCTTTAGTTAATTACTGTGTTGACAAGCTGTCCGCTCAATTCAATGGATCATCTTGGGAGTAGAGAGAAATATAGGAACACATCAGCAAACATTTTAGACAGTCTTTCAGTATTAATTTCTATTGTCTTTAAATACCTCTGGGAAAGTGAACTAATGCTAATTTTTAGGTATGTTATACTTACTTTAAAATGGCAGAGGGATTTATTTGTTTTGCTGTTTGTGTTGTCCATAAGCAATATGTGAAATGACAGTTAAATACTAATGAAATCAAGACCTCTGTACATTTAAGTGTGGGGCACAGAAAATTCATAATAAAACAAACCTATAGTGACCTAAGAATATGTCCTGGGTTCAGCAGTAGCAGTCATTTTTTCTCCTTCTTAGTAGCTGGTGCAGCGCTGTGGTTTTGACTTCCGGCCTGGGAACAGTACTGATAACACCGATGTTTTTAGTTACTGCTCAAATGTTTAGTCTGACCAAGGACTTTCTGAGCCTCATGCTCAGAAAGAAGGAGGAGGGGAAGCTGTGAGGAAGCAGAGACAGGACACCTGACCCAAACTAGCCAAAGACATATTCCATACCACAGCACATCATGCCCAGGATGCAGAACTGTGGGCAGTTACCCGGAAGGGCTAGTTCACTGCTCGGTTGGGCTGGGTATTATCGGTCGGCGGGTGGTATTGTATTCTCTTCCCTTGTTATTTCCCTTATCATTATTATTATTGGTGGCAGCAGTAGTGGTTTGTGTTACACCTTAGTACCTTAGTTACTGGACTGTTCTTATCTCAGCCCGTAGGAGTTACATTCTTTCAGTTCTTCCCATCCCTCTGGGAGCGGGAGGAAGAAAGGGCTTGGGGGGAGTAGACTGCATGGTTCTGATTTATGGCCTGGGCTTAAACCACGACAGAATAAAAGCACTTCAAACAAGCCAAAATTTATTAAGCCACTTCTAATTATAATATGGGACAGAAAAAGGTTTTTCTGCTGTTCTGACATGCATTAGGTATGTTGCCGTACCTAGAAAGAAGAAATTTCAAAAATTGGCCAAAAGGTGTTGACCTTTCAGAGTGTAAATGCAAACTTGGGTTAAACCTAGATTCAGATCCAACATCTTGGCGGTGTTCTAGGCCAGGATGGATGAGGCCTTGGGTGGCATGGTTTAGCGTGAGGTGTCCCTGCTCATGGCAGGGGGGTCAGAACTGAATGATCTTAAGGTCCTTTCCAACCCTAACTATTCTATGATTCTATACTTAATTAAATGAGTGCGACAACAGTAGACCCAGTTAAAGTGAGTTGTTGGCTAATTTCTGTCTATGACTTACAATGGCTAAATAAAGCCACCACTAATAATTTAAATTATTTTCAGTTAAATGTAAACACAAGGAAGTAATTAAGTAAATAGCCTGTGGGCACAGCAATAAAAAATTATATCTGAGCAAGCCATGATGGAATAGGAAAGAACAGTGCATTGGAAGTCAGCATGTAACACTCTTGCAATGAAAAGAAACATGATAAAGTCATTTACACTGGAAAAGATTGACCAAGTCTCACTGTATCAGGTCATGTCATCTCATAATGAAACGGAGTGTTTCAAAATTAAATCATTAGAAATTAGATTGACCCAAATATCCTACTGAGCTTTTCTCTCCACAATATTTCTGATCATTTCACTTCATTGCTTGAGTCCCTCCACCTGTATAACCTATTACCTCATTGGTAAGTATTGCCCTGCACTCAAGCTTTTGCAGCACCTGGCAGCCTTGAGATGTGAACTTCCTGGCCTCATCTCAAAGGTCAGGGCATAGCACTACTCTGGATCCCACTTAACAGCTCATTTAGGGAAGATCATTACTGTTATGATATACGGTCATACGATTTTAAACTTTCAAAACCATCAGAAGAAAGAAGAAATGCAGTCGGAAGGTTAAAAAAACGCAATGGAAGCTGCTTAAAGCATTTAAGTAGTGCAGAAGAGGAAAAAGAGAACCTTTTATAGATAAGTGATGAAGAGATGACAAGGCAGAAGATGGATGTAAATGGATTTTCTAGATGTAACAGAATCTGTAATTCTGCTAATTTTTCTTTTTGAAAGAAAAGGCCAATTTAATTAATAGGATGAACTTTTGAAGAGATTATGCAAGTTTTTGCTATCAACAAAGTAGATTTCTATATTGGGGCAGAACAAGTTAACAGTGGCAGAACTAATTCTCAGACACAACAAACTACATGATCTTGGAGAAAGCTATATGGAAATCTGTAGTTAGGTGCAACAGTTAGGTCAAAGAGACAGCTGTGTATGTATAAGTACCTTTATATTTATATTCTCTCTGTTGCTGCTCGTAAGCTACCTTAAAGCTATCCGGCTACCTGATGTAGTGACAGTTGTACCAGGCTCAGTGGACCTGTACAAGTGATCTGACTAATTGGATACTCTGCTGGTTAAACAACACAGATTCATGTCAGTTTCCTTGAAATCGATAGCTAGCCTAGGCAATAGGAATAAATTATAATTTGAGTTTAATTAAAAAGGTACTTCTGGCATACATCAGCTTTGATTTGGAAGAGTGACTTATAACATGACTTGTAACAAAGCATGATTTATAATAAGACTTAGAGATTTGTAACAACACTAAATTCTTAGTTCTTGGTTAGATTTACTTAATTCTTAAGCAATAAAGATAAAGAAAACCACACTATGGTATTTTTTTTAGTTCAGAGAGAGCATCAGATTTAACACTGTGTTATCTTTTTAAATCACTGAGGTTGAAGTTACCTGTACTCCAAACCAGAAGTAAACATGCAGGTACGCTAGCAGTATTAACTCTTTTCCTTATCAGAGCAGCTTAACAGAATTTATCAGTCTATCTTTAGATGGCAAATGTAACTTACTGGCAGTGAGATAGTCACTGTATGAAGGCATAGCAGAACTCAGCCCCTGAATGTAAATCATTTTTGACTTCACAGCTTTTCCAATATTCTGTAGTTTCCCCAGAAGTGTGAAGTTTCTGGTGGAACTGGGTCATCCATTTTGTGGTGAACTTTTTGTATGATCTAGTAGCTCACATAACTACAGGTATGTTACTTAGGTTACAAAAGAGAACTCTTCACACAGCTGTCATGCATCAGTAGTAAAAAGGAGACTGACTATCAATAGACAGTTGCAAGAAATCTTGCTGTACAAAAAAGGTGGCACTAGTTGGTTGCATAAGGCAACAATTCTGCTTAGGACTAACACAGAACATTTACTTCTACTAAATCATATCTGTAACCTGATTGATAAATTAGACAAAAAATCATTAAAACCAAATTAATCTCTTCAAATATGATCTACACATTGAATATCAATTTTAATATAGAAATGTCATTTACAAAACATTTTTTAAATATCTTTCATATCCATCTTACCTTTGAAGATTGTAATGCACACAGGAGTCTAGTCTGTGATAACTCATTTTTAAAGATATACTTGATAGTGATTCTTAATTTACAAGCTAATTGGTGGAATTACTAAGAATTGGAGCGCTGACAAAGAGAAAGATAGGTTACATTTTTAATGCATATCCAAATTCTGTTACCTATTGGGAGTACAATGGTAAAGACAGGCTGATCAAGCCGTGTATAATATATTTTTCTGAAGTTACTAAAACATCCCCTTGATCCTTCAGCTCTTCACAGGGCAGTAACATAGACATCATTAAATCAAAAGAAAGTGGAACAAAATCAGCTCCGATTTACACTGTGGTGGAAGCTTCATGTACACTGTTGCTTCTCTTCTACCTCTTACAAGCACCTGAACATCCTTCACACAAGTGGAAGACAAGAGATTCACTACTAGCCAATTGCATTTAAATGTACAAAAATCCAGAAGGAAATAATTAACAGCAAAGCTTGAGTTGCAGAGGTAGCATTACTTGTGCATTCTTGTATGCATCTTTTAAATATAAAGAGGTTTGGAGCAACAATTTGTTTTCCATGTTTCCTCAAATGAAAGTTTTGTTTTGGATACCTTTTGTACCCTGACAAACGATTCAACCCATCAAGTGAACTCAGGTATCAAGTTATAACCTCAGCTCTGCTTGCTTTGATGAAAAACATCGTGGAGAAAAGCTGGTGTGTTCCTAAAATGCAACATAACTCCCCTATGTTATAAAATCAGGGACTGAAGAGTAAAATAGACATTGTTTCCTCACACACAGAGGCATCAATTTTAGTTCACAGCATCTTGGTTCCAGTGGACAGAACGTAGAATGCTGAATCACTCCATAGAGAAGGGCACATAGTATTTCATAATGTACAAATGACTGAATTTTCCAACAGTTTGAGCTAAGGAGTGAGCAGGCCATAATTTGTTGCTTTGTTGAGATTTAAAGGTAGGGCAATTGTGCATACCAGACGAACTTCAATTTCAAAAACTAAATACGGGAGTAGTCATATGAGAATGTCTGACACATTGGAAACTGATCATAATTTTTCAAAGTAAAATGTATTAAACAGTGAAGAAAGATAATAATGTTGATTGCTATTCCTAACTGCTTCATGTTAAGCTATCATGCTTGCAGAACAGTCACAAACCCCTGTTGTCGC
Organism: Psittacula echo; assembly: GCF_963264785.1. Taxonomy (NCBI): domain Eukaryota; kingdom Metazoa; phylum Chordata; class Aves; order Psittaciformes; family Psittacidae; genus Psittacula; species Psittacula echo. Next base: position 88,640,661 of record NC_137737.1, on the reverse strand, counting down.
ACTGTATATATTTTTCTGAAATGCTTTTAAGTTGAAAAACTCTTTGACTTCTGCACAGAAATAATGTCACAGAACTTTTCTTTAAAAAAACAGAGTGCTCCAAGGCAAGTTCCACCCTTATCTTCACCCTCCCCCAGCCCCCCCCCCCCCCCCCCCCCCCGAATCCAGAAAAACAACACATGCTCAGTTTTTAGGAATAAAGAGAAAATAGGCACAGATTAGTGCTCAGTGACACTGCTGCTCTTGAACACTTTTGTAAATATTTAATTGTATTGGTTATTTAGGGGATCTTTGTCTCAGGCATATGTGATATAGGTGTGCATTCATATGGTTACTTCTGTCAAAATACTGTTTGCTTTGTTAACTTCGAAGAAAGTATTTTTTCTAATATCAGTAATGGATAATTCACCCATGCTACTGGGTGCCTTTTGAGTTCTGCCAAATTTGGATGAGTCTACCACTTAAACATGCCACAACATCACAATTTTAAGTTAAAATTAATTAAATCACAAAACCAAATTTTGCCATAAATGTAAATCTCAGCTCTAAGTTGTACCAGCCTTTTTACAGCTTTTTTTACAGCTTTGACCTGCCTTTCCTTTAGGCAAAAAAAAAAAAAAAAAGAGCAAAAGAAGAAATGGTCTTCATTCCAGATTTTGCCTATAATTTCATAATGGTATCCTTATTCAGACATTGTAAATCATTAGTGTTCATTAAACTCACACTGTTGTGCATTGTCCTTTATTCCAGCTACCTGAGGTGGATTCTTTCACAAAATGTGGCGATTTAATTTTATAGAAATATGTCATTTCTCTGCAAATAATTATTAAACAATAATAGTCCTATTTTTTTTTCACTGAAATTAAATCTTTTTTTACGCTCAGAGTTAAGAAAACCCACTATAATTATAACTCTGCCATTTTAGTTAAATGGATATAGAACACCTACAGCTCCTCCCTGTAATTTTCACTGTCAGCACAGAAACTGCAGAGATTTGCCACATGTACTTAGAGGATATGAAAACTGCTGGAGATGTTTTGATCATGCCAGTTAATAATGGTGGAGTGCACATAAGATTCTCTGTACCTATACGTGAACATATGCTCCAAAAATCATAGAATTGTAGATTGTATGAAAAATCAGATGTACACTTGCTAGTGCTACCAACTCATTAATGTCTTGTAGTTGAGCACTCTATGCCTGTTATGCTCATATAGTCTGTAGTAATTTCTCTTGATTGTGATTTCCAGTAGCATTAAAAAAACCCAGGTATCCAAAATTTTTATAAAAAGTTTACCTGAGAAGTTAAGAGTTAGAGTAGTCAGGTTCTTAGATTCTGATGGAGAGAAATTGTAAAGGAAAGGAAAAAATAGAAAAAGGGCAAGTGATGAACTTATTCAGAGTCACTTTTCTGTGTTTTTTTTTTTCCCCTTCTCCTTTTCTGTTTTTCAACTAATTCATATGTCACTTTTTTCAACATTTATGAAACTATACAATAGGTTTTTTTATATAAAATTATACAGTGGTTTTTATATAAAATATGCAGAGCGCATACACATACTAGGAATATTTTACTCTACATCAATTTCAAATTAACTCTCCTTTATACTACATAATCAAGGCTCTGGGCTTTTTTGAAGAGTATTAAGAAACAAAGGTAACTGCTATCTGAGGGAGTAAACTTTTCAATAGACTGTTACTAGATCTACATAAAAAACATCCAGGAAAACAGAAAAATAATCTATTTTTCTTGTTATAATACCCCACAATTCTATTGTTTTATTCTTTTCTGCTGACCCCCCTTAGTGGATTCTATATTTAATAAAAGTAAATGACAAGAAACTAAAAAAAAAAAAAAGAAAAGAAGAACTGAAGGAAGGAATTGTCTCTGCTGAAATTATGAGATTATTTTTCATTTTTGCTCAGAGAAGCCAGTGTTTTATTTAAAAGTGACAGAATACAACTGTACAGTTGTCATTCATGAGGTGAAGTCAAAGCAGTATAAAGCAGACATTTTCTTCGGCATTGTGATTAAGTTCTATTGTCACACCTCTCTGAACACTTCCAAATTATCAGCCAAAATTATTCAGTGCACCCTGTCTTCTTCAACATATTTAGATTAAATGTTATTCTACCCATCCTCTTTATTTGAAACTTGCCATCTAATAACACTCCCTGTTTAATGTTAAATACTGAACAACAATTTCTACTCATGGTATTTTTATTTAAATGACTGATGCTACAAAGTTTTATCCACTAGCTTCATGATTACTTAATAGCCTTAATATCAGAAATATCAGGAAGAAATTCTACGCAAAGGATATCTGATGACTTCAGGAAGATTACAGTATTCAATACAGTACATATTTAATCTTACATGACTTTCCATCTAAAGAGCTGTTCTGGATATTTGTAGCTGATAAAGCTTACAACTGTCCTGGGTTCAGCAGTAGCAGTCAGTTTTTCTCCTTCTTAGTAACTGTTGCAGCACTGTGTTTTTGACTTTCGGCCTGGGAACAAAGCTGATAACACCGATGTTTAGACTTTGTGACTCTCATGCTCTGCCAGGGAGGAGGAGAAGCCGGGGGGAAGCAGGGACAGGACACCTGACCCAAATTGGCCATAGAGGTATTCCATACCATAGCACGTCATGCCGGGGGATGTAACTGGGAGCTACCCGGAAGGGCACGTCCTCTTTTCAGTCGGGCTCTCTTTCCCGGCAGGCGGTATCGTATTCTCTTCCCTTGTTATTTCCTTTATCATCATTATTATTGGTGGTAGCAGTAGTGATTTGTGTTATACCTGAGTTACTGGACTGTTTTTATCTCAACCCGTGGGAGTTACATTCTTTCGATTCTCCTCCCCATCCCTCTGGGGGGGTGGGGGGGGAAGTAGACTGCGTGGTTCTAATTTACAGCCAGGGCTTAAACCACGACAACAACTTAGGTTATTCAAGTAACCTTAGCGTTTGCATCTTGGGAATACATTCTTACTGTGCATAAAAGTATCTTGTGAGAAATACCTCATGTTACTACTGTAATAGGATTTGCTCATCATAAGTACAACATATTGTTGCTAAAATTCGTTAAAAAAATTACAGAAATGTTATCTAAGTTTAGGAAAATTTACCATATCACCCCAATTATGGTTTTTTTCTCCCAGAATATTCATATCAATTCCTTGGAATGTGTTTCGGTATGAAATTATTTACCATTTTAAAGGTTTTATTTCTTTGTTTGTTTAATGCATTTGAAACCATTTTTCTCTAAAATTCAATGTTCCTTTTCATAGGTAGGGTTGAACAAATGCATCTTAAGACCTCAATGAAGTAGTCTTCAGTGTACTGAATGAGTACACAGACATTTCTGGCATGCATATTCAAATATACTAATTTATAAGACAGATTCTATAAATACATATGTGGGTAATTTTAAAATCTGCTTCTCAGACAGGAAAACAATCATTTTAGTACGTGCAAAACCCAAATGCAGAAGAGGCACAAACATGGCTGCAATGAATTGATTTCAGAACTGGAATGCATATTCATCGACCTATTTTACAATATTCAGGCATCCTACCATCAGTTTTTACGTTGATGAGCTGTCAGTCCGTCTAAGATCTGTAATCACGAACACACTTATTTACATCTATGGTATCTCACGCAGTCTAGGTCTAAGACAGCTCCTGTATTTGCATATTTTCAACACTGAATTTAACAGTAACACATGGAGAAACACACTTCAATCAATGAGGCCCCAGTTTTCTTTAAACCCACAAACATTTCTGAATTACTGTAGTAGCATAGCTTGACTCTTTAACAGTCCACATTCAGAAAACCCCAAAGTTCACTGGCAAGTAACTGTCCTCCTTAGACCTTAGCATCTCTAGTAGCTTTACTACCTCATTTGAGCACCCAGAAAAGAAACAACAAAAACCAACCAACCAAAAACAACCCTTGCACAAAGTGAGGGACGAGACAGACATATAGGCTTAATAGGTAAATCTCTGGCCTCCTAACCCTTTTAGCATGAGATTATGAGAAAGATTAAGGCTGCCTATACTCTTTAATGTTTCAAAAGGGCAAGTAAGCTCAAAGCCTTAGTATCACATAGAAAAGGAAAGCAGCATCATAGAGAAAATACTCAGCAGTAAGTGGAGAGCCAGTGCCAACAGGTGTTTCAGAAGTAATTTCAATAGTTGAAAATAAGCCTGTGCCTTTCCTGAGCACATAATGTTCTCTCCTACATCCTCTTTCTCAAGATACATTTTGATTTGTCACTTAGATTAATCCTTAAAATCAGCTCTGCAGAATTAACATGAAACGCTTTGCTAACTCGAACTCCAAGCTAGCTCTTCTAAAATGCTGCACAGCATGGATGACCTGTTTCAGGTTGTTGACTGTAATTGTTTTGTGGTCCTAGCCAGCCTGGACTTAGAAGACATCAAAGCAGTCTTATTACGGTCCTCAGTAAGCGCAGGGACAGTGTCTAGCCTTGTGACAGGAAAGCAGTTACATTCATTCTGCAAAGCCACAGCATCCAGTCCCTAACATCTGTGCCAAGATAGGTAAATGAGCAAAAGCTAGCCAAATCAGTCCAATTAGTATTGGTCTAATTAAAACAAGCTGGATAAGTCCATGGTCAATCCTAGCAAAAGAAAAAAATCCAAACCTTAAAATTAATTTCTTCTTCTGATCTTCAGTAAAAGACCCAGACAGAATTTTATTAGATTTTCTCCTGTAATTAATAACTTGTCAGACTATTGGCAAGTTCAAGCCCAATTGAAATACTTTGCATGAGTGCTTCCCATGGTAGGGTGTCTGGATTCTCATTATTAACAATTACAACTGCATACTTACTACACAACGAACTCAGCAGATGTCAAAGAGTGAATAAATAGCTTCAGTGCATTTAGTATCACTAAACTTTCAAAAATTAAATACCCAGTAAAAAATGTACCAGGGAAAACAGCTGAATCATCAAACCAGCAATCCTTCAACATAGCAGAAACAAGATTTAGTATCAAATTTTTTGGATGCTGTTGTATAATGCACCTGCCTCCTTTTTTCTAAGCTTCTAAAGATCAAATGTTAATAAATAAAAGTGTCTAGCAATTTTAATGGCTTATCAGCTACTCTTGTTTCTTGTCCCAATAACTTCTGTAGCAAATATTCTTTAAATCTTATAAAACCTCCCAGGCAAACTACTTCAAGAGATACATTGTCTGAGCTTGAGGACAGGAAAACTGTGATCACATTATCTTCTACACTGTCTGAGCTTGAGGAAAAGAAACCTGTGATAACATTATCTCCATCATGACACAAGCCTGAAGCAAGATCATTGTCTTCTCACTCACACAGAAATAGCAAGTAGCTCAAGGGACAAGCTGCCAATACAGCTCAGGTTTAGGCCTGCTCACTATCTTATTCTTCACTTAAGTCTTATTAACTATGTATTAAAGAAACTATTCAAAAGGCTTCAACAGCTTGAGCTCTACTCGGAAGACTAATATACATAATCAGGAGTCATGTTTTCCTCAGGTCACGAGTCTTTGTTTTGGAGGAAGACAGCTCTGTTTTGGGTGGTTTGTTGCATTTGAAACTTGAAAAAACAAGTCACACAAGTTTTGGATAACAACAAATTTTGGAAAATTCACAAGGAGGAAGCATGTGATGAATCATTGCACAACATACAGTGTCCTAGCTCAAACAACTCAGAGAGCACCAGATGCCTCAGATTCAAGAGAAACACTAAAACCAAATATTTACTGAATGGTTGGGATTCATCTGTCAATACAGAAAGCTGAATAGCTAAAACTTTCATTTCAAGAGTCTTGCCCCCTCAAAACAGGTTTTTTTTTTTTCCAGGTTTGGAACTTCAGTAATGGTATTTCAAGTAGTTTCACTATCTTTCTCCTCCTTACAAAATCCTGAAATATCACAGAATCAATGAATCATAGAATGGGTTGGGTTGGAAGGGGTCTTAAAAATCATTTATTTCCAAACCCTCTGCCACAGGCAGTGACACCTTCCACAAGACCAGATTGCTCAAAGCCCCATCCAATCTGGTCTTGAACACTTCCAGGGATGGGGCATCCATAGCTTCTCTGAGCAACCTGTGCCAGTGTCTCACCTGCCTCACAGTAAAGAACTTCTTCCCAATATCTAATCTAAATCTACCCTCTTTCAGCTTAAAGCCATTCTTCCTTGTCCTATCACTACTTGCTCTTACAAAAAGTCTCTCTCCTAGTTCATTTCGGTACTGGAAGACTTCTAGAAGGTATACCCAGAGCCCTCTCCAGGCTCAACAAGCCAAACTCTCTCAGCCTGTCTTCACAGGAGAGGTGCTCCAGTCCTCTGATCATCTTCATGACCCACCTCTTGTCTTACTCCACAGGTCCAGGTCCTTCTTATGTTGCGGCCCCCAGAGTGCAATGCAGTACTCCAAGTGAAGTCTCATGAGGGTGGAGTACAGGGGCAGAATCATCTCCTTTGACGTCCTGGTCATGCTTTTGATACAGCCCAGTATATGGCTTGCTTTCTGGGCTGCGAGTGCACACTGCCAAGTCATGTTGAGCTTCTCATCAACCAACACAAGTCCTCCTCAAGCTGTTCTCAATTCAGTCTCCACCCAGCTTTTATTTGTGCTTGGGATTGCCTCATCTCAAGCACAGGACCTTGCACTTGGCCTTGTTGAACTTCACAAGGTTTTCACTAGCTCACCTCTCAAGCACATCAGGGTCTCTCTGGATGGCACCCTTCTCCTCCAGCGTGTTGACCACACAATACAGCTTGGTGTCATTGGCAGACTTCCTGAGGGTGTACTCAGTCCCACTGTCCATGTCATCAACAAAGATGTTAAACCATGCCAGTCCCAAAGACGATCCTTTGTCTTTTATAACAGCCCAGGAAAAACTCCAATGCAGGAGACAGAAGTGGTATATCTTGAGAATCATCAGAATCAGGATTCAACCTACCTAAAATGGAAATATTTGTTTACAAACTTGAAGCATGAATTTCCTTGAATTACAAGGACAGCACAGTCCAGAAGAAGTACTTTTCTCTAGAATAAATATATACCAGAGAACACTTACATAATAGTCTAGACTACTTGTTACTGGGAAGGTCACATTTTGAGTCAGATTCTCACCATCAAGGATAGTATTAATTCCAAGCATATTAACAGAAAGTACATTTTCTTTCTTCTTACAATGATAGAAATAAATATTAATAAAAAGACTTCCATTAAATATGTTACCATGATTTAACATTATGTATGCTTAAATTAAAATATTATTGATTTAAAAGTATGTGCTTGCACTTGCTAAAAGGAGAAACTATTCCAACCTTTTAATCCATAAAGATGATGCTGAACATCAATGCTGCAGCAGAGAAAAGGTGATTATGTTTTTAAAACTAATAAAGTGTGGCTTCAAGCAAATAAAAAAAAATCAGTTGATATTTATTATTTGTTTTCCAATGTACTGTATGTTCTACAGCCCTTTTTTCAAACTGCAGAGTATTTACACAGCCATCTGAAAATATATAAACATAATGGGAAAGATAAAAGAAAATAGTGACATTTTTCTTTCATGAAAGGATCTGTCTTGTGAACAATCTTAATTTTCCAATAGCAAATATTAAGAAAGAAGAAATACATACATAAAATCCCCACAAAGTTATTTTAATTAGAATGTACACCTGGCTCTTCATTGCATATGTACAACTAATGCAGTTTCAAAAGTTAAGCCCAGGCAGAACACTACTTTAAAGTTACAAAATAAAAAAAGACACCCGTGAAAATAACTATTTATATCAGTAGATGCTGCTTCTTGAGAGTACTTTTCTGTGACACATTCGTCCACAACTCAAGTCAATGGAAAGATTATTTTTTACTTCAGTGGTTTGGGCCTCAAAAGAAACAGACTTGTACAACGAAATATGTAGGAGTGTTTATAGCCCTTTCCAGATGACTACCCACATAGGACAGGGAAAAATACACTTTTCAGCTAATTAAATTCTGTTATGGGCCTTCTGTCACTATCTTGATTTGGAAGTGTCAAGAATTCAATATTTTAGTTCTATAGGCTTGAGTTACCATAAATATTAGATATTCTTGTGCAATTTAGTTTATGTGGCTCCTCAACCTAATACATAAAAGCAATAGCACTACCTCTACCACTTCAGCCACAAAGACCTGTGATCTGAGGTCCCAGTGCCTCAAATTCCTTGACATGTAATTTTTCTCCACTGCTATTTCTTTTGAAAAAGTTATGGATGTTTTGACCCACACCACTGTCCAGCTCTTGCAAAATAACCCTCTTACAGGGATAAAATAGGATAATTTGAGCTGAGCAGTTTTACTATCATGGCTAACAACACTTGGAAAGGAAACAGCTGTTGTCCAGTAGTCTCTCAGACTGTAAAATATATGTGCAATCTTGACTGAGTATACGATGTTCTTATAGTTTTACCAACTTAACAAGTATGTTCTGTAAGTGAATATTGGATCTGTAATTAAGTATTTATTCAGATTATCAGATGCTATTAATCCTTTTTTGGTTATGAGTCTCTCTTCACACAGTCTACTTACAAAAACAGATATGAGAATTAGACCAAGTTTGATGCCTTAGCAGCTGCATTATTGCAGCCTGCCTGTTCCTACCCAAAGCCAAAATTCATCTGAGGGAAAAGGTTTTTCAAAGAAATATGTGATGAATCTTTCTTTCTGTGCTCCTTCAATTAAATTTGTATTTTTTCCCTGATGTTTTTGCTCTTTTACATTTTTCAAAATTATATCACTATACAGCACATAAGCTGAGCACCCCACTATGCAGAGAGATCAGATCTTATAGAAATCCCTACAAATATGTCTGCATTCAGAAGTATTAATGCTTACTTTTAGATTCAGCATACATACAAGGGAAGTAGCTAAACTGCAGGATATCACATATGCTGACATAAGTGTAACTCGAATGTTACTAAAGGCTTAATCAGAAAAATTAAACAGAGAGTAGACTTTTTGTTTATGACTCCAAAAACTGGAGGAATTTAAAACTTCCTCACAATATTTTACAGGATGTTTTCATACTTGTAATGTAAAGAAGCTTTTCCAGAAAAAGCAGAACATACTGACAGAAGTAAAGGTCAAGGCTTGCTTCCATTCATCTTGAACACTGTGCCAAGTTCTCTCTATACCATAATTCATCAATAATCTAATTAACTTGTTTAAAATTATAATTAAGTTAGGCATACTTAAGGTCATGCAATTACAGGTTTGTGAAGAGAGTTTTACACCAACAAAGCAGCTGCAATCCAAATGACAAATCACACATTCTCCATTCCCAGACAGCTATTAATAATGTTTTCTTAATACCAAATTAAAAGGGGAGGTTGTTGCTTTGCAAGTACTGTCTATTCAGAAGTACTAAGAATCAGTACAGTTATTGACTCAGGATGAAGCTTCTTGATTAGAATGTGGAATCATCATCTCTCAGAAACATAAACACTGCCAGGAGACGTTGGGGTTACTATTTCCTGCTTTACTACTGAATTTGCAGAGATTCAGCGTGGGATTTTTTTCTTCTTCTGGCTAATCTTTGAATTTATCCATTTCTCATGATGTAAGAGTGCATAAATTCATTATATTATATGGTCTTAGAATCTGGTCCTCAAAAGAGGTAAAGAAAAAAGCTCCCAAGTATTCTAATAAAGAAATATAAATATCTTCCCAGCCACTGAGCTGGATAACTTCACCAGTGTATGACCCTTTATCCATGGTGAAGTACACTGCAGTTCCTAAAAGGGATGGAGATGAGTAGTGTGAAACTATTTTGCTTTATTATCTCTTTCGTCAGGCAAAATTCACAGCAGGCTGAGTCAGCTGAGCTGAGGCATGGCAAGACCAGAACAAGCAGGCTGTCTGACAGCAAGAGCACTGATGTCTCAAGAAACCCATGTTCATACAGGCTGCCTCAGAAATTAAAAGAACAGAAAGAATGAATAGGTTGATTGCGTTTTATTTGACACACTTTGTGTTCAATAAATAACACTGTAAAGGTTGACTGGATATGAAAGATACAGAAAAATTGTACCTGCAAGATCATCTTTACATAAAAAGAGAGATCTGGACCCTCTCACTTGTTAAGCAAGCAACTTGCACTAAATAAAGTTGACAAGTTAGAACTCAGACACTGTGTGAAGCAGACCCTGTTGCCTCTAAAGAATATGCTGTAACTTTCCAGCATATTAGCAAAGTAGAAAAAAGATATTTATTCTTTTTTCCCCCCTCAGAATTATTTCAGTAACGTGGCAATTTTCAGAGTTTGACCAAGAAGGAAAGGAAAGGCTGCCACTCACCCAATAAAGCTACCAGACTGGACACTACTCGCGTTGACAAAAAGTAAAACCACATGTACAATACACTGTCAAGAAGATAAATGCATAAATGAAAACTCAGCCTTAGTCTGTTTCCAAAACTTACACTGCTGGGTTATTTATCCCAGTTCTTCTATGGAACTATACTCTCTATACTTGTTGATTAATGATGTTACCAGTGCAGCCATTTGATTGTATCTCATCTGGAAATTTCCAGTCCTGTTCCAGAAATAGACTGACCACATGTGAATCACTAGTTCACACCACCAAAACATAAAAAAGACAGTGCTTGTTTTTGTTAAATTCTCTGGCTGTAAGCTGCTATTCAGGAATTATTTCATGATTCTGTGGATACCTTTGCCATCCCAGTTTAAGCCAAAATGCCCAGGAATCTAAGCCAGAAACTTCAAGAAATACCTTCAGATCAATATGCCATCCAGCTACAAGAGGCAATGCAAAGTGGTTTTGCTCTTTATTTCCAAGAAATCTTTATCTAGAACTCAAAGAGTTTGATAGCTAAAGCTATTTCTAGGTATGAAAAATTGAGGGAGAATCACCTTTCCAAGCTAATGTCTGAATACTAAGTCTTGGAAGGAAACAGATCCGTACTTCCTTTAAATTCACTATATTACTGATTAGCAAGTGTAATGTATGGCAGCAGCAAGACTGTTAAGCTCAATATTGCCTGATATGATTTCCAGCAAAATTGGATTCTGCCTGCTTACTTCTGTTTGACATGCATAGATTTTTTTTTTTTTTTTTTTCCCAAAGTATATCTAGCTGCTCTTTCTGTCCCATTCTTTGTCATTACGTCAGAACAAACAGGAGCATAGTCATTCTGGAGGAAAAGCCTAGATTCTTCCATGTAGGAAGTTTCCAGGGAAGATGAGAAGTATGCAGACTGAGGAGTCACCTTTGCACACATTTTTCAGAAGGTTAGTATTAAATCCACCATAAAATGATTTTCTGAAACACCCAGAGGAATCATCAACATTACCACAACCACAAGGAATTTCAAATTGTTTTCCTCAAAAATCTTACACAAGTGTAACATATAATGTAGAGATGGTTCAACCCCATGTCATGTGAGACACTTACAAAGGTAATAGCAGGCAATGTGAGATTTCTGCATCAAGAAACTGTAGGAAGAGAGAGGAACATGACCAACACCAAAAAATCAACCAACTACCAAAAAAACCAAACCGAAACTGAAACAAAACCACAACCCTCCCTTCATCTTGTTTCTACTGCTTTCCTCTAGCATTGCAGTGAACCCACCTTTGTGGTAAAGACCACCTACTGTTGGCAGTAGGTGCTGTTAAAGGACTCCAGCAGAGTAGGGACAGAAATCCACATGGAAAACTCAGAATCAGCAACAGCAGCAAGCTTAGCAGCCTTGGCTCTAATAGGAAACATAGCAGTTCTGGCGTGCCTGGTAGATCTTCCAGGGCCACATCCAGCTTGAAAAAAATCCCTAAATTGCTTCCAAAACAGCTGCAAAATGCTAACTTCTTTTGTAAGTTGACTTTCCCCATGTGCACTTGGGAAATGGAAATTAATATGAACAAATCAAAATAACAATTGACATACTATTTTCTATCCCTTATGTCAAATTTATGTATTTTTTGTTTCTTTCACCTGTAATTTGTCTTCCATCTTTCTATTATTTCCTTTATTTTTTCCCTTTACCTGACATTTGTCTTTCTGTTTTCTGTTATGTTATTATAAAATGTATCGTATTACTAGAAGGTATATTCTAAGTCTGGAAAGGAGATATTTGTCTTTTTTTCAACAACTCTATATAAACTTGGTATATATGTTTATAAAACGCCTTTGCATATCATTATATAAAAAGTAACTACGTGTTTCCATAGTTTAAAGATCACTTCTTTATGCATTTATTCAGCATTCAGTAAAATAAAATAAAGAAATGTAAAAGTCTTTGATAGTAAAAAAAAAGGTCCTATTACAGACGTATTTTTTCCTTCTTCTAAGACTGCATATTTCTCTCCAGGATTCCCAAATATAAAACATGTATTCATGCATGGCAAAGTTTACCCAGAAATGCATAATCCTGCAAAATGTTGCATAAGCAGTCTAAATGTAAATGGTGTGTATATCATCTGCACATCTGTGTGAGACAGACTTCATAATTACTGGAGTTTTACCTCTCAGCTGTTAAGACACCTACACCTTGCCTCACACTGCAGGAAGTATTTAAAAAAAACCAAAAGACTTCTTCCAAGGGAAGGTTTATTCAGTATATTCACAGAATTCTAAGGGACAAACAAGTTTTCACATAAAAAAAACCCAAGAAACACTACCTATCTTTTCTTAGTTTGGATTCATGGGTCACACATGCTACAGAATTAAAAGCAAAGAATCACATCTCTTTCTTACAAAAAATATCCAAAAGCCAGCAGCACAGGAATACTTGAATCAGAATGTTTATTCTCACTGTTTTTTTTTTCATAAGCACTAATAATTTGGCTACCCATCATCCCCAAGGGATCATTTAACACCAATAAAAAACACGTTATCCAAATGCAAGAGATAAAAGACAGCCAATTATGTTTAACAGCAAAACTCCAGGCTAATGTTCCCAAATGGATGATTACTCAAAGAGCAATAAGTTATTTGTGATGTTTTACAGAAAGAATAACAGTATTGCTTTTTTTTTTTAACTTTTATATCAATCTTTCCCTCTAGTGTTATCAAATTAATGCATAGTTTTAACTCTGTATCTGTTGGCTTATAAAACTAGTAGAGGATATTAAAGGCAAATTCCCTAATTTTTTTATTTATTTTCACTATTAATACTATGAGTATTACTCATTCAAATGAACTGAATATCCATTACATATGATTGTTTCCTTTCCTTCCCCATCCCTTCTCCCCAGTCCCATGGTCCCATGGAGTCTCAGCTATTAAACTACTCATCTTCAAACATATGACAAAAGGATGCCACCAACATACATTGTTAACCAGTTCAGCTCTAGAAATCCAGAAATATGGAAATGTTTTTAACTCTAGTATACATTTTCAAAAGACAAGGAAGAAACAGGACCAGCTCAAGGTTAAACCTTGGTTCACACCAGGACTGGAAATGTAAGAGTGGAAATATCACAGAAAAACCCACAATGTTTAATTCTGTACTGACAAGTAAGCAGGAACTGTAGTTTACTTTTATTGATTTATAGACCTTATGAATTCAGAAGACTTGGAGCAAAAATAGCTCATCTACTGTGAAAGAACACCACATTCAGAGGAAGAGAACTTATTTTCTTTCCTAATTAATATTATTATTATATGTCAACTCTGAAGTTGGTCACCTTTGAGCAGGTCACATTTTCTCACCAAAAAAACCCGATTAATATCATCTCACTAGTTCTCCATATTTCAAAGTGAATTTTGAGGTCTGTTTAAAGCATCACTTCCTCTCTGTAGAATGCAACAAAAGTAAGAGTGGATCAAGAAGCACTTGATTTCTGTATTTACATGAATATTGCTGCTATGTTTCTTTAATTACTCTTTAGAAATAGCAGCGGTCACGTAATTCATCCAGCACATGACTGATGGGGGTAGGACTGCTTTAAGCCTTGATGGATTATGAACCAAACCATCAGTAGCAATTAAATTTATATAGAGGAACTGAGAGGAAAGAGATCATGCAAAGAAACAGAAAAAAATACTATGGAAATGTAGAGTCATCAAAAGACACATCTACCTTAACCATGAAGTAGCTCATTTTACAGTCTAAATGTTTCTCTTTCTGATCACAATCATGAAAAACTGATTTGTAACCGATTGCAAACACTTATTGCCTTTAGCCCTGTGAGTAAACATTACGCTAACCTGATAAATGACAAAATGTCCTTGCTGAAATTTACTTAAGCAAATAGGAAGCACTTAAGTTTAAGCACTATGTGCTGCCACTACATAGGTAGTTTTTGTGTAGTTTATGGGTATGGGTATTACAGACACTTTCTGAATAAAGTACTTCACAGGAACAACTCTGTCAAAACAACATCAGCTTCCAGAGCAGCAGGTTAGCTCCCAGGAATAGACTATTGCACATCAGAAAGTTAACTCTGGGTTATATTTTGCTGTCAGCACACCCAACCACACACCTACAAACATGGGCCTTATCACTAGACAGATTAGGAGTAGACTAGCATCACAATCTCAGTCTGCAACAATCACACTGGATACCAAAGTGAGTTCAAGATGTAAGGGCTGTTAAACAAGCCATTTTTGGGGAAACTCTGACTCCGAGGAGGCACCTACAGGTCAGAATGAACCAGCATTTTTTAAGATCTTTTTAACCGATAATGTACTTGATATTCATGTAGGTCATTTGAGTTCTAGCTCTTAAATGTATTCTTAACAAACTATTACCTTTTATTTTGTTATCATAACTTCTGGGAAGTACTCAAGGCACCTGAAACTAAAATGGTTGTAAAATTGTTCTTATCATCATTATCTGAGCCAAAGGGAAAAGCAGTGGGATTTATATGATATAAATCATATCTGCTTTATACACCCTATGCGTTTTTGCTCCATCAAGACCTTCCCTGGAAGTTATGGCACAGAACCATGTCCTCCCTGATCTTTTATACCTGCAAGCAGTACAAAACCAAATGCACTTTCACTGGATGTCCAGCTTTCTTTAATCCACAGACAGCGCCTTTGGGGGACCTTTACAGAATGAGTACGTGACTTTCAGAATTAAACACTGGCACCTGAGCAGACCGGAATCCAGATGGTTTGATCTCATTCCTGGCCATACTGCCACCTGCTATCTACATTCCTCATCAGAACATGTATATCCCATATTCACAAATACATGATGACGTATTTAAATGAGGCTGTTTTTCTGTCTAAGCATTTGGCAGCAGGTCCTCCTGTTTTTGTCATCATATGTCAGATAAAGCTATTATCACATTTGAGGATTCCTGAGGCTTTCATTGAACTTACACATGCAATAAGAATGTTTGAGTATAACTTCCTAACTCTATTTGTCTTCTACTGGTTTGGAAAATATACAGTCCTGTGCAATTGTAACTCCCTTCTCCTTACCCAGGGAAGAGCTGTCATCGCTATGACATTGCTCAACCTCAAACCTTTACCAAGCATGCAAGAGTTCAACAGGTAATTGCAACCACACAGATGCCCAGATCACCCTATGCACTATCCATTGATCTATGACCAGCTCTCTAACCCTGGAGTAAAGCTGAAGGTATGGGTGGCCCCAACACACCTGAGATATGTGGGACTCAGTGTCAGAGGGTTGCCTTGGCCTAGCTCCTTCTTGCCTACAATGTGGGCCTTGGCCATGGCATTGAAAACTCAGGCTCTTTCTCCAAATCTGCAGGGTCTCACACATTTCTGAGCTTTTACTGATGTTCCCATCATGTTTAGTGAGGCTAAAAATAACTTCTAAAATAAAATACATGAGCGTCTCAGCTGTATATAAACCATACTTATCTTAGTAGCTATAGAAATAAAATTGGAAACATGAACTCCAGTTGCTCAAAACACAAAGTTAACATTACTTGAAAATTCATGTTGACTAAGTAAATCACCTGCAGTAGGAACCATCTGGGTTTTGCTTTTCTTTCTGGTGGAGGCATTAAGACAGAGGGCTGAAGGAGGACTGACTTCTAGTTTCTCTTAATATTTTGAATTAGAGATGAATAATGCATACAATCACATGCAAGCAACATGTTCAAATCTCTGGCTTCACTCTTACATCTCTGAAAATGCCTTTTCTTTTCCTGCCCTGACCTGCTATGTAATGTCAATTAAATAATCAGACTCTTCTGGCCAGAAGAGCATGTAAGCATACAGTACCAATCAATATCCTTATTATATTTTAAACAGCAAAGGCCAGGGACCTTTTACTTTTTCTAACCATTGTGCCTCTTCTTTTAAGCATACCTTCATTACAGTCAAAATATACTGTCTTCACACAATTCTCTTGTGTCATCTCTACATCACAAGTAGCCCACTTGATCATATTAAACAAAGTTTTTGGAAGAGGTTATATAAAAGATAATGCAGGCATAATTTTATTTTTCTCAGTGTGGATTTTAAAGCAATCAGCCTTGCAATAAACAAGAGACTCTCTTGATAGGATCAGTCAGTGTTTGTCAGGCATATTTCCTTAAAAAGAGTTGACTTGATATTAATAGCAATCTGTCGTTCTCCCTATCAATCAGGAATTGCAATCAGCCACAAACACACCCTCTAGTTCTCCTTCAATCAGGGAAATAGTGCAGAAAGTCAATTGCAAGTATTTAATAAATTCTTCAAGGGAAAAATCCATTAGAAACTGTTGGGACCATCGTGTGATACCTTAATTTAAAACAGGACTTTTTCTGTGAGCAGCTTTATCATTTTTCAGGGTTATCAAGCACTGGAACAGGCTGCCCAGGGAAGTGGTTGAGTCACCATCCCTGGAGGTATTTAAAAGGTGTCTAGACATGGCTCTTAGGGACATTGTTTAGTGAAGGACTTGGCAGTTAGATTAATGGTTGGACTTAAAGGTCTTTTCCAACCTAAATGATTCTATGATTTTCTGTGGGTCTTCATAAGATGCAGAGTACTAAGAGCCTTAAAATCTAGGGCTGTGTGCTTTGGGAAGGTTTTAGTTCACAGTTACTCAGAAAAAAAGAATAAGCGTTGAAAATGTTACTATTTAGCGCTAATGAAAATGTGCCTCTTTTTTTTTTTTTAAGTGCTTTCTGGGAATGGAAGGGTAGGTTACCTGTTAGCTTTTCCCAAACAACCTCTGCAACAAAGCACCAGAGCAGATTCTCCATTTCCCAGCAGTGAGGTGTCATTAAAAAAACACTGTGCAACTAGAAAGCATTTTTTTTAGAGAGCTTAAGACATTAGCAAAACAGATTGTTTCTCCCAATGGTATGTTTAAACAAGCAAGGTACTTTTAAAGTGTTACTGTACAGAACAGAATTTCACTTATGCATGTGTTTGTGATGCCAAATACAAGCTTCTGAAATGCCTTTCAAATTATTGTTCATTATCAAGGAGAGACTTTGTCAGCTATTACTAAGCTTACAGTCTTGCTACCAGATGCTTTAATTCCCCTATGGGAAATTTCATTCAGGGACAGAAAAATCACAGCAGATAGAAAATCATATGAAACTTTCAGCAGTTCTTTAGAATCATAGAATTGTTTAGGTTGGAAAAGACCTTTAGATCATTGAGTCCAATCATTAACCTAATTGCCAAGTCCATCACTCAACCATGTCCCTAAGTGTCACATCTACACATCTTTCAAATATTTCCAGGGATAGTGACTCAAGCCCGATGGTGACTCAAGCCCAATGGTGACCAGCAGTGTGCTCTGGTGCTATTTGGGAATATCATTCTTAAGTAGATTCATTTTATTAGTGACATCAGAACAGGCAGTTTAGTATTCAGGCTAAAGGAAATGTTCTTTGGGGACCTTGGAGGCAAGAGTAGGAGTATCGAACTCTGAAACTGTAAAAAACTGAGTCTGAATAAACCACAGACCACTAGTTTTACAGGCAATGTAGAAGACAGTTTACAAAATACGTGTGTGTAAATGTGTATGCGAGTGTGTGTGTATATGTGTATGTGAGTGTGTGTGTACATGTGTATGTGAGTGTGTGTGTAAGTGTCTAAATAGAAGAATTTGAAGCTAAGTATTTATACTACTATGAATGCTGTCATATAGTTTCTCCTGTTTACTACAAAAATAAAAACCTCTTCCTGTCAGATGTGTACCATGTATAAATTGTATACTTATACTGTATTATCCTATAGTTGGTATTTCTAGAAACTACCAGTGATCTTCCTACATGTTATAATGTCTCTTTCAAGTACAAGTTAAATAAATATTCCAGAAGAGATTTGGGGTTTGAGGGTTGTTTATTTTTCAAGAACTTTTGACTGAAAAGATAAAAAAGGCACCACAGAATTGTTATTACAGAATTGAAATACAATTAAAAGTGCAAGAACTAAAACCCAGGAAGAAATTTTCATCTGAACTATAAGACCCAAGTAAAGTAGATTATGTGCACCTTTTAATACCAAATACTAAATCTCAGAGTTGTCAAACTAATAACTGGTTTGATACCATAGTAACTAACTGACTTTCTAAATTATTATTCTATTTTGCAAGAAATGTAAGTCTCACACTTCAGTTATCAATGGAAAATTATTTCAGCCTATCTTTTGGCCGGAACATATAGTATGCCCTTTATTATGTATATCCTTCTGCCTTACACACTAATAATAGTATCCTGCAAACTTAAGTTAACAATGAAGTTGCTCTGATATGCGATAATGGGCATATTATTTTGAAAAAAACTATATAAAAATGCAATAATTTAAAAGATTAGTTTACAGGAATCATACCAGATGACTTACTCTTCTTAACTGGTCTAGTGTTTTAGGAAGGCATTAAGCTATTCTGCACTGTATTATTTGTCTTTCAAGTGTATTTGTCATCTGCTGGGCAGCTAAGAAGAAAATGTTTCTGTCTCTGCTCTCCTTGGATCAGTGTATCACAAAATTCATAAGTATTAACAGTCACATGCATTTAAATATTAACTTTTTTTTTACTTCATTTTGAGACACAGCATTTGAATCAGGACATAACAGAACCATAAGGACATGTACCTTAGGCCTAAACTGGGAAAGTACCTGTAGCCGCTTAAACTGTCACCAAAATGCTCCATCTTGATGACAGAAATAGCCAACAATGACATTTTGTAATACTCTGCTGCAAGAAAGTTTTATTCTGTTGTTTTTTTCTGAAAGTTTTTTTTTCATGGTAAGTTGAAAAAAATTTCATGAAAGTTTTTTTTTTTTTCTGAAAGTTTTATTCCGTTAACTCTGTTGTTCTCAGGCAGTTAATGCCAGCTTGTGCAACTAAGCAATAGAGATAAGCCACAGGCATGTCAAGGCGATAGTAACGTATTCAGCAAAACCTGAACCCAGAGCAATCTTTGTTAGTCCTTTTTATCTGTATTTTCCTGAGCATTCCTTTGAAAATTGTCATATTTACTCGTTTTTTAAAAGATCATGTATTCATTTTTTTTTTTTAATATTTCCCATAGTAAATGTGGTGTTCTTGAAGGACATTTTCAAAAGACATAAAAAATAAAACATGGTGATTGAAGTAAGAATCAAAGCCAGTGAAGTCCGGTAAAATAGGATCTACATTTAATTAAATTGGATTTCTCATTCGGGAAGGGAATGATAAATAGCATTATTGTATTTTACAATGCTTTAAATCATGATACATTCACATATTTATGTTGTTATCAAGTATGTCTAGACATGGCTTCAATGAAGTTCTCTGTTCTACCCTTTTAATTAGGGCTTTCTGCTCTGCTTTTTCTAACAGCTCTGGCAAGAGTAATTTGCTATAATGAAAATCAAACATACACGTAAAAGTGCAATTAGAAATTCAACATCTTTGTGGGAATACAGTCTTCCTATTTGATAATAATGGAACTGAGTTTGACTTACTGCTTGTAATTTCTGCTAGAGGGATCAAATTAGTAATTTACTGGAAAAGTTACCAGACATGCCAAGAAACAATGACTCCTTTTCTCTGGAGCTAGTATCGTAAAGACTAAGCTAACCCAAAACAGCCCATATTTTTAACACTGGACAAGCATCTACGCATGCATCAAAACTAAAATAAAAAATTAAACCCAATCCAAATAAAACATTAACTTTTTATCAAATCCATACCTTTCATAATTTTACAAAAACATGTATTTTATCTTATACGCAACTTCTTCATACTAAAGATTTACAGCTGTCCATTGTTTTTTTCATCCTATTTCTATGTGTGCATGGTTTAGCTTTTTGTTTTTCCTTCCAAACCCCAGAACAATCTTAGAATGGCCTAAACAAGTCTGCATCACCTTCATGCTCCATCCTCATTGACTCAGACAGCCAATCTCAAACTGAAACTTTGGACAAACAAAACAGAATCTCACCTTTCAGATGGAGACTGATCCTCTTGCGCAATAAACCTTGTGTCAAGCAACGCTTTCCAGACTGTTAGCATCAGGAATATTTATAAGAAAAGGACTCCTTGAAAGGAAACAAACTTTGATTCCTTGCCTTTAAAGCCCGAGTCTTTTCAGATGAAGTTACTATAGAGGAACATTCTAAAAAAATCATGGTTTGTAGGAGAACTTGATAAATTCAAATCGCTCGGGTAAAAATAAACCACATTTTAAGACAATAGAGGATTTTTCCTGTGGTAAGAGGAAAACTGGAAGTTAAAATAAGCTTGGGTTACCAAATTTATGCAGAGAAGCTGTGTGCAGGTTTGCTGCACAGTGGATGCATCCTCTGAGTACTCACCTACCCCTGATGTTCAATCAATGCCAAGAAGCAGATCACTTCAGGACGATTCTCGTAAAAGGACCACATGAGGGTGATTCTACCATGAAATATTATTCTCCAAGGCTATCTCAACCATCTTGCTACAATTCCTCCTTTAAAAGGAGAAATTGCAAGACCAAATATATCAGCAATTTTCTACCAGATATTTTAAGCCCTGAACAAAGAAGATGAACATCCATATGGTGGCTAACAATTTAAAAAGGGACTGACAGTCTAGAGTGGGACAGTATGGACCCAGTTTAAGCATCTGAAAATAGTGTGTGTATGTAGAGACAACAGAAAGTGATGGGGACAAAAATGAGAAGGGTGATCTTCCCTCTGAAACTGAAAGCAGCTGACTGCAATGAAGTTATTTGGTATATGGACTCTAATGGAAGCTCAGATGTATCCACCATATAGAAAATTTTTATGAATTTTTATGTCAATTCAGCACCTCAAATGGAATCATGCTCACACCACCTCTTCCTCTGCACATCTTCTGTCATTGACAAAATAGAAAATATGCTTATAAACATAAAAATTTAGAAAATTTCCCCATATTTTAACTTTTATGTATATCTCTGTGTGTGTGCATGTACATACACCTCTATAAAGCAATCTTAAAGGAAAGAATAGGTTTAGGTAAATTTATTTCATAAGCAATGTACAGCCTTCTTATTTCCTTGTCTTTTCCTCATGAGAAATGTTGCAATTTCAATGGTAACTAGAACATAATGGATGTGTTGCATATAAAAAGGCACATGTCCTCATTTAGCTGGCTTTCAAGCTACAGAACCTTAATTTTTAACTCTAGGGCAGCTGTCTATAAAGCATATCAGTATGTTTCTGCCAAAAACCTCAAATTTTCTATCCAAGTTTCTTATGACTGAGGAAGATAGGAGCAGAAGCTCTGTTCTAGCAGCTTAAACCACTCACTTTTCTTGATGAGTTGAGCTTGGTGGCAATAACTTTAAGCTCTAACAGTTCGTTAGGAACAGGCAGTTAGATGCAGAAAATAGTTGTGTATACTATACAACTGTTGTGCTGTTGTTTACATATGGTTTTATGTCATCCAAATCTTTACATTTCTGTATTACTGCTGAGACCATGCATGGAATTGATCAAAATATGAAAAAGGTTCATATAAAATTTCAGCGTTTCTAGGCATTTCAGTTTGGGGCCTGAGAAGTTTTTAAGTCAAGAAAAAAAGACACTTAAGGGGAGAGTGTTATTGGGATGAAGCCTACCCAAAAGCAATGCTCATATAAATAAAACCTCCTCTACATCTGTCCAGGTCTAACTCATCTGCTCATTCTGGTATGTGCTGGTAAAACAAGAAACATTCAAGCAATTACTATGGGAAGGCTTTCCCAAAATCTCTGTACTGTATCTGCCCTTGTTTAATGGTTTAACTACGCATGACAAAGAAATAAAGACATGCAGACAATTTTACATGCTTATAGCATATCTGATGATTATAACAGCTAACTGGTTTTATGCTATGGCAGTTATGGAAAACCCAAGATTTGCTTGGGGTGACCAACAAGGTCATGGGTCACTTAAGCCAACAACCTAGGTTGGAAAGCAGCAATTGGTGTAAATAATAGCCCCTTGGGAATTTAGATGTCCAACAGGAAGCAGAAGGCTGAGCCAAATCCATCATGGATAAAGGCCTGGGCACCAGCCAGGAGGCAGATTTATTAACCATCTGGAGCAAGTGTCCTCTTTCCCCAAGGCCATGCTGCTGGTCACTACTACCACTGTGCTGGAGGCATTCGATGGTGTGTATTGTCTGGGGATGCAGAACAGAAATCACTATCCAGTTTGTAAATTACTAATAGATTTTAGGTTACTGAGTGGTACGGTTCTGCTCTTTTGGCTGCTTCAGCCCTAAATTCTCCCACTGCTGAACCAGACCTCCGTATCTGGCTTGCCCTCTCTTTATAGTATTAGAACATTTACATCTTGATTCAACACAAATTATTAACAATCATAATACTGACAGTGATTAAATATTTCATGTTTGTGTTCTATTAAGATACTGGTCTGGTATCAGTATTCTATGTTCAAAACCCAAGCTTCACTCCCTTCCTCAGTCCAAATCATAGTATTTATAGCATGATGCAAGACAGGAGATTAGATAAATTTGCAAGGAGAGAATATGCATAGTATAATTATAAAGTGAAATGGATTTAAAGGTGTGTAAAATACACTGGGAAAAATCAGTTTTAATAATACATATACTTTTCTTACTGGTTTGTTATTTATAATTCACATGGGTTGATTATTATTCTGCTGCCTCTGAGAAGGCAATATAGAGGCTCTGAACTGAAAGAGGAGAAGGTGAAGACAAACTTCTCTGTAAAGTTATTTGACTTTTCCAAACTTTGCAGGTTATATAACTGCAGACTGATTGCATGGCAGTTTTATTTCTTCATTTATCTGGCTTTCTGTTAAAAAAAAAAAAAGCTAAAGTGTATCAATATACATGAATAAGTCAGAGCTGATAAAGTCTACATATTCCCAAATACAACAAAATACATATTTTCCATGTGTATTCCATTAAAATGTGCAACTGGGAGGCCAATTATATTACAAATTTCTTTTGAATAAACTATTCCATACTTTTAGGCAATCGTGATTTTTTAAGGACATCTCAGCAAACAGATTGCTTGGTTAAGTAATCTCAAAGCTTATACTGTCCTCCTTGAAAGCTTATTTCAGTAAGATTATAAAAAAAAAATAAATTTCAAGGACTAAAGAAGTTCAAAGATTCAAAGAGTGGTCTGCATTTGAAGGGGCCTTCAGGTATTATTTAATCCAATTACCCCTGTCATGGGCAGGGCCACCTTCCACTAGACCAGGATGCTCAAAATGTCTTCTGAAGTTTATAGCCATCAAATGCAATGCTCCAGTCATGTGATTTATCCCATGACATTAAAGAGATCACAGCTTTCTAGCTGAAAGGTGGCTTCCAATTCCTCCTGCTTTTTATCCATGCTGCATGCAGTGGTAAAGATGCATTTCAGCTGAGCTATGAAAAATTTCACCTTTTAGAGCATGACCTAATTTCTTTAAGACATTTCACAGGTTTCTCCCTTTTGGTTCCTAATGCATGAGCATCCCCTGGCTTTTCTGTTTTGTAAAGCAAAATCTGTAAAGCAGATCCATGGGGTGATCTGTAGTGAGAGTTGTCATGCACGATCCCTGACTGTCCAGTACCTTCCGTCCAAACACAGTAAGAGGAATCAGTCATCTGGTCAGTTCCCTATAAAGAGTTGAAGACCTAGCAGGCTGAGAATCAAAGGAAGTCACTACACAGCAATGCGGAAAGGTATAAAGTTTTGTTCCTGACAGAATAAACATGATAGCCAAGGCACAGCATCAGTAGAGAAGCTTAGCAACCCAAAAGGGAGCAGTAAGGCAACCACCTAAAGGACTGCAGCTAGAATATATACATTTTTAGTTAGTTAATTTGCATAAGCCCTATTTCCTTCTACTGTTTCATACTCTTTGAGCTGGATGAAATAAGTATTATATCAGGCTGCAAGGAACGTATGTTGGTGGTGCATCTTTGTGCTGTAACTTTTCAGAAGCAGACACCAATAACTATTCACACATCTTTTTAACAATGTAGTAATGCCAGGTCACAATCAAGTTCAGCACTCCACTGTCTAAATGCATGGTAACAGGTAGTTGACCATACAGAGTATGGGTTGTCAAAGTTAAAGACAGAAATGGGTGCCTCTGTCTTGCATATGTTTAAGGTTACAATGCAAGTAAGCTAGGAATTTAATCCAGTTCCCAAATTCATGAATCCCAAGCAAGCTCTTTAAGTCCTGCAAAATTAAACTTTCCTGTGTCTATGCAGACATCTGAGTAGATAATTAGAAAGAGGAAGAACAGAATTTAACAGCTTCTTCAGATATTTTTAAAGTTCACCTTCTTTATCCCAGACAATTTAGAAAAGTAGTAACTCAATATGTAATTGGTAGGTTGTGCCATTCAAATCACATCTACATTGTATTTTACAGCAAGTAGGGTTAGTTATTCTAAGAAAAAAAAAAAAACAAAACTAAAATATTTTAAGTACTTCTGCTGATATATTCAGAAAGAAGATGCATTCCATACTGAAAAGATGCACTCAGATTTGCATATAGATGTTTCAACTCCCTTTCCTCCCGGCACCACATGCCGTGCATGCACAATATTGAAATTTAACAGTAATATGCCAAAGCATTACATTCCTCAGTAATTCCTTTGCAACAGTGAGATTTGTCTACTTACTTCTTTGGCATAAATCTCTGGCATTAACATTTGTTATAACAAAAGAAGCAGCAAGAAAAGAGACAGTTTGAGCCTCTAAATATCATGCGTTTCCAATATGGAGTGAACTTATTTCTAAATCATTAGAACTGACACGGTGTGTAGGATCTGAAGGATGTGTTTGCAAATGATATTCTCTGAAAGTTGAATTTGTAATAAAAGTTATTTATGAACTTGCCACAGCAGAACAGCTCTTACAGTAGCATGAACTGTAGTCTCAATCAAAAAATTTCATTGATACAGTTCTTCAAAAGAAGCATCTCTAATGTAAATGCCTTTGTCAGCATGGAGGGTGGGAAGGAAGAAACATGACAAACAGGAGCTTTCAATTACCACAACCCTCAAGAAAAATGTGAAATGCAGCAGGGTTTCTACACACACAGTAAACAAGAAGAAACCAAGAGTCAAGCATCTAAATACCATTAATTCTGCATATCTAGCTGCAATAGAGTAATTCTAAAATAAAAGATGGGTGGAAAGCATAAATTTAGGGTCAGAAAAAATAGATATATTAACACTTTAGTTTATTACTTATTCTAAAACCTACAGAAACATATAGGCAAGAATTCATTGCCAATTTGCATCAGATGTGACAAAGGTTATTGCATTAGACTTTCATTTTATCATCCACCCATTGATTTCTTGTGATTGCTATGCCGTTCAGTTTAGTGGGACCCTATCCCACTTTTTCATTTCTGAAATAACTTCCAAAGGCATCACCATTCAGTACTGATATTGTAATTTTGCTTAGTTCAGGGTAGTAGAAGTTTTCTAAAGTGCATCCTAAGTAACATTTACCTGCAAGAAATTCAAAGGCAACTTTCTTACTGATTTTCACTTGAAAAATTAGCACAAGAATTCCACATTAAAACTTCATGCAATGAGAACTGTAGGAAGTTACTGCCTACTTTTGTTTATAGCTTAACATTACCAAATCTGTCAGAAACCTAATTAATCACAGACACAGGATTAAACCTCTCCTCCTTCTAGCTTCAACTCAGGGGACTTCAATTTCTGCAAGCCAAAACCATTCTGTTAGTCTAATGACAGCTCTGATTATTCTGAGCAACTCCAAGTATTTTTCAGGAGGGAAGAAAGTAGGGAGATTCTCTCTCCCAAAATGCAAATAGTTTTCTTTTATTAATACGGTTTGATTTGCAAAGGTTTGTGACTCCCTGGTTCTGATTCTCAGTTTAAAAGCCCAATGATCAAAGAACATTAGCATAAGCAAAGCCAGAAAGCAGGTTGATATCTGCTAGCAGAGGGGCCCCAGAGGAGCTATTTAATCATCTCCAGAAAAAGGAAGAAAGTACTGAGCTCCATTTTCTCTAAACATCCATGAGATTATCCTATCATTCATGGAAGTGTAGTAATACTAGCTACAGTATAATGAGTAAGTTTTTGTGTTGCATTATGACAACAGCGAGTTAATTTTTACTTTCTTATCAGTTGGAATATAGTACATAGGCAGACGTAATGTTGTATTTGTGATCGTCAGCTAAAATAAACTGAAGGCATAGAGCAAGTGACGTGAGAAACAACTGTGCATCACTACAGACAGGCAAGTGCAATCTAGTTGACTCTTTTCTATTTGTGACCTTGCAGGGACAATATGCAGGATTAGATTAAATCTTTTTTCCATTCTGTGCTCGTGTGTAAAATTCATATTGTGATCCCTAAACTTAGTATGACATCCTTATGTGAAGGGAAGTAAAACCAGTAAGTGGAAGTTATTGGGTTTATCTTCAGGTATTTCTTCAGATTAAACTGACCTTCTCACAATGTGAATGTCAGAGCTGCATTCCTTTTCCAATAATCTCTTGCCAGGAAGTGTTCTTATTCACCCTTGCTTATATTAAAAAAAAAATCCAATTTTTTTCCTCTCACTATTTGTTCTTTTTTCCTCCTCCTCTTTTTGCTATTATTGTATTGATTTACTGGGAACTTAATGGGATTTCTGTATCTATCTTCTTTCTACTTAACACATTATTAGCTTCATCATCAACTTTTTCATTTTCTGTTAGTCCTCAGGTAGCAGATCACAGGCAGCTCACATTTTTACTTTCATTGAATACCTGCTTGAATGCAATCATAGGTTTTTACAACAGAGATTTCCCAGAATCTGTTTGGCCAGATGTGCTTGATTGAAGAAGTTTCACTTTCATCATGTGATTTTTATATCCTTTGTGCAAATCCAATAACATAACTAATACAATCACCTGCCCAAACCAATAACACTTTCCCAAAGGCCCATTTCTAAATGACAGTTTGCAGGACTACCAACTGTGAGTTTCCTCACCTGCTAAAGAATACTCCTCTGCTAAAACATCTGCAGGAATCCTGAAGGAAGGATCCAGCTTGTGGAAGGATCAGGCTGTACCCTGCTCACCTATCAATGGGAGACTCTGCCTGCAGAACAGGTGATAGCTTCTCTTTCAATTTCACAGCAGTGCCCCCAGCCAGTGTCCCTGGTGGGCCCATCCCATGGCTTCCAATCCCTGACACCCATTTACAGACTGAAATTGTGCCTTTTTTGCCATCAAAAATATCTTCACATCAGTCTTCTTGTTATCATCATTACTCCATCTTGGCGTATGCTATTCATCAGGAATTAAAACAACCTGCGAGAAATCAGTTTACTGCAAGATACAGTCTATTCCATCCAAAGTCTGCTCTGCATACATCTTGCCTATTATTTTATGTAGGCCAAGAAAAGAGAGTGTTAAATTTTGTGTCTCTTACGAGCTTTGATTCTTTCAAGATTTCAGTGTTGCCCCACCAGAAGGGAAAAAAAAAAAAGGCAATTTTAAACATTGCTCTCTGAAAAAAAACCTATGTAAGACAGGCAAATGAAAATAGGACTTTTCAATGGCTTCTCCACAAGACAAGACATATGTATCTGGAAAGACATATGCGTATAGCACATTCACTGCACAGCTGTGCTACACAAAATTCACATTCAAAGGCAAGACTTACTATGCCACATGCATTCAGAATTATGTGAACTCACACTGGATGCCAGATTATTTGGGCACATACTAGTACAAAAAAAAATACAACAAATCTCAGTTACCTTCATCCACTACAAAACAAGCTTTATTACCTGATACAAACTACTATTGAAATACACTCATACTCCTTTTAATGCTGTCATGAACTTAATATCCATTGAGATAAATGGTCAAAATAATTTTACACAACAAGAATTATTAAAGTTTTTTATGCCTCATTAATTTTTCCCCATCATTAAACATTTTCTTCTATTTATACTGTAACACAGGTATAAAATATGTTTATCTATAAAAGGTTTGATTCAAATATAATGTTTCCCAGAAGTGGATTTGCCCCAAATAAAACAATAACAGTTCCAAACCACAAATATATTGATTCAGCTCCTGTGCTGATGTGAACCACAGAAAATACCATTAATTTTATCCCATTCTCTAGAAGCTAGTGCAGCTTTACCAAAATGCAGATGCCTGCAGTATCATAGGGAATGTGATCTGATCACAGGAAACTTTAGGAGAAGGACAGCATGAACCACTCAGCAAACATTACAG
The DNA here is from genome assembly GCF_963264785.1 of Psittacula echo. Taxonomy (NCBI): domain Eukaryota; kingdom Metazoa; phylum Chordata; class Aves; order Psittaciformes; family Psittacidae; genus Psittacula; species Psittacula echo. Next base: position 88,612,002 of record NC_137737.1, on the reverse strand, counting down.
CAGCTTTCAAGATGAGAGATACATGTATATTTGGAGACAGTATTTGAATTTTTCATGCAATTTTTTTACCTCTTCAGTGCTTACGTTATGACTCACTATTTGCCATTTGCTCTTTGAGCTCCTCCATATTATTTCTGCTCTTTACCAGTGTTTAAAAGTTATAGGCATAAGAATTTAGGCTATAATTAATATCAAATATTTAATTTAAAAACCTCAAACATCCATTAATAGAAGTACTTGCATTTGTACACTAAGCCAAACAATGAATGTGCTGATGGTGAGGTAGGCTAATTCCTTGACTGATTCTGCAGTAAGAATCTGGTTGATGATAAATACTTAGCAACATGTTGCTTGGGGAACAGTTTTGGTTTTGTTTTTTTTCCTTCACATCGTTTCCATCCCCACTATTTTTGCTATGACAGAGCATCCCTTCCCTTACAACAAGCTGCTCCTCATGCTGCCTGACCACAAGCAACAAGCGCTGATCTGAGTAGCAGTTCCTACTGAGTGAAAGAGAGATGACTAGTATTAAATTACTTCTGAGTAGGGATTATAGAACAGTGAACCTATTTTTTAGCTTTGCTCTGGGAAGAAAACCCTCACTGACAGGGACAAGCAAAGCTGTTCCGCACCTCACAGTCCATGGTACCCCACCAGGCACCAGCCGCTGTTTGCTACCCCTTGCATAAAGAGACAACCAGAACATACTCAGCAACAGAAAGCAGCTATTTACAGTTACTGACTGGTATGAAGCAGTTGTACCTGGCCCCATAGAACCAGGAGGGCACACGCAGGGGACACAGGCAGGGCACTGCATGCCAAAAACAGTAACACACCAACAGCGCATCTTTTTCCATTCCTAGTTACTACAATTTTGATTCTTAAATGGTGACAGCAGCTCCCTCAATGGTCCCTCTCAAATGGTGACACGTTCTCCCTTCCTCCCTGAACACATGTGCTCTCCTTTCATATGCAGAGGGAATTAATTGAAGGGCTTTCCCCCCACACACTTGCATGACATAGACTTATCGAATGAATTTCAGGCAATTAGCTTTTCAAGCAGTACCATATTAAAGTGCTAGACTTGTGTGGTGACTGTAATAAATTCCTTCCAGCCCTCTGCTGCGTGCACACAGGAAAAAAAACAATTTCTATATTACAGTCATAGAGAATGTATATTCATTTCCATTTAAAAGCAAACAGCTAAGATTCCTTTTAACTGATCTGAGGCAGATTCTGACTGGAAAAATTCGTCTGTGGCCCCCATCAGAAAGCATCTGAATAGGTACTCAGTTTGAAAGCCACATGATGAAAGATGAACAGCCACAGTCGAGTTTCCATGAATGTTTCAAGAGAGGCTCATTCTCCAGTCCTCAAAAAGAACGATTTCACAGAATGTCATCATCTAGGCAAGGGCTTTATCTACACAAACGTAATTATTACCATCATGGTATCTCATAAAATAGAGTTCTCAGCACCCTGAGACTGCAATAAGAACAACAATGCATGAGAATACATGCACACAAATAGAGTGGGTGCCTGATTGAGACTGCCAGGGTGCTTTTACATTTCATGTAAGCACAGTCAAAGGAGGATTTTGCCATTTTCCCTGATATTTTTCGGCACTAGGCTCTTTCTCAGTCCTGACAGACTGCTTTTAGCCTTCCCAAAATGAAAGTATAAATTGGAGAGACATCAATTTGATGGGTGGACCACTCGGTGGATATAGAACTGTCTGGATGGCCGCATGCAAAGAGCTGTGGTCAATGGCTTGATGTCCAGCTGGAGACTGGAACTGTTGGAACAAGTCCAGAGGAGGGCCATGAGGATGATCAGGGGACTGGAGCACCTCCCGTATGAAGATAGGCTGAGAAAGTTGGGGCTGTTCAGCCTGGAGAAGAGAAGGCTGTGTGGAGACCTCATAGCAGCCTTCCAGTGTCTGAAGGGGGCCTACAAGGATGCCGGAGAGGGACTATTCATCAGGGACTGTAGTGACAGGACAAGGGGTAACGGGTTCGACACAGTCTCCCACAGCATCCTCATAGCTAAATTGAGGAAGTGTGGTCTGGATGATCAGGTAGTGAGGTGGACTGCAAACTGGCTGAAGGACAGAAGCCAGAGAGTTGTAGTCTAGGGGGCGGAGTCTAGTTGGAGGCCTGTATCTAGTGGAGTGCCTCAAGGGTCAGTACTGGGACCAGTATTATTTAATATATTCATCAATGATTTAGATGAGGGAATTGAGTGTACTGTCAGCAAGTTTGCTGATGACACTAAGCTGGGAGGAGTGGCTGACACGCCAGAAGGCTGTGCTGCCATCCAGCGGGACCTGGACAGGCTGGAGAGTTGGGCAGGGAATACCTTGATGAAATATAACAAGGGAAAGTGTAGAGTCCTGCATCTGGGCAGGAACAACCCCAGGTTCCAGTATAGGTTGGGGAACGACCTGTTAGAGAGTAGTGTAGGGGAGAGGGACCTGGGGGTCCTAGTGGACGGCAGGATGACCATGAGCCAACACTGTGCCCTTGTGGCCAAGAGGGCCAATGGCATCCTGGGGTGTATTAGAAGGGGGGTGGTCAGTAGGTCGAGAGAGGTCCTCCTTCCCCTCTACTCTGCCCTGGTGAGACCGCATCTGGAATATTGTGTCCAGTTCTGGGCCCCTCAGTTGAAGAAGGACAGGGACCTGCTGGAGAGAGTCCAGCGCAGGGCAACTAAGATGATTAAGGGAGTGGAGCATCTCCCTTATGAGGAAAGGCTGAGGGAGCTGGGTCTCTATAGTTTGGAGAAGAGGAGACTGCGGGGGGACCTTATTAGTGTATATAAATATATAAAGGGGGAGTGTCATGAGGATGGAGCCAGGCTCTTCTCAATGGCAAACAATGATAGGACAAGGGGTAATGGGTATAAACTGGAACACAAGAGGTTCCACTTAAACTTGAGAAGAAACTTCTTCTCAGTGAGGGTGACAGAACACTGGAACAGGCTGCCCAGGGGGGTTGTGGAGTCTCCTTCTCTGGAGACATTCAAAACCCGCCTGGACACATTCCTGTGTAACCTTATCTAGGTGTTCCTGCTCCGGCAGGGGGATTGGACTAGATGATCTTTTGAGGTCCCTTCCAATCTCTAACATACTGTGATACTGTGATACTGTGAAGTTTAGATTGGATATAAAGAAGAAATTCTTTACTGTTAGTGTGGTGAGGCACTGGAATGGGTTGCCCATGGAAGTTGTGGATGCTCCATCCTTGGCGGTGTTCAAGGCCAGGTTGGAAGAAGCCTTGGGTGGCATGGTTTAGTGTGAGGTGTCCCTGCCCATGGCAGGGGGGTTGGAACTAGATGATCTTAAGGTCCTTTCCAACCTTAACTATTCTATGATTCTATGTCAGCATTATACAAATAAATGTGTTGATAAGTTCACCATAAACAACTTTTCTTCTTGGCTTTTCACAAAAGCAGATTACTGCTCTGCCCAGATTAGAGGAAGACAGCATAAGGATCACTTATGTTTTACAATGTTTAATATTTTTTACTGAACTCATGCTCAATATTTTTATGAAGTTTCTTGATACTGATCCTCAAAGGTGTTGCACCCCACTATTGATTAAAATAAAGCCTAAAGGGAAAGCTAGCATTTACTACCACAAGACCAGGATACAAATGAGTCACGTTTTCACTTGTGATGTTTTATTAAATCTTATTTCTTAATTTATTGTCCTAAATTATCTTAATCAGTCCATTACAAATATTCTCTTTGAAAAAGACAGTGTTCTCTTTTTAAAACTGCAAGCTTATTAATAGTTTGCTTACTTAGGATCACACTGATGCCAGATTTGAAGTTATTGCTTCAAAGCTCTACAGTTGTTTAAGAAAATTAACTTTTGGCTTCCTCTCTCTCCCTGTTAGTCAGGCTTGAAATATTTTTTCCTGCATCATCTTCTCTGGAATCACAAAATGATGAACTATCATTAAAAATAAAAAATAAAAAAATCATGCTGAGAGAAACACTCAGCCTGGAAATTTTCAGTCTGAACACTTGAGGCTTGGCAGTGTCACAAGCATTTGAAATCAGAGAAGAAATTAAGCATTTCCTTGACTTACCTTTTAAACAAAGTCATGCATCTTTAAACGCTCGCCACTTTTAGCCCTGATCATTTTTCACTACGATAGCCAGGAAAATAAACCTTTCTTCTAGTGGTATTTCAGAAAACAGGAGAAGGAGGTAGTTGCATCAAGGCTAAGTATAAAGAAATTTCCTGCAAAAATATCTGGGTCCATGTTAAAAACGTGTAATAGTCTCACCGCAACTGAAGAGAAATTTTGCAGTTTTTTCATTTAATGCCTTTTGTAGGCTGTGGTCTTGTTCAAGTCTAACTGTATACAAATGTGGAAGAGAAATTATTCAAGGTCCACACATTCTGTCCCTACTCATCTAGAGTGGGTGAATAGACATGCAGATTAGGAGAAACTCAGCCCTTACACAATCATTTTAACAGCTGTAAACCAGTTAATTAGGAAGTGTACAACACACCACCAGTCAGTCACTTTGTATTCAGGGATATCAAGGTCTGTCTTATCTCCTGTGCAACAAAGAAGCTGAAGTTTAGGTTATCCTTTGGGAAGGTTTGAACAGAGAAACAGGATGTAAAACTCCATTTGTTTTGCTTCTCACAAAAAACTGTACGTCACATCAGGCAGAAAGATGAACATCATAGAAGCCGCTTTCAGTGCATTTTTATCACTTCATATTTATACCTGAATCCTACTCACATCAACAAGATACTGTTTTAAGGTCTCTGTGAGTCAATCAGGACTATCCTCTTCTCTTCCCTCCCTTATCTGAATGATAGTCTTAAAAACTTGATGTAACTTAACTCCCTATGGCCTTTGGAGATGGCTTTTCAGAGCTACCTCTTATCTGAAGTGAGCATGTTTGTATGGTACTTCAAGTCATAAAAAAATTAGGTTTCCATCTATAGGAGTTGCCATAAGTAATGCTGAACTCACTTGCCATTCTATCTTGCAGAATAGCGATTGAAGAGAGTGCAAAGACTTCGAGTTGGGGGGTGTTACTGCAGGATTTGTGGGGAGAACAGAACTGTGCAGGAACAAAGCAGCAGGATGGAAGAATCAGAAAGCACAAAAATCATTTAACATTGTATTCTGCAGAGTCCACAGCAACTTCTGTGACTGAACAATTCCAATAGACAGAAGGGCGTCTGGACAGTTGTCAAAACTTCACACAATAATACAGGATCACAGTCTGTATGGTTTGTTGAGTCTGTAATACATTATTGTATGCCCAAGCATCCTTTATTGGACTAAGTTTTCAAGTTGTATTCAAGCATTTCTTGGCTGAGATGTGCATTTTTTAGCAACACTCTCTGATCTTAAGGGTGTTCCATTTCAAGTTAGTTGGTTGCTTGTTGTTTTAAAAAACCTAGATTGCAATTCAGCTGGTAGGACTGCAGGAATATTCGCTGTGTTTGGTAAAGAAAAACCAATCAACATGTTTAGAGTACTGATACCTTTTCATTGTCCTCAGGGCTAAACACACCTCTGCAGATGTACACTGCAACAAGTATCTGAAAAGATAAGCATTTTCTTTGTTTCCGGCTGAACCATCAGCGTTCTTTTGAGAGAGATGTCAAAAAATTCACTGCACAGATCAACAGTGTTAAGAAGCTGACAAAGAAAATGTATCTGGATAATTTGCAAAAGTAATATAGTAGCAGCCTTTTCAGTTTGAGCTTATGATTTCCAGTTGCATGAATTTAAAGGTTACTTGCTACAGAAATGTAACTACAGATAGTGAAAGAGTTACGCAAGTCATAAATTTTAAATAGCTGGCAGCCTGGAAAAAGATATCTACTAAAAATAAGCAGAGGCCTCTTCTGCAACTTCCCCTCAGAAAATCAGACCAAATATTGTTTGAGATCTTAGACCATAAACAGCACAACATCCAGTTTTTTTATTAATCAGTATCAACATTAAGGCAAAGCTGTAGCTTATGCCACTGTGCCTGCAATTCCAAAGATAACTAAACAAGATATAGTAATATATCTGTATTTCACATTAACCCATTGTAACTGAGTTATAATATACTATAATCTACACATTCTTATAAATTCAATTTGAAGAGTATCGATTTAAAAACATCTTTAGAGGAATAGTGAACACCCATTTGTGGGGAGTGAAGGCGATAAGATCTGCATGAAAAACAGTGGGAATGAGCTCCGAGGCCTTGGTGCTTGACAAGCCCTGGGGAGATGAGTTGCAGTGTTGAAGGACAGGAAAGGTCAAAAAACAAGCCTCTGGGGGGATGGGTCAGGATGCAATTGTGGGGGAGTCTCAGTTGGAGCCAGAGAATGTGAGGGTTGCGAGAGCATCTGAGACAGCCGGGTGGAACTGTCACCATCTGGACAACGTGTGCTCAGCATTGTGATGGGACTATTTACCTGGAGGTTTTTACAGGGGCCAATGAGATTGAACGTGTCATGTCTGTGCAGGTTGGGAAAGTACCAAACAAGGAGATAAAAAGGGCTTGGTGTAATAAAGTTGGATTTGAGTCTCCTCATCACTTGAGTATGTGTCGTGAAATGCCACACCCATTTTCCTTTCCTCTCTGACCATGCTGTACTAATAATTTAAAATATATGAAAGTAATAAAGAATACATTATTATTGCCATTTCTTCCAGTTAATCATTCCATTATTTTGGACATTCCTATGACTACCTTCAGCCACATACCAAAATGAAGTCAAATGTGTCCGCTTAAAGTCACAAAGAAGAAAGGAACAACTGAAACAGTTGTAAACAAGAGTTACCATGCCAGGATCCTTCCTGCACATAGCTTAGCAAAATGTGTGTAAAGCCATCTCAGGCTCAAAGATATTATCTGCAAATATTACAAGAAATCAAAAAAATAAGAAGAACATGGATCAGAGGGCACTTGTAGATGTTGACAGGCTGTTTGTATGTTTTTCTAGTGGCACATTGGAAGACTTCCTGAATAAGAAAGCTGTCTATCTTCCTGCTCAAAGAAACAAGAGTGCATACTTTTTCGTAAGAGAAACATGGATTATGGGTTTCTAAACCAAGTAGGCATGTGAAGTCTAGCGCTGTCATTATGTCATTTAACAAAACAAAAATAAAAAGCAAAAGTAATTCTTGCGTATTATGTGCCCTTTTTACTTTCATTCTTGAATGAATTGCGTGGCTTTTGAGCATAAACAGATGAGAAATTTAAATTGTATACCAATGACTTGTTAGCTGGAGCTTCCAGAAAACATCCTACTGCAGAAATTTATCATCAACTATGAGAATTTGGATGATGCTTGCTTTATCTTTTATCTTTGATCTGCTTTAAACCAACAAAAAAGTCTTTACCATCAAACACTGATAAAATTAGACCCCTCACCACAAGAATCTCCATGTGACAGAACAGATTGTGGATTTGAAATAATCCTTTCACCTTTTTAAATACTATGCTTTCAGACTGCAGGAACACATAACATGAATTTCTGAAATGCTGTTTGTTTTGCATGAAGAGACAAATGCATGTGAATGGCTTCTTACGGTGCTAACATCACCTATAAATTGTTAGGGAAGACTTTAGATATCCAGTTCCTCTATTCCCCCTCACCAGCTTTGTATTTGTAAATTGCAGCAATATAAAGAAGAAAAAATTGCGCCCTTTTATCTGTAAAACCCTACTGATAATAGCTGATGTAGAAGATAAAGAATGCAACATAAAGGTAATACAAGTGGGATTTTGGAGATGGTGAAATAGAGACAACAATAATGAAGAAAGGTTGGCAGTTTGTCCTCTTAAAGTTGTGAAAAATACAAAGAAATACATTTACATACACAATAGTTTCAGTAGAGAACAAATTACACCATGCTCCAGACATTGAGCCGATACAATCCTCATTGTGACATAAGCAAGAAACGCAAATATTTTATTTCTTTTTAAATCATAAAACAACAAATTTTGAAACTTCCAGATATTTGAAAAATTGCTTCTATAAGCAGCTCTGTTCCAGACATCTACAGCCCTGTTCTGAAACTTCAACAATCCAGCAAACTTCAAAAAGTCCTACCGGAAGTCCTGGAACTGCAAACTTACCTTATGACCATGTACTTTCAAATTTTCCTACTATTATAACTCTCAGGCGCTACTTCCCTTCTTTTCATAAGAGCTTCCTCTTTGAGGCTTCTTTTTAGCGAATCAAACTGATTTACACATCTATTGCACTATCCTTTCCCTTATCCTATCTCCACTGATAGCACCTCCCTTTAAAACTTCAGTGCCAAAACCAACAAACCAATCAAAACCCCACCACCCAGCCTCTAGCCTTTTGTGACAGGAAAAAATTGGTCAAGGATTGACTAATTCTTAATTCTTCTTGTGTGTAACGACTCAGCTAAGGGAGTGACATACTGCAACAGCTGAAGTTTCAAGAATCAACTTCTATCTTTAAAGGGCTGATAAAAACCAGCTCAGACCATATGATACTCAGCTGTGTGATGTATTACCACCTTCAGCCATTACAAATCTGAGTGTGCCCCAGTGTGATACCTACCCGAGGGAGTTTTCAATAACTCCTCCACCCATTTTTGTTCACATTTTTATCCAGCAGCAGTGCAGAAGTGCAGCACATTTATGTCTAATAGGTTAGTACTATATAGCAGGGCATACATATATTGGTTATCAAGCATACACAAATTAATCACCCCTAAGTATGCGCAAATATTCTGTAATACTAAATTACTTATACAAAGAAAGCCTCATCCTGTTATAAAACTACTTAAAGCTGACTTATAACATAATTGTACTTTGTCCTCATTTTGCTTTAATGCTCACTAGGCTCACAGTTTACAGCTAGCACGTAAAAGGTACTTTTCTAGTATATTACCATGGAAGAGAAGCTGTTAAATAAAATAAAAAAAACCTTTTTTGAATGTATATGCTCATTTTATTATACTTTGCTTACATACTATCCGGTAAATAGAACAGATATTAGCAAAAGCAGTACAGGTTTTATTGAAGCAAGAATCTGTAGTGCTTTAGATTCATAGTTCTAGTTGAAAACATCAAATGACCTTACACTTGACTAGGAAAAAAAAGCAAAAAAGCATGCTTTTCTGTGAATTGGTGAAAGCAATCTCATACTTCTCTCTTGCGCATCTTCTGTGTTTGAGAAAAAAAGGCTGAAAGAGCTCTTGGCCAACTGAAAGAGTTATAAAATTTCATGAATTCAAAAACTTCCTTAAAGAAACAAGCAATAATAAAACAAGCAATAATAAACCCTTTCCAAATACTTACTTTTGAGAAAAAAAAAAAATCATATTCAACTTGAAGGATTATTTTATTTATTTTAAACATCAGTTAAATGCAGATGGTCTTAGAGATCAATCAAGTAAATTACTATTTTTATTTCATTTTAAGTGAGATGTAGAACCATCTGAACAGGGATTTGGAAGCAGTACGCTATACCTTTGGACACATCTTTTTTCAAATTGGAAATATATTGCTTTCTTCTTCAAGTGTAACCTCATCTGTCCCCACTTGCACAGAAAAAATGCCTTTCCTTTGGCTACCTGAGTAAGATAAATATTTGAAGAGTGGTGTTTTTAGAAGGGTGAAGGCAAGGATGTTATAGGAATGACTGTGGAGAATGATAAGGGTTGATAGGGCAGGAAAAAGAGTACAGAGCCACATGTAAAACACAGTGAAAAATAATAATAGAGATTGTAACAGTTTTCTTAAATATCTAGGTAATTTGCCAATATTGTTGCTATTGAAAGATTTTTTTCTTGAAACAGCTAAACCAATTCCAGTTCTGATAAGCCTTAGCATACCATCTGCCAATCTTGGTATTTAAAAATCTTCCTCACATACTTTTTTACAATTAACAAAATAGGAGAGAGAAAAAAAAAAAAATTATGACCTAATCGTGGCCTTGAAATCTATTTGCAATCACTGCCCATGCCCTACCTTTTTCCTCTGTTTTACTAATGGCATGTGCAGCCGTATTCCAAACCACAAACACTTCTGTAAATCAAATTTCAGGGGTATACTGCTTATTTTCCCTACCTAATCCCACATGATTGGAATCATAGTTGCAAGCATTGGAAGTTAGAGAACAACATGACATGTACAAAATCAGACTCTAGGACAGTGTTTTCCTGTTTACATCCTGTCATTTTGGAAATACCCTTTGTTTCCTTCTCACACTGATGGTAAAAGGTGAAGATAATGTTCAAGCCATTAAACTCACAGGAGTAAGAGCTAATAGAGCTGTATTAGCTAAAACTAAACCACCTAACACCTTCATTCTGTTCACATTTTTCTGTGCTATCAATGAAAATTGACAGGCATACAGAGTCACCAGAGAAATAGTTATGCATTTTAAAACCGTGCTAGTCTGTATGTAGTAGCAGGTTAGAACTGTCAACTGAACTTTCCTAAGCTATATTTCACAGTAACAAGGCAACCCAAGAAGTGCTCTACAGTGTTTATGGGTTACCTCTTACTGTGTTGCTCTGTTCTTAGCCTCCTGAGCATGTTCATAGTCTATTGAAAAAAACGAAAAAACAAAAGATAGAACCCTTCTGTTCAATAACTTATATGGAAGCACAATTTCGCAGACAAAATACAGACAAAATGCTGTCAGATTTCTCTCTGCATAATATAAATCCTTAAAAAAAGGTATGCTAAAACATACAACATGCTACGTTATGCGTAATAAATCAGGTTTCAGGCAGAACAGAATTTAAACAAAAGATAAGCAACAGAAAATTAAAGTTTATGATGACATTTGCAGGAACAATCACAAAAGTACAATCAGAAGTTGTGAACAACCTACTTAGCACAGTATTTTGTTCCATTACAAGTTGCGTGGTGTGAATCTAAGTGTGAACAAAACAAATCCATAGAGATACCACCAGATGAGAACCTCCTTCCCACGTTTGTAATAGCATGTACATTCAGTTCAAATTCACAGGTGCAGATGACTATATGCTATTTTAAAAAGTGGGGAAAAGAGCAGTAAATTACATATTCTGCCCCAAACAATGTCAGTGTTTTACCTGCAGTGAATTCCTGAAGACTTGTACCCCAGCTTTTATTAAACATGTCTAATGTACCAGCTGCTCACTCCTTCCTGTGACTTTTATTCTCTAAGGATACGAGAGAGCTATGTAATGCCATTATGTTTTGCCCTATCCTCCCCAGCTGAATGTTCTCTAGACTGGGTCACCGAGAATTTTTAAGCAAAAATGAAATCTGACATTCCTCTTGAAAGGAGAAGGTTCATCAGGTTTTAATCAACTCTGCTCAAAATAATCAAAAACAAAATATAACTCACCTCTGAAAAATTTTGATGTTTTCCTGCAGGAAATTATTGATTTGCCATTCTGAAGTGACTTGCCAAACAAAGAACATTTATTTATTTGAGCTTGATTGCTAAGGAAATGATGCCAATGTGATTACACTAAAGCACTGCTTTCTCTCTCTGCAAACATGAAAATCCTTGAGTAACTTTTTGAGACAGTTGATGACTGCAAACAGATTTGACAAAAGTGAAAAGGAGACCAAATGGCTATCGAGATCTTGCAACTTCAAGGAAACAAGCCACTCTAAAGTGGGGGAACCTTATACAATCATTACTGCAGAAAAACATTATTTGCAGCTGCCCTCTATCGTAGACTGCAAAGCCAAAGGAGTACTTATGCAGCATTAGCTCACTTATTCTTAAGTCCTAGAGTCTGATGACTTTTTAAGTTTTTAAAATGTGAAAAAAGAAAAAGACATCTGTATGTGCGGGGTGGGGTTTATTTTATTTTAGCATGCAGAAATGACTACCCTGTTTTACTGAGAACCATTTAAAATTTTGTTTTACTATGAATTTCAGTGTTTTGTTCTGTTTAGTAACAAAAGGACAATATGAAATACCAGAATTTTCTTTAAATAAATACAGAGAAAATCCAGGCCACGTTCTTGTCTTAATTGAGAGTTGCAGAAAAGCTAACAAGCGGAAACAGCTTTAAAGAATCAATAGGCAGTCACAGCTGGTGGGGAACCCATTCTTGCATTCATACCAGTCATCTGACACAAATCAGCTCAAAGAACTGAGGGAGTACAGAGGTAATGTAAAGCCAGATATAACTTCAGGCGTTTTCCACCATGTGGTGGCTGAAATGTTTGTGATGAATGACATAACCACAACTGTGTCGGGGATCTACTCTGACATGTTTAGAAGTAGGAACAGCATTATCAGTGAAGATCAGAATCAATAATGCCTGACAGTTTGAGTCCCTGAAACACCTCTATGGCCTTGCGCTGGACAGGCTCTGGACAGTCTGTATGGTTTTTGTGCCGAGGAGCCAAGAACCAGAAACAATGCTCCTGGTGTGGCCTCCCCAGGGCTGTGAAGACTGGAAGGTTTCCCTCCTTCAGCCTACTGCCAACACTCCTCCTCATTTAGCCCAGGATGCTGTAATCATTCTTCATAGTTCATTACAGTTCAGTTCTTTACTAATGCCTGTTCAAGAATCTAGAGTGGATAATAAAGCTATCCCTTCAATAAAAATCAAAGCATACTTTTCATATATTCAGACACGTGACCATTTATGAACTAGAATACACTAGAAAACTCAGCACAGGGGTCCCATGTTTGAAACTTAGCAGCTTCACTTTGTTCCAGCAGTGAATGTATCCCATTCACAGAGAGGCAACTGTACTACACAGGCAGAGCAACATGGAGTTGCTTACAAAGTAAGAAAAACTAACATTACAGACCAAAAAATACATTTACATTATCTAATGACACTTGAGAGTTGTGTTATTTTTTTTTCAGGGGGTGCAATTGTGTCTATACTACAGGACTTTCAATGATTATAACTAATACAATTTAGTGATGTGAATGAATAATTGTACACCAATTATTACAGAAACATTCTGTATCACAAAATTGGTTGTAGATATGTTTACAGCACCAAGCTCCATCCCACTGCAATACTAATATGAGAAATTCTTCTTCCCAGATTTGCCACATGGTGTGTATATACATATGTGAGGGATAAAGCTGTGTGAGGAACAGGAAAGGCTGGATTGATTGGCTTCCTGGAAATTCTGCTTTCATTTATAAGGCTTCCCATGAAGGTAAATCGTGAATGATCCCATAATTCTGAGTTGAAAAGCTCAGCCCCTGTTCACCTGAATGAAAATTAAAACTTTCCTTTTTCTCTTTCTTTTCTAGACACTGGGTACCACTAGTAAAGTACTTGTCCTTCCCATCATAAATGCATCAGAGTAGCAGCAGAGTAAGATTTTATTAGCATAAGTTTTTTTTCACTCACAGCTAAAGAAAGAATAGAATAACTTCTGTGAGGCCTTTAAATCATTTCAGGATTTGACATAAGAGCAGGCAGACGCCAGTCAACTTTTTGTTTGTTTGTTTGTTTTATTGTACCCATAATTATTTGAGGTAGTTTGTTTGGTTTTAGTTTGAGAGACAACATACCTTTAAAATAGTTCATACATTCATGATTGGAGACCTATTTCTGTGGAAATTTCAGGTGACAGATCACACAGCAAATATGCAGTTACAGAATTGCTAACTATAATAGAGGGTTCTCAAATGAGTTGTGAGCAATGTAATACCTACATCATATTCCATGTGAAAATCACCAGAATTACATTATTGACTTGAGTGCGTTTATAGCTCTTCTGATGATTCTGATCCAGTGCTTTTGAAAACAATTTTAAATTAATAGCAAAGATATATTGTAGGTAATATGCTTCTGGGAGATTACTGTGCTTCTTAGCTGGTTAAATCCACTCAGCCTTCAGTGTGGGGCTGCAAACACTTCTAAATTGTGTAGCAGTCTTCCACAGAAATCATCAAGAGTCATGTCTTATTGCTTTCATAAAATGTGGTTTACACCTCTCTGAGTAATTGAATTTTGCTAGGGCTATGGGTAGGCTGCATATTTGTGTGCAGCAAAATACTATGCAGCCCTTGGGAAAAAGCAGTTCTTTCTATTGTATGAAGTCTTAATCAGAGATTACTTTGTGAAATTTATGCTGGATATTTTTTCACTCTAAAATGTTAATTAACAAGGAGATCAGTTTGTCTAGGAGAAAGAAAAGTCCCATAGAACTATAACTGCTCTCAGAGAAGTTTGAAAAGGCTTCTTGCATATGATATAAATATTACAACTCTAATATATTCTATCACTGGTATAATACAACTCTACTGACAAATAAAAAAAGGTAGTTCCTACAGTCAGGTCAAAATCCAACACCTGATGAAGATCACAAATGAAGAATGAATCATGCCAAGTGCATTAGTAAGGTTTTTCCTAATGTTTATAAATACTGGTTGGTAGGTAGGTAGGCAGGTAGGTAGGTAGGTAACTAGGTACCCACAGCTGCAAGAGAAAGAATGAATTAACAACCAAACAGGCAGGAAAACCTTGATTACACATGGTACGTAAAACAGGTAGAAGACTGAAATTAAAGTCAACATGTGACTCTCAGCAGAGACTACTTCTGTCTCCCCAGACTGTGGAAATAACAGCACAACACAATTTTTGCTTGATGCTTAGTATTTTTTTGGCCCAAGAGGGAGAAAACAAAGTTCCTCACAGAAAACCGAAACAAAAAGCGTGAACAAAGTTAGTTGTATAAAAGAAGCCAACATTGTATCTTCCCTTGTGAATACAGTGCATGTTTAAACTAACAAAGTAATTGAGTTACTTAATCCTCTCCCTCATTTCCATTATTCCTGTCTTGCTCCTGTAAGAGTCCTGGCAGGTTATTAAAGAAAGTACTATTCAGCAAATAAATAGTGTAAAAAGCTACAATATAATTTCTTAATTCTTAAGTGCAATCAAGGCTGCCATGCATAAAAATGTTTATATTGCTATGCATATTCCAGGAAAATCTTACCATTTCATATATCTTAACATCATCGATCTCAGTATCACCTTGAATATTGCATTTCCTCATGAGAGGAGGCCAATGCTGCTTGGAAGGCTTATGCTGCTGTTTAACATTTATTGACGAGGGACCGGTTTGCTAAATCTTGCCACAGCACATCTCTCAGCCACATCGCTAGCAAAGATTCAGCAAACCATTTTATACCCCAGATGTTTTGTAACACAAGAGCAGTATTGTCAGGGTGATGCTCCCTCGTCACAGTCTTCAGGACAGTGCTACTGAAGACAGCTCCCTAAAAGCTCTCCTTCCCACCAGGTATTCCCAAGTCAGGTATATATGAGCAAGCAGCACTCCTACCTGCCATGAGACCAGATCACACTTTCCAAAGAGTAAAATAATCTCTGCAGCAACAAAATCCATTGGAAAACCTAAGGACATGAGTTTGTTTAGTAACTATTTATTAGAGATAATAATGAACCATTTTGCATTGCTCTCAAAACCTTAACAAGTATGACACGAAGATGAGTAGACTGTACAACTTACTTGCAGACTGCTGGAGAAATGCAGTCATCTACTTTGAGCACAATGCTTGAATAAAAGAGAACTTTGTATTTTATGAATATTTTCAAAAGTTCCACTTTGTTTCAGTAAAGCCAAGACAGAAGAAAGTACTCTTATAACTTGTGCCCAGCAACCTTTTGTGAACAGAAAACACAGTAGCATCTATCAGAAAGTATAATACTTCATACACTAAACTGTGATAGCACTTTATAATAATATTTTAATTCCTCTGTCACCACTCTATCTTTCCTAAAGAACTGAATAAAACACCTAGTGGAGCAGGTTGAAAGCAGGCACATAATTTTGTAGTTTTCGGTTTCTCTGTATTCCTCAAGAAATCAAGATTAAGTAATTCACTGATGTTCAAACAAAAATCAGCAACAAGGTATCAGTATCAGTACCTTGGTTTTGCCTGAACTGTCGCTCTGTTTAAAGACATTTGAGGTTGATAAAAAAAATTAAAAATTATGTAACATAATGTATAGATAATGAAGGGAAAACCATTCTTGTTTGTTTGTTTGTTTGTTTGTTTGTTTTTCTTGTCAAGGCTAAAGGGAAATGATGTGAAAACCACAGAAACAATGAGCTGGGGACCCAACTGAGAGAGCTCCTTTCTGTGAGGCAGAAAAGCTGAATGCTGGGGTTCAAAACAGTTATAGCATAACTAGACATGATGGATTAACAATGACACTAACTGGCCCCACCTCCCAAGATTCCACAGGGTGTATTTTCAGTGCTGCATGAGTAACTGTCTCTCACCTCAGCTTCTCTGGACAACATCTCTTTATCTGCCTGGAAATTCTGTTTGGGAAGAATGAAGCCAGGTTTCACTGGTGTGGGTTTCTCTGTTGTTTTGGGGGTTTTTTTGGCAGGGAGGTAGCTTTTAGCGTTTGACTGGGATTTTTCAGTGCCCACCAGTTTGGTTAGAAACAATGCACAAGCTATGAGCACAGTCGTTCAGGGAAATTTCACAGTCATATGCAAGGCTAATGCTTCCAGAAAGCATCAGACAAGACTTTTTTTAACCTCTGTGAATCAACTCATGCAAAAAGCTGTGAGGAAGCAAAATACTCAATATGAATAAGTTTGTAGAGGCAGAATGCATCAAATAGACACTATCGTGAGTCTAGGACAGCAGAGAAGAATTGCAGAGTACATTATGCCCGTGCAGGACCCAGGTATGCATAGCAAAGTCAAATAAAAAGTCTGTAAGCTCAGATAACCACACTGTGTCCATTTGGGCAAGCACTTGAACAAAAACTATCTTCCATTTCTACAACTGAATATATTGAGACATTTACTTTTAAATTCAGTTTGCTTTCTAACAGTTGCATCTATCATGACACCTTAAGGAAATAAAACTATCTTTTAGTTGCACTGATCTCATGCAGAGGAATCCTGGAAAGCAGTCTCAGGCAGTAAGAAAAAAAATTATCCTTCACAATAACCTGATCAGTAAAACATATCCAAGGAAAGAGAGCAAACTAACTCTTACAAATTTCCTTTTTTTAAAGCCCTTGTATAATAGTGCTAGTTTCAAAATGTGTCAGCCACAGTAATGCCTGTCCTTCCACAAAGTATCTGAACCTTTTAGGTGTGTCAGAAAACGAGCAAGTAAAGCAATCAAAATGTTACAAAACAGCCACAATTCCAGTTGTTCCACGAAAAATTCATTTCTAACAATGAGGTGGCAACATTGTGTATCTCTGTATATTCTCAAATAGAAGGATGTTTTAATCTGTAAAGTTAAGATTTCCATCCTCTTTTCAAGGCAATTAACACTACAGAAATGAAAATATAGTAGTCTTTGTTATTCATGCAGCAGGGCTCCATTTATTTTACTCCTTGCATAATCTTCAATCCAGTTGTATATTTTTTCTATAAATCATATTGCAATTTATAACAATAGAGATTAAACCCCTGGATCTCTTTTTTCTCCTCTGAAGCCTGCATTTGAAATCAGCCTTTAAAAAGTTTACACTTTCTGGAAGTGTGATCACATCTATTAATTCTGTTGCTGAGTCTTCCCATTTTTTGGCAACACGGTCCATGAGAATTTGAGGGTTATATTCTACTCATATTTACACTGAGGTATACCTGGAACAACTTGGAGCTGCAGCATAAATACGATGTAGATGACAAAGGAAGTTTTCTATCAGAATTGCTTTTAGAATAAATCTGTGGAGAGAATAAGGACTAGAATATGGAGATCAATTTCATTACCTTGGGGTGAATCTGGACAAGTTTAACCAAATATATAGTCTGCCCACATGCTGAGCTCCATTAAGCCCTATTTGGTATTTGATTCAAGCTCCAGAGACAGATTCTGATCAATCCCCCTGCCAGTACCAATACTGCCTCTGAAGAGACACACACCTTTCCACCATTTGGGCCAGGAAGAAGGAGGGGAAACCTGCCATCCTGCCCAATACCATGCGAGAGGGTTCCAGTTTGAAATTGCTTATCCTCCAGACAGCTACACAGATCAACTGCTGTCCCTGTCAGCTTTGCCAGTTTATCCAAAGTTTTTGTGTCCCTGCTTAACTTTTAAAGTTGCCTCAGCACCGATTTTTCCCTCTGGCAGTGCCAGTTCCTCATTTCTCTCTTAAACCTTTGCTGCATATTTCTCTTTTCACAAAGCTCAACTGTGGATTGCTTTAGACTTAGCCTGAACAGAATAGGCTTACATGATGAAGTTGCTTTCAGGCATTGAAGGATGCAGTCTCCTGTAGAAGATAAAGCACTCACACAGCAAACCCCACGTTTCCAGCAAACGAGTGTGTTATTACTAACATTTCCTCTCCTGTGGGTTCACAAGAGCCCTCTGTCTCAACTGGTATCTATTCAACTCTATTCTATGTACATCTGGGATACTACTGCCTCAGTATGCTCATTACATATACAAACATACTTCACAAATACATGCTGCAGGAGTGGCGAGGTGAAATGGGTTTGTAGACTGCCCTTTGAAGAAGGGCCAAGCAGAACCATTGCATGGAGTTTTTCTTCATTACTCCTCTTTGTGACACTCAAACAATCACAGTTTGGTCCTTGTAAAGTCAATTTCTCACACTCTTGTGCTCAGTACACCTCACAGTTTCATTGCCAGCTAACAAACGTGGTCTTTTGATCCCAAACATCAGCTGAACTACAAAGTTTATCTTTAAAAAAAGCAATGCCCTTTCTGAGTCCACCCAGAAAGAGGTTTCAGAGCAAGAGGAGCACAGAGACATGTGAGAAGATAAAAATATGTTGTGTGTTAGTTCCAATATGCATAGAAGTTGATGACCATTTATAGCAAACATAAGTGAATCCCCTGGACACCTCTTGCTGGGCATCCATAAACCAAAACCTTAAGATGGCTTTCTGCAATTGCAGCTACTTACGTTCTGTTAGTATGAATAGCAAGCATGACTCAGCTATGGAGATCAATTTTCACATGGATAGAACTCAATGTGCACAAAAAAAAAAACAAAACCCACAATTAAAAAAAAATAAAAATGAAAACTTTACACAATTTATTTCTCAAAGTACTTTCCTGAAAAGATGAGTATCTCAGTGTGGAAATAGTATGTCACAACGCTTTTCTAGATTAAAAAACTAAACTCTTGGTAGCAAAAATGGTAAATCAAAGGTCCTTATATTTATATTGGAACTGCTTGTCAGTGACCCATTTCTTTTTAGGGACCATAATTCCCTCCCAAATGAAATATTGCCTCTATTATAAAAAAGTGCATATAGGCCATGGAGTTTATGTAGTACCATCCAAGTATGTTTGCATAAAATATGTCGAACTTCAGCTTCCTCCAGAGTTGTTCAAGCAAATTCCATGCTGTCACTGACAAACCCTGTAACCTCTTATAATCTTTATCTGCTATTTAAAGTCTCTGAGTATTACAGGGTTGACATTGTCCACATGTCACTTTTGTCTCAGTGACTACAGAGTCGTATTTTCTCTCAATGCCACTTCTCTTCTCCGTAATGCCATTTTCAGTAAACACTGAAAAAGCATAAGAGAGTCTCTAAAAAGTAGACACAATGGCATCTTCCCAAAGACTCAACCTCACATCATTTAACGCACTTCTGGGTATGGCTCTACATCAACCCCAAGAGAAGCATAGTAACAGTAGTAACAATGACATTATGAAACACTTTACAGAGAATATCCCGGTCTTTCTTAGACAGACAACACTACTGAACTGTTTGACTGATCTCTGCTTTTGTCCTACTTCACTTCTTGCATTTTGGTGGATTAGTATCCAGAAATAGCCTGCAAAAGGAAACAAAAAGGATGGGATTGCTGATTTTGTTTTTCTACATACCCAAAATCTTAACCTGGAAGAAACTAACCCTCTTTCTGCCCTCTCCTTCTACTCAGGTAACTCAGTGTCATGATCTCTAGGTATTGGAAGGCTGTTCCTTAGCACTGAAAGTGATTTCACACAAGTAAATTGGAAACTTGGAATCTGGGCATTCATTTTTGATCATCATTTTTAACAATCCTACAGCTTTCTCCCAGAGACAGTGATACACATTAGGAATATTTCCTCTGTATTCCTCGTTATTTTATTATTAATATTAATAAGACAATGTACAAAGGAGTATGTAATGGAGTTTCTTTTAAGTGATTAGTAAAAGACATGCTGAGGAGGGTGGTAATAACAGACATTCCTTGAATATTTCTGCAGTGAAATGGAGCAACTGGGAAGATGCTTTTTTAAGCCTGTTTTTATTTTCAAAACATGACAGGGAAGTTTATGACTAAAGGTAAATAAAATCTTTTGAAAGATTACCAGGAACAACTGAAACATGCTTGGCTAATATCATATTACCATCTCATATGATGGAAATCTGTCTTTTCTTTGGATAAATGCCCTATTCTTAGGACATACTACAAGGGAGAAGAAAAAGTGGTCCATAGAAATTGCCAAAAATTACTTACAGATCACATGTTAGTCAGCATTAACACAGAATTTACATCCTCTAGAAGACTCTTTATGAGCTTTAATCTCATAAATACATCATAATCAAGAAGTCTGTAACCTACGATGACAGACCATCTCTGCTATGCAATATTGTGACCAATGTTTTTCCATCTAGCAAGAGGCACCTATCTCTATTCCTCCTTTTCTCCACTGATGGCTCAGATAAAAATAACCTAGAGATTATTTTGGGGGAGGGAATGCAACCTCACTTCCAAGATAGCTGATTAACACTTTTGGAGACGCACTTTAGCTACAGTTCTGAGGTAAACATTCCCATATAAACACTTGAACACCTTCTTACGGCACAGCAAGAACGACCTGCAACACATTATAGTAATCCCACTGTAGTAATCCACAAAGTTTACATTGCCTAAACCCCACTCCAGAAGTTGCAGATATTTGTAATTCCAGGATCAGCCCTGACCTAAAGTCCAAAAATGGTTGTCTGCTTTCAGAAAATTCTAGGCCAGGTTGCATGACATTTTAGGTAGAGTGGGGAAAGAGATACATCATGGGTCTGTTAATCCTAGGAATAACCTATTCTGGTCAATTTATTGTCTTTTATTTTTCTTTTTTTTTTTTTTTCCCCAGATTTAAGACTGAAAATCTTTTCTTTCTTAATGTTTTTTAGAGAAACTTGTCTCCTATTTTTAGACAGTACCACAGTATTATGCAATTAAACATAGATACCAAGGCACATACACACATGCCTGAAAAAAGAACATAAAGAAAAATCTATCTCTTTATTGTCTTTCTATGAAAGTCCTTCAGTATTTGACTGTGCACACTGATGTTTAACTGTTCATACTGAGCTTTTTCTTGCAAAGAAAAAAAAATCAGTTTTTTCACTATTTTGCTTTCCTGACAGCTTCTGCAACATGCATTTCTTTTACTAGGCCCAAGCAAATAAAAGGTACAACAAACTCCTCACAAAAAGTTATGTTGCTACCAAAAATGTCAGGTTACATCCACTACACAGTATGTGAAACACAGTAATCTTAGAAAACTCTAAAAAAATATGCTTCTTTTCTAAGGGATTAATTCTACTCTCTGTCCCTTCTGACTGCCTAAATCAAGGCAACTAGTGTCAAAAGTAACCTTTGTAAAAAGAACTGGAAAACAAAGAACTGGAAAAGTTTAACTGAGCTGGGAAAGATTCAGAGGAATAAATAAGAAAGGCCCTCAAAACACCATGGAAAACAAGCAGGAAGATTGGAGGAATAATAAAGAAGGCAATCAATCAGAAAAGTCTGCACAGAAGAGCAGCCTGAAAAAGAAATTAAAGAGGAAGAGAATGTCATATTTCAGCAAGAGCAAAAATCAATTTTATATTCTTTTTCATATACCAGCATTTAGGGAAAAAAATAAAAAATGTCATAGCTTTAAAAGTTGGAGCAGACATTTTTATTAAGAAGAGGCAGAAAGAGAGCCAATTGAATAGGAAGCTAAAAGAGTGAGAAATCTTTGACAAGCCTGCAACTTCAAAGTGAAAACTATTGGAAACAGACAGAACTGTAAGATACCCAGCCTTAAAATATAACACCTGCACAACTTTATCCACAAATATAGAGCAGAGCTAGGGAAGATATGCATGTACAGTAGGCCAATTTGAAAAGTTTTCTGCACCTAGTAGTACTTACTGGGTTTCTCTGCTTGCTCTACATGTAACTAGTGAGAAAAAGCTCTCATGGTATCGCTGAATTCACAGCAATCCTCATTAAGGACAACCACTTTCCATGGGATTTATCAATATTTATGGCAATTCACAGCCATGAGTTGGCCAGCCTCCACTTTTAAACAAGGAAGAGAAAACAAAAAGTTGTTTTTCTTTGAGGAGACAAAGAATATGAAAAAGCTGGCATATTCAATGTTAGTTTTCTGTGGTACTGTCAAGAGAACAAGCTACAGTTCTCCATCTGCGAAAGGAGTTCCATTTACTGGATAAAAAAGAAAGTAATTTTGAAATGCTGTGGATTTCTTTGTTCAATGCTTTGGGTTCAAAGGAGGAGAGCAATGGTTTGTAAAGTTTAAAAGGCGCAAACCGCTTCTTTATTTTATGAGAAAATAATCAGATTAGCAAATTAGTTGCTCAAAACAAATTAGAATGCCTTTATAGACATCACTGCTCACTACTTAACACATGCTTCTCCTGCAAAAAGTAGAGCTGCAGTTGAACTTCCTTAGTGCTATCAGTTTGTTGGCATTAATCTGTTAAGGAATAGGTTTCCCTTATCCTAGTTGTCAGAATTCTAAATGAGAGCAACCCTCTTCAGTAAAAACAGGCAATAGATCAGTAGCCTGTTAAAAAATATCAGTTACAAGTAAATATTAATATCCCTTCACTAATAACTTCATCTTATCACAAAAATAAAAAATAAAAAAACAACCAAACAAAAACCCCAAACCAAACAAAAAAAGAGGCATCATATCAGTTTTGTTTAAGAAGTAATGTGATCTGGATGAAACAGCTACTTTAGGATTACAGACATACCTCAGTTTAGACAATGGAAGTATTAAACACACGAGTACTTTCAGTATCATTATGACAATTTTGGTTTGGGTTAAGTTCTTGTAAGCAGGTTTAACAGTTCAATTACAGAAATCTTCCAGAATTCACTCTACAATCAAATGTCAAGGGCTTCAGGAGCTTCAATTTTATGTTAGCACAGCATGCAAGGGAAGTTACTGGAAGGAGGAAACTGACAAAAAAACCCCAGTTTTTAATTTTTCACATGGCAGTAAAAGTGGTAGTAAGTTAGAAATTCTTGCAGTGGTCACTGCAAGGTTCCTTTGTAGAAATAGAGGAATAAATAATCTGGCTGGGAAGGATCTCTGGAAAGGATCTCTGGAAGTGCTCCCATCCAGTCCTTACTCAAGTCAGCATTAATTTAGAGTAGGATGTTCAGGACCTTGCACTATCAAGCTTTGACTATCTCCAAGGATGGAGTTTCTGGAGTTTCTACCCAAGGTGGGAGTTTCCACAGCCTCTTCTGGTAATCTTTTCTAGTTTTTGACTATACTCATGGGGGGTTTTGGTTTTGTTTATTTGTTTTGTGGGGGTTTTTGTTTGTTTTGTTTTTTTTTAAAAAAAGGAATTCCTACTACTTAATTGAAGTTTCCCAAATTCCAACTTGTGTGTTGCTTCCTGTCCTACTGCAATGCACCTTAGTTTTTCTAAATGTCTGACTCTACCTTCTCTACACTGACAAAGCAGTTAGAAAGCAGTAAAATTTAGTTTTTATAAGATTCCCCTTTAGTCTTTTTTTCCCCTCAAGGTTCAACAAATTCTGCTCCCTCAGCTCTCTCCATGTGTCCTGTGCTAAAGCCCCCTCCATCCTATGGTGGCCTTTTGTCAGGATTTCTCCAGGTTGTCAGTGTTTTCCTTATTCTTTTCATTATTCTCATTAAAAATAAAAGAGGTTCTTGCACCAAATGTTCTGTTAGCTTTACTACAGGAGTATTTCAACAGTAAATTACAAAGAACTCTAGCTTTATTAATAGCCAGATAGCTTTGCATGTTAAACGAAACACTAGGGAAAGGAGAAGGAAAAAATCCTCAGTTAGTGGATTTCTAATTTTAGTTTTCAATCTAATATTATCTGAGGCTGTAACAGAACTGTGACATTTATACCGGCTGAGGACTTAACCCCAAGACAGATCCAATGTGAGTCAGAAAACTACTTTTCAAAGCCAGAAAAGAATCTGGTAGCCAAGCAACCAGCTCATTTTATACCACAGAAGAGATCTATGGCCTTCTACAGGATGCTTCTTCCATCATAGAACAGTTACATCTGTTCCTACTGAATACTGCATGTTTTTTCTAGAAACTAGACCAGCACAACCAATTGGAAAATACATTTTGTCTTGTATCTTATTACAGAGATCCTAGTCTGAAGCTCAAATACTGCTTCAACAGAAACTGTAAATAAACCTAACAAAAATCACAAACTATTTTTTCAGTTAAGACACTGCTCAAAGATTTTAGTGAGGCAAATATCATTTGAGGATATTGTTTTAAAATAGTCAATCAGTAATAAGAAGGAAAATGAAATTTTGACAAAATAATAATGAAATTATATAGGTTGCAGTTTGTTTACTTTAGAAAAAATATAACCATTCAGTACCATAGAGCATTATACTGCCACTTCTAGATGTACAAAATATTTTGAGTTTCTCCCTGTAAGGGGCTTAAGGCAGCCTTGTCAAGTTTGGGATACAGAGTTAACAGCAGAGGAACCAATACAAACCAGTAGTACAAGTATCTGAGTCAAGACAATAGTAAATCCAGTAAATTCAGTAATATCGGGCAGAAGTTAATTTTGCATATATCAACCATTTAAAACCACTTGTTAAACGTGACTTCAGAAGACAGGCACCTGAACGTAGTGATTTCTCTAAGGGTGGCCAAAGGCACCATTTCAAAATACACACAGAGGTTCCTATCAACAGCACTTAACAGCATCTACTCAGGAACAGTGATATGCATCCCTTCTTCTCCTTCCTTTGAGAACATTCACTGGCATATTTCCCACCATGACTGTGCCTCAAAGAAAGAAAATAGTATTCAGTTACCTTCTAAAATTGTAATTACCATTTCAAGATTATGGGGTCCTTGCAGCAATTGCAAGCAGATCACTCTCGACCAGAGAGGTAGATCTGATTGATCGTGGGTCTGGTCCTTTCTCAGCACTTCAGCAGAAGATTTCTCAATTTCCCCCATTTGGTCCTTTTGAGACAGAGAAATAACCAGTGCAGAAGGCTTCAGGGCAACATAGAAGACAGATGCCTTGATATATGATTTTTGAAGTATTTAAAATACGTTCAGTTTATAGAACAGATGTTCAGATTATGTAAAGATTTTTAAGTGTCAAAGAGTTTTTAATTCTACATCTAAATGTATATAAATTTCAAAAAAGAAATTTATATTTTCTAGTTTCATAATTCCCAGGAATATAGCGCAAAGAACTAAACAGAATCTCTAACATCTAGTCCATAGCTATTACAGCAATTATTGGGGGTGGTGGAACAGTAGAGAGAATCGACCACAAAGTGACAAGATCCCTTTTTTCCCTGAATAGCATCTTCTATCAGAGACAAAATAGCAGACATGGTGGACTACTGCTGACAAAACTTTCAAAATGTGAAGAGATGTGTTTTATTTTCTTGTTCTTAGCTCTCCTCAAAAGCTATCTAAAAAGCCCCATCAATATTTTTGTGACATTTAAGTAGTTCCTGACCCTAGGTCCTACCCATTTTCCATTATTTGGAAACCACATTTTGGTACCTACATTTCAGCAACTTGAAGCAAAAATTTTCCTTTCATAACAAAAGCTCTCTATTCCACAGAACATCCCAAAAATTCTTTCCAGTTCCAGCTGAGCAACATGTGACAGAAACACACCCAAAATACCTGATGAAGTTTCACCAGCTTCTTTACTACAGTCCACCTAGAAACACTTCACCTGATACATACTAAAACCACACTTATCTTTTTCTTTACCCAATCATTTTGGTTTCTCATTCATTCTATCACTGCCTCTTACTTTTGAAGTCTTTCTCCTTTCACAGTTGCTTCTGTCCTTAAAGACTAATAACAAGAGCACAACAACCTTGGGCCTTTGCCCTAGTGAATATCATTATATTTCTATTACTGTCTTCTCTAGGTGACCCTATTCTGCTATATGATATTCTGATCCTCCTCTCTACTGAGGAGCACTCAGAGCTTTGTGTTATAAATAATGCTCTCTTACTTTGTGCTCCAAGGTCCTTAATGAAATTAAATATTAAATTAAAACTCTCTTCAGATTCATCTCTTCCTTTTTAAATAATTGCCAAGTTGCTTTTGAAGATTTCATCCAAGGATGTAAACAAGTACTGCTTTGGCACACATTCACTACAAAAGATTGTGTTATTTTAAAGTAGCACCATAAATGCTGTATTACATTTAATAAAAAAAAAAAAATTACATTACTGGAAAAGCACTTTTAAAAGATGTAATTAAATCTCTTATCCAGTCGTGCACTATCACAGCACTTTTAAATACAGGAGTTAGGGTCATAAGGGTAAGTGTGAGTCAAGATAGCTTGGCATCTGATGATCTGACTTTCGCAAACACAAAAGGACAGAGCAATGCTGAAGGGTCATCCATATATTCCCATGAGAAAGGAAAACAATTTATAAATTCTTAACTTTGTAGGGCTGGAAAGAACCACTAAGCTTTTTTTCTGGCACAGGTCTCTTGAAACTTATTCAAGTCCTAAATGTTTCCCTGTGCACGAATGCTAACTTAAAGGGAATTTGTCTGTGACATCAAATTCACCTCTAATGTCACTCCTAAGGATCTTGAAATATGAGAGCAATCACTCCCCAGTCACTTCACTACAACAAGATACTGACCCCAGTAACAGAGCACAAGGGATTTCCAGCTTCCCTGATGAGTACTCGCAGAACATTGCTCCTCTTCCACCCTGTCAGCACCGTGTCCTCCTACATCCTTGTGACCTCTGCAGCTACCTAAGTATTGTACTAACAAGCAATTTAATCACTTGAGCCTCCTGGAGATATAGGGACAACTTGCATGCCCTAAGTAAACCTCTCCCCATTCTATACAAGAGGAAATTTTGTCAACTGGAAAGAGAAGCAAGCAAAGAAACATAAAAGGACCTTGAACCAGGTTTATAAACACAGAGAATATCCACTTTTCTATTGATGCTACCAAGAGAACCAGCTTTCTACTTCCACACAAGTTCCAGGCTGTGTGAGCTCTGTGGTCGAGCTGGGAGCACCAGGGTGAGCCAAAGGATTTCCCCCACCTCACCGTCAAGGTTGACATGGTTTAGACATAATCTTTAATGTAATCCCCGCAGTTTTTCACCTCTCGAGAATGACTTAACCCCAGTTAACAATGAAAGGAAGGGAGCAAAAGCAAACAAACCCCACCTTTATCCCCCCCCCCCAAAAAAAAAAAAAAAGGACAGGGCAATTAGATGGTTGCTTGGACACACTGATTAAGGGATGAAACCCACATTTTATCTCAAGATGGCTAGAGAGAGATAGATGGTTCTTGCCCTACAGAATGATCACAGTATTTTTGACCAACTTTAACCTTCAGTCATGATTTCATTCCATGTGCTCTGCACAGCAGCTTGTTAAAAGAAAAGTTAAAAATAACTGAACTCTGCATTATGTCCTTATCATCTATTAATACCACCTCTCTCACGAAAATGTTTCTTCCCATTGCAATCAGACTAAAAGAGAGATTGACGTGTCTTGCATTCCATTTAGTGTGCATAATCAGTATAGTATTAAATTGATAAAACACTCTATTAGGCACAGAAAAAATTTACTGTAGATTTTTTAAATATAAATATCTAGGATGAGGAAGAACAGTTTTCAAGGAGTTTCAAGCCATACCAATAGTGTTTCTCTGCCTACAAAATTTAATAAAAAATATGTTCACAATTGAAAGCAGGTGCTGGATCATCCTCTGTCTCCCATATCACAACAGACATCAAAATGGACATATGATTCCGAAGCAGTATTTTCAATCTCTACCTTTTATCCTCTGGTCCTGAACAAGTCATATGAAAGGACTATAAGACTAATGACCACAGAAATCCACAGTTATCATTATGCAAGGACCAGAAACCAAGTAAATAGCTAGTTGTTTAAACAGAAATAAAGCTGAGAACAAAAGCCACACCAAAAACAAGGGAAGTGGAGGCAAGGGAGCTGGTAAGAGGATGGCAACACTGAAAACAAATATACCTGACAATCAGCTGCTGCCTACCACTACAAAAACCAAGAGGTAAACCAAGGATAAGGTAAGCAGGAGGTGGGGAAATTCATAAAAACACAGCTACAAGGATTTAATCACAGATATAGAGCTGGGGTTGTGGGGGGCGCTGGGGAGAGGAGTTGAAATAATAGGTAAAGGACAAATTCAGAAATGGATATTGTGCACAATTATGAAAACATTCTGTTTCTGCTATCATTTCAGAAGTGTCCATTACCTTTATGTTTAAGCCACAAGATAAGACAGAAATTACAGAGCAAAATAGGAGGTAGGAATGAAAGCTAAGAACATTGCCCTGCCCTGAAAGATTAAAGTAATTCTGACAGAAATCATCGTTTCAATATATTATCTCTCATAGTGTAAGATTTAGAAGCTACCGGGAAGACATTTTCCAACTGTCGTCACTGACAGGTTGGAAAGAAAGAAAACAGAAAAAAAATACCACTCAATTTCACAAAACCACATTTCAACTGAGTAAATTAAACTGCATTACACGTGACAGGAGGGTGTCCCTCAACCTCCATTCTATGAATTCATTTCAAGATAAAAATAACAGGTTTGTGCTGTCATTAATCTGAGAAGAAATCAGGCAAAGCAACAGATCAGACAGCTAAATTATACTGAAACCAATTACAGATATGTGGTAGTGTAAGCTTGCAACATTAAGAGTGCAGGTAAGATCTATTCATATAAAAAAATAAAAATAACAGGACAAAAATTTAAGGACACTTTTTTTCCTTTTTTTTTTTTTTTTTTTTTTAAGAAAAGATAAGTTTTACTTTTCTTCTCCCAGCTCCTTTGCTGTAAGAGGACAAGAGGTCATGACGGTAAATGCTGACACAAGAGTACACTCTATTTCCAGAGAATCTGATGCGTGAGAGAGAGGGGGCCTGCACTCTTCTCTCATTCCTTGTGCCTTCTTGTAAAATACTAATGTCAAATGAACACGAAAAGCATTTTGGATGCCTAAACAAAGACACTTCAAACAGAGACAGGTCAAAACAGTCACATGCCAATCTGAATCTACATCTTCCCCTGTTCACGATTTACATTTTTTGAGAGCAGACCTTCTGTAGGTTTATATAACATGCAACTGTTCAGACATACTGCTGGTTTCTGGTTCCTAGAGAACATTCTTGAAGCTTACTGACAGTGCTACTGGTGGGATCTCTTTGGTATTAAAAGTTTTAAGTGAAACGAAACGAAGCTGCTGAATCGACTGCACTTCATCAGCGAGTCAGCACAAATCTGACTCACTCGTGATCTCTTGTGATTCCAGCCAATCATTAAATGAGGGATCATCCAGTCAAACATCCACAAAGATTACTGGCATCAACAGGAATTGCAGCAACTTCACCTCGTAGGAATGGTCCCAGAGAAGATAACTTATGGTCAAGTAGCTAGGTTATGAAACCATGAATCTGGAGACATACAGCCTCTCTTTCTGCATCTTGCACTGACTCACAGCCTGACAGCAAGTGGGCCACATTTCCTCACTGCAACCTGAGAACAGACAAAAACTTTTCTCCAGTCTCCTGCTGTTCTCTGAAAATGAATGGGCACCACAAATATAATTTTTGAAGTACAAGAGTCCAGACATTTCTGGCAGAGTCAATTAATCCAAAATAGTATTGCTAGAATAAGTATCCCCCTTACAATCATGTAATTAGAAACATTATTGGAGAGACTGAAGGTGAAATTAAATAGCATTTCTTGGCTAAAATAAATGTACATAACTGCCTAAACAGGATTTACATCATCAGGTTTAGCAAACAATCTTTTTTTTTCCTCCCTAACACTATTTGCTTTTCAATCTCTTCCCTTCAGCATTCTTGCTGTTGCAAAACAGCTTTAGATTTTAGAAGTAGGGTCATTGGCTCATTGCAGTTACTGAAAAAAAACTTCCTGCCAGCCCAGAACCTGAGGGGCTCTTTCAAAAAATGAATTAACATACTTGCAGTTGCCTGTTGCTCGCAGGCTTTTGTTGATGTACTCTAACCTCAGCTCTTCTGGGGACAAAATTTGTCAGTGTGTGCACTTCAAGTGTGCAGATAAACACAGAATATGACTTACCAATTAAGTAGAGCAGACATTATTCCCTTGCAAAGAAAGCATTGTTAGGCCAAACAAATGTGAGGCATCACTGGATTTATCTTTAAGTAATGAGATAAGACACAGCTGATTTCCTGCATTCCACATTAGTTTAAAAATAGCACCATTAAGCAGGAAAACATAATTGAGGGAAGTGAAAAAAATGAAACAACAAAACCCTAAACACCCAAACAGCCAAAGTAAATGCCATTGCCTGTAAACTCACTGCTCTTTTACATGGATTAATTTTATGCTGGTCTTGACTTTTTTTGTGTTTGTGTGCCTGATGTAATTTATAACAGCATTCAAGTTATATGATTTGCAGAGGAAAGACTTTCTGATTGATATGTCTGAAAATTATTGCTTATGTTGATGTCAGTCAAATATCTGATCTCCAAGCATACTCAGATTTCAAAAGTTTAAGTTCAGATTCAGCTCCTGCAAGGACTAAATTGATGGATTTCTTTGGCAACACCACCAACTCTGTTTCATGAGCCAGTGTAAGAAATTAGATAGCTTTGATTCTGTACAGGAGGAAAGGAGTTGGACAAAGACACTTAGAGGAACTAGCCAGATAGAAATGGTCTGACAAAAATAGCTAAAAATAAACCTGGTATTAATAAAAGTAAAAATAATCAG
Source organism: Psittacula echo (assembly GCF_963264785.1). Lineage (NCBI taxonomy): Eukaryota > Metazoa > Chordata > Aves > Psittaciformes > Psittacidae > Psittacula > Psittacula echo. The sequence goes on along the minus strand of NC_137737.1, from coordinate 88,580,987 downwards.
AAAACCCACACACATACTTTTAACATTCATTAAAATCCTCTGGCAACACATTAACTTTCTTCTTTAATTTTAGTAATAGCCTGTCTTAAACAAAAGATGAAAGCACTTCTCTAACAGATTGAAAGGTTTCCCTGTTCTGTTCTAATTCAGAGAGTATTTATATAAGCTCAGCTGAACTCCCATCTCTGCCTCTGACTGGAGATCCAGAGTTAAGCCCTGCAGGTGTTCCGTGCTAAGCCTTGAAGTTGAAAGATTTTCTGTGCTTTGCTTCTGTCTCCATTAAAACAAGAGCAACTGACGTCTTCTCTCCTGGTGTCTACTGGGATAGGTGTGATCTTGCCACTCATTCAATGGGAGCAGAAAGATAGTGAAGAGAAGCGAGTCTGGGGCTCAGCTTGCATGATCTCTAACTTTTGTTCTCAAATATTCAGATTTGTCTTTTTCTTTGAACTGAAGAAGACTGAAATACTCTCTGTGGGCTATGATGTAAGGTTTTTCCCAAAAATAAACAGTACCACAGCAAAAACATTACAATCACTCCCTGTGACAATTTCTCTCATTGCATGTTTCTTGGCTGTAGTGATGCAGGATCTTTTCAACACTAAGGCAAGAAGAGCAAAAAATTCTTTTTCAGTTAAAATTTAACTAGCATTCATAAAAGATGGCTGAAGGAGAGCAACAAAACTCATCTGTAGTGAGCACAGTCCCATACTATTTGCCCTTCCAGCGAGTCAGTCTCCAGAGTCTCTACTCTGGAGAAATCCCATGCACAGTAGCCAACTTCAAAAGACTTTTGTGAAGAGAAGGACCATCTCTGACCACCACTGAACCCAGTCTTGGAGCCATGTAGTTTTGTTACCATTTGCACACTGGAAAATTGGGCTTTAAATCTACTGATACTTCAGAATCACCACCTATGTTTGCAGGCAGCTATACAGCTTCTCTTAGGATCTTGCCTCTTACATTGCTCCCGCATTGTTTGTGTGTGTTTGTTTTGTTTTAAATGTTCCTTTGTAGATGGGAAAATCTTTGATGTCAAGACTCTTTAACCCAACAAGCCTTTGCATCTTGAAAATCAATAGCACTTTGTTAAGTGTTACTTAACAACATCTTTGGACAGAGATACCAGTTCTCTGTAACAAAGTTTCATTACTTATTGTCGGAAACTTAGAGGTATTTCTATTGGCATTAAGAAGTCATGACAGTCAAGTAACATGTTAAACCAAGTTCTGTTGGCTACTGATTGGTTGGGCTGGGCTGGATGAGCACTTCACCTCCATGTCAATAACAGAAAAGCCCACATTGGAGCAGTGAGGTCCTGCCCTCCAGGGAGATTGCACCATGATCATCAGCCACTTTTGTGGACCCCACAACAGAAAGCCAAAACTAAAGAAAGAAAAAAGCCAAATAACAGCAGTCCTTCAGACAGGTGAAGTATTTCCCCACCAGCCCAATAGCAGGGCTGTTAGGCAGCCCAGGAATGTGACAGTAAGTTGTGCTCCAGGGGTAAAGAGTACTGACAGGCAGTAGCAAGAGTTGGCACCAAGACTTCATGCTGATGTGGCACCAAGCAAGCTGCAGGGTCTGGGTTAGACCTAACACCCAGGTGTTCTGGAAGCCGAAGCTGCTCGTTGAAGTAAGTTAGAGTTTCAAAGTATCTGCTCTGTACTGTTACTACGTTGTACAGACTGCACTGTTGATTAATGCTCTGTTCAGGTGCCCTGGAAAGCTTCAGCTTTGTACCATGCCTCACAAAGCACCCAAGAGGTGATTAAGCAGCACAGCACACAGTCTGTTATGTCTTATTGATTAATTACAATGGCACACCTAAAACTTGACTGTTCCCACTCTATTGCTATTTCTTTCTTTCCATACGTTGCTCCTTCTGGGGATGTGATATACAACAACTAGACTTCATAAAGAAGGTGCACTGTTTATCATGTGAACATCATGAACTACATACACCAGCACTGCTCATAAGGGAAAACATAGCAGTGAAATGCTTTTTTAAAGACCACCATCATTTCTAGCAGCTTCCCTACCTGACAACTACTATTAATTTACAAGGGAGGTAGCTGACAGATAGAAACTTACATTTATATTATTTGTGATGGCAATAGGCTTCAGTCCTTTTCTCATTACTTTGTCATTCTCAATTCACCTTGCCATTTCTCAAACAGCAGATTTTTCAACACATGACAAATCCATCCAAAGACACATACCTAGAGCACCTGGACAAGTCAATGCTCTGCCTACCCAGTTTCTCAGAGAAAAATTGTGGGTGAGATTGTGAAAAGCATGCCATGATGACAGTGCCCCAAGCACGTCCCTGTAAAAGTTAAAATTGAAGACAACACCAAGCATTCACCCTTTGAAAATCCTGTGCTGTTTAGAAGTCTACAAGGCCAGACTTCCTCAGCACAAGTACTGCTAGCCTAGTTTAGTAACCTCAAAAGCTAGGCTGCTTGCAAATTAGAAGACAGCTTTGGCCTGCTTTGTGGAATTTACCACCAGCTGGCTTTATGACCAGGAATCTCCTTATGTAAGTTCAAAGTAGATGCCATGTATGTATTTCATTAGGTCTTGGACCTTACCAGGCATTTTGTAAATGTAATTTAAAAGTCAATATGGCTTTGGAATGGTAAAACAAGTAACATTAAATTGTTGATTTATTCCTATTTTACACAAGATTTGTCATTATGCATGAATTAGTCAGATAGAGCAAATTACTTTCTATTATAACGGGCAATCCCTATGCTTCATTCAGATTGCATCTCTCAATAGCTGAATAATGCACCTGCTATGTAGCTAAACCTAAAATGCATTTTCTGCAATCCTTTCAAGTTTTTGTCTCAAGAAAAATTATTTCTCAAATACTTCAAGATGGGGATAGAACTCCATTAATCACATAGGAGAATATTTTCCTTCTTTGTTTTCTTTAAAAAGGACAATTTTCTAGGAGAAAATAAATATCTAAAAAATTAGCTTGACAACCCAACATTCAAAAGATTTATAGTTTCAGTGTCACACTGAATTGCAGTTTCCTTAATAGCTTGAAGGGCAGAGGAGAAGATGTGAAATAAATGTTAAAGACAAAACCTTTCTTTACTTTTTTTAAAAAAATAACAATTTTTCTTTGTATTTTCCTTCTTTTGGCACTCTGTTTTCCAGGTGAAAATTGAAGAATTGACTCGCTGAAAAGAACTGAAGTGTCTCAGATTCAGAGTTTCACTTAAAACCACATATTTTACATAAAAGCAATACCTGATGTTAATTTCGGTTTTATTTTCTTAATCAAAAATGCATTGAAAGTAGGTCTATTGAAACATTAGTTTGATAAAAGTCGAACATACTTCTGGAGCACAGAATGAAAATTTTCAACCACATTGCTAGTAATATGGTATATAGTATAAAATTCTGGCATAAGAGTCAAAGGAAATATATTTGCACAGCAGATCAAGGATTCCCAGATACTGAGCTGGAAATTGAAGTTTTGGCTGCAGCACAATACCTGCACTCACATGTGTTTTTTCTCACTCAGCTTAGGAATGACAGCAGCAAAATGTCCCAGAATACCAGCTTTGCCCTGTGCAGTGCTCAGTGGAACACCTCCTGCCACATTTCCATGGCTATTCTCCTTGTGCTAGCTACAGTAAATGCTGTTCTGGTCTAGGTTTACACCATCTTAAACTGCAAGGCTAGTTAAATCTTTCCCTGTATGAAAAATAGCCCTTTTCCCCTTCATACTGAGAAGAGACTGAGCTGAAGTGACATGGTTTAGTGTGAGATGTCCCTGCCCATGGCAGAGGGGTTGGAACTAGATGATCTTAAGGTCCATTCCAAGCCTAACTATTCTATGATTCTACAAAGACTAAAATATATCCACCAGGAATCCATGCAGAGTCTTTCTGCTCCTGGCACATACAGCACTGACTGCACATTGAGAACCTGGGATGAATATACAAGACTTTCTGCCTTCAAAGCCCTACCTGTCTTCAGTTTGCTGACATGGGAGTATCAGCCACAGCGCGCAAGTTCCTGTTCGTCAAGTGGGTAGACTAGTTGGGTGGGGAAGGTGAAGCTGGCAGAGTGAATCCTTGGCCAGAGCTCCAGCTTAGAACATTCAGTAAGGGAGCAGTACTCAAAGCTCCCTGGAGAGCTCAGGGATCACCACTGCACATGGGCACCTCAGCTTAGCTCCAATGCTTAGGAAACAAGCAAGGGACTTGCAACTAAAAAAGACTGGACATGTATTCTAGCAGTTACAAATTATTAGCTAAGCAATGCCATATCCCAAAGAACATAATACTGTACAGATCTGAAATTATCTTTATTGTAGCTGTGTTGATAATAGTCTAGGAACTCTTAGGATTTTCTTACAAGATATCCAAGGGCAATCCAAAGAACTGCATATTTTGAATGGCAGACCCAAATTTCAGTGAGATTGAAATATAAAACTGAAAATGCTGTATCCTTGATTTTGAGTTCCACAGAGAGCTGAATTATCTTCCAATTGCATCTGTTACTAGTAAGAGATGAAACAGAAATAGGTTTTGGCTTAAATTATTTCAATTTTCTTTCAATACACTCATTTCTCCAAGGTCCCCAACATCTCAGTGTCCACAATTATACCTTCCACTTGGATATCTTGGTTTTGGTGAATTTAAGAGTTCTGACTAGACATCAGATGTTGCTGTGCTGTTGCTGCCAGACAACAGTCTCTGTCCAAGCAGGCTGCCAGGTGCCCAGAAATTCCAAGAAAATGGCCACTATAAATCCAGCACTTCTAGTCTAATTTGGTCCCTGTACAGCTGGTCCACAGACATTCTAAATGAATCAATCATTTTTAATGCACCTGCACCCACAGGTAATTTCACATAACACAGATACATATGTTTGGATCTGATAAATCTTTCCCACTGCTCCACTTCATTTCACAGCCTACATTTTTGCTTTTGCCCTGCCTGGGGAAAAAAAGCAAAAAATACCAAAAAAAAAAAAAAAAAAACCCCAACAAAATCTGGTAAAGAATCAGACAAAACCAAGAAAAAAATAAAGCTCCAAACATAAAAATACTCACTCCCTGATGTGTAACTATTTGCTTAAAAGATTAAAACACTAAAAGGTAAATGCATGCATATTCTGTGTTGCTTTTGATATTAACAAAAATCCTAATTTATAACAAATACCTGTTAATATTCTCAAATATACTCTATCCGCTTTCACTCCATCTTACTTCATGCTCTTTCAAAGACTGAAGCTTGTCCTGGTTTAGCAGTAGCAGTCATTTTTTCTACTGGTGCAGTGCTGTGTTTTGACTTTTAGCCTGGGAATAATACTGATAAAGCTGATGTTTTCAGTTGCTGGTCAGAATGTTTGGTCTGACCAAGGACTTTGTGAGTCTCATGCTCTGCCAGGGAGGAGGAGAAGCCGGGAGGAAGCAGGGACAGGACACCTGACCCAAACTAGCCAAAGAGGTATTCCATACCACAGCACGTCATGCCCAGGATGGAGAACTGAGAGTTCTGGGGAAGGGCTGGATCACTGGGGGGTGGGGGCGAGGTACCGGTTGGTGAGCGGTTGTATTCTCTTCCTTGTTATTTCCTTTATCATTATTATTATTGGTGGTAGCAGTAGTGATTTGTGTTATACCTTAGTTATTAAACTGTTCTTATCTCAACCCGTGGGAGTTGCATTCTTTTGATTCTCCTCCCCGTCCCTCCAGGAGCGGAGGGAAGAAAGGTGGGGGGGGTAGTGGACTGCATGGTTCTGATTTACGGCCTGGGCTTAAACCACGACAAAGCTAAACAAAAATGAATACACAGGTAGGTGCTGACCATTTGTTTCAGTTTTCAGGTAGATTTTCCTTCCTGGGGGCAGGGTGGGCCAACTCTGAAATCCCTACAGTTTTTCATCTCTGAGATGCAGCCACTCTCAATATTAGGAAAAGAAGTTCATCAAACAAACTATGTTTATGCCTCATGAAGCACACATTCTCAGTTTCATAGCAGCTTCAGGAAAATGGAGTTGCATGTTATTAACTAAAAAGGAAATAGAATGGAGTTTTCTCTTAGGCCTCTGGAAAGTTGCCCAATATTTCTACAAAGCAAGTCCTTATCAAGCAAATACAGCATGACTAGTCTTACAATAAGTTTTCTGACAGTTTTTAAAGTGTTCCATAACTGTGATGAAAGAGAAGCAATTTAGATAAGTCATCCCCCTTTTATTTTTATTAATAAAACTGGGTATCTGCTATCAAAGTAACCATCCAATTGCATTAAAAAGCTTTCATGCGCAATCTGGTTTTGAATGTTAAACATTACAAAAAAATCCAGCAGTGGCAGTACAAAAGCTATGTAAAAAACACAGAAAACATTGGCAGCTGCTGTAAGGATAAAGTGTGACTGTAGGAACAGACCATCACAACTGGACAAGAACCTGAACTTAATGTTTGATCAGATAATATCTTAAATTAATATTAATTTCAAGGAATAGATTATTCAACAATCCTCTTTTTTGTATTTACCCGGTCTGTATAAGTAGGGAAGAAGTTTACAGGCATGCAAAATGTTTTAAAATAGTAAATTATTAATGAATTGTTAACTTATTTGACATTTTGATTTCTTTTCTCCCTTATAGAATCATAGAATAGTCAGGGTTGGAAAGGACCTTAAGATCATCTAGTTCCAACTCCCCTGCCATGGGCAGGGACACCCCACACTAAGCCATGTCACCCAAGGCTCTGTCCAACCTGGCCTTGAACACCACCAGGGATGGAGCATTCACAACTTCCCTGGGCAACCCATTCCAGTGCCCCACCACCCTTACAGTAAAGAACTTCCTCCTTATATCCAATCTAAACTTCCCCTGTTTAAGTTTGAACCCGTTACCCCTTGTCCTATCGCTACAGTCCCTAATGAGGAGTCCCTCTCCAGCATCCTTGTAGGCCCCCTTCAGACACTGGAAGGCTGCTATAAGCCTTCTCTTCTCCAGGCTAAACAGACCCAACTTTCTCAGCCTGTCTTCATACGGGAGGTATGCCTTGCACTAGCAGAAGGCACTGGGTACCATGTCCCAGCCGAGGCATTCGCTCTACCACCCTCTGGGAAGGAGGTGTGTACCTTCTGATGGGGTAAGAGTTGTGGATTGTCTCGAGATGGTTTGACCATCTGATCTGATTTGCAGAAAGCAGGTATGGAATGTGTTCTTTGCAAGTCTTCTGTGTTCATCCAGTTGAGCTGGGTTTCCACATCTCTCATGCTAGCAAGGCTCGAAGCCTCAGTCTGAAGTAGGACATGCTCCTCAACCAAATGGGTCCAAATCTTTTCGAGGTGAGCAATACCTGTTCAGTTCCCTATGAATCTGGTTTTATTTCCTCGTGCTTATTTCTAGAAATGCCTGAGCTGTTTCCCTTGGGAAAACAGGCTGAAACATGAGAGCCTGAGCACAACAGTACTCTGTCAGAGAGAAGATCCATCCGGCCCAACACTCTTGTCCCCAAAGTGGCCAACCATCAGTGTCTAAAGGACAGCCTATGAGCAGAGCAGGTCTACTTCTGCCAGGGTTCTGGGGGTGTTCTAAGGCCTCAGCAGCTGGGACCCATCTCCTCTGGGACGCCCACCTCACCACTTCCTGCCAAGGTCCCATCGGATGTGTCTCAGCTCAGCCTGTGGCCTTCAGTCCCTGCCTGAGCCACGTTGTAGCTGTGCCTTTCCCTGTCTCCTGAATGGCTCTGGGACCTGCACTGCAGACAGCTGCTCTCCTGGGTGGATGCCCTAGATCTAGGGCATCACTTGTAATGCATAATTGCAGGTGTAACATAGCCTAACCAGTACCAATTCTAGTCTAGTCTAGCCTAGTGAAGTCTGTTTCACGCTGTTCCATTCCATTCCCTTCAATTTCATTCTATTCCCTACACTCACCCTGAGCTGAATAACAGTGACACTGATTTCTCTGCAATGTCAGGGGTTTTCAGCTCCAAAAACACTTTCAAGAACACAAATCACAAAGCTTTCATGTGGAAACAAGGTTTTATTTTATTATTCCGTTTGATTTTGGTTTCTCATAGTTTATGTTTTTTTAGAATCATTACATCCTAGAATCATAAGAATAGTTAGGCTTGGAGAGGACCTCAAGAGCACCTTGTTCCAACCACCCTGCCGTTTTTAGGGACGCCTCACACGAGAAACATGTTGCCCAAGGCTCGGGGCAGCCTGGTCTTATACAACGCCAGGAGATATCAACCAAGGGTCTGTACAACGTGGTGTCATACGTCGCCATGGGATGTCATCCAAGGGTCTGTACAACGTGACGGTGTTGTACATCACCATGGGAAGCAGCACACACACAGCTCTTTAGGCAACCTGTTCCCGTGCTCAGCACCCTAACGGCACCCTGACACTTCTTCCTTATATACAACATGAAAGTTTGATGTTATTATTTAAGAGCATCGTCACCGACCACACACAAATGTGCAAGAGGAAGTAGAAGAAGAAGGGGCGTGGTAGCACGGGGTATTTCCCAAAGCATGACACCTATCGAGGATAAGCACACAACTGACTTCCAACACTTGCTCGCTCGCTGTGCTTCCTGGCCAGGGATGCATGAAAAGTGCTCTCGTGCCTGCCGGACGCTGGTGCTGCACACAGGGAGAGCTGAAGAGTGGCAACTGCTGATGGGGCAGCAAGGCTGGAGCCCCTCCAAGCACAGGCTGCTGTGCAGTACCCCCGGGGAGATGAAGCTAAGGGAAGAGCAGAGCTCGCTCCCACTCCAAGCTTGCACTGGGCAATGGAGCCAAAGAGAGCCAGGGCACGAGAGTGCCTTGGAGGTGGCAAGAGCAGCAGGCAAGAACTGAGTCCAAAGGGGAACCCTGATGAGGGGATGTGCTCAATGCTACAGAGGACAAGCAGCAACTCCTGGGCAATACCGTGGGAGGCCAGAAAGCTTCCTCCCCCCAGATATGGGGCACGAGGGCCACCTGCGTGGAGCACGAGCAGCAGCCTTTGGGCCACAATAGCACAAAGGAGCCCCATGGAGGGGCTGTGCTCAGCTGCAGAGGAGGCAAAAAACACCAGGGACACTCGCAGGTCCTCCCTGGGGAAAAAAGCCTTCCCCCCCCAGCTGCAGGACACGAGGGGCCACCTTCGTGGTGCATGAGCAGCAGGCATTAACCCAGCCGAATGGACCAGAGGAGCCCTGACAACTGGTCCTGCTCGGTGCTCAGAGGAAGGCAAAAAACCCCCTGGGAACAGTGCCAATTTGCCCTGGGGGAAAATTCCTTCCTGACCCCAGCACTGGCGATCGGCTATCCCTGAGCATGGAAGCAGGACCTGCTCCTGGTCCGCAGGCTGGTCATGCCTTTCAGGAGATACCCAAGCCCTATTCTTCCTCAACCTGGAGCCACCTCAGGGGCTTCTGACAGGAGCACTGCGATCACTGGAAACACCTCTGCATCCTATTGCTTATGGCTGCTGCCCCTGGCTCTGTGGGGGATGAGGATGCTGAGCTTTATGGTGCTCCTCAAGAAGACATTCCTATGCTCTGGCCATGGCTATCCAGCTGAAAAGGACTGCCATCCCTTCCATGAGCCAGGAAGCTGTTACCGTCACGAGCTGGCCTTGCAGCCGAGAACCTCCAGCAGCCTCCACCAGCCGCTCCTCTTCCTGCCTGAGCCCCCTGTAGCTAACTCCAGAAGCTCAAGCCCTTCCTCTGGGATGTCTTAGGGCTGCCCCGTGCCACCTCTGCCAGGAGACACAGCAGGCTGTTCCCTTTTATGCTGTCCTGGGGCATTGTGACTGCTGCGTTGCCAGGTGCTGGCATGGAACGGAATAGAATGCAATGGAATTTCACAAAATGCAGTGGAGCAGGGCAGAATAGAATGGAATAGAGCGGAGTGGAATGAAATAGAATAGTCATGGAATGCAATAGAATAGAAATTGAATACCCCGATAACTCATTATGGGATTCAGGGAGAAGGGAACAGCATGGTGCAATTAAAACTCAGATGTCTGGCTATCCCTGAACCGGTTCTTCCAAAGAGGTCTCCATCTTTTTGCAAGCCCATTTGTCAGAGACCGATCCTTGAGGTGGTGGCAAAGATTTCAAGAAATTTAGATCTAATTTGTATACTGAATAACCCATTATTCTTTTTAGCACAGGCACATACTAGCACTCAGAATGAAATATTTCATTTGGGCCGATGTTATTACTATGGGACACTTACTTCTCACAGTGCTCATGGGATTCCAAGTTTACCACCAGACCCAGTTAGAAGAAATTAGATTTTAATTTACAAGACACCTAACAACAACCAACAGACAGGTAATCCTCTTAAGATCTCTCAATAATAAATTTCCATTTTATCAGATTTATTGCCCTGGAAGATTGACACATACATTGTTAAGTTGTCAAAAAACTCATGTCATAACCTCCTGCAGAGCTTTCATGAAGTCAACTCTCATCCCACTCACTCAATCACAGCACTAGAAATTGGTCCGTGACCATCAGTTTCACCTCCTTACTAATCTTACTTCTTCCTGGTGATGTTGTCACAACTCATCCTTGATGGCCAAACTGCTGACCCCTTTAAGATCTGCATTCTATCTGGAAGCAAACAAACCAAAGGCCTGTTGTTGTCAGCATTAGTCATGGTGCCCAAACACAGGCACACATCGGGCATTTCTACTTCCTCCAGAGCTTCTTTTTCTGACAGACCAATAGAACAGCTCATTGTCTCAACGGCCTCCAGGTTGTACCCCCAGCATGAGTTATTCAAGCTCACAATACTTTACAAATTTCAAGCATTTACAACACACACATTAGAACTTTTATCCTACTGTACTGAAAGAGCGTGCACAGTCAGAAATAACAGCATGGATTTGCTGTTGCACATACCAACCAACAGACTACTTTTATGCTACAATATTTTTTTATGCTCCATATTTTCTCTTAGTAAGAAATTCCAATCAAGATGTAGAAACCCCTCCTGAGTTGTGAAAGAAACTCCTAGCTGGAGGTTCCAAACAGATTTGTTCTTAATTCAAATAAATCTAATCCAAGCAATACTACAGAAACAGACTTAACATCTTTAAAAGATGCCTAACATCTGAGCAGGCTCAGAAAAAGGTTACTTAATTTCACCTTATTGAAAAGTACATTTTCTCTCCATTTACACAGCTATTCGCTGAATTAGTCAAATAAATACTAAGCAACAGTAGCATGAGAACAATCACCTTGCTTTTACTATATAAGATTATGCAGTTTTCATGCTGAACTGCTCAGAACATGGGCAAAATGTGGTCTTATGAGATGCTTGAAACCGAAACTGACCAAAACCAAAATGACACTGGCAGAAGAGGCAGAAAATTCAAAAGTGTACATTAGGGAATTCTGGTGCAGATTCCTTTACCTGCAAATGCATGATCCGAAAAGCCAACAATATTAGTAAGCATAGGTCAGTCTTGAATTTACTGATGCAAATGTTGGATACAGAGAAAACTTTGAGTACCGAAGGTTCACTCCCATTTACAAACTGCAGATAATCGCTCAATGTCTGCAGTTAAGCTCAACCTCAAACTGGGCCCTTGATCAATGGGTGAAACTAAAAAAGACAAAATAAAAAAAATATTAAGTTATACTTAGCATACATTCAAATATTACAGAATGAGATGTTTGCCTGAAGTACTAAGGCAGGCTAAAGTATCCCTTTCCCAAATGTCATCTGCACCTACAAGCTGACTTTAGGCACTGAATCTCATCCTGTACATAGCAAAGATTCCTGGGTTTTAAGTACAGGCTGTGGTTATTTGGTCAGCACTGCCCAGAATTTCTAATACATACCAAAGCAGTTTTCCAAATTACTACAGACATGGAATCCCCCTCTTAATTGCAGCACCAGTTGCTGAAGTAGTTGCACCCTGAGGAGCATACAGATGTCCTACTGTGCCCATGTTTTGCTCCCTTTTTTTTTAATAAGCATTCACATGGTGACTTCCATATAATTGAGTTTAGATTAATATGATTATGGTATTAATTATGAAAGGTAAGATAAAACGTTAGGAAGATTAATTAACTCATCAAACTTCAGGTCTAGCCTACAGCAAATTGACTGTGTCTCTTAAAATTAAAAGCTACTGTGGATTGATGCAATAATTGTAAGATTTTATTTACATGAGGTCTGAAATTCATTGTGGTAAAACTTAACGATCACTACAAACAGCAGATCTCCAATACCCCAAAACTACTGCTACACTTGGTCTTTCGTACAAGTCATAGATGTAAGACTTTTAATATGGAAATTAGATGCAAGCAAATTAGCACTAAATATAACCAATTCATTATGACGTTACCATGGCAACTTCTATACCATTAAGCATGAATTACGTGACAAAAGAATTACATATTGCTTTCATTGTAGTAATTCAATTTACTTTATGCTGAATTGTGACCATACTCCTTGACCAGAAAGTTTCAATGAAAATCACTTCTAGAAAAAAATTTTAAAATCTCTAATTTCTGAAAGGCAAACAGAATTAACAGTCAAAAAGAAGAAAACTGGATCAGTGTAATAATCTTACTGCTCTGTCTGAAGTTCTCCAATGAAAATCAAAAGACCTGATTAGTCCTTCTGATCCCTGTGTCACATCAGGAACCACTGAGAAGTAAGTCTCTTCCAGAGCAACCCTTCCTCTGAGTACAGGATAGGAACTTCTACCCATGGACTAATATCTATTACTGGATATCCAACCTGATATTCAGCAGCAGCAAAATATCTTCTATTTTCCCAAATTCCCATGTTTTCTAGCTCCCATTTCTTTTTCACTATTTACCATTCTCTCAGTGGCAGAAATTTCTCCACCTTTGTCTTTTGCTTCTCTTTCAGTAATAGGTAAAAGTCTCAGCTTGCTCTCCAAGGTCTTCATCCATTCAGTCCTCAAGTATTTTAATAGTCTATGTTTTGAATGGAGCTTACCTATTTTTCCTATTCCTCTTATGGTAAAGAGCACAACTGTTAGTCCATTAGAAAACAGACTTTCTAGAAGCAAAGCATAGAAGTGCTTCAATCCATTTCTTTGTTATTGATAACCTCTCAAGTAGCTCCTCAGACTCTTACCTGGAAAAAGCTGGCAACACAGCTCTTGCTGTCTGTTGCTGCGAATGATCTTACCAATGACTAAAAATGTAGAACACAGAAGTCTTCTGGTGATTCAGTGTTTCTTATCCTTAGCAGATTTTTACCAAACAAGGAAGCGGAGGGAGGAGAGAGAGAGCAGGAGAGCGAGAGCAAGTGGGCGAGCAGTAAAGGATTTTCATCCAAAGTAGCATAACAGAAGTTGAAAGCTTTAAGAGAGTGTCCTGGGTTTTCAGTAGGCAAAGAATGAACTTTGATAGAACCAGACCAGTTCTGCGGCAAAGGAACGATCAGCATCAGCAGGCAACGATCCAACACTGCACACAGCCTCTCCTGCCCTGAAAGACTGTTACAAGAGATGGAGCCCAACATCATGGACAGAATGGACTCAGAAGCTTTATAGGGATTGGTCCATGCACTAAGATAACAGTGCACTGAGATGAGAGTGAGGGTATATTGAAAATGTGGGATCTGAGCATGACGTGGATGGTATGGAATAAGGGGTGGATACTGTCCTGGGTTCAGCAGTAGCAGTCATTTTTTCTCCTACTTAGTAGCTGGTGCAGCGCTGTGGTTTTGACTTTTGGCCTGGGAATAATACTGATAAAGCCGATGTTTTCAATTGCTGGTCAGAATGTTTAGTCTGACCAAGGACTTTGTGAGTCTCATGCTCTGCCAGGGAGGAGGGGAAGCCGGGAGGAAGCAGGGACAGGACACCTGACCCAAACTAGCCAAAGAGGTATTCCATACCACAGCACGTCATGCCTGGGGATGTAACTGGGAGTTACCCCGAAAGGGCACTATCTGCTCAGTCGGGCTCGTTTTTCGACGGGTGGTATCGTATTCTCTTCCCTTGTTATTTTTCTTATTATTATTATTGGTGGTAGCAGCAGTGGTTTGTGTTATACCTGAGTTACTGGACTGTTCTTATCTCAACCCATGGGAGTTACATTCTTTCAATTCTCCTCCCCATCCCTCGGGGGGGTTGGGGAGGGAGGAGTAGAAACTGTGTGGCTGACTTGCCGACTGGCTTAAACCACGACAGAGTTTAAGAGAAGCGGCATATGTCTATGAAACCACCTGCAGAAATTTTGCAACTCTTTTCATCACACAATTTGTGACTGGTTATTTCTTTCATATGATTACATAAACCACAGTATCTCCAACTGTTCCATTCTTTTTCTAAGATCTACTTTAGACTAACAGTGCTATCAGCTTGTTTTTAACTATTTACTTTCAAGCCTAATATTTGCTTAGTATTTTACACACTGATAAAAATCAGTATTAATGATCTAAAACTCTGCTTTTCTAACTGTTTTACAGCTTCTGGAATGAAATCAAGAGGAGGAATACTGATTAAAGTGAATGTAATTTACTTGGATTTCCTTCAATTTTTTTCGCAGTTCTTAGTTCCAGATTTACAGCACTTAGCACAAACACCACCTTTATTTTACTTAATATAGTTTCTATATGCTCCTGACTTCACTTTTCTTCTAACAAGGCTGCACTCTTTCTAGACAGTTTACAGTTAACAGTTTACAATGAAAAAGTAAATACAACTTCTGCAACTACTTTGCCTTCTTTGGTAGTTACAAGACAGGACTTTTTAGATATACAAAAAGCATTCTTATATTTTTTTAAGCATTATTCACATTTTTTCCTCATTAAATAGTTTGTCCAATATGACTGGCCTCTATTGTTTTCAGCTTTAGATGAGCATCTCTTTGAAATTCCAAAACATCTACTGTTTGTTTGGATTTTATTCCGTTTACCAAAAAGCCATCTGAGGCCAAGTCTTGATGATTCATACTTACTTTTTTTGTGATCCTCTGTTCTGGAAATCAATTTCTCCTTATCTGCTAAGATCAGGTCTCTGTAGCTTTATGCCATGTTGGATAGAAATTAAATGGAAAGAAAATGTTCTTTAGAGCACTTAAAAATGTCAGGCGTGTTTTGGTATTAGCTGTATAAAGTTTCTAACATTATCACCTGAAGAAAAACCCTGTAGTTATGCAGCTTTTTTTCCTCTCACCCAATTTTAATCTGTGATTATAAGGCAGACTGGAGGCCTTAAGCAGTCCCTCAATTATAATCCATCTTGCATATTATCTGTTATGACATTTTTCCATAAGCAATTAAAGACTGTTTATGCTTCTGACTTGTTAGTTCCTTGAACGTGTTAATGTCTTTTTTGGTCTTGGAAGAAAATATGTCATTCCTAAAAAGCACTGCAACAACAACACAGGTTGATTTGTTTGTTTATTTTTAACATAGCCATTTTATTCCCCATCTCATGATTTTTACTGTCCATTACTTCTTCCTTGCCCTGTAGACACATGCTTTCCATAAAAACACAATATGCTCTGGCACTTTGACTCTCTTGATATGGAGACCATACCATAAACCAGCAATTGCCTCTGAAGAGCATACAGCACTGTTTCTCAGGGCCACACGGTCTCATATTCCACTAGTGACTGCACAACCTGCTTCTGATATAGCCTGCCCATTGCCTTTCTTTAAATCACCCCCTCAAAACCTCAGATCTTCTGACCTTCCCGAAGTGGTACCAAGCTGACACCTCCACCATCTCTCTATACTTGTTTCTGACCACTGAGTGATAGCAAAAATTTTGGAAAGGTGACATTATGTCTAACACCACAGCAAGAACACCACTTGCCTAACATACATAGCCTTGAATTTCCCATTAATTTGGGGAAGTTTTTTCACTTACATTATCTAGACCCACTTAAAAATTCTCTCTGTAGATATAATGCTAGAGGCAGTGTGCATGCCTGGGGCCTATTAGGAGTTTTTTGCTGTAACAGTATGCCTCTATGCCACAGTACAGATACACTTAAGCACGGCACATTTACAAGGTGCTTCACAGACATTGCTAGATATCACACAAATACAGTGTTATGATAGAATACGCTAAAAGGTGGAACTACAGAAAACATACATTATGTTTAATTTTATGCATTGATCTTTGTGCACCAGATAATTGTTATCTATTCTAGAAATAGTAGGTATGAGGAATAATCAAAGGTTTGATATATTTATTTGCAAAACTCAAATCAACTTTGATCCCTGCCAAGAAGGGACTGGAAAAAATTAATCCTACATATCCTAAATTATGATTACTTTTTTTAATTGTAAAAACAAACTGAGCAATATCAGGTTTATTCAAAGTCTGACTATACAACGAATTATGAGAAATCACTCATATGACACTTTTCCATGAACAGTTTTTCCTATATTGAGAAATACCTACTTTGACATTAGAAGCTTGCTTTATGGTACTAATACCAGGAAGATGGGCATTACTTTCTTCTCTGATTTACATTGAAAATTAAGCTACCTTGGAGTGATCACCGCATTTTTCCAAAGAGATTATTAAGGCTTTCAAAATTTAGTAAGGTCACATCATACACTGATCAAATTTCACTTACATGTTTATACTTCACAGTGTTTCTCACACTCCATTCACTCAGCACTCTGCAGGCATTCTTGTAATATCTAGAAAGTGAAATCTACAGCTATATAAGAAAGCCACAAAACCTCAGTGTTACTGGGATTTGCCACTATTCTTTGAATCCCCTACATTTAAATAAGCCACTGAGACAAAAGCATTCCCTCTTTTCTTGCCCTGACTAATAATTCTCTTTAGCCATATCAACACTATTTATTTGTGATGTGTTTTTTCATATTTCCTTCAGAAGACATTACGAAGAGATAGCAAATTTCTTTACTTTTAACTCCTTTATTTTTGACATATGAGCAATGATCCCAATGCTCAATTCAGTCGTTCTTCACTGTGGTCCCCCCTTTTCATGGAGATCACAGTTCTACCTTCCAGCTGATTTATACTCTCACCCTTTCTGCTTAATGATTCAGAAAATAGCCTTTCCTTGACAAACAGTTCTATGTAGTGATCAGCTGAGGTGCAACTCTTGTGCCCTTTTAAATGGGTCTCTGACAGAGTCACATATGCTTTATAAAAGCAGTATTCACAATTTATAAAGTTACCATGCAAGAAAGAAAAATTAGTACTAAAACTTCACAAAAGAATTGTAGATGTATGAAGTCAGCAGAGACACGTTTGACCCAGCCCTCTCGTTCTGGCCAACACTGCCACCTGCCTTTCTGCCTGGAGGAAGTTCTGTTCAGTTGCATTGATGAATTTCAATAGTTGGTTTTAAATCCTCTTAAAACTGATGTTCTACTGCTTATATATTTCAAGCACACTGGACAGCTGTATTAAATGTTTTTCTTTCGGATTTGATTACTTCCAGTACATTGAGTTTTAATGCATCATCCACTGTTGGCTCTGGTTTGATAGTATTCTGGCTGGTTACAATCCAGTGTTATTACAACATGATTTGTAGGCAGCTGAGAGCAAGCTTTGGATTCTCCCATGTAAGCTATCGGAAATTCAATGTTCCTACTTATAATGGAGGAACATCCGAAGAGCAGAAAATTCTATATAACATACAGCTTTATCATACAGATCAACAGTCAATAGGAAATATTATCTGAAAATAACAAATAAATATGACGCATGTTAAATTATGGATGCATGAAATAAAAAACATTCCAGCTGTAAAAGTCTTTGTCTGTATAAAGAATGTTCCAGTGCAGGTAACCAAGACAAATTTTATTGGATTAATACTCCTAGTAAAAGCCATTTTCTTATTTCTAACACCATTAAATGGATCTACTGCAGCATAAGCACACTCTAAAGGGAGGGTATCACCTCAGTTCACCACTTTCTGATTAAGGGTGTTTCTCTTATCATAAATATTTTTATCCTGCCAACTATCTCCTTAATTCTCCAGTCCAGTATTAATGTCATATCTTGAAAATATTTAGTTGCTTTGAAATATTTTATAAAGGAAAATAATTTCACACAAATTGTTTTCTTTCCGAATGCCTAAACTTACGAGAGGACTAGCATGTTCATCCAGCACTTACTTACAAAACGTGTTTCTAAGCAGCTATCTGCACTCTCAGGTAACACTACTGCCTTACCAAAGGGAAGACAAAATTGATCTCTAGTTCTGAGGAGGAATGGCTGAATTGATATTAAAAAAACCTTTTATATAGGCTCTGGTGTGCTTATATATATAATATATATGCACATACATATAATATATATAATGTTTATACCATTTAACTAGATATTGGGCTGTTGATAGCATCTGAGAGTCAGACATAATGTTCAAATATTCTTGTAAAAATACTTTAATTGGGGCAAATAATAGGGAAGTATGTATTCCATTGATAAACCATCATAAAAGTTAACGAGTTATGTTCTGTGGGATTTTACCTAAACTGAAATTATACTTTGCCTCCTAATTTCCAAGAGCACATTCTCTCCTGCACAATGGGACGAGTGAGATGTCAGCGTTCAGGCATCTTGATTGCAACACCATATTAATACAGCACAACTCTCCTCATTCTCCCAAAGAACAAAACTTCACATTATTTATAGCATGCTATTTTCAGTAAGCATTGATTAAAAATACTTAGTTGGCTTACTATGATGAGCAGAGATGTAACTAGAAACTATTTCAGGCAAAAATCAATAGAACAATGAGAAGAGAATACAGACATTTTTGGCCATTTCCATGACAGGATTTTCCCCTGCCATATAATAAAATTAATGATATTAATCAGTAGCCTTTAATTCACTTTCATTTTCAAACATATTTTACATCTTTAAATTTAAGGATGTTGATATCTTCTGCCTCATAACTTTGAAAATTCGTACTCCAAGAGACACAAAATGGTATTTACTTGGAGAGATATTCTTTGGCTTATGCCATGAGCCATTAAGGTATCGCACAAAAAAAGGGATAGCATTAATTTCCTTCAGATTAATTTTTAAAGAGCTGAATGAACCCTAGTTATTTCTCTGAAATAAAAAGTGTAGGCCTTTGAGAATCTTGAAGTGTAGCCTTTGAGCTGGCAGAAAAGCATCCTGAAACTCCAGGCTGAGAGTTGGGGGACTAAAGAGGCTCTTTCAGGGGATTACAAAGCTCTTCTATCACATTATTTCCCTTTTTTACTAGTTCTGTATAACTGCAAACTAAAGCATAGTAGTGTAATACATCTTAGTATTCAGCAATCCGATGCTTTAAATCCTACTCTGTGACACCAGTACTCTCCAAAAGCAGTGTAGGGAGTATAGGAGCTTTACATAAATATTCTGTCCACCTGTGCTGTATGTCTAAACCCCTCAAATTCACTTTTCCAGCCCACTGCAGAAAACATATGGAATTGCTGCCTATCAGCTCAGGCTTTGCAGTGCTGCAGTTGTATCACTCACCAGGTGCATGAGCACTTAT
This sequence comes from Psittacula echo, assembly GCF_963264785.1. Classification (NCBI taxonomy): domain Eukaryota; kingdom Metazoa; phylum Chordata; class Aves; order Psittaciformes; family Psittacidae; genus Psittacula; species Psittacula echo. The sequence continues at coordinate 88,561,511 of NC_137737.1, read as the reverse complement.
GAAATAAAATGCTACACTCAGTGACTCCTGACAGAAAGCAAAAGCTTTCTGCAAAGCAAACTGAAAATGCTTCCATTACTAAAATGATTACGTTGAACTCAGAAATATAAAGTAACAGGGAACCAGTAAATGATTTTACATGTTCTTTGCCTTACTTCATCACACATGCCTGTCCTGGATAAGCAAGGTGGTGTTGGTTGCACTATAAATTCCTTGTCATCCTAAACCCCCTCAGGAATAGGCTTAAAATTACGTTAGTGGGAATCAGCAAAGTTTTAAAGTATAAAGGTGCTTAAAAGTCACAGCCAAGCAACAAAGCAGACGTTTCTAGAGACTTCCTAAACTAGACACGCTTTAAGTAAGACTTTATGTGGACTTTGAAAAACCAATTTTTTTTTCTAATGCAAGCAGTACAGAAAAAGCTTATCATTCTTCACACTCTGGGGGATTTACCACCTCTGCAGTTTTAACAAGCCCCATGCACACTGAATCCACAGCATATTTATAGAAAACAAGGTTGCTAGGTGATGAAGAGAAAACATTACTATCTTCATAAGTTTAGACTTCTTTATGCAAAATTAGTTTGCAGCACTAAAGGCTATCTAAAAGCAGTAGTGTACATGCTCAAATGAGAAATAACCAACCACTTAATTTTCAATGTAGATTTCACAGGAAAGTGCATCAAAGGATTGAACATACTCCAGAAAAAGAGTGGGAACCTCTTATTGTCCAAATCCTTCCTTTAGGTGCACAGGAAATTTTGCAGAAAACCTCATTAAAAAAAATCTTTGCCAGCAAATATCTTCAAATTAGTTTTTGCACAAACACTCTATCTTCAGTGCATGTCAACATTTGATTTCTTTTTTTTTCTAAACAAAATTGACACTTATAGAAATAATAGTTTTGGTTTAACAATCTAGGTTTTCAGAGCAAAGAAATTTCTATGGACTCAGTGCATCCAAGCCTTTGGAATTGTCACATTTAAGTTGTCTCCTCCCTTGTGAAACCTGTATTAGTAATAATGAGATGCAGAGGGAATTATATTAAGATTTCTTCCAGCCAAAAGGTCTCATCAAGCTGCTTTATTGCTCTTGAAGGAGAAACAAGGTGCATTTCATCCATTCTCCAAAAGGATATACACAGGTTTCCTAAGTATCAGAATCCTTGCTATACTTTATGACTAGGGTAGTACATTAACACCTGGCAGGTCTAAAGAATGACTGCAAGAGGAAGGGATATTTTAGTGTAAATAATCTATTTTCATAGTTGTCACTGAAAAGGTCTTGTACCCTTCTTAGAACCCCTTCTCTTGACCTTTTCTTAACTCACATTGAGACAAACATGCTCAAGTCAGTAAGAGCTATCTTGAATGAAAATTAAACTCAGTTTCTAAACTGCTGGCTTCACACTGATTTACAGGAAGAAAACAGTCCAAGAATCTGAATGCCTACAAAACAGCTGACCTGGAGGACAAAACAAACAAAAAAGACTTAAACTGAATAGTTTCAATTTAGCCATGCACCCAATCTCAGGATCTGCTAAATTATGAAAAAAATACCTGCCTATTAAACTGAAAATAAGCGGCTTCTCAGTTACTTTGTTTTCTCCAGAAGGAATGAGATAAGAAAACTCTTCCATTTTTCTCCTTCCATATTCCTTCCAGTGGATTTCCTAGCAAAGGACAACCATTGCCTTTTCCTTACAAGTACTAGCATGGCAGTAATTTCAAGTGGGATTTAACTCTGAAGCTGGTCCTAGTTCCAGAATTGCCTTTCATCCCACATAATTCGATGCTTCTACTGGGAAGCCATATCAAACGTCACATAAATCTTTCACTTGAAATATTTCTAGAATCTGCTGTTGCCTATATAACATTACAGATGCATATCTTATTCTAGCAATAGCATTCTTATACTGTATGTACTATATCATGTTCTATGGTAGAATGGATTTCAAATATTTTTAATAGAATTTTCCACTACAAAAAAGCATTTTATCATTTATTCAACTCTTCCTGTCTTCAGCTGACAGTAAAGCTACCAGATTTGTCAGGGAGACAGTGCTCAAGTTCAAGAAAGCACATCTCTACAGGTTCATGACAATCCAATCATACTTGCCTCATTTGTTTACTGCCAGTTTACATTTGCCTTCCATACTTCATCCAGCATAATTTCAGACTATCTGGCTACAAAAAAACCCAAACAAACAACAACCCCCCCCCCCCCTCAAAGCCCCACCTACATTATTACCATTCTGACAGTACTGCTATCAGAAGCTAAAGATGAGGACATCTTTAACTTATGCAAAAATTCACCAGGAAATCCAATTCTCATAAACATTATGTTTAGACAGCAAGGACTTCAAATATTGTTAGCTTGACTCTGGAAGTCAGAATTACATGACTACAGTTATCATACTCTTTATTAAAATTTGGCAATTTCCACCAAATTTGAAAAAAGAGTGGAAATTTAAGTGAGAGGAAAAGAAATTATATGATTCATTCTAGCTAGCCTTTGTGGTTGAAGTGAGCAGAAATTAATTTATCAACCAGCGACTACATTGCTTTGAACAGCCACAGCACTTACTGCCTCTTGCAGAGTCAGTAGCTCAAACGAAGGCACATAAGGAAAAGAGCTGAAATTATGGTATCTAGGTAACACAAGGACATGGAAGGTAAATGGGGGGTTAGATGGTATAAATGAAGACTACAGAGATTCACTGAAGAGTTGAACATAGAATGGTGCAAGGAGAGAGAAAGAAATTCTAGGTAAGATTGGATTACTGCAGCTAGAGTACATAAGATAAACTGTAACATAAGGTTTCTTTTAGTACTCTCGCATTTTTTTATCTAATTTTTGTCTCATTATATGCAGAAACCAGTAAGAAGTTTCTGCACGTAGAATGTGTAAAAATCTGTTTAAACACACACATATGTGTATATGTGTATGTGGCAAATTCCTCTCACTCTTGGCAACATGGAAATGAAAGCATATTTGATGATCTTCAGAGATGCATGCATGTGTAAGAATTCCCCTAAATAAAAATCAGTCATTCACTACAAACAGTTTAAAACAGCACTGAGCAGAAAATACACAGTCTGCATGCTGTGAGATTTAAAGTTGCTGTGGAGGCAGCAGTTTGTTCTCATTGCTTCTGCTCAGAATCAAAAAGAAAGATTTAGAAACACAGTGACTTTGTAGGATGTTAGGTAAGGAACTATAAAGTGGGGTGCTAAACAGGTAAGCATGAAAGAACAACAGTTACGGCCACTGCACAGCATGACTAAACATTCCTGTGAAATAAAAACACAGCACATTGTCAAGAGGTACTCCTCCCCGGGCTGAAGAAGCTATAAGTGCATTGGTCTTCTGTAAGAGCACGCTGCATTTCCTAGAGTTGTTGGTTGCTGAAGACATACTCCAGATAATAGATGCATGGATATCAAGTGTGTTAGATTACTTTTGTCAGAAACCTTATTTCTAGCAATTTAGCACAACCTTTAACATGTCTTTTAAAGTCTTAAAAAGTCTTTTGAAAAAGAGAGATTAAGATAATACTGTATGACAAGGATCACTTTAAAGGAATGATACCTCAACACTTGCAATTGTAACAAGGAAGGAAAGGCAATCATATTAAGCAATTAAAGCAGCAGCAGTATGCTCATTTTTACAGAAACGGGTACTACAGACAACTTTACAAATGTGAAGCTCAAGTCACAATTCTTAGGTGGGATGTAACTGCAGATATATCACTTCAGTAAGATTTGTTTAATCGTTCTGTCTTTCTGCACAAGATATGAGTTTGATTAGTTCTTACTGCACTGAGCTTCTTGCTATCATGATGGCAGATGCAAACACTAGAAATTTAGCTCTGTATAAATCCTGTAAAGCAGCTATTACTGCTATCTCTTCATCCAACGACACATGGCACAAACAGTGAGTGAACACCTTATTGAGCTATTTCACAGACAAGAACTGAATACAGAACTTCCAGCTTCAGACCCTGTGTCTCAGCTCTGACCTCTCTGCCTTCTTCTCCTGTGAATGTTTGAGTGTCCCTATGATTCATCACAATAACAACCTGAAGAGGTGATCAATCCAAATGATACGGTATTTTACAACACTTTCTGTTGGTCAGACAGTTTTGACCTACAGATTTCTTCTCTTCCTACAACAGGACACCCTGACTTTAATCCTCCATTTCTGTTCAGGAACTGCCATTCCAACAAAATAAATCATCACAGGAAGACACCTGACTATTTAAAAACATCAGATCTGTTTGGTCCCAAAGACTGATATGAGATCTTCTGTGGTGCCAGCCATAATCCACAAGGCAGGGTATATAATTCTCTGCAACATCAGCGTGACTTTGTAGCCTTGTCCTTCAAATCACCCTGACTTCATTTTAAATATGTTGTTTTACTTTTTGCTTCCCTATCACCATTACAAACAGCATGTAGAAAAAAACTAATGAGCTAATATAATTGACCAGAATAAATAATAGCACTGAACACTTTTAGTGTATAAAGAGATTCCAACCACATAATCCAAATATTTACAACCCAGGATGAGTCAAAGTTAATTTTTCCACGGATACCTCTATAAAAGGGCAGTTTACAGGAAAGATTTGAATACTAAAAAAGTTGCTTGTTGCCTTGCCAATTGCTTTTGAACAGACTGCGGATGGGGAGAGTAAAAGTTTTGGAAAAAACAGAGAGGTACTCACAGTATAACACAGCTGAAAAAGATGTACAGCAATTAAAACTCATATTTGTATTTGAGAGGATGAGAGAGATTAGACACCTGGAAATATACTTAATATACTGAAATTCCACCAGAGAGAAGCCTTTGACCCATTTTCTGACTACCAAAACAAGCCACATTCCCTCTCCCCTGAATTACTGTCAGGCTTCAGATGCCTTTATCAACTTTTTCCTTTTTTTTTTAATAACCTGCAATATTATAGTTGTCTTTCAGTATCTTCTTATACAGCCTGTTTTAATACCCCATGCTGTTAATTTCTTCTTGAGAGGTGCTATATGATTTTGATGTATATATATCATTGTATATCTATATATCATTATATATTACTATATAACATTACTCCATACCACAACTTCAGTGAAATAGTATGCTTTTAAAGTAGAGGGTATAAAACAAAAAGCATGCAATCCCTTCATTCGTGTCTCTAAAATGGAAAAATAGAGGTCAACTTAACACATATGCTGTTCAGTTTTCATGCTAAGTATACAGCAGTAATTCTTTATTCAAAATATTCACTAAGTTTTAGATAAAATGCAGCCATCCACCTTCTACACAGCACAGAACAAACAAATGGTTAAATTAAATACTATGAAATTTATCTATTTTTAATGTGTTATTTCACCCCTGCCAGGAAGGATCACTGAAAATTCACTGGAGAAATTAAACATGGCAGCAGGTGCTGGAAGACACAACAGTCTTCACAAGCTGTGGCTTGCTCAGAAGATTTTAGCACAGTGCTCCATTTATCCACTCTCCTGATAAAAAGAAACATCACTGGCCCTCAAGTTATCTGCTAAATATTTTAAATAGAAGGCCCAGATAATTTCTGCTGACTGCAAAACAACAACCAACAACATGTTTTCTTTCTTGGTAAAGATGGAAGATACTGCTTTTGAAACACCATCACACACAGCTCCTTAGTGCACAGGGCAGATTAATGCAAAACATCCCTACTCATAGCTAACTAACTTGCATTCACCCTGCCTACTGTTTTCCCAGCAGAAGAAAACTTCACTAAAATCTGAAAACATAACTAGATAGCTGGTACCATGTGTCCGTGCAAATGAATCCTGAATGGTCTTGCATTCATCTTTTTATATGTCATTTATTCTGTGAAATATTTAGTGAGAACATCCCCATAAGCTTCCTTTCCTTTTAAACCTTTCACTCCTTGATTTACGCATCATAGCTGTGGGATTTTTTTTACCTCTGCTTTTGTACGCTGAACTCCTAGAGCACATGTGCGTGCTCAGTGTTTCACACCTATTCTGGAGATTTTTTAATAAAACTTTAGTTTAAGTTCATGAAGCCAAAGACAAGATAGTTTGACAGAAACCCCATAAACCTTTCAAAGTTTTCTTAAGGTTCTCTCACACTAAATTAGCTTTCTTCTCCCCAGTGATTTAAGCTGTCAATTTAGTATCATTTCAAACAGCTAAGTCAGGGATAGCTCCAGTCTGAACCTCAAATATCAGATATTCTTAATTCTAAAGAATAGAAACAATGGGCAGAGCTCTTCTGTCATAAATTAATTTTCACTTAAAAAAAAGTATCTAATTTGAATCTTGTTCTGGCCAGTAATGCATGACAACCACTTACACATTCTACGTAAGGTGGAACTTCAGGGATGTGACTAATTTTGAACATTCACCCCTCTCATTAAAGCCAGTGGAAAAGCAAACAAACTCAAACAGTTTCCAACCACAGGGAAAAACAAGCAGTGCAGTTATTCATAAGATTTCTCCTCCCTTTCCTAAATTATGTTCTATGAGATGAGTAGGTTTATTAAAATGGCAATCCCAGAGGAAGAAAACTGATCAGCAGCCTACATAATAACTCAAAGACTAAAGTGCTTCTTTGTAAAAAGGAAAGAAATCTGTTTATCTCAAACTCAGTTATATAAAAGCTATTAACATTTTAAAAGCAAGAGGTTATTTAAGAAGTTGCATGCTAGATGAACTTAGAAAACCTGCCTTTCCAAGTGTATTTACCGGATCAGCTATTTCAATTTATTTTTAATTTATTTTTTCAAATCATTTTTAATTTTTGTTTGCTATTTATACTGCGAAATTTGGGTTTAACCCATTACTATCTTTGGCTCCCCCTCCAAAGAGCAGTATTAACAATAAAAGGAGCTGCTACAAAATTAGTGAGGATGATCTATTAGCTTAGCATCAGACCAAGAATCATATTAAAAAATCACATCATGTTAAATGTATTTGACTTTATTCAGCAGGGAAAGAGCCACGTCTTGCATGGAATACATGATGGAAGACAGATGCAAGTAAAATTGTCAATTTCAAACTGTCTGTTAAATTTCATCAACTTCTCTCTACTGTGCTGACAAAGGACAGTGGCCTTGCCACCTAGGAAAAAGTTGAAAGGAAGCAAATTACTCTCTGTGGTACTTCATGCAATACTTTGTAAGGTTGAAGCATGGAAGAGAATACAATAGCAGAGGGTTAGATACCCTCAGGAGAGTAGTCTCAGTCCTACAAATTATCATCAGTATCATCATTTTACTTGGACTCTTCTACAGAAAATATCTTGCACACCATATCAGCCCCCTAGTGAGTTTTACACCACCAGAACAGATTGTAAATATCAAATTATTACTTGTTGCACCAACTGGCATTATATTTGATTAGTTCCAGTTTTAATTGCTTTCTCTCACATACTTTCTCTTTTGGGGCACATCCCACTTGTTATAGGATTACTCCAAAAGTAGCTCCTGTACATCAAGGCTTTCCCCAGACATATTCTTTCATCTACAAGCTCTGTCTATGCTGTCAAAATCTGAAGACTTTGGTTACCAGAGTTTGCAGCAGCAGCAGCTCCGTTTCATCCACCACATATCTCAGTAGCAACCACAACACACGACAGGTTGACTCTAAAGCAAATCCTGTATTGCAAGTACATAACACAGTTTGCTTGGGGACAGGTGAGCCCAGCACTTTCAGGACACTGCGCACCATGCTATGCACAAGCCACTTCTGCCATACATAAACAGTATCCACACATAAATATATCTGGTTTTGTACTCCCTGAGGAAAAGAGACAAACTACTTCTACTTTTGCTACGTTACTCAGTGCACATATGTGTACAATGTGCAAACTGAAAAAACCCCAACTATTACATTGTTTGTTCTTACCCTCCCTTCCAACATAGAATCATAGAATAGTTAGGGTTGGAAAGGACCTTAAGATCATCTACTTCCAACCCCCCGCCATGGGCAGGGACACATGTCATAATAATTATCTAAGGAGCCTTTCACATTGCCTGTAACTTTAGGGGAATGAAAGAAGGAAAAAAAACCCACAAAAAAGTCTGCATAATACCTTAACAAGTGCACCAAAAAACCCAAAGCAGCCTAATATAAGATTGGCTATATTCAGTAGAAAAGCCATATCTCAGCTTCCAGCTCAAGGTAATGATACACTTATGATACTTAAGTTTGAGGATTAGGTATCTTCTCCTTTCACTTTCACTGACTGAAACACTTTCTCCACAACTTTACAACCTTTACAACCCTTATTAGGTGAAAGAAGTGATATTTAGCTTGCTTTTTGAAGGAAGCTATGATAACGCCCACTTACAATGAGTCAGTCCCAAGGCTGCATAAGTGACAGCCTTTTACAATAGTCAGGGGACATGATGCAAAATTCAGGACTCATCCACTGCATTAATCATAACTTTTAAGCTGAAAGCCTTGCAGGGTTAAAAACTAAATAAGCCTCTGCTCCATGGTGTGAGTATTTATTGCATTCTATAAATGTTAGACAAATCTGTTGTGTTCATTCCCATGCTCGCATCAGGAGACAGACACACATTTCTCTTTAGTGAAATACTCCAACTCCACACAAGAAAGCGTTAGGAGTGTAACATTGTTTAGAATGAGAATAACCTATTGTGAGGCATCTATTGTGTGTGTGAAGGAAACAATTCAAGAAAGTCAACAGCAATTCCTGCCACTGAAGGCAAGTTTCTGCTATGTTGAATTCCTTTAACATAAGCTTTTCTAAATATATGCATACATTCCTGCTACCTATTTCAGAAAATCACTATTATTTTAAACTGGAAGGTGGATCATTTTGAATACAAACCAATCCAAACCAATTAATTGGGAATAAAATGAGGTTTCCTGTTCACCTGGAGGAAATGCGCCTGTCCATATACAAAATGCTCACAGGCTAGATGATTTCTGACATCCATGGTGCACACCCTGGAATGCACTCCATCACACACTGTAAAACTCAGCCTTGGATACCATGTGTCTGAATGATCATGAATATGCATTCAGATTTCCTACAAGTAGTATATGAAGTTTCCAGGAGAGTCTTTCTGCAAAGACTGATTGCACAGAAGATCATTTTAGATTAATATAATTTGGAAGGAGTAAAAAGACCCTAGGAAAATATCTTTCTTCACTGTAATTCCCAAGGACACTATATTATAGAATCATAGAATCATAGAACAGTTAGGGTTGGAAAAGACCTTAAGATCATCAAGTTCCACTCCCCCCTGCCATGAACAGGGACACCCCACACTAAACCATGCCACCCAAGGCTCTGTCCAATCCACCCCTGAACACCGTCAAGGATGGAGCATTCACAACCTCCCTGGGCAACCCATTCCAGTGCCTCACCACCCTCACACTAAAGAATTTCTGCCTTGTATCCAATCTAAACTTCCCCTGCTTAAGTTTGAACCCATTACCCCCTGTCCCATCATTATAGTCCCTCCCCAGCATCCTTGTAGGCCCCCTTCAGATACTGGAAGGCTGCTATGAGGTCTCCACGCAACCTTCTCTTCTCCAGGCTGAACAGCCCCAACTTTCTCAGCCTGTCTCCATACGGGAGGTGCTCCACTCCCCTGATCATCCTCATGGCCCTTCTCTGGACTTGTTCCAACAGTTCCATGTCCTTTTTATGTTGAGGACATCAGAACTGCACACAATACTCCAAGTGAGGTCTCACGAGAGCAGAGTAGAGGGGCAGGATCACCTTCTCACTTTTGTCTATTTCAGCTATGTCTTGCTGTTTGGCTGAGACCAAAGAAGGCAGTAAAGTAACTGTTAAAGGGCTGAGCTAGAGAAGTTATACAACAAACAAATCAGAGCTACTCAACTTTGAGAAAGCACTGACTCACTGTTCTGCAGCCAAGGAGGGCTTTTTCACCTCCAGAAAAGAGCAGCCAGACTGTATATTGCTCATACACACAGGCAGGTTATATCCATGCCTGTGTACATGTATACACATGACCTGGAGAAGGTGCATCCACCTTCTTCAAAGGCATCAGCCATGCAGCTAGCCTGGACCTACATTAGAAGCAATTGTTTATTGAGTCCCAGCTGCTTGTAGGAATTTTTGAAAAGCTAAGCACTGAGTACTATGACTAAATACATCTTTATTTAATCTTTCAGTTTATACAATTCACCTATCGATCATTCTCTAATACTCATGAAAGGCTGTAAGGTTTTCAAGATGCACAAGAAGAAAGAAAAAAATAATCATCACACAGAGTGCTTCTCCAATGCAAGTTAAATTTTATAACCACAGAATGTTCAATCCTATACAAATAATGAGTTTGTTAACTAGAATCCTATGTTGAATGGGAGCAAAATCTACAGATGCGGGTCAACCACCAAAGTAAACTGAAACATGGCACTTACCAGGCTAGTTGTTCAAACTGATACCTAGAGGACATCACATTTTGGTGTTTCATTTCTTACATTAAACGACAAGCAGCATAAGAACATATGCAACAACAGATCTAAACAATTCTAAAATATTACAGAATACTGGACATTACTGAAAATCGGAAGTTGTTCATAAATTGCAAGTGGAAAAGACTGCAAAACAATTCAAATTCAATGTCTTGAGGATCACTTGAAGTAATTCCATTAATTTATTTTTGCATTTGGAATCACTCATGTAACTGGGATAAGGTAAATTGCACTGTTGGAATAGGAAACACTATCCACTAACTGAGAACATCATTCTCCACCTGTGACCCAAAAAACATCTGGATTATTAACATGAAAGATTCTCAGTACACTGTAGTACAGTGCGCAGAGTACTACAATGGTAACTCAGACTCCATGAGTCTAACTGGAGCTAAGTGTCCACCAGGGCAAAAACACATAAATAAATACAAAATACTATCTTAATGACTTCCGCATTTAAGTGTCCTTTTCTTTTCACTGGTGAAATTCAGAGGAAGTATAAGCAACTTTCACCTGCTAATTGAAAGAGTGACAAGAACATAGTACATGCAAACTACTCTAATAAAGTTTGCTCTGTCTCCCCTATGCAGGATTCTGTCCTGCAATGCTAATGCTAATTAAATTAAGCATTTACTTCTAATCAGACCAGAATCCACTTGCCCATTTTAGTTCCCAAGAGGAAGGGCTATAGCATCAGAGGAAATAATCTCCAACTTCTGCAGCGATATCTCTTAAGACATGTTAGTTGTCACTGGTATCACCAACAAGAAACTTTTCAGAGCTAAAAACTTTTAATTTCTGCCAGTCTTCCCTGAAATTCTTCCTTTCAGCAGTCACACTAAGATCATTCAGAGATGTATTTATCACACCTAATGATCTTCTTCCTGGCATTCAAACTTTCTTTCAACCTGAATTGGTTTTCTTTGAAGAATACAGATGTGTCTAAAAAACAATGCATCTGTTCTCCACAAGAGATAAATTAATGTGAAATCAAATACTGTTGTTAAGCTGTCACATTTACTAACATCCTCATTTCATGCTTTCAGGATCTGGCTTGTATAATAATCTGAATATAATGCAGTGTCTCACATACCATTCTTGCAGAATACTAACATGCTCTATTCTGAGCGGCATAGAGCATATGTAGGTGCATGCTTTGTGGTTCTTGCAATTTCCAAAGGCTATCAGTGAAAAGAGGAAAAGAGACATTACCCTGGGAAATGTCTTTGGACATATCCTATACATTTTTGTTGGCGCACTCGGGGAGCAACCCATTTTATTGCTTTTAAAGAATTTTGTTCATCGCAGCCAGAAGTCTCCAAGTGAAGGGGTACAAACGGAGATTAATTGCCTTATCCGCTCAGGGGGTAATTCCCTTTTTTTAGGGTAGTACCATAAGGCTTGGAAAGTTTATTGATGGGATCTGTGGTTTTCCATAGAAACAATAGCAGTTTCTCTGCAATTAACTTAATCGGCTGAATGGGGTAATTTCAGACAGGCATTTTACTAGTTGAAGGAGTTACATGCTGAAACAATCTTTCTACATCAGGAATGAAATTTCCCTATTAATCTAAATATGACCGTGTAGCCAAAGTCTTTCATCACTGAGCAGATGGACTTGGAAGATGTTTAGGGGCTATTATGAGAGGGTTGGTTTCCTTTCACTCCAGACAGGGCTTGGGGTTTTGGTTTTGTTATTGTGGTTGGTTGTTTGAGTGTTTTTTGGTTTTGGTTTTGGAGGGGTGGAAGAAGGAAGGAGGGAATTTAGGAGGGTATCTTGGTTTATGTATACATCCATAGCAATAATTTTATTAACTTTGAAAAAAAACCAGAAGATGGTACCCGTAACACAGTCAAATCTGATAATACAATCAGTGAATACCAGGTTAGAAGGGACCTCAAGGATCATCTGGTCCAACCTTTCTAGGCAAAAGCATGATCTAGACTAGATGGCCCAGCACCCAGTCCAACAGTGTCTTAAATGTGTCCAATACTGAGGAGTCCACCACTTGCCTGGGGAGACTATTCAAATGGCTGATTTTCCTCATTGTGAAAAATTTCCCTCTTGTTGTCCAAATGAAATCTCCCCAGGAGTAATTTGCACCCATTACCCCTCATCTTTTCCATGTGAACTATTGTGAAAAAAAAGCCTCCATCTTCTTTATAGCCACCCTTTAAATACAGGAACATGGTGATAAGCTCTCCCATGAGCCTTCTTTTCTCTAAGCAGAACAAACCCAGTTTTTTCAGCCTTTCCTCACACAGCAGGCAACCCACTTCTCTTATCATCTTCGTGGCACTTCTCTGAATCCTCTCCAGCCTGTCCACATCATTTTGTATAGCAGGGACCAAAACTGAACACAGTATTTCAGGTATGGCCTGACAAGCAGTGAGTAGAGTAGAATAATGACTTCTCAGTCTGTCTGGTGGTGCCTTTGTTGCCCAGCATCTTATTGGTCATCTTTGTGACAGCAGCACACTGCTACTCATCTTGAGCTTGCTGGCCACAAGACCCTTGGGTCCTTTTCCACAGAGCTGCTCCTCAGCCAGGTATATCCCAGCCTATAGTGCACTCCTGAGCTGTTTTTTTCCCAGGTGTAAGGTCTTAAATTTGTATTGGTTGAACTCCATAATGGTTTTGTTAGCACATTCTTTCAGCTTATCTGGTTCTTCTGTCAGGGTGGCTCTCTCTTGTGAAGTGCCCGCTCTCCCACTCAGTTTGTTATCATCGGCAAACTTGGTCAGGATACAGTACAGTTGATCCCATCTTCCAGATCACTCATGAAAATATTAAACAGCATTGGGCCCAATAACAATCCTTTTTTTTTTTTTTTTTTTTTTTTTTGAGCAGAATATTTAAAGATCTGAGAATTGGTGCAAACCTCAACAGCCTCATAACCAAAATAACACACCCCTCTCATTCCATGGTTCTGATCAGCTACCAAAGCTCAGCAGCTTTGCACACATCGTTATAACAAAATCAGAACCAGAGGTCATTGTACCAGCTCAAAACTGAATTAAGAAGGAAAACAATAAGCCTAAGTATTTCTCTGTAACACCTTGTTCTCCAGTAAATATATTTTCATTATGTTAACTGATTTGATTGTGCAATAACAAATTACTGTAAGTTCTCATTATAGAAATAGGAGTTAAACACCATTCCCAATAACTAGAAAGCAATTGATCAGGAAAAAGTAAAAACAAAAATAAAAAAAAATATTCAGTATTAAATCAACTAGTTATCTTCATTTATGGTTCTATCAGATTACTGACCAGTGAATCCTGTGTAGGTTTTCCTGATTATCTGTACTGCAAACCATGATTTCTGAAGGGATTACTTCCTGTAAGTAGTAAGTCAAATGTATTCACAATTCAGGCTGCTTCTTTAGCTGAAGAGTAATATCATAGCCTAATAATCACCACTTAAACTGCTTAAAGATGGCCCAGTTGTGCTAGACAAGCTCTATAGCAAATATTCTGACTGTCAGGTAAAAGAAAATCCTGGCAGGCAATATTAGCATTTTAAAACAATCAAACAAGGCATATTCCTCCTAAGAAACAGGAACCATTTAAGATCCCCCATACAGATATGTTGTTCAAGATTATTGTGTAAAGAACAATGGTTTTGCAACCTGATTCTAGAGATCAGCACTTAATTTAGTAATAGGCTGTAAGTATTCAGGCTTCATAATACAATTTGCAACATAATTGCATGACATTTTTCATAAGCAGATTGACTTCTGCTTTCTAAGCTACTACTGTTCAACTGATGAAACATGCCAACGAAATCAGCATACATCAGGAGGTCTTACACTCCAACTAAATTTCCCTTGCCAGATTCTCCTTCGTTCACCATTGAACATGTTATAATGACAAATTATAATGATAAATCAGTGAATAGTTAATAGACTTACATAAAGGACAGCAGCAAGGGAAAGCCTTAGACTTTCACCCTTTACTAAACTCATTACAACTCTCTGAAGTCAATTAAAATAGCAAAGAAAGCACCTTTGATCCTCTTTCAGTCGCAGAAATGACCTTTGAATTTTATTGTGTTTACAATAATCTTCTATGCAGATGGGTGAGAACTTCAGCTGAATTAGTGTGACCTGTTGCAAATAAGAAAAATGATTTGCATTTAATGTTTTTTCCTGGAAACTAAGGGCAAAATGAAACCATAGAGTAGCATTCCTACAAAATGCTTAAACACTTTATCTTACACTACAACAGGAACACACAAAATAGACCAGAGAAGGAGAAAGTGGGAGCTTAAATCTATCCTTTACATAATAGTAAACAAGATACAAATTGGCAACATCAGAGCTAGAGCCTTCCTAAAGTTTCCAAGCCCTGGAAAAGGAAGAAACACTTTCTTGCATGAGCTCTGCTATGTAGATAGCCAAGATAAGAGGAACAAGAATTAAGCCAATGAAAATACCACTGTAATTTCCTTGCAATCATATCAACCAACAGAAACTTCAGTTGCAAGGAAAAATAGAAGTAATTTACTTCCTTAGTTTTCTTTTTCTTATGCAAAATTCCAAATTAGTGACCTGTGTTATCTGCTATTAATACAGAGTAAAGCCTTTTCTGGATAATATAACAGGAATGGTGCACAGCTGCAGCCATACAGAGCAAATAAGTACACTCAAAACCTCTAGAACAGCAATTCTGGAGGTGAAATGGGCTGGACCCCAACCACTTTACTTCTCACGCTTTTAGTCCCTTGACACAGTTCCACTACCCCAGTGCAAACTACAGTGTGAAAATAATCTGTGCTTGTTTCTTAAAAATATCATTTACTACATCCGTACGTTCACATACAGGCTACAATCCAAAGATATGGTAGAAGCTAAAGGAACTTGGGAGAAGGAATTCTCTTCTCCCTGTCCTGCTCCCACATCCTTCCCTGAAGGACCTTCTTTTGTGTGAGATCTTACATAAAGTTTCGAATGGGCTTTGGTCTCTTAAACCACAGTACACATATTCCAGCCCCTGTTGCATCCCTTGCATCTCTTTGCCTGTCATCACATACCCCTTGGGGGAAAGCCCCTGTCTGGATGCAGACAATAGCTGCTCCTCTTGCTACAAAGCTGTCACCATCATCACAATGTACAATCTTAATGAGGCCAAGGTCTCCCCTGTAAGTTGAAAGGCTTTACAAGCTTTATAAAAGAAACAAATTATGCAGCCTTATCTAATGCTTATAGATGCAAATGAGTAAGAACTTTATTGACACTCAAACTGCCCTCTATAAATTATCCAGAATTCTTTAGCAGTAAACACTTTGGGGACAGCCATGCAGGAGCTGAAATTTTTCACAGCCATTATTTCAAACCCTCCATTTACAGCCCCAGGAGTCCATAAATATTTGGACAAGAATTTACTTCTCTATAAATAGGTCTGCAAATTCCTACCACAGCCACCCACTTACACATAACTAAGATTTTATGCAGCTAGCTGTGACCACCTTTCCTAAGAGATTAATTTGCTTACTATTAAAAAGAATTATAAAAATCTGTAAACTTCAAGACATTTTGTATAAGAATACGAAATATACATATGTGGAATAGCTGATTATAGAAATATCTCATGCAATTAGGGAAAAAAAAAAAAAAAAAGAGAACCTAGTGTACCCATTATTATCAAAACATGAAGCTAAAAATATGCCTGTCTCTGGAGCAGACAGAATCACAGAACAGAATCACAGAACTGTTTAGGTTGGAAAAGACCTTTAAGATTAAGTCCAACCATTAGCTTAAGACTGCTAAGGCCACCAGTAAGCCATGACCTTTAGTGCTACATCTATACATCTTTTAAATTATTCAGGAATGGGGGCAGCCTGTGCCAATACTTGAAAACCCCTTCTGTGAAGAAATTTTTCCTAGCATTCAGATTAAACCTCCCTTGGTGCAATTTGAGACTATTTCCTGTTGTTCAGTCTCTTGTAACTTGAGAGAAGAGACTGACACCCACTTCTCCACAGACTCCATTCTGGTAGGTGTAGAGCGTGGTAAGGTCTCCCCTTAGCCTCCTTTTCTCTAAGCTAAAAAAACCCCAGGTCCCTCAGCAGTTCCTCATAAGACGTGAGTTCCTCATAAGTCCTCCAGACTCTTCACCAACTTCAGCTTTTTTCTCTGGACAAGCTCCAGCACTGTTGTGTAGTGAGGAGCCCAAAACTGAACACAGACTTCTTCTTGCAACTTCGTTGCTTCCTACCTGAAAAATCAATAATGGATATTAGTCTGAGGGCCGTACCAGGGTAGGAAACTTTCTCTTCACATCTTTGACTCAGGTCCCAGGGGTGCAGCAGATTTCCTGAAGAAGTGTGTCTGGTCTGCATATTCGGCCTTTGGTTCTGCACTATAAACTAAGGGGAAAGAAAGAGCATGTCTTGGTACTACATTACAACTATAACTTAAGCGATTGGTGGAAGAACTAATACAGCCTTTTCTTATGATGTACTCATACTTCTCTCAGCAGCAGGTGCTTTAACTGTGTTCTGAAAAGCCTGAACTGCAAGTTCAACCTGCAGGTTAGTCTTCTCCGTTATTTACAGAATTCACAAACATTCTCAAAGTAAGAACAGAGAAACTGAACACACAGGTCTTTGCATGTCCACCAATATCAACAGATGCAAGAAAAACTTCCACAAGTTTGGATGTTTCATTCTCTGCAGAAAGTTGTATTGACTGAGATGAAGTTTAATTAACAGGTATCATTGCAAGTCTAGTGCTACAAAAGATAACAGTTTTGAATGCAGCATCACTTTCACTGCAGGATGTAAATACAACAGAAAAACAAACCTTGTACACAGAGGGAGGTAAAACATGCCCTGGTAGAATTACACTTCTTGCACAGGATTGAAAACTTTCTTATACTTCCTTCTTATTTCCTCATAATTGTTGACTATGAAGGGTGCTGCACTTTCATAGAACAATGTCCTAACTTTAGGATTCCCTTCTCTTTAAAACATAGCTGTTGCTGTGTTCTGTTGCTAGCACTAACAGAAGCTACATGGGAAAACTAGATTGTTACCATGAACCTCTTGACTCTGTCAAAGAACCATGAGATGCAGATGAGTTAGACAACATTAGGGCAGGGGCCAAAAGATGATCATGTACATACAAGAAAAATAATCAGAACATGTGAAACTATCTACCCACTGCTGTGGAAAAGGAGCTTGTGCTGTGATTTTTTCTCCCACTGAAGCAGAAAGGAAGTAGCAACCAGGAGCAGGGTATTGAAAGTAACTTACCAAAGCAGAGAAAAGCAGACATTTTTTGTGAAGAGGACAGGAACAAGATGAACAAAGATGCATTTAAAACAAAAAAGAATCTGGTCTTTCATCATGCTCTTGTATTGGGCCTAACTTCAATGGAATTAACCTTCTTCATAGCTGTTGTGTTTTAGAGATGTGACTAAAACAGGGTTGATGACACACTAGTGTTTTGACTAGTGCTGAGCAGTGTTTGCACAGCATCAAGGCTTTTTCTTTTTCTCACTCTTCCACCCCTTCCCACCCTCTAGCCAGCAATAAATTGAACTGAACTGGCCAAAGGAATATTCCAAACCACATAATATTGCTTACCAATAAGAAAAAAAAACCTCAAGACTTTTGTCTCACAAGATAACTGTTACTTGTAGGCTGGCTGGGCATCAGTCTGCTTATGGGAGCTGATGAATGATCGCATCATTTATTTTTTCCTCTCTCCTCTTTCCTTCTGTTATTAAACTGTCTTTATCTTGACCACTATTTTTCTTGCTTTTTGTCTTCCAATCCTGCCTTCTGTACTGCTGGCAGTGGGAAATGGGTGAGTGACTGAGTGGGTGCTTGCTTAGCTGCTGGCCACGGGCAACTCACCACAACTCATTTCTAAGGGAATAACAAGTGTAGTATAGTATGGATGAGAGGGAAACATGGAAGAGGAAAGAACTAAAACGCTGGAGAATTTTTGCAAAGCCCCATGGGTGTTTAGCAGTAAGAAGTAGTATCATCAAATGAGAGATCACTGTTAGTGGCATTATCTTCATTTCAACTGAGCTTGACATTCTCTAAACATTCTGCTCAACCACCTTAGTTTTATTCCTGATTTACCTCATGCATTAAATGATAAGATGAAGTTCTCATCCTTTTTTACCTCCTGAACATTAGAGAAGAGGCACCATATGAAAGTGAACTGATCACCTTATTGTATCTCCCCACACTGAAAAATTTATCTTCAGCAACATTTACATTCCACTACTCTTTTCTACTCTCCAGCAATTAATGCCATGACATCAAAGGTTTGCAGCTGAAGGAATTCCGATACTTGATTCCAATTTGCATGTGCAAAAAACTTACAAAACTGATTGTGAATATATTGTACAGGCACATGTGAGGTATTTAAAAACAAACAAACAAACAGACAAACACTAAAAAGGGAGCATTCATTTTGTGGTTAAAATGTGCTCCGAAGACAAATAGAAAATTAGAGAACAGAAATGCCACAGAAGTCATAATCTCAAAAATTTGTGAGCCTTCCTGGGTCCATAACAAGTTTGTATTTGAAGCAGTCAACTATCAGACACATACCAAACACATGTAGCTCTCATGAGGCCCATATATTTTATTAGGTTTTACTGACCACAGTGTATCATATGAAGATAAAACAAAGTACAGCATACTCCAAGTTTAAAGCAAGACTGAGGAGGCCAGTAAAACCCCTCCGTTTTGAAGTCCATATTTCTTGCAAGAATTTTGGAAAATTCATGCTGGAAAACTATGTTTTCCGTATAATGGCTTCCTTTTATTCTGAATAAATGAATCATTATAAGGGGAAAGAGGATATCTTTTTTAGTATGCCAAATCTGTGCTGACTGAATAAGCAGTAAAAAAAAAATTGCATTATGTCTGCAGAAAAAGTGACTGATGTCTGAAGTCTAATTAAATATACAAATTAGCTAGATTCTCTGAAGATACACGGACAGCTGCATCATTTTTGCATTTCATAATGATAACGAGCTAATATGATAAAGCTATATTTATACTACTATTTGTAAAATAAAGCCACTTGTTGCAAATTGTTCCAGTGCACTATGACACTTACAACAAAAAATGTCTAATGATAGCAGTTTTCAGAGATAGATAAATATAAAAACCTTTATTATTTTATGCTGAATAGAGATATCTATAAATACATCCTGATTAACAGTTATAAAAATAAAGCATTAGCTTTGTTAAAGCTTATAGGAGGCTCTACAAACTAGCTCCACTTGCTTTCTCTTTTAAAGCACATAACTATATATGCTTTGACTGCAACTACAGCACAGAGTGCGAGACTTGCATAAAGCATAGTCAGTAACGTGTTGATACTCAAATCAGGCTTACTCAATAGTTTTCTTTTCAAGGCCTTATTTTAACCCACTTACAGGTTAGCCAAATGTAGCTATTTGAACATTTCAGTTAAACTTCTAAAGAGAAGATTTTTAAACTGAATAAAAAAAAACCCAAACACCGCCCCCCCAAAAAAAAAAAAAAAACAAAAAAAAAAAAAAAAACAAACAAACAAACAAACAAAACACCCAGTCCAAGTATTGCCAACAGGGATTTAGCATGACAAGGGCTTCAATTCATGGTAGAAATCTCCCAAGTTCCCTTTATCTTCTGGAAAAGGTTTCTTCAGCGTCGGCAAGTTCTCAGATTTCAGTCTTATGAGAATTTAGCAGATACTTACAACTGTATTGTGCAAGAATTCTGTGTGTTATACTGGATATCTTTGAGAGCTGCAGCATCCCATAACAACTGTATCTGAACCACTGTACATAGGGCTTTAGGCTTCAGCTCTCTCTGTCCTCCATCCTATATCCCAGATACAAAACAGGCAAGCAGAGAGGTAGCCTGCCCTGAACATTCAATGCTGGCTCTTGCAGCAACCCAGTCAGTGCGGAAGCAGGAGCTTGGTGGCATGGCACAAAGTCAGAACAAGAAGAGAAATGTATACAAGTTTCTGATAGGCACTTAGGGATCTGTATTAAAAGGGGTTTGAGGGGAAGTTAGGACAGATGAAAGAAAGGAGGAAAGAGCAGAGAGAAAATAAAATCAAGCAGTACTTTCTTCACAGCTACCTGATCATTTAGTTTATGGCTAACTCTGGCTCCAGATGTGAAACAGTCCTAGAAATAAGCCACTGCCAGTGCTCTCACTGCTCAAGTCTGTGCACATGTCCTTCTCCGCAGGAGCAAGCACAGCTCTGTCAGCTCCAGAACAGAAGGGACCATTACTGCACTGCTGCTCTTTTACCACTTCTTACCTGTCACCTACCTGGCTGCTCAGCTGCATCAGTCACATACCTTTACTGCAGACAAGACTGACAGAAGTGTAGTGAGCCACACAGATAATGTAATGGCAGATAAACCTGATGCTAAGCCTCAGAAATGATCCAAAAATGGACAACTTACAGTCACAACTGCACAGTATTACAAAACAAGAGACAGAGACAAGAAATGCAAAAAAGATCGCTAAACCTTAATAGACAGATTGGTACCACTAAGATATTTTTCCTTTAATTTTTCCTTCCTCTAAAGGCATGTGTCCCTTATTAGCTGTATTGTACTCCCCAGTTCACTGCAAAACCAGACAGATAAAGACATAATTGCTCATATAGTTCCCCGTGTTTGCAAAGAGATTTAAAAAAACCCAAAAAAATTAAAAAAATTAAAATCTCACAGCCTATGTAAATTGATTTGAAACTTTCAGGGTTACATCATCCTGGCATCCTCACAGTTTTTTCTGCAGAAGAAAGGGGAAGATGGAAAAGGATGGATTCTGTATAGAACATATTAGTCTACTGCAGACTCAGATTTACAGAGAGTTATACAGAGAGATGGCTCTTATTTTAATAAGGTGCTATATTTTTAGGAAGTATTAATGAAATGTTTTGATCAGCTTAAAACCCCTCAGTCTGCCAGGCAGAATGTCAGTTCATCATAAAAGTAGCTGCCAAAACATGTCTTTACAGAAGAATATTTCCCAACATCTGCTTCTGTAATGGTTGCCTCCATATTGGTTAAAAAATAGAAGAGAGTTTGTGTAATGAAGAAATCTGAGAAGGAGCTGTCTAAATTCAAGCAGACAGATCAGACACCTAAAGGTGGTCTTCATGCTTCCACTGTTCTACAATCAGTTATCTTGAGGAACCTCTCCCCCTCCTCCTTCCCAAAATTGAATCAAATATAACAGATCCCAGTCCTCCCAGTTTTATCTATCTCCAGTATGAAAAGCATCTGTTGACACTGGGAATACAGACTTTTACCTCTCCTATCTAGGAAGGTAAAATTTAAGATAATGAATCACACATAACCAAACCCTGGAAAGTGAGCACAGTGTGAAGACACCCAAATTATTAGCCCTTGTTTTGATTACATTTCTGTGAACAGGTCTTTGCAACTTGTGATGCTAGGTCCTGGGGAACTGTGGTAGTCTGCCTGTATGAAGATATTACAGAACCTGGTGCAGTTTTCTGCTGTTGAAATAATTAACCTATTCCTGCTGTGGAAAAGGTTGGTTTCTGAGATGCCAGGAATCAGTTTCTAATTTACATGTGTACATGTACACACAGTCTTTATCCCAAATACTGTAAATCAGCTTAGCACCAGAACTTAAGGATCAAAAATGAAAACCTGAAACCATGTAGCTTCATCTCCCAAGAGACTAGCAAGTTGTCAAGCAATGCCCTTCTGGATCAATTTGGGATTTACACACCCAAAATCTGCTTAACTTAATTTAAAATTCTTCACATTATCATTTTCAGGCCAACTGAGCAGAGTTTTTAGGTTGATCTTCACCACTGCTTTACTGAAGTTTAAAAACCAAAACAAACAAGCAAAACCCAAAAACCCAAACAATAACAAAACAAAACTCAACCACAAAATACCAACCCCCTCAACCTGACCACAAAAGCCCAAACCAAAACCAGCTACACAAAAAGCAATCAATCAACCTCTGCTCTCTACAACATAGTCTTGATAGAACCTCAAAACTGTGTCTTGCTAATAAACAGGTAGATCAGTGAATAAGAAAGCAGAAAGATGGGCTTGGGTTCACACTCCTTCCTTTTACAAATGAGAACGTTGCTGTGAAACCTATAAAAGCTACAATTTCACAGCAAAATTAGCATTCCTTCTGGGCATTTTATGGGTAGAAACTTGGTTTAAGCCATCACTTAAAAATTGCTCCCAAGTGTTTACAAGTACTTTACCACACACCTTTAAAGATACTGGGAAGGAAAGGCACCCTTCCATATGACCCTCCAAGCACAATGCCACATCACCCAGAATTAGGCACACAAGGTAGGGATGAGGCATGACTGCCAAAACAACTCAGCCATTTTTAAACATATGTCAATTAGTCATCCTAGTTTCACAGTCACAGACCCAGCACCAGAGTTCTGTGTCCACATGTGCAGTCTCCCTTAACTCATTCCCCTTCCTCCTACATAGGATCATGGAATACTTAGGGTTGGAAAGAACCTTAAGATCACCTAGTTCCAACCCCCCTGCCATGCGTAGGGATGCTTGCATCTTTTATCCATTGCACTCATGCAATAGTGCTGACACCTGACATCCCCTGTCATAACCCAAGTAACCACTTCAGGAATGAGGTGCAGACTGAACAGTTAATACAGTATTTTCAAATAAATATGGTGGTCCAATTACTGGTTTCCACTGATGTGGCTTGGACTTCAAAGTACCTCTGTTGTCTGCAGACCAGCTGGGAGTGTCAAGCTTGCAAACAGGGAAGCTATGAAAGCATAACAGACAAGGAAGAAACAAACAATTCTGCACTCACCAAAATTGCAGTTCTAGGAAAACATGTGGGGAAAAAAATAAATCTCAATAATAATGTTTCATTTTGACACTTTATTTCAGAACTAGCTTCATTAGTCTTCAGTAGCTCTGAAACATTTCACATTTGAGACAGAAACGTTATTTTTTAGTTCCTTTTATTTTTTTTCCTTACTGAGGAAAGCTGAGGTCAGCATATTCAGCTAACTGCCTTACATACACATACATGCCTTTTTTTTTTTTTTTTCATTTATTCTTTTAGGAGTAATTGCAAGATCAACCCTTCCTTACCTTTTCCAGATGACCCTTCTGGTACAAGCTGCTCTAACTCCACAGTGATGCCCTGCACCTGAGGTTGTCTGAGGTAATTGGGCAATTCCCAGTACCTTGGACAGTCTTCCCAATAAAATAGCTTACACCAATTCTTTATTATTTTAACTTCTTATGAAAATACCAAGAGCAAAATAACACACAAAAGGAGATAAACCAGGAAATGCACATGGGGTACATAAGAGCAGCAAAGAAACAAGTTATATGCTGCAAAAGAAATCTTAACCCTCTGTATTCTACTTTTCCAAGGAACAGCAGGCCCCACAGAAAGATTTAGCTGCCAATGACTCAATAACACTTTTGAATTTATTTAGTTTAGTACTTCTTGCAATGAAATACTGTCCCCAGTGCATATATCTTCAGCCACATTCACACTCTCAGCAGGGTTGTAATACACTGCTTTTATGGCCAGTGATATAAACTTCTTCCTTCAATACTGTTATTTCAACCAGCTTTTAATACTTGAAATTCTGAATCCCTTGAAAATGTAGCTTTCTGATTCCTTAAATAGACTCTTAAAAATTACTTGATTCTTATTAAGCCTTTGCACTTACAATGCTCATCAAGAAAGCATTATAGTTCTTATCCTCCTGACTTTGGTGAAGAGTTGCTTAATCATTACTAAGTAATTAACATCCCAGTTAGTTTCAATATTTAATTTCAAACATCTTTGTTCTTAATACAGAAAAGCACCTCATGAAAATAGCATCAAGCTGTCAGTATATGCCACAGAGCATATTTATGAACAAACGCTTCTGCCATTTGAACTGTGAACAAATAATTTTACCCTGCAGTTTAGTTAGAAGATACTTTCCTTTGGAAAAAAGACTAGCCACATTAAAAAAAAAAAACAACGCACACACACCCAAAAACCCCCAAAATACAAAGGAACAGAAGTTCATATTTCAATAGAAAAGGGGATGAAATACATTCTTATTTTCACGTACATTTTGGACAATGATCACAGCATATCAGATAGCCCTATCTATCAAACTACCTTCCATTAATTTCACTTCCAATTTTAAGCAAAGCTTCCTACAGATCATTTTGCTGCCAGAAAGTCATAGCATCTGAAGCTCATTCATGTCAGGAAAAACATTATGGGAGAACTGGAACTAAATTTGAATCTGGAGTTACCTGCAGGTACAGATGCAGTCACTGGCCTAGAAGGAATTGATTTACAACAACTGCTGAATACAGAAAGGTTACAATGAGAGAATCTTGCCTCACTCTCAGCTGACTGCTGAACTTTTTATTTGATCCAAATATATTTTATGTTATGATACCTAAGAACATTTATAGACATAGATTAGAGCTTTAATGTAGGCTCCAAAATAACCAAGGCAAATGACTACCAAAACCTACCAGAAACTGACAAAAGAATGTACATGTATGTAGGCTAAGCCAGCATCAATATAGACCAGAGCAGGTCAATTTGAAAACCACAGAATATCATTGACTCCTTGGCTCTGCTATACAGGTCAAAACACAGAAAGAGCTAGAAACAGGGATTAGCAGCATTGTAGACTTGTCAAAGCATCTCACAGAACAAAGAACTGATTGTACACAGCAATTAGGAACCTATAAAAAGCAAACGGTGAGGACAGCAGAAAACAGAAGATGGCCCTAACAACATCATGAAATACCACAAGGACCTGGAGAGCCACGAAAGTATCAGCTTCCCCAGATCATGACCCGCTTGCTTTCATGAGATTGCAAATTTTACTAAATGCTAAGGCTATGAGGTGTATCCCGATGGCTTTGACTAGTAAGTCAGATTGGGAGGCTGATGAAGCAATACGTTAACTCTATTCAATTGCTCAAAAGGTTTTGCAGCAACCCAGGCAGGGTGCACCCTTGGTGTAGGGTTTGCTTTGCTGGCTTCCCTCAGGCAGCAGCTGCTTAGCAGCCCAAGAGCACTTCCTCTAGGGCTGCAGGGACTTAGGCTGAGGAGCACTCCTGCACACAGCAACCTAAGTCCTTGCTTTGTTCACACCCTTCTAACCTGGGTATTGATCCTGGCACTTTGTTAACAGGAAAACAAAGAAATGGCTCTCCCCAAAATCCTCTACAGAAATAAGATGGAATCAGATATCTTCTCCAAGCATGGGCATAAAAATAACAAAACCTCTAATTTCAGTAGAAGCATGAGTGAGCTACTCTGCAGTTATTTGATCATTTAAAAAAATAACTTTGTTAGTTTTTGCAAAGATGATTAGCAATTAGTTGATCATAAATACACCTAGATGTGTCTGCAAGCAAGTATACACAAGACATAGAATTCAACATCAGAGCAGCATGCCTTTTTCTGAAGAAAATTTGCTCTAGATTTTATGAATGTGAAATTTAAAAGAAAATATTTTCCAGCAAAATATCCTTGTTATAATTAAGAATTACTGATTTTACTGCACAAAATTTATTGCTGTTTCCCTTGAGGTTTTTTGAGCAGTAGGAAAACTACAATCTATTTTAAATAAGGCAGGTTTTTTAGGTTTTAGGGCTTGGTGGTTTTGTTATTGGTTTCTGGTTTTGGGATGGTTTGTTGGTTTTGGGTTCTTTCAGAGTCAAATCCAGCTTCCTCTGAACAGGGTGGCATGACTGAAGAGTTAGACAGGTCAGCTATAACCTGTCTGATCCAAGATTGCACTTGATTAGTTTGGACTAATCAAATTAATTAGTTTAGCACTAAATTTAAATTTTACCTTCTTCTATTTGTAAAATTAGCATACAAACAATGGGCTATGGTTTTTTGTTAGTTGGGTTTTTTTAATTAGGACAAGGATATATAAGATTTCATCACAAAGATTATTATCCTCCACATTTATGTGTGATTTTAAAAAGACAACTAGGAGCAAGTTACGATGTTTAAGTGCTGTGCTATTGAACACCTAGGGAAAAATCAAAGAGAATTATACAGCTCTGTCTAAAAAATCAAGGCCATAAAACTCAATGTTGACTTCACCTTTTAAAGACCCTTTTCCTTGCACCAGCTCCTCATCCTCCTCCAACTTGATCTCACAGCCTGTTCCATGAGGGTTCTGCATCTTCTGACCAGTGGTGCCTCAGGATCACTCCCAACCTCAGCAAATCATCTCAGGGACAAGCATTGCCTCTATGTCCTGACATAAACACAACAGAATTTTAATCTGTAGGAAAGCAGATCACTCTTGGTCATAAGCCCAGAGCACTCTTTATAAAAAAGAGGCAGATTTCTGTCTTGTGGACCCAATTTCCTCAGACTAACATATTTGAGGGCTGAATTTATAATACCTACTTAATATGAAAAGAAAGTTTCCAAGAGGGAAATCTGTCAGTCTGGACTACACAGATACAAACAAATCCATTCAGAAGTTGTAGGTGCTCTTTAAGGTCTAAGTAAGTAACAACAGACGAATTCTTCATTACTTAGTACAGATTTTGGTTTTTTGGTGGGTTGGGTTTTTTTTAGTTAAATCTCCTTGGTTCTGCAGGTGGTTTAAAATTACAGGTTTTAAAGCTTTCATTTGGAAACAAAGTAAACACTACTATCATTGTTTTGCATCAGAGAATTTTATAGGACTAACGTGTCATCAGCAAGTGAAGAATGTTTGCTTTAAAGCATATCAAATTTAAATTGCAAAGCAGTCTACAAATTGGGGTAAGGAGAACAGACATAAAAACCATATTAAACTACATTAGGCACCTCATTATTTTATATTTGAAATACAAGTGCAGGTGTTGAGAACTGTATTTTTTTAGGAAGCTAAAAATTCAGTGCAGAACTGGAGAAGTACAGTCCTTCTAGGAAACTAAAACTAAAATGGCCCAACCAAAAAGTCAGATTAACTTTTTATTCCTTGAGGTAAAATCCAAGACCCCAAACAGCAAAACATACTTCACTGGACAGTCTTGACTACAAGACATTCAAAAGCATTACTGAAATGGAAAAAGCTTAAAATTTCTAGCATTACAGTTTATAGATGCATTAAGAGTTGCCCAATTTTACTCTGAATACACCGAATACTTTTTCTCAGGGAATAATGGTTCCAAACAGAAATGCAATTCTTACCACATTTATAACCACCAATAATAACTGTGGTTCTGTGCTGACACTTAAAAACCAAAACACAACAACTGGGTTTATTAGGTGTTGAGAGTAAGAGACCGTAACCATCCAGAAGAATCTGTGAGAAGAGTTACAAAAAAAAAAACCCCAAACACACTAACCCTCAGAATATAACTGCACAATACTTTATGAATATCTATTGCTCTGCTCACTTCCACACCGACAGTGAATGTGAAATGCATAAGATATGACTGTAGTAAGAAATTACTGCTTCAATTATATTCTTATTTCTTTATAAAGCATTTGCAAGTCTTTCCATGCCAGCTGCATTCCGGCTTAAAAGGTCAGACCTGGAAAAGTTGAGAAACATTAGCAGACACAGACACAACACAGTTAATGACAAAAATAGGTAACTAATTCAGATTTGGTCTCTCCTGAATTCTAAATTCTCCCAAGCGAGAGACTGTTTTCCTCAAAAACAACAAAAAAAAGGTGAAAATATTAAGGTCATAAGTTAAGATCACTTTCTGCACTAAAGATCAAGATGACATGCATATTCCTCTTCGCCTTCTGTGACAGTGCTTTGGCTAACAAGTAGATTTCATTTTTTAATTTCAAATCCAGATTGTGTGATTCCTCTCTCAAACTGCCTGCTTTTTAAGTAGCATGATCAAGAATGTTTAAGGTACCTCTGGAGCATTTCTGAAACAATCAAAATTACCTTGAGAATAGACTGAGAAAGGGCAGAATTAATCAGAATTCAGCTTAACCTTCATCATTAATGAAAAAAAAAAAAAAAAAAAGAAAACCCCAAAACTACCGAGTCCACTGCAAATACATAACACTAAGAAGTTACTAGTTGCATTATCATGAGAGGACCCATCTGCCTGTTCTCCTGGGCTTTGTGGAAGGAAATCAGTATTAACTATTTTAACCTGAAAAGTTTATTTTCATCAAAAAGTTAAGGTCTACATATGGCTCTGATATCTGAGGCTGCATTCTATATATCCCATTATTCTTCGATTACAGCTCAAGATGCACACTGCCAGTGATGTTAGACATTAGCAGCATACAAGTATCCAGCCTACAGCAGGGCAGCAGGTCAGAATGAACGCTCACACTGTGTTGCTCTTCTGCAACAAACCATTCCCCTCCTGCCAGAAAGCAAGCCTTGGTAGCCACCCAGGCTGCACGTCAGCATTGCTTTTGGCAGGCAACATTCTTCTGGTTGACAGGCACTTTGTGTTCTCAGCTCCACCAGTTACTGCCCCATTAACTTGCTTGTGAGAAAAGGAGGAAGCAAAAACTCCAATACAACTTCTGTTCCTTAGCATACATCTGCAGTTTTAAGCAAAGCTTGTTAAAAACGTATCACTGTCCAAGTATTGGCCTTCTATTTCGAACCCAGAATCACTTTAGGTAACTTTGACATCAATCTGCTTTGCATTTTAGCTGAGTATAAACTACTGTAGAACAAGCACCCTTGAGAAGACCAAAGGTTAGCTACCTGTCTATATTTTTATTTTGATAACAGTAACTCAGTACAATTGGCTAGGTGAAAGTCCTTTAGGATCAAAGGTTATAATGGATCCCAAGATAAATCTAAGTAACATGTCATTAGCCTGAAAAAGTCAATCAATATGACAGATATGCAAAGTGAAAAATTGCATAGAAAACACCTAAATTAGTCTTTCCTTTATACCAGCCATTAGCAAAGCTACCAGAATAGTAACATCCACTTTGAGGTGTTACAACTCAAAGAAAAGTAGTTGAAGAGATCTTAACACGGTGGAGGAAGACTGTTGAAAGGATTTCAGGGATATATCTGTAAGGAGATAGAATATACATCATCACCTGAAAAAGGAAATGTTTAATACATCTTTGCAAGACAATGCAAATGACATCTTCTTCCAGTCTAGAATACGAAGGAAAGAAAAAAATTATTTTAAATTGGAACAAGGGAAATTTAGGTTAACTAAGAAAACTCATTAGCTGAACAATTAAACATTGAAATAGCATTTCCAAGTGTGGTGTTGTAATATCATCTTTGGGGGTAACTAAAGCAATTAGACAATCATTTAGCTCAGAACAAGTTTGCTTTCTATCTCGGTAACAGCCAAATGCCAGCTTGCAATAGAGACAGCAATGCACATCTTAAGAGCACCTCTTACCAGAGTCTATAACCTTGGCAAAACAGTTCATTACTGCTTTTTAGCTGCAATGTCATTGAGCATAGCATAGACTCTCTCAGCCTTAAAAACATCAGTGTTGGGATTTTTTTGGTTTTGTTTTTCATTAGGGCTTTTTTTTTGGGGGGGGGGGGTTGGGGATTTTTTTGTTTGGGGTTTTTTTTGTGAACTCATTTTTCTGTAGACTCTAGAGTTGAAAAGAAATCATAATCTTTATTTTACAACTGTACCTATGGGCATGGATTTCTTCTTGCTTTCACTCGCAGGTCTTTTTGTTCGTAGACGGCACGGTCGAGATCCATGGATTTGAAAACTAAATAAGAAAACCCCACCAAACCCAACCCTATAAGCTTTAACATGCAAACCAAGAAGTCCAAAACCCATTCAGATCTGTGACAATAATTGCTAAGAAACTGGAATGCAAAAGGCATACCACAGAGAAAGCTTTCAAAGCAGCTACAAAAAGTAAGAAGTCAAAAACCTGTGAGACTTTAATGCTATTTTACAAAGTCAAATAACAGCATTTAAGAAAGAATACTATGTGTTCTTCCTGACTTGTTCAGATTTCATACTTCGGGTGTTAATATCCTTACGTATTTCTTCACAGCATACTGTTACATCCAACATCCATTCTGCATATTTCACCAGTCCATAAGAAACAAATACACAAAGATGTGAACTTCTAGTTTTGTCTGTTATTGAAAGACAATTGACCTCTTTCAAATAGTATTTTTCTGCTAAGAAGGGATAAATGCTCAGAGAAGAGATTACAGTCACTATATGGAGTATCATGTCTTCAAAAGCCCTTTCTAAAGGGGAAAAAAAATCAAGTATAGCTTATTTCTTTAGAGGAAGGCATGCTTATTCCAGGTACCACACAATTTCTACTGTCTGTGGAGACAGTTTTAACTCTGACTGACATGTGATTTGATAATCCACAAGTTTTTTTCTCCTCTCAGAAATTGAGAGTCAATATGTAAAACAGATAAAAACCTTTGTAATTTTAAAATTCCATTACAGTTTACAGTCTTGTCCACTCAGTCATAGCTCATAGCTGTAGTAACCTTCCTCACAGCACCAACTAAGAAACATCATCCATCATCCAGAGTGACAAACCATTCTTTAAACATATTTATTATTAACAAGAAACGTTGTACACATTTTTCAAAGCATGGTCACTCTCTATATCTTACTCAGTTGAATTCACACTTCTTTATCAATTACCCTTGTACTAGACATCCCATGACAAGTAGAAGATGAATGGAAGTAGTAAAGCCAAATTCTATAAACTAGACACAGAACAACACCCTGATGAATACATAAAGATAAAGACATTATTTACTTTAGAAGTTAACAATAACATTAAAGCAACACAGCTACAGCAGAATAGCCATGCATCCTGAACACACCTTAAATACAAGCCAGCCATGGCGTACTTCTGGAACTCAGTGGTTTCCAGACTAATTTGATATTCATTGCAAGTTCAAATGCTTCTTACAGGGCTATTGCTACAAGATATACTTGAAGTCTTTATAATCTCAAAATGAAGGGTTTTTTTTTTAAAAGCACTGTTTTATAAGAAATAAATTATAACAGAAATGGAAGTTTATTCCTAGGAGGTGACAGTGCCTTCAAGACATTAGAAAGACATTAAATGACACTTTAGGAACACAGGCTTACTACAAGAAGGCTCTGCATTTTCATTTAATCTTATTAAAACCTCATTATATGGGTCAAAATGAGATCTTACAATTCAATTTTTTGCTATGCTATTGTGTATTGCTCATGGAAACCCACATAGAGGCGTATGAGTCAAGAAACTTTGCACTATGACCAAGTCATTCACTGAGAATGCTTGCTCATGTATGGTGTTTGAATTCCAAAAAAATGGATTCATCCACCATGGTAAGCAAAGCTGAGCCAATACATCATTTCTTGTCTTTAAATACACATTTGTTTAATTGTTTTTCTGTAATACTAAATTCTTGGTATCAGTGGAGTATCACAAGGAAAACAAATGTGTTTAAGAGTAAGAAAAGCCCCAACAACTCAAAAGCATTTGATCTTTCCTTTCATCTCTTTAGTTACTAGGAACATTGCTTTGATAATTGTAGATGTCACTATGCACCTATAATCTTTATATGAGTGATTTTTATACCTATTATACAAAAGAATATGGTAGGAATGGGATTACTGATGAAGTAACAGCAGTTTAAAACAAAAGAAGTCCTGAAAATAAGGCAGTTAAATTTTCTGGAAGGTTATCCCAGATATAATATAGTGAATATGTCAGAATCCAATGTTTGTAAGATAAAATAATGGAAATAAATAGAACTATTAATTCTGTTCACAAAATAAGCACTTGCACACGCTCATCTATAACCCACATTCTCCAATGGCAACACTGCCAGACAGATGATAACATATGAATTTAGGGATTTAATAGGATATAGTTATTTCTACTGTTTTAATGGTGTACATATACAAAGGATAGGAAATATAGGAGGAAAGGGGGCAGAGAGCAAGTCCAGATGCAATGGGGTGTAGAAGAATAATCATAATGACAGAAAAAAAAAAAATAATTCTGCCAAGTCATCCTGTTTTATTACACAATTACCATATTCAGAATAAGTTTCAAATCTTTCCCACTTGTTTCAAAAAAAGAGCTCTTTAAGCCAGTCCAATTGTTTAGAGCCTACCCAGGATGGCAAGATCTTTACACTTATGTAAAATTAGAGGGATGACAACTTTCTTTGATACAGTGAGGTCCAGCTGATCAATAGTCTGGCTGCCACTGAGCTATTCTCTATTTCCAAGCCAGAACATTACAATGGGGCAGCGGTAGGTCTCCCACCTAGTTCTGTGTACTGTACAGTTGCTTCCAGCACCCCCATCAGCATCTTCTAGCACTGTCCCATCACTGAGTGCTGCTACCTGGAAACTTCAAGTTTAAGACTCCAAATTCATGATATTTGCTAACACTGCAGGATGTGGGGAGTTTTTCTAACAATTCCACAGATGAGTATGATAAAGTTATATTTTCATTGTATAAAAAACTCTTCCTTAATCCCCAGCCTTTGTCTTTATAGTAAAATTCAGAAAATTCATCAAAGTCCTAAGAGAACAGTATTAATTTATGAGGCTTCAGTTAAAGAGCATATATCAAGATAGTAAGAAAATGAAACTATTTGAAAACAAAGCATCTGGTCTGACTCTCCAGCAGTGTTTCAGCTCAGCTCACCTTTCCATAGTTTCATTGGATCTTCACAGTTGTAATGCATCAAGTTCCATCATACCAGAAGCAACTTAAATCAACTATCTGCAGAAATGCTAAGGATGTCTTAAGCAAGAAGGCTTAGCCTGTCACTAACATGATCAGGTGTGGTTAGGTATTTTAATTAGTGCTAGTCCTCTCTTCCAGTTCTCCCACTTTTAGATAATCAACAGCACTCTGACATTTTTCAGCTTATATGAGAAAGACAGAAACATAGTGATTGATTAGCATTACTTTCACCCTAGGAAGCTATTTTAGGATGCTCTCCCAATTAAGCACATTGTCATTCATCTGAAAGTCAAGAGCAAATGCTATTAGCCTACTTCGGAGGCACTATTTCCATGCAGTTACAAGCTCTCAAAAACTTATAACACTACTCAGTTAGGACTTCAAGGAAGTTTGATATGTAAGTGACTGTTAAAGCATATTTCTCTCCTGTTATTTCAGACAAAACCCTATACTTTGTGTTATGAAGACAGAAATATAATCTTTTCTGAACCGTCTAACCACCACATCAAAATATTCACATATAGACTCCAAAACAGTTATTAAAGCCTCATTTAACAAAAGAAAAAAACCCAAAACAACATAGCAACCTTGTTCTGAATTATTAAGTACAATTCTTTATTGTACTTCTATCTTCTTGTGGCATTAAGTTGTGGCCCACAAGTGTTGAAAGCAGAAGGTTTTGAAGTGAAGTTTTTTAAATGAAAATGAAGCAATAGTTAAGCATAAAAAAACCGGTGTCAGTTTACAAACAGAAAGAAGTAACTTAAAATTCACCTCATTGGAACATTATGCAAGCTCTGTTTTTAAAAGCTGTACTGTTTCCACTGGAGACACTTGTTATGCTAAGAACCACTGTTTTCTTGAGCACAAAGCACATTGCATTCATACACAAAGCATTTATAATAGTATTCCCATGCTCCTGCGGAAATGCTGAAGTACGCTATACTTTCTGTAAAGCCAAATGCCACTGCAGTAATATCACTCTTTTATCAGCATAATTCATACAGTTCTCACTTCCCAAATACTTGCTTTTTTTTTGAACAATCCTTCTGGAATGGTCACCAAGCCATTTGGATTCTGTGGCCAACACTAGTTAATGGTATAGGTAGTAGACAACAGCCTGGTTGGCTAACCTGAGCAGCCAGTAGCTTTGCTCATTCTGAATCCTTCGGTAGTTTAGACAGAACAGGTCTGCAAGATGGAAGGAGAAGCTAGATTAAGATCTAGGCACAACTGGGGAGAAAACCATGCTATACCTAAACATCATCATCTTGTCCAAGTCTTACTACAGAAACAAGAAGAAAAGATTTCATACAACTGTATATTAAAGTTGCAAAAAAATCTGTTTACCCAAATATTTCACTGTTATGACTACTTACTTTGCCATTCTTTTTAGTTAAAGTTCACGTTGTGTTTTGCATGTAGGTGAGCGCCACTTTACCATTCCAAGGTGATACACACTGAGTAATAATTTTCTGCGTAACACTGCCTTCCTAAGCTATATACTTGTACTATACAAGGTATAAGCACAGCATGCACCTTTTTATGTGAATTTCTATCACAAGTGAAAAAACTCTTTACTGCATTAATTTTAATTTTACTGAAAGATTAATATATTCACATATTGCATGACAGTCTAAAATGAAAGCATTACAGTTACTAAACTGTCTTGTGTGATAAGAAAATAATCATAGTGACAGGAAAATCCCCTTTGCAATATTATAGCTAGGCATTAAATTTATCACTTCTTATAATTTGACAGCATTTTAAGCAACAATAAACCATACAAATATATATACGTATTACCTATGGGGGAGGCAGGCACAGTCACACATGATAGAGCTTCACCTACACTCTACAAATCCTCTTTGTACTAGATGCTCAGTTGGTTTCATTTTATATTTCGTGTCCAAGTAAGCCTGAAAAGCAGTAAGTACATAAATACTACCAGACTCTGTTCAATTCTGAACAGGATAAAACCACTCTGTGACACTGAGGGAGAACTTAACTCACTGGTGTTTGCTCAAAATGCTCAAACAGCTCAGTGCCAGAGTTTCTGAAGGACAAAGCCAAATTATTTCTACCCAGCCTCATATTTTGCAAGAACTTTCTTTTATAGTCCCAATTTAAACATGATTATATTTGCTGTTTGGCTCAATGTACCTTACTGAAAATTGAGTTTTGATTTAGCACAATAATTTTAACTAAGCACAACACTAAATGCAACCTATAGTTCAGAGGCAGATGGATTAAATGTGATACCACATCAGTCAGAAACGTGATGTTACGCCTAAATTTAACTTTCCATGTTGATACTTTAAATATGGTCATTTCTGAATACACACAAAATCATATGCATGGCTACTTTTGATTTTCTCTTGCCATCACAATCAATCATGAACTTCAGCAGAAAAGCAAGCAACTGGTTCAGGAAAGATTACCATTTGTAAGCAGCACACACAGCACATGTTCTTCAGTTGGCAGCTAGAGAGAAATAAATTCCACAATTTGCATTTAAAGTGGAAGACTACTTTCTAAGTCACCAACTGTCTTTCATTTTTTTAATAATCCTCTTAATGTTTGAGTTTGATTGTGGGGTTTACTCATTAGAGTAATAGCATTCCTTTTGCTGTGTAGTCATAAATATTGCATAAATACTTAAAATTATATCACTCCATCCTGCCAAATGGAAATGTGAAGGGTTGTGTGCATACTGAGGTTAAAAACCACAATAAGCATCCTACCACATTAAGCTGATATTTATAAGCACAGAAGCTCCTCAAGATCAGGAGGCATCCAGACACTAGCTTCAACACCGGTGTTTTCTAACCTTTGCATTGAAGAACCCCAATCATTAGCCAATCTTGACTTATATGTTCAAGGCCAGGTTGGACACAGCCTTGGGCAACATGGTCTAGTGGGAAGTGTCCCTGCCTATGGCAGGGGGGTTGGAACTAGATGATCTTAAGATCCTTTCCAACCCTAACTATTCTATGATTCTGTGTAGGCTTTGCACTGAGCAAAACAAACAGCATCCTTACCCTAAAGATTTTACAGTCTGCATTTCATCCTCATTCACAATGTCCTAAAAAACAGCTGTCAAAAATTCACAATTGGAATTGCTATTTTTCAAACAGTTCTTCATCCTCCCCCCCGCCCCCAGTTCAACTACAGCTACAAAAATTTAGTGGTTCCACAGATTGCAGCATAATTATCATGACTAAGACATGGTTTTGAAATGTAAAGGAACAGAATTTCCAAGTTCCCTGCTTCACAAAGATAATTTTCACATTGAACTGTTTCAAAGATACAGTCAAAAGTAGAGGGGGGAAATCCTGACTCCTCAATACATTCATACATCTTCAAAACTCAACATGACCATAGCTATAATTAATCTTTCTATATTCAGAATTAATTCCCTATGTTCTGTCTATTAAACCTTGTCTTTAGTTTTATATATTGTACTTGCCTCCCTCTAAAAGTGGGAAGATTTATTATAGTCACCTGTTGAAAGATTTTCATTGTTCAGGCTATTAGTTTGATTCATCCTCAAGTTTTTAAAGGTCAGCTGCAAACCCACAAACAGCTTGACAAACAACCAACCTTTGTAGATGAGTATCAAATTTATGTGCTATTATATCATTCTCATACTCTTGTAATTTGTAGCAATTTAGGTCATGGCATGTCATTTACAGATATGTAGGTCCTGAATTATTCATGGCTTCAAACCACCAATAAACTGTTCAGAACTATCCTCCTTCCTTGGATACCTGTTCCCTTTTAAATAATTTCAATTTCAGATAATGTATTTAGAATTTAAGCTTAACCAAGATCACGTCTGAATTTGACTGTTTCTCAATGACACAATCTCCAATGAAGTAGCTCAACAAAAGGTACTCTATCTATGTTATGTCTGTATTGACCATGTAGCTAAAGTTATTTATATATTGATCATGTTTTATTTAGATCTGGAAGAAATGAGTGCAGCAGTATTGCAGCATTATAGTGGATTTAATTGTCTTCAATGTGTGTGTAAACACATACACACCCTAAAAGCAAAGACACTGTTTCTCAGTCAATAGCCATTTAACATAACTGTTGGGCTCTTTGTACAACTGGTGATCAGAAGATGACAGGAGGAAAACATGGTGTCAAAGACCTCATGAGAATTTTCAGCTTACATTTCATAAAAATTGAAGTTTAATTAAGGAAGAAAGGGATGTGACAGTGGTGAAAAAGATGGCTCCACGACACATCTGTATGTCTGATGCCAACATGAGTCATTTATCCTGCCTTGAGTACTCTACAATAAGTAGCTCATTCTTCATTTTCAAGCATTTTCAATAGGAAAGCAGTAATCTTTTATTTATATATGTATATATAAGACATCGGCAAAGACATGGCAACAAATGGCACCTTTTCAAGCATCCTTCACATTGTCCTTATCTGAATCAACTCATAAGAAACATTGTTGGGGAACAAATAAGAGGAATTAGAGATGTGTGCACGACTACGGGAGTATGATATACTAGGCATCACAGAAACATGGTGGGATGGCTCCTACAACTGGAGTGTTGGAATGGAAGGTTACAGACTCTTTAGAAAAGACAGGCCTGGCAGGCGGGGAGAGGGAGTTGCTATTTATGTTAAGGATACGTTGAAGAGTATGGAACTCTGTCTGGGGATGGGTGAGCAGTCGACAGAGAGTTTGTGGGTCAGGGTTAAAGGGAGAAAAGCTATGGGGGACATTACTGTGAGGATCTGTTATAGACCGCGTGATCAAGAGGAATTTGTGGATGAAGTGCTCTATAGGCAGATAGGAACAGCCTCATGCTCACAGGCCCTTGTTCTCATGGGGGACTTCAACCACCCTGACATCTGTTGGAGTGAAGGTACAGCCCTGCACAAGGAATCCAGGAGGTTCCTTGATTGTGTGGAAGACAACTTCCTTCTGCAAGTAATAGAGGAACCGACAAGGAGAGGTGCCACGCTTGACCTCATGCTCACCAACAGGGAAGGGCCGGTAGGAAATGTGATGCTCCAGGGCAGCCTTGGTTGCAGTGATCATGAGATGGTCGAATTCGAGATCCTCAGGACAGTGAGAAGAGCGTGCAGCAAGCTCACTGCCCTGGACTTCAAGACAGCAGACTTCGGCCTCTTCAGGAACCTGCTTAGTAAGGTTACATGGGATACAGCCCTAGAGGGCAGGGGGGCCCAAGACTGTTGGTTGTTATTCAAAGATCACCTGCTCCAAGCTCAGGAGTGTTGCATCCCAACTAGAAGGAAGTGCAGCAGGAGAGCCAGGAGACCTCCTTGGATGGATAAGGAGCTGCTCAGGAAAATTCAAAGGAAAAAAGAGGCTTCTAGAAGGTGGAAGCAGGGACAGGCGGCCTAGGAAGAATACAGGGATGTTGTTTGAGAAGCTAGGGACCAGGTTAGAAAAGCTAAGGCCCAGTTAGAATTGAACTTGGCTAGGGATGTTAAGGATAGCAGGAAGGGATTCTATAGATACGTAGCGAATAAAAGACAGACTAGGGACAACGTAGGCCCCCTCCAGAAGATATCAGGAGAACTGGCTACCCAGGATTTGGAGAAGGCTGAGGTTCCTAATGACTTCTTTGCCTCGGTCGTCACTGGCAAATGCTCTGACCACACCACCCAAGTCTTGGAAGGCAGACGTAGGGACTGTAAGAATGACGACCTTAGACCCACTGTAGGAGAGGATCTGGTTCGAGACCATCTTAAAAAACTAAACGTACACAAGTCCATGGGGCCTGATGAAATCCATCCACGGGTCCTGAAGGAGTTGGCGAATTAAGTTGCTAAGCCACTGGCCATCATATTTGAAAAGTCATGGCAGTCAGGTGAAGTTCCCAATGACTGGGAAAAAGGAAATATAAGCCCCATTTTTAAGAAGGGGAAAATGGATGACCCGGGGAATTACAGACCAGTCAGTCTCACCTCTGTGCCTGGCAAACTCTTGGAGCAGATTCTCCTGGACGGCATGCTAAGGCACATGAAAAACAAGGAGGTGGTTGGTGACAGCCAGCATGGCTTCACTAAGGGGAAATCCTGCCTGACCAATTTGGTGGCCTTCTATGATGGGGCTACGAAACTGACGGACAGGGGCAGAGTAGTTGATGTCATCTACCTGGATTTGTGCAAAGCCTTTGACACTGTCCCACATGACATCCTTGTCTCTAAATTGGAGAGACGTCAATTTGATGGGTGGACCACTCGGTGGATAAAGAACTGGCTGGATGGCCACACGCAAAGAGTTGTGGTCAATGGCTCGATGTGCGGCTGGAGACCGGTAACAAGTGCTGTCCCTCAGGGATCGGTGTTGGGACCGGTCTTGTTCAACATCTTTGTCGGTGACATGGACAGTGGGATTGAGTGCGCCCTCAGCAAGTTTGCCGATGACACCAAGCTGTGTGGTTCGGCTGATACGCTGGAGGGAAGGATGCCATCCAGAGGGACCTCGACATGCTTCTGAGGTGGGCTGATGCCAACCTGATGAAGTTTAACCATGCCAAGTGCAAGGTCCTACACCTGGGTCGGAGCAATCCCAGGCACGGCTCCAGGTTGGGCAGAGAAGAGATTCAGAGCAGCCCTGAGGAGAACGACTTGGGGGTGTTGGTCAATGAGAAAATGAACATGAGCCAGTTTCAGTGTGTGCTGGCAGCCCAGAAAGCCAACCGTATCCTGGGCTGCATCAAGAGGAGCGTGACCAGCAGGTCGAAGGAGGTGATCCTGCCCCTCTGCTCTGCTCTCGGGAAACCTCACTTGGAGTATTGTGTGCAGTTCTGGTGTCCTCAACATAAAAAGGACATGGAACTGTTGGAACAAGTGCAGAGGAGGGCCACGAGGATGATCAGGGGACTGGAGCACCTCCCGTATGAAGGCAGGCTGAGAAAGTTGGGGCTGTTCAGCCTGGAGAAGAGAAGGCTGCGTGGAAATCTCATAGCAGCCTTCCAGTATCTGAAGGGGGCCTACAAGGATGCTGGGGAGGGACTATTCATCAGGGACTGTAGTGACAGGACAAGGGGTAACGGGTTTAAAGTTAAACAGGGGAAGTTTAGATTGGATATAAGGAAGAAATTCTTTACTGTGAGGGTGGTGAGGCACTGGACTGGGTTGCCCAGGGAGGTTGTGAATGCTCCATCCTTGGCGGTGTTCAAGGCCAGGTTGGATGAGGCCTTGGGTGGCATGGTTTAGTGTGAGGGGTCCCTGCCCATGGCAGGGGGGTTGGAACTAGATGACCTTAAGGTCCTTTCCAACCCTAACTATTCTATGATTCTACGATTCTATGATCCTATGATCCCTATAGAATTCCCTTGAAGGTTCATGGAAACTATTGTATGCATCATTGACCTTCTCATACATTTATATGTGCTTGCAAGTACTCTACCACATCGCCAAAAGCTAGGCTGCTCTGAAAGAAAAGGAGAGAGGGTGGAGAATAGAATAAAATAGATAGATACTACCACAGTTCATATGCTATTGTTTGTAGGAAAGCCCATTTTGTGCAGAAAAATTTATTCCCACCTTCGAGTCCCTCAGGAAAGGAACATACAGATGACTTGAATTTATAAATTTACTAATGTACATTATCTCATGTCTCCCCTTTAAATAGTAGGTTTTAATCGTATTCATTTTGAAGCAATCCTAGCACATACTTTCTACGTATGATTACAGCATAGCAGCTTTTATGGAAAACAAAAATTTGTTCTCATTTGCACTAGGAATATTTAATAACATAAAAGGTAATATCAAAGTTCTTTAATTTCATCCACAGCAAGCATTACCTTCCAAAATTGATTAAATTTATAAGAAATTCTTGGCACTCTACCACTTCTTATCAAAGTACTCCTAATTGCTTCAGTTAATATTAATATAAAAAAATAAAAATAATGTATTGTCATGGAGTTTTGATTTGTCACTTTTCTACATGTCATAAAGAGACCAACTTACTCAACATTGACAAGGTAACACTGATGCCAGTTATAGGCAAAGATTAGAGAGACACATTTAACCCTGGTTTAGCTATTAGATGATGCCTCTAATACCTGGTAACATGATGCTAAAGTTGAGCTAGGGCTTCTGAAAGATGTCACTTGCCTTCAGGTTTCTTTCACCATAAACTAACAACAGAAGAGCTGATTGTCAAGAAACAAAAATAGCTGTGATCCTATTTACATTCACATGCTAGGCTTGCCATCTGGAATATCTGTCTGTAACTCCAGCCTGAGAAGAAATCAGCATCTTGTGGGAGATGCAGCATGGCCAAAGAGCCAAAAGAGTAAGAAACACTTGAATTAGCCTTCAAGAAAACATATAACATTTTCAGAAATTAAAAGTTTGGGGTTGTGATATTATTTCTTTTATTCTTTTGCACTAAGGAGTCAAGAGTGAAGTGGAAAAAATGACAAATTTTCTAAAAAGCTCTTCAAGTAGGTCAGCTGGTTAAGGATACTCTTATTGTTCCTTTATTAGAGGAGAAACACCTTGAGTTGCGCTTTCAAATGTAGCAAATGTTGGCAGAATACTCTTGGCTAGGTACTAAGGTTATTAATGATAAAAATGTATCCTGAGGCCCAGGCAAGTATCTGCATATATTTCAAGCTTACTGCTGTTTCATAAATTGGCAGTCCTGAGATGCAGCTAAATAAATACTATCACCTTCCTCCAGTTCTTTCATTACTACACTCTCCAGTTCCATTCCTTCAAGGCTTTTAAACCGTCTCTTCGCACAACATTTTGATATGCTCCTTTGACAGGGTACCCTAGAAAGGCAGCATTACTATTATAACTGCCCCATATGTCCCTCCCACCTCCCTTAAAATAATAATAATAATGACAACAATGAAATGCAAAGAACACAACTTTAAGGGAAGAGGTCGCCTTGGAGCTCTGTACAGAGAAATAATGCCATTTCTGGAAAGCCCCATTATACCATTTGTGTGCGAAGTGCTGCCACACAACTGTCCTACCTGCTGTTCTGCTGTTCCAGTTCCACAACCTGCCTTTTTTCCCTTTTTTTTTTTTCCCTGCAACAGCAGTAGAACTAATAGAGAGAGCACTCCTGGCTCAGACACAAGCAAGTTGTCATGATCTTAATGCGTTATGCTGCCAAACTGAAGTAGCCATCTGCCTGCATGCTTTTAGCCCAGTTCAATTACAGGATAACACATTTTAGCTTAATCTTCAATGTGAGAACTTCATGTGAGATAACATGACTTAGCTCAAATCTGAAACTAAACTGCATTATCTCTCAATTTGACAGGCAAAGCATGCACCAAACTAATAGACAGCAAAGGTTAGCTGAAGGGAGGAAACCTGTTAAGCCATTACAACTTAATCATACTAATGAAAGGTTTAATCTAATGCACTTTACAGCATGATCTGCTGCCATAAATACAGTTGAGGATGCATCCGTGAACAGTTACTCCAGCTCAGATGAGGCACAATAGTTCACAAAGCTGTGCAGTTCATTCATGATGCTTGATAGTTCATGTAACATTTGTATATAAAAACTAGACAGATTTTGTTCTAGAATAAGTCAAACAAACCTGAGCAAACATATATAGCATTCAACCACAGATAACCCCCCTGTTTTGAGGAAGCTACTAATCTATGGTTAGTAGACATATCTAGCTTACAGAAGATTAATTTAGTCTTCAAAACTGCAGATCCTGTTTAGAGAGCAAATAAAAATAAAAACTACATTCATTTTCACTGTACTTAGTTCATGGTTCCAGAATCACACCCAGTGTTCTATAAGATTGTGATGGATCACCACCACATGCAGAGACCATACAGTAGCTAGCTACATATCAAAGATATGGGTGACTGTTCAGCTTTTAAAAGAAAGTAATATCTGTAAAATAATTATCATTTTCATTTTACACATAACCATATTTAATAAAATTTGTATCTCAGCACACAATGAGCATAACACATTGCTCTGTGCAAAATGATCATATCAGAGTTTTTAATCTGAATTTTAAAATATAACAAAAAGGCAGTTCCTTTAATATTAAGCTGCTGTGCCTTAGAAACAATTACATTCCTTTCAAGTGGTTGCTGTTTGCTCAGATACGTTGTCTGTACTGTACTTACACACCTGAAACTTTCCAACAATATTGTATTCATCTTGTTGCAATGAAAGCCACCACAACCTATTCTAGCTTTCTGGTTACTTAATATGGCAAGACTTACTTTATTTTTATATTAATGGTAGCATTCTTGACCAAGCCTACCCTATGCTTACTCTACAGGCTTCAGCAGACGTACAAAGATAACTCTGGTCCATTATGCCAAAGTGATTCGGAGCCAAATTACGATGAATTATCAGACAATGGGAGTTAACGAAGAGCCAAGGCTTCTGTTCAGAGTGAATACTAGTAAGATGTCCTGGGTTCAGCAGCAGCAGTCAGTTTTTCTTCTTCTTAGTAACTGGTGCAGTGTTGTGGTTTTGACTTTCGGCCTGGGAATAATACTGATAAAGCCAATGTTTTCAGTTGCTGGTCAGAATGTTTACCCTGACCAAGGACTTTGTGAGTCTCATGCTCTGCCAGGGAGGAGGGGAAGCCGGGAGGAAGCAGGGACAGGACACCTGACCCAAACTAGCCAAAGAGGTATTCCATACCACAGCATGTCATGCCTGGGGATGTAACTGGGAGCTACTTGGAAGGGCACGTCTTCTTTTCTGTCGGGCTCATTTCTGGCAGGCAGTATCGTATTCTCTT
Organism: Psittacula echo; assembly: GCF_963264785.1. Classification (NCBI taxonomy): domain Eukaryota; kingdom Metazoa; phylum Chordata; class Aves; order Psittaciformes; family Psittacidae; genus Psittacula; species Psittacula echo. The sequence goes on along the minus strand of NC_137737.1, from coordinate 88,517,599 downwards.
CCCTTGTTATTTCCTTTATCATTATTATTATTGGTGGTAGCAGTAGTGATTTGTGTTATACCTTAGTTATTAAACTGTTCTTATCTCAACCCATAGGAGTTGCATTCTTTTGATTCTCCTCCCCGTCCCTCCAGGAGTGGAGGGAAGAAAGGTGGGGCGGGAAGTAGACTGCGTGGTTCTGATTTACGGCCTGGGCTTAAACCACGACATAAGGCTAGAAACAACCAACACAAATTACTACACTTGCACAAAAGTCCACTGACAGAGAATCCAGACAACAGCATGAAATAATGCATCTGTGTGCCAATATCTTTCCAGAAGACCATGTAGCTACCACTTACAGTAGTAATATTAGCTTCACAATTTTCCCCACAAAAAAGAAATGAGGTGAAAAAACAAACCCAAAACTAATCAACCCAAAACAAACCCCAAACTTATATACATAAGGTAGCCAAAAACATTCCCTCTTCCACCATAGGATGTTTGCCTTTAATAAATCGTTTTCATTCTGATTTTGAAGTAAAGATAGATGCAGCTGTACCAGCCTTGTAATGCACTTATTCTGACCTTCTGACTCTTACTGGACCAAAATGCAGTTTCTAATCGTGAAACATTCAGGTTACTAATGGGTTTTCTTCTGCAGCAGAAGCTATTCTGCCATTCCTCTTCCTTCTGCTATATATAATAATCCTGCAACTTTATTCCACTGTTTCCTCTTTTGCCTTTCAATTGCAATTTAAATCATACAGTGCAAATCTCTTACGAAAACAGGGTGAAAAGCAGTGCCTTTGCTAAGTGGTTTCTTTCTGCATAAAACTTACAAGTTCTGGATTCAGTTCACTAAGCACTCCTAACAATTAAAGCATAACAAATGAAAACTGTGCAAAGAAAGATGCTGTTATAAAGCAATTATTCAGTATTAGTAGTGTGTGTGAAATTATAAGCAAGCTTTTGTGTTATTTATTCTTTTATTTACACATCATAGCAGGGAACTTGCATGTTGTATTATTCCATATCATAAAGTTTAAAGTTATAACCTCCATTTCTCATATTAATCGCCCAATTAAGAGCTCACAGGCTGTCTTGGTATTACCTGATCTACAATGGAGAGCAGACTGTTTCATATTGAGTTCAGCGCTGGAAACACCACTTGGGCAACTGCATGGACAAGAATAGCTGCTTTGCTTTCAAAAGTAAGCAGCCCCCAAGGACGACAGAAGTACATCAGGCAATGTCAGTATCTTGTTCAGCTAAGAGGGAAAATACCCAGGCATGATTTTTATTCCCCAGTGGGTATGAAAACACTTCAATACCCAGTGTTAACTGTGAACTATTGTAAGTCTGATGGTATGTAGTATATCTAGACTTTTCCAGTTAATTGATTAAAATCTTACCATTTATCTCCATTTATCTCTTGGCCTAATTATGTGAAACATTTTACAATGTAGTACTCTTTCCAAAGCTGAAAGTTTAATCTAAGTAATGAGCAGTATTCATCACAGTCCATTGGGGGCAGTCAAGTTTCAGACAATGGAACAAATTTTGCTTAATGAGCACTTCTGATGAACATGAGTGATTTTCTTCTTAGGTACAAGATCACCAGGTATGAGAATCCACTATATATATGCATGCCGGTGTGAGAGGCCTTTTGTTGCCAGACTTCTTCAACTCAAAACCAAAAAAAAGCATACCAGAGACTGACAAGCAGACACTCATTGAGATCTATGAGGACATTACCATAGTGTGCAGTTAGAGAAGCAAAAGCACAGCTTGAACTGAAATTGGCCAGAGATGTAAAAAAACTACAAGAAAGGGCTCTTGAGGTATGCAAACATGCAGAAAGAAAAAGAAAATATTGGCCTGCTGTTAAGCAAGACAGGTGAATTAGGCACCAACAACACTGAAAAGGCTGAGGTTCAACACTTTCTTCACCTCTATGTTTACTTGCGTTGCTGGGCCTAGACCTTGTGAACAAAAATCCAGGAAGAAAGAGTTGGTATGTGAACAATTACAGGAGCTTGACCCCTACAAATTGATGGTCCCTGACAATATCCCCCCCTTAAGGGTGTTAAAAGAGCTGGCTGATGTCATTGTGAGACTACTCTTGATAATCTCTGAGAAGCTGTGGACATCAGGGGACATCCAGAAGACTGGAAGAAGGCTAATGTTACCCCCATCTACAAGGACGACTCAAAGGAGGGTCCAGGAAATTATAGGCCCTTCAGTTTTACTTCAGTCCTTGGGAGAATTATGGAACTAATCCTCCTTGGGGCTATCAAAAGTCAAATAAAGCGTATGATTTGGAAAAGCCAGCATGAATTCACCAGGGGCAAAATGCCTGACAAACCTGATTGCCTCCTACGACAAAGTAACCTGCTTGGTTGATGCAGGATGAGAGGTGGATATTGTTTACCTGGACTTCTCCAAGGTTTTCAGTATGGTTTCCCACAGCCTACTCTTACAGGAACTGATGTGTTATGGTCCAGACAAGTGGCCTACGCAGTGGGTGGGGACCTGGCTGACTGGCCACACTCAGAGGATGGTGGTAAATGGCTCTCAGCCTGTCACAAGTGGGGTCCTCCAGGGGTCGATATGAGGCCCAGCACATTTAATATCTTCATAAGTGATCTGGAAGATGGGATCAAGTGTACCCTCAGCAAGTTTTCCAAGGATACAAAACTGAGTGGGGAAGTGGACACTTCAGAAGGGAGACCCACCCTGCAGGAAGACCTGTGACAAAGAGAAGTGTAAGTTCAACCAGGACAAGTGTAAAGTTTTGCAACAGGGAAATGTAATCCAGGAGTATAGTACAGGCTGGAATCTACCTGGCTGGGAGCAGCTCTCTGGAAAGGGATCTGAAGTTCAAGATGAGTAACAGTGTGCCGCTGTGGCAAAGGTGGCCAAAAGGAAGCTAGGTTACATCAACAAGGGCACCACCAGCACAGACTGAGAAGCCATTATAGAATCATAGAATCATAGAATAGTTAGGGTTGGAAAGGACCTTAAGGTCATCTAGTTCTAACCCCCCTGCCATGGGCAGGGACCCCTCACACTAAACCATGCCACCCAAGGCCTCATCCAACCTGGCCTTGAACACCGCCAAGGATGGAGCATTCACAACCTCCCTGGGCAACCCAGTCCAGTGCCTCACCACCCTCACAGTAAAGAATTTCTTCCTTATATCCAATCTAAACTTCCCCTGTTTAACTTTAAACCCGTTACCCCTTGTCCTGTCACTACAGTCCCTGATGAATAGTCCCTCCCCAGCATCCTTGTAGGCCCCCTTCAGATACTGGAAGGCTGCTATGAGATTTCCACGCAGCCTTCTCTTCTCCAGGCTGAACAGCCCCAACTTTCTCAGCCTGCCTTCATACGGGAGGTGCTCCAGTCCCCTGATCATCCTCGTGGCCCTCCTCTGCACTTGTTCCAACAGTTCCATGTCCTTTTTATGTTGAGGACACCAGAACTGCACACAATACTCCAAGTGAGGTTTCCCGAGAGCAGAGTAGAGGGGCAGGATCACTTCCTTCGACCTGCTGGTCACGCTCCTCTTGATGCAGCCCAGGATACGGTTGGCTTTCTGGGCTGTGAGCACACACTGAAGCCGGCTCATGTTCATTTTCTCATCGACCAACACCCCCAAGTCCTTCTCTGCAGGGCTGCTCTGAATCTCTTCTCTGCCCAACCTGTAGCATTCTACTCACTGCTTGTCAGGCCACACCTGGAATACTGTGTTCAGTATTGGTCCCTCTCTGCAAAATGATGTGGACAGGCTGGAGATGGTCCAGAGAAGGGCCACAAAAATTATCAGAGAACTGTGTAGCCTGCCATGTAAGGAAAGCCTGAGAGAACCAGGTTTCTTCAGCCTTGAAGAAAAAAAGTCTCAGAGGTAGCTTAGGAAAAATGTCTCAGGGAACTTATCACCATGTTCCTGTATTTAAAGGGTACCTACAAAGAAGATGGAGACTTTTTTTTGAGGAGTCACATGAAAAAGATGAGGGGTAATGGGTGCAAGTTACTCCTGGGAAGATTCCAGTTGGATAACAAGAATGAAATTTTTCATAATACAAACAATAAACCACTGGAACAATCTTCCCTGACAAGTGGTGGACTCCCCAGCATTGGACACATCTATGATTCATCTGGACAGGGTGCTGGGCCATCTTGTCTAGATTGGGCTTCTGACTAGAAAGGTTGGACCAGATGATCCTTGAGGTCCCTTCTAACCTGGTATCCTACAATTCTATAAACCAATTCTACAAAGGTAGAAAAAAAAATCAGCCTTCAAACATAGCTGTTGTACGCCAAATGCATCTGCATAATTTACAATTTTATTTTACAATTTTAATATACTAAAATTGGCCAAATTAAGTTCTATCTTGTCAAAAATGGGGTTTCTTTTGGTTTATGAAAGCATGGCTGACCTTGGGTTAAGTAGAGCAGCTGCATTTCTTATTGAATGCTGCAGATAGGAATGGATGTCCTGGCAGCAGCACCACTAGCCTGGGATTCAGTGAAGTCATTAAAATAAACCACATCTCATACAGCTTACAAACATCCAACGTTCATCTTGAAGACGACATATTTTAAATGCCAGTCTACTTTTTCCATCTTACAAGTTTTATGGAATTTACCAGTAAATTTGCCATTTCTTAATTCTGTGTCTACACACAGCAATGTGTTTGCTCCCAAAGAAGCTTTACACAGTATCTGCAGTAACTGAAGCTTAAAAGCACATATGAATGGGGTGGGTGGATAGACTCTTAAACATATCCCAAACAAGGACCATAGAACCATAGAATCATAGAATAGTTAGGGTTGGAAAGGACCTTAAGATCATCTAGTGCCAATCCCCCTGCCATGGGCAGGGACACCTCACACTAAACTATGCCACCCAAGGCCTCATCCAACCTGGCCTTGAACACTGCCAAGGATGGAGCATTCACAACCTTCCTGGGCAACCCATTCCAGTGCCTCACCACCCTCACAGTAAAGAATTTCTTCCTTATATCCAATCTAAACTTATGCTTCTTATGCTTTCAATGGTTAATAATATTCTACAACACAATAGCTTTTCATAAAAGTTCCTTCTATCCCAAAATAAAATCTTAAATATATGCTCATGAATATGTATATGTAACTTTGCAGTTTTTCAGAATTCAGCCTCTTAAAGCCATATTCATAGCTTGCAGAATACGTGGATTGATCTTTCCAAACATTTGGTTACCCAAATTCTTCAGTGTGAGCTGCTGGATACTCAACAGTTTAGTGGAGGAAAATAAGTCAGCTGTCTTCAACACCTAAATACAAATTAAAGTCAGGGTTTGAAGGTAGTTGTAACACATATCAGTCTCTTAAGTCCTGGAAGGCTGAGTGGACATTAGGGAAGAAACCATCTCATACACACTTAAGAGTAATAAAACAAAGCAGAGGCTTCTTAAGGACAGAATATGTATTTCCAAAAGACAGAATACAGAGAAAACCACAACACTTGTTCTGGTAGCATTTTAAAAAAAAAAATAAAATAAAAGCAAAACTGTCATAATCCAATTTTAACTTAGTTATTTTGCTATCTTACAGAAAATAATAATACAATATGTAGTATTCAATGAATATATGCTCCTGTAAAATAAAAGCAATCATAGTAAGAACCAAAGCATTTTCATAAGAAGCAAAACATTTGTGCAAAGTTGACACATGAATGCTATATCTAGTAAACGTGGTAATGTGGATTTACCAACAGCATCCATGAAAAGGAAGTTTTCAGTAAATCTAGAAAATAATTCTCATGTTCTTCAAAAGAAAAACAACAACTCTCAGCTCTCAAACATTTTTAAAGGAACTAAAAGTACCTGAACACTTTGTTTGTCCAGAAGTTGGAATTCAGGCCAAATTTACTGCATAGTTGTGTTACAATCTGTGTTATCCCTTAATTTTTTTATATTCCTCCTTGAAGATCTTCCAGTTACTTTTAACTGAGGATGGTTTCTATAAAATATATGAAGTTCCTTAAACAGTTAACATATTTATAGGGTTTTAGCTATAAGACACGATATTATTCTTTCAAAATGCCTTTTCAATTAAATCCCTCACGCCAAATAAGTCACATTAAGAAGACGGCTCTACAAAGCGATCAACGACATAATTAATAAAGACATTTAAAGTTGATTTCACTTGAAAACAGTTGTCACATTTTATATTTATTGTTTACAGATGATTTCCACATCAGGTGTCCTCAGCTTTCAAGTGTAATTACTTTTCTGTTACAGCTAATAACTTTAAGCTACTGAAATCGAACTGAATCTAAAGGGTATCTTCTACTGGATTTAGAAGATAAAGACATGTAACATTTAAAACCTTGGAAAATAATACAGCAGCTTTTTTTGTTTGGTTGGTTTGGTTTTTTTCAAATTTATAGCTGTCTGCTAGATAGGACATCAGCATTTAGGAGATTTACAGTGGAAGAGATTTACAGAGGAAGGACAAAAATTTACTTCTTCCCTTAAATGAAATAAACTGATGAATAAAAATTTTTGTTTCACCCTTGATTTAATATTTTTTCCATTCTATAATATAGCTTACTAAGCAAGACAAGCTTAAATATATATACATATATATATATATATACACACATATACACACCAGTCATCCTTTTAGCCAGGGCTAAATAGAGCTAAGATGTTTCAAAAAGAACAGCAAGTTACAGTGATCATTTAAAGGGTGAAATTCTTTCAGTCTAGCCATAACTAGCTTTCTGAAAACTGATTGTAGAATATGATAAAGATTTTCCAATGTTTTGAAAATATTACAAAAAGCCATGTGTTTTATGCATCCAGCTTTTCACTAGTTCTTCTGCAGAGTATACCAAGTCAACAAGGGTTTTGAACTAGATCACAGTATCACAGTATGTTAGAGATTGGAAGGGACCTCAAAAGATCATCTAGTCCAATCCCCCTGCCGGAGCAGGAACACCTAGATAAAGTTACACAGGAATGTGTCCAGGCGGGTCTTGAATGTCTCCAGAGAAGGAGACTCCACAGCCCCCCTGGGCCTCTTGTTCCAGTGTTCCGTCACCCTCACTGAGAAGAAGTTTCTTCTCAAGTTTAAGTGGAACCTCTTGTGTTCCAGTTTGTACCCATTACCCCTTGTCCTATCATTGTTTGCCACTGAGAAGAGCCTGGCTCCATCCTCGTGACACTCCCCCTTTATATATTTATATACACTAATAAGGTCACCCCGCAGTCTCCTCTTCTCCAAACTATAGAGACCCAGCTCCCTCAGCCTTTCCTCATAAGGGAGATGCTCCACTCCCTTAATCATCTTAGTTGCCCTGCGCTGGACTCTCTCCAGCAGGTCCCTGTCCTTCTTCAACTGAGGGGCCCAGAACTGGACACAATATTCCAGATGCGGTCTCACCAGGGCAGAGTAGAGGGAAAGGAGGACCTCTCTCGACCTACTGACCAACCCCCTTCTAATACACCCCAGGATGCCATTGGCCCTCTTGGCCACAAGGGCACAGTGTTGGCTCATGGTCATCCTGCCGTCCACTAGGACCCCCAGGTCCCTCTCCCCTACACTACTCTCTAACAGGTCGTTCCCCAACCTATACTGGAACCTGGGGTTGTTCCTGCCCAGATGCAGGACTCTACACTTTCCCTTGTTATATTTCATCAAGTTACTCCCTGCCCAACTCTCCAGCCTGTCCAGGTCCCGCTGGATGGCAGCACAGCCTTCTGGCATGTCAGCCACTCCTCCCAGCTTAGTGTCATCAGCAAACTTGCTGATAGTACACTCAATTCCCTCATCTAAATCGTTGATGAATATATTAAATAATACTGGTCCCAGTACTGACCCTTGAGGCACTCCACTAGATACAGGCCTCCAACTAGACTCCGCCCCAGAGACTACAACTCTCTGGCTTCTCTCCTTCAGCCAGTTTGCAGTCCACCTCACTACCTGATCATCCAAACCACACTTCCTCAATTTAACTATGAGGATGCTGTGGGAGACTGTGTCAAATGCTTTGCTGAAGTCAAGGTAGACCACATCCACCGCTCTGCCATCATCCATCCACAATGTTATTTCCTCATAAAAGGCTATGAGGTTGGTCAAGCATGACTTCCCCTTGGTAAAGCCATGTTGACTGCCCCTCATAACCCTCTTATCCTTGACATGCCTTAAGATGGCATCAAGGATAAGGTGTTCCACCACTTTCCCAGGGATGGAGGTGAGGCTGACCGGTCTATAGTTACCCGGGTCCTCCTTCTTGCCCTTTTTGAAGACTGGAGTGACATTTGCTTTCCTCCAGTCCTCAGGCACCTCTCCCGTTTCCCAAGACTTGGTAAAGATGATGGAGAGTGGTCTAGCAATGACTTCCGCCAGTTCCCTCAGCACCCGTGGGTGCATCCCATCTGGACCCCTGGATTTATGGATGTCCAGATTGCTCAACTGGTCCCTAACCCATTCGTCATCGACTAAGGCAAACTGCTCCATTGACCTGACTTCATCCGAGGTCTCAGGAGTACAGGGCTCTTCAGGACTGCCTCCGGCAGAGTAGACTGAGACAAAGAAGGCATTCAATAACTCGGCCATCTCTGTATCTTCTGTCACCAGGGCACCCATCCCGTTCACCAGTGGGCCTACCTTGCCTCTGGTGTTAGTTTTATCAGCCATGTATTTGAAAAAGCTCTTTCTGTTGTCCTTGACCCCTCTCGCCAGATTTAATTCTAAGGAGGCCTTAGCCATCCTAGCTGCCTTCCTACATCCTCTAGCAGCAGCCTTATATTCCTCCCAAGTGGCCAGGCCCTCCTTCCATGACCTGTAAACTCTCCTCTTCCACTTGAGCATACCCAGCAGTTCCTTATTTAGCCACGCAGGTCTCCTGGCCCTCTTCCTTGACTTCCTACGTGTCGGGATGCTCTGCTCTTGAGCTCGGAATAAGCAATTCTTGAATGTCAACCAACTATCTTGGGTCCCTTTACCTTCAAGCAGCCTTGCCCATGGGATTTCCCCAAGCAATTGCTTGAAAAGGCCAAAGTTTGCCCTGCTAAAGTCCAGGGTTGCAATTCTACTTGCTATTATACTGGTCCTACCACACAAGATCCTGAATTCCACCATCTCGTGGTTGCTGCAACCAAGGCAGCCCTCAACCTTTACTGCTTCGACCAGCCCCTCCTTGTTAGTGAGGATGAGATCCAGCAGCGCTCCTCTCCTGGTTGGCTCATCCACCATCTGCATGAGGAAGTTATCATCCATACACTGGAGGAACCTCCTGGACTGTGGCTGGGTTGCTGAGTAGTCCTTCCAGCAAACATCAGGGAAGTTAAAATCGCTCAAGACGACCACGGCCTGTGACTGTGAGGCCGCTCTCAGCTGTCTGTAGAAGGCCTCGTCAACTTCCTCACCCTGATCTGGTGCCCTGTAACAGACACCCACAACAGTATCGCCCCTGCCAGCCTGCCCCTTAATTCTCACCCACAGACTCTCAACTCGCTCATCCTCTGTCCCTGGACAGAACTCAGTACATTGCAGCTGCTCTCGCACATAAAGAGCAACCCCACCACCCCGCCTGGCTGGCCTGTCTTTCCTGAAAAGGACATAGCCCTCCATGACTATATTCCAGTCATGTGAGCTGTCCCACCACGTCTCTGTAATTGCCACCAGATCATAATCTCCTGACTTAACACAGGTCTCTAACTCCTCCTGCTTATTTCCCATGCTGCACGCATTGGTGTACAGGCATTTCAAGGAGGGAGCTGAGCTCACCGATTTCACCCTAGGATTATAGGAGGCCTCCCAGTCTTCATCAGTTCTAGAGTGCTGCCCCACTAGGGCAAGCCCAGCTACAACCCCATCCCCCTTCGAATCTAGTTTAAAGCTCTCCAAATGAGCCCTGCTAATTCATGCCCCAGCATCCTTTTGCCTCTGTGAGATAAACCTTTCCCACGTGCCATCATCCGGACTGGAGCCTTATAAAACCAGCTGTTATCAAAGAACCCAAAGCCCTGCCTGCAGCACCAGTTTACAATTGTTTACGGACTGAATTTTCCCATCCCGTCCCACATCATCACCGGAAGATGGAAGAACTGAGGAGAAGATCACTTGAGCCCCAGACTCTTTCACCATCCGCCCCAAGTCCCTGTAGTCTTTCTTCATCCCCCTCAGACTGCGGGAAGCAGCTTCCCCCCCACCTGTCTGGAAGACCAGCAGCGGGTAGTAGTCTGTCGGGTGCACCAGGCTGGGGAGCGCCCTGGTGATATCCCTGATCCGGGCTCCAGGCAGACTACACACTTCCCTAGGATGAGGGTCAACTCTGCATATCGGGCCCTCTGTTCCTCTCAGAAGGGAATCGCCTATGACAATGACCTTTCTTTCTTTCTTATCAGAGGCAGTCTTGAGGTGCAAATTCGACCGCCTTTTCCTATGTGATCTTGTAGTTTGGCCTTGCACCACATCCTCACTTACCTCTCCATCAAGGTCCAGGGCCTCAAACCTATTACGGAGGGGCACCTGGGGAAGCAGGGCAGGAAGGGAGGAGGGTTGCCCACGACTCCGAACTGGAACTTGCTTCCAGCCCTCATCGTCTTTTTGGTCCCTTACCTCTGCGCGACAGCTACAGGGCAGGGGCTGTCTCGGGTCATCCCCCTCTGTCTGAGAGGACAGGGGGTCCATCCCCTTGTGGGGGGTATCTCCCTGGAACCGTTCCTGCTGACATGCTAGGGAGTTACTCCACCAGTCGATCTCCCTTTCACACTCCCTGATGGTCCTCAGCGTCTCGACCTCCTCCTTAAGTTTTGCCACCAAGCTAAGCAGATCTTCTACCTGCTCACACCTCACGCAGGTGGAATGCTGGCCTCCCTCCCTCAGCAGCAGCAGGCTCTGGCACTCCCTGCAGCCAGAGACCTGAACAGCCACGGTCTGGGACAGGGTCTCTGTCTGAGTTGCTACAGTCTCCTCACTGCAAGCTCTCCTTCTGGAGGCGACCATATTGGTCAGCAGTCTGGGACACCAGCAACAGGGTTCGCAACACGACCTGCTTGTTCCTCCCTGCGCCTGGTGGGCAGCAACGCTGCCCTCTCAGAGGCTCCTTCAAGGCAAGGGGCAGGGGTGCGGTCGCCATCACCGCGGGAACGCCCCCTGCCACGTCAGCCACTCTCTTGCAAGGGCTGCTGGGGCTTCGGGGATCGGGAGATGTCGGGAATCGCGATGTCTCTGCGCTATCCCCTCTGATTTTCCTAATCTCTTCTGCCTAACACCTTTTTTCCTCCTACAGTAAGTTCCTGGAAACAACCAAAAGGCTTTAAAATAAAATAAAATTTAAAAAATAACCAACATATTTCACTAAATTATGCTAGAATAAATACCTCTGCAAAATAATCTATACAACTCAGATAGCAATAGTAAGATTTTATATGCAAGTCCTCCCTTTATCCACTGTAAATAGGGCCTTGCTAATAGTGACTTGAGTTGCAACAAGACTTCACAAGGTCCATCTAGGTTTTGTTACTCCTGAGGATTCTTCACCTACTCCCAATCCCTGTGCTTGCTGGCTTATACATACAGACCAAGAACAAAACCAAGACAAAATCCCATCTCTACAGAGGTGCACAGTGACCTACAGAAAGCTCTTTTCAAGCGCAGCCTTTGTTGGAAATTCTTGCAGGGTGAGGTTCAGGACTTTATCCACATTGCTTAATATTTTAAATATAAAAGCCTGTCCTTTACTGCTAAAGGACAGTGTTTCATATAGAAACAGTTAACTACCTAGATGATAGAAGAAATCACTCAGCTTTCAGGAAAAGAAGTCCCTATTTCCCTCCCCAGCACCACAAATAGAGCTGCATACTTGCAGTATTTCTACTGATCTCAACAAGACTTACTTTCCTTCATTTACACAGAGCATTAAGCCTTTTTCTTTAGGAATGTAACATCTGACTGTAGATACTGAGGCATTGAGCTATTTATGTCTCAAAGCATACAGATAAGTGTTACAGCATTTCAGCTTATGTGATTTTTTTTTTCTATCTACAACCTACAGGCTGCAGGTAGCTACATCCAGCCTGAACCAACTTTGCTTTAAAACCTACCTACTTTCTCTTCACTTCATCTCACATCTTTACATCTCACAGTTAAGTGAATTAACATATGAAGTGGAGACAAAACTATCCATTTTTTTACAGATGCAAAAGTATGAAGGCATAAGACCTGTAACATAGGTCAGTCCCAGGGAGGTGCCTTGATAGGAGCTGAAGTTGGACCTCCAGTCTCATGGGTAGAGTGGAGGTCACATGTGAGGCTCATCAGGGCCATTAATGCCCATTAGTGCTCTTGCAGCACTCATCTTCAGCTGCATATCTATCGAACAAAGGCTTTTTTTCACCAGAGAGTTTGTATAAAGCATACTTTTGGGTTGCCTTCTTACAAAATTATTTTCCTTAATTTGTAATTTCCTATCTTAGATTTACTTTCTGCTAAAGTAAAAAAATGTACCTAAGCATGTTCCATCTTTATCATCCATAGAATGATAGAAAACTTATTGCTTTCCAGAAAAAAAACTGGTAACTAAAACAGAAATTAAATTTGCCACAGCAGTTATAATGTAATGACACAGTGTAATAAATTTTAGATGCTACACAAAGCAGCTCAGGTCATTAGAATAATTTTTCATAGCTTTAACTGCATTTTTTTCATTTAGCCCAGGTCATCATAATAGCTATCTACCTTTTTTTCAAATGAGCTTCTTCTACTGAAAATGGTTGGCTCAGAGTTGAGGTAGGGCTTTATTCATCTTCTGGGTTGATCAGCTGCTCCTCCATGCATTCCTGAGTCACTGCAGACATATGCATGTCCCTCACTAGGCATTTCCAAACAAAATGAAAGAGAAGAAAACATCAAGAAATCAAAGTCTGATAAGCATTTTGGTTAGCCTGAAAACCATTACTAAGTTTCCTGTTCTGTTGGTTCCTGCTCTATCAGGGTAAATGCTTTACAGATGGTGAATTTATGAATAATAACCTTGCTACTCTTCATGACAGCTGCTAGTAAAAAGTCACTTGAGCTTTGAAAATATTGCTGTTTCCTTTCCTCTGTTGTAATATAATCAACTGATGCAACACGCAACTTACAAAGGTTTCTTTCTTGTTAGGTAGTTGAAATCAAAATAGTATTTGGTTAATAATGTAATTCCTAGATGAAAGGTTATTCTACCCATTTTCCTGTAAGAGACAAAGGTGCTTTCATAGATTAAGTACTAAATTTTAATTATGTGTATTTTCAAACAAAGAAGAAAAGCACAAGCAAGAAGTATGAGATGAACTTGTTGTCAGTGTAACTGTGAAAGTGTAGTCTCCGTATACATTATATTGAAATTACTGCACAAAGACTATGTGCTAATATAAATCTAGGTTCTGTATAGTCTCTATGTCTTCATTTATTTTATCTGCCTTGGAATGTGGCAGATGTTCTACCCTAAGAGGGGGACTACAAGCAACAAAAGGGGCAAACTCTCATGACTGTCATGTCTTTAGCATACTTGGTAGTTCTTTGGGGTTTTTTTTAAGAGTAATTTAGAGTTTCTTTTTTCACTTACTAGAGTGAAAAAAACAAGTGTTGTTCCTATATAGAAATTCCTATTCTGAGTGAACTGTAAGCACGTCTCACTTTTGCAAAAATATGTTCTGCATTATTAAATAATGGACATCTGAAATGGAAGTGTCCTCCAAAATGGGGTTCTTTAAAAATATACCACCAGGGATAAAATGGATTTAGGTTCAAAACTGAAAAAGATGGAAAAAAAACCCAAACAAACAAACAAAAAAACAAACAAAGATGCTCTAAGACTATGCTTCAAAGCACATTTATGCTTGGGTAAAATTATTCATAGTAATACATAATTTCACCAAACCACATGTGGCCAGCAGATCGAGGGAGATGATTCTCCTCCTCTACTCAGCTCTCATGAGACCCCCACCTGGAGTATTGCATTCAGCTCTGGGGCCACCAGGGCAGGAGGGACATGGACCTGCTTGAGTGAGTCCAAAGGAAGGCCATGAAGATGATCAGAGGGCTGAAGACCTCTCCTATGAAAACAGGCTGAGAGAGCTGGGCTTCTTCAGCCTGCAGAACAGAAGGCTCCAGCGAGACCTTCCTTATAGCAGCCTTCCAGTACCTAAAGGCAGCCTTCAAGAAATCTGGAGAGGAACCTTTTACAAGGGTGTGTAGTGACAGGACAAAAGTTAATGGCTTTAAGATGAAAGAGGATAGATTAAGATTGGATAATAGGAAGAAATTTTTTACTGTGAGAATGGTGAGGCACTGGAACAGAGAAGCTGTGGCTGCCTCATCACTGGAAGTGCTCAAGGCCAGGCTAAACATGACTTGTAACAACCTGATCTAAAGGAAAGTGTCTCTGCTCATGGCAGAGAGGTTGGAACTAGACGATCTTTTAAGGTCCTTTCCAATCCAAACCATTCTGTGATTCTATGTAGGTCACTGTAACAGCCAACATAATAAAGGTTAACAGCATAGAAGCTCAGCATTGCCCAAACCAGCACATCTGGAAAAAGCACTGCAGTGTGCTATACGTAATGACATTTCCATGCAATCTAGGTAATTTCCACCCTTTGTATTAGTCTTCACCTACACAACTGCCTTCCTATCTCATGTGTGTTTGATCAGAGATCTTCTAAAAAATGTCAAGAAAAAGTAATTGCTCAATAAAACACAGTTGCTTATGTTCTTCAACACAAGGCTTTGCTTACAGAGACAGACAGTTACAGGCAAAAGAGTATGCTAGAACTGTTGGGAAAGGCACAGATCTTATTTGTGCCTTCCCTAGTCTCCCAAGATAGAAAAGCACTCTTTTCATTCACTACCTATAGTTTGTTATAACACCAAAGAAACACTTTGGGAAAGATTTCATAATCCTCATGTTCCATGCCAACCTATATTATCCCCACCCTCTTAAAGTACCTGAATGAAAACAGCGCACAGAACCCTCATGTTGTTTCCCTTTGGAGGAGCAAATTCCGTAAGACCTCATACTCTCAGGCTTCATTGAACCTATAAATTAGGTGTGTGTTTTGGTACACCAAGACACTTAATTAGCTCAGGATTTTAGACATTTAGTATGAAGAGAATGGCCTGACCTTGAGGAGAGCATCCCAAGCAGGAAGCGTATCTCTTGACAAGCAGCTCTTAAACTCAGTACACCAAACTTAATTCTGAGTTGCAAGTCAGAATTTTTTATTATGAGACACTGCAATACATCTTAACATAGGCATATGTTCACACAGCTCATCTTCATTAATAAATCTCTATTCTCTTCTAAGATGTGGCTGTGTTCTCCTCAGCATCAAAATTACACAATTTCCCAGAGAAACCATGAAAGTTAAACTAAGTGGTCTCACAAAGCTGTTGGTATCCAGCTTTGTTAATGAGACTATCTTTCTTTCATCCTTCCTGAAACAAAAACTTATCTCTTTCCAGTCTTTTGATACAGTTTTAAAGCATATTGAAAAGATAATTCTTTCTAATTCCAAATGTTTTTATTGCAGTGTCACAGGCAGACCAGGTTCATAAATTCCTTCTATCAGAATATTAAAAATACAGCTCTCTTCCTTTCAGAACAGCAGTAGAAACAAAACAACAACAGAGTGAATTAATTCTTGCTGCAAAAGACAAACATAAGTCTTCCTTTTCCCACTGGAATTTTGAACACATTAGTTTGCTGTTCACCCAGGAATCCCCTCCAGTTATGCACCCTCCATCCTATTCTTTCAACTAGAAATGATGAAACATTTGTAATAAATACATCCCAAAAACGCAGTTTATTTTTGTTAAAATAATTGGAAATCTACATTTCATCACTCATTGACATGTTTCTTATTATCTGACATAGAATCCAGAAAGCTACATATTTATGGCCAAAGCTGGCAGTGCTCTCCAGATTTATATACCAAACACAATCTCCTCCAATTTACAGCCTCAGTCAACACATTTAATACAGTGCATGCATTTCCAATTATTCTTCCACTGTAGCAAGGCAAATACCAGCTAAGATGCAAATTAGCTGCTAAACATACAGCCCAGCCCTGCACCCAGAGCTCTCATTAGATCACTCTAGAGAGGAATTTATAGATCAAGTTAGCTGACTAGTAATTTGACTAATTTTAATTTTTTATAGGTTAATTTTGCCAAAACCAGGAACACATCTGTTTCAGCTAATTCAAGGTAATTCACTTGAATTATTATTCTATCTGAAATGACTCAGCAATTTCAATGAGTGTTTCTTATGCAGGCTGGCTGTGGGACTAATCCCATAATCAACATCAGAAAACTCAGCAATTTAACAAATGAACTGTTAAGTTATTGATAATTCTTGAAGGTCTAGTCTTAGACTTAACCAAAACCCACTGGGAGTGGGGGAAGGCATTCTTTCCAATCTTCACTGTATCAAAACATGAATATTAGAATATTTTCTGTAGCATACAGTATATCTATCAATGTACCAATTAACATGATCACTTAAGAGAACTTTTGTGTTAAATATTAAGATCTCTATTACCTAGATAGCTAAACAACTCCACAATTCTCTCTGGCTTTCCTCAGCTAGAGCAATATTTTCTAACTTATGTCTATTATACTTTAAGAGTGTGGTTTCCTAAAAAATGCCTAAAGACTAATCCCCTTGACTTCAATATCAGTTCATAGCATCAACAGTATGACTAGAAATGTGGGGGCAAGGTAGGGAGAACAGAAGCAGCACTGAAGTTACCTGGAGACTTCAGATTTCACCTCATTATATCATGCTTCAATTACACTTTGCTTAGATTTAAGCAATCTTTTTAACAGCAAAATATATGAATAAAAGGAGGCCTGTATCTAGTGGAGTGCCTCAAGGGTCAGTACTGGGACCAGTATTATTTAATATATTCATCAACGATTTAGATGAGGGAATTGAGTGTACTATCAGCAAGTTTGCTGATGACACTAAGCTGGGAGGAGTGGCTGACATGCCAGAAGGCTGTGCTGCCATCCAGCGGGACCGGGACAGGCTGGAGAGTTGGGCAGGGAGTAACTTGATGAAATATAACAAGGGAAAGTGTAGAGTCCTGCATCTGGGCAGGAACAACCCCAGGTTCCAGTATAGGTTGGGGAACGACCTGTTAGAGAGTAGTGTAGGGGAGAGGGCCCTGGGGGTCCTAGTGGACGGCAGGATGACCATGAGCCAACACTGTGCCCTTGTGGCCAAGAGGGCCAATGGCATCCTGGGGTGTATTAGAAGGGGGGTGGTCAGTAGGTCGAGAGAGGTCCTCCTTTCCCTCTACTCTGCCCTGGTGAGACCGCATCTGGAATATTGTGTCCAGTTCTGGGCCCCTCAGTTGAAGAAGGACAGGGACCTGCTGGAGAGAGTCCAGCGCAGGGCAACTAAGATGATTAAGGGAGTGGAGCATCTCCCTTATGAGGAAAGGCTGAGGGAGCTGGGTCTCTATAGTTTGGAGAAGAGGAGACTGCGGGGTGACCTTATTAGTGTATATAAATATATAAAGGGGGAGTGTCACGAGGATGGAGCCAGGCTCTTCTCAGTGGCAAACAATGATAGGACAAGGGGTAATGGGTACAAACTGGAACACAAGAGGTTCCACTTAAACTTGAGAAGAAACTTCTTCTCAGTGAGGGTGACGGAACACTGGAACAAGAGGCCCAGGGGGGCTGTGGAGTCTCCTTCTCTGGAGACATTCAAGACCCGCCTGGACACATTCCTGTGTAACTTTATTTAGGTGTTCCTGCTCCGGCAGGGGGATTGGACTAGATGATCTTTTGAGGTCCCTTCCAGTCTCTAACATACTGTGATACTGTGTGATACTGTGAAAAGTTAGTAAGACAAATGGAATACAGGACTCTGAGTGGCAACCAACCAGGAAAGATTCCCACTCTCAAAGCAAAAGTCCATTTTTCTGCTTCAGAAGGAAACAAAAATAAAACTTACAAGTGTGATTTTTTCAGTAATCTCTTCCTTTTCTCAGTAATCTCTTCTCCAGTACACCCAATGTTTTTTAACTTCCTTTGAACTAGAACTTCTAGGCCCCTAAGCAGATAAGATGTTGATTTTAGCAGCATGAAGACATGTTCTTAACATACAAGAGGTATTCATTAACACCATTGAAACCTGAAAGATTCTCTTAGTTGCCAGATATTTCAAGATACATTTCCATTGATAGACTGTAATTATCCTGAAAGTCAAAGCACATCAAACTTATACAACTGCTCACACTTAAACCTTCTTCCAATTCATACAATTCCCTTTAAATAACTTAGCTATTTGCATGACAAATCCTTCATAAATTTAGCTGAACCTGTTTTTGCATTTGTATGATATCTGCTTTTTCTTACTTAAGAATGTTTTGTCTCTCTTGTTTCACTGACAACAAAAATTATATTTTGAGGTAGCTGCAAAAGCTAACATCTGATTATAAAAGTAGCAACCTCTGAGTCAAATCAGTTGTGATTTATTCTCAATTCTTTCAGTTACCTTCCCTACAAACTAGGGCAAGTCACATAAAACTCTCCTCTTCTGTTTGTTCTCCTGACTGACCCTTCCGGAAGCTCCTTTGAGAACAGACTTTCCATGTACCTACAAGTGTCCCAAGGAGGCCTCTCTCTCACTAAGGTCTTCTTTGTTTTCCATGTTGGATTCTATGTATTAAATAATTAATAAGAAAGACTATTTTTTTGTGGCTTACAAATACACATGGGTGAAATATTAACTTTTCTCTCTAAAACAGCCAGGATTTTCAGAATCTGATACTGCAGGACTGCCACAAACAAAAAGAGAGAGTGGAGGAAAGATACTCAAACCGAAGCAGTTAATGTCACTGCCCTAAAGAATAGGTCCCTGTACAAAAATTAGAGATACAGAGAAAGAGAAAAGTGAACTTGTTTACATCTCCTCTTCCTGTCATTGAGGGCATAAGTAAATAACACAGAGGAAAGACCGGATCTGAGATTCTGTTTGCCACAATACAGAAGGGTTGATTAGTTTTCAGAAAATAGGAATGCAGCCATTACTGTTTAAGGCACGTATGGCTGTACAAATGTTTTGATCTCAGTTATGCAATATGCTGATTGTTCTCTGAAATTTTAACAACTTGAATTTATTCTTTACTCAGACTACAATTTCCAGGGAAATTCTCAGTTCATCTCCATTAAGGCAAACTATGCTGCTTTTTGTTCTCCCCATTTATTTGTCTTACCAGGCTGAATATAATTTAAGGCATCTCTTGAGATAGTAGGGGTGTGGGGAAAAGAAACACTAGCAGAGAAATATGAGAAGAAATGAGACAGAAATCTTGCTAAATTAACTCTGTCCATAGAAAAGCCCTGAAAACAGTTATAATCTCATCTAGGCTGGGAAGGAAATTATTACTTTTTGTATGTAACACAATAAAGCAGTAAAACTTTAAAGTGCACTCGGCAACTCAGTACTGAATTTTCTGTTATCAGTTACAATTCAAGGAGCTGAACTGTTTGCCCAAGGGACACATCATGATTTTCTATACCAGTGTTTGAGGTATTTTTTCCACTACACATGAGAGACCTGGGTCAGAAATAGCCTCAAAATCTTCTCTAATTCTTAGGCTCAAAATAAGCAAACTCTCACATATATGTTTAATTAATGGGTTCAAGAACATCAAGTCTAGATGAATATAATAAAAAGAAATTACTGAAAGCAAGCTGTAAAGACAAGTATTTTAAGATCATTTAACTGTAGTAAAAAGCTGTAATTCTTGGGTATTTCTAAACAAAAGAAGGCAGTTGAAAGCCATTTTGAGTGAAAAGCTCAAGCATCAAAATCAAGTGATAATTTAAAATAGCATCACTTCCTCTACCGATGTAAGTTCAGTGGATCAAGCTTTAGAAAAGCGAGCTCTGCCCAGAGAAAATGATATTCAGCTGATGAATGATGTACAGAAAGATTTGTAAAAAGATACAAATGAGCAGGCCTAAAACATTTTCAAATGTTGTTTCAACAGAGGCATTTTTGTTAACAAATGAACCGCAGTATGAAATAGATGATACTTTGTAATTGCGAAGAATTTTTACAAGTCTGGGGCAACCAGAAGTGCTGAAGTGTGGCTCAGGAAACTGCTCAAAGTAAAAAGATGGGAACCTAGGAAGAGGGACCAGTACAAACTGCTTCAGGAGTGCCTTGTTAGCAAGGAACTACACATAGGTGTTTTCTCAGGTAGCAGAAATACCCTGTGAAGAGGCAGCTGCCAATCTTACGGCTGCCAAGAGCAGCAACAGCAAGGTGCACCAGCACAAGCACTCTGAGCATGTGATGAAGCAGACTCAGACTGCCTTGGGAGCAGTAGCCAAGGGACTTGAGCTGCATAGCCAGCTTCTGCCTGGATGTGGCCTGGGGTGAGCAGGGTAGCAGATGGAACAGGGACCTGAAAATCACAACCTGAGAGAAGGCTGTGTCCAAAGCAGTGGGAAGCAGACAGCAGCCCCCTTAATAGCCTTGCCAAGAAGAGGACTGTTTCAGATTTCAGAAAAAGCAATTTTAGGGATGGCAAGTCATCCCATTGCACTGTAAATTATCCTGTTGCCCTTCCCCCTCAATAAATTACTTTTCATCAAATCAATCGACTCATGTCTGAAAGTGAAAAAAAGGTAGCTAGCCCACTGAGCTCCAGACAGCCCAGTTTAATTTCTCCAAGCTTCTAGGGAATGCTGAAGCTGGCATTTTTCAGTGATCCATAAAATTTCAACTGGGCATTTTTGCTGCCAATCAAGTCCTAAACTAACTTCATTTCCAAATCCACACAGTGAAAAAGGATATTTGATTTCTTCTTCAAACTAAAAGTAAACCCCTTTCATTGACAAACAAACATTTAAACAAATTAGACAGAATTTGAACATTTTCACTTTTTTAAGCTTATTGTTCCTTGCCACTTAAAATTTCTTTTACTTGCTCTTGTGTACCTTGGGGCTGAATGGCCCATGATGCAGTCTTGCATTCAAGCTTGACTGAAATCTAAAATAATACACTGGGGGTCTGAGGCTTGCTTTTTTAGGTAAAATGATCTTGTGCACAGAAGCCCTGGTAAGCATTTTCAAGCTAACACTAAATACAGCACAGGAGAACTTTCTGCCATTTCTCAAAACACAGCAGTACATGCCCTGTTTTTGGCACCCACCCTGGAAGTAAGGGGAAATAAATTCTCCCTACAACTCACTGGGATCAAACACCTTGTACTCCCCTAGCAAACACTTAGTACTCTCTCCTGACCTACGCAGACACTTCTTACTTTTCTCTGAAGAAACCTGATCCTACTCCATAAAATTAGATAACCTGTAGATTTATCCCTGTATCATAGCTTATTCCTTAATCTATGGTTTATTCCTATACCAGACTGTAACAAGAACCATGGCAGCTATCATTGTCTATTTATTTGCAGGAAATACTCATCCTACTTTCTAAAACCTGTAAAGAAAAGAAAGATGGATTTTAAAATATTTGATTGGAGGGTTAGCAAAACAAAAGAACATATAAGATAAGAGGTTTTTTGTATGCAAAGACAGTGACCTGAAAATGGAGGTAAAGGATTGTAAAGCTTGTGCATCTTTTTACCTGAAATCGCAAATACTTCAGGATATTTCAGCTTGGTCAGTGGAAATTAGGTCAGGGCAATCCCAGGCACAGCTACAGGCTGGGTGGGGAAGAGATTCAGAGCAGCCCTGCGGAGAACGACTTGGGGGTATTGATCAGTAAGAAAATGAACATGAGCCAGCTTCAGTGTGTGCTTGCAGCCCAGAAAGCCAACCGTATCCTGGGCTGCATCAAGAGGAGCGTGACCAGCAGGTCGAAGGAGGTGATCCTGCCCCTCTACTCTGCTCTCGGGAGAACCCACTTGGAGTATTGTGTGCAGTTCTGGTGTCCTCAGCATAAAAAGGACATGGAACTGTTGGAACAAGTGCAGAGGAGGGCCACGAGGATGATCAGGGGACTGGAGCACCTCCTGTATGGAGACAGGCTGAGAAAGTTGGGGCTGTTCAGCCTGGAGAAAAGAAGGCTGCGTGGAGACCTCATAGCAGCCTTCCAGTATCTGAAGGGGACCAAAACCCCACAAGTCCTTATCCGCAGGGCTGCTCTGAATCTCTTCTCTGCCCAACCTCTAGCTGTGGCTGGGATTGCTCCAACCCAGGTGTAGGTCCTTGCACTTGGCATGGTTGCCCAGAGAAATGTGAATGCTCCATCACTGCCAGTGTTCAAGGCTAGGTTGGACAGAGCTTTGGGCAACATGGTGTAATGTGAGGCGTCCCTACCCATGGCAGGGGGGTTGGAACTTGATATTCTTAAGGTCCTTTCCAACTTTAACTACTCTATGATTCTATAATAAAAACACTTCCAATACATTTTGTTATGGTCATAACTGTCTGAATAAAATTTGCATGTAACCTGTTACTGGACCTTTAGAAGACAGCCATGACTATGGGTATTTTTGTAAAAACAAAAAAGTTAGGCTTTGTCCATAGTATGCCTGTATGCATTTGGGGGAACAATATACCAGATTTGTTTAAACTTTATATGCAGCTGTTTGTCAATTTAGCTATAAACCCTGATGTTTCCTTGGGGGTGGAAAGGGGAGCAAAAAGCAAAATCTAAAAAGCTGAGAAGTGAATAAAAACTTGTACATGTTCATTAATGTGTAGGTAAATAAATCGTTTAAGCTACTTGGACCAAGTCATTTCTCACTAGTGATCTAAGACTGGTTATGCTTTGATAGTGGCACATATTTCAGCCCCTATAAGGTAAAGCCCAGGTACTTTTCTTGGCATATATAACAATGTGCTACGTTGCCTTTTTTTGTTCATTTCGTACGGTAGATAAAAATATCTTTTAAATATATAAAATTCTATTTAGTCTTAGTTTTTCAACAAATACAGTTTGAATCCCATAAACTGGAAGAACATGCTGCTACATATGGCATTCAAATAATTCAATTTTTTTAGCAGCCAGTCAAATATTCTTTTGACATGAGAGACTCTGTATACTCAGTTGCAAGGCTGCGTGTAGGGACAATATTGCTTAGAAGAGGATATGTGCTAGCAGCAGGATAGCAGTCCCTGGCAGTGATTAAAATCAGTTCCTGAGAATGAATTACTTCTGGGGCCTAAGACATCACATCACATCTGATGTGAAAGCTTCTGTGTATGCTACCTGTTTCCCTACATGAGATGTACTCTGCCTATTTTCCACAACAGAAAGAAACCAGTTACATCTGCTGCGACAACCAATCTCTGAAAGGCTACATCTAGATTTTATCTTGCAAGACCATGTTTCGAACCAGCCACACCTATTGGAGAAGGCACAATGCTCTTTTCACCCTCACCCTGCTAAGTCTCAAGCTCCTTTGTGGAGCACTTTTTTTCCTTGTCATGATCAAGTGGGAAAATGCAAATGTACACCACTATCTGTAGTAAGTTTTACAAAAACAAAAAACAAAACAAAAAAACCCCAGAGATTGCCCAGATGATTACTCAGTAAAGAACCATAAATATAATTAATTTTTAAATATTTAATATGCTCACAGACAGGAGTATAGAAGCAGTGGGACCACAATGACATTTTATTAATATAAAAATTTATCTCCTTGGCAGCCCCACCAAACTATACACTGTCTACCTGTATTCTGTGAATGCAAGGGAAAATACATGAGCAAAGCAGAATGGAAGGGACTCTAGTTTTATACAGTGCCTTTCATATAATGTGTATTTAGTGAATGACATCCAAATGTGCACCTGAGAGCATCATCCAACATTGTTTGCCAGTCTCCTAAAGAATTTGACTGCAAGCATTTCTCATTGTGTCATTTATATGCAGTTTTATTAAATAAAGGAAATGCAATGGCCTGCTGACCATTTTACTTTTGTGTTTGTCAAAAGAGATGTATTAAAGTAACTAAATTGTACTTGTTGGGCCCAGTTCCTACCTGTATTTCTGAGCTGATCTAGAAGTATGTGAATAACAAGAAAGAACCAAATGATGAATAATGAGTTAGTGGGTTTATTCTCATTAATGTATTTACAGATTGGGTGTACCTAAATTATGTCCCAGTTAAATGAGTCACAGTTATAAATGGAAATCAGCAGCAATCTTTCCATCAATTTCAGGTTAAACCATCTTCTCCTATCTCCACATGGCAAAGTGCCTTAATATCAGCTATCTTTCCCCATGAAATGCCTAAAATATATATGTGAATTATTCTTTCCTAAAATTAAAGAGCTTCTATCACCTTTCTCCCCCAAAAAAAAAAAAAAAAAAAAAAAAAAAAAGCTTGGGGATTCAGAGATGGAAAGGGGATGATAATCATGCAGTATTGACCAACTTAAGGCACTCTAAGGTGCATGTGGTTCACACTGCAGTGGAGTGTGCCTGAAGGCTCTCTTTTTCTCCTGAGATTTCTCCCTGACAAAAGAACTGAGGTATTCTCCAAGCTACTTCGTTGACACTGGACTGGACAGCTGTGGTAACATCACCACCTGGATGGTATAACAGGGAGCAGATACAGTCATTATATCTCATCTTTTTCACACTGATTTCAGGGCAAAATTCTTACACTCAGAATGTCAGAAGTATCCTGGTGATATATGCATAACTATTACTATACTGCCTGTATGCATCCCAATGGCTTTTTGTACAAGAGGCCCAAATGCCGAGAACACTGAATGTACAATATGGATGCATGCAAAACTATACATATTTCTCCAGTGGACACATCTGAAAATAATCCCTTTTATTGCCATTTTCTAGAAAGCATTCTCATGTATTAAAACACTGAAGACATCTGTTCATTTGCATTTGTCTCACATCAACAACTGTTCCAACTAAGATTAGCAGTTTAACACAGACGTACACAAGCCCAGTATGTGAATCCACTGTTTATATTAGTAAGTAGAAATGCTTGACTGCTCCTGTTGCAACTGCAAAGACAATGAACTCAAAGCATTGGGTTCATTGCTAGAGTTTGGTAACAGATCTGTTCAGTGCAGACTTAAGTATACTAGCTTATAAAGAAGCTTGCAGTGAGAGGTCTTTGAAAAACAGATTAACTAAACCTTTAAAGTTCTTTACAATAAATTTAAAATATTTCTAATCTTTCTTTTCAAATTTGCCTTCCAACAGATGGTGCCTTTCTCTTGATCTGCTATCTCTTTAGCCTGCTTTTCAAATTCTTTGCTTTATCAAATGCTGTAGAATTGGACAATCTAATCTAGTCCTGAATATCTACTGGAGGAGAGTATCCACCTAACTGCATCTAAAGTCATCAAGAAAAAACTGGTTAGGAAACGTCAGGAAGCAAAGGAGTGGGGCTGGCCCTCAGTCAGAGGAGCTGAGCCCACAGGGGACACAAGATCACCAGACAGGCATTCACTCCCGGACCCTTGACAATCAGCTAGGCAAGTGGCATGGGCTGGGACTGAGGGCTGAGCCTGCAGCAGCCCTAAGCAAGGAGGAATTCCCTCTCACAGCCCACTCCCACTCAGATCCCCCCTTCCCATGGGTTCCAGGACCCATAGCTGTCATTCCCCATTCCCTTAGGGCTGGCCAGGGGCAAGGGCCTGGCAGAAAATGTCTGAAAAATGTATTCTTCTCATAATAAGAACAGTGAAATTCATGACTAACAGGAATGGCTCATGATGTGACTCAACTGTTTTCTCCTTCTAACACAATTATGTTGAATTCACAAATGTTTGCTATGACTTTCGTTTACAAAATCTGGAATTGGAAATCTCTGCATAAGAGGCACAAGAGTAATGAGCAAGAAGAGTAACATACAAGTGTCTTTGTATCTACTTGCCTTTGTGTTTTATTCTTATTGACCAATTCACAAGCCTGTCACCTCTCTGATAGGGTACTTACAATAGAATTATATGCTGGCCTTTCCTTCCTTTGCAATATAAATACTGTGTATGAATTACATATATAAAACTATCTGTATATATGTATTCTTTAATAACCAGATATCCTCACTAATATAGAGAGATCTTCAGAGAACAGTACTATAAAACTCCATGAAACAGTATCACCTTCAGTTTAGATTCATTTGAGGGCCATCATGAGAAAAGTATGCCTTTTGCTTTACATTAAAGTAGTTGTGAGGGAGAAAACATAAATTGGAAGCTGTATTTATATTCTCTCTCTTCAAAAATAATGAGCAAATAATCAATAAACTCAAAAATTACATACTCAGAGAAATATTTTTTATGCTTTGCTTATAAACTTTTGAAACTAACTACAGAACCATATGAATTGATTCCAAGACCTTAGAGGATTCTGCAAATACTAGCTATATACATCAATAATGCATACATCCAGAAGTGTAATGAAACAAAAAACAAGGTGGCAACAAATAGGCAATCATAAACCCCTACAATTTTCACGTAGGTCACCTAACCTTTCAAACATCAGCTCTTCTGCTGAACAGGTTTCAGAACTATTTTAAACACAGAGTTAACAATGTCTTTATGTATGCTAACAGACTTTTAAAAATTGTTCCAGAATACAGAATTATAGTAATAAACTAGTTTATTGAGTTTGTTCTCTTCAGGCAGTTCATCTCATCTGCATTTTAATCTTCCATTTAGTTGTTCTATTAAGACAATAAATATATTTTGCCAGAATTTTACATTAGAAGATAATGTCACAATATTTCATTTACTAAATAAAATCAATAAAATATTAAAAGTAGAATAATAAAACTAGAAGTTATGACACTGCTTTGGTTAAACTAAGAAAATAACAATCTTTGAAGAATAGTGGTAATTACAATACCCAGCTATTGCATAGTCCTTTCAACCAGCAGGTCACAAAGCACGATGCAAACAAAATCACAACCATTACCTTTGCTTTTCAGGTTAACAAAGTGGCACTGAAAGAGAAAAATAACTTCCTAAAGTACCCCACACATTGACCTGGGTATGCTAAGATGTTATCTTGAGTCTGAATACAGTATTAAAGTGGCCATGCTGTTTTACCAAAAGAAAAGCAAACAAAAGCAACTATAATTACTGGTATGCTTTCATATTCAGCTTGTCATACTATGACTTTCAACTCATTTCCCTGTCTACAACAACAGAAAAAAAAAAACCAACAACAAAACAAAACAAACAAAAAAAAACCCCACAAAGAAACAACTGAGTCCTTTTTTCACTGAAGACAATAGCAAACTTGCTTCATACACAACTACGTAGAGGGACATACAAAGACAGTAAGACTGAAGAAGTCTAGGATGTCATTAAGTAGCTCACTTTACCCTGGACAGATTCTGTTGTGAAACACAAGGTACTACAACCATGGAGATCAGCAAGGTTGGTAACTATAGTAAGAAAAAACTGGCATGGGTTTGTCACAGAAATGCTAATAATTATTCTCAGAGCTAAATGGAAACTATCAAGAATCCTGTAGGCTTTACACGAAGTTTATGATTGCAAGGACAATCCTTATTATAATGACATTTAAGGTCCCATGTAGTAATTTGAACTTAATTCAGTATCTTCTATTGATATTGTCTATTTCCTTTATTAAGGGAAATAATTTTCTTTATTAAATAAATTTATTTAATTATTTTTTTTTAATCTATTTATTAAGATACTGAATTCAATTCAAGTGATCACAAAAAGGGCTTTACTTGCATCATGCCTATGCTTTCATTTTGGGGAGCTCAGTCCTTATTTGCCATAGAGATTTGCTATGCTTCAGGTTGTGATCAAGTCTCTAAGTTCTCCTTGTCAGTTGTACCATATTTATTTACACATACAACATCAAATAAATGAATGTAACACATTATTTATAAAATACATACCAGTATCTTTTGGTTTGTTTTTAAATTTCAGTATTTTGGGAAAAATTTCTGTCAAATAATGTCTGAGA
Organism: Psittacula echo; assembly: GCF_963264785.1. NCBI lineage: Eukaryota > Metazoa > Chordata > Aves > Psittaciformes > Psittacidae > Psittacula > Psittacula echo. The sequence goes on along the minus strand of NC_137737.1, from coordinate 88,489,659 downwards.
GTACATCTTAACAGCTCTGGAAATCACAATTTGATATCATTAACTTTGGAAATGACAACACAGATGACATTATTTTCTTTAGTCTTATGAAACCAAAGTGGAAAGACATTACATAAAAGTGTTTCAGAGACTGGCAGACACATAATTAAAATTAAAAGAAGTGAAAAGAAGAAGCAGAAAAAAAGAAGGGAAAAGAGAGAAGAAAGAAGGGAAAAGAAAGAAGAAGATTAAATAAAGAAGAAGATTAAATAAAGAAGAAGGGAAAAGAAAGAAGATGGTTAAAGAAGAAGGTGGTTAAAGAAGAAGGTGGTTAAAGAAGAAGGTGGTTAAAGAAGAAGGTGGTTAAAGAAGAAGAAGGGAAAAGAAGAAGAAGGGAAAGAAAGAAGAAAGAAGGGAAAAGAAAGAAGAAGATTAAATAAAGAAGGTTAAAGAAGAAGAAGAAGGGAAAAGGAATAAGAAAGAAGGGAAAAGAAAGAAGAAAGAAGGGAAAGAAAGAAGATTAAATAAAGAAGAAGGTTAAAGAAGAAGAAGGTTAAAGAAGAAGAAGGTTAAAGAAGAAGAAGGGAGAAGAAGAATGGAAAAGAAGAAGGGAAAAGAAGAAGAAGGGAAAAGAAGAAGGGACAAGAAGCAGGGAAAAGAAGAAAATGGGAAAAGAAGAAGAAGGGAAAAGAAGAAGAAGGGAAAAGAAGAAGAAGGGAAAAGAATATCAGAGATGCCTTCTAAATCCTGTGTAAGAAAAAGCTGACTCCCTGGAAGAAAAGATAAAATGATTGTCATTCCATACTTTCTATAGCTTCATATTTCTGACACTGTTGGAAGCAGGAAGAAGCAGCTAATGTGTAATTGTCATTTCAGCCAACACGTAGCATAAAAAATATGGCTGAGCCCTTTAGACAAGGGAAATCTCCAGGAGCCTTTAGGCAGGGGGAAAATTATGCCCAAATCCTTCTGACACGTGTTAAATCACACTGCTCATTGAGAACAGCTGCTGAAATCTGACAGAGAAGCCAGGGCTGTCTCATGCATTTTGTAGTATGGACTGGGTACCCTTCCCACCAGCTTCCAAAAGTCTTTCTGCACCATAATCGTAAGATTTAGGCTCTTTCACAGCCATCAGTAACGCATTTCCTAAGAACAGCTCTCCCACCTATTTTGGGCAGGTGTTGTAAATGACAAAGTCAAATTTGCAAATTCTATACTTCAGCCAGGATGTAGATATCTACTCTTGTCATGGCCTGCACATCTACCTTCCTAACCACAGCTGCTTCCAGAAAACTCAGCATTACAGCAGTACCAGATGACCACTCACAGGGGAAATGATTTTCAATTGGTTACTCTACTTACAGAGGAGTAAGAACATATGGCCCATGGGGTATTTTGTCATACATCAGCCTTTATCTTACAGAAGATCAACAGGGCACTCCTCAGACACCACAGCAACAAACACTAACTTCCTAAAAAAAAAGGGGTCCAGAGTGATGTTCCCTGGTCATTGTATCACATATAAGACAATTACAGCAGTTGTTGCTTTCTTGCCATTAATAGGGAAATTGTAAGAGTTTAAAGAACCTCCACTGAAGAAACTGTTTTCCAGTGACTTAACAAGTTAATCATGCACCACAATATAAATATGTTATGGCAAATTCATGTACCATAGCAAAGACATACAATCTGTTTCAATTATCTTTGAATGGATACAGAAGGAAAATCAAAACAAACGTAAAAGAGCAAGAGTAGATAAGTAAAATCAGTGGTAATGACTATTTCAGGGAAATTATAATAGAGAAATTGCCTATAATGGCAGAAATCTGACTCTGTTTACTAGCTCTAATACTTCTCCTATCACTGAGACTTATGATATGCAATTTTACATGTTTGCTATGATAAAGACCACAATAACCAAGACAGCTAGTATTAAATTACATATCAACACATTTCATTTAGGAAAACAGTGCCTGGCATATTAATTGCAATGTAATTTAATGTAAGGGGTATTGCTGTATTTAATGCTGTACTTTAAAAATGGGAGTGGAGAACCAAGCCCTGTACGAAAAAAACAAGCAAACATTTTTTCGCCTATATGCTGCTGTTTAGGACCATCATCTCATTTAGGCCTCATGACTCCTACCCCATAGGTACTCAGAAACAGACACCTCTCTAAGCTAAGGGTCCTAAGTGAAATTCAGGACACCTGTACACACCGTCATAGTTCAACCACAATGCATACCTTTGTCAGGTTTAGTAATACTGTACAACATCTTGTTCTGAGTTCAGCTGTAACAGCTATTTTTCTCCTTCTTAGTAGCTGGTGCAGTGCTGTGTGTTTGACTTTAGTCTGAGAACAATGGTGATAACACTAATGTTTTGAGTTGTTGCTAAATAATGTTTACACCAATCAAGGACTTTTCAGTCCCATGCTCTGCCAGTGAGGAGGGTCACGGGAAGCTGGGAGAAAGCAGACACTGGACACCCGGCCCAAACTAGCCAAAGGGGTATTCCATACCACAGCACATCATGGCCAGTATATAAACTACAGGGAGTCACCCAGAAGGCCCAGATCACTGCTCAGGTCAGGCTGGGTATCAGTAGGCGTGTGGTGAGCAGTTGCATTATGCATCACTTGTGCTTATTCTTTTCCTTTTCCCCTTTTAATTTTATATTTGGTCCCCTTGTTATTTCCCTTATTATTATTATTATTATTATTTGTGGTAGCAGTAGTGGTTTGTGTTATACCTTAGTTACTGGACTGTTCTTATCTCAACCCATGGGAGTTACATTCTTTCAATCCTCCTCCCCATCCCTACAGGAGCAGGGGGAGGAAGAAGGTGGGGGAGTGAGAGAGCAGCTGTGTGGTTTTGAGTTACCAGTGGGGCTTAAACCACAATACATCTTTGCTGGCAAGCACGTAGCCTAATAATGAATTTCCTAGTATATGGCCACTTTAATTATACATTATCTCATTTAACTATTGATGATTAAATTGATCCCTGGAAAGGTAATTTTCCCTCTTATTTTCAGCCTTCCTACTTCATACATTAATTCTTCACATGCAAAGTTTCACTGATGCTGCCATATTTTTTTCTGGATAGGGTTTTCAGAGATACTTACGTTTGTTAGGTGACCGGTCTTGTTTAGCTGACTTTGAAGCACTCAGTTACAATCTTCAACAAGCCAAGCCCAGGACATCATGTAAAATTACTTGAAACTCCCAGAAAATGTTATTTGTAGCTATCATCTGCCAGTTGCTATAGCATAGTATTTGCATCTGGCACTGCTATTATCACAACTTTTTATTTACAAGACTTTAGCTCATTACATTATGACAAATCTCCAACTGTTACCAAAAACGCCCTTTACAACAAAACCATATCTTTAGCCATTGCTGAAAAAATAATGACAGATTCCTTTTGGGATTGCTTTTTAAGCAGCCATAATAAACTGGAGAATTATTGCTCATTTTCATTCTTGAATTTCTTTGTAGCCTCAGGGAATACATTTGTTCATAATCATCTGTTGTTAATAGGATATTAGTGCCTCATTTTCTTAAACATACATACTGTGTCTCTGCTGTCACAATGTCTTTCTGTACAGTACTACGCAGTTGTAACATACAGTGTCTCACCAGCTACCATAACACAGAAATAAATAATCTTCCTCGGTAGCAATGCAATACAAAGTCAAATCCAACTAAGCCTTCAAGTAGCCTTCAAGTAGCCTTCGACTTCCTGGCATGATTTTTCATCAGCAAAATGTTGTGCATGTATTTTTGGCACTCAATGAATCTCAAATTTCCTTTAAGTTATACCTTTATTGGTTTAGTTTAAAATATATGTCACCTCCAAAATAGTTGTGCAGCTTTTTCCCCTGGCCAGGGTTACAAGTCAATCCTATTACTTGTGCTAGACAAAGTGCATGGTTTACGGACTAATGAACAACAATGAAAATGATTAGGTGCAGGTTTTACAGTAATACCAGGGCATCTGTATAGACTGTTGTGTAGATCACTGTGCTGACCCTTTCAATTTGCTGTACACTGTCTGGTTTCTCCTCTCCCACCTCACTCCTACCTGGAAACTTGAGTGATGCTACTGCCATCAATTCAGTATTCCAGCATCAAGGAATAGATTTTTGCACTCCATTTCCCTGCACCTTTTCCCCCCCTTGCCCGTAGTGCTTTTCCTTCACTGAAAGCAGCAAACCTGAAGTTGGTGAAAGGGGCATGTGGGGCATACATAAGAAAAAGAGCTATGCTGAGATGTATCCACAATTTGATCTTATCAACTTTAACCTTAATGGAGATCAATAAGATACTTGAGTCTTCATAGCAACAAATACCAAGATGCTAAAAAAACAGAAAAATCCAGACTGATAATCCCAGATAAAGCCTTAGAAACTAGTATTTCCTGCTAAAGCTGATGTGATCTGAAGTAAACTCAGTAGTCATATCTTCCTTTCTTCTTTAAAATATGCATAATTTTGTTATGAAAAGTGATTATCTTTTGAAAAACAAAAGGCAGCTGGCATATTCAACATCCAAATTTAACTATTCCTGATTTTCAGTCTTAGATTAGACTTCACTGAATGCTGCGGAAAGGAAGGTGATAACAAAATATATTAAATAAAATATTTAAGTTGATGAAAAATATAACCAATATAAGATATTTAATGCATATTTATTATCTGAACTATCAGGCCAAAAGCTCCATAATTCTTGTACTCTTGCAATCAAGACTTTAGAAAATATGGATAAAATAGATGTAGTATCTGTAAATAGCAGTTGCAAGCACCCTCTTGCAAATTACATGCAGTGCTTTGTCTCTCCCCAGCTGCATCTGCAGTTTCAGTTCTCAACGCCATCAAGTCTTCTGAATTAATCTATCTGGATCTCATACATAGCTACATATCCATACTTTATTCCTCAGTTCTTTCTTCATATGAGGTGAAGAAAGATTTTTCAGGGGACTTGGTACAGATATAGACATATTAAAGCACTGGGTGAAAGACCATACAAGGGTCCAAAGCTTTATATAGGTTTCTTCTGCAAGCACTGCAAACTTTATTAGTTCAGAACACCTTCTGAGGATCAAACAGCATGAAAAATTTCTATACAATCCTTGTCACTTTGGCATTACACATTTGCATAAATCCAGTGGGTTAGAAAAGCCACACAAAATACACCAGGAATAATTCTGGCCTTGCTTTTTGTGAGGGCATGAAATCATTATGGATTCTTCCAGAAAGTCCTTCAGCAGAAGCACTAGGCACTAAAGACTCAAAAAATGGCACGGAAGCCAAAGCTGTCTTTCTTACCCATCTAAGTATAGCCATTTCAGGAGGAAAAAGAATAAAAAAAAAATAAAAGGGGGGGGGGGGTTCTTGAAGTAGATGTAGCAGCTTCACTGATACACACTGTGTTGCTTCCCCTTCAAGGATGCTTTTGCTATTAACGTACCTGAAATTATCTAGGCGATTATATAACCAGAAAGATTGTACCAAGGTTCTACAGATACGTCAGGGCTAGCCATCTGAAACAGTACATTGTGTACAGAAAGCACAAGGTTAGACTGCGAGCAGTTCTCCTTTGCATGTTGTTCCTCCTCTTTTTTTCCTTTTATCTTAAAGTGAAAAAGGTTAGCTTGAAATGGTTGGTAAATCCAAATCCAGATGCTAAATTTATCTGACTAGAGCAGCTGGCAGACTTGAGCTACCGGCAGTCCTCACTACTTCTGGAGAGATAACTCCATAAATTCAAGGGTAAAACTCTACCTGTGATGTGGCAGCCCAGTGTTGTTCTGAATTTTTCTTTGTTCTTAAAGAAATTAAAAACAAGGTTCTGCCATCTTCCCTTGCCCTACCCTACATAAATTCCAGATTTCTAACTTAACTATATTATTGAGTTCTAATAAGGAGGAGTATTAAAAGAAAATTTATATCCCATGAAACTGTGAGCAGTAGCACAACGTAATGTTTTTAGGGAATCACCTTCCTAATAAAGAAAGCATGGCTTTGTTCTTATGGAATAATTCACATTAATGGCATTATCCATACATACCTGTGGAGAAATAACGGCCACTACAGTGACCAAATGCTATGCTTACTAAAAAGCATGCTGAAATGACCATCAAAAAATTTGCAAGCAGCTGACTCCCAAGAGAGCCTGAAGAAGGAGCATGCAGTGCTGGGTGGGGGGATTCACTTGTCCCGATTTCCATCTCTCAACATTCACACAAAGTCCGCGCTGATCATTTCAGGCTTTCTTGAGATTCTGTGGAAAGACCTTTAAAACACCTGCTTTCAGAGAAGCAAAGGCATTGTCTGGAAGCCCCCACCACAGGCCAGGAAAGGGAGCCTGGAGTAACAGCTCAGATTTCAGCATCTTAGACAGCTCAGAGCTGATGATACTCCCCATACTCTGTCCATACCCTCTCAGACTCATCCTCCTCCCCCAGCCTCCACTGAAAGTGCAGTTTTGATCCTGAACTGGTAGACCAGGTTTGCAACATAAAGAAAGATAGTTATGCCATGCTCCTATTACCTAGAGGGTTTTTAAGATATTTAGGTCTGTGATATTTGTAAAACTCTTTAAAGAGACTCAGGATTCCTGAGGAGGCTGAAAAATGTCACATGTGGCCTGTATCTATCATTTGCAGCTTCACATAGGGAGATGAGGGTCTTCTGCTTATCAAAAGCAGAGCCAAATGAATCTCTCACACAACCATACTTCAACTCCTCTCTTGCAGTTGAAGATATGAAAGGTATTCCACTTTTACCAGCTGTTTTTCCACAGAACTTGTTCTGACAGTACAGTAATGGGAAGCAGTATGAAACTCTAGACAAGGAAAGGAAGAGTGATGATTTAATGGATAGTAGTGCTATTACTGTTACCCTCATTGACAGAATAGATATATGATAGTGTAAGAAAGGACTCATTCTCTTCAAGCAAAAGTTTTATCCTTTATTCATAAACCAATCACTCAAGATTCTGAATACCATATAAAATAACAAAGAAATACTGCCTGTTAAATAATACGTTCAGAGTAAGAAAAGATTATAAAATATAAGCTTAACAAAAAAAAAAAAAATGAAGCTGCTGAAGAAATTTTATCATAACTAAAAGACATATGGTAGAGCAATGAATTTATACCAGAAGGTGACATATAATTTTTTTCCTTTATTCTATGATTAGTATCCTCTCGTACACAGTAAATGTCTTCTATTAATTCTCTTTGTTGTGCTTATCTGCTTCCCTTCCATTTTGTCAAGAAGAAATTATTTTTAGCAGCCAAGAACCAGAAGCGAGAATTTTAATGGGAGAATACTGAATAGCTTCTTTGTATGAAATTGTAGGCCAGAATACAGTGTCTACCTTCAGAGTAGTGTGAGTGACTTCCAATACTTTCAGAGATGCCAAACAAACATAAGGCCATTTCTTTGTTTTTATTACAACAGGAAATAACTTACTGAAATCTTGAAGTCAGTTTTTGTAATATCTTATTAAATTACATAACATCCAGACTCGAAAAATAGCTTTAGATAAGCATATAATATTACAATGACCTATCTTTGCAGCATATAATTAATCCCCACAATATTAAAACCTGAATATTAACTTAACTAAATCTATACTGACAAAATTCTGCAAAGAAAAATATTAATTAATTAATTTGGAACTCTGGAATAATCTCTTCTCTTTTTTTGCCATTTTTAAGTACACCTGCAGAAGTGGTTAGCTTCACTATTAGTTTTGAAACAGGCTTAAGAGTCCTCCATTCCCAAGACAGAAGAATAAAAAGCATGTTCTTTCTTTCTTTGATCCTATCAAGCCACACAGGTTTATAGCTTAAGGAAGAAGAAAAGGTCCATTCCTAGCACATCCACGCTATGAATGTTTATCACTGCAAACTGACAAACAAATTGTCCAGAATCAGCCCATTTGAAGTTACTGAGTTTGCCGCATCTCTTTTAGAACTGCTGACTGTTTACAAAAGGTGTTTTTGATTAGCTACCATTCCAATAACTAACCTTCCTTTTTGCGAGGAATCTGATTTATTTCACTTTCTCAGCCTGTGGCAAGGTTGCTGAGGCAGCTTCACTACTGCTTGCCCCCAGTAGAAACTCAAGCCAGAAGTTGGCTTTTGCTAGTTCTGGGCCACATCCACTCTGTTTGCATGGCGAGAAGCCACTACAACATGCCAAAGAGCAGCAAGCCTAGGAGACACAAGGGCTGGCACAGAGGTTGTGCAATTTAAACTTGACTGCTAATAGATTAAACATGCCAAGGGCAGGAAATTGGATTGCAGAAAAGGTTATGTATCAGAAAGGGACAGCAACCTCTGTTCAGATTAAGGTAATGCAAAGGATAGATAGCCCCGAAACCTAAGCAACACTGGCTATGGAATTAGTATAAAACAGGATCATTTATGTGTTGAGTTAGTATACTGCTTTTCCAGCTTTTCTAGGTATCATGGGAGTCTAAAATTTGCCTTCTAGAAAGTCCTGAGGTGTCTTCCACGGCATAATGAAATTCAAATAGCTTGTTATCAACCTGCAGGAGACCACGCATGAAAGCAGCATCCCTTTAAAATAACAGTGTTAACAGTCTGCTCTGCTGTATTTACGCACATCTTGAAAACATATCAGTTTGTTTTCATGCTACATATAAATGAAGAAATTCCTTCCACAAAGAGGGGGGGAGAAAGGGGGGGAAGCAGGGGGTCTGTATTTTTACACTGATTCTCTAATGAAAGAGGAGGGTTATAGCACTGTTTTCCATATGCTAGCTTTCTCCTAATAGTACTTTTTATTCTCTTGGACAATTTCAATGTGGTCAAGGTAGAGGTATCAGGAAAAAAGAAACAGATGCCTGACAGAAGATAGAACTGAATTAGTGTCCTACAGGGAAGGGAAGGGAAAGCGTGAGCTCTGCATTTCTCCCTCTTGCTGCAGGGAAGGCAGGCACTAAGTGCTGCCCAGCAAGACCCCCTCTGTAGTGCAGGCTCGGACACGGCCTATGGCCAATGGCTTGGCTGGCCAGGGAAAGCAACTGGGTGGGAAGGAGAAGAAATAGAAACAGCAGGAGGTATGGCAAGGGGAGATGTAAGTATGCTGAGAAGGGTAAAAGGAGAACACACCAGGGGGTTGGAACAGGCAACAGGCAGACAGGACACAAATCCAAAGAAAGTCATTAATTCTGCTGCTGTCATAATGACTGGGGTTTTGGAGAGTGAAAGTGATTTCCCTCTCATGTTGACTACCCAATAGGCATGATGTTTGTCTGTTAAGGAGTTCACATTGATTTAATGTTTAAATCAATGATAAGGATTAAGAGCACAGGAAGTTTACCACAAAACTGAAAAGAATTTGGAAGTCTGACTGGATAAAACTTTACTTCTCTGCAAAAGGCACTCTATTCCAATGTCCTCTGCAGAAGCAAACCAATTGCAGCCGCTCCTCAAACACAAAAATAATGAATCTTTTTTTCCCAATTGCCAACTTCTCTGATAAAGAGAACTATCATCACCTCTGGATAAAGAATAGGGATTTTCTGAAACGTGTCCTTGAAGTAATGCATGTCATCCTCTCTGAAAAGCAATCTCACCTCAAGATAACTCTTTTTTCCATTTATCAAGTATCAGAAAGATAACTATTTGCACGTGCTATTTGAATTCCTCTGCAGAAATTGAATTCTCACCTCACGAATAAAGATTGTTGCAATTATTTTCTCAAACAGTAAGCACTCTTCTGGTAAAAAAAAAAAAAAACAACAACACAACCGTAGTGGGGGTTTAGACGAACACCGTAATCTGCAGACTGGGGGAACCAAGCCATTTTTGTCTGTAGTTTACACTCAAGAACACAGGTATCATTTTGGGATTTTGGTTACGAAATCTTTTTTGTTTGTTTTGCTTTTTTGTTAGGAAAGGTTTTCCCATTAACTGAGTTTTATTAACTAGAAAATTCTGAATAACTTTCTTGCGCCGGCTGAAATTGCGATCAATCTGAACCAGGCCTATTTTTAGCTCTGGTCTGCATTTGCATGTCGTAAGTGTTTCAAATGCGTTCAGCTAAGCATCGTATATACATCCTTCTGGAAAACAAAAAAAACCAAAAAAAAACCAACAACAACAAAAAAAACCAAACAAACAACAAAAAAAAAAAAAAAACCACACAAAAAAACCCCCAAAAATTACCAAAACGCTGAGTCCTTTCCAATCCAAAATTCCACACACAAAAAATAAACATGAAGTGACTGGAATTACACAAACAATATGTTGGTCTGAGCACCATGAATCCAATACCAGGACAATTTTCTCCTACAAGAAACAAAGCAATAGACTTAATTCTACACTCAGTTGTTTCAGAGAAAACAGTGATAAATCATCTCTAATTCACCTGACAGAAATCATTAAAAACAATCTACCTTCATTATCTGAAAACTCAACAATGGATCTATTGCAGAATATGGTGTCTCAGAAAAAACATAAAGGATGAGTGTTTCTGCACTTATATATATTTTTTCAAACCGTTTTTCTTGAATGCTATGAAAGAGTTCTTTGTTTTGTTAAGATAAAATTTTGATATAACTTCATATTTAAAACTCCCTACAAAACAGAAGCAGTTTGCCTTTTGTTGTTGATCTTGTTTAGTCAGCTTTAGTAGTGTTGAAGTTGTAACTTTCAATCAATTCTTTTAAACATAAGGCAATAATTGATTGAGGTACAATATGAATTTACAAAAATCACTTTTTTTTCTTCATTTCTTTCCCCTCGCAAACTTTTGTTTTGATTGTCTCAGAGTCTGAAAGGAATGCAAGTTCTCCCCCATGAGCCACGAAGTTCTCACAAGCCTGTTTCAGAGGTAAAACCTGCAAAGGCTTAGGCTACTCCAAGGCCATACAACCTCTCCTGGCAGGGCAAGACTTTCCAGAGCTAGAAAAGAAAGCCTGGCCTTTCTGACAACACATCTACACCTCATTTTCCCTGTTTTAAAATGATGTTGTCATATTTTTTATTTCATTGTATGACTGGATTTGGTGGAGGGCAGGGAAGAAGGGAAGGAGGAACAAAATAAACCACAAAGAACCCTGTCCAGAGGACATTCCTAGGCAGATTGCATTATAGATCATCTAATTCCCCCCCCTGCCACTAGACCAGGTTGCTCAAAGCCCCATCCAACCTGGCTTTGAACACAGCCAGGGATGGGGCATCCACAACTTCCAGGAAGGATGCTTCTTTCCTCCTATGTGGAGGAAATTGTTACTGGGGAGGTCTGACAGTAGGTCTGGATTTTATCTGTATGCTGTAGCAGGTCTAAGCTCTGGCTGGTATCTAACTTCATATGGGTATCCAGCTAAAAAGTGAGACCATGAAGTGAATTAATCAGTTACATTCTATAGACAGACCACATAATGGCCAATATATAGATCATCACAAATATTCTGCCAATAACATGTCTGATTTTTCAGGTGTGTTAAAATTGTGAGGTTTTTTTAACCAGGCTTCTAGGATAGCATCTTTTTCTTTCTGTTTTGCATACATTACCATTATCTCAAACAGCATATTGGCTTCTTCTCTGAAGTTTCAGTCTGATCCTGCAGCCATATCAGCACACAAGTGCTTTTAATATGCTTTTGGAAAATGTAATGAGGAGGATGATTTCTCTTCAGTTCTGTTTGGCTCAGTGCTACAGCACAACAATGCGATGTCATCAGAATAAAAGTTTGAATCATGACATCTCATTTGCTTCCTTTCATTAGTGTTTGAGGGAGGAGTGGGCTGTTGTGACAGCTGGTCAGTAGTGAGTCAATTATATGCTTCATTCTCTGGACTTCAGATCAAGATGTCCTTTGGCAAGCTGAGCAACTGCTTGATGACAGATTTAATAGCTAGGATTTGATAGAGCACACAAAGGGACACACTGATTTTGATACATTTCTCAGGCAGCATGCTTTTGAAGGTTCAAGCAAGGGAACATTTATTTCACCAAAGCCTCCTATTAAGCCTAATTCTCCTTTCTTTTACATGCAAAAGTAATCTGTAACACACACACACACCCCTTAGTGTGTGGAATTACATAGCTCAAAATGTGAGGAAAACTAAGACTCCCAAGTCCTGCTTGTCCTGGATCTGTCCTGATGTAATGCTACTTTGGTGATGGCCACTTCTCAGGTAAGAGAACAGACCTGTAAGGTACAAGTATACTGAGGATGCTCACATCAGGCCTGCAATTTTACAGAAAAAGGACACAAAGGACTGCCCTGAGAGCTCCAATAACATCACTAAACTCTGATGCCTCCGGATTTCTAGAGCAGGTGAGCTCTCCCATTTCTGCATCTGAGCATCCAGGACTCTGCAGGAAAATTATTTTTTACCCTTTAAGTTCAAAGGAATTTGGCTGAGAGCTCGAAGGCAATGGAACAAGATCATGAGTTAAACTGACACCCGTAACAGACAAGAGATCTTGCTAATATTTTGCAGTCTATGCATACACTAGTATTTCACTGATCCTCCGGAACAGTTGTCAGAGCTCAAGGAAGGATGGCTGCTAGAAAAGTCTTCTCTGCAGAACATTTCTCGTTCTGATGCAACAGAGTCCAGCTTGCATAGATGGGAGACTCAAGTCTTATCTCTTCTGTCAGATTTTCCTGAGGACTTTAAGATGACTAAATAAACGATTTAGAGCAGAGACATCTATTATCTTTTTAGATACTTTTTTGCAAGCACCCTAGAAATCTACTTTATGAAGACTATGAACTTCATGCAGATTCTCACGGAAATAAACGGCAAATATTAGCAAAGCAAAAATCTTTAAACTGAAAATTCACAAAGCACAGGACAACATCATTGCACCTCATCAGAATGTGTGTGGGGAAAAAAAAAGAAAAAAAGAAAAAAACCCACACCAAAATTATTCTATTTTGCCCTTCCTTTCAGGATAGAAGTAATTCAGTGTTGCTGTTATTATGCTTGACAGCATAACATGAAGCTACAAGCTTCTTTATGCTTTTAAAAAGATAGATAGTTTAGTAGTTATAAGTACACTATAGTAACAAGTATACTAACTGTACTGTATAGCAACTATAGCAAAAAGTACACTCATATTTGTTGCATTTAACTAGCTAAAACCAACAGATCTTTTTCTGACAATGAATGCAACTAGTTTCATAAAATCTTCTAATATAGCATCTAGGATAAAAAGCGGACGAGAAATAGGCATCAGAGTGCTAGAAGGATGCAAAAGAATTTTGTTATGTTACCATAAGCTCATAATTTTACGAAACATTCCTATAGGTATTTGGCATATATTTTTCTTACTAATCTACACCCAGAAGTCATCTGAACATTTCACTGGGACTTCTTGGGGAAATTGAATTGAGGGAAAATTGCCATGTATTTTCATTAGATCATTCGGACTGCAAAACACATCAAACAGGTGATATTTGAAAAATAGTGAACAAATAACTAGCTATAAATGAGTAAGGAAAGCAAATTATGGTATCTGCCATGCCTCACCAAAATATTTTGCCAATTTAAATTTAAATATACTTGATCATGTCTGTGCCTACGGCAGGAGCCACTTAAGACTTCTTTTAGTAGAAAGTCTGCTAGAAAATTCTAGTTTAAAAAAAAAATAAAAAAAAATTAGTGTATTCATTTTAAATACTTGTTCCAAAATATTTCTAAAAGTAAGGACAGAAATGAGTATCACAGAGGAATCTATAACTCCACTGTTGTGGAAATGCTAAGTTTCTTCTTAAATAGAAGCTCAGTCTTTATTAAACTTCTGCCTGTTCAGGCTACCCAATTTTATTGCTCTTACTTTCTTACATACATATTGCATTTTTAACTGGTGTACCTCAGTGCCATCTTATATTCAGTTTTATATAACTTTGATCTTTCTTTACATGACATTATTTCTCTGGAATGGTTATAGTTTTATCAAAATGACTGTTTAATCATTGCTGTTTAGTTCATTATTTTCATATCACTGTGATGACTCCTCAGGGAAGCTGACACCTGTCAGATGTGCACTTTTTTAAAGTGTGGTTGTGTAATATTGCAGGCATTAATTTTTAAAGCAGGACAGTAGTGTTTAATCTTAGTATTTTCTGCTTTATAAGCACAAGACTTCATCTAAAGTTTCTAATTCATCATACCTAGTTTTGAGCTACTGTAATATTACAGAAAGTTCTGAAATGATCAAGTATAAAGCAAAAACCATCCAGTAGAGTAATTATTTATAATAACTCTTCCAGTAATGTAGGGCACATACCCTATATTGCCCTTTAAAAATAAATTTCATTTACTTTAGCTCCAATTTAAATTTTAACTAGAAGACTTAAGGAACATTTTCCAACAAAATGTTCTCACACCACCCAGGTGGTTCTACACTGAAATTTTGTGCTTAGTATGTGGCTAAAGGAAGTGGCTTGTTCTCACAGAAATGAGAACATCAACAGAGCTCTTGAGCATGCTGTTGAGGCACCTGGGAGCAGTTCTGCTTACAAGCAATACTGCCTCGAGCAGTAAAAACCACCACAAGAACTTCGTCAGAGAAGGCTGTATCAAATGTTCTCAGGAAAAAGTTTAAATTCTAAATGCCTGGTCTGCTAACATGAAATGTCATAATGAAAATACAGATAACTAATTTGGCTTTTTGCATAAGAAGCAACGAGGGAGTAACAGGCTCGCTTCTTCATTGTACCTGTACTTATGGCTAGTAATACCATAACAGACCCACAGGCTGTAGTATTTAACAGCAAAGCTGTAGTACAAAAAGGACATGACCCCACAATAATACTCCACATATCTGAAGTTTATATAATGAAAAGCTTATAGGCAAAGGCCTATCCATTCATGGGATTCATACAACTCCTCAGTGAGCATCACAGGCACCTGCTTCTCCCCTGCAAGGACTGGCTCCTGAGGCAATCTGCAGAGGGTGAAATAGATGGGTGCCACTGTTTTTCTATCTATACTTAGGTTTATGGATACAAAAGATGGGGTCCTCTGAATTTCTTGTTTTCAGGAACACACGAAGAGGGAAAGAAGATCAGTGATGAAGTTTTCCCTTCTGATATACCACTAGATCTCAAAGAAGTTACCTCATTTTATTTATTTCTTTCATCAGGCACACTCAGCTGGAGCACTTGTTAATCTTCTGTGAGTTATACTCGATTAGGTGGGACATTCACTTTTATCATGATTGAGGTGAAACTATGATATTTATGTGAAGACAATCAAATCAAGAAAAACTAGTTTTTAATTAATAAAATAAAACCAACCTTAGATTCTAACAATAGCACAGTTAGAAATTGCCACTGTCTTTTAAAGAGGTTGCCGCTTTTGAAAACAGGATCTGGGCTTCTAATTGACTCAAATACACTAGGAAATCATACACAGGGTTAAGCAGCATATCTAAATTATTTCAGTAATCTACATGCGTCTCAAAACCATTTTAAGATAGACAACTCTTGGGTTTTGACTGAATATTTTATGTACAGCATTGTTGTGAGCCCATTAATCATCATTTTTGTGCTATTGCTCCCACCTGGAAAGAATGAGTCTGTAATTGAAAAGGCAAATTTAGCATTTATATTGGCAATAACACAGTTTCATTGCCATTCTCCCCAAAAAAGGATTTGAATATTATGGTGAACTATATCTCATTGATAAGTGAATGGAAGGGAAGCAAAGCTTTCTCATTACCAAGCCCCCATGAGCTAAGTCATTTGTTTGTTGAGCAGAGACTTCTATTGTGTTATAACAATTACTGTTACTCCCAGATATGATAACTCTTTGAGGCAGTACCTGGAAGATGCATGTGATCTACATTAGCAGAGAAGTAACACAGTGTTGGCTGATAAATTAATCTCATTTGCTATGCACCTGATATTTCATTGTTGTGTGGCTTTTTTCTTCTAATAGTGAAAGCCATAGACTCTAATTCCAATAATTTAACTCAGCAGACTAAATTACTTAAATCCAAGACAGAGTTTGAAGTTATACATTTTTTTTAGAAACTTATGTTGAAAACATAATGCTGTGCTTCAGCATTTTTTAGCTAGCTCGAGATTAGAACAGAGTTTGAATAGAGGCTTGTTATGTTGGCAGGTAGGTATGTATGTCATTCTAGGATAGCTTTTCAGGCTAAAACATTTTCAGTAAGTTCCTGAATCACACTGCAATTAGAAGAAGTATGAAGAAGTGCTACAGCAAGACAGTGAAAGAGTCTTCTTTTATCATAAATTACAGCTAGCATTTAGATGTAAGACACATGAAATACAAGATGGATGGATCATTCTGAGAAATTATTAATATCAAAGTCAACAAAATGATAGACTGCCACAAAGTGGTTTTGCTACTTTTCAGTACTGTATATGCAGAGTAAATCTGTATGTCCACTTAAATTAGCAAAAGAATCCAATCTGTACCTTTAGTTACAGGCTTAGGGAAGTATTTTCTGAAGCAGCATGGACTTGAAAATATCTTGTTGGCTAGGATTATGCTTGAGTGATTTTTTTCTTTGACCAATTTGTATTTGTCATCGATAAAACCCCTTATTGTTACATAAAGTAACAATTGCTACATACAGTTGCATCAGGATGCCCAGGTATTTCATGAATTGACAGTCAAGACAATAACACACATACCAGTAGAATGAAATATAAAAATCAAATATAACTTTAAAATTTCTATTATTCAGTGTATTCATATTTAAACAAAGTCTTCATGTAGATTCGAGTATGAATCTGTTTTGCCAAGCCATCCTCTGACTTTATTCATCACACAGGTAAAAGTAGGCCCCCTAACTTTAGACACTGATCAATATGCCAATACGCTTGATGAAAGAGTCTTGTGCCCTGAATACTAAATAAAACAATCCTGACAAAGAAGGGAACCAAAGATTATATTGCTATACAACTCCATGATTCTAAAGAATTTTAAATGGGGGTTTTTTCCCCCTTGGAGAAAATGAATAAAAAAGGAAAATCTGTTATGCAAACGCTGCTCACCTTTGATATCTTTATCTGCTCACAGGAGCAAAGACAGGAAACAGTCTCCCATAGTCATGGTTACCTGGGTCTGCAGAACAGCACTATTTCAAAGCACGGAGAAATAAGCCACTCTGATAAGTAAACTGAGAGCTCTGGCCTCTTCCATATCCACTTGAGTTGCTTCAGGCAACCAAGCTTTTTTCTCTGGCCTTTTCCATATCCACTTGAGTTGCTTCAGGCAACCAAGCTTTTTTATCTACTCATGGCCACTTAACTGACCTCTCTGCATGCATCTGGGCAGGTAACCAGTTCCTCTGCATGGGGTGCTATCTACTTCCTGCCTCATTTTCCTGGAGACTGAAGATACAAAGGACATACTGAGATACTGGTTTTGGGGTCTTTTTGGGGGGTGGGGTTTTTTGATGGTTTTTTTTGTTGTTGTTGTTGATTTTTTGGATTTTTTTAAGAGCTTCCCACAAGCCTGCTTCCTTTCTGAATGCTTTGTGCTGGCACATCACATCCTGAAAACAGACACATATCCCAGAAACCTGTGTGGCCCCTTTTCTTATTTGTGCCTCAGAGGCCACTGCATGAAGCCATGCATCAGTTTTCCTTGTCGATTTTACGGCCCTGCTGGGGAAGGCTCACCACTCTGCTCACAGGCACCTTTATACATTTCACAGTGCTGAGGCTCAGCAACTACCCTGACAATGAAGGCATCTACAGCCTAATCCCCTTCTTTGGCACTGTCAGGATTAGCAGCTCTTTTCAGCCTTCTCACTTTTTTATATTCCATGCAAGCAAACCATTTTGATGCTCCAATTTCACTTATAATCCTCTAAAAATCTTCATCGATTTCACACTTTCTCCTCTGATCACTACCAGAGGAGGAAATAATATTCCCCATCCCAGATGGCAAAGGGTATGAGCATCACACAGCACTTGTAATTGTGTGTGATACAACTGTGGCAAGTAGGAAAGAAATTAATAATTCCATGGAAGAAAATACAAGTTCATCCTGATGATACCTTATGTCACCTTATCCTGCATGCTCCAGACACCAACTGCCCTAAGTTAGGTACCGATGTAGTATAATGAACAAGAACAGGCAGCCTGACAGCTGCAGCAGCTCAGGAGGTAATCTGAATCCAGGTTGAAACTTCAAAATACCACTCTGGTTGCCAGACCCCTTTAGAAGTTTCAGGTGCTGCTGGTTGTTCTTTTTTATCTTTCAGCAATGTGCAGCCTGAATCTGAGTACAGTTAAATCAATTTCTTTAAGTACTGAAGCAGTGTCAGTGTCTTGATTCCTTTCTGAAGGACTCCATTAGAAAACACGTTAGTGAATGAAGGAACAGAATTACCAGTCTGCATCATCCAATGCAGCATGAACTGATACCACATCATAGACAATGCCTTGGACAATGCCTACTCAGGATGTCTTAACTTACATCACCCTCATGTCTGCAAGTGGTCTAGGTTACACTTAGCTTCTACTTACTGTCTTTAATCTTATTTGTTTTACTTTCTTCAACAATACTGTTTCTCAATAGGAAAAGCAGGGAATAGCTACTGCATGTTCATGATGTTCCAAGCAGTCCTTTAAAGTCCTCTAAAAAAAAAAATTCAAGTGTTTCATTCAACTGAATTAGGATATATGATACAAAACATTGATTCAGGAAACCAACTTTCACAAATCATTTTCTCTTTGCTCTTTTAGCATTTATCAATACTTAAATTTAAAACTTCATGTTTTCATTACTATTTCTATTTCAGAATCATGGTAGAGTTTTATTCCTTATTGTGAAAGACCTTAAGAATTATTTTAAAGTAAATATTGCAGCACATATTCTTCACTTACATGTCAATATTCAACTAATGCTGTGAATACAAAACCATCTTTATTTCTATTGCAGGTTTCTCATACAGTACCCTGCAGAGCTGACTCACCTGCAGAGAAATCCCCTGAATCATTTCTGCTTGCTTTACACTACAGTTTTTCAGTACTTTAGGGAGCAGTTAGCTACTGGCTTTTCTTTCACTCCAATTTCCTCCAAATCAAAGTGACATAGCAAAGCTGCTAAAAATGTAAACCATGCAATCAGTTGCCTTGCCTAACAAAAATATTCCTAATTGTCACATTATGTCACATTATGTCATTTCTAGTACCTTTTCAGATGGCCAATGTTTTGGACAAATTTTATTATGAAAAAGCCTAACTGAAATCTCTTCAGAAGAATTTTCCTGTTTGTATTAGATGTCTAGTAATACATTTTGCACCTGACATATGTTTGTATACATTTTACACCATAAGTTTAGTAATGTAGTCAAAAAGCTGCATTCAGATATTTTTAAGGAATAACCCACCCTCAGTGGAAAAAATTAAAAATCACTGGTTACTTGTCAGTATTGGGAACAGTGATGTGAATTCTTCTCTCTCACACACACACTCAATCCTGTGCTTGTAATACTATTTTTTTTCATCCCTTATTACTTGATAAGCTGACAGCAACTGGCTGTTAGTCCAAGCCCGTATTTTCCTGATAGCTTTCTTGTCTGGTTACAGGACCAGAAGAACTGGTTTCCAGCTGAACTAAGGACTAGGCTGGGAAGCCCCCAGTCATACTGCTTCTGCCTAACTTGTGAGATAGTTCCTTGTGACAGAAGCTGAATCTTCATTCACATAGGTGCAGTAGCTTCAACAAGCCAAATACCTGGACATTCATTTCAGCAGGATTTGTCACCAAAGAAAACAACTGAATTCACTGTTAAGAGGTAAAGGACTAATATATCCATAAATTACAACACCTTTACAGGCACAGGTATGAGCCCCTCTTGCAGTCTTCCATCCATTCCTGTTCCACACTGGAAAACACAGTACCATTTTTCCATCACGGAGGCAGACAACACAGGCAGTTGGCTGACAAAAGTGCAAGTTTAAGGTAATCTGCGGGCATATTCAGGCATTCCTGAGAAAAGCTCTAGGTAGGATGGCGCAGAAGCTGAGGATAAAAGCTCAGGGACCTGTCAGAAAAGGCAGGACAATGGGGTCAGAACTGATGGGAACATGAAGGATAACTTGAAACTTGACTGCAAGACTTCCTTTCCCATTCAAACTTGAGTTTCCCTACTGGAGCAGTGTCATGGTCTAAGCTCAGGCCGTAAATCAGAACCACGCAGTCTACTACCCCCCTTTCTTCCCCCCCAACCCCCCTTGCCCCCGGCTCCTGGAGGGACAGGGAGGAGAACTGAAAGAATGTAACTCCCACAGGTTGAGATTAAGAACAGTCCAGTAACTAAGGTATAACACAAACCACTACTGCTACCACCAATAATAATAAGGGAAATAACAAGGGAAGAAAATACAATATCAGCCATCGAAACCCAGCCCGACCCAAGCAGTGAACCAGCCCTTCTGCGTAACTCCCAGTTACATCCTGGGCATGACGTGCTGTGGTATGGAATACCTCTTTGGCTAGTTTGGGTCGGGTGCCCTGTCCCTGCTTCCTCCCGGCTTCCCCTCCTCCCTGGCAGAGCATGAGATTCACAAAGTCCTTGGTCAGACTAAACATTTGAGCAGTAACTAAAAACATCAGTGTTATCAGCGCTGTTCCCTGGCTGAAAGTCAAAAACACAGCACTGCACCAGCTACTGAGAAGGAGAAAAATGACTGCTACTGCTGAACCCAGGACAAGTAGCCAGTTAACAGATACCAAAGTGGAACCCATCACTTTCAGAATTTAGAAAGCAAGAATGAACAGGGAACGCATAACTGCCCATGAGAACCAGATGTCACTCTGAACTCCTGTGTAGTAAAGTCTTCTATAATTGCAGTTTTAGAAACTGTTTAGGAATTAAAAGAAAAGCAGGATCTCGGATATGAAGCAGTCTGCTTCACTTCCCTTCCTTCTCCTTTTGCTCAAAAAGCTGAAATTTGAAATAGGTTTTGTGAAATTAATATTTGACCAAAATATAAAAAGCTCCCAGTTTCAGTTTAACATCTGTTGCTTCCTTTGAAAAATTTGGGGAGTTGTCAAGGGGTTTATTTTTTTTAATTGAGCAGTTTATTTTTTTTTTTTAAATTGCTATTGCTTTATGATATTGGTATAATTTAACACATTAGGACGGTATAATGACCAGACACTGCACTGCTGCGTCACAGAAGAATAGGACACAGCTGCCTGTGCTTTGTGCAAGCAAAGCATTGAAAATAATAGCCTTGTGATGAAAGCACATTGAGCTGTTAATCACTTTCTAATATTCTGTGTACAGAAATATTCTTGAGATATCTGAAATTAGACACAAGAGGCAAGAAAAGGCATCATTTTTGAGTGGCCATGTGACAACTACAGCCATCTAACTATGCATGTGTAGAAATTGCTCTATTTGAATCCACAGTAGAAAAAATACCTAGTCTTTCCCTGGCTGACATATCTGTCAAACCCACAATTTTCATTCCAGAAGAGCAAGTCTCAAATAGTACAGAAGATGACGATTTAATTGTGCCAGTATATAAATGATATGAACTACTTGGATGACTCCAGATATTGGAGGAAGTACAAAGGTATAACATGAGATATGTAGCCCAGAAGAGACAACTAAAGAAAAAATAAATAAATAAAAGGGTCTGAACAGATTCAGAGACAAGAAGGTACTTTCTCTTTATAGCTCTACTATGAAATATTTCAAAGATGAAATCTTTTCAAGACCATTTAACTTTCTTTAGGAAAGTTAAAGCAGCATTCATCTTACACTGATCAGTCTCTTGTGTGCATTTAAAGAAAATGTTCTGGACAGAAATGTAAAAATAAAGCTTTCTGTAAAGGACAAGCATTCATTAGCATACACCTGTTTATTGGAATAATTTGGAGACTTAAGATAGAGAACATTAGAAATGCCCTACTGGCTCAGATCAGTGATCCATCTTACACAGTACTTGTTCTTCCGCAGCAGCACCAGCAGATGCTATTGACTGAAAGCAGCAAGCCTGTCTACTGTTGTCTATCCCCTTCACACCTTCCTAGCACCCAGAGTATGGCTTTGGTTTTGTTTGTTTCTTAAGTGAGGCTTGTTAGAGGGTACCCTCCCTGCTTACTCCCATAATTTTAAGAACCTACTGCAAGCAAATTATCTATCCCAATTTCCACTCCCCCCTCCCCAGCTTGCTGGTACAACCTGTCTCCTTATCCTTGGATCACCTGAAATTCCCAAAGCTCACTGCTTTGTACTTTCTCTAAGCCATCCCAAACGCTGTCGTCCTTTTCTCATAACATAGCAGCTTCAAGCTCTTAACCTATTTCTCTACCTGCTTTACCTCTCCTACATCCTTCTTTCAGTCATAGGCAACACATGCTAGCAGACCCAGGACTTGGACGAGAGTCAGCAGACAGGCAGTATGTTTGCAGAACAGTAGCAAGCTGGGAGGAAGCAATACAGTGCTCCTTGAAGCACGCTACATCACATCCCTTCCAAGCACCAGACTGCCAAGAGCAAAGGAAGGGAAATTTCTGTTAAAAAAGAAAAAAAAAAAAAAAAAAAGCATAATTTCCTATTCTATTATATAAAACAAAATATGGGATGAACTGAAGTGGGGCGAATAAAAATGTCTGGAAGCCTTACATTTCCAAACTTGTCTTGACTACGGGGTGAACTCCAACTCAACTTTGCAACTTGCTGTCACAGTGTCATGATGCATTTCCTGTACTAAGTCAGAAGACTAATCTCATGTATGTATTTTCTCATGACAAACTCTCAGCTTGCTATCATCTCTGACTTCCAAGGTTAGTAAGACAGATTCATTAGAGGCACAAAAGTCAATTTTCAAGTATGGCATCTTCTCTGATACCGCATTTCACATCATAGCTTATCCTTCTTTATGGGAAGTTATAAAGAGTATAATAAAGTAGTATTAACTTTTCCAAAAAATTAAATTGTCCAGCAGACAATCATGTCCAAATTATTCAAAGGCATTTGTAAAACACTGTTTGAAATTCATGGTGTGTTACTCAGTCACTCAGCTTTTTCATACAGGAGTAATGAATTTATCACCCGACTTGCATATTAACTACTTCAACACAGATCAAAGTATACGTCTGACTTTCACCTAACTTTTTTAGATTGAGCTGTAAGCCTTTAGATTCTAACCAATTTAAGAGGAAGGTGATTTGCAAAACTAGCCACCAGAGCCCTATTTGTAAACTTTTATAGTGTGCATATAATTAAAAATTTGCTTCCAGCTTTGAGCATTCATGCTTCAAAAATGTGTTTTCTACACCTTTCATTACCAAAAAGAAAAAAAAAAAAAAAATTAAGCATTTTGGGACAGAGGTTATTAGTGTCAAATTAAGACCAGCCTTCAACTCAAAATCTACTGGGTGTATTGTAATAATTCTGAAGTATAATTTAAATGTGGTTTTCTTGAAGAACTTAAGTTTTATACTTAATTTGAAGTAGGGAATTTTCCATGTTGAATACCACACAAACAAAAATCAATTTGAGCTAACGTGAGGAAGGAATAATCAATCTTTGGGGTTTTTTATCAAATTTGGAAGTTTGGTCAGACTCTCCACAGGCTTTCTGAAAAGCTATCAGTTATGTGATAATCAGCTTACTTCTACATTACTGTTGATTGTAACTGTCACCCAGAGACAACTGTCAAGCTCCACTTTTTGGAGCTATCTGATGACTGTGTTTGATTCAAAGTAGAGTGCACAAGAGAACTGTAAATATACACAAATAATCAAAATGCATTTGGGCTTTGCATATTTTTGGTTGATAGAACATTTCTGAAGTTTCTTAAAGTGACAATAAAAACAAAACGACTACTTGAGTCACCTTCTTAAAAGGGAAGTGATCAAAGATAACTCTTTTCTAATTTTCTTTTGTATTTTACCTTTAATAGACTGAAAGACATGCTTCATCCTTCAAGGGGTGAAGAGGACAAGGACAGACTCAAAAGACACATCACTTGGAAGCAACAAGAAATAACTCCTCCCAAGATTCAATACAACAACTCAAAGCAATCACCTTCAGAGAATACACTGAGGATATCTGAAATTTCAACCCCTGATCACAGCTTGCTTCCATGTCAAAACTGATCCCAAATTTGGGTCTTGCTCTAAAATATGGATGCGAATAAATGCCATACTCGTCATGGTAGAAGTGATTCTTGTATGTATGAGTCAAGCTGTATTTGCTACTAGAAATGACGAATGATATATAAGTAAATAGACAACATTGCTAAAAGCCTTGTTTTGATTCTACTCCGTATTCTGTGGGAATAGTGCAGAGCATCACCATCCCTAGTTGCACACTTTTGCAACTATGTACACTGCTGCATTTTTGTGTGCTTTTTTCAACTAGCTAGGTATGACATTAGCATGGACTTACAACAAATAAAGAGAAGGGTTTGCCTGAACAAGTTACAAAACACAGGACACCAGAGAAAGACAATTCTAAATGAAAAATTTCTCTTTGCTAATGAAAATTGATTGATTGATTGATGGCTTGGTTTCATGAGCGAAGATTTGGGAAGGGCTTTACCCATGCTTACTATGAGCATGATGACCAAGGGCGGGACTAATAAAAATACTTAAGTGTTTTCAGACAAAACCTGAACAGGCCAGTTTCCAACAGATTTCTCAGATTTTCCGTTCTTTTTTCCGTCCCAAAGCATTTAGGCCACAGTTTCAAATCAGACACATTTTCTTTATGCATCATTAATAAATCACAAGTTATGCTTTGTTAAAAAAGGGTGCCCAGGCAGTAAGAAAGACTATCTAACTGCTTTGTGCAGACTGCTGTGCTTTGTGTCAAAAAGAATACAGAAGATTGCACCTCTGAGTTTAGCTGACCATACAAAGCTTGAGGAGCTTTTGTTAGAGAAAGACAGGGTTCAAAATCCAACTTTTGACAAATAGGTCAAGCACCTCTAGCATGAGCAGAGACCAAGTAGCTTCTGAGCAGCAAGAGGTGATGGAGAAGACATTTTCCTAGAGACCCAAGTTGTGGTTTGGTCTGGGTTTTTTGTGGGGGAGGGTTTGTTTTTTGTTTTTTTTTTTAATTGCCAGATATATCACAAGTTTGAGAGAAATGATCCATCCTGCAAATCTCCAGACATAGAAACAGAAGGTATGAAGGGGACACCTCCAGCCTTATAGAACTGAAGTCTTCTCCCTTAAAAATTACATGAAGTGCTGTAACAGGTGACATAGCGTATGATCCAAAACTTAAAAAATAACACTTACAAGCCTATGAGGCAAGGGTAAAACTACACTGGCATTTCTCAGTTTCTGTATTTCTGTTGTTGTTTACTATTACATAAGAAAACTCTCACCATTTTTTGACTGCTAAACACTCATCATTCCTCAGGTTATGTTTCAGCATACTTGAAGCTGAAAGATAATTAAATTTATCGAAATTCACAGAGTTTAATGAGAAATCTGCATGGTAACTCCATGGTCGGTGGGGAAAGAAAGACGGTTAAGTATCTGATGGAACAAAAGACAATGACAGCAATACAGCACTCATGGCACCCTTCACATCCACATCTGCTTCCCAGCATATTTTCAAGGCTATATTTTACCAGTATCATGAAGAAACACATACTTTGTGCATCAGCAATTACAGATTCCCTAAACTACAGTTTGTTTTCATTGCAGCTGGGTGGTTTTATGGCATGATTTGGGTTTGCACACACACTTTTTTTGCCTTTCAAATTACCAAGTTATCAGCCAGCTGTGAAAATTGCTTCTGGAATTCACCAGATGCAAGTTTTAAATTAAAAACTTCATGATCACCAGCATGCACAGGGCCCATTAGCAGGGGGCAAGAACTGGTCTAACAAATGGCAAGCCTGTCAGGCAAGAGTTAGTGAGGTTGTGTCTATGAACATGGACCCTCAGAAAGCGGTCACTAAAGGCACAGGCCCAATACCAACTGAACTGTTCAAACAGCATTCAGATGAGTAACAGCATTTCCATTTCAACCCCTGCTTTGTGAAAATATCCTCCTCCAGAAGGATTAGTGGAACAGAAACAAATAAGTATTAAATGTCAACTATAGGGTATAGGCAAGCATTGAAAAAGAAGATAGGTTCAGTGTTTTGGAGGAATCAGATTTTGGCTTTTTTTTTTTTCCCCCCCTCTAAAGATAAAACAATAAGAAGTAAAGCCAGTATTTCATAGAATAGAGAGACAGCTTCTGTTTTCTTGCACAAAACCAAGAATTTCAACAAAAGCTATTAAAAAAAATCAAGTTTTTCATTAATATATAGCATGCTCAGGTACTTTAAGCCCAACTTTTAATTAATTCTAAATCAAATTTAGCAAAAGCTCAATTCAATTTGAGAGAATGCTATTTATGAAAACCATGTGTTTCACAGGTTCATGCTGTTTGAACAAAACTCCTGCACTCCAGCACTTGGAGCAAGGGGTTCAGTTTTTCTACTGAAAACTTGTCGTGGAGGAATAGGGGGTTTTAAGTCCTTTTTTTTAATAAAGCTACTTAATCTTTACACTACCAAGTAAGGATTGCTTTTCAACCACATAGTATGACAGTAGCACAGCGTTCAAAATTAGCAGCTACAAAGTAAAATCATTTGCTACGAAAAAGCATCAGGATTTCCCTGCAGAAGTCGGCAGGATGGGAGGGAGGACACTACGATGAGACACAATGACAAAAACACACCCAACAAAAAACCCACCACCAAAATCGAGTCGTACCTGGACCATGAGCCTGCAACTCCCATGCAGGCCCCAACATGGCCCCGATCAGGCCAAGACGCCCTCATTCTCCCAAGCGCCCGGCACCACACCCTGTCAGCCCCAGAGGGAGCGGGAGTGGAGCAGGGCAGAACCTGTAAGGGCAGGGGTGTGCTTCTCCTCATGCCATTTTTTTCACTCCTAGAGACATGAGGGAAGGAACAAGCACAGCCCCAGACTCCTAGTTTTGTAAGTCAGAATGACTACGCAACCATTGTTATCCTCTAGTATCCTGGAAATGTAATAGAAAGTAATTAAATACTGTGAATTAGGTAGGTACATACATTAATTACAGGAGAAGTGTAAACATGCACCTGCTAAATTTCCACTGGTCTGAAAACAGAACATTAGAAGGAGACATACCTTGTAGTTATTGTGCAGCCATCCTCATCAGCACCTCACAGGTTGCAGGCTCAAGACATGTCTCCCCTCAGCCCATGCCAGCATATTGTTCGTAGCTTCCTACAACAATATATCTCGAAAACAAAAACAGAAGATCAAACAAACTCCAGCCAACACACAACTGTAACTTCAAATATTTCCTCTCTCACTGGATCCGTGTGGCACTAATAAGCCCAGATGGGACTGGGCAAAACATCCTTACCTGTGGCTTCCTCCACACCCCATAGGTCCAAGAACTCTACTTAACCTCCACCAGGAAGCCTCACTTCTTGCTTCAGCTGCATCAGAGAATGGTTGGATTCTCGCTGTTACAGCCTCTCTCTTGTTATAGAATATCTTGATCCTGCCTTGGGTGTTGATTTGCTGCCTCCATTGCTATTTGGTGATTGCTGGACCTGACCTTCACGTGTGCTTTGATTTGCAGGTTTAATCTCACTCTGCTTTCTTTACTGTGGTCTTTTTTTAAGATCTAGGATTGTAGCTCAATGTGGCTGTTGTTTCCACATCTGTCTCGCTTACTTTGGTGGGAGTGGTGGGGCAAGCCTAAACTGGAGAGGCCTACAGCCTCTGAGATGCTCCTTAGCTCCTGACTTGCTTCCTCTTAAACAGTGGCTATATGCTCTTACTGCTTTCTGGTAGTAAACTGCTGTAACATCCTCTATATTTGCTGTTGGAGCATATTGTTTCCAGGTGTGGCACAACAGAGGTGTTCTATACATTATTGGAGCTTAGTTGGAAGCTAGCTGTGCTATTATAGCAGGAAGGTGATTTTGTTACTGCTTGGTTGGAGCATGCTTGAGGAGAGGACTATGCATTCCTCTCCTTCATTTCTTTTGCAACTCACTGTGGCAAGATAAATTTTAGTTGGAGTGTGTGTTTATATATGTACATGTTTTAATGTATAATAATGTATAATAAATTACCTTCTTAAATAACTTGCAGTTTCACGTTAAAATGGTTATGATCAGTTCATGTGTTTATACTGCTCCACTGAGCTAAATAGGAGTGCATTGATGGCTATAGAAAATAAAATTTTGTTCTTCAGTGAACAATAAGTGAGTGGGAGACATTTGCTATAGGGGTGGTCCAGACAGTCTCAGTTACCAGTTATTACTAACTATGTCTGGACTTATGTGAGAGGAGGAAAAATAAATAAGTAGGAAAGATACCGAAATAGTATCATGGCAATTCCCAGAAAATGCAGACTTTTCTTGTATAAACATACTGCCACAGTGCTAATGCAGTATGCTCAGTATACTGCAGCTGAGATATACTGATATATACTGAGATATCCTCAGCACCTTACTAACAGTGGTTCCTTATGCTAGTACTTCTAATGCATCTTGATTTTTTCATAAGGGACTTAAGAGTGTAACATCATGATCAATCTGCCCTGGCAACAAAATACTGTTGCATCCAAAGTGTCCTTGGTTGCCAAGAAAGATTAATTATGATCATACAGTTGTATGTAATATGACCAACTGTTAATTCCATAATTTTAATATGCATTCTGCTGCATCAACAATTGAGCAAAAGTTTCAACTGATATCAATAAATAGCCTTTGGTTGTTTATAATATATGGCAACAGATTTCTCATACTGGGCTGTTAGCCCTTACTGGTTTGTAAAATCTTGTCCCAAGACTGCCAACCAGAGCTTTTCTGCACAATGTCTTCATAACTCTACAATATCTGCTTGGGCTAGCTTCAATACCAGCAGAAGTTAGTCCTGTGCCATTTATTAAAATCTTCAAGGCAAGTGGTTAGCATTACTTCTAGAGCAGATGGAGCCTAACATGACATAATATCCTTTGCATTTAAATCTCACCCATTCAATAGACTCCACAGTAATGACCAAAGTGTGAGGCCCATTGTTATTTCTTCTGTGGCTGTGACTACTTAGGCATGGCATGCTATACCAGCTGGAGAGGGAGCTGGTTAATGGAACCTAAAATGTTCTTCACTTCTCTGCACCAAATTGCAGGAATCCTGTCACACCTCTATTTATTTACTCAGGTAAGTGAGAAACATTGCTGTGGTATTCAACAGGGCCCCACAGAGGCAGGTAACATTACCTGACCAAATAAAGATGAAGCATCGGGGCCTCGCTTAGCTTACTAAGGTGTGGAGAGTCAAAACTCTGCTTTAGACTTCAGCTTCAGTCCTGCAGTACCAAACTCACTCTGTTTGGATACTTAGTGTTAATGACATTGGAGGCTAATGTATTCACAAAGGAACACTTAAGCTGGACCATGCTTGTCTTCTGCCTCTGAAAGTCAGTGCAGTTGATGGAAACCTGGCACAGGCCCTGGTTTCTGGCCATCTCCCTGTGCTCAGGTGGATTCTTGGGCAAACAACTGTTTAATGTTTCAGCCTGTGAAAATCAAAGATTATTCCTGCTTATTATTAAACTTGCCCTGTAACTGCAAGTATATAAAGTATATGTACAAATGTTGCTCTCGGGTGTTGAAACTAAAAAAAAACCTCTACCATTTCCAGTGCAAGTCATTCCCATATGCATCAGAGTGGGTGGAAAGAGGATGTGCCCATTTACTTGTACTGCTGATACCTGCCATCCTACACTCTGCTTAGTGAGTGAGGAGCGTGGGGAGGTGGGGGTGCTCTTTGGCTTACCAAGATAAAATCTGAGTGGTTTTGGACTATCTTTAACAAAGACCAGTCATCTGAGCCCACTGAACCAAGTTTGGACATGCCTTGTTTCATGCAGCTCAGTGAAAGTGAGACAATTTTCTCAGACCACAGGGAACATCAGAGCAGGCTTTTGTCTTGTGAAACAAAAAGTGCATATTGAAATGAGAGAGGCTGACTCTCCCACTCCAACTGATACAAGCTAAAATCTTGGAAGTGGAAGGCTTTTATCATTAAAATACCAGAAAATGCCATACAGCCATAACTGTACAAATGTCATTCTCTTATTTTTAGAATTAATCTGATACTTTTTGTGGGTTTCTGAGTGTTCACATCTCGGGGCACATTTTCTGCAGGCAGGCAGAAATGCAGTACGTCATTTGCCCAAAGTGGCCTTCTTTGTGCTAACTTGGGGGTTACTCTGCAACTCACCTTTGATAAATGAATACCAGGAAGCTCTTGCAATTCAATTCTGTTCCAGAAATGTCAGCTGCAATTTTCCATAGATTCAATGACCCTAAAGGATACTGCACCTTCTGTGTGGTAAATAATTGATATATGTCTGATCAAGCAAATGGAGCAGGAAGATTTCTGTTGCATGACTCTTCAGGATGCTGTATATTTAGTCAGGTTTTGGCAACACTAAACCAATTAAAAAAATGTGTAGTCACTACAAGCTCAAAAAAGTCATACATTCCATGTCTAAAGGAAAATTAATTATACTCTAAGAATGAAGCAGTTCAGAGGGTTAATTTGCCATTGTGAATCTTAAAATTCTAAAAAGCCAGTAGATCACAACAATTTTAATAGGAGATTTAGTTTTTCTTGACATGTATCTAGGCTTTGTTTTCATTATACACAAACAAAATAAATGTTAGAAAAATTAGTTTGCAGCTGATCTGAGTTCAGAAATGTTACATACTGTATTCTTAATCCAGTAATGATAATTTAATCCCTTAGTTTCTTAGTGCTTTTACTAGAAAACTGAGATACTCATTTGCCTTTGCAATGTAAGAGGCATAAAGGGTTAGTGAATACCCCTCTGTAGATGTTCCTATTGCTATATCTACAATAGAAGTGTTAAGCACTTTTGAGTGCCATGGTTTCACCACCTTTTCACTTATATTCTGTCTTTAAGACATATTGTAGAATTTAAACACAACACAGGAGGCCTCCAACATTGTAATATCAGCAGCTAAATCTAGGAGAATTACTTCTACATTAAAAATTAGCACAGACTGAAACCATAATATCAGATGAACTGTCACCAGATTAAAATGCAGAACTGGCAATTTAAAATACATGCTGTCTAGTCTGGAACTCGGTTCTGTTGGTCTTAGATCTTGTAGCACTTTGTTTAACTGACTTGTGAAAAATAAACATGAATGTTGCTCACACTGAATAGAAAATTATTGTGTGTCATTTCAGCACTTCCCAGAATGTCACTGTCACTTGCTGTGTGCATTAGCTGCTGTATGGATCTGAGGGATCTCCCTCAGTCCAATACTTCTTAATTCCCATACTTCTGTGACTTCTGCATAGGACTGCGGTACCTCTGCTCTAGCATTCCAACACTGCAGATGTATTTACTTCTTTACCTTAAAAAAAGGTATTCTGGGATATATATGTGGTAATCTGAAAAACACAATGATGATGGCTGTGAAAAGCCTTTGTAGTTTCCATCGTCTTTCCATCGTCAATTCAAAACAGTTCATTTAAAACCATTATTAGACTGCACGTAATGGAATTTTTGAGTAAACTTGATGTATTAATATAAAGTGCTGAATCCTACAATCCTTTTTCCTGCTTCTACCTCATTATCATTTATCTGCAATCATCACTAATCCAGATCAATGTTATTTGGACTGAGAAAGCCCATTAAGAGCTATCCTCACAAAATACAAGGAAATGCTGTACCTATTCAGTTCTCATTTACACCACTGAAAACGTGGTAGTTGGAGCAAATGCAGTGATGACAATTTGGAAAAATGATCCAATTTAATAACAAAAATATTATGATCTGAAGATTTTTGTTTGCTTACATGAAGTCTACGCTTTGTCAGCTATTTATGTTATACATTGCTATATGAGTTATTTCTGACGCAATAAATAATCCACACAGTTTATAATATCAATGAAAATCACTTAAATTTACTTACAGATTTTTAATGTGTCAGAGATCAGGTTCTCAACAATGTCATGAAAAGGATGTGCGTAAGTGATCTGATTAACATCAATTTCAAAATCCACTTTCGATATATATGCACTAATAACACCTACATGCAGAAGCAGTCACTTAAGAAAGGGCAATCACATTAAAATTATCTCTGAGATTTGGACAAGCGTTTCAATAAAAATGTTTTTTTGCCATTCCCTAATCTCTAGACAGAGACATACTTAGAAGCAGTAAAAACACTAGATGCAAGCCCTTGTGCTCTATTACCCATTTCTGCATTGAACTAATTTGTGCTATAGCAAGGGAGTTTTGTTCATTTTTGAAAGCCAAAGTATTTCTTATGTTATTTCATAGAATCTTTCCTTCCAAAAGGGTTACCAAGCAGTTTGTTCTGAAATGGCTAGCTTTACATAAATTCAAACACCACAAGTCCTATCTTCTTTCTTTTGTATTTTTTTTTCCAGGCAGATTAAAAAAAAAAAAAAAAAAAAAAAAAGTGTCTTCAAACAGCTGATGTTACCTTTATATCTTTGCCAAAAGTGTTAAACTGTCCTTTTCCCTGTATATGTATGAAAAGATGTGGTCTTGTTACTGGTGATATTTGCTCTGTGGGAAAGAAGCTGAAATAATGTTCTAAATGCGAATAGAGTGCAGATGACTTGGGCCTTTTGAAAATAACTCTTTCTATTGATTCACTTCAGGGATAAAAGCCTATAGGACTGATTGAAAGTCAGCCACAAACACAGAGGAACCACTGCAGGTTTTTTGCACAAGTGGCTTGAAGGCTCTAATAAATGTCAGCTGCAGATAGCAGCTACGGAGAATTACTCAGCAGCTATGTATCCTCCTCACCCCCAAACCTTTTTTTATTCCTGCTCCTGAAAACATTCAATTTAGTTTTAAAACATCCTTTTCCTATCATAGGTGAGGATTTTGAAACTAAGAATGAAATCACTGTTTAATAAAGTGATCATCCAAGTGAGATAAAAAGAGAAAAGTAGCAAGCATTTTTAAGAAAACTTTTACCAGTGCTAAACGGTAGGTATTTTCACTGCTTAAATGTAGCCAGCAAATTACATACTTTGGTTGTTTAAACATACCTCTAATGGAGAAAAGGTTTTGGGTTTGTTTTTTATTTTTAAAGAAAGACATAGTGTGAATCTAATTGTCTGACTCACCACTTTAGAGAGTACATTAGCTCCAGCGCTTTTTGTAGAAACATTAATTTATGTTGGTTAATATTATGAAGTCATATCTTTGCAACTTTCCTTAGTTTAACCACTTGCTAACCTCTTTGTTTTCCACAGTGTAGGATATGATTTCACAGTGTGAGCATATATACACCCATGGGACCCTAACATTTCTGGCCAAATTGGAGTCATGTTGAAAGTTGCCAAAAACAGCGGCCATACATATCTATAACAAAATAACTTGCTTTAAAAAAAGGGTCTGATCCAGCTAAAATACTTTTCAGCAATCCAAATAGTCCACTACAGGGAAAATAAGAACCAGAATCCAGCATGAAACTCAGATGATGACTGCAAGAGGACACATGGTGTAATTTTTGTGTGGCTGAATTTAGAAAGACAAGATTTCCTGCTTCTCTGAGTAAAGTTTGATCAAGAATATTATAATATTTTTCATGATCAAATTCAGTTTGGGGTTTTACATAAAGAACTGAGAACATGGTCAGTTCATGGCTGCTCTGGATGGCTGGTGGAAAGTATCTTACCTGTTCATACTGATGTCTTCCTTGCAGGGGGAAACTGAAAATCAGGCATGAATCTAGCTTAACTGAGACAAATACCTAATTGGTGAAACAATGTTGTGTGCCCAGCAGTGTATCATCTGGATACCCTAATTTCTAATGTCACTAAATTTGTAATTTCACTTTATTTCAGATTTTGGTATAACATGTTTGTGTTACAGGCACATCAGCCTGTATTAGAGCCCCATACAAATTTATAGTTCAAGTCCAGCTGGAAAAAATTTTTCAGGTAGAATTTTTTTGACCTTTTTGTTTCTAATTCCTGTTGACCACAGAGTGATAGAACAGTAGTGCCTGCTAATGGCTATATAGTTTTTAACCTGCTAAAATGAATCCATTGTCTCAGTTCAGTTCTTAAACTGACATAATATACCTGCCTCAAATTTGACATTACTCAGCAGTGCAAGTACAGGTAAGAAAGAAGTGAGCACAGATTTTTTTAACCCCCTTTCTGCAATGATGCCACTACTAACACACTTTACACTGTCAAATGGTGGGTTTTGTAGTCACTTCAAATGTATGTTTACATTATTATCAATTAGATATATCCATTATGCAAGCACGGAAGTTAGAAATTTTCCTCTAAGAGTCAGTTGAGTTTCTTCAGAGCCATATGTATACACAACAAACAGTTACAAAGCACAACATTCAGGCTGATTTAGCTTCTGTAGCAAACAAAACCTTGATTTAATAAAGGGGTTTCAGCTGAGCAAAGCCCTATCGTGCTCAAATGCCCTCAAACAGCAAAACCTGACAATTTTTACAGGATCACTAGCAGGGTTTGGAAGAAGTACTGCTGAATAGGAATAAAAATGAAGGGATTGCATACTGGCTGTTAAAGAATCATTTGGATTCCTAGCAAGGTAGGCCCTTCTGATTGTGTATCTCCTTACTCTGATGGAAAAGCTGCATACTGCTAAAGATCAAGGAGAGAAAAAAGAAAAAAACCCAACAAAACAAAACCACACCAGCAAAAAAACAGACCACAATTATGCATTTTATTCCATGTTTGCAATCCTGCTACCCCTAGAGAGAATATGGAAACTGTTGAATTTCCCCATGCTCATGTCCACATTCAGAGGCAGATTTAGGAAGGAAAGACAAACAAGATGCCTAAAGAGCATAAAATTGTTGGGGTACAGAAAGAAGAGAAATTGTTTTGCCAGAATGTGAAACCTATTATTTCATCAGGAAAAGATAATACAGAAAATGAAAAGTTAACTCTTATTGGTGTCCTGGGTTCAGCAGTAACAGTAATTTTTCTCTTTCTTATTAGCTGGTGCAGTGCTGTGCTTTTGACTTTCGGTCTGGGAACAGTGCTGATTACACCAGTGTTTTTAGTTGCTGCTCAATGATGTTTACTCTGACCAAGGACTTTGTGAATCTCATGCTCTGCCAGGCAGGAGGGGAAGCCGAGAGGAAGCAGAGAAAGGACACCTGACTCAAACTGACCAAAGAGATATTCCATACCACAGCACGTCATGCCCAGTATGTAAACTGGGGGCATTACCCGAAAGGGCTAGATCACTGCTTGGGTCAGGCTAGGTATTGGTCAGCGGGTGGTGAGCAGTTGTATACTCTTCCCTTGTTATTTCGCTTATCATTATTATTAATGGTGGTAGCAGTAGTGATTTTTGTTATACCTTAGTTACTGGACTGTTCTTATCTCAACCCATGGGAGTTACATTCTTTGAACTCTCCTCCCCATCCCTCCGGGAGTGGGAGGGAGAGGGGGGACTGAGTGAGTGGCTGCGTGGCTGACTGGGCTTAAACCACGACAATTGGTAATGGCAGTATGACAACAGCATAGATCCAAACCCAATAAAACGTGCTAGTGGCATTCAGGGCAGACTTCAAAAATCACAGGGAAAATTTGTGAATTTCGATAGGAAATAAAATGAGATCTTTAGGCAGTAGAAATTCAAAATGGTTTTAAAGAGATCTCTGAAGGTAACTGGAGAATGACCTGAGAGTTTAGCTGTGGATTAAAACTCAGAAGTTGTCTGGAAAATGAGAGCAGTGCTTTCTAAAGTAAGCAGCTCCTCACAACTATTTTAAATTAACATTACAAAGCACAGAGAAAAGCTACCAATTCAGGAAACTAAAGCAAAGATAATGGATTCCTTGAAGCATTCATTTTGTCTTTAAGGAAAATTTATATTGTACAAGGTAGGTAATATTTGCAGTAAAATACTACACTGAATTGTTTTAAAGTCACCCTATATGGTGCCTCTAGCAAACAGTAGCATTATTACTTTGTGGTCTGTAGTTCTGAGTGGCCACTGGTACATGCAGAATCTCTAGCCACAGAAGCAAGCACTGCTTGCACCTTTCTGAAAGGGCACATCTCCCATTCTTAAATAGGAAAAATATTTTTGGACAAAACTGTGAGCTGTTATATTGTTGAAACATTACATGTTTCTCCTCACAACAGACATTACGTTTTGAGCAGCAATGTTACTGCTTGCAGCTAGCTAATAAGTGGCCAACAGCTGAGAGGAGAGGACATCTCTTGGAAAAGGTATGGTAGCTGCAGGACTGAGAAGTGCCCTGGTGGGATTTATCATCAGTAATGAACTGGTAGGGTACTGCCAGATCATGACTCTAAGAAGAAGTGAAAAGGAAGGTTGCAAGAACAGGGTATGAATATCCCATTTTCTGCCTGTTACACAAAATGGGAGAGTTTCCTTTTTGCCATGAAACTTGGCTGGTAGCTCAGGGTATTCAGGAGATATTCTAGCCATTAGGCATATTGCCTCGGAGAAACAAGTAACAGCTGAAGAGCTGCAGCAATGGCAGTTGCTGAACACTGTTCTGCTTCTGCAGTGTTTGCAGAACAAGACACTTTCTGTGGCATGACAGCATTGCTACTAGGTAATGCAACATCAGCATTAAGAGCAGGATCCCGGACAGGCCTTACAGAAGATATGATGTCATTTTGGGTAACCACCATATCTTTGCAGAGATCTGAGCTGGTGTTATTGCGAGAACCTTGACTTTATTCTTGCACACAAGACTTTTTAGTATGTATGCTCCTATTGCCTTTTGAGGAAGGGAGTTTTTTTTGGAGGGGGAATGAAAGAAACATTCAAGGAGAGTCATAAAAGCTCTAAATGACAAAATCACTACCCACCCGATGCAGCTAGTTGGCCGACTAGTAACAGCTCGGATAACATAATGGCAGGCAGAGGCCACCCAGAAAGTGATAGCTTCAGACTGAGAACAATTTAAGTAGCAAAGTTACAATACCAAGAAGTACTGCCTGTGAAAGAGAGGGCAGCACTTCTCTTTTCCTGCCCTTCTGACAGAGCAACTTCATGTTTAGTAATAGCTTTTTTAAAGCATCGTCATTATCATCAGAACCTTGAGCACAGACCACCCATGAAAATAAAATATTGAAAATTTGATCTTCTCTGGCAATGCTCTCTGTCAGGGAAGATTGTCTTCCCTATCTGTATCTCATGAACAGTAATTTTGCTTAAAATTCAACACACATACCAAAGCTTTATTAAAAAGTTTCTGTCTGAGCAGTGCATCAAAAAGCTTCAAAACGTAAGGCTGACAAAAGGAGAAGTTCCATATATGAGCGAGTGACAGTAATTGTCAAGCTTAACAAGGATGAAGGGTTATATATTATATTCTGCATCTCTATTTTCAAAAAAAGGTAATAATCTTTGTGGCATTTGTTGTATAACTCTGAAGAAATGGGCTTTTTTATAACTCAGTTATCATGACATTTATTTTTACCATAAGTTCTTAAGAGAGTCCTCAGAACCATTTTTATCCCTGACAAGATATAGCAATAAAAATTAAATGTCTCTGATGTATGGTGTTCTGTGATTATAACAAGGATGAGTTGTTCTTGTATAATTTCATTTTCAGATTACAGATTCTGTCAGAAGTCTGAGGTACCCATATTTGGGTTCATGGTTTTGTTTAGGAAAGACAACAGTAAACATCAGAGCTTTTGCTTTCTGATGTTCTCATATATGTTTTCTCTCAGAATTACCATCTTCCTGAGGTTTACCCATAGGAAAGTTGACTGAATGCAGTATTATTCTGAAAAATGTGTTATGTGGGAGAGAAGCTTGTTTATGCTATGCATCAAATATTGACATAATGAAGCCTAAACCAAGACTGTGCCACTGTATTTCAATGCAAAAATAAAAAAAAATAAAATATCTGCTATTCATTATACTGGTATATCAAGTCTAAAACTGCTTCAAAGCAAGGAACTTGTGATGTTTAAGTTGTAGTTTTTCTTTTTTATTTTCAAGGTAGAAATAGATTTTCCTACCCTTACTGATATTGAATACACCAAGCACTGTGAGTAGGTCCATTGATCTCTCATTTACTCATCTGTTGTTTCCCCTTAAGTGTCACTGTGATTGTGTGCTACAAGAGCATACATACAGGCAGGCACTGTAGAGCAGCTGATACAATATAGGCTTTCACCCCTGGTTGTTTCCCCAGTAACTTGTAGCAAGGGCTGCTGTTTCTCAAGGTTTCAAATTTTGAATGCCTGCCTTGTGGTGGTAAATTGATGACACAGGCACAGATGTTTTTGCAACCAGGAAAAAATTATGATTTAAAATATTTCTCTGTTTCTTTCTTTTTTTTTTTTTTTTTCCCTTTCTTTGGAGCTGTTTGCCATCTGAGAAGCAGACTTCTGTGAACAGTTTGATTGCAGCTTCTGAAAAGTGAAGCATATGAAACACCAGGTAGGCTGGCCACTTTCTTAGTCAGCTGTTTCATCTGTTAGCCTTCTGCCTGATTTGATATATTTACTGTATCTGCTATTGCTTGATCTTTAACTTCCACATTTGCAGTTTTTAACAATGAAAATACTAACTTTAATGAAATTCTCCTTTCTCAAGCCAGGTCCGAATTTGTTCATAGATTTTCTCCCTATACATTGTCCTGGTTTAAGCCCAGCCATAAATCAGACCACGCACTCTCTCTCTCACTCTCCCCTCCTTCATCCCCACTCCCGGAGGGATGGGGAGGAGAATCGAAAGAATGTAACTCCCACGAGTTGAGATAAGAACAGTCCAGTAACTAAGGTATAACACAAATCACTGCTGCTGCCACCAATAATAATAATGACAAGGGAAATAACATGGGAAGAGAATACAACCACTCACCACTGACTGATACCCAGCCTGATCCCGGCAGTGATCTAGCCCTTTCGGGTAATGCCCCCAGTTTACATACTGGGCATGACATGCTGTGGTATGGAATATCTCTTTGGTCAGTTTGAGTCAGGTGTCCTTTCTCTGCTTCCTCTCGGCTTCCCCTCCTGCCTGGCAGAGCATGAGATTCACAAAGTCCTTGGTCAGAGTAAACATCATTGAGCAGCAACTAAAAACATCAGTGTTATCAGTGCTGTTCCCAGGCCGAAAGTCAAAAGCACAGCACTGCACCAGTTACTAAGAAGGAGAAAAATGACTGCTACTGCTGAACCCAGGACAAATTGACATCACAAATCAAAGAAATCTATTCTTAAAGTATCAGTGTTGTGGCTTTATCCCCGCCAGCAGCTAAGTAACACACAGCCACTTGCTTACTCCTCACCAGTGAGATGGGGGAGAGAATTGGAAGGGTGAGAGTGAGAAAACTCATGGATTGAGATAAAGACAGTTTAATAGGGAAAGAAAAAGCTGTGCATGCAAGCAAAGCAAAATGGGATTCATGCACCACTTCCCATAGGCAGGCAGGTGCCCAGCCATCCTCAAGAAAGCAGGGCTCTGTCACACATAACGGTTACCTGGGAAGTCAAATGCCATCATTCTCAATGTTTCCCCCTCCCCGCCTTCCTTCTTTTTCCCCCAGCTTTGTGTTTTGATCATGATGCCATATGCGATGGAATATCCCTTTGGTCAACTGACATCAGCTCCCAGCTGTTTGTGCACCCCCAGTCTACTTGATGGTGGGGTAGTATGAGGAGCAGAAAAGGTCTTGACTCCATGTAAGCACTGCTCAGCAGTAACTAAAACACCCCTTGTTATCAACACAGTTTCCAGCAAAAGTCCAAAACACAGACCCGTACTAGCTACTATGAAGAAAATTAACTCTACCCCAGCCAAAATCAGCACTATTGATCACATTTGCAGATGTCTGATACATGAATTTCTTATAAGTGCATTAACTTTAATATAAGGTGACACAGCCTGTGCTGAATGAGTTTGAAAAATCCCAGTAATATCAATTTCCACTTCTCTTAAAAAATTGAAATGCCTCAGTTCACAAACATTTCCTCATACACATTTTGGACATTCACTGCCAGTGCACATGTGGGTACATCAAGAACTGCTTAAAGGCTAGTGTTTTATACAGTCTGAGAACTTGACAAGTCTAGTGTTAATTACAATCTTGACATTCTTGGACACCCAAGAAAACAAATGTGTGGTTGACTGGTAAAGCAAGAAATGCTGAACATACAAAACCACACAATTCACAGATAATTGCATCATAACTTCAGTAAGAATAGATCAACCATAAAGTAAACACTACTAAGATAGCTGGAGATAAAAAAAGCATTTATTATGGTTACTGTAGTTGTTATGTGGCCATAACGTAGAATTACAGGAAAAATTCACTTCTGACACTGAGAAAGAAGTTTTCGTTAACAAAGATATCTCTCTTTTCTCTAACTCCAGTAGCTTAACTGCTTTGTTCTCAAGAAAAAAAAAAAAAAAAAAATTAATTTCTTTATTCACTTTCACAATATCTGTTTTAAGTATTGGAGTCAAAATGTATGGGGATTATATTATAGGATAAATTCACCAGTGAATAATCAGTTTTGTATATTTAAGTCTGTAGATTTTTTTCTCTTTATTACTGAATTATACCAGTATTAAATTGATAAAATGTAGCAGTGGATGTGGCTCAGAGATTATACACAGTTTATTGTGACTTTATGCTGGATAAAAATAAGGCAGTTGAAACATGTTCAGAAGAAAACAACTCAACTCTGATAAAATTAAACTCAGCAACTTTACTTTTGTAGGAAAGCATTTCTTCCTTTCAGAAATGTCAAAAAGTAAATTACACTTAATTAATCAAACTCTGAGTGATTCCCAATTAGTTTCCTACAGTTCTTCTATGACAGCTCTTTCCATTATTATGGAGTGTGAAAACAATAAGCAGACAAGAATGACAATACATAATAACCAGGAGAAATTCAAATGTCAAAACTTCATAAAACACTCTCTCTCTTTCTCAAGCTCTGAATGCTTACTTCTGTAAAAGTCCAAAATCAGGTTTGTGTACGTTACGTAAGTAATGTCTATTCAGAATGCCTCTGGCAGCTTCCAGCAGTGGAGGGACTGTCACAGTGTGCTGGTTTCCACTGGGATACAGTTCAGTTTCTTCCTAGTAGCAGGTGCAGTGCTGTGGTTTGGATTTAGTCTGAGAATAATGTTGATAATACAAGTTGATGATGAGCTGTGTTTACCCTAAACCAAGGACTTTTCCATTTCCCATGTTCTACCAGTGAGGAGGGGCACAAGAACCCAGGAAAGAGCACAGCCAGGACAGGTGACCGAATTGCTAAAGGGATATTCCATACCACAGCAACTCATGCCCAATGTATAAACTGGGAGGAGTTACCCAGATGGGATTGATTGCTGCTCAGGGACAGGCTGGGCATTAGTCAGGAATTATACTGGGTGGTGCATTGTGCATCATTTGGCATTTCTTGGGTTTTATTTCCCTCTCGAGAAGAGAAAAAAATTCCTTCTCATTACTATTATTATTATTGCTGTTGTTATTATTATATTTTAATTTATTTAAATTATTAAGCTGTTCTTACCTCAACCCATATTTTTTACCTTTTTCTTTCCGATTCTCCTCCCCATTACATCATGGGGAGTAAGCTAGCGGATGTGTGGTGCTTAGTTGCCGGTTGGAGTAAACCATGACACACAGGCAGTGACACAGAGCTCTCCCTTGCACCACTGTAGGATGGGAAAGATAAAATATATTTCATTTTAGCTAAAATCTTAATTTAGATGTATTCTAATTTCCCTACATAAAAATATCCCCAGGATGGAATTCTGTTCCTGTTCATCCTGTTCTTATTCACACAAATGGTGCTGTTGAAGCAGGTGGAATTACAGAAATTGACCATCAATGGTTTCCTTTCAATGCTGTAGGGAATTGAGACATTTAGTCTAAGGTAACAAAGCCAGCCAGGAAGTAAAAATGTCACTCATAAATGTCAGTACTTCCACAAATGATACCTAACCTAAGAAAAAAAAAAAGAAAAAGAAAAAGAAATTTGCAATATGAGACCCATTCTTTCTACTGCATAAATGGCATTTTTAGTTATTCTTTGTAGAATGTCAACTCTGTCACTGTAGGAGAAACATTTCCAGAAAGGAACACTATAATTGCTTTCTCTGTGTCCAATGTTACTGGTGTCTCCCACAAATGAAGATCACTGATGCACACATTTTCAGTTGCATCTTCCAGACCAAGACTTCTCTGCAGATATTTTTGCACATTCTTCAGCAAATGATGGGCAGAAATCAGTTTGTTTGTTTTAAATGGTATAGTGTGTTATTATAATTTCATTCATTTACTTTTTATTTTTCTTAAAGCAAAGCCAAAGTAATTCTCAGCATTTCTGACTTGCTTCTCTCTGCTTTTTTTCTTTTTTAAAAAAGATAATAAAAATGGTTCTATCTTGAATATAGCCTATCTTCAGAGTGTTCCTGATTTTCAATGCTTAATCATCGCCTTCTTAACCTTTAGCTGATTTCAACACAAGCATCCTTTGCACTGTTGTTTTGGTTCCTGTGTTGGAACAGTTAATTGCTATATGGACTGCATATGTGCTTGCACCAGAATTGCATCTAAAAGTAGCATCTGGAAATTCAGCTTTCTTCCTTATTTTGTTTCCTTTAAAGGAAATCTTTTATATCATACCCATATGTGCAGGCAACTTTCAAATCCCTATATCATTGCCAGCTGCTAAGTCTAAGGAGAAGGCTGCTGAAAACACATGCATCATGAGACTTGCACCACTTCCTTACTAACCACAGCTTCTTGCTGAACAGTGTCACCTCATGCAGCAGAATAGAAAAACATGGAAATTAATTAGGACAAAATGGACAAGAGAAGGCATATGGGGGAACCTCATAGTTACCAGAAAAAATAT
This sequence comes from Psittacula echo, assembly GCF_963264785.1. NCBI lineage: Eukaryota > Metazoa > Chordata > Aves > Psittaciformes > Psittacidae > Psittacula > Psittacula echo. The sequence continues at coordinate 88,446,746 of NC_137737.1, read as the reverse complement.
TCACAAATTATAAGAGCTGGCAAAATTTCTGGAAAGTTTCTCAGGATTGCCATTAACGCAATAATAGTAATCTGCTGCTTTTCTCTGTATTTGCTATCACACTCTACTCACGGATAAATATCAGAGCCATAATAATGAAAGGGGTCTAAAACTTTCAGCACTGGAATTTTCTATAATTATCAACTCACCTTAGGGTAAGTCAACTTAAGTACTTCTCCCCAAAGAACAAAAATGCTGTATGGTTACACCATGCACAGGAAGGCATAGGGGCAACCGCAGCAGTGCATCCCTCTTGAAAGCAGAGGAGCACCTTACAAATCATGTGTCAGGACCCCCTTTCAGATAGAAAATAGAGCAGTTATGGTGAAAGGCAAAAATATGAGTGAGTTAGGCCTATTAAAATGATCTGAAATGTTCAGTGAAAAAAGAGTGATTTATAAAATATTAGCCTTTGACCATTGTAAGATCCACATTCAGTAAAAATACCATTCAGTCTCCAGGCTAAAAAGATACAAAGAGATGATGGCTGTATTTTGCTGTGGAATTTGTTTGTTCTCCAGTGCAGTGATTGTTGCAAGGCTGAGATAGTTCTGTACATTACCGTTTCCTCCTTGCAAAAGAGGAGCATATCTGACAAACAAAGATTCAATCTGGTAATAAGAATTACAATCAGTCTCAAGGGAGAACTTCTGTCAAGAACCAGGTGTTCTTCAGAACTTGGGTGCGTCACTCTTGACACTTCTGCACCGGACATGATAAAAGCAAAGTGTGATTGGATGGTAGTGAGATCCATCTTTTCAAGGGCTGCGAACTGGGAGGGAAAGTGTTGGCCTCTTTTCCCAAGTAACAAGCAACAGCACAGGAGGAAACTACCTCAAGTTGCACCAGGGGATTTTTAAGATGCATGTGAGGAAAAATCTCTTCACCAAAGGGGTTGTCAAGCATTAGAACAGGCCACCCAGGAAAGTGGTTGAATTGCCATCCCTGAGGTATTTAAAAGATTCATAGACATGGCGCTTAGGGACATGGATTTGGCAATGCTAGGTTAATGGTTGGAGTCAAAGATTTTAAGGGTCTTTACCAACCTAAATGATTCTATGATTCTATGCTGGGTGCTGCTGCTGCTGCACTCAGGTGAGTGAGTTGGAAGCTCCTCAGGCAGAAGAGAGAAAAGAGTGACCTGTAGTTTCACCTTATGGCTCCAAGTCTGACACCGAGGTACACTTTCATCTAATAGGCAAAATCACAGCAACAGCTTGGAGAGGAAGTCAAGAAGTATTAAGTGTATATATTCAATTTTTAACCAATAATAAGGACTTCTAGTACCTGTTTACAGAATATAAGTGTTTCATCTCTGAGAGACTGACTGGACTTCTTTCAAATCCAGATATTTCTCGTATCATTCTCTATGAAAACCTTTATCTCAAGGTAGCCTTGGGGTATTTATGTTTGACAACTTAAGCATATGAGTAGCCTTCTCTTTCATACTTTGTAATACAGCTTGCCAAGGATATTTGAACTACGTCGCATTGTTTGGTTACCCTAAGCAGTCACAACTGAAAATCTTTGCTTTCCTCAAGAAGCTCATGGAGCTGAAGGTGTCACAGTGCAGCCATTTGGGTCACCTAGAGTCCATAAGGGTGGAACTTACCTGCAGCCATCTTAAATTGGATTACAACTTAATATTGTCATGAGGCCTCTTTAGCCTGATATTCCTTGTCCCTGCTCTCTCCCAGAAGTCGGGAAGCCCCTTTCATAAAGTATCTTTATTACGTGAAGCTGGTAAAAGGTCTTTTTGATTGATGGGCTCAGCCCTATTAATGAAAATCTAAATTGTTTTAAAAATGTAATAATCCTGAGAACTCTTTTTAAGTGTAGGGTTTTTTAGCAAACACAGCGTAAAGGCTTTATAGTCTGCAGCAAAAACGATGTGTCTTTATGGGACAGTGCCTGTCAGAGAGCAGGCTGATTTGGGCAAGCATGATTTTGTGGCCTTCCCATCTGCCACTGGTCAAAGATGTACTGATAATGATTTTTCAGTAAACAGGCTGATAACTTCAGAAATTATTTAATTCTCTGGAATCTGTAACCACAATGCAGGTCAAATATAGTTCCTCAGATCAAGCAGAGAAAGATTAAGGAAGCAGAAAATACTGTTGAACTCCTGATGCCACTAGAATTTCTAGAAGCCTTCACTAACAGCAGTTAACAACAGGGGAACTCTATGAACACCATCAGTCTGAATTGCTCCTTTAGCTCTTTCCGGGTGCTCCAAAGTGTGTGGTTTTCAAGGCTAAGCAAACAAGATTTAGCTGAGTTTGCATTTCTACGTTTTTTATCCCTTTTATTGCAGTGATAGTCTTGAAAATGCAAAGCAGTCCTGAACACTCAAGGTTTATTGTAGATTTAACCTAATTATCAAAGTTATTCCAAATCCCTACTAGCCACCAAAAGTGGCTAGTAGGATTCTGAGGACATTAAGTCCTAGACAGCACCCTGACTGTGTGTTTTGGAGTTATGATTTCTTAATTCAGTTAAGATCCTGTTGAGTTCTCCATCTGACTTCAAAAGGAGGCAGTCCCAGTGCAGCCAAATACTTCCATTGCAGTTTAATCAAGTCATGCAGGGCCAAATGGCCAAATGTGGTCACTGTTTTGAGTACCCAGTATTAACTGAAAACACTTAAAACACTTTCATCTATTCCAAACTGAAAATCTGGAAGAAGCAGAGCCAAACCTGCAGGAGGCTGAAAGCTTTGACCTTAATCTAGAAAAGCACTTTGGCTCATATTTAGTGTGACACATTTGACAGTGTCTAGTAGCTGCTCACATAAACTGGAGGATACACTTTTAGGGAGAACAAGCAGAGAATCCTGCTGTGTTATTTCTGATTGCATGAATTATGGTTTTATCTCCTTTGCAAGGATGCATTAGGCAAAACTGTTTGAGAAATGCAGCTTTGCTTTAAAGAAAAAAATACCAAAAATTATGATGGAGCAAGGTTTGCCAAGTTAAGTGAGGTCTTGGTATTTGGAAGAACTAATGTTCATCATCTGAAAGCCCATAATAGTTGTCTCTCTTATTATCCTGTCAAGTAAAAGTAACAGTATTTATAATGAAAGTGCTTTGATTTTAAAATACACATTTCTTTTGAAAATTTCAGAGTATCTGTCAAAAAAATAGTAAGCAGACCTTTAAAACTTTAATGTCTGCATTAGGTAATAAAGTTTGTAAGTAAAGGAAGTGCGTAACAATTTTGCAGCCCAGTGCACAAATGTTGCCTGTAAATGGTTTCAATTAATTTTCATTTAACTACAGATTGTGAGGTGAAAGTTAAGGATCCATCTCTGGGTTGGAAGACACCTTTCCTTGGTTTTCCATGGTTTGTGGAACTTTGTAAAATTAGTTTTATCTTTCGCACTGCAGATTTGTAGATGTCTATGAGATGTATTTTATAGAAGATATGGTTTCTGGAAGAAAAAAACATCAGAGAAATTTGCAAAAATTGTTAATTTTTCTCAAAGAAAAACTGGATAAATATCTTGATTTTAGGTGGTTCTGAATGGAAGCAGTTTGCCTGTAGGACCTAATCAAATGCATTTATTCAGCCAATGGACTTGAACTTCAGCAGTGTTTGATAGGCAATGTTTCATGTTCCCATTTTCCCATATGACATAAACTTCCTTGTGAAATTATTCCACTTATGAGGGGAAGTTTCAATCCACAACCATGTGTTTAATTCTTAACTGTATTGCTGGCTGACCATTCTTTTCTAAAGAATATTAAACTTTGCCCTGAGACTGAAAAGCAAACATACTAAAATTTGGAATTCCTAGTCAGATGAAATTATTTTGTATTTTCAATTAGATGATACCTACACTGACTTTATGCAGAACTCCTCCACTTGTACTCCTTGTCAAAATCAAAATATTTAAGTGAGAGATGATGGATAAACTGTTTTCGTCAGTGTTTAATATTCTGTGTTACAGTAGCATCTAGAGATACCTGCAGCGTTGTGCTGGGTCTTATAGAAACAACTAAAACTGATCTTTTGTCCCATGTAACTTGTAAGCAACAAAGAACCCTTGATTCAAGTCCTATTTCCTAACAGTGAGATTTCCAGCATGGGGACCACAAGTTCCTGGGCTTAGAGGAATTCTAATGAAAAGTAATTAATGGTAATTGAAATAATTTTTGGCAGTAGGCCGCATGGAGACCTGAATTTTCACATAAAAGCTTTCAGGTTATGTATAATAAAAGTGTAAGGCTGATTTTTATCATTCAGATCCAGTCATTCTCTAAAGCTATTTTTCATTTTCTCCATTTTTTTCTTCCTATTTGTTATTTGAAGGTCTCGTTATCTTGAGACTAAGTAAGTTGTAGTCTCACTTCTTGTTTTGTAATAGCTTATGGGAGACGTATACAAAAGACAGGAACTTGAGATAAAAGGTAAGACCTCCATATAATCACTGAACATGCTCAAAAATCTTCTCTTTTTCTCTTTTTCTTATTATCACATGCAGGAGTTGAGAAACAAAATTTCACACAGGCAAAAAGCGTTAGATAATTAATAAACTAAATATCTGTGGAAATCTCATACCAAGTGAAATGAAAGAAGGTTTTTGGAGTGAATTTCCATGCAACTAGAACCTTCAACTCACTGAAGTTTGTCAATAAACCAGAAAATGCAGCAGGAGAGTGATAAGTACTAGGGGTAAGTAAGATTTGTGGAGGGGGAACAAATGTAAGCAGTACTTTTCTTTTTGAATTTCATATATTTTCATGTTAAACACACACAGCCATGCATCCCAGAAACATTATTTTCTTGGAATGTTTCTAATTTTTTTACTTCTTGTGTTACTTGATGAGATGCTACATTAATTTGTATGTGACATTGGTTTTGGATGTTTTGAGTGAGGTGTCCAGCAGCAGGTGATGCATAACAGGTTTTCAGTTTACTGTGTGAAAGATATTACAAAGCTACAACTCCATTTTTCTTTGTGGAGTTTATAATTCTCAGTACAATTTAATTTTAGTATGCCTGGTTTTAAGGTGACTTAAAACCTGACAGCAAAACCTTGCTATGGGCTTAAGCCAGTCTCCACAAAACCTAATGGACAAAGTGGAGGTATGACTCATGAACTGAATGGTCTTAGAGTGGTCAAATAGTTTAATTTCATTTTGTTCTGGTTCTGATGCCTGGGAGCTTCAACCATGAGACAATTTGACAATGGTTTTATCATGACCTGGGCTGGAACAGGAGGCTGTAACCTTTGCTAATGGGAACTATTAAAAAGAACTTCATGATTTTGGCAGAAGTAGACTGAGTTGTAGTATTCAGAAGAGATAATGTCTGGAATTAATTCCTTATCATAGAATAGAACTCTGTCTTACTCTATAAAGGCACAGCTTGTTAGCAGCAGGATAGCTGAGCTATTTTTCAATGCCCTAGTGCTTACTTATTTACAGACACCTATACAAAAGCACATCAGGTACAACTTCAGTGCTTCAGCAATTGAAGGAGACTGCTCAGTTTATAGTCAGTTGTGCAAACTGAATTCTTTTCTACTCATTTTGTCCAGCCCTCCTTGCCATGACAGTACTGCCAGCAGGCTATGGAGTGTCTGGCAGCATTCATGAAAACTCAAATCCATCGTCATTGTTTGATGTTATTACAGAAGACTGTCCAAATTTTCCTGTCTTGATATCCAGCAAAGAGATGATAACACAGAGTGTCAGCAGTCTGTAAAGTGCTTAAACCTGGAGAGAATTTTTTGACTCAAATAAAAGCAAAATACCTTGCAATAATCTTTCAAAAGGAAAACTGTTAGAAGACCTAAAATATTGGAAATATCCTTGAAAACCATAGCATTAAGCATGGAAAGAATATTTGAAATAATTTTGTTCAGATCTAGAACTGCCACATATAAGATGTAATACTCAAATACTTGGCCACTGTACTGCGATAAACAGAGTATCCAAGGGCCTTTTCATAAGTCTGGAGTCTAAAACATCCCTCTTCAAAATGAAACTTTGGGTAGCAATGAAAGTATTGGATATTCCTGATGTACCAACCAAATGCTAGATGATGCAAAGGAGAGAGAAGAGAGAAAAAGGGAAGATACAAAATTTGGACCAATAGGCTAATCTGTGCTTAACAGATAATAATGTCAGAAAGACTTTTAAAAGAAATCTAAAAAAAAAAAAAAAAAAAAAAGGGGCAATTTATTTTTATTCTGTTCCTTTTTTAGAAAACACCTAATTCTTTCAATTAATTGATTTGAATGACAGTTGTAGACGAGTAATGAGCTACAGATGTGCAACTTTATAAGCTGCAGTCAGTAAAACATGGCTTATTTATCAGTCGTTTACAAGGGAGAAACAAACCTAAAAACTTTGTTCTTTTTATTTGCGTTTAATTCTTTCTAACTTTGCAAAAATCTTTAGCTCCATCTTCAGAGCGGTAATGTGTATGCACCTGCAAATCAGAGAGGGAGGAATCTGTTAAACATACTACAGTGCAGTGTAAAGTAACACAGAACAAATGCTTTGAAATACGGTTGAAAACAAGAGAGAATTAAAATCAGTTATGAGGCAGAAAACATTGAAGTACAGCACTTCCCACAAATTGCTCCTGATTCTGACAGTTACTTGTGCTAAGCTGGTTTGAGGAGTTCTCATATGGCTTAATCATACGTGTGTGCAGACACTTCCCTGAACAAGGGTATGTTTTACCAACATGCACATAAAAGATCAATGAAAAACTCTTGCCTAGGTTTGGGGAGAAGGAGTAAGGAGCACAGTGAAAAATAGTGATGTGTTTTACCCAGTAAATTACTGGGTACTGAGCAGAGTGGCTTAAAGCTGATGATGAAAGTTGACAGTCCACTGCTGATAGCAGGGGCTGAATACTTAGGAGTCTACTGTGTTTGAAAATAGGAAGTCATCATTTGGCAGAGTTAATGGGTCTGTTGTCAGCTGCACGACAGCTGGGTTATAGACTAGTAAGACTAAGGAAGTCAGAGGAGTACAGAATAAACTAATTCTCGGCTGAGGAGATGGTTACTTTAAATGTCAGTAATTTAAAGGCATTTCATTACTTGGTTCCAAGTGCCAGGTCTGCTTTTGGCAATGGCTTCTCTTTTTTTTCTCCCCATACTACCATTGCAGCTTCTGTCTGAGATCACGTGGGGCTATGTATGACCTATGCTGCTGAGAACATTGCATCTCCCTGAATTAACAGTGAAGATGAGCAAATTTATTTGGTTTATTACTCAGTTTGCAGTGTTTTCAGAACCTACTTCAGGCAAATAACTCTTGGAGCTCAGTAACCCATTTGGGATCAAGTTTTATTGTAACCACATGGGTGTTGAAGAACAGTCTTAACTTCTTAAGGGATTGATGTAAACATATACATTCAGTTTAACATGCTTCCAGTACAACTTTAAAAAAACAGACTTCCTCTTCTCAAATTCAGCAAAGTATTGCATGCTGTAATTAAAAAGACACTGACACTAAACCCCAAGAACATTAACGTTTGCATTGTTTTTTTAATAATGGCTAATCACAGCAAAATCAAGTTTTAATAATAGCTAGGAGAATAGTACTTCAGACAATTCAAATTAAGCTGGACACATTATGCTCAAGACAAGAGTCCCAAAGCAACCCTCAATAATTGCCAATTGTCCTCCTTTCTGCAAAATGCAATTCTTTCAGACTCAGGAAGATACATGTTGCTCTGGAGTTTGCTTGTGATCTCTGCATCTCTCTCTCAAAGTCAGGTTGTAGAAAGAATAGCTTTAATATCTAAGAACTTGCTTTTGCTGCCACTGATTCAAGGTTGTGCAAAGAATGTTTAGACTGGTTCAATCAAATATTAAAAATCGTTAAAGCCATAACCAGCTTTTGAGCTACCTATTAAAATCTACTCCTAACATGCCTGATGCTACTGATCTCTTTATGGGTCACAAAGAGCATGTTTGGCTTAGCTGGTACTTTCTTCTTTATCTGTCAAATGCAAGTTTTCTTAACAATGGAAGCACAGATAAAGTGGTTGAACCTCACTGATACCAAATAAATAGTTAAAATAGAAAGTGGAGGAGGAATGCATATGATGTGTCAAAACAACAGCAGCTCTGGTAGCTTAAATTCTACTTTCTATATAAGCTGGATTGTGCCAAATACTGCAGGAACTACATTAACATATTCCTAAAAGCGGGCACTACCCCACCAAGAAAAGAAAGCAGCAGCCGCATGTGTGAAAGTTCTTTGCTGGTTACCAAAAAGACGAATGTTTTATCTAAAAATGCAAAGTAATCTACTCCAGCAGTAATTCAGGGAACTGAAGGGTCATGTGCAGAGGCTTGAAAGTCACTTTTCACAGCCCTAAGGGACAAAGTTTTGACAATAAATTCAGCTACTCTCCCAGTCCTACACTGACCTGCAGAAAAAGCACAATCTCGTAGAAAAACACAAATTCATATGACACACGAGCTGGTAATAACTGGGAAGTTATACGATAGTCTTCAGACAATTCCCTGCCCTAAGGCTGAAGTCAGACCATTAGGACTGTCCTGGCCAGCAGAGAGAGCATTTCCCAGGATGTATCCATTCTCATCTCCTGGTAAGATTCTCTACATTGTACTCTAATTAGAGTGTGTGTGTAGTAATACTGGCCCTTCAAAAATGCTCAGAAACCCAAAATAAAGCAACTCTTGCCATGTGTAAAATGTAGTAAAAGAAATAAGGATGATTGAAACAATGGTCAGCTAGGCAAATTATTTATACTCTGTGCTACTATGTGTGACACTGTAATATCAACTGGGCTTATTTTATAGTCTTATGTAAATATTTTTAGCCATTGTTGCTACTTTATTTCAATTTATTTTTAATGCTAGAAGAAAGTTGGTGTTCTCTAGTTCTTAATTCTGGTGTTAATTAGTCTGAGCTGCCAATCTGGTTGTGTCAGCATAATGATGTAAAGTGAAGGGGATACACAAGTCAAATCTTGCAACTGGATGCCTAATGAACATTAGCAGATACATATATGGATGTATTAATATCACTGTGATCTAGTCCATGAGCAGTGCATTACAACTGCCTGCTCACGTTCCCCAAGAGCTTCTGTTAGAATCTCATGTAGGTGGCTGAATCAAGGCAGTTATTTTATATAGCTGTATATAATAATTTTAAGATTTTGCTGACTAGTGGGTTTTGAGTGGGAGGAGCATTCAATAAATATTCTAGAGACACAAGAATGTAAAATATGGGGGTCAAACTGTTAAAGAAAATGTTTGGGACAAACGCTGTTAAATATGTCATGCATATTCAGGCCCAACAAGACTAATTGGACCAGTCCTTTCCATCTTTTCTCCTAAATGACAAATTAAAATTAGGGACCAGCAACTTCATGGGATCACTTTTCCGTATACTGTTCAATAAGCAAGCTTTCAAATTCACTTCTATAAAGATGTTTTTATATGGCTTTAAATTTCCACCACTGCAGTAGCCTATCTCCTCTAGCACCTAAGATGAATGAGACACAAGGGAAATCAGAAAAAGGGAAGGCAGTGCCTTCTACCTCACTGGATTCCATTGCGTGTGAGCTGCTGGAAAGCTGCAGAGTCCTTTCAATGCAGACATTTGGAATTTGGAAAGTAGCTCCAACATCTCTGCTTCCACTGTCACAGACTACACTGAATATCCAGCTTGGCACAAGGGTTTGATGTGGCAGTTTTTGCAGGGCATAGACAATGCTTGCTAGCATTAGAAAATACCAAAATAGCAATATACTCTTTGCATCCTTCAACTCCTTGATGTTGCAGGAAAAAAGTAAAATAAAATCTAACCCTTCAGTGGGCTATTTCTGTTCGTGCCACCACATGTTCATTTTCACTTGCTTATCAAAAAGCATTGGACTCTGTCAGTTTGAGTACTTTGAGCAGGAAGTGCAAATCCCTGTCCTCATCCATGGATAGAGGAAAAAGAAATCAAAAGATGTGAACCAACCTGAGCAAATTCATGCTGGAATGCAATGGAATAAACAGGAATGGAACGTTGGTTTACTAGGAGAGGGGTTCCATATTTAGAAAGGCATAGTGCCCTTCATTAAACATATTTTTTGGAAGTACATCGCAATTCAGTTGTTCAAGGTGACTTAGAGAAGTTGATGCATTTAAATTATGTGTCTAGCACATAAAATGTTGTCTGCACTAAGCACAAATAGTGGCATTACTATTAATATCTGAAAAGAAACCGATTTTACATCTACAGTTCTAGAATCCATTTTCCTGAGTGGAGCTGTAAGCATTCATGGATTAAATTATAAAAATTATAAATTAATAGAAGCTAGAAAATGTGTAGTTTCACCTCTGCTGCTTTTCTACTCATCATAACGTGTATATATAGAAGAGCTTTGTTGCTTTTTAGACCTAGTAAGGACACAGAAATAGGAGCTTTTAGTAGGATTGTTAGAATCAACTTGTTCTACTGAGAAGCAGAACTTGCATCAAGTGCGTAATTGCTCCTTATTCTGCTGAATTTATCTTCGAGATTTCACAAAGTTCAGCTTGCTTGCAAATGTGGAATTCTTTTTGTTGTTCCCCCTTGTTCTTGCGTTGTACCATGCGTCATTCCATTAGTCCACAGCTTAGTGCTTATTGAACTATCATCATCCTTTTTGTGCTTAATAATGTTTACTAAGGCTTTAACAGCATTCCTGCACACAACAACTGTAGCAAACAGATGAAAAACACAACCATTTCAGTGCAAAACAATTAGCTTACATCCTTGAGACATTGCTTGTGTTATAAATTGCAAGTTAAGAAGGAAGAAACCATGCATGCTAATTGGAAATAAACAAAAAATACATTACTGGCATGTATTCTGACCTAGCAAAATGCAGTACTTAAACACTGCAATTAATAGGTTCATTTCATAGACAATATGTAAGTGCTTTATAGTCTTGCTTTAGAATTCTGGATAAGTCATTCTGATCATCACACATAATTCAGGGTATTCCCATAGTACCCAAGACTGACAGAAAATTATCTTCATTGTACCCCAGCCTCCTGGAACATCGCTGTTCTCTGCATCCACGCAGGCATTCTTCCAATGAGGCCAGCAGTATGTCTTCAGTGCTGGGCACTGGGCATACCTGGCATCACCAGCAGTGGCCCAGTCCGAAGCTTTCCTTGAGGTCTAGTAGAAGGCCTTTCAGGGAGCGTCAAAAGTCTCTTCTGCAGAAATACAGAACAAATCCAGGAAGCAAAAAGCCATTTATAAGGCCAGAGATTCTCACTTGTGAACCCCGAAGAGATTGGAAGAGTGACAAACTGCTGCCACCTGCTGTTGGTTCATTTTCAGACACCGAAGCTCCAGCAAATCAAATTCAGTCACAGCAGACAGCAGAAATTGCAAATCATTTCGTTCTTTAGGGAAAAGGGAAGAAACAACCTGCAACATTTACCCCAAGAGTAAGCAGGCACTGCTTAGACCTATGGCACTAGTGCCAATCCTATGGCTGCTAGCATCCAGTAACTTGGCTTTTCTACCCTGCAACCGCCACTCTGTCAGTGACTTAAATGTGACCTTGAGAAAGCCAATTAAGCTTTTTAATGCTGTTTTCCAAGCAGTAAAATGGAAATAAAGCCTTCAGTGTTTTTGACAAGTTTATAAAGGTACTAGATGTGTTTGTGTGGCTGTTTAGGAGTGTACTCTTTTATTCTTATCTTTACATTTTAATAAAGCTCCCATTGTAATAAAATTTACAAGGATTGTTAATAGTAAGCATTATTGTTCCACTGTGAGTCTGCTCCAGTCATACATATAATAGGGTGAAAAGAGAACATCCTGAATCAATGTGGGGAGGTTAGAGTAATACAATGTTGTTGTATGTGGCTCTATGCAGTTGACAGTGGGGTCATGATGAAAATTATACAGTGTTTCTGGAAACCTGCTTTTTAGAGATGTCAGTGATCACTGAATTTTGAGTCAGAGCTCAAGCTGATGTCTTCCATATTTACTAATAGATGCCAATTCATGAAGCCCCATAGTGTGCATCATGTTAGCCAAATAGCTAAGAGCTCTGACTAATTTTGCTACCTGCAGGTATCACGTATTTTTGAAGGTCTGTGACACTGTAATGCAGACTGTCCTGATCTCACTGCCAATTGTGAAAGGGTGAACCACAAAAGTGGAACTGCTGGCAGGTGATTTTCTGTGATCCAGAGCAGTGTCTCTCTGAGGGGGAATTTGATGGCCTTGGGTGAAAACAAAGTGAGCTGGTTCTCAAGCTGGCAGTTCTCTCAGGACTAGCAGCAAAGTCCTGCAGCTGTCAATCTTAAGAGTGGCCTGGAGCCTAATACACAGCTTGAAAACTCATGGGTTTACTTATATTTCTGAAGTCTGTATATACTTCCCTTAAAGTAAGCATTCTTTTGAGCTGGAAAAGACCAGAATAACCATGAAGTATACTAGTTTTGTATATACAAAATGACCTGAAAGCAGTATGTTTGTCCACACATTTTTAATCATTATTTCAAAACCAAATATATCTAAGGTCAACATTACTGAAAGATGCTCAGATGCATGTCTGCTATACATAAACCAAGGTGCAGATATAAGGCATTCTATGACTACTTATCTGTGTGTTTGCTCTATTCTTTTAGGCAAATGAGCAAGATTGGACAACGCAGTGTAAATTCAATAGCATTTAAGAAGCCACTCTGGGGGCAAACCACTCACTGGCAATGTACAGTGTGCACCTACTTCAGGGAGCTGAGCCTCTGGTTTATAATCTAAAGAAGTAAATGTCAAAAGACAGGGCCTGCTCCTCTGATGCTGCTTTAATTACTTTATCAGATATAAAATTATATTTAAATGGTGGTATTTCTCCCACCTATTTTTTTTTTACCATAATCAAAATGAATATGTGGAGATTGCTATCTGTGGTAAGGGCATCTTGGAGCTTCTTGGCTTTTTCAAATCAAAATTAACTTAAGGGAATCCCAGGGAGTTTCATGGTGTTGCATCATCATGTGGTGCATCAAACACTGTCACTGTTCTAGGATGAATCATAGAGTTATGCTCTATCCCTCAGCATGACAAATTCTGCAATAACTGACTTCTCACTTCCTATCTATGGAGAATTTAAAAATAAGGGTCTATTTTAAGAAAAAAAGCTCTTCTTTCTACTGTGGAAGAAGGGCAATTCATCCTCTATGTACAAATAAGTGATAGCAATGTATCTTTACTTTCAGCTAGGAAAGTCTCCCTTAGTCAATTCAATAGCATAAGTTAGAAATTTTATCTTTATTCAAAGAGCAGCTGAGGTGTGAAGAAATTGTTGTTGCTGGTTTTACTAAGGGTTTTTGTTTCCTATCACTGTTAGCTTGAGTGTAAAACAAAAACCTTATCCAAAATCTCATGAATATGGAGATTTTTAAATTAGGACAAGGTGATTAATTTTTAATGTTGTTATGTTGTTTGAATGTACACTGAAGCTTTTTGTTTTCAGCTTGGACCACAAGCACGGAAAGAAGGGAGAGAGACTTCTGTTTGCTGGTGTCGTGGTTTAAGCCAGTGGGTAAGTCAGCCACATAGTTTCTACTCCCCGCCCCCGGAGGGATGGGGAGGAGAATCGAAAGAATGTAACTCCCACAGTTTGAGATAAAAACAGTCCAGTAACTAAGGTATAACACAAATCACTACTGCTGCCACCAATAATAATAATGATAAGAGAAATAACAAGGGAAGAGAATACGATACCACCTGCCGAAAATGAGCCCGACAGAGCAGAGGACCAGCCCTTCCGGGAAACTCCCAGTTACATCCCCAGGCATGACATGCTGTGGTATGGAATACCTCTTTGGCTAGTTTGGGTCAGGTGTCCTGTCCCTGCTTCCTCCCGGCTTCTACTCCTTCCTGGCAGAGCATGAGACTCACAAAGTCCTTGGTCAGGGTAAACATTCTGACCAGTAACTGAAAACATCGGCTTTATCAGTATTATTCCCAGGCCGAAAGTCAAAACCACAGCGCTGCACCAGTTACTAAGAAGGAGAAAAACTGACTGCTGCTGCTGAACCCAGGACAGCTGGTTATCTTACTGCAGTAAAGTTCTCTGTTTTCTGCTGTCAGACAATTTTCTTACCTTGAATGATTCAACTTGAATCATCAGTACCTGTGGTTCTCTGTCTGTAAGACAAAGTCTGCATCACTTCGTAAGTAAATCTCTCTGAGCACTAAATAAATACTCAAGACTCATCGTTTAATCTGTGAAACATTCTAAGGCTTGTTCATGTGAATCTTTCACTCAGCTGAATATTAGTAAATACCAGAAATACAGTCTGAGAAAATACAGTCACTCCAGATTTCCATGAAAACTGGTGCTCAAACGACCTGCGGAGTTTTTCACTAAGCCAAAGAAACATCTCAAGTTTCTCATTGATAATCCTATTGTGGTAAAGGCAGAATAGTTCATGCCCTCAATCTGCAGGTTCAAAGATGAATATGCTTGTCTACTCTTTCTGAAGCTGGAAACAGCACTTTCCAGAGAGGATGGATACACATACCAGCTGTTGGAAGGTTCTGCTGGCCCTCATTTGTTATTTTTCCTTTCTTCTTTCAACAGTTCTTACCGGTAAAGTTGCAATATGTATTTTTCATTTCTGCTTACATTACAAAATTATATAATGAACCCTACCATGAGAGGAGCTGCAGAACAGGATACAGTTTTGACATTAGGCTAGCCTACAACATGAAAGATAGAGGCCTCTGAACAACCTCAGATGGCAAAATTAATTGGAAAAAATTAGCTCTTCTGACCAGTGCTGAGTAAGAATGGGAGAATCACCTCCCTTGACCTACTGGTAATACTCTTCCTATTACAGGCCAGGATATCATTGAGCAAGGGTGAATTGCTAGCTCATAGAATCATATAATAGTTAGGGTTGGAAAGGACCTTAAGATTGTCTAGGTCCAACCCCCCTGCATTGGGCAGGGACACCTCACACTAGCTCATGATCAACTTTGTGTCCCTGTGTCCATCAGGACACTCAGATTCTCTTCTGCCAAACTGCTTTTCAGTTACCTGACCCAAGGTAGTACTGTTGCATGAGGTTATTCCTCCCAAGTTACAGAGCTTGGCATTTTCTTTTGTTGAACTTCATGAAGCTTCTGTTGTTCCATTTCTGGTGGCTGTTGGCCACACCACTGTGAAGTGTGTCAGCCACTGCTCTCAGTTTTGTATCATCTGCAACCCTGACATAGGTGTACTCTGTGCTGTCATTCAGGTGGTACCTTTAAACAGTACTGACCCTGGCATCAGCCCCTGGACTACACCATCATGGACAAACCTCAAGCTGGAGGTCATGCCACTGATCACAGTCCTCTGAATCTGGCAGGTCAGGCAGTTTCAGTCTGCCTTGTGATCCATTTATCTAGCCCATTTTTCTCAGCTTGCCTACGAAGAAGTTTTGAGACACAGTCTTACTAAAGTTGAGATATGTAATATCCACTTGCTACTTCATTATTTCAGTGTACTAACTTTGAAATACAAGAATATATGAGATGCCATAGGGGAAAATGTAATAAAATCTCTAAAATTGAGATGCATGACCTTTCTTAGATTTGCTCTCTCCAGCACAGACAGTGTTTTGGGATAGTCTAACTAGGTTTACTGACATGCAACAAATTTGCCTGATTGCAAGAGATGAAAAATATTGCTTAGGCAATTGAAAGTGAGAGCCGACAAGGTCATGGTCCTGATTATGGAATGCTTTTCAATGGCTCTCTCCTGATGTACTAAGTTGCTATAGTGATTATCCATCTGCTTTTACAGCGACTTCATAAAAATCAAGGAAAGCTAATCCATTTGCCTGTAATATTAATTCTGAATATTAAACTGTTATATGAAAGAGGGTGATACTTGATGCTTCTAGTTCATTAAAGGTTTCCCTGAGCAGATCTGAAATGATATTGCAGGGCATTGTGGGCTGTAGACAAAAGTTTTTCAAACCTGCTAAGCGAAGTAAGAAAATTACCAAGAAGAGCTGATAAATCTTATCCAGAATATCTGAATTAAGTTGTTTGTTTGTAGTATATATGCAGCCAAAGGAAACACTGCAGTGTAGTGTTTATTCTTTGCAGGGTTTTGGTATTATCATAATACAGTCTAAACACATAATTTGAGGATCATGTCTCTGTTTTAATTTAATTGAGGAGCCTTGCATATTAGGACCTGCCATCTATTAACCCCATAAAGGGTGTAGTCACCCAGAAGATCCTGTAATTCAGACAATAGCACAAGCATCTCAGTGGACAGGGATCCTTTGTTCCTTTACCTTGTTGTGTTTCAGTACCATTTCTTTGTAACCTAAAGCATAGACAATAAAATAAAAGACCCTTCTCAAGCGTTTGCAGAGCACTTCAATCAGCAGATATCCATACATTTTGCAAGTAAACACCTCTCCATTGTTGCAAACATAGTAAGGTGGATCCTGGAATGACATATAATTGCATATATATATGTATGTTTGTGTAGGTAGTCATCCAGATAAAAATATTTTGCTTGTTCCTTTTAAAACATTGGCAAGGTTGGTTTAGCTCCTACTAGTTACATATTTTAACTTGAATATACTCTGCACAGGACTTTGGAAATGATAGCTAAGATTTTCAGATAACTCATAGAAAAATAAGTCATGCTGTGACAGATAATTTCAACGACAAAGAGACTTTCTGGTTTGTGTATGTGGCTTCTCACACAGCAGGATAAAATTCCAGAATTGGAGATCCTGAACACCCCTGCGATGCAATGAATAAATAATAGTGGCTGATCCAAAACCAATTAAAAGCAGCTCAGCTTTAAGTCATGCTGAAGCACAAACAATAAGTTGGGTACAGATCATAGCATCTTGCAAGATATCCAGCTGTTAGATCTTGATAAATATATTTCTTCTTACCCAGGCATTTCATGGCTTATAGTTTCTCTCCAAGCTCTTTAGGAAAGTTGACAAGGGACCTCTCAAGAAGTAAATAATGTCTCCCAGTCCCTAAAATGAAAGAAGGTAAAAGGAACAAGAAGCATTTCCTGGCAAGCTGTCAACAGCAGCTTGATATTTTGCAGCCTGGTCTGAGGAATGTAAACTACTGAAAGTATCTAAAACTGTACATCTTCCCTTAATGCAGGAACACATCCATAGTGGGACTGTGTAAAGTAGGATGATTTTAATTTATTAAAACGCTAAAACGCTTAAGAGATAACAATCCTTTCTCGCAGCTAAAGATTTTTTAAAGATTTAAACCACTCAGGTAAACTGAATTTGTACATCACAGAGCAAGAACCCTGTCTCAACCAGGATTGTATAAAGCAAGGACATGTATACGTTAAGAGCAAATCTAGAGAATGGTTGCATTTTTGGGAAAACTGTGTAACCTTGGAGAACTAACCATTCATATTCACTTTCTTTAGTCAGTGCTAAAAACAGAAGAAGAAATGAGGGAGAGCTTCTCAGAGAGAGAAGAAATGTCTGAGCTCCTCACCCTGTTAATCCCTTCTCTTTTTTTATTTTATAGAAGAAAAAAAGGCAGTGAGACTGTACCCAGAAAGCGGGCTTGTGAGAAATACTTAAGATGTTGTGAATGAGTGGGTATCTGCAGGCTAGGGAGCAGGCAACTGGCATAAAGGACAATAGAGTATTTGGACAAGGATTTTATGTATGAGATTGTGGATTTGCTTATGATAGATGGTCTAAGGGTTGATAAAACCAGGAATGTATGGCCGTCTAACAAAGACAGCCAAGTGTCCATGTTCTAACAGTAGCAGAAAGAAGATGCATAGAAGAGATAGGAAGAAAAAAGAATAACAGAAGATGGGCTTTTAGTGCCCTTTAGCTAGCATGGCATCTAGCAAAGCATTTGGAGGCCCAGTGGAGAGAATATTTAGAAATGCATGCAGAGATGTTACCAAATCTAAGACCAAAGTGACAGCACTGAGTTTTGTGATGCCTACATATGTCTGCTTGGGAATGATGGCAACTAACTCCTATGATGAGGCATATAATTAGCATATTTTGGATGGTTTTATTCACTATGAGTTTGCTAAATAAAAAACACTTAATTCAGCACAGGAGCTGGTATTGGTAAAGATTGTATTGTCATGTAAGTGGAACACTAAACCAAAGCAGCAAGATAGTAATAGGTATTTACTTACCCATCCCATTATTCAGAAATGTCAAGCAGGGACTAAGAGGCAGTGGCTTATCCTTCTCATCACTTAAGAAGAAAGATAAAAATTAAATTAACCTATCTCAGCTCAGAAAGTCTAACTAATTTTCTGTGTTTGGCTATCTTTGTAAATCAAAGAAGTCTCCTAGGACAGGAAATAAATCAAAATCATATGGGTTTGCACTGGAAACGAGTGGTACGAAGGCAAAATTCCCCAGACACAGGCCAGAAACATGGTTTGTTTTTTCTCACCTATACGAAGGAAAACAAGTTTTTATCCCTCAGTGCTTTGCTGTAGGCTGTTACACTCCTGGGCTGTGCTGTTCTATGGGCACAGCTGTCATCAGCAAATAAACAGCCTGAGCCAGTGTCACACCAGGATGAGTACCACCATTAAACTCTTTCACACAGTTTGCAAGCTCACAGTGCTTCATGTCATGAAAATATCAGGTGTTTGCAGGTACTCTCCCTCTTAACTGGCCTTTAAGTCCATTCACTTGGAGAATTACATGTTAACAGTTTTCTGTGGTCAGAGATCCCCTGCAGCCACAGGTCAGATTTCTTGTCTCTTCACTGACTAGCAACTGGCACAAAAGGCTGTAGTTAGGGTTCTGGGGTTTTTTTCTCAACTACCTGTCCATCAGACCTGCTAGCACCTTGGCAACACTGAAACTGAACACTCAATAGTACCTTTTGGTGATACATATTTTAGAGCAATGCAGCCCTTCCAAGGGGAAAAAAAAAAAAAAATGTTTTGTTGGGGGTTGTTTTGTTGGGGGTTTTGTTGTTTTGTTTTGCTTTTTGTGGCTGATGCTTGTATAGCAAACTCTGTACCTAAACCAGGTGTTTGAATTTTTCTGAGAACTCTGTTTACCCACGGTTCCCCTTTTGCACTTGATGCAGGTCAGAAATGCTCAGCAATGTTTTCCATCATCATCAATAATTCATAAACTATAATGGAGCTGAGAATATTTTTTTATTCATAAAGCTTTTGGTTTTGCATGGGAATTTCAAGCTTGGTTTGTATATGGCAGGAATAATGTATGACAGGGTGTGAACTTCAATGGCTTATAAGAGTATGCAAGCCTCAGATATGTCATTGAGTGGAAGACTGTGAGGCCACTTGCACAGAAGAAGAAGATCTAATTCATTAGCACCGTAGACTCATACACTATGTGGCCGCTTACAGAGATATATTATTTCCACTACATTGACCCTGTCAAAAAGTGTAGGCTTAACATCTCATCTGCTGGTCCCTAAAATGCTATGACATAGTCAGAGAATATGTCAGAGAGAAGATACATCAATATTGCTTTCCCTGAAAATTCCTCCCTGCTTGGAGCTAATAGCAGCTTTCAACTCAGCAGCAGTGAGAGCCTAGCTGACAGCATATGGCCCCAGGGCCCTCAATATCACACACTAGGGCAGGGAGCAACCCAACAGAATAACTTTGAAATGCGAGAGGAGCTAATGCTCTGTCTACATGGTATGGCCCTGTTTGGCTGCAAGGATATCAGAAGTCATTGACACTAATTTTGTGGGCTGTGATGTCCTTGCACAGACAAGACCAGAAGATGCAGGCACATGTCTGGTATCTTTAAGAGCTATGAAGCCACACATACATATATTTGAAACTTGTGAGGAATCATCTTACATTATAGGGTTTTATATGAATGCATGACTAGGGATTAACATCTAGATGACAGGAAACAGTCCTTCACCTCTGCTTTTCTCTCCACTCAGGACTGGCCAAAATCTATGATTTAGATGATGATCTGTAAGTGAAGACAAATATTACTAATGTACCTCTATGTTCTCCGCAGCTGCCCTTGTAAGAGATCAAAAGCCCTTGACCTAAATATGTGATTTATGATAAGAAAACTTGAAGCCAGCTGGATTTTACAAAGCTCATTTTGCCATTCGTTAACTGACCTCTCTCTAGAAGAACACAGCAACAGCTCACATCACTGTTCCTGCATATAACAGATAGAAAGCAATAAAACTGCCAACAGCTTAATCCCATTTACAGTGAATCTAGAAAAGGGACTTTTTCAGCTGCCTAACTAAGCAAATGAGAAGCTGAATGATATGTAACATTGTTTACTGTAGAAAATAATATTACATAATCATCAGTCATGCAGTTTGCAAAGACAAATAATTGGTCTGCTGTAATTAATATCCTACTGCTTTGAGGCTTAGCCTATAATTCTGCTGGGAGAAGCTGAACAAATTAAGCTATTCAGTTGACACCTCGAGTTTAGCCAGGTCATCTCCCCAGAATTTCTCTGTCACTCAGTGGGGAGACAAACGCTCTTCGTAGCAGCAACAGTGTACCAAAACCTATTTTCTCCACTGAATCACCTCTGGAAGAAGTCCGTTTGAAGTCTAGTTGCTCAAAATTGGGTGATTTTAGTATTTCCTTATATTCAATTACACTTAAATTTGGGCAGCATCTCAATGAATACTCCCTGATATGTTTGTCATCAGTTTCAGATTAACTCCTTTCCAGAAGACTAGAATCAATGAGCTAGGGCCTGATGCTGCAATCCTGGCAGTCAATTCTGTGTTCACAAAAAGGGGGAGAACAGGGGTGTTTCATGATGGCAGTCCAAGCAAGGAAGTCTTTACTTCTGCAGTCCCCAGCTGCCAGAATGATGCTCACCAGGGAAACGCAGCAGGAAATGCTGAAATTGTGTGTTCCTAAACTACAAGATACTCGTTGGAAATCTGCACATATTCTACTGTCAATCATCCTATTAAATTATTATTTTCTTTTGTTTTTAATTCACAGCGCTGCTAACTCACCTTTCCTGCAAGGTCACTTTCAGCTAAATTGTTAAGTATTTTGAGAAAGCTACATATGTTGGATTGAGCTAAAAGAGAAAGGTTTGCTGTTTGTTTTTCATGAAATACAGATATACTGTTTGGTTCAAAATCTTACCTTGAGTTAAGCCATTTACTCATCAGTCATGTGTCAGAACTTTGCTGAATTTCTCCGGGGGCTGACTTTGGGGGTATTTGGGCAGCAGATATTCTGGACCACAAGTAGAAATAGCTAGGGACTGATGAGAACTACTGAGCTTGGAGGAAGCAGACAGAGGGCAAGTCAGCACAGAATTACTGCTTCTTTTGTCTAGAGATTGAAATTGCCTGCTCTATCCCCAGTGCCTCTAGTCACCGGCTACACATGTAGTCTTACAGGCCTGGAGCTAACAAAACATTTAAGTGTGTTGTCAGAGAGGGTTGAGACTGCACATAATTCACAGCTGATGACAAGATAGAAAAGAAATTACTTGCAGACTCAACCTGCAACGCTGACAGTCTGAGCAGAGGGGGTCAGAAAAGAGACTACTTTAACCAGATTCAAGTTATTCAACTTTTCTCTTCTGCCTGTTTCTAAGCAGAGAAGCTGGTAGTCAGGTATGTTTTAAAGAATATAAATGAGTCAACAGTTCCACTTTACAACTGTTTTTAAATCAGTCTTCTTTGTTATTAGGATTACCATATTCCCAGTGTTTTTACTGGGATGTTATTAAAAAAAAAAAACAAATAATAAAAAAAAATCTCCTACAAAATCATCTAAGCAGGACTAAGGGCTGTTGCTGTCAGTCAGAGACAAGGTGAATGAAGTATCCTACACTAAGGAGCCATGCCGTTGCTCAGCTGCTAGTAAACAAAACCAAAAATCCTCCCCAAAACAGTAAAAATGAAGACTGAAAGCAACCCAGCAGTACTATATTCATGATCCCTGCTCTGTCACAGGTTTTCAAAATAATCTCAGCAAGTTACTGAGCCTAGATACTCTAAAGTGTTCATAGGTGTCCAGCTCCCACATATTTCACTGGGAGTAATCATAATTTTCTGGCTCTAGTATTTAGTTTCTGTGTACCTCACATCTTCATTTGTGAAATGACATAGAGAATCAGGTTTTCACTGTAGCTTTCCCTTCCCAGTGTGGCATTATGAGGTTGATCAGTGCAGCAAAGGAAACTTCCCTGGCCTCAGTCCCTCCCCTGCCTATCCCTGCTCACCAAAGCACTTACTTCAGAACATGTCCAAGTCCTTTTCTGAATCATAGCCTCTGGTATAAATTAGGGGGGCAGCTTTCATCATGTTCTTCAGACCTCTGAGAAAAATGAGAGATAATACTGAGGTGAAGTGACTCAAATGAGAAGGTAAGTAATCAATACCAATGCACATCAATATAGCACAGTCCCAGATTCCTCCCATCTGGAAATAATACCCATGGCAATCATTTGAAAGCAGACCAGATGGAGGTTGAAGCAGCAGAGGAGAAAGAAAAGACAGTATATTTCTGTCTTTAAAATCACAGAAGAGGCAGAAGCTTAATCTACAAATAAAATATAATAATGTGCCTGTAAGTAAGCTGTACATTAGTCAGCAGTGTTCTGCTCCATAGCAGAACTTTGTACCTGTAGTTGATGAGGTTTTGCTATATTTGACAATGATATACAGCTACTAGGTAAAACCCTTAAGTACTATTTTCTAAATCTGTATTTATATTGACACAGATTATGTATCTTTTTGACAATATTAATCACCCAAAATATAATCTGTAAATTAAAAACTATAATATTGTTATCCAGAAATACTGCATCCAGCTGAGAACATTTGTCTTCTGCGTTGCTTCGCTAATAGAAAAAAGTTATTACATGATTCACTTAACTATGTCTGTATTAATTATGACACATTTTTGCTATAGTTTTCTCAGCCTTCTGTAAATTAAATGAAAGACTTGACTCCTTTATATCTTCTGCGACTTCTGTTGTTTGAGATGGTGGTCTTTTTTGAAGATTAATATGCATTGCAAAGTGTTAGAATATACAAATATTTTAAAGCCCACAAATCTTTACTAAGCTGTACAAAACAATCTAAAGCATCTAGCTTAAAGCGTCTGAGTAGCTGTGCTGATTAACATTCCCATGGGCCATTTCCATACTGAGGGCCTAGTATAAATTATTTCAATAATGCATCATAGATGCTGTTGCTACTTTGCAACAATTTGCATTTTCTCCATTTCTGCCACCAAAGCAGATGTTCTGTAGTTGGATCCAAGAAATGCCCACCTGTTGCCCTAGAGCAGTCAGCCACAACAGATTCCTTCCTGGACATCTTTAGGATCACATCACAATCCACAAAACTATCAATGGGAAAGGAAAAGAACTAATTAAATTTGCAGACTCCTACCTTGTCTCCAGAATCATCCAGTAGAAATCTTGAACATTTTCCTTGAAACCTAAAAAAAAAAATAAAATAATTACACCTCCCCCCCAAGAAAGCACTGCATTAACACTCTCTTAATCAGTTAGAATTTTACATGTAGCTGCAGCATAGAATTTGAAGTCTTTGCCAACCTAAGTGAAAAATAGATTACAGGGAGAAACTGTGATTAATTTGTAATCCTCAGGCTTATCGCACTAAATTGTGATTCCTTTTCTTTCTTTTTTTTTTGTTTTAATAGTAATTTTTGGCTGACAAATATCAAAGCCCTCTGAAGATTTCAGAAAACAAGGTTGATCTTTAGCTTGTATAATATGTTATGCCTATAGGCTAGAAATTATTATCAAGTGCCATGTAAGGTGACAGAATTTCTGTACTTTCAAAGTGCCAGCCTCTTTTTCAGATAATTTACTATCGGTATGGCCACATTCATTCTCTGGCATAAGGAATTAGTTAGCACTGGAAAATATTCTTCACCAAGTTGGTTCTTTTAAATTGTTAACCCATTCGAACTGCCATGTAGAGAGCTGCAGCATAGAATAAAATAGTGTCTGTGCTTGGCAGGTCAAGTTCAAAGACTAAGTAGGAAGCAAATTAATAGAAGCCAGGCTTCATTTGTACTTCTACTGAAAGAGCAAGGAGTTAGTTTTCAGATTTTAATTGTAATCGCATATTCAGCTCTATCTTGACCTTTTTAAAAGTTTAACATCCAATTTAAACAGATACTTATGGCTTTGCTCGTGCTGTTTTGCCGACAACTAGCAAATGCATGGTCCTCATCTTTTGCAAGTTTCAGAGATTCATAGAAGTCAATGGAGCTATGTTTGATTATTTAGACTCTGTCAAATTTCAGAGTTTTGCAAAATAACTTCTATAAAAGAGCTAGGTGTCTTTTTTCATTCAGGTCTTTGTCCCTCTGTGAAAGCTGTAAAAGAAAATATTATCCATTAAAAGCTTAAACAAACCAAAATTTGAATGCTTAGCTGACCACAAAACATGAATGGTTCTAACACCTTTCCATCACTACTCTTGTGCCTCCTGAATGGGACAGGGAGACCCTCCACCAGTCCCACTAATCCCAATGCTGTATTTTCATAGCACGCTCTGTAGGATTTGACTCAGTAGCCCCTGAGTATTGCTCTCTGAAGATCATAGGATTTGTTTCAAAGAACTGAAAACTGATCTTAACCAGATTGATGAAAAAATATTTCAAAGGTACCTGGAGCTGTCATTTTTTTGCCTTTTTGAATCTCTTTTTTCTTTATTTTGTACCACAAGCAAATTGTAAACATCAATATCATTAATTATCTTTATTAGGCCTGATGAAATAAATAATCATTTTACTCTGTTTTTTCTGCCTCCTTTCGTTCATTCTTTTCCAACCTAAGGTTCACCTCTTTTCACTGTACTCAAGGTTTTTATTTGGATGTGAGACTCAAGGTGATTCAATTAAATCATTATTTTATTTGCTCTCCATGAGAGATTATAGTATTACTCACATGATCAGTTCTGCAAATCAGCAGTTCGCAAAATTTAAAACCTTACAGAAGCAGTTTGTGTATGCT
This sequence comes from Psittacula echo, assembly GCF_963264785.1. NCBI lineage: Eukaryota > Metazoa > Chordata > Aves > Psittaciformes > Psittacidae > Psittacula > Psittacula echo. The sequence continues at coordinate 88,421,719 of NC_137737.1, read as the reverse complement.
TCATTTTATAAAGTGTAGTCATGAATAGTTTTTGTTACACTATGTTAGTTTTCAGCATGTATGTGTGAGACAGTTGGGTTCTTAAAAAGGGTCAATCAAAAGCCTTCCCCAAAAATCTCACGGTAAATTCAATGTCAATTTTACATAGGGACATTCATCTACACTGAACACTAGAAAATATAAACAACATTGTAATGTTACAACTTTATCTTTTTTCCTAAGATGTTAAAGGAAAAGATTTCATAATTCTAATAGCTGTAATGAAAAACAGTATCTGTGCATGCATTTGTACTCATTTTCTGTCAATTTATATAAGTGAAGACAGATTTTAGCATACATACATGTATGTATACACCTACAAATGAGGTATCTAGTGCACTGTGCGTTCATTCCATAGCTCAGCTAAACTGTAACAAAATTTCCAACTTTCAACTACCTAGTCAGTGTGAAAAGCTTTAGTTACCCTTTTAGTTTCAGAAGATCGTACTAGAAGAGGTTCTTTTTGAATGCCTCAGAGATGTGTGTCCATAAATCACTATGATCGCAGAACTGAAGTGACCATGTAGGGAAGATTAATATAGATGCAATGTATGGCAAATATAGTCACTTACTGCCTTAAAGGTAAAATACCAGGAAATATCATGAAAATAAACAGAATAAGCATGTGTGTGCCTGAATATCTCCGGTGTTTTGAGAAAATGGTGCGTTTGGTTTGCTATTGTCCGAGTATTTTCAGTACTGTGTTAACAATCAGTAAAGGACTTGTGGAAAAGAATTATTGTTTTAATCTAGAAAATAATGGCAGCTAAGCACAGGAAAACAAAATCTACCTGCAGCTACTGGTGGGCAGCTTAACGTAGCTTGTTGAAAGAAGGGCACAGATCTCCCATGGCCCTCACTGATAATCAAAGGGAGTAAGGTCAGCTAGGAGACAGCTGTATGGGAGAAAATTCCTTCAGCAAGAGTCCTTACTTCCTCCTGGCCGTGTGTAAGGCAGGGAGCAAACTGCTTTCTGGAAAGAGGTTGTATAAACTCCTCAGTTCTCTCTGTAAACCAAGAGTCAGGGAGAATATGTAAACATTCATCCTCTGGTCTGCTGTTCAGATGGATTTCAAAATCCTGCTATAGACCTTAAAGTTTAACTGCATGTGAAATGGTAGCCCTGCCTGAGGGCAGAAATATTTCAAAAAGGGTGAGGTAAAAACAGTGGTTATAGGGATTATGAGAAGCTCATGAGGTTTTTAATTGGGCACTTGGGCACTCAGCCGCAGATCATTTAGCCACATGGGAATCACTGACTTCAGAGAAGTTAAGCACCCTAAGTATCTTTGATGATGCAGACACAGAGCAGGTAATAATAAATGCAGTGGCTTATTAATGCAGTGTCACTCTGCTAATGGGAAGTGGGTCCTGTTTAAATTGAAATAAGCCATGCCTTTATAGGTGGAAGGAGATGAAAGAGGTCTGGGGCACATTATTAAAAGGAGTACAGAGATGGAAAGGAGATAGGAATCCATGTCTCCTCAGTTACGTGGGATGCAGATGAGAGACAGGAAAAGCTAATTAGAGAGATTTGCTAATTTGGGATCAATTTTAGTAATGTGCATGCTTACTGGCTTGTGGGAAGTTTCTGAGCTGTGTAGAATATATTAGAAATTGTTATAATTCCATAGCACCTCCCCTTTCTTACTGACTTAGACAATTGTATCTCAGGGAAATAATGTGTAATTGCTATACTGAAGAAGGGGACTGGAGTCCCCTAAGCTTCGAATCAGTAAAGCTTTCATTTGAACTTCCAGCTACCAGCAAAAGTTTTCATAGCCTAGCAGATATGAAAAGTGTGGAGAAAAAGGCAGGTGTTTGCTGTCAATTCAGTTTCACTCTAATTATTGGGGTTTTTTAGGTCAACTGATGAAACCAGACTGATTTCGACTGCTGGGGTGTGCCCCATAATACTACCAATTTACTTTTCCACTGAAGCCACTTTTTTCTTTCTTGGACTGAATTAGACATTCTGTGGACCTGTCAAAACAATCAGTGTGATCTTCAGATTGCAGAAACGTAGTTTGGGCTTTTTCTTCAGACTGGTCATCTGGAAACCAAGTTCACCTCTAACAAGTTGTACAGATTTATACTGTGGAGGAAGAAGTTTTTCTAATTTATCTATTTTTTTGTATACTACTTAAAAGCTGTGGAGTGTAGCTGGTACATTTTTCCTTTTCACTTTCCTTCTGTTGGACCTAACTTAATGACACGAAGAATTTTCTCAAGATATTAGCACGTAATAGACCCGATTTTTGTCCTTGTAAACATTTTAGTCACCAAAATTCCAGCTTGATTCCAAGCTCTCCCATTCTCACATTTAGTAAAACATCAGTTGAAATCTGATTTGACAAACTGAGGAAAGAAATCCCCTTATTCCAATTGTTCAGAGATTAAAGCCCTCATCCAAATTATCTATGGGAGACACCCCCAATGCCAATAAAATCCCTTCCTCTCCCAGAAAGCACTTGAAACTCATGGCTGGATTCAGCTACAAAGTTGAGCAGGTAATAAGAAATTGTGGGACATGGCTAATACAAATGGAGAGATGACAGGGTCCTCTACCTCCTAATAAATCCTTTGCTCTTTGAATCTTCCTTTCTCATGAGAGTCACTTATCCAGTATGCTGAGTTGACAAGTGGAGCAAGTGGTCAGAGATATGCTCTGTGTTGTTTTGCAGATGCTGTCCTGTAATTCAAATATAAAAACCAAATTAAACATTTGTTCACGCTGATAGTTGGTGAAGTAGCTTAACCTTCCAGGCTAAGGAGAGAAATCTTTCTCCTTAAGTCACTTGGATCTCCCAGATGGACATTTCGTACCTTTGTTTCTGTATAATGCTAACCAAGCTTTTTAAATATTTTTTAATTTTCTTGTAGAACCACAAAGTTATTTTTTCATAGAGATTTGACCAAAAATAACTCAAATTGGCCTTGAGAAAATACGTTGAAAGGCATACCAAAAGTAGTTCTTCAGTGCTGAAAGGTAAGACAAACCACAAGATATCCACATCAGTCACATTTTGTTATATCTCATTAATTGTCTGGCCACATACTGAGCTGCAAGAATGTATAACTCTAGTAGGCAAGTACAAGACAGTGCACAGATAGGCCAGCTTTTAGGCAGAAAGATAGGGAAGCAGTCTTTCTGAGGTGACAGTAGAACACAAGTGTCAGCCATGTCACCACAGAATCAAAGAATCATCTGCCAAATCCACAAGACCTGACAGATCTGCTCTCACCTCTTTATCAATGCTTTAAAATCCTTTTTTTTTGTTGAAAAACAGTGTCTTCAGTGTCTGTGTGTGGTTTGCTGAGGTGTTCTTTAAGGCATGTCTGAAGGTCAATCTCCACAAATCCGTTATCACATCAAAGTGACTGATTGTTGCCAAGCTGGCCTGCGTCAAATGTCAGCAACGTGGTGCATTTATTTATCATGCTGAGTGTGTGCGCAAAGTGTGGAGTAACAATATGGAATGTAAACTCAAAGTGTATATGGGCTTCAAACTGTGACAAACGTTTCATCAATTGAGAAAGCACATATATCCCTCTGTAGGCTGATGACAAATTAATAATTCAATTAATCATGGAGATGTTCAAAAAGGGCATTATAATGACATAAAGATAGACTAGCCAGAAAAACAGGAATATCCAGTTACTTTCTACAGAACTTGCAGAATGACCCAGCTTTAGAAAAGGAGGAGAAAGACTTGCTGAATTAGATCTTAACACAGCAAGATGCAATATCACTCTTCTTTCAGCTAGGTATTTTGTAACTATAATGTCCATATTTGGATTTTGTAGCCAACTTTTTATTCTCTACTTACCTTAATTCAACTTAATGTTGAAGGCAATTTCAAGGTCCTAGCAACACAAAGGTGCTGCTATCCATTCTTGCAGGTCAGTGATCCTTGTATCAGGAGACTGGACAGGATGGAAGTGCTTTGTAGCCAGTACTTTGCTCCAACAGACAAAAAAAGCAGCTCCTCCATGTACCTGCTGGGTCAGGGAACTAGTAAACATAGAGTTTGATGTGGTGGAAGTGACCTGCTGCAATTGGGGTCAGTCTGGTGAACTCCCTGGAAGCAGTAGCACAGTGGCCAATGTGGTGCCAGTGGTCCCAGCTACCCTTGGGAGTTCATTTCACTGGCAGAGTGTGAAACAACGGCTTTATAAATTAAAGCAATAGAAGATTTTTAAAAGTGAGCTATACTTGTGTCCTGGGTTCAGCAGCAGCAGTCAGTTTTTCTCCTACTTAGTAGCTGGTGCAGTGCTGTGGTTTTGACTTTCGGCCTGGGAATAATACTGATAAAGCCGATGTTTTCAGCTACTGGTCAGAATGTTTACTCTGACCAAGGACTTTGTGAGTCTCATGCTCTGCCAGGGAGGAGGAGAAGCTGGGAGGAAGCAGGGACAGGACACCTGACCCAAACTAGCCAAAGAGGTATTCCATACCACAGCACGTCATGCCCGGGGATGTAACTGGGAGTTATCCGGAAGGGCACGTCCTCTTCTGTCGGGCTCATTTCTGGCGGGCGGTATCGTATTCTCTTCCCTTGTTATTTCCCTTATCATTATTATTATTGGTGGCAGCAGTAGTGATTTGTGTTATACCTTAGTTACTGGACTGTTTTTATCTCAAACTGTGGGAGTTACGTTCTTTCGATTCTCCTCCCCCTCCCTCTGGGGACGGCGGGGGGAGTAGAAACTGCGTGGGTGACTTGCCGACTGGCTTAAACCACGACAACTTGTAAGTACCATCATTTTAGAGTACTAGCCAGTTAGACATCCTTTCAGAAAGTGTTCTAAGAATGTGCTGGGCAATTTCTCCTTCAACTCTTCTGCCTTAAGTCACGTATGTTAAAACCAGTATACCCACTATTACCTGTGACTTATGAAGGTCTGACCCATAGAGATAAATCTTCAGCTATTGCCTAAGAGTAAATGGATTAAGACAGAGCTTGGTAGGTAAGGATTGTTCCGTACACAAAGGAGCTGAAGCATCAGTTAGGGACTGGTATGTGACAGCATAATCTTACATTTACTCCTTTTACTGCAAAAAGCCATGTGATGCAAGAAATCCTTGTGCCCCATTCACACAGTTAAGTATAGAATTGAAAGTATGCTTTTTTACTTCATATTTTGAGCTTTCTTCCCTCTTAATTTCTTCATACACAGTAACTTCAAACTTTATAACCTAGGAATTGTCACAGGGAAAAAAATAGGCAGACAAGCTGTATCCTTATTCTATAAACCTGATTGTCTTCACATTGCTACTTACATATGTATATATATATATGTGTGTGAGTGTTAAAATTATGTAATTACTATAGTTCTAAGTTCTATGGTTTACTTTAAAAGAAAACGCTATCTTTTAAAATACATAGCATAATATAGATGTATGTATATACATATGTTTTACTCTGTTCCTCTTGTTAGTAATACTCTTAAAATATGCAATCTGAAATTAGAGGATTGAGCCTCTTAAATGATCAAAGAGGGTGAAAAGGTGGTTAGCTTATTTATTTTCTACATCAAACAGAGCTTTGTTGTTCTAAAAATGAGCTGAAATCATTTCAGCTGTTTATTCTGCCTCTAAAAGCTGCTAACCACTTCTTTTACTATTTAAGCAGGAACTGCTTGCCATTTTCATTTACACTCATAGGTAATGTTAGCAAGCTCTATATTCAGTGCAATAGCCTCATTGCATTAGCCTGCCTTCTGTTGTTTTGTACGGTTCTGCTCTTTCAAACACTTGTGTATCGAAAGGTATTTTCTTTTTCTACTAACCTAAATCTCCTACAAATGTAACCTTTTGTTTGTGGCATCACAACTACCCCCACAAGGGGAAATTTTTCACAAAGAGTTGTGGTCTTTGCATTAATAAAGTCTAAATTTACGGACATACAAGGAAAGAGCACTCATTTACGGACATACAAGGAAAGAGCACCCATTTACAATCATCCATCTTCACTAATTAGCCACTTGCAGGAAAACCAACCGTCAAATAAATGATAGATCCAAATGTTTCTGAAACTTGACTGAGCTCAAGAGTTCACTTCTAAAATACTCATCCTGCTGTCAAAGTGGTGATGATACTAAGAGACTGTATTAAGAATCTGCACCACAGACATTGTATTTTTTTTATAAGAATAAGCTTTTCATAATTCTTTTCATAAGAATAAGAAAAGACTGAATTTTGGATAGTTATCTATGGACCATTAACAGAACAACACCTGCATTCAGAGGCTCACGTAGGTGCAGTGCCTTTTCAGTGAGTATATGGATGGTGCTTTTATTCAGTTGCTGTGACAAAGGTTGCAGCAATAGTGATTGATTGATTGAAGACACTGATGATATTGGAACAGGACTTTAACTAGCATAAACCAAAGTGGCTGAACTGAGAACCCAGTCCATTATTTCAAAAAACCTTTGTTCATTTTCTCTACCTTTGGTCTGCTGCCAAATACACTAAGATTGCACTGATAACTCTATAAATTCAGCTGAACAGCAGCACAATACCAAAGCATGGCAGGTGACACAGAAGACTAGGAAGCAAGCAAGAATATCTATAGAGTTCATATGTCTGTTTGCCCAATATTAATTTATCCATTAAATAATTGCTGTAGTTGCTATCTGGAAGTTGCATGATTGCAAGCAGGTGAGAATGTGCCTGGGGCAATGGGGAAAAGAAGCATCCACAAGACAACATCTGCACTACAACGTGTTTTATTCTATTGTTTATGTCCCTCTACCTCCGATATTCTGTGCTTATTAAAGAGAATAGGAGTCTGTTTTAGGAAAATTTCTGCCTTTCAGTTTCCTACACATTAAGTTTGAGTATACACCTGAAAGTATTAAAACAGAATTTGTGGATAACATTAACTTCATTGTGGTATTCCATGGCACATCAGGAATAACACATTAATGGCACATCAGGAATTAACACATTAATAATAATACAAACAACAGCAGCAGTGTTGTAAATAGAAGTTATTGTTATGCTATGTGGAAAATACTTACATACCAAAGAGATTTCCCTATCAATCACTGAAATAGAGCCTAGACATCCAAGGTTTTTCTAAAAATTTTCACTTATTTTCGAATAAATGTTTATGACCCATACATCTAGTACTAAAATATTTGTTCCTCAAATCTGGATATGAATGATTATGTAAATGATTTTTACTATTACATTTTCACAGAAAGGCTAGCAAACATTTCCATACTAATAGTAAATTCTCTGAAAAATATAGCTCAGATATTCCAAAAGTGTTTGTGAATTTACACTGAATTCGTTAAATATTTCCAGCTCAGAGGAGCTATTCAGTCACAGAAAACTGATGCAGAAGGAAATGTATGAAAAACCCAGAGCCTTGGAGATTGTGTTTGATGGGGGAGGTACAGGAAAAGATGCAGGAGGAACTGAAGTACAGTAGTGGGAAGGTTCAGCTCAACATTACCCAGTGATGTTTGTCATATTTTTTCAGCAATGCCATAAAATACATCACAGAAGTATTAGATGAGCAATTAAACCCTGTTACAAGAGCAAGCATTTCCTGAGTAACTGGAAAGAAGTGTGCTCCAATGCACCTTTAAATGCTAGTATTAAGCTCTGCAGCATTGTCCTGGGTTCAGCAGTAGCTGCTATCTTGTTGATAACATCTGTGGGGATCTGGCGACAGGGCTGGCCCAGCCCAGTCAGAACTTTTACATATTGTAGAGGGAGACAAAGTTCCTGTGGTGCACATGAAGAATTTGCTGGGGAAGACAGTCTGGGTTATTCCTGCTTCAGGTAAAGGCAAACCCACTCGTGGGATTGCTTTTGCTCAGGGACCCAGGTATGCTTGGTGGATAATGCGGGAAGATGGGGAAGTCCGATGTATACCTCAAAGGGATTTGATTTTAGGGGAAAACAGCCAATGAACTCAATTGTATGCTGTTGCCTTCTATGTAATACTTTTATAGCCCATCAACTAGAATTCTGCAGGGCACCAGCGACTGGCCCTGACTTCCCTCCGACCATCATCCCAACAGAGAATAAACTTTGATAGAACCAGACGAGTTTTGCAGTAAAGGAATGATCAGCATCAGCAGGCAATGATCCAACACTGCACACACTCCTGCCCTGAAAGACTGTTACAAGAGATGGAGCCCAACATCATGGACCAGATGGACTCAGCAGCCTTATAGGGATTGTGCACTAAGATAACAGTGCATTGAGATGAGAGTGAGTGTATATTGAAAATGTGGGATCTGAGCATGACGTGAATGGTATGGAATAAGGGGTGGATACAAAAAAGAACTGTCATGGTTTAAGCCAGTCGGCAAGTCACCCAGGCAGTTTCTACTCCCCCCTCCCCCCCTGCCACCTCCCAGAGGGATGGGGAAGAGAATCAAAAGAATGTAACTCCCATGGGTTGAGATAAAAACAGTCCAGTAACTAAGGTATAACACAAATCACTACTGCTGCCACCAATAATAATAATGATAAAGGAAATAACAAGGGAAGAGAATACGATACCGCCCGCCGGAAAAGAGCCCGACAGAGAAGAGGACGTGCCCTTCCGGATAACTCCCAGTTACATCCCCGGGCATGACGTGCTGTGGTATGGAATACCTCTTTGGCTAGTTTGGGTCAGGTGTCCTGTCCCTGCTTCCTCCCGGCTTCTCCTCCTCCCTGGCAGAGCATGAGACTCACAAAGTCCTTGGTCAGGGTAAACATTCTGACCAGCAACTGAAAACATCAGCTTTATCAGTATTATTCCCAGGCCGAAAGTCAAAACCACAGCGCTGCACCAGCTACTAAGAAGAAGAAAAACTGACTGCTGCTGCTGAACCCAGGACAAGCATCAAGATGTGGGGTAGGGAAAGAGGATACAGGGGTTTGGGTTGGCTTTGGATGTTCATACTGACAGACAACAGAACAAATTGCTGTACCAATTTTCAGAGTATTTCACTTTTCCCCATTTATATTGTTGCAGTATGCATCTGCCCAGGCTAATTCTGTGTTCCCTCTTTATTTCCTTGCGGCTTTGAACAAGAAAAAATTTACTATAGTTGCTTTGCCAGGTTGTTAAGAGGAGCAGATCTGCTGTCCTTTATAAATTGCTTTGTAGATCAATCAGTGTTACGTGCAGTCAGCATCCCAATAAAGGAAGAGGTAACCATTTTTACTACACCTACAATTAGAGGCAAAAATACCATATCTGCAGCACTTAAATACTTATTAGTAAGTCATCATGCTCATGAAAGTCTATTTTTAGATTAAATATTTGTACATATGGGCATATATAGGGACATAAATATATATAAATGTGAAGAATGAAGTAGCTTCCCTAGAAGTCCTGTCAATGTTGTGATAGGAACACACAGTGTATTTATGATTCAGTTTCAGCAAGGCTAAATGCCCACTTCAACTGGTAGTTTATTATGATTGCAAACTCCTTACTACAAACCACAGGCCTGACCCTCCTGTTACGCCAACGTTATCAGGTATTTCCACTGCAGCTGCTCCAGCCTGCCAGTGGTCTGCCTGACAGGCAAATGAGAGCCTCCTTTTCCCTGACAAGTTCCTGTAGTACACTATGGTATGCCAAAGCCCAGTAAACAGCTATGAGGAAAGCGCAGCAGCAACAATGCAAATGGGGAGCTGCACAGCCCTGCAGCATCTACTGTATGACAGTTTAAAATCATATTGATTGCTCCAGGGGATAGTAACGACTTGAGAACAAAGCTGTATTCCCGTCTATCTTTCTTGCTGTATATCTTTTCCTGGACTTTAAAAAGCTAGAACTAGCTCTCTGTAGGACCTGATTCTCACTGAAGCCTCAAGTTCAACTGAAATATAAATATCTAGTAAAAGTAATTGTAAAAGCTCTGTGAGAAAAAGTTACAGTTGGTACAAAACACATTTAACTAAATCTTTCGTATAATTCTGTAACCAGTGAAGAATTTTACTGCACTCAGTTTAAAGTCCTGTGAAGAGACATAGTTCGGCTTCATCTTGGCCTTTCATACCTGTGAGATTTCAAGCAAGCTGCAGAATATCAGCAGCAGAATTTTGAAGCTCATTAATCAACGTATTAGCATATTCCAGCAGAGTGTTAACAAAGCAGGGACTAAAATATGCAAACCAACACTAGAAAGGAGAGGTTTCAGCATACTTATGTTCTGCAAATGCTAAATAGCACTCAGAAAGTAATTGCGGATCTCGGACATAATCCACATGTCTTGTTCTAGTATTAGAAGTGAATTGTGGCGAGTCTTTATCTCAGGAACAGACTGATCAGGATTTCCTTGTAAAAAATGAAAGACTCATCACCTGTTGCAGTTGTCTTCAGCTTATTTGGCAGCTGCTTATCATTTATATAAATTTCAAGTGAAAGGAGCTTAGCAGCCAGAGAAGGTCTGTGCAGCTAAGCCTGGTGGAATTGTTTATTAAAGGCACTCCAGAAGGTTTCCAGCTGTTTCTTCCACCTGTTTTAGTCTAAAGCCTGGTGCAGAAAAATGGGAACAGCTGAGACCAGACGCCCATTCTGGGCTTCATTTCACTGTGGATCAGCACAAAGCATCTTGGGCTTACAGTCAGTGTAAGGTAGCTGCTAGCGACTCATTTGAATCCTTCAGGTGGCACGTTCTGATGTTTATGCAGGGAACAGTGAGTGAAAATCTTAGCTGCTTTTACCAAAATGTTCGCTACATTGGCTGCCTTTAAAGTGGTCTTAATATTGCAGACTGATACTCTCCTAGTGCAGTCTGGAAGCTAAATTTTTTTCCTCAGTGTGATGAGAATAGGTATGTAAATGCCATATAATCTCTTTAGGGACTTATAAATGGTCCTGCTGAACAGAAGATCTGCAGAATCGAGAAAGAGTCAACAAGTGTTCCCAGCTCCCTGGGTGAGTTACAAAGCCTTGAGTCCAGAGTGAGATCCTTGCTGGTGGAAAGTATCAGGAGTAGCTGAACTTAAAAGGGCCTTCCTGAATGCAGAGATCTTTCTCTAGCAATTAAAATAACAAAAGCTGACTCCCTTTCTGTGTACGGGAAAGTGAGTCTTTAATTCAGCAGTCTAGATTGTCTGAGTCTTCTGTTTATGAAGTCCATTAGTGAAGCTTTTAATTAGATTGGGTGTTGGTGGGGGTTAGATCAAGAGCAGGTTGCTGCAGAAGGCAATCACTATCACTTAATCTAATGAGAATTATTAAATTAAAACAAAGGTCATTACCTGGTAGATACTGTTTTTTCATAAGATCATAGCAGATATATACCAAATTAAAAGCAAAAACAAAATGAAAAAAATTGATCCCTGCACTCATCTTCCCTATCAACAGTTTCTATCATTGTTACTACCATTAGGGATGAATAGACTGTTTTTCTCTTAGATCCAGTCTCTCCTGCTTGGCAGTTTCTTTCTCTGGATTTCTTATTGTACTTGGAACTTTGCTTTTCAGTCTTCATTATCAGCTGTCTGCTGAAGTTTCCTTTTTCTAGTACCTGTTTTCCTTATCTCACTGCCTAGTATTTTCACACTCCCCTGTACACTCAGCATTTTTCTCTTTGATCTTACTGTTTTCTTTTGCTTTCTGATCTCAGTCTTCTCTCCAGTGCAAACTAATCCTTTCATTACGTAACCACTTCTCAAGTTTATACATCTAGTTTCTTATTCTGTCTTATTTCCTTCTGTCTCATACATTGCTTTTTAATGTTTTCTCATTGTAACTTACCTTTTCCCTACTTTGCTCCCTGCTGCTCAGAGCTCTTTATATCTAGCGCATTGACTTTAACCTTAGCTTGGGAAAGGCTTGCCCAAAACTTACTAATTTTTACTTGCATGTAGAAGTTTATCTATTAATAGCTTGTCTCATTTAAGATCAAGATGCAACAAGATTTGGAAGACTTCAGATGTAATGAAAATATGGATATTCTAGTAGGTATAATAATTTTGTTAAATAATATGTCATCTTCCTGCTTCTTTAAATATTTAAAATCACTTTGCAACTCTTTCCACACAGTACATAAGCAGAAAGCAATTGGGAAAAAATAGCAGTCATTAACTTTGGAGATGCACTAAGCACAGCAGGTAGTATATATGATTCAAATTCAACCCACTACTTCTCAGAAGTGAAGTTTGGAGGGGTTATGGTTTCTGCAGTAAGCAGAGGAAGTATCATCTGAATGCTCATAAAAGTAAAGCATAAGGACCGATCCTCATCTCTTCATTGCAGTAAGACAAAATTAATTTGCGACTCAGGACTATTAGGCTTAAAAGCAGGAAAAAACCTCTTAAACAAAACCTAAGAAAAAAAAATCTAGATTAATAAAATAAACCAAATATTAGTTAACTGTATCACATACTTGTAACCAGTAAATAGACCCCATCAAACACCCAAAAAATAATTTTCTGTGAAGGTCAGGTTTGGGCCCCTCATGCCAGCAGGCCTGACCACAGTCCAGCTCATCAAAGCTACTCCAAGGAACCACAGGATGGGTGCCATGAGTCTGTTGGTGAGCTCCAGGACACAGAAGCTACCAAGTTGCTCAAATTTGTTTCTAACCTGCATGACAAAAGCAAGCAAGTTTTATTGCATTTCATATCCCTTGATCTCATGGAATCTCTGTGTTAGCAAATTTAAAAGCAACCACCACTGAAAGTGGGTATTCACTGTGAAAGTCATCATGGCAATGTTAATGAGACAGAAAGGACAGGCTGGACCACTGGCACAGCAGGCTGGTGTTTTACAGAGCTGCATATGCCATTCTGATGGGATTTCTGCAAAGCACTAGAAACTTCTCTGTGAGCTCTGCCTGCCCCCAGCCATAGGGAGAATGCTGTTGTCTGTAATGTTACTTCAAGTGATCAAAAGACTGTTCACTAGCCTGGGCTGAAATAGAATGTGAGAAAGGGAAGGTTATCTTAGAGTTGCTTGGTATACAGAAAGTTAAAAAATGTGTTGATGATCAGACTTTGAAAATTTTCCTGCTCACAAGCCCCTTGTGGTGTTCTCTATTATATGTGAAGTGTTGCTGGGTTTAGTCTCCAGCTTTGCAGGCAGCTTTCACCAAAAACAATAATAATAAAAAAATAATCCCAATTGACTTTCCTTGGTTGCAGCCTCAACAAAAGGTCAAGGTTTAAAGAAAGTTGGGAAAATCAGAACTAACCTTCTGCTTGCAAAGGTGTCCTGAATACATATGGAAGAAGGATGGTAGAGAGGGAGTGGAAGAAAGTTCACTCAGTCCTATCCCATAGCTGCAGAAGTAACTGTTCCAAGGAAGGGGCTAAATGACTTCCATGTACAGGGAATTCAAGGCTTTACCTTTCCTGAGCACTGCATTTCCCTTATTGGCTTTTGTAAATAATTGTCAACATGCCATTAGCTATGGCATTATACAGTAGCCTTCACCAAGTCAGCCCTTTCCATCTGTATCAAGCAGGATAATATATTTCAATGTCAAAAGGAAAAAAGCATTAGGCAACATGATGGCAACTGCAACCCTTCCAGATATATTGCACCATAAATACTAGGAACCACTACAGTAGAGTTTGATCAAATCCTGGGCCTGAATGTAAGAGACTGTGGCTTCCACAAATCAGAAAAATGATACAACAAATCACTCTTCCTGATGTCATATTATTCTGAGCTGCCATTCCTAAAGAGCACAGGATGGTCAATAGCTGATATGACAAATGGACCAGCCAAGGCAGTATCTCTGAGACATACACTCATCTCAGGTTAATCAACGTAAAGGGAATAAAATATCCAACTCTTTGATACTGTTATTCAAAGCTCCTGTTTGGCAGAGTACTAAAATATATATGGCTAATTTGGAATTCAGATTGCCTTCAGCAGCAGCCTTTCTGTGATTAAAGGTAGGCATGTATTTAAATGCCTTACAGAAATGGAACTTAGAAGGGAAAATGGGCTAATAAACATTTAGGATTCTGAGCTGACAGACTGACCAATTTTAAATTCAGACAAGGTTGGTGCTTTTTGTTTTATAAGAAGGAAGGTACATATCGTTCATGTTTGCTACTTTGTAAGCAATCATACATCCTCTGTTGGCACTGCCATTTCATAATTATTTCCCTTATCCAATTAAGGCTGCAGCTAAAATTCACCTCATAAATCTTTCGCCCCGAAACAATTCAATTGCTTTTCCTTACCTCCACTGCAATTAGCTGAGTGTGCACTTTTAAACCCTGTTTCTTCCCCACATTCAAATGTGGGGTCATGTGCTGACTTCAACATGAATTTTCAAGCAAAATTTACTGCCACTTTGGCTTCCATGAATGGGGCTGTGAACCTGTGTGACAAAGCCATCATGTAACCAAGGGCACTCAACAGTAGTGATACATTTAAAACAAATAAAGAGAGATAGTTAACATCAACTGCTATGCAAGCATTGCTCAATAGCTATGGCTACCTGACTGCTCCATGGCCAAAGATTAAGCTATTATGGAAGAAGGCTTAGAAATGGGTGATGTAGACTACATGTATGTTGTCTGAAACAGAATGGCCTCCACATATGTGTAGGCTATTATTTTCTAAATAAAATTTAGAAAAAAGCCTGTCCTAGGAGCTGTGACTCATCATCTTTATCTGTATCTAAATTCATACCAGCTGCTGTACCACATCAAACCTGCCACTTTTCAAATTGCTGGAATGATACCAAAATGAGGTCCAAAAAATGATGTATCTAGTCTGTTATTTGGGTGCAAAACTATAAGAGCACTGCAACAACTCTGTATGCATCACTTAGCATAAATTCCAGACAATGCATTTGGGAGGGTCTATTTGATATAAAGCAACCTTTGAAATTGCAGCAGTCTATGGAAATATAAATAACCACTCTGTTTTGTTTTTTGGAGACAGACAGAATTTGCAGGGCTAACAGTGAATGATGATGGAGAAAGAAGCAACACTTGTAATTCTATATGTAGAATTAAAACATTTTTATAGAGAAAAAAGTGTGTGAGGTGAGGCACTTATTACTGCATGGTACTCTTTCCAGTGCTTTTAAGAGATGACCCTACATGAAAGGACATATTATGGAAAGGGACATATATACAGCAGTAAAAATATTTTATATATATTGTTGTATCAAATGTAATTTCTCTGGCTGATTCTTCTGAATTAAATAAAATGATACAGCAAGAACATGCCTGCTTGAAAGAGCTTCCAACTCAGTAATGAAAATAGAACCATAGAATCATAGAACAGTTAGGGTTGGAAAGGACCTTAAGATCATCTAGTTCCAACCCACAATGAAGGGGTGCTGAGAGAAAACACCAAATCCTGTGTTTTGATGGCAGCTCCTCTTGGTTTTAGCCATCATGACAGCTGTGCTAATACTAGCTACTACAAATAGGAGGGCTCTGATTTGTTTACCTTGTTTCAAGTAGGGAAAAATTGATAGAAAATTTGATAGAAAACCAAGGATCTTAGCAGGCTTAAAAAAATAAGAAAAGATCTTTTTTCTACTATGTTTTGAAACACACAATAAACCAAAGAGCTTTTAAAAGGAAGAAGGACACTAACTCTAAATAAACTTTACAAAGTACAGTATTTTTCAAAATATGGTTTGCAAAACAGCTGTCGATAGCAATAATTCCCACTTCATTACACTCTTACTGATGCTGAGCCATCTTTCTGTGGGATGAGATAATCCTCTCATTGGAGAGTCAGGAAGAATGGGGGAGAGTGCAGAGTTTTGTGTTTGGCTCCCAACTATCTTCCAGTCTTCAGTTCTCAGCATTTTGCTCCTATGGCTATACTTTCTTACTGTTTATGTGTGCTTTTCTCCTATTTTGAATGGGCCAGTCTTTAACTTGCTCTTATCCTGCATTTTTCTGAAAAAGAATCCTTCCTCTTTTTTTCTTTATTCATTGCATAAAAAGAAAAACTAGTTCAGATGGTTCTTGGAATGACTCTTGCTTTTTAAACTTGCAGTTCTGAAATGAATTGGTTTATTGAGGTGTGTCACACTGTTTGAATATCTCAAGCAATTCCATAAATTTTGTAAACGTATGCAATTACTTGTATTTTAATCAGTGACCACGTACTTTTTGAATTACTATAAAAGCCAGTCAAGGACCTTAAGGGTTTATGTCAAAGTATTTTTCCTTTAAGAAAATTTTGTCTACGTTGAAATGCCTGAGAACTCTTCAAATCTGATACACACAGACCTTTAAGTGTTCACTGAGGATGAATGTGATAATACAGAAAAGGAGTGAATATATTCAAGAGATCAAGGGAGCACATAGCACATAAAAGGTTACCCTATCTCTATAAAAGATTTCACTGTGACTGTGGCAGAAATCTTGCATCTGGGTTTGGAATCCACAGTTCACGGAGATCAAGAAAGAATTTTGAGGGGAAAAAAAATCCAAACCCCAAAACCAGAAGACACTTTCTGAGTTGTTAAATTACTCTATGCTAACAAATTCAAGTGGTCAAATATCAGAGGGATGTGGCAAAACTGATGGAGTGAAATGACCAAAGCCCAAATGGGGAGCATAAAAGTGGTAACACAAAAGGTTCTTCAGTCTTACACATTTAACAAGAAGTAAGACGATATTTATTGGAGGTAGATAAACATCCAGATTATAATCTTTAATCTTAAATACTACTAAGATTTTTGTGAATTCTTTCACTGGCAGATTTTTCCATCAAGATTGAAAGTGTTTGCTATAACTTGTGTTTTGCTTCATACGATGGCCTCTGGCTGGTTTTGGTATCTATCCTTTAGATATCATTCTTTAAACATATGTTAGTATCAAAAACTCTGAACTGAAAGGAAGCATTTAAGGTGGACAGTTTTCTTAAGAAATCTTTTTTTAAGAGATCTCCATGTTCTTTCTTTGCATTCTTTGCATTTGCAAAGAAAAATTGCTGAAACTTTTACATTTTCTGTGAGAATTGTGTTGGATTTCCTCTTTTCGATAAGCCCTTTGAGTGAAACCCTCTTTAAAGGCTGTATACTGCAGACATTTTGAAAAACATAGACTGTTAGAACTACAACACAGTGAAGCAGTCACGCATTATGTATTCAAAGAATGTATCTTTCTCTCCTTATTTGTGTTTACTGTATTTATTGGTGTTCTAACACTTGAAGGAGTAATTTCAAGTATGGTTATGCTATATTGACACTTTCATGATACTGTATCTGTCTTTTTTAATAGATGTTTTTCTAATTTGTTTGTGATATATCCTCAGCAGTATTTATTGTCTTTTCAAGGATTAATGGAGGGAAGCCAGATTTGAAGGAGTAGGGTTTTCAGTCCTCAGTGCACGCAAATATTTCCTCCTGTGTACACAGCCTCAGTCTATAGTTATGGTGGGGATTTTCTTTACTTGGGGGTTCTCTGTTTCATACTTTACCATGGAATGCTTGGCACATATCTTCTCCTTTTGCTTTTTCTAGGCATATTTCTAGCATCTCTGTACATTCTGTGACTTTCTAGGAAGAAAAAGTAATTGATCATACGCTTCCTGCTGGCCTTAGCCCTTTTTCTACTCCCTAGTTTACGTGCTAGAATTCAGAGGTGTACTCAATTACTTGTTTTCTGTACAACTACTGTATCTTACCAGTCTGTTGAAAGTTTCTCTCTTCCATACTGAAACTATAAGGTACCCACTTACAGCAATACCAGAACAGATTTGGCTGAACTCTTGATTTTAATCAGATTCCCAGATCCAGATGCGATTTGGGGAAAATTTAGGTTAGGTTCTACACAGTTCAGCATGGGTATACATGGGTTTGAAGTTCAATTTATAAAAGCAATTTATATTGCAAGTAATATTTGAGTCTAGTTGTACTATACACTTATTTTCCTGCTGATCCCTTTCTGGCCAGCTAGGTGCAAATATCCATGCTTTTACCTGTATGTGGAAGAATCTAACAGATGTCTGGATCAGGAGCACAACAGCTGTTCTCTGACAATTGCTCATTATCCAAGTAGAAACTCAGGCCTCTTCTTTTTGAGAATCTGTGAATGAGCTGATAGACAAGAAAGAAGGTCTATAACCCTGTATGAGTAAGATAGATACAAATATTTCTTTAGCTTTAAATGGGTTTTGATTTGAGCACTCAGAGCTGTAAAGCATCCTGGGGAGTTGTGAGTTAGCTAGAGGCTGCAACTTTTTCAGCAAAGTGGCAGTGCTGAAGACTGAAACAAGTGAAGTGTACAAGAGGAAACTGAAATTAGAGAGAGCCCCGAGAAACCGCTGTTGACTTTTCTGGAGTGAGTGGAAAGATTACTTGATGCAGTTAGAATATGGAGTAGAAAAGTTAGTACACTGTCTTTAGCTGTGAATCAAGACACTACACAAATCAGGATGGGACAAAAAAGAGGCAGAAAACTCATTCCCCAGTTTAAAGATGTTTGAGCAACAAACAGTACTGCACTATGGTGCTCCAGTAACTGAACAGGCTTGTTTGCCACTGATGCAGACCAACAAGGAATTGGATCTGCTAGTTACAATACTGCTAGCTCCAAATCTTAACTAATGAGACACCATGAAGCCCACAAGTATTTTCATGCTGAAATAAGATAGGAGACATCAAAAGGGTGCAGCTCTGGAAGAAATACAGACATTGGGCAAATAAGGCAAAAGACAGGTTCTGGGAGACTATAACCATCTTGCAAGTCAGGCAAGGAATTAATTTTCCAGCTGAAGACTGACCTTAAGTTTCAAAAGTTGCAATGGCCTATACCTTGACCTTCTTCTAATGAAGAGAAAGCAGGGTTTGAGACTCTCCCAAAGCAAAAAATTGTTAATGAGACCTGGCTCAGGAAACAAAATGAGAAAGATTTCCAAGAGCTATCAGAAAACAGATAGGCACACACTCTCACCCCACAAAAAGGGAACTTAATCTTGCAACAAAGTGGGGACTCAAGAAGAGGGGCTGCTGCATTGTGTTAACTGGGATTCTAGAAAGACTACTAATATGAGAAGTAAGGCATTTCTTTTGCATAATATTTCAAATTTTTAAATGTAGTTTCATTCAAATGAAATTTTAAAAGCTGACATTTTCAAACAAAAGGAAAATAAGGAGATAGGACAGCAAGAAACTTAAGGTCGGAAGGAGGGAGCTTACCGAGTTCTCTCTGAATTATAACTATGTCATCTTTCCAGGGACTTCAGATACCTCAAGGTCATGAAGTGATGCTGTATAAGGCATTGATCCACAGCTCTTTAAATTGAGGATTAACATTTTTCTTGGTATGTCCTTTCTATCATGTATATTATGTACAATCAGTCAATTGACTATTCGGGTGAACCTATAACTACAATCTGGTTTAGCTCAAACTACCACTGTAATGGCAGATCTTGCTTTCAGGTTGCAGGATGAGCCCCTGTTCTCTGGCAACAGTTTTCAAGTTACATGTACACTATCTCAAAAACAAGAGTTCATAATTGGAAACAGTAAATACCACATATCTTTAACCCTTTTACGTTTTTATTTCCTTTAATTTGGAACTTTTGTCCTTTTTTCAAAACCATTGCATACTAGTAAATTGATAATCTGAAGATGGTTAAAAATAGGGAAGTGCAATGATTTCAGTTAATATAAACATCACTTGTTTTTTTCTCCTGCCTCAGTGTCACTCTATTCAAAAAGTCTCCTGAGCACTTACTGCAAAATAACATTCTATAATTTAGAAGCTGCCAGAGAAATAAACCAGTCTAAATAAATTAGGTATTTCAAAGATACCATTTACAAGCAATATAGAAAGTTTTTTGGAAGTTGCGATAGTAATAACAACTGCTGTTTGTTGAACAAGCAATTAAGTATTTTCCCAGTGAAGCACTACTCAGAGCTGTGGCAGATTATTTTTAGTGCTCACAGACCTTTGTGTATTTATTACACCAAAAAGGCAGTCAAGCAGTGACACCCAGTGGCTTCGGAATTCTCTCTGCATTTTCTATCACAGAGAAATCTTGGTTTTATCTCCTTGTTTAAAATCCAGGGGTACTCAAAATGGGTAAACAATTTCCTGTTGAAGAGGTAGTCAGAATCCAGTAGTTATACATGGTAATCTGGACTTCTGTGCTTGATTAGATAACAGTACATGAAATATTTAACTACCACAAATACGGATACTAATCAACTCCGTGCATTCAGGGAGTTACTCAAGAAATACATGGAAATACACTCTGCAAATAAGCATTTAAGTCAGCCTTCGAATGATCAAGGGTAAAAAATCCTGTGCTTAAAATCCTTCACCTGTCAGAGACAGAGAGAATTCTTAACCATTTTTAAAGCCTTTGAAATTCATGAATGGAGAACACAGTGTAGGTGCAAAATTCTATTAATATGTATGATATCAGTAAAAATAAATAAGAGGTGGTATTAGTACTGGCAGTTGGGATGACAACTTGACATTCTCGAAGTCATCTGGAACTTAAACTGCAAAATAAACCAAAATTCTGACAAAACAAATTTTCCTATCAAACCCGACTGAACTGTAATTTCCACAGAGGCATACCTTAAAAATAAATTGTCTGCCTAACATGAGGAGTAAATATAAGAAATCTCATTTTGTAATCACTGTGTCTCCAACATAAATATGACATTTTTCTTTTTTCAATCAATAGCCTTGCTTTATACAAACAAGCAAAATGTCTTAGTCACATAACGCTGATGACCATAAGAACAAACTATCAGATCAGACAGCCTTTAAAATATGGTCCAATAGCTGTTCTCAGTGTATGTCTCTGCCTAGGAATTATATGAAGCATTTGTAACCCCTAGAAGGTGCAGAAGAGGAACCTTAGCAGACTTCTTTGTTTTGCAGAGGTGCTTCTCTACCAGTTAAGTGTAACCAGATGGGTGTATGGAAATGAAGAGGTCCAGTATACCTCTTCCAGCTACAGGTTATATGATCTGATAGAAAGTTTATTAACTGAGCTCAGGATAAATATAATGAAGTTCATGTCTGTTACACTCACACATCTGTCCTGATGCTTTGCCCCTCGCAGCCGCTGCAGAGCACTGCAGTCTGAGCCATTTGCAGGGTGCTGGGTCGGTGTCTTGGGTCACTGTTGCCATCATCTCATCCAGAATAGTGATAAGGAGGGGGCTGGAGCACACAAGGGGAGGTGTAGAGCAGCCGCTGTGCCCAGGGCCCAGCAGAAGCACACAGGGGAGTGATCCCCAGGAAAGATGCCCTCAGCCCGCACCACCTCCTTCATTCTCCCACAGTAGAGCATCTTTTAGGCCACAGAACTCCATCTCCCAGAAAAGCCATATCTGATCACGTGCCTTGCCATTACAATGGCCTCCTGATGTCACTGCTTTCTGTTCCAGGTCCTTATAAAGACAAGGCCCTGGCAGCTGGTCCACCATTCACTGAGGGTCGAAGCCCTTGGATGACAAGCGTGCTTGGTAGCAAGAGGTCCCAGAGCAGCAAGGAAGGTGGCTGCCTTTTGTGTGGGAGAGCAGAGACATGGCTGCGGGAACCATGGAGGAAGAGGAGGCAGTGTCAGAGGCAGGGCACCATCACTCATGGCAGATGGTGTGGAGCCCATGGAGGTGCATTCACCTGACCGTGAAGAGCCAATGGGAGCGTATCCACCTCAAGCTTACCTGTCAGTACTACACTGTTCCATGGCAGCAGCATTGCAGGAGTGCCTGGCCAGCACCCTACCATCGGCACAGCCTCCAACTCTGGCTTTAGCTGGGAGGCTCAGCCTCCAGTCCTGGCCATCCTGAAGGCTCACCTATAACATCTCCCAGCAACCAGACATTATTTTGACTGCCATGGGTTGTGTGAGCCCTTTTCTCCCACCACCACCCCTCCTGACAGAGTGTCATGAGCCACAGAGAAAGAAAATGAGACAACCTGGATTCTGCCAGGCTGCTGCATCAAGAGTTGTCCCTCAGATTGCCACCAAGGTTTCTGGGGCCGAGAGGGGGCGGTTCTTCAGTCTGGAGATGAGAAGGCAGCTGCTCTTCCTGCCTTACCCAAATTGGAGCCACCACAGCCTTGTGGAAAGCGGTCTCTGTTCCACTATCACCAGCACGAGTGATCACCACAGAACCAAGGCACACCACCACCAGCAACAGCCACATTGGTGAGCCCTGTTCTGCTGAGCACAAGGCAGTAGTCCTCTCACATTGTAGTCTCCCTGTGCACATGTCACTGCTATGAAGATACTGTGGGAAACTGCTGAAGACAAGGTAAATAACATTCAGTGCTCTACTCCTGTCCCACTTAGGCTGGCCAAGCAAGCTCTTAGGTCAGGCCTAGCATGATCTGCTCTTGGTGAATTCCCACTGGCTTCCACCACCTGGTAGCTGCTGCTGGCTTGGGCAAATGTGTTTTCATTCAAAGGAAGGCAAAGCATGTCACCCCATGGATTGCAGCAGGTAACTTGTGCCTTCCTTTCAACTTCTTCAAACCTGTTGCAATGTTACAACAGCTGCATCTTCTTTTTTCTCCCAATATTGAAGGGCAAATTTAACATCTGAATTATTGTGATCATAAGAGCCATCCATCTAATATTTTTGTCAAAATAGGCTGGAAAGCTGTCCTTACCGCAGCACAGCTCATAGTTCAATCAGAATGTGTCTTTGCAAACCCATTTTGCAAACCCATCACCAAAAGAATTTTAAAAATGTAAGATATATATATATGTATCTTATAGCTATTTACAGAGAGATGGATGAAAACCACACAACAGCACTGAAGAGAAAAATTTCAATGAGAATGGGCCTTGGCTTGCTCAGAGGCTTGTTAGATAACAGCTTCAAGATCAGGGATGTCTCAGGATAGAAAAAACATTTGCTGACTGCCCTCTTCCTTTTTCTCTTCTCATAGCTAAAAGGCAGAAGAGACTGAATTCCCTTTATGTGGCAAGGTTTTGGTACCTGGAGGAGCCTGCCAGGTGTCCGAGAAGATACCAGGAGCTTCCCCCACGTTGGACAGAGCCAGTACTAGCTGGCTCCAAGACAGACCGCTGCTGGCCAAAGCTGAGCCCATCAGTGATTCTGGTGGCACTCTGATAGCAATGGGAGGGAGCAGTTGCATCTACTTAGAAATTCATAACAACTCCCAAACCAGAGGCCTGAAATAAAAACTCCCTCTTCTTTTTTTTCTTCTTCAAAAAATACAGTGGAGTATTTGCTTTGGACAACAGATGCTGATAAGGCTTGTTTTATACTGAGGTGCCAGCTGTTCCTTATGTTCCAGAAACAATGCCAAGCCTGCTGTTATGAGACTTATTATAGTGTCTTTAATCCAGGGGTAGATTGTTCCAAGTGGGCAATTATTCCCACTGAAGTGTTTTCCTCTTTTTAATAGACACAAGGTTTTATGCCAGAGGTCACTGCTGTTCTCATTACCTGTAGTGACTGGGTATTTGGAGTAATAAGCCATATGGCATTCTATAAAGCAGAACTACAAATGAAGAGCAAACAGAGCATTAAGTGAAAAGGGAAGTTTGTATTTCCATAACTGTAGCTACATTTTCACCTGTGTTGATTGTACAAAGGTGGGGATCATGGTACAAATGCTGCTTTTAGAGAAAATCAGTTTTGCTTGGCAGAAGTGAAGGCTCAATCCTGTGTACAGGAGTGCTCTCCCACCTCCTTAATAAGACAGAACTTATGATCTTGCAAGAAAAGCATCAGTTCTCTCCGCTTACATCTTCATGAAGAACCAGCTCAGAGAAAGGCTTCATACACACATTTGATTGATCCTGTCTCTCACTTCCAACCTACCCCATGTCCCAATCTCATCTGTAACTCACACAGCCAGTTCCTGGGGTGAGTTCAGTTTTCTAACGTCAAGAGCTTGGGGACCCTCACAATATCTATGCTAGTACGATTCACAGCAACTGCCAAATACCTGGAACCCATCCCTCCAGCTCTCAAATGTCTACTCACAGTCCTGTCACTCCAGAAGTACATACCCCAAGAGCCAGGTCCTTACTTAGAGGTTTGTGAAAATCTCCCAAACCCTAAGTTTCTAATTGTGTCTCTTTTGGAGGCGTTCAAAACATTTTTCATACATAAGCAGCTGTTTTAGGAAAGACAGCCTCTGTAGCTTTTTTGCTTCTCAAACTTGCTCCTGCCAAACAATTCAGGATACTTCAGGAGTTTCCCGAGTGACTTGCTTTTCCTATTTCCACAACAAACAACTTTGTTTTCAAATGGAGGAAATGTATTTTTTGTCCAGGGATGAAACCTTGGAAAGATCAGTGTAGCAGACACTAATAACTCAGGAGTCAATATTTGTTGGTGGACATTTTTCTGTAACACCTGAGCACAAACATAGGGTAAAAATGCAAATTCATCTGTTTATTTAACAAAGCTTAGCCCAGCAAACATCTGATCCTGATCTGCACAGCTCTCTACTGGAAATTACTTGAACTACTGCTGTGGCAAAGACAGCAAACAGATATGAAGCCCTGGAATTAGTAAGGTATAACACCAGCTGTAATCATTGGAGGTGCTCCTCCTTAAACTCAGCCTGCATTTGACCAGTTCCATTAAACGATTTCTCTCCTGAAGTTACAACATGCAATGCTGTCACTGAAAAGACTGAACTAGCTAAAGATACACTTCAACACTATTTACCTGAGGCTTCATGATTAATAAAATGTTCTCCTTACATTCTGCAATAGAGCTTCTTCTTGCTTCAACCATGAATATTTGAGAAAGAACTGCTGTATCATTTTAAAATATGACAAACATGCATAACATTAGGATGATCACTAGCAGTATCAATACTCTTTTCAAGTTACTGTACATTATTTATACAGATTTTACATCCAAAAGAGGACAACTGCTACATATAGTGCTTACCTTACTTATGTTTGCAAGAAAATAGATCAAAACAGAACACCAGCACATGTTCTGAAAAGAGGCAAACCCCATTATTGTCATGTAATTCACCATCACTTCTTTTCAACTCCATTTCCTTTCCATTGTTAACGTAGACCTTACCACTTTTTCAGTCAAATCCCACATTCCTCTGGGCAGCAGAGACTTCAGGAATTTTGGGGTCTATATGCATACACACACCAACCCATACCTGAACAATCTCTTGTAGCAACATTGTAAAATACCCCAAAACAAACAAACAAAACCATATAAATAAAAATCTCTTACAAATGGCTTTTTATTTACAACAAAAGAGAGACATGGACCTGCTTGAGAAAGTCCAGAGGAGGGCCACAAAGATGATCAGAGGGCTGGAGCACCTGTCCTATAGAAACAAGCTGAGAGAGTTGGGCTTGCTCAGCCTGGAGAAGAGAAAGTGAGACCTCAGAGCAGCTTCCAGTGCCTAAGGGGGGTCTAAAAGAACCCTGGAGAGGGACTTTTTACAAGGGCGTGTAGAGACAGGACAAGGGGGAATGGCTTTAAACTGAAAGAGGAGAGATTTAGGTTGAATATAAGGAAGAAGTTCTTTACTGGGGGCTGGTGAGGCCCTGGCACAGGTTGCCCAGAGAAGCTGTGGCTGCCGCATCCCTGGCAGTGTTCAAGGCTAGGTTGGACAGGGCTTGGAGCAACTTGGTCTCGTGGAAGGTGTTCCTGCCCGTGGCAGGGAATTGGAACTGGATGAGCTTTAACGTTCCTTCCACCTATAACTATTCTGTGATTCTATGATATTTATGATACAAAGTTGTATTTCCCTCCTCAAATACTAAGGTTTTCACTGCAAAAAAAAAAAACTGGACAGGACTATATGGTTTACTGAGTGACACATCTACATTATGAGGAAAGGAATGTTTTTGGCAGTTAAAATGATATTGCTTCAAATCTATGGGTTTTGTCAGCTGGTTGGAGCAAGAGGCAATCAATGTTTATTTAAACACACACCTGAAGTGAATGTTGTTGATGAGGATAATTGGCTCTGATTGAGATGACCAAGATCCTAAACATATATGAGACAAGAGTGACGGTGTATTGAAAAACGTGAGACCTGAGCATGATGTGAATGGTATGGAATAAGGGGTGGATACTGTCCTGGGTTCAGCAGTAGCAGTCATTTTTCTCCTTCTTAGTAGCTGGTGCAGTGCTGTGTTTTTGACTTTCAGCCTGGGAACAGCACTGATAGCACCGATGTTTTTAGTTTCTGCTCAGTAACGTTTACTCTGACCAAGGACTTTCTGAGTCTCATGCTCTGCCAAGGAGGAGGGGAAGTCGAGAGGAAGCAGAGACAGAATGCCTGACCCAAACTAACCAAAGAGGTATTCCATACCACAGCACATCATGCCCACTATATAAACTGGAAGCAGTTACCTGGAAGGGCTAGATCACTGCTCAGATCAGGCTGGGTATCGGTCAGCGGGTGGTGAGCGGTTGTATTCTCTTCCTATGTTATTTACCTTATCGTTATTATTATTGGTGGTAGCAGTAGCGGTTTGTGTTATACCTATAATCTTTGCTATGACAAGGGTTTCAGGTGAGATTCTGTTGTCTTCTATGGTGAAGGTGGGTCAAGAGGAGCTTTGCTAGTAGGGAGTTTCTGGTACTGAATGCAGACAGAGTTTGGAAAAAGAGCATGCACATGTAAGTGGGTTAAAAAGAAAATACAGAGTAGTATAGGCTGCTCAGAACCTGGTAAGGAGATATTTTAGTCTTAGTATATGGGGTTTTGTAGTTTATGTATCACAGCACATAGTGAAAACCCCCCAGGTAATCTGGAAAATCATGAGTTGCATGAATCTTGAGAAAGTGTGAGCAAGTTACCAGAAATTGGATATTCTTAAGAACCTTTTTTTTAATAAATAGCTAGTCTGCATTGCAGTCAGGATGGACTGATTGAAAAGGCCATCATTTACAGCTAAAATAAAAAAATCTCAATTTTATCTAAACCAAAGATGATTTAAAAAAAAAAGCTGGTTTTTAATTTGTCTTTTTCTTTAAATTTTATTTTGGTTGGAAAGGATATAAAATAAGCTAGGAGGCCTGCTTGTCCATTTGAATAGAAAGCAGGGGAAAAAAATCCAATTGGGGAAAAAAATAAGGGAGAGCAGGAGTTCAAAGAAACCATGTTATACAAAGTGCTAAATCCTTCTTTAATACCTCATGGGATTGAATTTTGTGTGGCTGTTGCCTAAAGTTAGCTAGAAAATGCTACAAAATTAAAGTTAACAGCAATATTTCTGTGGGTGATGTTCCTCTTACTTTAATCCAGCACTAAAACCCTTCAGATTAAGTTCATCATACCAGCAATGGTTGTTTAAATACAAATTGCTGTTTTGTAATTACCTTTTGCTCTTTAGGGTAAAAAAATGGTCATGTTTATCTAATGCGAGTTCATTTCCTAATTTGCATTTTCATTCTTTTCACTTCCAGCACTTTTACTTGCTCTTCAAATTTCTGTTGTTAATTACTCTGAAACATAGCTACCTGTACCAGTTTAAAACACAACCATTTCTAATTCCTTGAATCGTGTATTCTGTTATTGGCTGTGTTATAAAATCATGGGGATTGAAAAGAAAAAAAAAGAGAAAAACCAGTTTATATAAACAGCTTGATATTTTTAGAGCAAAGGGTCAAGCAGATCAGCTTTTAATTAGAAACAGATTAAACTTTGATCACTTCTGCAGAGCTCTCCAGCATTGACTGAAGGTAATCCTTACAAGCTGTGGAGTGAGTGCAGTTTGCCAGTGACTTTATACCTAAAATTGAAGGTCAGAGAGTCAGCACACTAAAGCTGGGAAGACTTAGATCCTACTGCGGTATGGACACAAATAATGTGCTGCTGGGGAACAGAAAAGAGCAGTCCAAACTACAAATGCTAAATTGCTCCTAAGCTCTCAAGATCAGATCATTGATTTATGGTAACGTATGACTATTTCTAACTGACATAAAACCAGGTAGTACTGTAGCTCCTATCTGAGGAATGGAAAAAATAATCTTTATTTCTGTAGGTTTTGATCACATAAGGTAATGGTAGCTTCAAAATAGAATGAAAAGGATCAGGAGATTTGAGTAACTGTGTATATATCTGTCATGTCTTAACCTTTGAGATGTTTATGGTGTTTCTACAATGCTTAACTGCTTTAAATTGTTCCATCCATTTTGTTGGATGTAGCAAAGCTAAATCACTACTCTAATGTTGTTAAAAGTGAAAATAAAATAACAAAACTTTTGAAGACAGCTGGGTATGAAAGCACAGTCGTTTGTGCTTTTAATTCATTGTTTTGTCTGTTTCTGAAAAGTCTTTCTAAATGTTTAAATGATCTCTGTGCTCATGACAGCATACATAATAGTGCGCACTGTACAATCTCACTGAAGCTTTCTTCAAAGCAGTGCTGCCAGTGCACAAGTCTGCTGACCTAAATTCTGTACCCAGCTCTGGGGCAACCATTTTTCTTATTTCAGTTAAACTTTTCTTGGATACCTTGCCCTGTAGGAGTACCACAGGTACATGGACTTCAGTGGAGTTACGTTATTCCTTGCTGGTATATGATATACTGGCCTATTTGGCTGTAACTGAAGGGCATTGTGATTAGATAGCACAAACGGGCACAGGCAGTGGTGGCTGCTGTAACCCTCTGAACATCTTCCACAAGAGAGGCAGTCAGAAACACATAGGAAAGCACTAGCCTTGGTGCTTTTCACTTACCTATTCAGACTCAAATGCACTTCAGTACTTGAGATTGAAAGAAATTACTTTTGGAAGCAGCCTGGGTTGATTAATTAATTGAAGGTGTGTGTCAATGTATATGCAGTCCTGTCAAGGTGCTGTCAGACTTGGGTAATGCTACCTGGCAAATTGTGTGTGAAGTGCTAGAAAAACACATCTGCTTGCATCCTAAGGCAACCTGTTTGGTTCTCAGCTTTTTTCAGTTTAGTATTAATCTTTCATGTTTAACTTTTGCATGTTAAATTGAAGTGAATTTAAGTTGGGTTTGGGTTTTTTTGGGAGGGGGGGAGGAGGTGGTATTGCTATCCTGCTCTCAAGTTATGAGCCTTAGAATGTGTGAGTTAAGAATACAGATAGTAGTTGTTCCAGATACTGAGCTTTCCTGAGGAAAATCTGACTTCACAGAAGCCAGGTGCTCTGCTTGGTAAGAACGTGACTTTCAAGGATTTTTTAAACCTAATTTTACAGGAAAAGAGGAGAAAGTCTGAGCAGAGTACATGCACTGAATTCCAATTTAGTTTTTCAGCAAACTGTACAGAAAGACTTTTGAAGGATATACAGGCAGATGAGCCGGATTTTTTTCACTCTTCTTCAACTGCACGTTGACAGCAGTCCCTGGTCTCTTGTTCAAACCGAAATGCTGTGACTGGCGTCTCACTGACTTGCTCTACTTCACGTTTGTATTTGTGACAAGCCCTTCCTGGCCCTAAGGCCTTCTCCTTCTCCCACCGCAGCACCACCTGATAAAGCGAAGTGTGGGGAGCGGTGCCTGTCACTAGAGGGAGCTGCACATCCAAATTTTATGATTTCGAGTCTCCCTCCCAAGTAACTGATAGGTAGCACTCCCGGGTGCGGTGTATCCAAGGCGTTTTGCTGCCGTTGTGGTTCTGAACTTTCCGAGTAGTTGTTGGAAGCGTCTGATGACCCTGATAAGAGAAAAATAAGAGACTTGGAAGTGGATAGGAGATGTCTCTGCCTAGATAGAGTTTGACTGGAGATGCAGTGTGTGATTTTCATGAGCTGTTTTCTTTGAGCTTTGCTGAAGTATTTGTCTGCCTGTGACATCTTCTGGCTTTTTAAGATATACGTGGTTCAATTTTTTAAATCCATTTTCCTTTAAGTCATTGAAGTATAAATACGTAAATGCTGTTACTTAACTCCTATGATATTCTATGATTCTATGACCCATTGGCATTTTACAGCAAAAGGTATCTGAAAACCAAGAGACTGAGCTACGGTGCTGTGGAAAGAATTAGATATGTAGCTTGAAAAACACCTGAACCCCAGTATTATTTTGTTCCTTTTCTGTCACCATTTAAGGCAAGTATTTGCTCTTTCAAGCAGACATTATCAGCAGTATGAATATGGCCTGTGCAGCACCATGTTACAAGATGCCGAAGCCAGCCTGAATGAGCTTATATGGCTGGACAGCATTGGTGCTCCTGTCCGAGCAATCTATGGGAAACCTAATGTAGCTGCTGATGTCTGGGGTGAATTTGGCCTCTGGTAAGATTTGATGCTTTGCTGCAGTGAGTTATATTTTTGGGAAACAGCTGATTGACATATTGCAAGGATAGAAGTGTTGGCACTCAGGTTGCCACAGCTGCAGTCTTTGCTTCATTTCTAGGTTAACCCTGCAGATCTTAGGGAGGTGCCTGGTTCGGGAATGGTGAGGCTTTGGCACCAAGTTGTCTCAGAGCTTTCGTCACAATTTGAGAAATAGGAGTATGTTGTTATTGCAGGGCTTGCTGGGTATCTTCTGAAGCTATCACACTGCATCACTAGCTGAGAGACTTGGTGATTTTGTGTTGACTGATGCAGCGGGATTCCCAGAGCTCTGTACCCAGCCAAAGTTTGGTTCCCTGCTTTGCACTCTAGAGTGCACCATGACTGTTGGGTGTTAGAAAACACTGGATTGTTCTGGAGCTTTTCTTTTTTGGTGTATTCTTTTCTAAAGATTCAAGTTGGCTGTAGAACTACACTTGGGAAAATACTGCTTCCAGTACAGTCAGAATAGATACATTTCCCTTTGGTATATGAATGAAATCGGCATTTATCCAGAGAACTTCATGCAGGATTGTTCCACTGGTGAGGCCCAGCCATGTTGAAGTGTACCAAAGCCCACACTATACTCATAAGCACCTTTTTCCCTACTTAGCAGTACTTCTGTCTGGTTGCTCTGTAC
The DNA here is from genome assembly GCF_963264785.1 of Psittacula echo. Taxonomy (NCBI): domain Eukaryota; kingdom Metazoa; phylum Chordata; class Aves; order Psittaciformes; family Psittacidae; genus Psittacula; species Psittacula echo. The sequence continues at coordinate 88,390,877 of NC_137737.1, read as the reverse complement.
TTCACAGTTAATTAGTTCTAATGGAAAATAAATAGAGATCCTTTTCAGCAGGGCACAGATTCTTTCCCCTACCTAGCAGGGCCTAGTAGTTTTTGTCTGTTGTGTGCATGTATGTATGCTGTGAGAGTCTGGCCTCTTCCTTTCCACAATAAAGAACAATAAATGCTAGAAGAGTTTGTATACTTTCTCCCTTTCGACCCTGGTCTGAAGTTGCTGTTTACAGTTCCTGTATCCTGTTTCCATTAGGTCTGTGACAGGTAAAGCAGCAAGGTGATGACCTTGAATCAGAACAGATATCACAAGCTCAGGTGTTTGTTTCCAGCACTAGTTAACACTCACTGTTTGCCCAAAGATAGCAAGTTAGCTTTTCTTGTTGTAGTTTTTCATTTAAAACCTGGCCTGCAAACCTGATCTGATGCAAGAAAGTAAGCTAAACTATGGAGAGGTTGCAGGTAAAGTGAAAGCAATTTTGGTGCCAAGAATAGCTTTGATAGGATCCACATACCAAATCTTCCTGCATCCTCATGGCTTGGAACAGTAAAAGATTCAGGTGCTTGGTTAAGACTCACCTTTGAAGAACTGCTTCAGAAAACAGTTGACTTGTTTTGCTCTTGCAATGTGAATTCTGAGGAGAGATTATCATCTATAAAGGATCTAATGGTTTAGGCTCTGACCACCTGGGCAAAGCTTAATCGAGGAGGTGAAAAATAGGAGTCACTCATGCTGTGCAGGGGTTTGGTACTGGGTTTTGAGTGCCCTGTGGTAGGAACTTGGATTTGCTGAGGTTCAAGGTCTGTCTTTTGGATACTTTTTTTTCCTCAGGAGTGTGTGCATGAAGTAGCTAATTAAAGTTTCCCTTGGGCTTGGGTTTGGGATGGAGGGATTTATGCAAACTACCTCCACAGCTTGGGGTGGTATTCACATTTCACAACAGAAAAATAAACTGAGGCTAAGGAGTGACTATTGAAGCAAATCTCTGATTTGTTCAGCTGAAACTGCTGTCAGAAAGTCTTTATTTAGGATTAGAGGTTTTGACAATTATTGATCTTTCTTATGTAAACTTTGCCTCAACTGTTTAGTGGTCTTGTTAGTGATTTTCTCATTACCCTCAGCATAATACCGGTTTTGTCTACTGAAGACTTTCTCTCAAATGGGAGCTTTCAAGCCTTGGTCCTTGGATCTTGTTCAACCCCAACTGATTTGAGTTGATTTCCCATGAATTAAGCCCCTTTTTTGCTAAGAAAAATAAATCTGGAGAAAGTGGTTTTCCTCAATACCCTCTATAATGTTATAATTGCCACTCATCTGTAAAAATAATAATAAAAGCACATCACAGTTGCTAGCACATCATGACTGAAACAAGTGTCATCCAATGCTTAACACCATGAGCTACTACAGTGTAGGTCAAGTCACTCTTTTTGTTCCAATAGCATGCGTGCTTCTGCTCTTTGGCTTCATTTCTCTAGTTCAAAAATAGCGGATACTTCTGGTCATTAGGGTATTCACAGAGATGCAGAAGGAATGGGTTCAATTCCTACTGTATTTGACATCTAAGTGTCAGATCTATTTTTGCATTTGCCCCAACGGGTATTTTTGGGATTGCTTTGCTTTGGATTGGAGCCTCCTAAGAAACTGTGTCATAACCATGGTCAAAATTACAACATCCTTAGAAAAATGTTTCCCTATCAAAACAATACTATCTCGCCTGGGGGAGAAATAAAAAATTGACTAAATCTTGTAAGCACTACATGCTCAGGCACCAACTTTCTTTCATGTATTTCAGGTATTTTGATATTCTCTGGTTACTGTATTAGGACTTCCAATTAAGAATAAAATTAAACAGCCCCTCTCCTTCTACTCTGGTGGCTGGATAAACAACAAAATTTGGAAGTATTTACTGGTGTCTGTCAGGAATTCAGGGTAGTGAGAGATGCTTCAAGAATCACCTTTATTTCTATGTACTTTGAGTAATAGGCTTTCTCATGATAGCTTATGGCAGAATGTTCCCTTACTAACCTTTTTTGGCACAGCACACTGCAGTTCCTGAATTATTTTATTCTCTCTTTAATGCTATTAGCCCAACTAGCATGTTCTCTGCTGCCAGTGGAAGTGACTGGGGATAACCTTGAAATAGTGTAGCCTGACTGTACGTGCTGTCTGTTTTACCATCTATTCTTTTTGTCGGCCTCTGAAAATTGGGGCAGGTAAGCATCACAAACCCTGGCTGTCAGCTGGCATGGGAGCAGCCCAGCTGCTCATCACAACTACAATGGGTGAAGTGAGCTGTGCCTTGAAAAAATGTTATCTGGTCTGCGAGTGATTAATTCTGCAGCTGTACTCTCGAAAGTCAGGTACAATTCGTCTGCGTATGAGACAGATGAATACTTTTGTTCCGCTGTGTAAATGCTTTAATTTCTTCTAACGTAATCAAAAGTGAGCCATAGCAAGTTTTAGCAGTCTCCAGGGGAAAAACAAAAATGCAGTCAATATCTTTTGTCATTAGGTTTGTCACTTTTGGTATTATTACCTATGAGGTTGGGCTTGGTTTCACTAAACTTCATTAATTTCTTTTACAGAATATACTTGGACACCTCAGTGAAAGATGCTTTCTTGTATTGTTTTTTTCTAAACGCAACTGCTGATTGGTTTATTTTTTGGGTTGGGGGCTGCATGGCTTTTTTTCTTTTGGCTTTTTAAATTACAATGTTTACAAGAACACCAGAGCTGGGAGGCTTTGGAGTATCCCCAAATTGCATCATCAGAAAGCCTCCGGATCAATATCCTAATTAGCACCTCTCAAGAGGAAGTAACTGCCCAAAATTGACTCTTCTTGATGCTGTGCAAATAAAGGAAAAGGGTTGCAGGTTGATGATCCGGCAATTTTGCATCAGTAGACCAGTAATAACAAAGGGAAAGAATCAATTCAGCAATTGACTTCAGAAGAAAAAGACTTCAGTATCTTTTCTGACACATCCGCTGCATCTCTAAATCTTTGAGATACTTGGGTTTTGGTTTTTCAGGGTAATTGCCAGTAGGAAGGATCTGAGTCAAATTAGGCCCTGTTGTTCTACCCATATGTGCTCTGTCTTTTCTAGTGTGATAGGCTTTGGTCCAAGCTGACCCCTAGGTAGAGGGTGACAAAATCTAAGGAGGAGAAAGTGTGGGAATTGTCTCAGCAGGAGGCTTCATACTGAGGAAGGATTTGCTTTGGCTGCTTTAGTTCTGTGGCCCTTCACTGCTAGGGAGGGATCAAAAATCTGCTACTCTGGTTGTTGTATCTGAAGCACTGGTAAGGATAATTCCACCCTCCTTCCCCCCCTCCTCCAGTTTATACAAACATTCATTCCTGATGGCACATAACAGCAAGCAGAAAGCTGTGAAAATGAGCTTCTTTCATAAAACGAAACTTGTCAATTCATCTCCTCCAGAAATCCAAAGTGTGATGGTGCAGTGTTGGTCACTTTGTTGTCCTGTGAAAAGAAGTCTTTGTTCTTCATAGTGGTCTGAAAGCCAAAGGTTAAAGGCTGAATTCTTCCTATGCCTTTTCTAAGGCTGAATCTCACACAAGAGATTGACCAGATCCAGGCTTTTTGTCAGAAGCCCTTGGAAAAAAAAGGATGAGCTCAACTCTGGAATATGTGAGAGAAGCCAGGAGATAAATGATTGATAGGAGAAAAATTGTTTTTAACATCTCTTTCATTCTGACATATAAAAAAAGAATCTATTTGTCCATTTAGGTTTCCCTTTTTAGTGTAAAACCAAGTAATGGAGGGAAAACTGTTCAGTCTCCCTGAACGTGATATTCCACTTCCTTGCAAGTGTGCCCGGAGTACCATATCTCTCCTCCAGGGCTACTCTGGACCTTCGCAGAAAAGCCCCAGGTCTTTGAAGTTCTCTGTGCACCATTGTGTTTATTAGAATAAGTTCTCTTCTTTTGTTGTCTTGTTTTGTTTCCCAGCTGAAATGGCACCTCTGCCACTTAAATACATTAGAAATGGTTGCTTCTCTCTTCACTGAAAGGAAGAAATAATTGGTCATCAATTATTTCATATTTCATTATAATATGAATTATATATAATATATAATATATAATATATAATATATAATATATAATATATAATATATATAATATCATATGAATTATATATAATTCATATGATTATCAATATATCAATTGGTCATCATCACTTCATTCCAGGCTTTCTGCTATTTTTGGACTTGTCACATTCAGTCTTTCTTAAACAGATTGCATGTGTGTACAGGTAAATGAAGTGCAGGTAATTAAAAGCCTAAGACTTAAAACTAAGCTAATGTTTGAATTCATGTAAGCACATCTTCAAGGCCAATCTTAACTTCAGGTAATAACAAGTGATATGAGGGTGAAACTTTGCATCTTAGTATTTATTAGTAACTTCTTTTTACAGTAGCTAAATCTATTTACTTGTATTCTTGTGGAGTCTCAGGCCTGGACTGAAATAATAAATATATCCCATTCTCCGAAAACACTTTAATGTATTATTTCTGGAAGTGGTCCTTGAAGTAACCCTGTAATGAAGGCACTCTAATTTTCTGCCCATATGGCTTTCTGGTGAACAAACTGTTCTGAAATCAAAATAAAAGCTCTTCTAGAATGATTGAAATGCATTTAGGGAAAGGCTTTTACCAGCCTGGAAACAGGACACTTGCCAACTGCATCCACTAACAGCTGCTCCTGAACTTTTTGTACAACATTTTCTGAAAATGGTGTATTAGATTATGTAGGACTGCCCATTCTTATCCAAGTTCCAGTTTTCAGAGTAAATGGCTATGGTGAGGTCTGGAGTACTAAATTAGTTAGTAGAGTACTATAATACTCCATTAGCTAGTAATACAGCCCCTTTGTATTAAACCTAGAGCTAGAATTCAATGAAGAATTGTAATTTAAAGGACGGTTTGAAATGGGTAATGTTTTTATATCATAACAATTTCCTTGTGAAGTTTTATCTTACAGGCAGCATAACAGCACTGAAGCAGCTGTCCACATCTGAAAGAAACTGTGACACAGTGTTTATTGGTGGGGTTAGCCTCTTTTTAAAAAAACAGTGCATGTGTGTATATAAAACCCCCATGCTTTTATATAGAAGTATATATTTATACATCTCACCTGTCATAGCACTCCCAGAGGTCTAATTGTGAATTTTTAGCTGAATTGCATCTGTCTAGAAGTTCATTATTCAGCAAGTCCATATGCTGTGGTCATCCACACCTGAACCAAATGCAGATGTGCTGGAGCCTCGACTTTCTGAAAACTGGATCTCTAACAAGGGTCATGGTTTCACTTTCTCTTAATGAACCCTGTTATTACATAGTGAGAGATTACAAGGCAGTGTTGGACCAGAAGGCATGCAGTGCATTTTCTGGAGTATTCAAATAGCAGAGAGTCATTCAGGGCAAGGACTTCTTCTTAGCATTTAAAACTAATAGTTAGGATAATCACAAAACAAAGTGAGAGGCACCATTTCTGCTGCTCTTTGAACTTCAAGCTTACTGGTTCATATTGATTAAAAAAATATGTAGTTTGGTTTGGTTTTGGTGTGGAATATTTTTGCTAAGCATGACAGTTTGCTTAAAATCTCTGCAGATAGGAAGACCTATAGAAATACAACTGCAAGCTACAGCATACAGCAACTCATGACTGAAGTTAGGAGCCTCAGTACTACTAATAAAGTTTGTTGACAAACACCTGCCCATTAATTTACTTACCCATCTGCCTGGACAGCACCCTTGTAAGCTTACAATGTTTTTCTGGGCTAAGAAGAAAAGCTCTTAGAGATGATTATTAAAGTCATGAGGAAATGGATACCAAAACTTTATGCTGAGTCTTATGGAAAGTCAAAATAGTATTTGGGTGAGTTTTAAGGTAGAGGCTTATGGTTCTTTCTAAAGCTTCTCAGGCTACCAGTGTTGGGGCACACTTGGCATCATAAGCCTGTGCTGTGTACACAGCACAGTAAACTAGGTAGCCTGAGGCTCAACAACAGCCTGGTGTTTCATCTTGGCTAATTAGATTTGTTTCTCTTCTAGTTGTCCTATGCTGTCCTATGCTAGTTACGAATGAAGTTATCACATTGCTTCTGAACACAGATGTGTACAGAAGACACAGTATGAAAGACATCCTGGGACTGTCTGTGTTTATTACCCTTTCAGGCTGTCAAATGAACCTAGTTTTGAATTATAGGGTTTTTAATGTTTTCTAGGTTATTTTTTTTAACCTAATAAATTAAATACTCTATGGAAAAACAAGCAGAGTTTTTCTCCTTAGCCCAGAAAAACATATTGTAAGCATACGAGGCTGCTGTCCACGCAGATGGGTAGGTAATTTATTGGGCAGGTGTTTGTCAACAAACTTTATTAGCAGTCCTGAGTCTCCTAGCTTCAGTCACGAGTTGCTCTATGCTGTAACTTGCTGTTGTACTTTTGTAAGTCTTGGGGCAAGGTATTGTGTGTAGGACAAATACTACTTTATGTCCTTGCTGATGTCTGTCATTTGATTAACTTACGCTGTTTAATCAATCTTGGCTTGAAGGACAAGTCCTGGTCAGGTGATGTTGTCAAACATAGAGTCAAAGAGTCCTTGGGCAAGAAGGGGGAAGAAAATGGCAGGTTCATTATTGTTTCTCTCCTGCCAGGAGAGAGAGGAAAAAATAGAGGGAGTAAAAATACACGTGAAAGTCTTTAGCATGTTCTCTATCTCTCTTGCTCAACTGATGTTTAAAAAAGTCCATTATCTATTGTGCATTTATGTACTTTCTTTTGAACGTAAGACTACAATCATTTTGTAGTTTTAGAGGAGAACAGAGATTTGTTTTTAGTATCCTTTTCAAAGCATGCTGGCTGCCAGGTAGTCTTCAGGTAGATGGGAGTTATAAGCAGAGAAGACACAAGACATGTAAACTCTGATACCACTTCAAGTTGGCTGCAAAATGCAAGAGGAAACAGGGAAGAGGCTCAGAAGCAAGTTCTGAAAAAAAATGTATTAAAGGCAGAAAATGACCTGTAATAGACACCAAAGCAATTACCCTATAAGAACAAGCAAACAAAAAAAGCTGTTCTGGGATATCCCTGTGGTCTAGTTACCTTAATATATGTTTGAGGAGAACCTCAGAGCTGTGGTAAGATTGGACACCAGATTTAGTCAGTCAGGAGCTGAGTGCACCAGAGATCTCCACTGCAGACAGGGGCACCCCTGGGTCCCCGCCTGCTCTGCCCCTCCTTGCCCGCTCCTGCAGAGTGCCAGCAGTGCTGAGCCGTGGAGTCAGCAGCCTAGTGTTTGTCTGCAAAGAGCAGCACTGAAAATGTGAATGGACAAATCTTGTCAACAAATTAGACTATATCACCGTGGAAACTGGGAGGACCAATGTGTACCTGTGTGAGCTGTCAAAGAGAATTACATGCTGACAGCTTCATAGCTGTTAAGCAATGACACTGAGAGTTAACAATGTGGGCAAACTCCCAGTCTGCAGCCTAAAAGGACTTTCACCTGTAATGGAGAAGATTTGGAATAACCTGGAGAGGTGGGTGTTTGAATAGCAGTGGAAAGATGTGATCCAGATCAGAATAGGCAAAATCAGAATCAGAAAGGCAAAACTAGAACAAAACATGCATGAAACTCTACAGACATTATGAGGCTCAAATATTTCAGTGTCTTGACTTCTGACCTATTTTTCACATCTAGTCTTTTCACTCTTTCCAAATAAACCAGCAATCATACATACAGAGGCAGGGAAATGCTTCTATGTGGATTGCGCCATTTCACTTTGTATTTTTTCTTGACAAGAAATCTTCAGAAGAAATATAGTGATGTATGTATGTAGGTGAGGCACTAACAATAACAAACATGCCTCCTAGATGGAAAACTCAGACTACCTTTGACAGCCCTCCAAGGTTTATGCTACCAGCGAAATTAGTAGTGTTCAATTAAAGTTGAAAGGTACATTGCCTAGCAGTTGTGAGGCAGGGTCTCAAAACTTCTCAGAAGTCCTCTGTGGTGGCTGCTGCTGCTCGGTGACCCGAGCAAGCTCATGCGTTGCAGGCAGCCAGGGTAAGTGGTGACTTCTTTATCCCTTGCCACTGCCCCTGTCTTCCCTATCCATGATGGACCTCCCCTCCAAGGGTCAAGAAGAGAAGTTCCCTGGTTTGGGATTTTGTAGGGGTGGTTTTGTTTTGGGGTTTGGTTTTGTGTGTGTGCTTTTTTTCTTGGATGGGAGGGATTGCCCCATACCTAATGCAGTTTAACATTTGAAAACGGCTCTGAGTATCCAGACATGAGGAAGGTGCTGCCTTTGGACACCTGAACCTGGATGCCTTGGTGCTTCTTCCTTAAGCCTTACGATTTGACTTGAACACTTATTGATGGTGGGAACCCTAGCCTGACAAACACATCTTTCCACAAATATTTATCTGAATATTTACATGTGCTTTGTACTTGAGTCCTGTTTGTGTTTCTTTTCAACAAACACCCAAGAAAGCAGTATTACTTGCAGGAATATACTTGAGAACTTTTCATTTTTAAGCAGGGATTGGAAAGAGTTCACAGAAAGCAAGGTTTGATTTCAGAAATGCAGCATTTACAGAGTAAAAAAAGGTTGGTTAATCATCTAAACAGGAAAATCAACAAGCGCCGGGTGTGTTTTCACAATGCCTTATATATTAAGTATGGTTCCTGAATTATCTGGTGGATAATTATTATACAGGATTTTTGTTAAAAAAATTAAACACAGAAAAAAATTGCTGAAAGAACTTTCTGAGTGTATATTATTGTTCTTATTTCATATCCTTATTTTAAATTATTCACAGTTCTGAAATCCACTGTTTAATAAATGTCTGCATATTGATACACCAATAACATTTTTCCTATGCAGTCAAAGCTACTTTTACTGAAGCTGAAGACCTGTTCTTAGATGTTAGTAGAAGTTTTATATACTTTTAATATGATTCATAGACATCAGTGCAACACGAGCTATGAGAGCGCAATACATCTGCATAGCCTTTCTTCCCGTCAGTCTCCATTCCAAAGACAGTGCAACAAATTTGAGAAGAGATTCACCTTTCTCCATCACCACTGCACCAAAAAAAGAGTGCTTATTTGCAGACTGCCTACCTGCACTTCAGAACCACCTGAAGTCCCAGTAGCAACCGCTGAAACTCTTGACAGAAATTTTTACTTAGTGAAACATTCAAATAGGTTTTGATTCAAGTGGGGCTTTTAAATAAAAAGAGTCCAAACAAACAGTGTGTTCTATTCACACTCCCAGCATGGGAGCAGATTTATCACAAATATTAATAAAGAATTAAAGATGGGTTTGCAATTCCGATTGGTCCAGGTTTCAGCGAATTTTCTGCTTTAAATCCCGTGCTAGAGCTTCTACGCTATTTTTTTTCCTGAAAAATTATTTGAATTCCAAGTCCCTGTATTTGTTGAAAGGATGCTCTCGCTTCAAAGATTTTGGAAGTTGATCTTATTCTTTACCTGCATGTCGTTTGGTTGAATAATTTTGAACGAATACTGCCTTAGATCTCAAACTGCTTTAGATCTCAACAGAATTCTTGACTTCCCACGCTGCTTACAGGTTTTTGCAATTTTTTTCCTTTTTTTCTATAAATCTGTAGTTGAAGCCTGGCTCCAATTCTCCAGAAAGAATCTAACAAAAGTTTTTCTTAATGAAGACAGGTTGGTTGGGTGTTTTCAGGTTGGTTTTGATTTTGTTTAATCGACTTTTAAAGAATAACAGTTAAAGCTATAGGCCGTACTGTGGTGAGAAGCAAAAGTATGCTGGGTTCTTTTACTTAAAAATGAAAGTGTAGATTAATTGCTCCTCTTTACTGAACCTTTCGTGATAGCCATAACTTACTGATTTTTAAAAAAAGAACTTTTGCTGTGTATGAAAATACGAGCCCACATAAGTTTGATTCTTTTCCCTGACTTACTTCAACGACTTTCCACTGACCACCTACAGGTACCTCTCTTGATGGCTCCGTTATACTCCAACGTTTTCAGCAAAACCAGTATTTATCTGAAAAGATTAATGTGAGAAACTCTGAACAGCCGGCAGGGCTGGGTATCCCAGAGCAGCTGAAGGGTAGTTTCTTCCTTCTCTGCCACCCTTTACTCCCACTGATGAACAGTGCACGCCTACTGTGTCTTGGGATGACAGAGATGCTGTGCCACTCCACACTGACGCTGTCAGTTCACCTAACCTGTATATGCTCTGATATTTGCCCCATAGAGGCAATCCCTGGAGAACTCCCTTAGTGCTGCCAATGATGTGCTTCTCAGTCAGATTCTCTTGGATCAAGAGGAATACTTCCAAAAAAAGAGGCCATTGAAAATCCACCAGTCTATAAGCAATAAAAGGCTGACTTTTTAAATTCTTAATAGTAGTAGCTGAGGCTCTAGAGTAGACTGCAAAAAAAGCAGTGAGGGCTTTTCAGTTCTTGGAAAGAAGAGGGACTTGGGCAAAAAGTCAGGTTTTTTTAATCAGAATTTGTACCACCTTTGTAAACACAATGGAGGGGATGTGTAACAAATGTAAGTCTACCAATTTAGAAGGTAAGTTTAGTAATTGAATCATTTACATTCAAGAAAAGAAGTAATCGCAAGACGTAAAATGGGAAAGAAAAAAAAAAGGTGGGAAACAAAGACTCTTTGTGGGATCTCAAAAGCCAAAGAGAGTTTGTTTAAACCAGTTGGGCAGGTTAAATGTAGAGGTGCCCTTTCTTTCAACAAGAAATCCCCCAGAATTGTCAGTTGTTCTTAAACCTAGACAGTGAGTCATTGTCCACTGAATAAACAAAGTGGAATAAACAAAGAAAAACTGTTGTGAACATGGTGATAAAAACACCTTTGAGAAAATCCCAGGGCCTGGAGGCCCGAAATCTAGTGGCAGACTGTGATCCATCTCCAGCTTTAGCTTTTCAGTAGCTCCCAGGTTTTCTCAAAAGGGTGCAGGAGTTCTTTTCCACCGAGCCCCATATTTTAATATCTACCTGACCAGCACTGAATCAGGGATGCATTGAAGAGGGGTAGAAAAAATGCCTGAGAAGAACACTTTTTAAAGTTGAAGGTTTCACAGTTACTCCAGCTGTATGCTCACTAAAGGTCTCCTGATGTTTGCACAGTGTGAAAACAGCTTCTATGTTAGCACAAGTGAAAACAAAACAAATCTCCAAATGATATTCCCATCTCAAAAATGGTCTATTCTTATCTGAATCTAGCTGGTTCCTATTAGTTGATTAGTATTTAAATCTAGTGATAAAAGTGTGGTGGAAAGAACGAGCTGTGCATTAGCAATCTTGATACAGCTCGTGTTAGATATTCTAACTTGGAGTGAATACAAAGTCAGAGTACAATAACAAATTACTTAAAAACTTCTGCTGCTTCTCAGGAAGAGAGCACTTCTTGGCAAAAAGACAAACTGTTCTTACTCAGGGTTGTCTTTTTCAGATCACTTAATAGATTAAAAGCGGAGAGGCTGTTTCCAGTCCAAAATACACTGTCTCTTTGTAATGCATAGTGGTGGATCTAGGAGAAATGAATGAATGATCTGTCAGAGGAGGTGTTATATAAGAAAAATAGGAATATGTACGTTTATCTCAGTGCAATCTTCTTAAAGACTTCTTGTTATTTCAACAGAAGCAGAAAAATGAGGACTGAACCAAACACTTTGTCACAGCACATGAATTCATCCCTACCTTGAGGTGGAATAGTCTTCTAGTACATAGAGCTCTTCCTGCCAGTGTATGAAAAAATCTACTGAAAACAGATGGTTTGGCCATCTAATGGATAGACCGAGTATGAAGTCTGAACAAATCTTTCAGTAAATAGTCTCTTTCTAGGCAGTACCCATTATCAAAAAGGTGATCCTATCTTAGCTATAAGAAAAGGTTAGGGTGAAAAATGTAACAGTAGAAAAGACTGAGTTGTCTCCTTTTCCACGAAAATAAATTCTAATGTACATGAATAAAGAAGAACAAAACATTTCCTATTGTTACAGAGAATTTCTTGCCAGTTACTGGGGGCAAGACATTTGGTTCACAAAAAAAAGTTGGTAAAATAAGTGAAAAGAAGCACTATTGAAGTATTCCACAGTTGGTTTGAGAAGCATGGGTGTCATCAATTCATTCCTGATTCATCAGTCACCTTGAAACAAAGAGCTCATGCATTTGACCTGCTATATTTAGTTTTAGTTTAAATTTCATAACAAATCCAGCCCTGAAGAAAGAGTGGATCAGAAGTCTGAGCAACTGCTACAGTGAGATTTTGCTAAGTATATGCTGGGTTAATAGAACACTCATTTAATCTGCCACTGAATAACACAATAATGGCAATAAAAACTCAATATGACAAGTTGTTCTCGAGCTCCAGGCACAACAGTCTTCTGATGAAATAAACTCTTCCTCTGCCCTACCCAAATTGTGTAATGCCATTAAAGATTTATCGTTTGTTGTGACTAGGTAATAAATTATAAAGAGAAAGCTGGAAGACATTATATAAAGACTGAAGCTACTGTTTCAGTGTCTTGTTCAGGCACTGCTCACCAGCTGATTTACTTATACCCTGTGCCAAATTACGTAAGAATATACTGAAGAGACAAGAGTATTTTTTTTCCTTAGCACTTGTGACTGGTTACAAACATACCAGAAAGTTTCCTGAGACCCAGAGGTATGTTAGTCTCTCTTAGGCTTTTCTTATTTGCAGTTGACATGAAGAGCTTTTATTTTCAAGGGTGAAATATCAATGGTGAAGTGTTTGAGAGGATGCAGATGCTTTTTTATTTGGTGGAGGCAGAACACAATGTCAAATGCTTTTAGTATTTTTCTCCTTGCTTGCTGGGTAGTTAGCAGTAGCCCATAGCATAATGAGCTTTGTAAAAGCCATCATTTTCAACAGGTGAGGTTTTCTTCACAATTAAAGGGAAGAAAAAAAAAAAATAATCAGTATGTGTATACTGTGTCAAATTGAAAACCGAATCACTACACCACTGTCCTGGGTTCAGCAGCAGCAGTCAGTTTTTCTCCTACTTAGTAGCTGGTGCAGCGCTGTGGTTTTGACTTTCGACCTGGGAATAATACTGATAAAGCCGATGGTTTTGGTTGCTGGTCAGAATGTTTACCCTGACCAAGGACTTTGTGAGTCTCATGCTCTGCCAGGAAGGAGGGGAAGCCGGGAGGAAGCAGGGACAGGACACCTGACCCAAACTAGCCAAAGAGGTATTCCATACCACAGCACGTCATGCCGGGGGATGTAACTGGGAGCTACCCGGAAGGGCACGTCCTCTTCTCTGTCGGCCTCTTTTCTGACAGGCGGTATCGTATTCTCTTCCCTTGTTATTTCTCTTATCATTATTATTATTGGTGGCAGCAGCAGTGATTTGTGTTATACCTGAGTTACTGGACTGTTTTTATCGCAACCCATGGGAGCTGCATTCTTTTGACTCTCCTCTCCATCTCTCTTGGCGGGGGGGAAGTAGACTGCGTGGTTCTAATTTACGGCCTGGGCTTAAACCACGACAGTTCTTTTTGGCGCCCAACGTGGGGCTCAAAGGGTTGAGATAACAACAGATCTGACCGAGGCACAATGCTGATTTATTGGCTCTCAAAGTTGTTTCTCTTGATGTCACAGTTTCTGTATGTCGTTGCTTACTTAGAGCTGGTATTTGCTGTATTAGTGTTTATCAAGTGTGGGCCTTGGGCTAAGGTTCTTGTCTCATTGTACTTTATGGTAATGGCTTGTAATACGGGGGGGCTCCGGCAGCAGGGCGGGATGGACGTGGCCGTGGACTTGTACCTGGCCGTCCCGCTGCTCTTCACTGTCCTGGCCCTCATCCTCTCCTCTGTCCTCGTGAGGCTGAAGGGAGCTGAGGGGGAGAGGCCCCGGGAGCCGGCGGCAGCCGAAGTGGCCCAGAAGAGCGGCCCCGGGGACCAAGTGGCGGCGGGAGCAGGGCCGGAGGCCGGCAGGGAGCGGCTGCCGGTAGAGGAAGTCGGGGCGGTCGAGGAAAGAAAAGAGGTGGCTCTCAAGCAGCGGGAGGAGGCGGCGGAGGAGCCGAGCCCCACAGCCGAGCCCAGCCCCGCGGCAGCCGAGAGCATCCCCCAGCAGCCGTCTGCCGAGCCCCGTGAGCCTGATCCCCAGGAGGATGCAAGAGACCACGCAGCATTTCCCAGCAAGGCAGAGGAGGAAGATCTGGACTCGGAAAAAGAGAAGCTGGTGGTGAGAGAGCCGGCAAGCACAGCAGCTACAGCAGCCCCAGTGACAAGTACAGCAGCATCATTTGAGAGTTCTGAAGGTTTTGAATGGCCTTTGGGTACCCTTGGGACCTGCCTGCTGATTGTGATGGGGATCACCGTGTTGGCACACACACAAAGTGTGTTCTACCCACAACCATTTTGTCTGATCCCGAGAGTTAAGCAGAGTCGGGTTTGGGTCTTGCCTGGGGTTAGACAACGATATAGGGGGACCAAGAGGTTTTCCCCAAGGCTGGACAGCCATGAGTGTCATGGTGTGTGGGACAGTATGGGCGAGTATCTAATCCACTGGGCCCCTCCAGTGCTTTGGAAGCGTCGGAGATGGAAGGCAGCTGTGTGGAGTCCCCAGCAACAAGTTGCAGAAACTGCTGAAGGGGAGGGTGAATTATTTTGAGCCTGGTGGGCCCATGACACTTCAGGCCATCAGGGCAGAGATGCAACACAGAGATGGACTCATGCTCGAGGGGTGGACTTAGCAATAGACACTATTGCCCAGGTTATCCACGAGTGTGCACACTGCACACAGCCTCTCCTGCTCTGAAAGACTGTTACAAGAGATGGAGCCCAACATCATGGACCAAATGGACTCAGCAGCTTTATAGGAATTGGTCCATGCACTAAGATAACAGTGCACTGAGATGAAAGTGATGGTATATTGAAAATGTGGGATCTGAGCATGACGTGAATGGTATGGAATAAGGGGTGGATACTGTCCTGGGTTCAGCAGCAGCAGTCAGTTTTTCTCCTTCTTAGTAGCTGGTGCAGCGTTGTGATTTTGACTTTCGGCCTGGAGATAATACTGATAAAGCTGATGTTTTCAGTTGCTGGTCAGAATGTTTACCCTGACCAAGGACTTTGTGAGTCTCATGCTCTGCCAGGAAGGAGGGGAAGCCGGGAGGAAGCAGGGACAGGACACCTGACCCAAACTAGCCAAAGAGGTATTCCATACCACAGCACGTCATGCCGGGGGATGTAACTGGGAGTTATCCAGAAGGGCACGTCCTCTTCTCTGTCGGGCTCTTTTCCAGTGGGCGGTATCGTATTCTCTTCCCTTGTTATTTCCCTTATCATTATTATTATTGGTGGTAGCAGTAGTGATTTGTGTTATACCTGAGTTACTGGACTGTTCTTATCTCAACCCATGGGAGTTACATTCTTTCGATTCTCCTCCCCATCCCTCTTGGGGGCAGGGGGGGTAGAAACTGCATGGTTCTAATTTATGGCCTGGGCTTAAACCACAACAACCACCCATCCCAAATAAAACCCCTCTGAACATCTTTTCCTACCAGCTTGAGAATTCAAGCTCTCCTCCGCTTTCAGTGTTAGACACCATAACAGTTAAAGCAATATAAAAAAATAAGTTCTTGGCTGTTTGTATTCAGATGCTGATGCTGAGGGAAGACCAAGAACATACAATCAGATTTTGCCAGGCACAAGTCAATAGGATCAATACTTGGCAAGCTTACAAAACTCACAGTGATTTAGATTCTAGACTAAATTAAACCTGAATTTAAGATCAATTACCTTCATTGAGAGCTTCTGACTTACAAAATCTGATCTGGGGACTGCTTTTCAGAGGTAGTTAATTATGAATGTTGTAGGAGGTCAAAATTGGTTCGGTGCAAGCCATGTCTGGCCAATACATGAAGAAATGTAAGTAAAATTGCCCAACTGGTTATGAAAAGGACAGAACAGCAGCATGTTTGTACTTTCTTCTTTCAATCTCTATCCTCCTGGAAGTTCATATGCTGCTTCTGCAGTTCTACTTCAATTGCAAGAAATAAGTAAGATACCTTACACCCAGTTCTACTCTCTTAAAATTGCAAAAGTTTCTATTTCTCTGTCACTTGTGTTTGGGAAATGCAGTGATTGCCTCCTTCTGTTGTGTGCTAGGGCTGTTCTGCTGGCAAGTGTAAAACAATCCAAAGTCTTACAAGGCAAGAAGAGCATCCCTTGGGGGTAGAAGGTGTCTTTATCACCCAATGGAGCCAGTAAGACCTGAGGTGATACACGATATTATCATCTGTATGAAGATGATACACAGGGCCATTCTTTGCCGTATGGAGAAACTCATGTTGGGTATGTGACAGATGTTCTGTATGTTGTACATCAGTGACTAAATAGTTGAACATCTTGTGATTTCATTTTACTTTATTTTCTTGTTGTTGCTTAACTATTATGTAGTAACCAAATGCAGCATTGGTCTGAACAACAGAAAAAGCCAAGAATTCATGTTGCTTAACCCGTGGTATATTGCTTTTTACTGGTGTTTATTGTGGCCTGCAGTGATAAACCTGTTTTTATTGGCTCACTTTCCTCTTCTGGAAAGTTGGCAAAATTCTCAATACTTGTAATGTACCATGAAAATATTCTAAAACTCAGGTAAAGTGTTAACTGAAATGACTTGTAAAGCACATGAAGAGTCACCGCTGAGAAGTGCTATAGTCACTCTGGACATCATTAACTTTTTGAAGGCCACTGTCCTGGGTTCAGCAGCAGCAGTCATTTTTTCTCCTTCTTAGTAGCTGTTGCAGCACTGTGTTTTTGACTTTCGGCCTGGGAACAGAGCTGATAACACCGATGTACTTATTAAGATGACAAGCCAATAAGCTGAAGATTACAAAATAGAAACAGAGGTCCCATTGACATGTGTTTGTCTGTAAATCAGTAGGAAGCAATAGAACAACTGAAGAAGGCACTTAAATAAAACCAGATTTCTTATTCCCTAGTGTTTCACTGGGTATCAGCATGTATTTACAGCTTCGGTTAGGTTAAACTTTCTGGAAAACCGTAATGTTTCAGAAGCTTGCAGGAAGAAACAAGTTACTGTAAGATGAGATAGATCTTTGCCTCAGAAATTTTACATTTTTATGCCCATGAAAATTTGTTCTGTTCTTGCTGCTTTACCAGGAAATAATTGTTTGCAACTCTGATAGTTTTAAACTGTTTCTGTTTGTGACCCAAGTTTCAATTCAAAACTTTATCTAAGTGCCATCATTTCAATACAGACCTTTTGTTAACTTTTGTTTTCCAGTGCCTTCTATCATATTTTGCCTTTTTGCCCCTTTTTTCTCACCGCTTCAAAGCCATTAATTTGTTTTAAACAGTCACCCTTCCAGCCGAACAGATGCAAGCGTCGCATGAAAGCTCTGAGGAATGTTCCATGGCAGCATCTGGTGCTTCACTTTAAAGTTTATTTTTAACATGAAATAGTTATGAGTGTTCATTTGTAGCTGAAATGCTGTCTTGTCAAAGCAATGCAATTAGGTCTGACCCTTCAACAGGAGGGACAAAAAATGCAATGACATTGTGTTAATGTAGAGCTGTTCAGGGCAAGCCAGTGACTTTGCTTTGTTATTCATCACATTTGTGCAGTGGTGCCTATCTATGTATCTTCTATGCTAAGCACTTTCTTTGAAGTCAGGTTGTGTCATGACAGCTGCATCTTCAAATCTTATCAACAGTTTTGGCAACCTGTTTTGTTTGGGTTTTTTTAAAGTGTTTCTTATTCTAGTTTTCTTTTGTTGAAGAAAATTTGGTGCTGTTAATAGGAAATTATCTCCTTTGCAATTTTATGTGACATCACAGTGTCACTGAAATCATTGCTGCTATTGCTCGGCGTAAAACTGTGATGTCACAGTGGTAGATATGATGACATAAAATGAGAACTGAGCTCCTGGGAGGCAGGGGGAGGCGATAATAATGGCTTTATGGTAGTTTATAGCCCCTGGGGAATCAGTGTGAGCCTCAGCATGGCTGGAGCACTGGGGGAATGAACCACTGGGGTTGCTGGTGTGCTGCAGAGCTGCTCCCTGACATGCTCTTTTCCCTCAGCTGTGCCTTCTCCATCAGGGCTGTGAGAGAGAGGGTCCTCTTACTGCCCGGAGCCAAGCGGCAGCTCCCATCATTCAAAAGGGAATCCCACACTACGGCTTACAGCAGTTTTCCAGTCCTTTGGTGCCAGGGCTGGTGGAGTGAGTGAATCTCTAGCCCATTATTTCCAGCCCTGCAAACGGACTGACAGGAAACGTATTTAAGCAGATGTCTTGTGTTTTAACAAAGTCTCGGTGAGTCATCAGCATACCCTTAGGCGTTCAACGCACCAGACAGCTTTTTAATGGCTGTGGCATCTTGCTCACAATCTAATATTATGCACGCATTCCATATAGTTAAATAAAACCCACATCTTCTGCTGGGGAAGGTCCGTAACACTTTGCTAATGCTGGTAAATTTGCTGTGCAACTGACGACCTGGCATAAGAACACGATGCCCTGTACAACCTCAATCTGATTTGGTGTTACAGCCAGAACCTGATTCTGGGCTGCAAGTGGCATCACTGTAGGAATCTTTTGGGCCACCAGCACTTGTCGTCTTCAAACAACCCATGCAGACAAAAGGCTTTTTGTGAGCTGGCTGGCTGCCTGTGAGGTACATATGCAGCTGTGTGTTAGATTAATTTTCCCCTTCTTTGTCCCAACATGCCGCTTGGGGACTGACTCAAAGTGAGTTAAAAGAAAAGAAAGATGTTATCCACATTAGTATTTCAGCTGTTAACAGCAGTAAGTTCTTTTTCGTCTATGGCTGCAAAAATTAATGTCCTAAATTGGGTGAATCATTGTTGTGTTGCATTTGACAATGCAGTGCAGCAGCTACTGAGGGTGATAGAGAAGTTTCTCTTTGTCATCTGGCCTTTTGATACTCACCTGAGCTTTCCTTCTCCTCCTGTGAGCAGAAATACAGCCCCATGTGCTGCAGTCCCCAATTAATGACATCTAATTAATCAGTCGGATGCTAAACAGAAGCAGCAGAGGGGAGGACATGTATCCAGCTAATGATTTGGCTACCGAAAGGTCAGGCAAAATATTTACACATGACTGTGGGTTGCATAGCTGATAATCAACAGTCCCGCCTGCTTGGTCCCATATTTCTGATCTGCCACTAAGCCTGGATGTGAAACTGTGTTTCTGTATCAGCAAGAGCAAAGCAAAGCCTCATCATAAATATCTGATTGGATGATTGCAAAACATTTGTTTCTGTGTATGCTGTCTGTTTCATACACCTGATAACCTGATGTCAAGGACTGACATGAAACCATTGCTAGAAATAAAACCTGGCTAAATCAAAATGTACTACAGAAGCATGAAAAAAAAAGAATCTAACAGTGCAAACTTGTGTGAGAAATAAACAAGAAGAATTTATGGCAATATGATGTCTAAACAGAATCTTACACTGTTGCAGAGCTGACCTTGGATTAGTATATCTGGGGGGGTTTATGTAGACATGCTTTCCTTGTTTTGTGCAAACAACTCAATCACTTCCCTTGAAAAGACAAATCAATGTTTTTTCCAGCCACTTTTTCCTACTTAGTCTGTAAAAATAGTTTTCATCAAATGTCATTTTTACTTCTGATTATTATACCAGACTGCCTAAAGACACTGGGAAGTATACTGTACTGCTATGTTTATGGAGGGGGATAATTTCGGAGACTGCTTTGCAAGTGCTGTTGTTTGGGTTTGGTGAGGATTTTTTTCTTAGGTGGTCTCAAACAATGCACATTGCCTTTTTAACTAAGATACATCCATTTCAGCAGCACAGTTCATGTACTACAAATAGTCAGTCAAGCAGCCTCAGGTAGAATCAAGCAGCCAGGGGTATTTCTTCTCCAAGGAAACGGGGCCTCTTCGTTTCACTCTTTGATTAATTTGAGACTAATTTTAGTAGACCTTGAGCCTTGACTAGATTTTTCTCTGGACTCTGTGGAAATACTGCACTGCCTCAGTATTGCTGGATTGCTGATGGTTGCTTTCTCAGATTCTCTAGTGTCCTGCAGAGAATTCACCTTGAATCCAAAATTGATGGAGGAGTGATCTTGCTTTCACCTGCAGAGCTAATCAGACCTCTTCTCCTTGAAATCTCGAATTGCTGCAGCCTGTTCTGAAAGGTTTTGACTTGCAAATACTGTTCCTGTATTGGAAAATGAATTCTTGCCATGTAAGAGGATGTCTTGTCCTGCTACGTATTCTTTAGAGTTTTAGGGAGGAAAGCACAAATCTGTAACGAACAGAGGGTTTATTGCTGTTCTTGTAAAACTGAAGAGAAATCATTTCATACACATCTACTTTTGCAAAGTTTGTTGCAACATAACATCTGAGTTTACCTGTACGAATGCCTCATGCCAGTGTGCTTTACTGACAGTAATGTGGAATCAGCTTGCCACATCAGTGGAAAATAAAAACATCACCTAGCCTTCCTTGCCGTTGAATTGGTTTGCCATGGAAGTGGGAACAATATTTCTTTCCTGCATGTTGCTTTTGAGCTGTTCTCTTGCTATGAGAAGAGGGATTTTTTCATGTTGTGATTAGTAAACAGATAGAGTAACTCTCTCTCTATAGTGTATTTCTCCATTCTTTGGTATGAAACTTGAAGGGAGTACCAAAGCTCCTACAGACTACAGTAAGCAAATGTGTTAGAGACAATGAGGTATGTGCATTTTAAAAGATGCACCTGAATGCACTGGTGGTGACATCCTTGCATTGTGGCAGATCGACAGCTTCAGCATTACATTCTATACCAGAATTTTAAATACCTTAGCTTTAATAGACATATTTGAATCGAAGGTTGGGGTTTTTTGCACTTGACAGCAATCATTATGGATTTTTTATTCTGTCTCTGAAGATGACCAGGAAACCCAGGTTTGCTGGTTTTTGTCTGGGACCTATTTTCTGTTCATACTGATGACTAGTAGGGCACAGTGGCTTAAATATTTTCCTGAAGGAAAAAAATAGTCAAGACTTAAATTGTATTTACTCTGAATAGAAACCTACTCAGTGAGGTCCTTGAGGACACTGTGGTTATTCACTGAGTTGGGTGATACTTTGAACGTGTAACCCCATCTTTTTCATATCAAACAAAGGTAAAGAGATACTGGCATCTGGCCCATTAACATCCTTAATCATGGAGATTCTGCTCAATATCATTAAGGCTGATGGAAACAGGGTCTTTGTTTTGAAAACAAAGCAAAACAAAACTACAAAACCCCACACAAGCAAACACTGGACTAATTCATCAAGCAAAATTATGCATGAAGCCTGAAGTATCAACAAAAGGGATATGAATGAGGAGAAACTTCCTAGGGCACCTGTAAACTCCTTGTCACTTGACAGTAATGATATATAAAGGCATCACAAATAATATAGCTTGTAAATATCTCTAATATTTGTGGAAATTCTGCAATGGAAGCTTACATAAGGGAATTGAAAATATTAATAGGAAGAGTAGTATGCTTTAAGGAAGCTAATGGAAAGATCGTGAAATTTCAGGAAAATCTGAAACTTCACAGAGCTATTAGTAAATTCCAGCCTGGGTTTGAGTTCAAATGTTTTTGTTCACACAATGTTTAGTGGAAAACAACTTAAGCAAGATGCATCATGCTGGCTTCATCTACTGCAAAAATTACATTAGCTGTGGAATCCATTAGCTGTATTACAGAGAAGAGTAATGTTATCCACAACGTTCATCCTTCAGCTGTTTGGAAATCAGCTGCTGCTGGAAAATATTAACTGGGAAAGAAATTTTGTGGCATGGTGCTGGTTTTGACAAACGAAAAAGAAGGAGAATGTCAGAAAGAATGTAAAAAACAGCACAAACCCTTCAGTGATTTGGGAGAGGATAAGTGCACTTGATTCAGTATCAGGGACTTAAAATCAAGGTTTCCTGCATCGACACTAGAGTCCTAAGCAAAGGGCAGGTTAATTGTGTGGTGAAATAGGTCCCTCTGAGAGGTGTTCCCTCCAGAGTTGAAAAGGCATAAGTTTCTAACTAATGTAGAACATAAACACCTTTGATACCTGAATTTGCATGAGACAGAAGTATTTAATTTCTGACTCTCCACCGAGTACCAAATAATTGTTTGCTATACTCTTGCTAATATCCAAACAGTCTGCAGTGATGTGCATTGAAATTAATTCTGTTCTGATTCTCAGCAGGACTAGAGTGACAATTCTGTTCACATATGATCAGTTATTTAATGCCCTTTAGTTTCTGATCAGAGCTTCACAGTATCAGAAAGACATGCAGCTGGAAGCACCTAATCTCACACATGCAATAGGTAAACTTTGAATAGCATCAACATGTAGCATTATATGTCCGTCTTTCCTTAGAACTGAGATACTCAGAGCTGTAGGACAGGTGTTCATCTCCTGTATATTGTGTTCTAACAGCTGGCTGGAAGTCAATCAATTTCCAGTGTCTGAGTAACAGTAAGCCCTATGTATGCACTTCATACTTTAACTTCGTAAGGACTGGCTTGAAAGTAGCAGGGGTTTGGACTGATTTCCTGAAATGTGCATCTCGGTGGGATATTGATAGTGAATATCTTTTGGCTAGAAGCTCTGTGTTAACTTGCATTAGGAAGCTGTTCTTATTAAGTTTAATTTTTCTCCTTTTCTTTTCCCCCCATTTGTTCGTTTTCAGTAGCTGCTGTACAGATGTTTCTTCTTCCATACTATTTGAATTGGTACCCAACGCTATAGGTCTGGTGTTTTGTGGGTCCTAACATCAGCAGTAACCTCTTCACTTTGTGGAGAGGTACAAGTCTATGTTATGGTATTCTTTTCTTTTTTTAATACCA
This sequence comes from Psittacula echo, assembly GCF_963264785.1. Classification (NCBI taxonomy): domain Eukaryota; kingdom Metazoa; phylum Chordata; class Aves; order Psittaciformes; family Psittacidae; genus Psittacula; species Psittacula echo. Next base: position 88,367,968 of record NC_137737.1, on the reverse strand, counting down.
TCACTTCTGACAGACATCCTTGAATTACCACTTGTTGAATTCATTAGGGAACTGGTGTTTGTTAAGCAGCAGATTTGGTTAATAAATGTTTTACATTCTTTCCAAGTCTTTTAAACTATGATCTTCATGTTTATAAATGTGATCTATTTGCAAATCAGGTAAGGTGACAAAGACTCTTTTGCCAAGGAAAAGCACAATACAACAATATTTCCTTTGACAAGGAAAAGCAAAGAATGGATTGAATTGAAAGACAAGAAGCTAAGGTAAATGACTGCAACATACACTTTGTAGGCTTGAATGAACTTTCTTCCCTTTCTTATGCCCTAAAAAAATCTTCTAGCCTTCATTTACTTTGCACCTTATTTGGACAATCTTCTTTGCCATTTGATATGACTGAAATTTCAAAGACATTAGAGAAGACTTCAGTTTTCAGGCAAGTGACTCGCCAAAAACTGTTCTCTGCCATTCTCACTCCACTTCAGTATTATCTGGACTAAATTTTATTTATCAACTACAAAGTGGTTCTGATGCAGGTTTTCATCCTGTCTAATAAATACTTTCTCAGCTATCAGAGTGATATCTCCCTTTATACTTAATGATGAAATAAAGAGTGATTCATCTTTCTCTGCAAACCAAGAAACTGGAGTGCTCTGAACTCAATTCCATCTCCTGGAGGCAACGTCTAAAGTAAGAGAGGATGAACTTAGTTACCTAAGTTAAAAGCCTGAAGATAACAATCCCATAATACCACTCACTTCACTAAGAGCTGAGAGTATTAATTAGCACCTAAGAATTATTTGAGTCTTTGAGAGCTCTGTCTGCTGTTGAATAACTCAGATAACCAGCAACTACCCTACAGCAAGCAAGGCTTACTTTCAGAGCACTTGTACTTTACATGCATTTTCTTTTTGCTATGGGAAGTACAACTTATTTCAAAATAAAAACCTGAACCACATTTACCGCGAAGACTAATGCAACCAAATGTCAGCTCTGCAGTCACTGTCAAGCCGCACACACTGTTATAAGATAAGGTCAAGGAGGGCATTGCGTTTCTCTGCTTCTCCCTTCTCTCTCTGATGCAGTAACTTCAGGAATAAAGACTTTTTGCAAGGATCCTACACAGTCTCTTCAATTTTAAATAAGCTACAGATCACTGTATTTAAAACTGTTCTGAATGCCCACCACAAACTTCATTCACTTTACACATAAGAGCTAGAGGATATTTTTTTTCTTGTAGCTTAAGAGGTATCTGTAGGAGGAACAGGGTTATATGAGGTTATATGCAATGCTGTTGCTGCTATAAAGCTGAGCCTTGCAGGCTATCTAAAAGAGTAAGGTGAGCACAGGAAAACTAAAGCAGTATTTTATAGCTGTAGTGAACCTTAAATTAGAATTATTCCTGTGAGCAAAGCATTTTCTTTAAGGAATACCACTTGTCTAAAGCTGGTACACTGGGCTTCATTCTGCCATTGCATGCTTATCACAAATCTTTTTCAGCTATTCTCTTTTGGGTCACAAGGGGCTGTGGTCTTCTACTGCAGGCAGTTCCTGATAATATTGACTGGACAATCCAGAGAGTGCCTTCGGTATTTATGCACCTGGGTTTTTGTGCACATCTGCTCCTACTTTTCAGCAACTATGCATGCTGTAATGACTGCAAGAAGAAAGATGGAATTATGTTTGGGATGTTGCTGATTTTCTTACTATGCAATGAAGAAAGCTGAGTACCCATGAGTGTGCATATTACCAACAAGGCATATGGATTAATTACTGATCAAGAGATTAAAGGTGATAATGCACATGATCCCATCTAAGATATTGCTGTCTGAGGGCTGATCAACAGTTTACATGTTCATTTGGCTTCCATGTTCAGGAAGTGATTGTACACCTAGAAGCATGCAAGTATTCACTGTTGCTGTGCACATGTTACAGAAAGCCTACAGGACTTATTTTTCATGTTGTTTGACTGTTTTCTCCAGTGTGGGTTTCCTTACTGCCACGCAAAGGTGTTTTCAGATAGATCTGAATGGGGCTACCCTCCGTCAGCTCTGAAACATGAGCTAGTGAAAAAAAAAAGATAGCTGTCTTGTTCTCTACAAACACATGGAGCAGTGTCTCCCTGACAGGCTGCAGCTGCCTGCCTGGGGATGATAGTGCTGGGTTTGCTCTGTAGGGTTTGAAGTTATTTTGTCCAGGTACTACGGGCTTTCTCCTTACTTACTAGTGAGGTGCCCTACTGATGTTCTTGAGATCAGTCATGGTACCTTAAGTGCTTGCTTCTGCAGAGAAAAATTGAGGGAGAAATGGCAGTTGCCAAAAGAGTGTGACTCTTGGCTAATATTCCTGACAGCCCAAAGATGAATCATTTCAGAAGCGATACGAACACTAAACACACAGATGTGAGCTGAGTGTGATGTGATGTCTGCACATGATCTTATCTCACTGCTCTTGGAGAGAAAGGGGTTTTTTTTAGTTGATGGGAATTTGATACCTAGGTCTCCTGAGTACTTGTTGGAAACCTGACTGTGAGGCTTATCTGCGTAGGCACAAATTCAGCAGAAGTTAGTTTTGTTTGTGGGGTTTTGTAACAGAGGGATTTTTTCTGACTAAGGATGGGAGAAGGGTGGGCTCCAAATTTCAAAAACATATATTTATGTTGCAACAGATTCACTCACTATAAAATATAAAGAAATGCAGCTCACAAAATGTACTTTAAATCAACAGCTGCCCCTCTGGGGAATTCTGACAGCAGTTAGGAAACATTGCTACTTATCTTATGAGCACCTAAGACGTGGGGAAATTGGGTGGTGTGACTACAGCACCTTTTCTTACGATGGACAATATTTTATTTTGGCTGTGCACAAAACATGTAACCTGTTTGCATAAGCCAAACAATAGAAATGGAAATATATTCCCTGGACATAGAGAGTAACTTGTATCTACTCTGGTCAAATATGCAGTCAGTATTCAAGTAACAAAATCTGAAGAGAGTGGTACTACTTCTGTGAGTGCAGTAACAGCAACTCTTTTTTATTACCCTAACTATTCTATGATTCTATGATTAGTCTCCCTTTCTTGTTAAAAACATAATAACTCAAGTGTCTGTATGTGGTTTTCTGCTGTGTAGAGAATGAAGAGATAGGGATCCTTTAGCCCCATCCAGGGAACTGCTTTTAGATTCTGAAATTGAAATTAGGATTTTGTCCAAACCACTTCTGCCACTTCTGAATGAGGCAAAAAGTCTGAAAAGGCCATGGTAAAAAGCCATAAAACATTATCCCTCCTTTCTGTTGGGAATAGAAGTATCTCACTTGCTCAGTCACATTGGTTGCTCAGACATCAGACAAGGCTGGTGTATGCAGACTGTTATGCACATGAAAAGGCTCCAGTTTAAATTTGGTATGCTTTTCCCAGTGTATTCCTGATGACAGACGGGACTTTTTTCCCTGAGATTTCAATGTACTGGCTAGATGGTTTCCATTTGTCTTTAAATGCCACAGAACATATGCTGAGAGTGTCATCAGTCATAGGAGATTATATTTTTAATTGAACTTAATATTTCCAGAATGCTTGAGTACTCTGTGGTGCTCTCAAGTGCTAATGTTTGTGTTAAGACACCATATTAGCACATATGCAACGTGCTCTATCCAATCCATCATACCATCAGGGCATCCATCTGCCTACAAACCTTTCTCAAATGGGGTAGCAGAGCAGCATTTATAGTCAGATCTCATTTCTGCCTGAAAACAGACAAATACAAGATGTTCATGTGCAGGGGTTTTAGAAACAAAATCCCTCTGGATCAGACCTGCCACCTTTGTGGAGATTTACCTCCTTGCAGAAAATAGGAGCCACCAGTATGAACTCTTGTCTGCACAATGGAAATATCAAGCTGATCAGCATTTCCGCATTGCTAGCAAGATAATCCTCTGTTTGAGCTGCTTATCTGAAATCTGTCCCATGAATCTGATGGGAGGATTTACCTTAAGTAGTTGATTATGCTGTTGCTAAACTTCGTTCTCTCTCCTTATTCCTTCACTTTAAGAAAAATCATGCAACTATAAAGACTGTAGACCTCAATTAAAAACAAATGCAACATTATCTAGATGAACACTCATTAGAGCACCTGAGATTATCATTTTACTTTTGTCCTGATCTACTGTTTTCCCCAGATGCTCACTGCTGGTGGCCTCTTTCAGAGAGAGGACAGGGGGCTAGGTGGATTTTTAGCATAAGCTTATCTGGCTGCTCTTACAAAGTAGTGGGGTTTGGGTTGATTGGTTTTTTACCTTGTTTTTTAAGTATATTTGGGAGGTTTTGTTTGCTTGGACCTTTGGATTGTTAGGTTTGGTTTGTTTTTTGTTTTGTTTTGGGGTTTTGATTTGGTTCAGCTTTTTTTGTTCAGATTGACTGAGAGCACTTAGCTGGAGAATTCCTCTGTGTCAGGCTAAGCCCTGTCTGTTGTCCTGGCCTGAACCTGGCTGCGAGGGAAGTGCAAAGACAGAATAAAGACATTGCCAGATTAATTATTTCTAGGGCACGTGAGAGTCTTACAGTCTTCTGCTCTAACTTAAACTGCAGAGAGGAATCATGGTTAAGGAATTTGGTTTTTTTTAAGGTATTTTGTACCTAATTGAGACTTACGAGGAAGCTTTAGTACGTTTTGCAATTGAGTGCCACATTTGACCCCTAATGTGATTATGATAAAGAGTTGCAAAGACATGTTGTCATACATGAAGGAAAAGTACCATAATATGGGACATAGTTTGGGGTTCATTTCTCAGGCATATAATAAGTTTTGTCCATGAAGAAATGTTTCAATGATTATTCAGATTTCCTACCCAGTCTCTTTAGGAAGATTCTCTATAGGAAGATCCTCTTTAAATTCTGTTTGCACACAAACTTTCTTTTCCCTCAAGATAAGCTAGTGCAGTGAGATCAATATAGTTCTCTTGGTGCAACTACTGAATGAACATCCAGCTCCACCATACAAGCAGATCTGGCTTAGAGTGAAGCTTCTTACATAGCTTAGCAAAGTGTGAATCTCATGAGTGTGAGAAAAAGACTTGAATTCAAGTAACAAAAGGCATTTTCATACCCGAGAAGAGGTACTCATAAGGTCTAAGTTTTACTCATATAGTTATAAAAGCTTTCATTCTCCTTTCACTGAGTTGCTAAACAGGATCACCCTGGATTTCATGGGGCACTGTTGTGGCCTCTTGGGAAGCTGTTGGACATGGCTTTCCTTGAAAGCTCTCCTGCCCACAGCTGGGTGTACTGCTCTGTGCGACACAGCCCCTAGAGAAGGAGGAGCAAAACATGCCTGATAGTTTTGGGCATGAAAAATGACAATCTCTGAGGAAGAAATGGCTCCTGTCCAACCTCTCCTCCTACTAATTCCTGAAAGAGGCTAAAGTTTCTCCTCGGAAGGTTTAAGAGTTTGGGAATGTTCTGAAATTGCCTTTCTTTAGCTTTGCACCTATAGCTTAATTCTGGATGAATCACACAAGTTCCCACTAAATCCTCAGGAAGTTTTGGACTCTGGTATTTCAAAAGCAAAGGCATAAGTAAGTGTTTTAAGAAGGCATCTGCTTAGGCATTTTTGTCATATTTCTTTTATATTGTTTTTCCTTTGCCCCCCATTCCCACATTTATCATGACAGGTTTTACACAGTTACCTCTTTCTCATGATCCTGGCTGCAGTAAAATTTTTAGAAGCCTTTTCATACGTAGCCTATAGAATTTTCCCAAGTGTGAACCCATTTCAACAAATCAGACTAATTCCTCCAAACCGGCACTCCCCAGTACATGCTGAAGTGTTGCAAAAGCTCTGCTTAAACCATGACCATAAGCTGTTTTATTCTCCCCCTGGATTTTGACAGTATTTTTGTGAATATATCACCATGTGCACAAGGCCAAGTACTGAATTGTGACAGATTTAGCATGAAACACAGCTTTCAAATTGTTTCGCATATAGTTTCTACTGACACCTGTGCTAAGAGGCTTTACTAGCCCTGAGGCAGTAGGATCCTACATGTGTCACTGGTGGTTTGATACCCACAGAACCCTTCAGTTCATGGAAACCTATGTGGAACTTTGCTTGAGATCCAGCTATGGTTTGGAGGATTTTTAACTTCTATTGCTCCTTGCTACACAGGGTTGTCTTTTGTTACTGCATTTTACAGCAGTTTTGTAACTTGAGCAACAGATCCTGCAAAAAGAATGTGAGGAAAGAAAATTACTTTTCTCCAGCTTTCTTGTACTAAGAAGTTATTTCCTAAGGCTATCTGTTTAACTGCAGCTGCTGTCTGTGCATGGAGATACTAGAAGAATGGACATTATGGATCAGCACAGCAGTTTAATTTCTGGTTTCGATTGCTTCTGTATTTATCACCACGTCCTTTGGGCCGAGATCGAGTAGAGTGTTAAAAGCCCATGCAGTGGCTGCTTTTTTCCCCTTAACTGTTTTTCATGGTTGGTGGCAGGAAAGTTTCTTGCCACTCCCTTGTCTGAGGTTTATGTAATGAATTGATCATAGTCAGCGCTACCTCTGAACTTGTTCCAGTTTGGCAGAGCTTGGCTGTTCCTGAGTCACTGTGACTCCCAGAGGAATTTTCCCTGACTTCAGATGTAGGTAGGCAATTTCTCCCTAATGTGGGCATTTTGAAAACAGTCCCCAACAAGAATCAGGCTCTCAAAAAGATACTGAAACAGTGTCATTGTTCAGGCACACTCTGAGGCTGTAGAAGCCGAAAATACGGACCAGCTCTGACTCTGGGACACCACGCTGAACTTGCTGCTCTGTGTGTTGTGCTTCACTAAATGAGATACTTGCTCTAAGTGCATATTCTAGATGCCTCTGCCTGATAGGGTCAGTCTGAATCTCCTTACATAAGTGTTTTAACACATGTTGTCATTTATGCACTCTGTATTGTGTGTTTTTTTCTCATGGTCACTGATTTGCTTTCCCACAAACAAGATCTATGTGTATCCCCATTATCCCAGTAAATCAAACTTTCACCGAGAACCGATGATACCAGATGTAATACTTCTTGACAGGTAGCAATACCAGCTTCTTTTCCTGGAAGCCTCTAGGTACTGAGCAGATCAGCACAGGATAACACTGAAAAGCAGCCAAAGACTCTGTAAATTGGAAGTTTTTTTCTTAGTGGTTACCAACATGGAGTAAGCAAAAAGCCAAACATACTGTAACAAAACAAGCAGTAAGTCCTCGCAGTTGCTAGTGGATGTGATAATCTGCTGACAGTCTGGCGGGCTTGTTTCACAGCCAGTGGTTACAATGAGGGTGCTGAGGCACTGGCACAGGTTGCCCAGAGGAGTTGTGCATGCTCCATCCCTGGCAGTGTTCAAGGATGGGGCTTTGAGCAACCTGGTCTAGTGGAAGGTGTCCCTGCCCGTGGCAGGGGGTTGGAACTGGATGAGCTTTAAAGGTCCCTTCCAACCCAAACCATTCTGTGATTCTATGAAAGCACTCCAAAGTAACAGACCTTGACTAAACCGTAAAATCATCCCCGTCCCAAAAAACACCACCTAAGTCTGTGTGTGGTTTGGACAGCGAGGTGCATTTGGCCAAGCATCCCCCTTGAGTTGTAACTGTAGGCCAGGAAGGGTTGCTTGCTGGCAAAAAGGTAACTCTTCTTTTTTTTTCCTTCTTGAGTCTCTTTGGGAGTTTCTGATTCACTTCCTCATCTCCTGAAATATAACTACTTCTGCACTCTCTCCAGCAGACACCAGCAAACACGGGTATTCACCCCCTAATTCCCTGCGAAGAATTATTCCTTCTTCCTTTCTACCAACAGGTGAAGCAGAGACCTCTCGCCTATGCTGCTCTCGACAGGAACCTTGCATTAAAAATAGTACACTTGCCTTGTTTATGTCCCCAGAAATGATCCTAATCTTTAGGTTATTTCCCTGGCCTTCCCTGCCAACTTGCTTTTACCACCTGTGGTCTGTTCTTCACTGGCAGAATGCAAACATACCGGATGGGACCAATTGTCAAGGTCTTTTTTGCTCTCCTTCTAATAATTCAGTGGTTGTGACACAGAATTAAAGGCACTTTTACTTAAAAAAAAAAAAAAAAAAAAAAAAAGCCAAAATCAAAATCAAAAACATAAATTAAAAAATGAAAAATTATTCACTCATTAATGTGTGTATCCCTATATTTTGTGTAGGAAACTTCCTGCCAAACCTACGATTTGATCCCAAACTACCAAAAGTGTCCTTACAAATTGCTAACAGATCCAAACAGCCTGTAAACAGGTTGCACAACATACACATTCCTATGAGTTAATGTTTAACAGTAGAGTGCCACTACTGAGATCTCTTAAACAGTGCTTGTTTATATGAGAACCCTTTGCATATCTCTGGCAGTGAAGAGCAGACCTCAGTAAAATTTGTACCCAAGTTACACTTAGAGTTGTTCAACCTTTCTAGAGCAGGAGAGAGCCTCCTGCAAAACGAGCATGTGACCTCAGAAATAATTCCAGGGATCTTTTTGTTCACCACTCCTTTATTTGTAATTTGTTTTTAAGTATCCTAAATAAGGCTGCTGTATTTCAGATGTATTATGTGCAATTACCTTAAACCAAGCATAGAGTTCAGCTGTGAGATTGAGGTTGCACTCACAAAAATACATATAAACTTAATGAAAAGTAGAATTAGGTGTACACACATGAGCACATACTTTGTCTCTGTTTGCCAAGTTCAGCTTGGGCTCCCTGATGAGGATCAACAACATCAAACCATTAATTGAGGCCAATGTCCCATTATGGTACCCAAAGATAAACACAGGGATGGAGGGGTGTCGGTATCTTAATGGCCCAAACAACATTATAATATCTATATGAAAAAAGCACCTTTTTCTCCATGGCTACAGTAGATAGCATTTTGCTTGCCTGCATTTGGACAAGTTACCAGTGGATCAGGGCTGATGGGCTGTGACCTCTAGAAGTTAATATGTTACACGGCAATAGCATAAAACAGTGTTAAGGTAGCAAATGCTGGAATGAGTGCTGACTCCAGGGGAGTTCAAGTCCAAGTGTCTCAATAAGCTCCCCTGTTTCACAGTACTTGGGATATATTGCTGTACTGTCATCACTCCTTGAAGATGTCACTTTCACCACTCTCCATCCCCACCCCAAACCAGGAAACCTGTTTGGGATAGCAAAACCCTACTCTGCTGTTTATGGGGTATTTCCCCTCTTGTTATTAGGATGGCTGTAACCTGGAAGGGGGCATGAGGAGGCTGTAAGCATGCTTGGGAGCTGTAAGTGTGCTTGGAAGCAGCAGGGTTGGTCCTCCAAGTGAACCACCAGCCCCACTGCATGCCACACAGAGACAAATAAAGCTGCTCTGCATGTGAAGCGGGCGGAAAAAGAGGGAATAGCTTTGCTGGGGCCAGATAGGCAGGCTAGACTGCTTCTTTCATAAACTGTGCCAGCTTAGATTAGCTTGAAGTGACTATGAAACTGCAGTCTAAATTAAGCTTCATCCCATGTACCCAGCATTATTCATAATTCCTAAGAGGCAAGAAGTCAGTTGGAGTCTGGGATGGTGTTTAGTTATTTCAATACATTGCCCTTTTTTCTTCCTAGACCTCCTTGTTTGCTTCCTTTTTTAACTAATAAGGTAGACTACAACGCCTTAGTATATCCTCAGACTACATATCCTCCATCCTACATACCAGTGGTAGCAGGGATCCTCTGGAAGAGTGCAGTCATTTCATTGGAACACTGCTCCTGTTGTTCAGAGGAAACCTTCCTGCCAGGATGTGACTGGCAGCAACAAGGTCTGGGTTCAAATTGAAGGGAGTTACTCACAAAGTGGTGACTTGAGGCCACACCTGGACAGCTGGGAAAATTATACTGAACTAGCTAATTTCTCCTATTGGCAAATATGAATCAGCTAACAAAGTTCTGGGCTTGTTTTTTTTTTTTTCTAAGAGAGAACAAAAACATGACCGGGTAGATAACAGAGTGATAGTAGCTGACTGTTATAGTTGTTCTTTAACTGTAATAGTTCATAGTTTTTTCCTCTGAGGACGCAATTTCTAGGCTAGATCTTTTCCCATAACCTGCTGTAAGTGAAAGCTTAAGATTTGCTGGGCCATACACTGCTGTGTAAAGTGATGCTTTGAGAGCTGCTCAGCTCTCTGCCTGCCATGCCTCTTGGTGATTCTTGTCCATGGGCCCTGCCAGCTCTCCTGAGAGCCCCTCTGCTCTCAGCTGGCTGCTCCCAAGCCGGCACAGCCACTCAAGGGACTCTGCAGCTGCAGAACTTCTGCAGTGCTTTAACACTGAGAACTACCCACAGCCATCAGCTGAACTGAACTGAACTGAACTGAATGGGGAGCTGGACATGGATCTTCAAGGAGGCAGGGAAATGGTTATTTTTCTGCCTCCTATGCTGATGCAGTCTGCAGGACAAACTATCATCCCCTCCCAAGCTAGCTAAGCATAACCACTAGCCTTGCACTCATAGCTGCACATTAGCTATTGCCTTAGGTTGCGACAGCAGCTTACCCAGATAAATTTCACAAAGCTGCAAATAAGTTACAAAACTATAAACATCATTGTTACAGCTGCAAACTTTTCCCCAGTTTGTAAACTCTGTTTCTCAGCAATGTCTCTAAAGTGTAGTAACACAATGTACAAAAACCATATTTAGGGCACGTCTATTCGGGCTTTCTGTTTGCCTCCCCCTCGCCCCACTGGATGGCAAAAGAGCCCTTTTCTGCTGGGGCTTCCCTCCCTGCTGGGGTTCAGAGGTGTCTGGGCAAGAGGTTGTCAATTTTTGGGCCCAGCCATCACATTCAGGACTCAGAGGGACTAAATTAAGGATCATTCTGCTGTCCAGGTGTTTTCCCTTTATGTTTTTTTAACATAGAGTGCCTGGTCATACAAGAGACAAAAACACAACTCCTTCACAAGCGACTGAAATCCTTATCCCACTGATGTCACAGCTGACACCTCTGGCTGTGGATGGGTTCAACCTGGCCACTTCAGCTCATCAAAGCAGCCATGAGCTCAGGAATTCTAAATCCTGTTGCTTGTTTTTGCACCTTTCTCTCACCAAAACTGGAAGCTCTGAGAATAAAACTACACAGGGCGCCCTTTCAGCTCCCTGCTGCAGCTTCACTTTTATGATGGTGTTAGCAGGATCTTTCATCGTCCGCCTCCCCAGAGCATCCTCTTCATGCCCACGCAGTTCACTCCCATTTGATGTAAAAAGTAAAAAGCTGTTTGGCTTTGCTTAGAGCATAGCTGGGGATTACAAACTCAGACAGCATGATGAAAATAAAGCCAGCCTGTTCTCTTTTCCAGGAGGTAGTGACACCCTGCTCACTTCACCACCTTGGGAAAGGAGTTTACTCCTCCACCCAGAGCTGCATTGGAGAACTATTAGCCCCATGTCCCCAGGGAGCTTTGCCAGAGGCCTCCCAGTGGAGAGCTGCTGGATAAAAATATTTTAAAGCCTAATTTTGCAGTAAGACCTTGGGGAATTTTTGTCGTTTTGGTTTGGGTTTGTTTTCCTGCCTATTCCTCTCTTCCCTTTCTCAATCATTAGTCTTTTCCAAGCCTTAATCCAACAGCTGAAATGTTATTAAGACCTTCATTGGCCGTTTTCTTGTTACAGATTGTCACAAGACTGTTAAAGAAACCACGCTCATCAAAACTGCCTCCTCTGACTTTTCCACAGCCTGTTTTCTGATCATACTGTTGCTTACCAGATCCCTGCAGAACCACTTACTTAACTTTGAACTTCTGTGATAAAACTTAAAAAAGGGACAAATTCCTATCTCTTTTGTTGGCTCAGCTGCTGTACTCTCTTTTGATTCCCTTGAAAAGCCTCCATTTAGGAATAAGTGTTCTGAATCCTGACATTCAGTTATAAGTTGACCTCAAACATCCTGTTTGTCAACAATGAAACAGATATTCTAACTTGAGTGCACAAACACAGATCCAAATCCTTACTTAGGCACTCGAGAATCACGGAGCGGTTAGGTTGGAAAGGGCCTTTAGCAGTCTAGTTTCAGCCTCCTGCCATGGGCACGGACACCTTCCACTAGACCTGGTTGCTTAAAGCCACGTCCAACCTTGCCTTGAACACTGCCAGGGATGGGGCAGCCACAGCTTCTCTGGGAAACCTGTTACAGTGCCTCAGCACCCTCATAGTGAAGAATTTCTTCCTTATGTCCAATCTAAATGTACCCCCTTGTAGTTTAAAACTGTTACCCCTTGTGCTATCACTACAGACGCTGGTAAAAATTTTGTCCCCATTTTTCTTATAAGCCCCCTTAAGTATTAAAAAGCTGCAATAATGTCTCCTCAGAACCTTTTCTAAGCTCAACAATTCCAGTTCTCCCAGCCTGTCTTCACAGGAGAGGTGCTTCCTCTGATCATCTTTGTGGCTCTCCTCTGGACCCACTCCAACAGGTCCATGGCTGTCTTGTGCTGAGGGCCCCAAAGCTGGATGAGGAACTCCAGGTCAGGTCTCAGGAGGAGCCCCAGGCATCTGGAACTTCCATGTAAGTCAGTATGCAAAAAAAAACCCAACCCACCCCAAAGAAAACAAAACTCTAGAATTATGAAATTATGTATGCATGGATAAATGCATGTATTTTGGAGTCTATGTTACATCCATCAAAAATTCTAGGTTTAGCCATACTAAATCTCCTGAGAGGGTGGTGAGTCACTGGAATGGGTTGCCCAGGGAGGTTGTGAATGCTCCATCCTTGGCGGTGTTCAAGGCCAGGTTGGATGAGGCCCTGGGTGGCATGGTTTAGTGTGAGGTGTCCCTGCCCATGGCAGGGGGGTTGGAACTAGATGATCTTAAGGTCCTTTCCAACCCTGACTATTCTATGATTCTATCTTCATTCATCAGGAAGGAACGAGGTGTTCATAAAGCAGTAGGGTAACAAATGTAATTGTCAAGATCTGTATTAGACAGCAGTTTGGAAATGCAATTGTAATGTATAAATGAACAGTATTTTATAATTTTGTAAGGAGCCATATTAAAACTGAAAACACGTTAGCAAGGTATTTGAATTTGCAGTGACACTTGCAAATACCATTCTTTCCTGAAGGGTTAAAAATGCCACAACTCCAGTTGCGCAAATACTCTCCTATGACATTAAGATCTCACAGAAGGGGAAGGTTATACCTGTGCTGGGGTGACCGTGCTTTGGAGGCCTACCTGTTGTTTAAGGTACACCGTGAGCTTGGTAACAGTTCAACTGGGATTGCGCAACCTGACAGAGAAGGGTTTTGGTAGCAGTGAGTCAAGGCTGTGGTGGGGAAGGGCATGGACACCTTACGTTTTTTGCGCATAAACATTTGCAGGTGGGAGCTGATCAAGCTCCCTCAGCAGGGCAGGACCTAAGGTTATCTTCTGCACGTGCAGGAAGGAGGACCAGCACTGAGCACCCTGAGAAACCTCCACAGAAGCAATGACTCAGGCCACAGTGCTTGCTGCAAGATCCACAGCTGGTCATTCCAGTGCACACCTACAGAGTCTGACTCAAGCAGGCCCTTGATTCGTAACCACTGGGGTGTTATGGTGTGTCAAATGCAAAGTATACTTGAACAAGTGAAATGTCACTCTCTGACCTTTCATTTTGTCTTGGAAGCTGTAGACAGGTTTCAAAATACATCTTGAGTGAAAGTTTGCAAAGATTTCCATGTGCGTTTTGGTTCATTAATGGTCATTAACGTGGGCTTTTGTGACACTTGGATTTAAAACACCAGCCAATGCTGTGAAAGCACATCCATAGTTATCACAGGCATCGATCTAATGCATTTTAGAATGATTTACACCTGAATTTGTTATATTCCAGTAAAAGAAAAAACTGTATGTACAGCTGTAGGTTATTTTAATATTTCATCATATTATGAATAAGTATAAAAATTAACCAAAACAATGTATTCCTTTAAATCTCTATGGACACGTGCCTATTCCCTAAAGAGATAGTTGTGTATATGCTAGACCCTTTGTGACTATTAAGGCCTTTCTGTGATAGATAACTTGCATTTGGAGAAAAGACAGGTCTCTGCAGGACTATTGTTCTCCCTTGTCATGCGTCTGTGTTGAGAGAGGAAGGTGGAGAAAAGGTGGGGCTCTGGTTGGCAGCCTGCTCTACTGGAAATGAGAGTTGTGCCAGACACCAGTTGCTGGAGGGAGAGCTCCCGCCATGTGGCCAGAGGAGGAACCAAGCATCAGTTTGCTTTCTGGGCTGTCCTTGAAGCAACGTGGCAGCACACCACTCTGTGTAGCAAACCCACAGGAAGCTTTGTAATCTCGTTTTTCTAGTCTGCGACTGTGAACAGTAGGAAATGAGTTGTCTTTGTAAGTTAGAGGCACTCCATATTTATTTTTCCAAAGGCACTCTAACAAGCTACTTTGTATTCCTAATGCCCTGCTAATTTTCACACTGTACATTTTCCGGATACCTGCAGATGACTCACCTGAAGAAAAGGGAGTGTTTCATTTTAATTATGTCATAATTTATATCCCTCCCCTAGACTGAGATTGCAGGGTGAGGAGAGCTGGCAAGCCAGGAGAAGACAGAGAAATAAAAAGGTTCCAAAGGTTCACCAACCACCTCATGTCAGCTACAGTGTGTTTAAAGCACGTGTCAGACTTTTTACCTTCATGTTGTCCTTTAGGGGCCAGCAAACAGCAGGTTCCTGTGAAGATTCTTGTAGCACCAGTACAGGTGGCTAGATGTAGGATTAAGATGTAATTAACCTCACGTTGGAGAGGAAGAGGGTAGGAAATGAGAGAAGAAAGGTTTCATAAAACACCTTGTCATTACTGCCCATATTTGCAAGTGATGTGAAAGATTTGGAAAAACCAGTCAGAGCCAGTAGAAAACCTTTCATTAATATTCACTAGGCTTTGGATTGGGCTGGTGATGTTCTTCAAATAATCCATATTTCCTCCACCCCTCTTCACTGACCAGTTTGTCTAATCCCTTCCTTATTAATTCAAGGAGAGTTTTTCTTTATTCTATTTATGTTTTGCTTACAGGAGCAGGGTGAAGGTGACTGCAACCGTTTCTAAAGACGGAAGCATTACCCTGTCTTGTCTACGTGACTGCATCTGTCCAATGACATCGTGGTGAACCAACTGTGTACTTCATCTTAGCCCGAGTTCTCCTGGATTAGTACCACTGGACATCTCTGGAAGACCTCCCTTCCTCTTCCTTTGCCATACAAAGCTAACCCGTATCTTCTGGAAAAGAGCAGCAGGATTGATCTCAAGGTATGCTAGCAGAAAGAAAAGTATTACTGTCTTGTCACTTGTTGATATCAGGGTGTAAAGCTTCTTAATATATGAAGGGAGAGTTAAGAAGCTTTTGCTGGCCTCAGGGAGATGTGTGTTGGGGAAGCCACCTTCAAACCACTGATGGTGTCATGACATGACGGTGGCTAGAAAAAGTTTATTGTGCATGATGTCAATTCAAATATGCCCAGAAAGAATTCCTTAAGGTAAATTATATCATTATTTACTTCCTCACACTTGTAACCTAGGTCTGAATTATACATAAGGCTTTATGGATGTCAGTCTTCAGACTTCATCTGCCTTCTTCGCATGCTCTCCTCACAATAGCATCCATTAAAGTTCTATCCTTCTGGGGTACGAGTCTCAAATTAATGTAACTCAGGAAATTCAGGTTCATGAGGTCTATGTTTGGGGTAGGAATGAATAAAAGGAAGGCCTTTGGGGACGCATGTAGTAGTTTAACAGTATGCAGGTATCCAGGTCCCTGTTCAGTTTACAGAGAATTCTATAGATGATACGATATGTCAAAGTGTCTTATTTTTTCTAGAGAATTAACAAATATAAGTGTAATATTGGTGAGCTTTCATATGCATGTAAATCTTTTTGTGCTCTGAGGTGTTGTTCAGCTAAGGCAATCACAAATAATGTAACCCAATGGAAAGAGCAGCAGCACCAAGCCTGCTACTTTTCTTTTTTTGCCTAAGTACATAGTATTTGTCTTTATCTGCAGTGTATTAATTTTGATTTCAATACAGAACCAAACCCTGTTTTCATTTATGTTGCTATCAATCAGGATTAACTTGAAAGGTGCATCAGATGATGCAACTGTGAAATGAGAATTACATAACTATAAAATTCTACAAAATCTATGCTGTTACTTATCTATGCTGAAACTTGAAAATGAAACCTTGAGATATCACTACCTCCTGACCATGGAAACTTTCTAAATTTCACTGAAAGACTGTATGGAAAAACATCTATTTAGAAGTGGTAGAAGTTTAACACAGTCTGTGAACGGAAAGATAGTTGTGGACATTGTTAATAAAGCTTGTCTCATACGTGTTAAATATTTATAGAGAGGACTGTAAGCAGATATAATTCTTCTGATTATAGCTTGGCCATATTATATACATGAAAATAGAAATAGCCTTCTTGAAATAGAAACCCTGGTATTCAGTATTGAGTACAGACATAGCTCACTTGAGAATTGTTTTCTAAGGGCATTTGGTTACTGCAGGGACTAACTTCAAGAGCAACTTCAGCAGTTAGTAGCTGAAGCCCCATGTGGCAGTCAGCGTTTCAAAGACAGCAGGCACTCCTTGCTTCCATTGCTTGCAGAACCATCCATGCATGCTGGGAGGAGAGCTGGGTATGATTCAATATCCAGAGAGCTGGGAGGAGCAGGCTGTTTGCAATGGTGGAGCCACATGGTGTTGTGTGTGGTGTAAACAAAATTGGGAACATGCCATGTCCATACCTTACAGAGAGAGAGCTTTCTGTTTTCTAAATTGCTGCGCTATACCATGCATGGAGCATCGTCTCTGCGATGTCAGTCCTGCCTGGCTTTATGAAAACCTGCCCTGTCTGTACCTCATTGACTGGAAAAGTGCCATGCTAAAGTCAAGTGCTCTGCTATGGCTTCACTCCACTTCTAAATTAATTGTTTTCAGTTCTGTGAAAGTTATGCAGAAGGCTCATTAATGTTCTCTTTCTGCTAGTTCTGCTGGGCTGAGCTGACCAAGAGCTCTACTTCTCTTTCATGAAAATGCTGAAAGAGTGAGTAATTCTAAGCATAGTACAACTTATTTTCATTAAAGAAGGAGGCAAAAGGGGTGTTAGTGGTACCAGCATCTGGAAGGCAATGAGTCACTTCTCTGAAATGCTGCTTTGACAACCTCAGGCTCTCTTCGGCATGGCAAACAAAGAGCAAAAACCTCATAGTGAGGAATAGCTGTAGCTGGGTTTAGCCAGCTCAGTACAATGAAGATATTTACATAAATTAGCTAATGTTTTAATTCAAATTTCATTTGTAAGCTGGTCAAGACTGCCCAAAGGCTCTTTTCTGTCAAATAAAGTGACATGGGGTTCAAGGCTAATTTATATTTTCCCTGGATAATGGTGTTGTCTTCTCTAACACTGTTCTTAGATGAGTATGACCCATGCAACTCTTGATTTTTGGAAGCATCTTATATTAGCATCTTGCCTAGGAAGGTTGTCACCACAGCTGAGCCCAAGAACACAAGTGCCAGCTCACTGGGTCTGTCCAGGTAAATATTCTTTCACTAATGTCAGTTTAACTGCAGACTAGGACTGGGGTTTCAAATCCCAAAGAAAAAGTTCATATAAGAGGATTAGTAGCAAAGAGATGAAATAGAAGTCTACTTGTCAAAAATATATAGAAAAAAATGGTAAGGAAAAGCAACAGACTTTCCCCCAAAAGCAAACTGTTGGGGGAAAAAAGAGGAAGAATAAACATGTAACCAATACTTAACCTTAAAAAAAAAAAATCCCCGAAGTTCTGTGGTTCTTACATTCAAGACTGTGTCAGCACACTATAGAGACATATCAGCTTCAGTCTGGGTTATGTCTGCCATGTCCACTTTTAGCCACATTTAAAATAACCTGGTTTTAATTTCCTAATGGCTGTGCCATTCACAGAAATTCCTCTTTATTCTATTCTCATCCTGGTTTTAAACCATTTCCCCATCACTGTTCACGTACATCACATTTCTCGCTCTGCATGTGTGCTCTGAAATCCTGTCTAAGGCAAAAGGACCCCCTCTTTTCATAATATTTTTACCTGGCATGACACTGCTCGATCTGCCCCGTGACTCCTGAGCGTCAGCATTGGGCTGACGATGCATCATACATCTGCTCATCTCTGTGCTGGGCTGTTCCTCTCTCCACCTTGCCCCTTTCCAGACCACACCACAGTTTGAAGGCAGGAGTGCACAGTCAAGCAAAACAGCATTTTCCATGCAGAGACTTGGAAAGAGCCTCTAGCATTCTCCATCACACTCCTAATTTATTTTTCTGGGCATCTGAAGGCCAAATGCCCTCCTAACCCTTCACTTACTTCAGGAAGTTTCAGGAGACAAAATCTCTGAAGGGATCTATCTTTCAAAACAGAACAGGTTGAGAGACAAGACAAAGGGCAAGCTTCAGTATTTTTACATATACAGGAGGTAATTACCTGGTAACTCAGAAATTATGAGCTATCTCACTTAAAGCTACATAAACCTGTATCTGTAACCACATGCTCTTTCAGATGGCTTCTTTCTCATGTTTTTGGATAATTGGTATCTTTTTGGGGTCTTTCCTTGGAAACCTCTACTGATATCACAGACTTCTTACACGTAAGTCTCTAAAGCCATGCAGAAAAATCGCTGTTCTAAAAACCCCAGGGTGCTCAGGGCAGGAAGTGTCTTTGCTCTCTTCTAGATGCTGCACAAGTGCAGTTTGGCACAGAATCACAAGGGAGGCTCCTCAACAAGGGAGGCTTCTCAGAACGACAAAAAAAGAAAGATGAACTAGAAACTTGTCCGTGATTTCCTATGTGATTATGGGCAGATCCAAGCAGAGGATCTTTGTTCACCCTTGAGTGCCCCACTCATGAAGTCACGGTGCCTCTCTGAAGCAAATTCAGCCTCTTCAGGGGTATTTGATAATATTGTGTTAGTCTTGTCTAGACCAGCAACGATGTGATACTTATTCAAACCTACTCATGGTTTTTATTTGTTATTTTGACATGTTCCTCTAAAATTGGCAACATTTGCTCAGTTATTTCAGGTTCCTAATAAAAATAATAGGACCCGTAGGGCCAAATCCCAAAACAACTTTCTGAATAAAGGGTGGTCTGGGACTCAAGGAAATGGTCTAGCAAGGCCTGAAATTCTCATTTCCATTTTTTTTTCTTTTTTTTATTTTCTTTTTTTTTTTTTTCCTGTAGATAGCAAAATAAAAATTTTGTGAGCTTGAGGCTATGCAGCTCCAACTGCTGTAATTACATAGCCAGGAATTTTGCAATTGTACAGTAAGTCAACTCTCTTACAGAGACTAATGTTTCAATTGCAATTTCTAGATTGCTTAGGATTTATGTGGTTTAAAATGTGTGTTTGCTATTAACTAAAAGTAACTACAGTAACTACTGCTCACAATCTTTTCCTGCTATAAATTCAGGTTTGTTATTTTTGCTTTGTTTTTTAAGCTCAAATCTGGTTTCCAATTCTCGGGCAGTCCTCAAACAGTTAAATTGTATGAAGAGATACATGCTAGACTAGAGAGCAAGCTTGGTTAACCAGTGCATGCTAGCTAACGGTGAGTTATTTATTTGTTTTTTCAACATAAGAAACAAATTCTTTGGTATTAGACTTGTTCTACTAGATTCCTTACGTGTTCAGTTAAGTTTATACTATAAACTCAAATTCCTGAAACATTGCAGGCCAGTTTTTGCAGAAGAAAAATGTAGCCTTTAAGGTCTGATTCAGTAATACTACTAACAGTGAAGGTGAGGAAAACCAGGAATAATGTTTTGAAGACTGTGCAAGAGCAGAAATGTGAAATTGCATTGGTGATTTTTTTTTTATTATTTTTAAAGTTCTAAACTATTTTAGAACAAGGATTTTGTTATCTAACTGACTTAATTTTCTTAGGAAATACACTGAGGAGGCTCATCTAAATGGAGATAAAGCTATACAGACAGGAAAAGGATGAAAGCAGACCAGGGGGGCTGAACATACTCAGAGACATTTTATGAGATTGGCAAATACTCATAGAGCCCCTCTCCAAACTAATGCCATTTGACTAAAAAATGAGCACAGCACCCCGATTGTAGGGATTACAATGCACACAAGAAATGCTCCCTTTGCCCTTTTTTTGGGAGCTGGGCCTGGTGCCAAGGAGCTTGGAGAAAGGCAGATTCCTGTGCTGAATCTCAGAGTGTGCTCACCGCACTTCACCCGGCTATTTCATCAGCTAAATGAAACTGAAGAACTGGGGCCATGGGCAGTCAGTGCTGCTGGCACTCTGGAGATGTATAAGATTATTATTTCAGCGATTAGTAGGCCTTCACTCTTTTGCTGTGCTATATAAAAAGTGAACATAATAAGCATTTTTTTGTTGTTTTGTGCTTTACACCTCTGCTCAGGTGTGTCACTGTAAAGCAGAAGTTACAGCTGAGGCAAGGGAAGTTCTTTCAGGTTCTTGAAACATCTGGAGAGGTGTAGTTTGTTGATGATGCGGACAGGGGAAGGTTTGGAGGTTTCCAGAGAGGTTTTGTGCCCACAAGTCTATTTCAGGATAGGAAGGAGTTCATTTAGATTGAGGTGAGATGAAAAATGACCGAATAGCTGATGAACAGAGCCATGAAATCAGGTTCCCATGATTTAACAGATCACCATTCATTCCTGAAGTTATGCTAACAGACAGTGAGCAGTGTCAGAAGTAATCCACTTGCAAAATGAACTATGTAAGATAGCCTATTTTCATGAGGCACAAATTAGGAATATGCATGTGGCTCAGATAACCAGGGTAATTACTAAACTGTGGCAACTCAGTCAACTTCTACCCATGGTAACACAGAAATTAGAGATCAATGTTCTGCTTCTACAAATTTGTGTATTTGTTCCTCTACACACAGCTAGGACAGCCAGCTGTCTCTTGCCCTTCAGCATCTGTACATGTCAGGGATGGAGAGGAAGGAATTGAAAGCAGCATTCTTAACTCAGCTGAGAAGATGGGAATTAAAGGGAGACCTCAGGTTGTCAAAGTGAGAGATGAGAAAATTACAGATGACAATAAGTGTGCTGTAATATGTTGGGGTAAATGCATGGAAATAAATACTTTTATAATAATGCATAAGCCTTGGTACAAGACAAAGGTGGGTGCTTACAGTAACCTTTCATTCATGTAGTGTAGAAAGGGTGAATGCACCCTTTTCCTTTCTGTTACTGGCAAATTAACCCAATGTCTGAATGTTTCAAAATATTTCCAATCTGCCTGGGATGTGAGTTCCTTGCAGACAGCTACGTCATCACTCACATGCAGCTTCTGACCCAGTTTTGCCAACTCTTGCTTGCTGAGGAAGAAACTCTTGCTTTTGGAGCCAGCGCAGCTGATTGCATTTACTCTGGTCACTGAGCTAGGCAAGACAGTTTCCAATGGGCAGCATATGCAAAGATATGTGCTCAAGAATATGCTCAAAGATGTATGCTTCCCCGAGGGGAATGAAGGATTTGAGGAAAGGGGTGATGAAGAGAAGCTGAGAGAACTGGGGTTGCTCAGCCTAGATTAAAGAAGGTTCTGGGGAGACCTCAGAGCAGCTTCCAGTACCTAAAGGGGGCCTATAAGAACCCTGGAGAGGGACTTTTTACAAGGGCATGTAGAGACAGGACAAGGGGGAATGGCTTTAATCTGGAAGAGGGTAGATGTAGATTAGATAATAGGAAGAAATTCTTCCCTGTGAGGGGGGTGAGGCACTGGCACAGGCTGCCCAGAGAAGCTGTGGCTGCCCCATCCCTGGCAGTGTTCAAGGCCAGGCTGGATGGGGGTTTGAGCAACCTGGTCTAGTGGAAGGTGTTCCTGCCTGTGGCAGGAGTGTTGGAACTGGATGAGCTTCAAGGTCCCTTCTAATTCGACCTTCTCTGATTAACCAGAACCTGTGGGACTGTCGCCAAGGCAGATGGGTGAAAAGGCAGGTCAAGCAGAACCTCTCCTTCCCCTCACAGTCCCCCACCTCAGTTTCTCACCATCACTTTACTCAGCCTGCTTGCTCCTATCTCGTAGTCCTCATGTTGTCTGGTGGCCTGACCCCTCTTCCATCATCCTCCCACAATGGGCAGGAAAGCCAGGGGAAGCAAAATGGAGATGGCTTGAGGGGAGCAGAGAAACTCCTGAAAAGTCCAAGAGAGGCCAGGGTTCCCAACGGTGGGCACAGTGGACAGCACGCACATGCTGCAGTAACACAAGCCAGGCTCCTGCCTCCAGCTGGGTTCTCCTTTCACACACAACAGTTGCTCCCCTGGGGAAGCGGCAGGATGGGAATGTCTCTGAAACGGCACCCCAAGACTTCAGCATGCTGTGAAGGCCGTGTTGGTGGGGCCTTCACACCGCTCGGTGTGAGCCCTGCCTGGGGCGTGAGGCTGTGGGTGCAGGGGGTGAAACACCCCGTAGGGGCCTGCCCTGCAACCCCTCTCTCGACCGAAGTCACTGCTAATGGTAAAAAACTTATTTGTGCCATCTCTAAGAAAACAGAAAAAAAATCTGTGAGAGTAAAAGGAACGAGAGCCGAGCCTCAGGTGGCTTTACCAGGGGCTGGGCAGGCCGGGAGGCTCAGGAAAAACTTCAGTTCCTCGCGGGGCTCTGCCTCGGGGAAGCTCCGGTTTGCCCAAGTTCATAGCGAAAGGGGTGTAGGAGGGTTTGGTGCAGGAGCTGGGCTCTGTCTCGTCCCAGTCCTGCAAGTTTCCCATCCCCTCCCTCTCTCCCGCCGCGGCGGGGTCGGCCCGGCCGGTTACATGGAAACGGGCTGGCAGCAACCCACCTTCCCGGGCCATTGAGCGGGCAGCGCCTGGCCACCTCCTTAGCGCTGCCCGCCCCGCCGCTGACCCCAGCCCAGGCAGCCCCCTGCTCGGCGTACGCAGCTGAGCCCTAGCGAGCGGCGTTACTCCGCTGCCGGACTGCTGAGGTGGGCGGGCGGCCGGGGGCCGCTGTGAGCTGCCTGGGCAGGGCATCTCATCCCCGCCCGCGGGAGCGGTGGGTGGTGGCGCCCCGGGCAGTGCCGCCCGGCGGCGGGGCGGGGAGCGGGGCCGGGCGGAGGGGAGGCCGGCGCTCACTCTTCTGTTGTCCTCCCTCCCTCCCTCTGGATTCCCCCGCTCCCGACCTTCGCCGCTTTCCCGCTGCCGGCCCAGTCCGTCCCTTCAGAAGCGGCGAGAAGGGCGCAGCCATGGAGACCCTTGTGCGCCCCGGGGCCTGCAAGCCTCCCACTGGGTAAGCCCCGGGCCCGGGCCGGACTGGCCGCCGCTAGCCTCCGCGGGCAGGAGCGGCTTCGGACGGCCACAGCGGCCGTGCTGGCCGGCGAGCTGCGGTGCCGTACCTTCCCTGCCTCTCTCCGGAGCCGGCGCGCAGGTGTCGACCCCGTCGTGCTGAGCACAGCCGTGGGTGGCGGCCGATAGGGGAGAGGGGACACGGCCGGGGAGCAGGGCGGGCGGCGGCAGGCTGAGCCGGGCTGCAGGAGGGTCGGGAGGGTGGAAAGCGGCTACTTCGTCTTTACCTTTCGTAAGGGGCGCTCCGACCCCGCTGCCCCTCCGCCTGCAAGACCGGGGCGGCTGGAGAACGGGGTTTGCTTTGCTTTGGGGGTCGTGTCTTGCAGCGGGCTGTGGGGCTGGCCAGGCGCGCCACGGAGCTGAGGGGGGCAGGCGGTCGCCGCGTGCACCCCTCGGCACCAGCCGCCGAGGTTCGAAGCTGGGGCAGTGGCTGGGGGGAGCGGGAGAATCTCGGAGGGGGTGCAACAGGTCCGGCGGAGGGACCCGGGGCCGCAGGGATCGGTGCGCCCGCGGGCCTGGGCGCCAGCGCGCAGCTGCCAGAAGCCTCTGAAAGGGTCATTCAGCCGTCCCGGCCGCGGGTCCTGCTGCCGAACCGCAGGTCCTCGGCGGGGGAAGGAGAGCAAAGCGCTGCCGGCCTCGAGTTAAAAGTGCCCCAGATGGTCAGAGGTTGGTGGGTTGGGCAGCTGTCGGTGCCCTCCGTCTTACGTGTCAGGCAGCGCTCTCGCAGCAGTAGTGCTAAATAGCAGTCAGCCCTTGGGTAACCCACAGGTGGATTTGGGTTTTTGTCAGGCAGATGCAGAACACGGTAGCAGTGGATTTATTAGTCTGTTAATTAAGGGACGAGAACAGCAGCAAGATGAAGTCCCAAGCGGTCTCTTTTGTCAGAGCAGGAGCTGGGCAAGTTTTAAGAGCTGTGCTGCCTGCTCTCTGCAATTTACTGCTCTACTTCACACTGTCTGTGCAGGCTGGAAAAGGCTGTGATTGCTTCAGCAGCTTTTATAGTTTTACTTCTAATGTTTATGCCCTAAATTTATTTTCAGCAAAGTAGAAAACAGCTTTAAAGTATGTTATGATGGCTACCAGAGTTTTGTTAGGTTTAATTTCTTTAGTTTCTGTGTTTGATAGAGAGTGTTGCAGTGCCTAACTCGGAAAGTAGAACAGGGAGCACTGTGTGAAGGAATTATGTTGTTGCTAGTGCTTTAGTAATGAAACCGTATGAGTGCAGTGTTTCTTTGGCTTGCAGAGCATGACATAACTTGCTGCTTTTTTTGTGAGTAAAATTGTTAACTCCAGTTAAAAATCAGCCTGTTTGATCATGACCTTTTATGCTCACCTTCTATGAAGAGCAGTAGATGCAATGCACCTCCTTTTTCTGTGTTTAGGTGATACAATAGTACATCTGCTTTCTAAAATCCCAGTAAAGAAGAGATCTAGGATACCAATTTACATGTGTGCTTTGAAGAGTAGCTATCATTTCTCAGATGCAGTGCTGATTAGCAATTTGCCTCGATTGCTAGGTATCTAAAGATTGATTAAAGAGTTTGAATTTCCAATGAGAAGACGTGTTGTCACTGCATCTCAGAGATGAGCACTGGTGTCTGAGGACGTTTCTGAACAAACCTCCTGAATCCTGCATAGCCAGTTTCATCTGTGTAAACATGTTCGTGGTCAGATTCTGATATCACATATATGATCATAAGTTACAGTAACTGCATTAACTTCAGTCAGATTCCTCCTGACGTGGCTCAAGGAGGCAAATCCAGTCCTAAGGTGAAGATGTGCTTGCAATATTGCGTAGCAAAGCGTGTGGGTGCTAATCCGCTTCTCTGGAAGCTGATGACAACGCCATCATGTACACCAGTGGGGGTTTCCTGTCTGTTTTGTCTGAGCTGGTTTCACGTCTTTAAATACTGCTTGTTGCCTTTTCCTGCAAGTCACAGGTTCCCAGCCTAGATGTGTCAGTGCTGGTAGCAGTGAGCTTCACATAACGGTTCGTAATTCCCTGTGTTGCTAACATCCGTACTGGAAATGGGTGGATGTTTGGTCCTTAATCAGGTTTTACTCACTCAATGACAAAAGCAGCTAGGTCCAGAGAAGTGCAGCTAGAGGCCAGATTCGTCTGTCCTTGTTGGTTTCTGTATGAATCCACATGTGAGCTACATCTATGGAGCGTGCTGGGGAACGCTGGCACTTAAGGCTGCTGTGGCAGAAATACCTTCCTTTCATGGCAGAAGAAATGCTGTGCACGTTTCCAGCTTATTGATTGCAGTTATGAAAGGGAGGTTAAGATGACCGCAACTTCACAATTTTTAACAAAATTTAGGCAGACTTGTCTCTGTAAATCATTAACAGCAACATTATGAGTTTCCTCTGTTAAACAGTGAACAAATTTAACATGTTGTTTGGTACAGGGTACAGCGGCTCTGCTCTGTGCTTTACACAAATAAATTGACTATGCGTGTTTCATGGTGCGGCTCTTTGAGAATTGCATTTTAAAGTAGGATACTGTGGTGGGATTCTTTTGGTTTTAAATGGCAAAGGAAAACTGCAGTTGGTACTGGTCTTACAGAGCTTCTCCCATTTCTCAGCACCAAGAATTTTATTGCTAGTAATTGCTAGGCATGAGTTTTCTAAAGCCTTACTAAGTCCACAGTGCTTTATTTAATCAACCTTTATTTTGGCTTATGAAGGTGAATTTAAGACAATCAGTAGAAGCAGCAGCAGGAATTAAGATTTATTCTATGATCATGAAATGGGTGCTAGAAGACAGAAATACACTTGTTTAAAATCTGCTACTTTGATGTCTGCATCTGCTCTTACTTCATTAGGGAGAGCAGAGATAGGCTTCTCTGGATGTTTTGATCGGTGACTTTCTTGACCATAACATGGGAAGACAGACATTCATTGATCATAAGTGGCATAGCAGGCCCAAGCCTAAATGAAGACTTGAAGGGTCAGTTCTGTTCTGCTCTGTTAGGAACCTCGCAAAGTGAAGAGCATCTTCCGCTGTTGCTGAAAGCATCTCCAATCTCCCATGGAAACTAGCCACAGTTCATGGCTCCTTCTTAATGCCTTTATGTCTGAGCTTCCTATGAGGGTGGTGAGGCACTGGCACATGTTGCTTGGAGAAGCTGTGAATGCCCCATCCCTGGAAGTGTTCAAAGCCAGGTTGGGTGAGGCTTTGAGCAACCTGGTCTAGTGGAAGGTGTTCTTGCTTGTGACAGAGGGTTGGAACTAGATGATCTTTAAGGTCCCTTCCAACCCAAACTGTTCTGTGGTTCCTCTGGTGTCGAGCAAATGTGGAGAAAGCCTCTATGTTAAACAAGATGTATGAGTGCTTTCTTTAAGTAGGACCTTTATTTTCTGTGATTTAACTCCTTCCCTATCTCACAGGGCCTAATAGTACTAACAAAGGCAGGCATGTTAGCACACCTGCTTTGGAGGGACTTACCTGTGGGATTGAAGTGGCCCTGGAAGTCAGATAAAGGCTGTGAAACATCAGTAACGTTTACATGCAGAACCAGGGAAAGCAAACCCCCAGATGCAGAGCAAGTTGCGCATCTCAGTGCGTTGAAACCTTTCCTGTTCTTTTATACCCTCTCTGCATAGTTAAGTGGGCTACTTTGTGAAACTGCACATCCAGCTTAAGAGGAAAAGAAAAGAAAAAGGTTATTTTTTAATTTTCTTTTTTCATTGTGCCTGTGATCAGGGTGTTATTTGTAAACCTTGTCTGGAAAAGCCTGGAAGGCAGAGTTCTCAGCTGAACATCTATGTGAACGTCTATAACACTGGTTACACTGTATCTCACCTTCAGATGTTACAAGATTTAGGATATAAAGAAACAATGATGTAGTTAATTTTTTAAATCAAAATTGCTATCTGCATATGTTTCCTCTGTTTTGTATTAATAAGAGATTTCTGTGTAACATGCAGAGTACTGGATGGCAAAGGGCGATGGCTACAGTTAAAAATGTAGAGCAGCAGTGTAGTACTGGCTTTGGAGATTGCTACCTTGGCTGATTGCAAGGTTGATGCTTGTGCTTTTGACATTATCCTTTTATGTTGTGTCCCTTTTGGTGTGTGCACTGCTCCCACAGAATTCAGGCAACTCTTCTTATGTGTACATCTGAGACAAGGAGCTTCTCTGTGATATGTTTTTCTGGTACCACAGGCAACGTTAGCCCTATCTTCCTCTCACAGGTAGTTTGGCTCCAGAGTAGTTTTTTCTGTGTCAGTGGAAATATATCCTATTAAATCAAATCCTGGTAATGGTGCAGAAGAATTGTGCATGTCTTTGTGTAAAATGGAACAAGGCAGTTTTTACTGTTTTGCACCTCTGTGGATATAACTGTTGAGCTGGAAGACATCTGTGTTTTCAGTCATGACTAGTATCTCAGGATTGCTGAAGATAAGGAAGGTAATTGTAAGAAAAAGCTAAATGGTGATATAAAATGCTGTGTAATCCAGTCCTGACAGCTGTTCTTTCTGAATTCCAGTGTCCCATTTCTCCTGTCTTTCTTTTCCCTTTTTTTCTTTTCAATTTCTTTCAGCAATCTGTTAGTTTTGTACTAGAGTACAGGATGAAATAGATGGCCTCGTAAAGTCTCTCCCATTTCTGGGCTGTCTAGAATATTCAGGGTTTGTATTCACCCTCCCCATCTCCTACTCGTGCCTCTCATTGTTTTCCTTCCTGTTGATATTTTTTGTATTTTTTCATCTTGTTCTTCTATCCCATTCCTGCTACTGTTAGATGAAATTGAACCTTCTCTTCCCTGCTGTTGCCTGTCTTGTTTGGTCTTCCTGTCTTTCCCTTGTTATTTTGGATTCATTTGTCTGCAGGTTTTGCTCCTGTAAGTTTACATCTTGGTTAAATTTCTTATCTTGATGAAAACACTTTACTGCTGTGCTGAAGGTAGCACTGTGTTTTGGTGGGACAGATATTACTTACCATGCCATCTGGGCAAGCTGCACTGATTATGGTGAATTTCAGGATGTTGCACTAGATAAAGGTGGAGAGAGGGGTTTAGAATCATAGAATCATAGAATAGTTAGGGTTGGAAAGGACCTTAAGATCATCTAGTTCCAACCCCCCTGCCATGGGCAGGGACACCCCACACTAAACCATGTCACCCAAGGCCTCATCCAACCTGGCCTTGAACACCGCCAAGGATGGAGCATTCACAACCTCCCTGGGCAACCCATTCCAGTGCCTCACCACCCTCACAGTAAAGAATTTCTTCCTTATATCCAATCTAAACTTCCCCTGTTTAAGTTTGAACCTGTTACCCCTTGTCCTGTCACTATAGTCCCTGATGAATAGTCCCTCCCCAGCACCCTTGTAGGGTGTTGCAACTTAAAGCACTCTCACCTTTAGGTGATGGTGACCATTAAGGAAAACCAACTACTGAAATACTTATTTTGAAGTCAGTTCCCTAAACAGATGGCTGCTTTGTATGTAGTTTAATCTTACTAGGGAAGTGGTATATTGCTTTTTGCGGAATAATTCAGATCACAGTGCATGATTATAGCCAGAATGAAGAGATTTTTTGCATTCAAAGGAATGAGAGTTTTCTTGAATGCATGTATTTATGCTTTAACATCTATGGTATTGTAAATGCTTGAAGACTCCTGGTGTCATAGACTTGAATTATCCTGTTGTCACAGACTTGAATTTTCTTACAAGCATTTGTGAAGGCTTCCTAACAATATTCTTTTGGGTTAAAGAATTACATGTAGGAGACTCAGTTTTATTTATACAGTCAAAAATGTGAACACGTTTGCATGACGTGCTCCAAAAGCAGCCAGGAGGCCTGTGGCAGAGTTAGGGAAGTACCTCACTTCTGAATCCGCAGTTCAGTGCCTTAACAAGTATTCCCCTGTGTCTGGCCTTTAGCTACTCTGTTAGCATCAGCAAACACTTGATTTTCTGGCAAGCACTGTGTTCTGTATACTGCAGCTTTTTGTGTTGCTCTGGCATTGTGGTTTCCATGAAAATTGACAGCTTTCACACTTTAATGCTGCTTCTAAGAGATTGAGGGGTCTTTAGAAGTTTATTTTTCCATAGCACATTAAGCCTGCTTCCGTATTAGAGGCTGGGAATTGGGAGAGACTTAAAATCTGTGTTTCCAGCTAAAATTATGATTTAAGGATCTTTTAAAAGTAGCTGCATTTCCAGCTAATGGAAATTACAACGCTTATTAACATATTAATCCTCTTACCGTATAGAGTGTTTCCAGAGCTGTTAGTTGCCCAGTGAGCCAGGCTGCTTATCATTAAATAAGCGATGCTGGGAATAGTGTATTGTTGTCATAGTTTCAACATGAGAGTGTCAGCGATGAGCTGTGGACTTAACCCATGCCAAGGGGTGAGTCACAGAGATTGCGTGGCAGGGCCGTGCTGCAGTGGCAGTGACACACAGTGTCTCCTACCCACTGTAGTCTTCTTGCACCGCAAATACTGTCCTTTTTGTTTCATTAATCCCCCAGCTAATGAGCTGCCTAAGATGCTGTGCATTTGTGCAGAGTAGTTGTCGTAATCAGAGAAATGGGGAAGAAAATGGATTGAGAATGTTATTTCTGTATTCTTTGGCTGTTACTAGAGCTCAAAGACTGGGAGTGTCTGTGGGACAAAAAAATTAATTTCTTACTGCTGACCCTATAAATTCAAACTGATGTTAAACTGTGTTTTGTGTGTTGTATGAAAGAGAGCTGTCAGTCTCCTCTGACATTTTCAGTCATGAAATGTGAGTTATAAAGCTTTCTTTGGTAGTCAAAAAATAATAGAACCTTTTTAAAGTAGTGAGCGTCATTAAGGCAGGTAAGAAAGTTGCAGCTGAATTGAGAACTTGGTGTAGGCTGCACCTGAGGTACTTGCAGAGGTACAGTAGATGGACTGTGGTTCTGGGTTCAGTTCTGTGTTCTCCGATGTCATATTTTTTATTAAAGGTGATTGACCCGTGCATAACTTTTAAGGTCGATCTGTGAATTTCTCTGCCTCTCTCTCTGAGTTACAGTGGTGTATGCGAAGTGGAACAGCGCAGTAAGCATGATGGAGAATTCACCTAAGTAATCAGCAGTGAGGTAATTAGGGAGTTTGCTTACAGAAAACCCGCAATCAAGGACCTCCTTGACACAGGAAGGTCTGAGGATTAAATCTGCAGTAGCTCTTGCTAACACTGAATTGCCAGGACCACCCAGCAGCCTGGAGTCCTCCTTTTTCCTTCAAGCAAGAAGCTGGCATGGAGCTTGAGCAAGAAAATTACGTTTTATATTATCTGTGCTCTAAATATAGCTGTACTACAAGGTTCAACAGCAAGTACCAATCTAGAAGTCCTTAATCAGAGAAGTGTTACTTTATGTTTTCACCAAGGCTGACCAACAAGCAGTACAATTCTGTTTGCTGTACCTGTTTTCCTTGCTGTGTGTTGGGTTTTATTTACATAAATGCATACTGATATGATCCAACCGTTACTGATGTTTTGTTGTGAAGTTGAGCCAGAAAGGTAGAACTCTGTTGTTTTTCAGTAATTGAGGGTTAATGACTTATTTATTTTCCAAGACCACACAAATACATAGAGATTTAAAATGGGTAACACTGATGGTTGATGAGATGCTTTCTGAATTTTCAGATGTTATTTTAATGTATGAGCTGCCATGCATCATAAGACCTCTTTATAATTAATATATATTAAATTATTTAATTTTCTATATATTATTTATAATTATAATTAATATATATTAATACTTTTTATGAATATTTTTTCAATGGTTTAATTAGACTAGGAAACACAAAATTCAAGGGCCTGGGTACAAATATGTCATTGATCGGTTGTTGCCATCTCCCAGGTCTGACAGTTGTTCCTGGTAATCTGCTGGTCCTCCTTCCTCTGAAAAGGGAAAAGGCAGTTTGTTTTTTTGAGACTGAGGTTTCTCCTTGGTACTTGTGTTACGTGGTGTCAGGAGATGGTGTGGTGATGACGTGAGCATGAGTTTGTCCTCCCAGGCTGTGTGAAGGTTCTCGTGCTGCTGTGTACGTAAGATCCACGAGATGCAGAATCAGCTCGGTCAAATCAGCTGACTTCTCCAGGGACATAAGAGGAAAGCTGCAAAAGAGCTCTGGTTTGATTATCTAGATTACTTCTGCTTTAAAAACTTGCCTCTTCCTTCCCACCACACACACCCCACAGTGGGCATTCTCCTGTGCTTGTCCTAGAGGTCTCTTGGGAGCTGTGGCAGCGGCTTTCCAATGTAAGAAAATGAAGTAGTGAATTCTGTGCAAGATCCTTTAAAATACTCCTCCACCTTTTATTTCCATTGTGTAGTTATGTTGAGTTACAATAACAATGATTTTTCCTGCTTTAGCATGTTCCAAAAAGATAAATAAAACCTCCAAGTTATTTTATAATAAAACATTATTTCATTTTTTCTTATTTCTGTGATTAAATAGCTTTTCTTTCTGCATTTTTCTTTTATGTTTGAGGTCAGTGTATGGCATATGCAGCAAAAATACCACCGAGGTAAATATATCAAGAATGGCATGTCTAATCTTACTGTACAGAACTTGTATTTTCCCTTCTGTTTTTGTCTAAGCATGCCACAAGGGTTTGTCTCCAAAATCAGTAAAGACTTTCAGCCAAATTTGAAGAAAAAACCTGTTTTCTGTGCTTTTGTTCAATCTCTCCTGTGGCAGTGAACAGCACAGCAGTGGTTCTGGGTGCTGATGAGGGAATGTCTTGGTGTGAATCCAGATGCCTTCTTTGTCTTGTCTTTTTTTTGAGTAACTTTTCATGGTACTTGGTACCAAGCTTACACTTTCTTGGATACCAAATAAATTATTCCTGGCTTCCCTGGTGGTACAGCTCGTGTTTCAGTGTCAGCATAGCTTTCTCTGCTCTAGCAGGACTTGTGGTGTTGCTCGTAGTCACTTCAATGTCTGCTTTGATCAGTCACTGCTGGGACATGGCTTTCTCCTTGGGAAGGAGACCAGCCTTTGGCTTCTGCTGTAATTAAAATCCTGCTACTGTGACACCTTCAGGTGCTCCAAAGACTGACTCTGCCAGTTCATTGAATAACAGCTACAAATAGGTCAGATCATGTTGCTAAACTGCTGGTGTTGTAATTAACACAAATATTAAATTTTTTTTGCTTTTAATTACCTCTGCTTCTTTGGCTGTGTTGAACTGGAGAGACACTTGGTCATCTCATAGCAACACAGAGCAGCATTGCATGCTAAAATAGTAGTACGACGTCAGATGTGCATAACTTTCTGCTTTTCAAGACACAGCCTTTTTACTGTCTTGTTTTACGACTCCTTAAGGTCTGTTGTGCAGCGTCATTCACTGAGTGGTGTCTTGTCCAGAGCGGAACAAACTGGAACCAATTTCTGTCCTTACTGAGTCCTGAACCCTGCCTGTATCCAGTGAAGCTGCGGGTCCTTCAGTGCTGGGCTATGTGTTTTAGTGGACTTGCCTAAGGTCAGCCTGGCACAGGGATGCTGGAGAGGAACCAGCTTGTGCTGAGACATCATCCTCAAACTCCATCAGGACTTCTGTAGGCCAGGAGGTATTTTTACTCCCTTTCTTGCATGACTAAGTGGAGGATTGCTATCTTCAGATCAAATCTGTTATTCCTGAATATAATGTTAATGCAGAATTACTTTCTTCTTAGCAAATCTGGCTTTTCCATTGTGAGACAAACACAAATGTATCTGTGTGTGATGGATAGAGTCTCCAGTATCAAACTTAAAAAGAAAGAAAAGTAAACAACAGTTATGCCTCACCTGCTGTGGGTAATTACAGAACAGTATTTTATCTTAAATTCAGAAATTTGTGGATTTTCCAAATTACTGTGTGTTTAGGAGGAGGATAAGAAGCTATACTTTATACAGTTTTAAGTGATAAATGTAATTGGCTTATTTTGTCCCTTCATTTTAAGTCCTGCAGATTGTAACCTCTTCATAAAACTATCTAGAAAGAGACTCTGTAAGCACAGTCTTAGAAATATATGTTGATGATTAAGCTATTTCATGACAAAAGTGAAGTTGCTGTTCTTCCTAACTTCTAAATAAATACAGTTAATTATATTCCCCTTCCAACTCTTGCATAGGTTTGTAAGAAAAAAGAGAATACCTTCCTGAAAGAGCAGTTATTCTGCAACTAGCATTTACTCAGTTTTTAACCTCACAGGTATCAGAAAGCATTAATCTTTCAAAGAATATTGATTATACTTCTGGTGAAGAATTTTTTTAAAGGTTTATTTTCCTCCAGCCTCGTATAAGGCAAACCAGAGATTTACTGATTAATTTATTTTTTTTTTAAGGATCCTTTTTTTTCTTTTTTGTTTTTTCTTTCTTTCTTTTTGTTTTTTTTCATTAAAAGGCTGTTAGTGCAGTATTGTGCCGAATGACCAGTAGAGGCTGGGTAGCTTTAAGTTTGTCTGTTCCCATGGTTTATTGGACTCTTCTGGGACAGAGACTGAGAGTCTGCTTGCACTTGCCAGAGAGTGAAGAGCAGCAAAAGCACTGGTTAATTGTTTAACGCAATATTGGAAATGGGGCTTTGGTCAGCTGCTCAGAAGCAGCTTGATTTATATGACCCATTTAGCATGGAGGAGAGCAGGCATGGCTATGCTCGCGTTCCGTTAACATTCAGCTTTCAAGCCAAAGGGCCCGTGAGGTTTGTATTTGCTGTGCTTCACTTGCCAGGCTGAGGTGTGCAAATTCCAAGCAGCTTGGCTGAAATCTCTGGGTCTGCTCCTGCATCAAATAGGTGGGAGAGGAACTGGCGTATACAGATCGGTAAAACAGTTGTGAGTGCACGCTGATCTTGTCTCTTTACTGGGCTTCTGGTTTATATTTTATGTTGGCATAACAAAACCTGGGTATCTCATTTTAAAGGGGAATATGGGTGAGTGTGTTTAGGTAAAGACAGGTGAATTCAGTGTGTATGTTCCCCTATATTCTTTGCCTGTGGTTGCTTGTATTTATTTATATGATGGTAGACTTCAAAGTGCCAACTTTCCACGAGTATTTTACAGCTAAAGACTTCTTGGCCACTAACAATATTTTTGTACTGGTTAAGCATAAGGAGGTCACTTGTTTCCATTCTCACTTGTTCTTTATGTGAGACCAAATAGTGCTAATATTTTTGTGAAAAGCCCATAGCTTGTCATGCCATTGCGCCAGCCTTATTTAAGAATGCTGCTCATCTATACAACTGTTTATAATTGTGTATTCTCAAATTAGCCATAGTTATTTTGGAATGAAATCTCTTTGCATTCAAGTGGTTAAATCCAGTACTTTAACCTATTAAAAATGAGATCCAGCTTTACTGGAAAATATTTTACAAACATAAAACTGCCTGAAGTATAAAACCTGTTTATAGATACCATAGGTTTCTTGCCATGAAAAGCACTGTAAATTCCCCATGTGCTTCATTTTCATAAGCAGCTACTTGGAAAGAAATATTGCTTGTGGTGCATTGCCAATTATCTATATACTAATTTGCTACCTGAGAATAATTTCGGATTTTTAAATTCAGCTTAGTATTGAATTTGTAGGGGGGAAAAAAGGTCCTAAACTACTTAATATTTTACTGTTTAGCTTTAATTTACCTGGAAAGAAACTGGCAGTGCTGACATTTTTTGGGGGGTGTGGATGTGAGAAGTAAAGGAAGGAATTAACCTTTTAAAAAACTGGTGTATGTATGAACAGTTTTTAGTCATTATTATTTATGTAAATTCCCACTTACCTGTGTTATTACAAGTCAAACAACTGTTCTGTATATAAAATATTAAGCTGTCTTCACTTAAGTAGTCTGTGTGTGCAAAACTTAGTTGCCAGATTTGAATAGGAGGCCAGGTACGAGAACTGGGAGCAGAGCTCTGTTCTGCCGTCGTTCAAGGGGCACTGGTAGAAATCAGCCCTTCAAGTGAATGATCCAAATAATTGAAAAGGGGAAATGCATTCTATTGCTTCTCTTTTACACGTTATCATTTGTAATTCATCCTTTTGATTAATCTCAGAGAAGTAATATGCCTGTGCTGTTTTTTAGCCCGAGCAGGTGTTAATGAACATGTCACTAGTGTGGAGACTGAATTTGCCTTCCCGGCTTGGCCAGGAAGGGGGTGGGCAGAGTTACTTGGGAAAACATAATGTGGAAGCTCAGATATCAGAGAAACCCCTCATGCTCCACTTAGCACCTGGCTATCCCTGTGCAACAGTATTTAGGTGTTTATAAATCTTTCATAATCATTGTTTATTTGAAAACAAAACCCCAAATCAGCAATAGGGGTTTTCCAGCATTAAATTACTTTCACCGGGCATTATTGACGGTTAAAATGTTAAAACACCCTATGAAGTATTTTCTCAATTTTCTATGCTGCTTTTCCCTTTTACCAAGGATACTGTCACTGTGTATAGAAGGAAAAACTGTAAGTTCAGTGGCATTCAGCTATAGTATAGTGATGCAGAAGAGACTAAAAATAGTATTGTTCCAGCAACCAGATAAATTTTCTAATGAAATTTGTGGAGCTAAATGAATTGGAGACTTGACGTTCCTTCATTTTCCATTTTTTGAGGTGCCTGTGATTTGGGCCTTAGTGCTTGTCACAGAAAAGTCCTGAATTCTTCAGAGTTTAATTATATGAGCTGCTTTGTGTGATGTTGCTAAGTAGTACATGTGCAACTAAGTGCTTGAGAGTGGTGTTTGGAAGGAAGGATTGGGTATAAGTGCTTCATGCACAGCTCTAGTCCTTGTGTACAGGTGGTCTCAGTAGCAAGCCTTTTTATCAGTGGGTAGGGGAGAAGGGGCACATATCATTAGTCTGTTCTACTGCTCATATAAAAAAATAGATTCTCCTTTTATCCTCCTAGGTTTGTAGGCTCTGTCAGCATTTAAAAGCAAATATGTGCCTGTGTTAGGATTCTTTGAAAAATTACGGCCTATCTTTGAATTAATGTGTTCGTATTTCACATGTAGTTGCAGGTGGAAGATGAAAAGGTGTGCTTTGGGCAACATGTGTTGAATAATATTGGAAATAAATGCTACCGCATGGACCTTACTTCTGGAGCCAGCATGTCCACTGTGTTGCACAGCTGTGCCGTTCCTTCCAGAATTGTTCTGCCATCTATTTACATGGAGCAAATGTTGCACTCATGGATGGATTTATGAGGATACTGATCTGGCAGACCATGCAAGCTTATAGATTATAAAATTCGCCGTACACAGGGAAACTAAGTGTTCCCAAATAAAACTCTCTTTATTTAGGGAGGTGGTACTGTGAGTTGAAACAAAATTTGGGACGTGGCCTGTGTTCCTCAAGGCACGCGTGGGAGATGAAGAATGAGGGATATCTGTTTTTATTGCTGCACAGTGGGGCGTGGACATCTGATGAAGGCTCAAAATTGCCTGAAATTCTGTATTATCTTGTATAGCTCAGTGCTTAAGAGACATGGTGAGAGTGTTTCTGTGGTTTGGCAGTGGTGCCTGCAGATTTCATGGTTTTAATAAGTTTGTCCGAATGTATGTATATGTCCCTGGAGCTCAGAGTAAATACAGCCCACTTGGAGAAAACACTTGGAAGAAGTGAAACTGTCCTTTGATCGTGAAGTTTATTCCTCTTGGCCTTTTTTATTTTTTTAATTCCCTCTTGAAAGTTTCTGATTTTGCGGCATGACAGAAGAGCAGAGTCGTGTACTTGAATTTGTATCTGGAGTAAAGTTATTGCAGCTTGGGGACTGCAATATGAAAGTTGTGAAAGGAGCTCTCTCTGCCAAGGCTTGCTGTCTGATGGCCACGCTTTGCTCTGTCTCATGCTCTTGGGTCCTTCCAGGTCTTGTCCACAAGCCCGTAGCTCTTGGCAGAGCTGTAACACCCCCCAAGTAGGCTTCAGCAGCACTTTGATCCTGTAATGGTGTCCTTAGTGCTGACATTGGATCAGAAGGTCCCGAATCCAGCAGACCCAGGGAGCGCATGTAGAAGGCATATGATAAAGAAGTGCACAGATATGTAAATTGCTTTCTTCAAGCTGCTTGTATTTTTTATTATTTTTTTTTTTCCCTGATACCTTTCAGTTCTCTCTGCTGTCTTCTCTCACCGGGGGTTCCTGTGCTGCAGAAAAAAGAGGAGAAAGATGTGTTCACAAAATAACCAGTTAACTTGTGTAGGTATAGTAATAATCATAAAGGTTTACATTATTATATGTAAATTTTACAACCAGTATATTAGAAAAAACACTTAAAAATCTTAGATTTAGCTTATTATATGTAGGATTTAGGTAAGAATAAAATTACTTCTTTTCCCTGCTTAGTCCCATAGTTTTCAAGCTAAAACAATATAAGTGTATTCTGATACACACCTTTGTAATTACATAAAATTGGTAACATGCCATATGACCTCTGGTTACAGATCTAAATATTGGCATCAATTCATTTATTATGTTTGTGTGTGTTCTTAAATCAGTCTGCAATTCATAATGTGCTGTCTTTATGACAGTTTGCATAAAGTAATGTATTCTAATACAGCAGTGTTTCAATGATCACTTAAATGAGAGAATTGAGTAGGTCATAATACAGTTATTTTTTTACAGTGAAAAATGTTTTCCTTTTTAAATAGCATTTAATACTTCATTGCATTAACCTATTTTTGACACAAAGTGGCTCAGTTAGTGTGTGCATATTCAGTAGATGGAGTTATACTGGTTTAGTACATTACTTTTTGCACCCCACCTTGAAACTTCAAACAAAATCAAAACAAGTACATGTTGTGCAACTTTATGATACTGTTATATAAGTCACGAAGTTCCGTTTTAGTAATGACATTAAATGTAGTATAGAAAGAGCAGGGACCTTTTAATCTACAAAATTGACTTAGTCTTAAGTTAAAGTTCATAACTGTACTGATGGTAGTTTCATTTTCCAGCAAAGCTGAAAGTAATGTTTTAATATCTGAATCAGTTTTTTTTAAAAAATATATTTGTGAAAGTAGGAGATTTTTCACTTTATGCAGCAGAAATACATGGCATATCATGTTTTGGTTTCATAGTGAAGAAATTCTAGTTAAAATAAACTGTAGCGACTTACCTTTTTGAGAAGGGGGGGGAGGAATGCTTTTTTTTTTTTCTTCCCTTCTAGATCAAGTTTTAATGCTCAAAGGTTTTTTTCCTCACTCAAATCTTTCCTGAAATGACCAAATAAAAAAGGCTTCCTTTTTGCGAGACCTGCTTTTGATTAATTTGATTGAGTTTTATTTACCTACTTAATCTGAACCATGCCTCCTTCTTATCATGTAAAGTCGCTTACTGTTGCTAAATATACCCGTGTAGTTTAAAGAAGCAAAGCTGTGCGTGAGTACGACCCATTCAGAGCGGGGTTGTGGGGTGGGGAGGGACCTGCTGGTAACCTGAGAACAAGAGCAGATGCTAAATTAGCAGCTGGATCATTAGTAACAAGTCCACAAATGTCTGCTGGGAAATGATCTTCTTTGGACGCATAGTAGCGTGGGTGTGTGGGTTATTCTGAGTTTCTAGCATCTAGTTGCTCATTACCCATGACTCAAAGGAAGGTCGTGGAGCCACGAGGATTTTTGTTAGTGGGGTGCCTGGCAGCTTGTTTTCATTGAAAGTACAGGCTGCATTTATAAGTTGTTATTATTGTGTGGCATATTTTTATTTAGACATCAAAT
Source organism: Psittacula echo (assembly GCF_963264785.1). Lineage (NCBI taxonomy): Eukaryota > Metazoa > Chordata > Aves > Psittaciformes > Psittacidae > Psittacula > Psittacula echo. The sequence continues at coordinate 88,328,947 of NC_137737.1, read as the reverse complement.
TGGAAAATGACTGCATGTGCAAGGAAGTTGCTGGCAGTATTATAGTTACAGACTAAAGTATAAAACCCCACTAAAAGACCTGTAGAAAAGCAAAACAACATGATAAAGGTGTCATTAATAATCCCAGGGTTATGTTCTCTTTCCACATTTAACATAAAAAGGTATTGACCATTGACTGCAGTCCGAAATAGATGATTGTGACTGGATGAGAACTGAAATCATGACTGAATAACAAGGAGTAGTAAATGATGTGTATTAAGTGGTAGCCAAGCAGGAGAATTGAAACAAATAAAAGATCAGCAGGGAAAAAAAGAAAAAAGAGCTGTCAGAAAAGTGCTCTTTATTTGGGAGACAAAACTTGAAGTTAAATTTATGTCTTAAGTGTCTTGCTAATACATGCTTTGAAATCTTTCCAAATATTTAGTGTAGTTCACCTGCGGTCTCCTCTTTTGTGCCCTATAACCACAGCACACCTTTTCCGCTGCAGTACTGTGGACTCAGCTATGATGAGAAATATGTCTGGCTTTACTTTACATTGAAAACCAGTATGGTTCTTTATTCCATAAATCAATGATTATGTAAATGTGTGCACCTACAAGTCAGTATTTTCCCACATTGAAGAGCATGTTTATTTTTAATTTAGTGAAAATGATTCAATTTCTTAGTATAAACAGGGACAAAAATGATAGAGATGGATAGGAAAATGCCCCATACCATGGCCCTAGTGTTCATGAAAAGGTTTGTGTTTTCTTCGTTAAATGGGAAAAAAAGCCTTCCATCTGACTAGTGTGACTATCAGCCTTGTCATTGACAGGGTTACCTTCAATGAAGTGAGTTTGTGGTGTTTGGGTACAGTGTTGGTGATTTAAATTCCCCCAAAACTTTTTTAAGTTTTAAGTTTAAAAGGTTTAAGTTTAAAAGTTTTAAGTTTAAAACGCCCAGATGAACCCCCCTCCGAACTTGTGTCTAGACACCCCCACAACAGTGATTTTACATCTGAAGGTACTGTATCCTATTCAGTTATCCTCTTCTGGTATTTCCATTCCAGTGCCAGGAGCTGAAGGTCAGGCAAAAGTTAAGGCTTTGGGGCTGGCAGTGAGGTTTTCTGAGAGCAGGAAAGGCTCTGTAGGTTGTAAAGATGATTCTTAGAGGAGCCCCCTTCTCTATGCAAACCTCTCGCCTGTTTCAGAGAGAGATGCACAAGCTGGATCTCGATTTCAAGACTTTGCTATTCTGGGAGAGGATAAAAAAGAAACTTTTGAACACCCATTTTCATTTTAATATCCTCTGCTAAACAACCTGGCAGTGAGACTACATCTTCTCTTGCTTCCTTGAAGAATTAAGGATCAGTGTGAAAGAGGGAACAGGTTGAAGTCAGTTGGTTACTGTCAAAGTACAGAAGCCCAAGCAAAAAAAGCATAACCAGTTTTGGACAGTGTAGTGGCTATTTATGTTAGGCTAATTATGGTAGAATGTTGACTTCATACAACTTGGCAGAAAAAGGTGGAGATACTGCTTGGGTTTTGTGTGTGTATATGTACATATCTAACATTAGCAAGTTTTAATTAACATGTCAATGTCTATGGTAGAATAGTGCATATGCGTGAAGGCCATATAGTGTTACTCAGTTCCAAGTACATGTGCGGGGGTGGTTTTATTTTGGGAAGGAAGAAAAAAAAGTTACACTCTGGTAGCTTTTTGACAGGGAGGTTAAGGAGTGTGATCCTTCAATTGCCTTTTGGCAAGGAATTGTTTTTCCATCTTCATATACATGACCATAATTAAGCATTAATGGAAAAACAAAGTAGCTTGTTGTAAATCCTCCAGACAATACATGCCATTCTAGTGGAGATTCAGAATGTTCTGCTGCATAGCTGATGTGCTGGATGAGGCTGCTGTCTGTTGGGAAGCAGGTGGAATGGAGAAAGAATAGAGTTCTTTGTGGTCACCAGGCTAAGGGCAGCTACAGGTTTGGTATTTGGGATTTGTTTGTTTGTTTTCAATATATGTTCAATTTTTTATTTTTTTTTTATAAATTCGTTTCTTCCCCCATACAGCAGTTTACTGTGAGCCTTTGTCACTAGCAAAGAGGATTCTTCATGGTGACACTAATGCTCCGCGAGTGGTTGGGCTGTTTCTGCTTACAATTGTACGGGTTAGCCAGTTCACTCTGTATACTTTTGTCTTGCAGTATTTTCTAAATGACAGTTCCATGCAGTTTTCTTATATAGACACTATTATGCTTTAAGCCAAAAGAAAAATTAGCCTTTGCATTACTGTCTGTAAAATCATGTAGTAACTCAGTCATTGCTGCATTGATTTGTATCTGCTGTCTTGTACCTGGTGTGTTAGTTTTGAAGCTTTGGGTAGTATCTGCTTTTTTCATTTCCAGTGTTTAATGTGAGGTCTAAATATGAGAATGCACTGCATAGTCTCAGCATGTGAGCCTCTGTATTACAGAGTTTAATTTGATTCTGCTTGCTTTCCTGAAAGGCAGCACATCTCCAATGTACCTTAACACTTCTTGAATAATTACGTTTTCTTCATAAACAGGGCTTCTATTGATTCAGGACCTATTTGATCAAATTATTCTCTGTTTATTTGTACCAGTGTGTGTCACTTTCTAGTGCTTCTGAACTTCGTGGATCATGTGTGATAACAGCATCATGAATGATCTATAAAGCTCTGGATCACCTCCACGTCATTTTGCAGCAGAGTGCTGTCCATTGCATGTTCAGGGAAGAAAACAACCTTAAGCTTCACTCTTTGCTGATTTATATAGGTGTAAATCAGGAAGATTTCAGTCTAAATTAATGATTTGAGAGACAATGGTCACTGTTCTTTAAGTAATGTGAACCCTTAATAGAGCATTTTAATATAAATTATATAGTAATTTTAAAAAAGCACTATTAATGGAGAGAAAAATGTTTATGATTTATCATAATTAAACATCTGTGGGTACTGTGGGAGCTAGCCTGGAAGGCCTGACTCTCCAGTCTGAGGATTTGGCCTTCAACCCAGAGCTTGAGTTGTGTACAAAAGCTTGCAAGGTCAGCAGAGGAGTCTGCAGAACAGACCTTTTAAGATCACATAGGCATGAGCTTAAGCAGCATTTGAGATGACACTGTTTATGCAGGTGTATGCATCGGTATTCTATCAAATTTTGTATCTTTTTGAAATTGTGGTTAAAACAGACTCTTCCTTGGCAGTGGCTGATTGAAGTAAAGTCTCTCTGTGGATTTTTATGTAAAAATCCAGGGGCTACTTCAGTGCTGCATCTTCTGGGAGAGAAGCAGTGCAGAAATCATAGTAATTGTGTGGTTTGATGGCTCCTTTATCCTTATTCTAGTTCCTGAGCTGCCGCATAAGCTAAAAAAGCTCAGGTACAAGTTACAGCAGCCCCTTGAAAAGCTTTATGTGTACATCCAGACATTGTATATACCGATCTTTTTTTTCCTTTTTTCAGCAAACTCTTTGCTTTGGGGTTGCAGTGGAAAATATTTTCCATTAGTGTACAGCCTAATATATTTTTGTAAACCTTTTTTGGAAATCAGAATTGCTACACAAGGGCTAGGCTCAGAAAGGAATCAGTTTGTGTCTCTAGGACAGCTGGATTCTGCAAATGCAGGCACAACAGGAAATGCCCTGTAAACTCAGGTCCCACACAGACGACTGGTTCCTGTGCCTGCATTGCATCTTGCTGGTTGTGGATTTGGAACAGTTTATTACACAGTTCTGGACTGCAAGGCTAGATTAAAATACAACAGTAATGAGCAAAATTCACTCCATCCTGCCACTGCCATTGGAAAAGAGGAACAGTTGCTCACACTGTGTATATTTTGATGTATTTATTTAATTCAATATAGTATTGTCCTAGCCACCTGCCTACTACCATGCAGTAGGTATCTAACGGGTGAGCAAAGCTGATGTTTTTTGCTGTTGGAAATCGCAGCGGATTTTTCCAACAGATCCAGCTGCTGGGAAATCCAGTTTATGCATTCAGACAAAATCCGCATGTGTTTTAACACATGTGAATGCAGGTGTTGAAGGCTGAAATAAAAAAAAAAGGGGGTGGGGGGTTTATGCCAGTTCTAAGTTGTTTGAGTTCTGTTCCAGGTTTCTGTGGACAAAGACCAAGGAGGCCTGATAGGGCTCGATGAGGAGGAAGGGTATTAAGAAATGCTTGTTAAAAGGTGTCATAAGCCTCTGATTGGTATGGGAGCCTCTGCAGATACTCCCTCCTTAAAGGTGTTTCAGTGGTGTACCCGTTTTGCTGCATGTTTTAACACAGATCCAGCATAAGGTAGGATTTCTCCTCCTCCCCTTGCTTCCCCAACACATTTCATACCCATAGTGTTTCTCCTGCCAACCATACCTGTCTCTCAAGTCTCTACCCTGCTTTTTCACTGAGCTGGGTTTCTGGCACGTCACACCCTGTGTGTTACTGCTTTGACTCCGTTGTTTCAAGGTAAAGCCCACTGATGCTGAGTTCAAAGCACCCGTCTGGGTGATGTGCCCCTCTGTGCTCAGCAGGCAGGTGTAAAAAAAGTCTGCTCCTCTGTGCAGCATTATTCTTGGCCAGAGTGTTTCTAAAATAACACAGGTGTTGCCATGTATAAACCCACTTCAGAGGGGAGGGTGTGAGCATGCTTCCAAAGAAGCAGGGCATAAACAAGGCAGATCCTGTACATTTCTGTGGCATGGTGATCCCATGAAACCTGCCCAGAAGAGAATCCAGCTTGCGGAGAAATTGCTTCATGCTGTGTAAACTGAGGTTTGGCTCCAAGAAAGTATTCCTTTTTTCTGTTTTTTCCTTTCTTTTTTGTTTTTTTTGGGGGGATTGTTACTTCTCTTGTATATCCTTGCTGACTGCAGACAGAGTAGCTGTTCTGATTTACCTACCGAAGACTTAGTGATGACCAGCTATGAATATAAATCCAAGATCAAGAAAAATAAAGTGGGGCTCCGGTGCCAGGACAGAAATTGTTTCTGTTTCATTGCCCTGGGAGAATGAATGAAGGAGGTGCGATATTTGGGCAGTTCGTATTAAGCTGCTGTTTGGAGTGATTTCAGGCAAAATTTTCCCCAGGTAGGTCACATGGTGAATTGTATCTACCTGAAAATAAAAACACCATTATAGGTAAAGTGGTATAAATGTACGCCCTCGAATGAGTCACTTTAGAAAAGAAAGCTGGTCTAACTGTCTGGATTTTGTATTTGAAGAAACATGTACAGTGATACGCCTGAGATAACAAGCGAATGAAATCTGTCCTTTTTCGCCCACAGTTCAGTTGTGATTTCCAGCTTTCAGATTCATACTGATTTTTGAACGATGAGTTCCTCTAGTAGCAGGCAGGGAGGTACACATGCTGACTTGTAGGTTTGTGTTGAGATACAGTGGTGAGGGCACAAAGGAAAGTGTTCAAAAGCGGGCTGCTGCTCATAATAGTAACTCATGTGCTTTGTGCATCTTAGATCCTCCAAATATGTGGGATTTTGATTTGACTGGAAAGGGTAGTTGAAAGCAGAGATTTTACAGAACGTGTCATTTGCCAATCTCAATTTGACCAGAGGTGAAAGCATATTGACAGCACAGGAGACCATCCACAACCGCAAAACAGAGGCGGTAATTTTTGTCCAATGTCTCTTGGTGACACTACTATGAAAAGCTAGGGTTTTTATTTTCTGGTGTTGAATCATCTTGTGAGACAACATAAACAAATACTGTCTCATTAACTTTTTTGGCATGTTTTTCAGTTTGAGAAAATAAAATACACGTGTTTTTTGTTTTGTGTGACAGCTGTTATGTAATGTGTGATAGAGTTGTCTGGCCTTGCTTAATGCTAAATTTTCACCATAAAATACAGAAGTAGTACAGATTGTCTTGGAGATTATGACAGATGGGGACTATAAACTTTATATAGAGACACAAACTTCAGAAACATTTCTAAAGTTGTAGTGTTCTGTATTTAGTCTTAGACCAGACTGGTAATGGCAGAGAATGTGGAGCTCACTTCCAGGGATTAAAGCAGACTAACTGAACCAGGGTTCTTTTGCAATAGCAGAATATCAGTGGTTTTTCAAGAATAAATTTTTAGCTACATAAAAGAAACATACTTCAGTGGGATTCCTTTTTGGCTCTTGGTAATAGCTCATCCATTACCTCATTGTGATCTGGGGATCCTTGTTTTAGCATATATTGGTTTTGGGGACTTTCATTTACTTCGCATGCCATGTGCTTTCTTGATGAACTTGCAGACCAAAAGCTTAAAGAAATCTGGCTGTTACTATTAAAAAAACAATTGTTGTCATTTTGAACTAACACTGCAACGTGTCAACAGGGTTCTTTAGTTTTCAAGCTGCAGATCTGGCTCAGACTAAATTAATGTTTATTTCAGTGTATCAGAAATGGATCTGCACCACTGCTGTGACTGGTGAGAGCGTTATTTCTAACTGGACAGATGTCAGATCTCTTTCCTTCTATTAATCCATCTTTCAGATCCTCTCCTAGTGCATTTTTTACAGTTTTTCTAACAGCAGAGTGGGAAAGAGCAGTTTGTTTTAGGGTATCTGTAAGTGCAGAAACTATAAATGTGCATGGGTTTTTTCCTCTCCTTTGAAACTCATGTTCAAACTTGACTTTTCTATTAATTTTCTATCTTAGTAGCTGGCATCAGATGGAGACATAGGAGAAATCATGAATTATGATGCTGATCGACTTCAGGTCAGACAGTGGCACTGCCAGGATGTCTTAGTATCTAGAAGAGGGCAGAAAATGAGTTCAGGATTATCCAGTCAAGGATTAAACCAGAGATGAGTAAATTGATGTAAGGAAAAATGAACAACCAGTGCTTCTGGATCTAGATCTAACTGTATGACTGATACAGTATGAAGTATTTTTCTGTCAGTGAGCGCTTTCTACAAAAATACTAATAAACATTCAGGAAGTTGAATATGCTTAAAGAGTCTTTATGTAATAAATGAGCTTCTTATTCTCAGCAACATGATGCATAATCCCGTTATATTGACTGTAAAAAAAACTGCTTCCGTTTTCCTTTCTTGTTCCAAAACAGGGTACTGTAGAATACTTATTGTATGTGCCACAGGAGGAGAGACAGTGGTCTTTTTTTTTTTGCACACAATGGCTTACTTGTGATACTGAAGATCAGCTTTCAGCAGATTAATGAAAAAAGAACAGATACACTGGGTATCTGTCAGTACTAGGTTTCTCTGCAGGTTCTTTTCATCTGGAAAGCGTGGCACTTTAAACAACCTCTGGTTAAGTCTGTAGAGTGTGACTCCCATAATTAAAAACATAGAAGTGAGTTGCTTTGAACTGAGGGCCAAGCTGTGGAATGACAGGTTTCGTAGTATTAGCTAATGAAAATACTTGTAGGAGGTTAAGTTCTGAAAACCCCAACTCTTAATCCTCCAGAGCAGCAAAATCTGGTAGTTCATGCATCATATTCTTCCATCATCCCTGCTGTTGATTTTTCGAGGGAGGCACATGCTCCCCACTCTTCTTCTCAATTTCTAGCTTACAGAACTGGATGACTTGCCTATGTGTTATTAATAGCTACAAATTTTGCTGAAAACGTAAAATGTTACTCCTTGTTAGGACACAGGTAATTAATAAAGTAAAATGTGATGAGAGTGAGTGGTTCTGTAGTGACATATAATGCAAAATAATGAACATTTTCAGAAGAAGGGACTTATTTCCTCTTCCTTGTTTCCCAGTTGACTTTAGGCTTTTTCATCCTTTTATCAGTTTTTCAGCTTTGTAGTACTCCGCTGTTCTTTTCAAGCATACCTTTTCACTAGCGGTGGACAAGAGAGGAATGATTGGGCAGGCCACATATCTGTCTCCTCCTTCACTTTCTGTCTGTGTCTTTATTTTATTTTTTTTATTCCTGCAAGTTAATTTTTCACCTTTTTCCAGTTTGTACAAATGCAGTGTTCATATTCTTTCATTTTCTCCTGATGCCATCTGTCCTAAATATGTGATTCATGTGCTGTTATTCTACCCCAGGTTAGATTTGCTGTTACTGTATCTTGGGTTTGTGGTACAATCAGAAAATGGTTATAAAAAATCAACCACTGCTTTCCCATTCTCTAACAATGAAATTATATAAATATATTCCATACATACTCACATTTTTTTAATCATATACATTTTTAGTTCTTTGGTGTAATAACTGGAAACAGTTGTAAACATCCATGCCTTGTGTGTAGTTTCTGTTAATAAATTTTGCGTGATTATTTTTTTCAAATACGTAAAAATAAAGCTCTCAATGTCACTGTTAGCTTGACGCACAGGCATTTTGCTCAAAACTAAAGTTTGGTAATAGGATGTGTGTGTGAAAGAGATTGCAGGAGCAGTTGGTTAAGTTAGAGTTAACATAATGGACCACGCTGTTCACATACCAAGGGCATTAAATATTTATCAATTTATTTTCTATAAGGATTGTTACAAAACCCAGGCAGGCTGTTGCTGTTACCCCCCCTGGCTAGCTGAGATGCCTGTTTGCCTTTTGTGATTCGTGTCAGTACGTTCTCTAATGATGGTGTAATTAGCACAGTTTTGCCAAAGGAAAGGGGATTTCTCTTTTGGCTCTTGCATTGTTTTTCATGTGAACAGCAAGAACGCATTGGCTAAAAATAGTGTTTAAAAGAACAGGAGCTGGAGCGGCCCCTCCAAAACCAGCGGAATAGTGCAGGGTGTGAGCAGCTGCTGCCAGCCTGCTAACGCTTGGGTTTAAGCCCAGGCAGAGCAAAGCCTTGGTGCCCGCAGGTGGCAGGGCTCCCCCAGCCAGCGCCTTTACTGTGTCTGTCTGCTCACATAGATCTGCTCAATTAGAACTGCTGTCAAACACCTAACCAAATTGTTAATTCCTTAAAAATACTTACCAGCAATCAGAGACAAGTGTTCACTATCAATATGAATAAATACTTTGTTAAAATTTTTTCCTCTTTCCTTTTCTCCTCTCCCAAGAGAAACATAACAGGACTTAAAGCTCTGAAAACAGAAGCAGTGGTATAAATGTGAGTTGTTTAAATAAATATGTACTCCTTGATGATGTTTTACACATCCATTTTACCAACAGGCGGCTATGGAAGATGATCAGGAAGCTCTCTTAACTCAGGAAGTTGTGTTTGAGCCACTGTAGCTCTCTTTTCACTCGGAAAAAGGATGTGAGGATGGGAGCAGAAGGATGTCTGCGGGAGTACGGATGTCTTGCTAGAAGTGGCGGGTACCTATATGTTGTGAGATGCCTTTTTTTAAGTGTCATATTTTTGAAGAGCTTGAATTTAGTAGGAACATCAGAATTTGGCTCTTTGTTTTCAAGACCACTGCTGCTGACTTAACCTGTGTGAGAAGTTAGTATTTTAATGCTTATGATCCTCAGTTTACTGACATTTATTCAGCAACAAGGTAGCTGAAAAACTGAAGTAAAAATGCGGGGATGGGGTTTGGACATCTGGGACAATATGCAGAGAGCCTGTCTGTCACCATCCAGATGTGTTGCTGCCATCTCTGTATTCATGAAACTTCTGTAAGTTTATTTTAATTAAAGAAGGGGTCTAGCTTGTTTGAATGGTAGACTTTTGAAGTTTGATAAGTTTGTCTTATAGTATTCATAACTGATCATTTAAGAGTAGGACATTTCTGTATCATTGGCATACTAGATTTGAGTGAGTGTGGAACAAAATGAGGGCAAAAATTAAGCTTGAAGTACTTGGGGATTCTGTGTTGATAGTGCCTCTGTAGGTGTATCACCAGCCAAAGGACACAGGTAATATGAAAGCTCTCTTGCCAAAATTCTGAGGCAGTGTGTGTGATCCTGCAGTGGTGGCCTTAGAATGAGGAATTCTGCCATTTCTGTGCTGCTGGTAAAGCTTCTTGTTGCCCTTCATAGTTTTCTTGTGTTGTTTCATAAATCATGTACTGCATTCAGCATGGAGTGAGGGTGAAATGAGTGGCTCAGTGGGAGATATGAACTGGCCCTAAGAGTTTTGCATTGTCTTTACTGTACTGTTTTACTTCTTGGGCTCAGCATGACCTGGATTTTAGTGGGATCTGCTGATGTTTGCTTCAGCTGCCCCTGTTGGTTTGTTTCTCTATAGCCGAAGACTGTCTCGTCTGACACAAGGCTTCCTGCACATAAGCCTGACGCTTAACCACTTGTGGGCCTCAGGCCGCCCAGGTGCTGTAGATTGGCCTCTCAGTAGATCACTGGAGACATCATCAAGAAACCTCTCCACTTTCGTGCAATCTGTGCACTTTGTTGTACTCTGCGTGTTGCCAGAGAAGGAGAAGCAGGATGAGTGTGGAGCAATCTGCCTGGGTTACGGAGGGTCTGCCTGCAGCAGAGGAATGGATTGGACCTTACTGTCCCACCGCCTCTACTTGTGCCTCAGCTGCTGAACCCTAGGCAACTTCCCTTGAGTGGAGAAGCTAGATGGAAAGGGAAGCTTCTTCTCTGATTCTTCATTTTAGCCAGTGGTGTTGATTATTAACAGTCCTGTGCATCACTGGGAAGGTGTTGGGACAAGGCCTGCAGGGGCATCCCTTGTGTGGAGCGGTCGGGCTGGGGCTGCCTGTTGCTGGACACAGCCGGTTCCAGCTGGCTCCAACAGCCCCATCACAGGGCATCACTGAGCCCCTCAGCCACAGGCAAGCACCTCAGGGAAAGCTTGGGTGTCGAAGGGCAGGAAGAGCTGAGCCAAGGGAGCAGTGGGGCCAGTGCTGCAGGAAGCACCATGGCTGAGGTGGTGGCGGCCTGAAGGCACTGCAGCCCATGGAGGAGATGAGTGAGGAGGAAGGCAAGAGTGAGGAGGAAGGCGGTGGGAAGAAATGGCTGCTTGCAGCCCCTGTGGCCCACGCCTCCCCTGCGGGACCAATGTGAAGCCATCTGGCTGCTGTTGGTTGGGCACTGGGAGGAAGATTCACCTTCCTAGTTGTGTGTGCAGGACTGTATATGTGTCCTTTAAATATTCTTCCTCCCCATCCACCAATTTATGTCAAGAAAAGACCTAGGAGAATACTTGGAAATATGTAGCCGTGTTTGGGGCGTGTGTGGCTTTTCTTCAAACTAGCTGAAGCAGAAACTGCGAAGTGGTTGAATTAATTAGCTGCATAAGTTACTTGTTGAATCATACCAGATGAAGCCAGAGGAGTATTTCTGCTAGCATTAGTTGTTTCTTCTTTCAAGTGAAGATGTTTAAGGATTGACAGAAATTTCCTTTTAGTATGTGCATGAATAATTAAAATGCAAAAGCACACTGCTTGTCTACTTGATGTTAGTTCCTTACGGGTGGAAGTTTGCTGAATCAAGGCAGAGATTACTAAGTGAGGTTAAGGTTAGGCTATTTTATTTTTATGAAGTGGGGTTTTTTCATGCCAGCACTGATTCTTTAATATCATACACATAGTTTTTTTTTCCCATCCTAAGCCTGTCCCATCCTTCTCTGCAGCAGAAATTAAAACCAATATTATGCTACATACTGTTTTCTCATTAATACCATGAGTATAGGAAGTTTTTCCTTTTTTGTCTTTCTGTTTCAGACTTCTTCTGTCTTACTAGTGCCATCTACTACTACCAGCTATGCAGACTGAGTGCGTGAAAAGGGTGTGTGGAATTACTTTGTAAGCCCAACCCAGATATTTTCAATTGTTCATATTCTTCCAAGTTTAAAAATAAGCAGTTAGACTTGTTACGTGACACCGTGCATATATGTTTAATTTAGTTGTCGTTTGCCAAGATTATCAACATGCGGGATATTTGTGAAAGATTAAACTTTAAATTCATGATTTGTTTTGAGAGAAGAAGTAATGGCGAAATTGAATTCTCACTCTTCCTACCCCATCTCTCTGGATCTAATCCTGTGGTCAGGGACATCTGTGATAAAGCATAACTTGCTTTTAACAGCAGTGTGGTTAGGATAATTGGAGTAAGACTGATGCATTAATAAGTCTTTGGATATTGACGGGGAAGTGGGACTGTTTGAAAATAGTATTTTGGCTAATCTCGGTACATGTGCATGTGCATTTATGTATTTTATTCACTTGGAGTGGACTTTTTGTGTTGCTGCGTATGTCTGGCTTATGTTAGGAGGCATCTGCTTCTAGGCATTTATTTTCTGCCTCATACAAAACACAAAGGAGGACACATGATGTTTCATACCAAGTAATATGCTTTTTTGACACTGGCAGGCCAGGCAAAATCTTCAGTGTACTCTGTTACTGTGCTTATGGACCTAGCAGACTAACTACTCTGTCAAAACCAGCACATCCTCTTGTGAGAATTTGATACTGGCTGTGTAGCCAACAAGTGACTTCATGGTGTGTAAATGCCTCCAGTGTCTCTTCACTAGCTCTGAACATGGGCAGTGATGACACGTGGGTGGTAATGGATCTCATGTCTTCCATTATTGTGTGATAATTTTTTGGCATATAACAGCCTAATCAGTCAGGGTGGGAGAAAATAAGTTGGGTCAAGCATTTTCCTGGACATTTCCATCCTTTGCTGTCTCATCCTGTGTCCTGATGCTGTGATATTGAACTTAGCCTCCTAGGATGTCTGCTTTGGAAGCATCCTTGGTTTGCCAAGCATCATTCAGTGATGTCCTTCCATCTTGCAACAAGGAGCAGTCAGCCTGCTTTGCTCATACCTGCGTCAGTAGATGTCTCTAATAATTTTTTTATTCAAAGTACTGTAGATGAGTATTGTATCAGAAGTTGCATAGAAGAAACAATGCTGCACAGAAATAGCTGGATCCAAATAATGAATGCAACTTACATAGTATTTAATAGTTCTCATATATTACTCCTGACTCAGAAGCAGAAACAATAGCATATAGCCTGGTAACATTCTTACTACATCAAATACATATACATGGTATCATTTGTGTAGGGGGAAAACAGCATTTACATGCTGTATGTCCTGTGAAGGTGAGAAGCAGGCCTATACTCTTCTCAATTACAGTGTGCAGCAGCTACAGGTGTGAGATGCTTTTGTTTCCCTGAAGGGAGAGTGCAACAAAATGCTGCACCCTTCCCACACTGGTGTGAGTAGCCCTCAGTCATTTAGCAGCATTTACCCTGAAGGGCAGGAGCTGGATGAGCTTGCAGGAGTAACTCAGACAGCATCGCTGCTATTTCTTCAGGGCTAGAATTAGACTTAGGACACAAGGTTAAGCAGTGGTTGGTGTCCTGTGGAAAGAAGCTTGGTGGTCCTCGTGCCTGTGTGTCCTGGGTTCAGCTGTAGCAGTTATTTTTCTCCTTCCTAGCAGCTGATGTAGTGCTGTGTTTCGACTTTAGTCTGAGAACAATGATGATAACACACTGATGTTTTAATTGTTGCTCAGTAGTGCTTACTCTGATCAAGGACTTTTCGGTCTCTCATGCTCTTCTTGTGAGGAGGGGCACAGGAAGCTGGGAGGAAGCAGAGACAAGACACTTGACCCAAACTAGCCAAAAGGGGTATTCCATACCACAGCACATCATGTCCAGTATATAAACTGGGACGAGTTACCTGGAAGGCCCAGATCGCTGCTTGGGTCAGGCTGGGTACCTGTTGGCGGGTGCATGACTTGTGCTTATTGTTGTTTTTTTTTTTTCTTTCCCTTTTAGTTTTATATTTTCTCTCCTTGTTATTTCCTTTATTATTATTGTATCATACTTCAGTTATTGGACTGTTCTTATCTCAACCTGTGGGGTTTACATTCTTTCCTTCCCATCCCACCTGGAGGGCAGGGGGAAAGGAGGAGTGTGAGCAAATGGCTGTGTGGTTCTGTGTTACCAGCTGGGCTTAATCCATGACACTGTGCTAGTCAAAGTTGGTTCTGACCCCTCCACCCCAGTCTGGTTTTGATCACTCACTGCTTTTCTGTTGGTTTCAGGATTCGTTCAGCAGCTTAGGCCAATGACTGGTCTGTGGGGCTAAGGCTGGTTGCTGCTTACATTCCTGCTCCAGGATTGTGTTAATGATTCATTGTAGGCAGATGCATGTGCCATTAGGTACATGTACTCTGTCATACCTGTTAACCAGGTAGTCTGCAGAGGAGGAAGTTTTGGGGTTTGGTGCTGGTAAGAAACTGAAAACAAAGTTTATGTTTGTGTGATGAATGCTATCAGTGTTTTTGTTTATATACAAAATACGTGAGCCAATATGTGAGCCTCACAGCAGAACTGTCTGGGAATATGTCATGAGCCTGTGGTAGCCCACAGTGAAAGATTTTACATGGTCTGTTGTAGTAAGATAAAGAGGGCTGCCAAAATCTTGAAATAGAACTCTTGCAATAACATGGATTTTAACTAACCTGACCACTTGAGAAGTCTACCTGTTGAAGGTAGAATTTTGTGGAGAAAAATTGTTTTACTTATATAAACCAGTAACATTTATTTTTTCCTTCAATTTGTATTATAAAAGAGAGTGTGAGAAGGGTAAAAGCTGTATGCATGCCTTTGCTATGGCCTATATTCCAAGCATGGCACTCAAAAGAACATGGTAAATAAGATCTTATACTAGAGGTTATTACTTTTTCTTTGAGAAGTGGGGAAGAATATGCTTTTTTTGGTTTAGTTTCAAATTAAAAGGAGGTACTCTTTCTGGAGGATCCGTCAGAAATACTGGAGCTCTGTGTTACTTGTTGAGGGGCCAGCTATGACTTTCAGAAACTTGAAATGCTGTCTTTAAATCTTTCAACTCCCTTTTCACCATCTGTGTCTTCTGTATTCAGGGTGAGAAACCTGTGACTCAGCTAGGAAGGCGAGTCCCTTTCACTTTTGTTTTGGTAGATGTTACTCTGTGTTTCTCCTGCCTTGCTGCTTTGCTTGGGTGCAGTTTGTGTTGGGCTTAACAGAAGCGTTCGGAGGAGCCTTGCTCTGTAGGCTGCATCCAGGATTTTCCTGGCCAGCGAAGTTCTATAAACATCAGAGAGGATGCTAGATTTGCTAGCTGTTGAGCATACTCATCTCTCTTTGGGAAGAACTGTGCCAGCATGTGTCAAGTGAGCTACTGTAAGCTGTAAGGCCCTGGCTCAGGGAACGCTCTCTGTATGCTGATAATTTCACCAATTATCACTATGCCAATGACCTTCCTATTTCAGAGGAGGCAACCAAAGAGGATGTGGTGTGGCTGTTCTGACTTTATCTTGTGTCCTCAGATTTCCTTGACCTCTCTGACTCATTTTAGACTCGGAAATGATACAAAGTCTGGTGGTAACACAGAAAGTTAGGCTTGCTTGCCTTTTTATTGGATTTTTTCCCTTTTTTTTTTTTCCAATACGTTACTTATATTTGATAGTGTCTGTTTTCAATGAGATGTAGTAAGAAAATATTAGAGAACTTTGCCTTTGCAGATCTAAAAGGCAGCTGGTTAGATGCCCAGGGAAGTACCGTGCAGTTGCTTTCAGCATCCCAAAGCTTCCTTAGATGCCATGCTGCTGATGCTCAGCTTTGTCCTGGAGCTTGGAAGTTGTCTTCAGGCTGGGGGAGGTAGCAAGTGGGACTGTCAACACAGAGCTGAAACTGAGCTGTGCTGAAGTTCTGCCAGGCTGAAAATCTGGCTTTCTGCAGGGTCAGTGGTAAAACTCCCATCGACTTCACTGAGTCCAAGATTTCTTTGTTTTGGTTTTTTATCGGTTGTGAGGAAGAAACTCTGTAGTTAATCCCTTCTGAACTCTTCTGTTTCCATTGAGTTTTCCCAGGTAGTAGCAGGTAGTAGCTTTCAGATGGGACAGACACCCTTGTTTCAGGATAGTCTGCCAACACCTTGCACAGCCGTGCAATGCCAGATCTTAATGTGATTTTCATGCAAGGGGAAGTTTATTTGATCATATTCTTTGCCTGTATTTTCTTGAAAAATAATTGATTATTTGCTTTTTCAGTTTGATAAGAGTTTAATTGACAGAGGCAGAGATAAGCCTAATACAACAGCTTTTTATGAGCCTGTGTAAAGTTGGTGGATGGTAGAGGGCAGAGGCCTTGTAAACCACCCTACTCTGATGTTAGCTGCAGGGTAAGGTCCCGAGTTGAAGGCAGGCATTAAGTGCTCCATAATGGAAAAAAGCTTGTGAAACTTTTTACATTTTTTGGTATCAAAAGCAGTCCCAACAAGACAAAGAAACTGAAGGGAATCAGACATCATTAATACTGCTGTTTCACTGGTTTTGTCAAGGAGATGGAAATCTTTTCTCTTGGTTGTAAGACTAGCTCTAAAGTACAATGGGTTTTGATGCTTGCATTCAAGATGTGTCCTTTTTCCATTTCTAGTGGCAGTTCATGTTATAAGGTAGTCTAATATACCCTGCTTCTTGTGTGGGTTTTGTAGGCTCTGATGAGTTTGAAGCTAGCTCAGGCATGTCAACTCAATCTTGCTGTCACTGCTGTGATGCTCCACCAGTACTTACAGAGCAGCCTCAAGCATGTTTGCATTGGGTTATCTCCGAGTAGCTTTTAAAGCTCCTAAGTACTGGATACATCTGATCTCTTGGTAATGTTTTCTCATTTATAACAGGTAACACCATTCCCATGGCTTCAGTCTGCTGATGGAGATGATGCAAGGTCTCGGTTTTACTCTAAAGTCCATTACAACCCTGACTCTTGTCTGTCTCCTGTGTCCTGAGGCAGTGCCACACATCAGTAAAATGCCCAGAATAATCATCCCTGATTTGAATGTGTGTGATAAAGAAGGAGGGTGTTTGGCTGCTTCCTCTCTCATTTGATACTGTCTGGGTGTGTTAACATGCCTGATTTATCAAGATTTTCTTCATAGCATGCTTTGCACTGTGTGAGGCTGTTAAGTACTCAGTTGATATCACATCCTTTTTATTTTGTGTGATTTAAAATCTGTTAAGTGCCACATGTGCCTACAGAATACATTAAACAGAATTTTAAATGGAAACTAACTAAACAAATGGGTTTTCCTGACATATAAAAATCATTAAAACATTTCTGTTCTTACTTGATGAATCAAAATGAAACTTTGGAGTCCTACTAATCAGCTGTTTGGCGTTGTAAGTGTATTTTTCTGGGTTAACATTTTCAGTTTTCTTTTTCATCGGACTTGCTGTTTTTATGTTAATGTAGGTCTCTCAACTGCAGTGAAGTTGGAGTAGGGTTTATTGCTTTACATTTAATTTGTAAATTTTCTTCTAATAAATCAAAATACATTTCAGTTTAAACTAAGAAGTATTCCTGTGTCACTTAGAAGAGGGTATCTTACAAGTGAAAGAAAAATACATGCGGTTCTCATAAGAGATTTTATTAAGTCAGTCAGCACCAAGAAAATACACAGAAAATTGCCTGAAGCAGTTGGATTTCCTGATGAAAACACCTGTAGCATCCCATAAATATGGGGTCTGACAGAAGTTAAGTGTTGTGTTGAAACTGTATGTTTCTGTATCTCATTGACACTGAGCATTTGCTTCATTAACCTTTTTTTAATATATTGATGCACCTGATTTCTTACTGTATGATGGAGTATGAAGTAAGACTGAATTATAAATGCTAGTTAAGAAGATAATTAAGAGAAAGGAATGTCCTAGCATCTCTAATCTATTTCTCCGCAAGTGAATGCAAAATGTATCTCATGAAAATTGTTAAATCTTTTAGGGGATTTGTTCTAGCTCTGAAGAGAAGCTTGTCAGCCCTGTAGTTCTGGTGCTGGCAGTTTGCCACTGAAAAGCCCAGTAATAATAGAGCCACAGAATGGTTTGGATTGGAAAGGACCTTAAGATCATCTAGTTCCAACCGCTTGTCGTTCAGGGACACCTCACTGTATTATAAAACTAGGAATTAGCCAGCATAGTAAATTGCATAAGAATTTCACTAGCAATACATGTTGGTTTTATCTGATTCTTTCAAAGCTATTCCATCTTCTGTGTCACTTGTAAACAAGCAATCAAGAAAGCACTTTGCTGCAGTAGGGCCCTAATCTACTGAGTCTTCAAGCCTCTAGCAAGTGGTTCATTCTGGGTAGGTGGTAGTGAGGTTGTAAAGTCTGTGTGCACAAAACCAGAGCACAGTCCGGGATACATTTACTCAGTAATGCAGTGCAAATGTGTCTTGAAGTTGCATCTTAATTGACAGTGGAAGTCACACCAGGAAAGCTTATAAATCAGTGTTGCTAAGCAATATTTATTTATATTTGTTTATTTAAATAGCCTTACTGAAAGTGGTTGTTGATAAGAGATTAAGAAAGGACAACCACACTGAAATCCGTACAGCACCTATAACTTCAGGTGACTTGGCACACAGTGTGAGTATTTCTGAGCTAGCCTCAGGCTTGCATAATCATATCTTTAGTCTTTGACTCCTCTTGAAACAAATTATTGTCTCATTGAAGAGAATTATTCTCATGGTTTACTATTAGGCCAGGCTGGACAGAGCCTTGGGTGACATGGTTTAGTGTGAAGTGTCCCTGCCCATGGCAGGGGGGTTGGAACTAGATGGTCCTTTCCAACCCTAACTGTTCTATGATTCTGTGAAAACTAATGTAATTATTGGGTGCTCATAAAGCCTGTTCAACCAGTAAGTTACCTGTCCAGACCTTAGAGTGTTACTGGAGAGCGCAGTGTGGAGTTGTGGCACAAGGCACATGGGTAACATTTGTAGTGCCCTTGCAGAAATACAGCTGACTGGTAGCAGAGTGAGTGCAACGGAAGGATGCATGTTTACCTGCAACATGTGGAGGATACAATGCCAGGAGTGATTTCAGCTTGCTTAGAAATGCTGTTGGCTTTGTTTCCATGCCGGTGTTTTTCCACAGGTGAGCATGGTTAGTTAGAATCCAGTTAGCCAACGTGAACCTGACTATAATTTCATGAATAATGCTAAGGAATCTCACTAGTTGTCTTGCTAGGTAGATGATTTGATCTTGTGGTCTTTGCAGCTCAGCCACTGGATTTGCTGTCTGCAGGGAACTGGGCGTGCAGTGTCTGTCTTCATGGTTGTAGCCTTCTGTCTGCTAATCTGAGCATCCTTAAAACAGCTCAGTGGAGATTTGGAACCACTGAGAACAGAACAGTGCCTTATGCTTGGAATATTAGCATGAACACTAACCAATGCCATTGTGCTTAAGCATCAGTAACATTAAAATAGAATCATTCTGTTTTTTTATTTAAGCATACCACTCAAAGCAGCCTGATTTAGTCACAGGTAAAGGAACTGGACAGCATTTCACATGAGCATGAGCAATGTTTTCATTAGTATTATCACTTCTGTTGTTATCATCATTACTATTGCTTGGAATGGAGTGAGACTAATAGCTCAGTACTGCGTGAGAAGAAAAAAATGTGTGTAGATAACAGGAAGAAGTAAAAAATACTGGTGGGAATAAGATTGGATAGTTGGTTACTGAATGCTGTGCACTAACGCATTGCTGATTCCCCTCAAGTCACTTTAACAGCTATTGCTTGGCAGTCTTTTGATTTTGGTCATTGTGAAACAGGTAGTTTTAGCTCAGGTGCTGGTGGCTAAGCATATTTGTGTCCTAAAGCTTAAATGTCTTTTGCCTTTATCCGTGTTTTGGTTCATCTGGATCTTCTTCTCTGACAGATGTCCTTGGGAAAAGACCATGGTTTCACCATCCCTACCTAGTGTGCTATTTTTCTACTTTTGCTTTTCTAGACCAAATTTTTTTTGAAGGCTTGTTACCCAACATCCAGTATGAATTGTTAGTGGGTTTTTTTTCTGATCACATCTCTCAGGCTAAAGAGTTGCAATTATTGGTGTATCTCTGACTCAAAAATGCAGTACTACTGCAGTTTAGATTGCAGGAATTTAATGTTCTGGAGTAACTCATCTATGCTTTCTTGCCTTTAACCACAGAAGACTTCTGTTTTTCTTCAGCATGTGTTTCAGCAGATGAGGCAAATATTTACATAATGTTACCTGCTCTCCCATTTCTCTCTACTTTACTGATGCACAGCGTGGTGGAGTTGCACGTGATGGCACCAGCTCGTAGTGTGGTCTTTGCCACACACTAAACATGTGGGTGGTATCTCAAAAGTCCTGTGGTACAGCTATTAGACTATGTACAGACCTCACAGTGCTTATTCAGTCATTAACTGAAGCGGGCATCTGCCCAAATCCTGGGATTTGGCTGCTTTTTAAAAGATTTTCTCTAGGGCTTGTGTTCTATTTTGTTTTGGGAACTGATGCAGGTAGATCTGTTAGGCTCCCTAGTGTGACTGTGATTAATAGGTGTGAAAGCATTTGTAGGCTGTAATATTATTCTTTGATCAGTTAAAGCTCACCCAACGTACAGCTCTATCCTTGCTTTGACTCTGAGAGTTCTCGAAAGGAGCAGTGAGGTGAATTGCACTGCAGGTAATCAAGTGTTTGTGCTTATGACTTCTGGCCCTAAAAATTGACTGTATCATGGAACTGATAGGTGAACTACTTAGTACTGGATCTTGAGGGAATGTCTCAGTGACTGGAAGGAGGATTAGGCTTTTATTGGAAGATAATGCACTTTTAACCTAAAGTGTGGTTGATGTATAAAAAATAAGTGTATTTGGGGTACCAGCCATAGGCTAATAAGTCATTTGGCATTCTTGCTGGAGGATGAGCTCTTCATAGTTCAGCCACTTAGTGTCACTGCTGGAGCCTGTAGTCCCAGCCAGATAGAAGCCAATTTTCTCTTGTTTGGCAGCTGTGCAATGCTTCACAAGCAGTGGGGCAGCCAGGTCTCTGCCATGTGTTGGGACGTATCTCAGCCTCTCATAAAATGGGTCACATCTGGGGAGAGATCCATGGTAGCAAAATTTATAACAATGAGCTTATTCACCTTTACATTTGAGACTGGGAAACTGCAGCACAATGTTTTTTCATGATTGGTTGGTTAAGTTTGTGGAAGGTGTGAAATTAGAGGTACAATGTTAAGAACTACTTCCGTTACACTGTGTCGTCTCACCTTGACTTGTTTATTTTTCTCTAATTTTACCCTTGGGCAAGCATGGTTACGTACTTCCACCGCTGCTTTCTCTTCTGCAAATGCTTTCATTCAGTTTGCCTCTGGTCTTTTCTGTTTTTCCCTTCTGGCATTAAACCTGTTTTTAAAATACGTAAAGCTGTAGGGTTTCTCATCAGTAGAAGCAAATGGAAGATTAAAAATGATTCTATATAATTAACTTTCATTTCTTTGCCAAAAACAAATTATTTTTTGTTGTCTATTTTGGGTGACTTTAGGACTCCCACAAGGGAATCATTTCATCATGTCTGTCAGTGTGATCCTGCTTTAGAAATGGAATGATCTTTTAAAAGTAATCTGAAATTCAAATAAATGTTACAAAAGATAAAAGCGTGAAATAATTATATGTACTATAGTACCCAGGAACTCAAATAAAGACTGCTTAAATAAAATGGCCTTATTTAAAAAATAAAGTAGTGTAGAGAACCATAACTATTCCCTGAGCCATATCCACGTGGGAGTAATCCACTTCATTAGATCTTAGTGTCTGCTGAAGATTTCAACTGTTTAGAAAGTGCCATACTTTTGTAATATTATAAATGTTATGAAATGTTGTAAAATAATATTGGAAATAAGTTACTATAAGAGTAGTTTATTTAGACCTGTACTTTACTTCTGTGTATGAGACAATTAAAGGCTGGATCAACTTCTGCCTCTTCAGTAGTTATGGACACTCTGGTGCTCTCCTAGTTTCTCTTCTCATCTCTGTCGGATTTCTTTAACTTTTGTTTTCCATTTTCAAAAGTTCTGAGATAGTTTTACATTGGTGCTAATAATCTGTTTGTATTTCCTTTACATTTGTGTTGCGTTGTACTTTTTCTGAGCTGCTGCGTTTAGAAGCTGGAGGTATTTTACTTACAAAGAGGAAATTTGGCTTACTGTAAAGCGAGTGTCTTTTTTCCCAGCCTGTGATCTGAGTTTGCTTTGCTTTACCATAAGCAACTAAGAATTAAGAAGAAATGTTCTCTGAAGGTGTCTGCTTTGAAGGCTGGATCACTAGGCAGGAGTGACTGCTACAGTGCTGTGTGTGTCCTCATGGTTTGGAGTTGAAGGTGTGCCTCAGGGCTGGGTTTCTAGCTGTGCAATGCAAGTTGTCAGAGAGGGAGAGTGAAGCTACTCATCTGCTTTTTTTTCCTCAAACAGCAGTGTGCATGGATTTCCTCTCAAAAGACTACAGGATTGCGACCACCTGAAAGCTGAGAATGTTTACTCCCTGTTTTCCACCCAAGGGACACACTGTGCTTAGCACTGTGCACTT
Source organism: Psittacula echo (assembly GCF_963264785.1). Lineage (NCBI taxonomy): Eukaryota > Metazoa > Chordata > Aves > Psittaciformes > Psittacidae > Psittacula > Psittacula echo. The sequence continues at coordinate 88,306,711 of NC_137737.1, read as the reverse complement.
GCATGTTGATTTTTTCCTTCTAATTACAAGATGGGACATACACAAATTTCACAGAAACCCTCTGTAACTGTTCCAGGCTTTTGCATTGACAAGACTGCAGATTGACTTGACTGAGTTGGAGGTCTTGTGTTAGTTGTTCGCTATATCAGAAATTAATGTTGCCTGTAATTCTGGTGTGTTGAGGGTTGGTTGCTTTTTTGGTTTGGATTAGTTTGGGGCTTTTTTGTTCTTGTTTGGAGCTCTTGCCAAATTTCTGGTGGTATCCATGGGATGAAGTTTGACCTGTACCTGTAAAGCTGCCTTTGCTTGGCAGGGCAGAGAGGATTCCAGATTTGCTTGAGCATGGCGTGTGTGTATGCACATTAGACCTTATGAAAATAAAGACAATCTCTGCATAGCATTCCTATGGAGTGGAAGTCCCAGGACCAATTCCGTTTGAAAGACATCACGTTTTTGCAGGATGGGATTGTAAAGTCCAGGTTGCATCCCATTAGTTGGTAGTTATATATTAATAAAGTGTAGGTCCAAAGGGCTTGTGTTACTTTGCCTTGAAGTTCTTCATCTGGTGAAACTTTTCTTCATTTCTGTTGCATTTCTTCTATGTGCTGTGCTACAGAAACACTGGTCTTATTGATCAGTTGGCTTATTTTTCCTTTTCCATTTTGAGAATCCTGATGCTGTTTCTGGGACTAGTGCTGGTAGGTTATTTATGTATTCTGCCTAATTATTTCCTGGCTATTTGCATGTTTTTTAGCTTATGGTAAAGTGAGATGAACTATTTCAAGCCTCAGTAGAAGGCACTGTACATTTGTGTATTAGAATCAGCTGATTGCTTTTACTGTGTTTTCCTTATGCTGGGTTGAAGCATTCATGTAACCGTGAGTGCGTCATAGGTTTGAAGTGTTCTTGATTGTAACTTCGTCCACAGACTAATAGCAGATAGCAGTCTTAACAAGTATCTTAGAACTGAGCACAGGGAAAGATGTTTGTGGAGGAAAAATTTTTGTTGAGCTAAATTTACTTTGAATTTAACTTCTACTGAAGAATGGTGTGCAACTTTTTAATAATATGTTTTGTTTATAAGGTTGAAAGTACCCATGCTTAAACAGGCTTTAAATCACACACTTTCTCTGTGCATTATTTTAGTGGGGAGACAAAAAGACTTTTCTTACTGAGTGCTTTTTTATTGTCCTGTATGACCATTGTGACAGAGAAAGCAGAATTCCTTTTCTCACTCACATTCAGTGGTATTAACAGGCTTCTCAGCACCTTCTGACTACAGTTGCTAAAGCCTGTCAGAAGGCAGCTGCTCGTGCAGTTCCAAGGTAGAGTTAGAGCTGTGGATTTAAGTGTGTGCCTTGTGGAGCTAGTTTCTGAGATGGTTCAGAAAGCTGGCTAGCAAATGCAAATCTGTGCCACGTATCACTCTATAAATGTGAACTTTAAAGGGATCTGCTTCCACTGAAATAGTTTGAGATATGTCATTTGGAAAATGTTGAAAACCAGGCATTTAAAGCAGTCACAGTGTTTCAAGGGAACATGTAGTTTCTATTGTGGAAAAGTTCATATGAGGTCACCCGAACTGTTGCTAGGTTAGAAAGACTGCAGTGGGAATGTTTTCCCTTTTCCTTTCTCTGATGTCTCTGAAGGAAATGGACCTGCGCTGTCTTTTCTGCACAGAAGAAAAGGAAAACTGTAGTATCTAAAAGACCCTGACCATGTAGTGCCGAAAAGAATATACATTGTTACGGATCTTACTGAGGTAAAGTGAACATCACTAGTCAGTGTGTAGCTGATGCTTTTGATGGTATGATGCCTGATTTCCTGACACACACTGCCCTCCCTAGCCCTTAGCAGTGTTGTACAAGGTCTATAACTGCAGATTTGGCTGTAAAGAGTACATAAAAAGTGGCCAGGTAAAAATTGCAGTCCCATTTCAGAGCTATAAATTGGTATTGAGGTGTCTGGCCTTGTTTGCCTGTTCCTTCAGAAAACCAGGTGCAGTTTTATGTTATTGCTAGGGAACAAACACTGTAGCATAATCACAGTTTACTTTCAGCTCCTTCATCAGGCTCAGAACTCAGTCATTCATCATTTCTCCACTGAAGTTTGAAAATCTCTCCAGTTTCAGCTGCTTTCAGTTTCATGTTTGTTTTATTACTGTTGCTTTATTTCTTCTATCTCTGTTCACTGTGAGATCTGGAATTTACAAGTCCAGGTAAACCCCCTAGTTCTGCCAGGCTCAGGACACTTGCCTGCTTCTTTTCTTCCCACTGTCCTTTGTACTTTGGCAGGAGCACTGTATTGGAATTGCCCCCTCCCAGATTATAGGACAAGCTTTAAAAACAAAAGAAGAAAAGCTTGGTTTAAGAAACAAGTTGATGTGAACCTCTGTGGCTGTTTATGTGCAGTTTCTGTTATGGAGAGCAAGAATTACATAATTTGTAAATTGATCTGAAGTCCTTAAATATTGCACTGCATGAGTAAAACTACTCTGGCATGATCTAGATTTATGCAAAACTGCCGTGCCTCTCCCCACCTGCTTACAAAGTACCAACTGTAGGCAAACGTCAGGGGATCTGAGCAGAAGATGAAGCCCAATTCTTTTTTTTTTTTTTTTTTCCCCTTTTATGGACAAGGAAATCAATCAAGAGTTTGGTTCATGGACATACAGAAAGCCAAGGTAGTTCGAGAAACAATAAAGGCTTGAACTTTTTATCACCACCTCCATGGGGAGCTGCAAGTTAGTGACTGATGACTGTGTGACTCGTTGGGTGTATACAGGATAAAAGTGAATGTTCAGGGAAAATTTCCCATGGAAGAGAAATTGCTGTAAATGTGGAGGTAACTCTCCCTGTGTATTTGTAGAGGAGTGCCATTTCTTATGCACTCATGAAATGAAAGAAAGTATCTGCATCACTGCTAATTTTGCAGTGTCCTGCTGGTGCCTCACTGAAAAATGCGTTTTCAGGGCAATGTAGTGATTTTGTGCAAGTAGAGACATGCCATAGAAATTGTTGGTCAAATGCAAATACTGATTAAAAAGTGTGTGGGGTTTGGGCTGTTTCTGAATTGGTTTTTTTTTGTGTGTGTGTGTGTGTTATCTGATGTAGCTCTTACTTTTTTCTTTTTATTTTTTTCTCTTCCAGAAGCTTATATTGGTAATCCAAACTGTGTTAGTCTGTTTGTCTGTGAGAATAGAGGTTGTCTCTAATTAAAGAAGTGCTGGTTTGGTATTAATTCTGTTCTGTTTTTAATTTTTATTTTTTTTCTCCCTGAACACAGTTTCACCCTTGACTGATTCAGCCATTAAGCTTTGCAGGGTATTAAGCATAGAGTGTTTTCTCTGTACTTCTCTCTTCTGGATCATTGTGTTTGCAGGGTGAAAATGATGTGCAGAATCATAGTCTATTCTATTCCTGCACCCTAGAATCAGGCAGATTCAAAAATGCAGGCAGTAAGCCTGGGTAATAATTTCTCAGTAAATATTTTACTGCTTTTTCCATCTGTTACACTAAAATCTGACTTAAACTAGGCATAAATCTAGTCAGAAGAGGTCACTGGGATATTAATCATCAGAATTAATCCTCTTAAGACATGTGCTTGGTGTAAGGCCAGCTATTCAGAAGTTTAACAGTACACATATGGCGCTTATCTGTCTGGCAGCTTGCCAGTGAAGTAAACTTTGAGTTTGTGGTGGTTATATAGCTCTGTAAAATACACTGCTTGTTTGGTGCAAATTATGCAGTTTTTCTGTGTGTTGTACGTGGCACATAGCCTACTACTGGAGAATGAGTTCTCTTCAGGGTGCTTTCAAAAAGCTATAGTCTGTTAGCATTAGTTGCATGGTAAGGAGTGATTCCATTCACATTTGACCTTTCCCTGCTGCTTCCCTATGAAGTATGATGAGCCAGATTTAATACTACTTAGAGCAGAGGAAGAGATGATACTTCACGTAGAGTAATACTGTGGAACCCAAATATAGCTGAATGAAACTTCACCCTGCTTCCACTCCTGCTGCTCTGACTTGGAGGAAGCATTCATGTATGTAAATACAACTCTTTTTTGAGTCAGGTCTGGACTGGACCCAGCTTTTCTGTTAATCTCTTCAGAGGAGCATGCTTCGTACTCGACAGAATAATGATTATTTCATATCCTAATTATGGAACTGATTCATCCCCTGGGGCATGGAAAACAAACAGTAGGAGTGAGTGCATCATTAAAAAATTAGCGTATTTTTAGAAAGGAGGCAAAATGCAAGTCCATTGAAAAGTTTCATTGTAAAGAAAAGTGGCTTGGATTAGGGAAGCTTTTTTAAACAACCTGAGTTTATGGCTGAAAGAGCATTTTTTTTTTTTTTTTTATACTTTGCTCATGAGAAGTGATTTATTTTCTTCTTGCCTTTATTTCTTAAGGACAAGAATGAAAGCTCGTGCTCCTCCTCCACCAATTCAACCTTCTGCTGCAAGTGGAATTCGCAGTGAGCACAAGACACCCACAGAGACAGCTTTGATTTCTGATCAGAACCTTGTGAGCATGAAGGAGAACATGATAAACAGATCAGTGGACTTCACAGTCATTTTACCCAGCGGGATGGAGCAGAGGAGCACAGTACAAGGAAGGTAAGTCTTTGATTAGTTTCCACTTTCTGCAGCCCTCTGTTCCCAGTGGTGTACTTGCTGATACTAATGTCTCCCTTTCTGAGTTGATGGAGTTTCTCTGTCATGCTTCTCTCTGCATTATAGACAGCTTTTGTACCAAAGTCTACTGAAAGCTATGTATAAAGGACCCTCTCTGCTGGAGCAGGAAGGATTTAACAGTGATTTTGTCACTGTCTTCCCAATGCATTATCCTCAATATGCGCATGGATCTGGCTCTTCCATGTAGTGTCACTAGGCTAGTGTTAAGTTGTATCACATCTCGTAATACAGAGTGGGTTTGGTGCAGTGAAAGTCGGTGCTGCTGGCAACAGAATTCCTGACAGAATGCCTGTCTGGAGTCATGCCGAGCAGCAAGTTCAGAAGATGAATGATTCATTGCATTCAGAGCTCCTGCCTTCACAAATACATTGCAGTTGTGTAGACAGCAAGGCATCTGCTGGTATTTAGGAAGCCTTTTCTGTGTAAAAGTGTATTGGGTTCTTTCCACAGGAAGGCAAGTTCTCTTTGTCATAGGGTACAATCAAGGGCAAACTGTACTGGAAAGGCAGTTTTGAGCTAATTTTCTTCACCATGGGAGCTCTTCTTTCTCATTCTCTCTGTAAGAACTGTTTTTAAAGAGGAAGACTTACTTCAAGAAAGAATTTGGAAGTGTTCTAAAAATGTATTCAATACTATGATGAAACTGTAGCAATTGTATGGTCAAGAAACTGTAGAAAGGGATAATACCAGATTAGGAGAATATGTAGATGACTGTTGATAAATCAGGGTCTGTGCTTATTTTACATTTGGGTTTTGCAGTAGTTAGTCTGCATTCCTATGAAATTACTCCTGTTGGTCTGATATATTAGTCTGTTTTGATGGTTTGTCATCTAATGTGTATTGATTGCTGAGGAAGATGTGTATAGCAGAGTGTAGTGTCTGGTACTTTATTCTTCACCCTACTTTTCTTGTAAGAATTGGTGTTTGCTTAGAGACTCTTAGGAGGCTAGTGCAGCTTGTGTGGGTCAGCCCCAAAACCAGAGTGGTGTTAAAATTTTAAAGGAAAGCAGTGCTTATCAGAGCTCTCAAATTATGCATTTAGTGACTGAGCTTTTATGGGGAGATTTGGACTTATGAGAGAAAGAAGAGAAAAAGCCTAGAAAATAGAACAGGACACGAAATGCACTGGCCATTAGGACCCAAAGAAAGGTAGTGCTTCATTGGCAAATACAGGTTGCCTGGGAGCTAACGAGAGACTAATCTTCATGGAGCATTTTGTATAGTGAGATACATAATTGTCTTATGGTTAGAAAATATTTTCTTTTCCCTGAGAAAAAAGCCCCGAACACTCCAAGGCTACAAGAGTGGTGTTTTAATGTGACCTTTTGAAGAATGTACAAGCTACAGAAGCAGAGAACAAATGGAAAATCCCTGTCCAAGAAACACACTGTCTCTCACAGGTGTTTTTTATCCCTGCCATTGCTATCACATACACTGAGACTGAGAAATTTAATTATTAGAGTCTTTAGTTTGTGGACTAAAACCTGTAAGAAATGTCAAAAATTAAACCTTAGGCGTTTCTCTGGCATTATTTATATGGTCTATGTTAAACACTCTAAGCAACCCAATCTCTTGGTTGTTCTCTGAGGGTGCCCACTTCTCTCCATTGTCTGCATGAGAGGTCTAGGCCCCTGATTTATTAAGTTCCTGCTTATGCTAACTGATTACCACCAGTGCCTAACCCAGTTAGTAAGTATTCCCCCCCAGCGCTGTCTTGAGCACTTAGAGTGGAAAGTTAGTGACAAACATCAGGCACTAATAGTCACCTGTGGGAAATGGAAGATTGTGGAAACTGAGCAGGGAAGTAGATCATCCCAACAAGTTATGAAATAAGAAAAGGATACCCTTTAGTGAGCCCTATATTACAATTGCATCAGACTGTGAACACTCATATGCTGCTATTCTTTCTAACCACTGCAACACGAAATTCTCTGTACATGAACACTGGTTCATGTTTTTAGAGATGTGGAATACGAAAAAAAAAAAAAAGTGAAATGCACCTGAAATATTTAGGGGATGATCTGTCTTAAGTGTCCAGGTTTGGGTGAAAGTCCAGGTGTTCTCATCTTTTTGCACTGTTTTGACATGGTGAGCTGGACAGCTACAAAGTACAATGATAAGCAGAGGTAAGCATTTAATGATAAAGATACTAGATTAAAAGAAAAAGTGTTTCGTTTAGTTTGAAGCAAGTTTGGGAGCTAGTGCAGGTAATAAACTCTTTTCCCTGTTCATTCATTTTATCTATGGTGATATCATGGAAGGACATTTCAGACAAATTCTGCCATTGTTTATAGTGCCATAAATCTTAAGCATTTTCATAGCCGTCAGAAAAAGCGCATTCTGCAAAATCTGTTCTTGAGTACCCTGGGTAAATAGCTTCTCTGTTGCAGAAAAACTTGTAAAACCTTGCCCTGGGCATCATCATAATGAAAAATGATTCTGTAATTTCAGGAATTCAGTTCACAGAAGTACACTAGAGGATGTTTGCAGATAACTACTGTAGTTGATTAGTATCACTTAAAGTTATTACAAACGAACCAAGTTAAAAGTAAAAAATTTATCTTTCAATTTGTTTATTGTGTGTAAGCAAAGCAGCATGTTGTTAGTCTTACTTTGCTTTTTATAAAGAAAGTTCCTATAAATATCACCAACAGGGTAGGAAAATGTCATTAAATTTCCTTGAAAGATAGTTCAATAAAACAAGAAAATGTGTGCTGATTAAAGGTATTTTCTTGTAATCTGGAATTTTAAAGTAGATTCATTTATAAAAGTTAACTCAAGCTGACAGTCTCTCTTTAAGAGTTTATTGCCATCCTGTAACAAACAGTTTATTCCATATTTTGGAAATATGTAGTACGGCTTAGTATTTAGCATATACATAGCTGGTTGTGTAGGAAGACTTCTTATCTTTCCGTGAAGTGTCTGCTGTGCTTTGGAGCATGAGAAGGTAATAATGACTAACACTATTTTCTGTTTTTAAGCAAAGATAGTGAAAACATCAAAGACTTCAGATCAGCCCCTTTACACTACTGTTTCTTTTCCAATCACTTGTCACTTTAGATTGTGTTTGGCATTGACCTAAATAAAGAAGATTCTTTCTTCCAGTTTGAGATTGTTTTTTAATGGACATTTGTAGCATGAAAGTTGAAGGTAAGAGGAAAGTCAGTGTTATTTGATAGAGTACAACTTATCCTACACATTTATTTCTTAGATGTACAAGGCTGTATTCTAAAATAGATCTCTCTGTGTGATCTAAGGATATCAGGCCAAGCCCCACCCAAAACAACTCTGTTGCTTTCTGCCTCTTAAACTGTAGCTGTCTTTTCTCAAGTTGTCTGATGTGCTCAAACTTCATCCTGACTTCAGCCTGATAAATGTTGCTGACAAAGTAGTTATTCTTTACTGTCCAGAATTGGTGTTAAATGTCGAACAGCTTAGTAAAGAATACGAGAACAGAAAGTACTCTCCTTTGCTAAAAATAGTTGTCTGAATCTTAAATTGGGTTCATCCTCCAGTTTTATTGCTGTGCTGCAGTATTTGCTTATCAGTCATTATTGTTTGGTGTCTGTCACAGTGTTTGGTCTCTCCAGCCAAAATTTCAGCAACATTTTATTAAAGAAAGAAGGTAATGTGTTTCTGAGTAGTTGGAGAGGCAGGAGGTATTTAACTTACTCATTTTGGCTCTAAAGTTAATCCTTTATGATCAGACCTGCCTGAATTTTTAAAAATAATTATATGTAAATAAATGTAAAAAAAATAAAAATACCAGGTCTCAAAAGCAGATTAAAATAAAGTGCAGATATGTCTGGAACAGGATGGAAGCAAGTGAAGGAATGACTCTTTGCGTCTTACAAGAACTATATTCAGGCCAAGGTTAGAAAGAAAAGTTGGTCTGGGTCAGTAGATGGCTCAGTATCATTCTCTTGCTGTGTTTAGTGGTTTTCTTCTATGTGTGACATATACATAGAGTTACTTAAAATGAAATTTCTATTTAAAATCAAACTGCATTACAATTTAAAAGGAAAATTTTTCAAATTGATGAAATTGAAATCTGATATAAGAATAACTTTGTTGCAAGGACTTCCCATACCTCTTACTTCTCTGGAAACACATTAATTTTGAATTATGTTTGTAGAAATCCTCTGTCTCCCTCCTTTCTCTTCCTTTCTTCTTCCCCACCCCCAAATTTTTTTCTATCCTTTTGAAGTTTCGAGGAAACTATTTTCCCAAATTTACATTTTGGGAAGAGCATGCTATTCACTTTGAAGTTGTTTCAAAAGCTTCAGAGATACTGCTTAATTTGTACTCCTAAACGGTACAGACGAAGCCTGCGGATGCCTCTCATGGAGCAGTTGTGTGTTGTAAGCAGCATGGCTCAGGATAGGATGTTGAAGACCTCCTTAAGTGTTAATTTAAAACACACCTGCTGTGTTATCAGCAGTAAGATGAAACTTCAAATTTGGCTGGATTTTTAAATTGTTCATTGTCTGGAAAAAGATTGTTTGCAACTTACTTTCTCAGGTGGCTGGTGTGGATTCTAATCTTGCAGTTGAACTGTTGCCGCTGAGCATATTTCATAGTTTCAGTGGAAGGTGCATGGAATCAAACTGTTATTTTTATGAGCTATATTTAGAAAAAAGTGCTGATCTTTTTTTAAAAAGTGTTTTTAATAAAGTAGTTTACATGAGGCAAGATAATGGTCCAAATTTGCATTAATTATGACAATATTATGCGCTACAGAAATATATTAGCATTCCACTTTAAATAGAAATGTCTAGCACATAAAACACCATGTATTGCGGTTCTGCCAGGTTATTTGCTTTTGTCTGAAACAATAGTAATAAGGCTGGGGGAAAAAACACATGCAAATTTTAGTTTAAACAAAATATGTCTGTAAACAGACATGCTAAGATCTGTATCAGGCGGACTGACACTTTTTTAAATGCTGACTGCTGCACAGCTTAATGAATATTCATGTAAATATTGGTGTAGGTGGTGTTCTCCTGTAGTTTAGACTTAGAAAGTGTAAATGTTTCTTTTGGTTTGTGGTGTGTTACATGAGTTGAACATGGTTATGAAATGCAGACGTTTGCAACTTGAGAACAGTGCCAAAATAAGTTATCACAAAGTGACCTGGTACAGTTTCAGTTTAGGTACTACACGTTTCTATTTAGATGCTCTCTATGTTAGCAGTTACCACAGTGCTCTGTTTTTCTGAAGCCTCCTATATATATTAATGACATCTGTTTTCCTTGTTTGATCTTCAGTCATCATCTTCTCACTGCGTTCTTGTTTTTTCAATGTGATCACCTATTTCAGAATTTCCACCCTTGGCACTTTTTCAGCTCACAATGTGTAACTCAGTTAAACTTGAAACAGGTTACTGTAAAGAAGATCCTTTCTTGTCTCATGTGCAGGAAGAGCTGTCACCTACATATGTTTTAGGCTTTTAGCTGTTAATAAGAGACTTCTTTTGTTTTCCATTCATGTCATCTTTGCCATTAGCTCTCCAGGGTTCCTCACCCACTTACTGAGCACTTGTTGGCCAGCAACATACACATAGTTGGGCATTAGACGCATAGATGGGCAGCAGCAGTTTCTCAGATGTCAACAGCTTGCAGTTGAGGGGCAGTTCTTGAACTACAGATGTAATGGTGGTAGCCGATGACCTGTGAAAGATTTTGTATCTTTGACTTTTGCTTGTATTTTGATTCTGTGTAGTTTTTCCAGTTTGCACATTAGAAGAGATGCCAGTTCCTTTGGCAAATATGCTGGCTATGCACTTAATTTCATTTCTGCTAGAAGAAAAATATCTCATGTAGATGACAGGCATCAGGTATGGCTGGTAAATGTATTTTTTTTCAATTTATATTGTTTTGTTGATGACAGGTATTAGTTTATGAAACCAAAACATTTCAGAAAAAAACCTCCAGGTTTATTAAACCTGTTTTCTCTGATCCTGGATGGAATTTTAGGAAGGAAGATTGAAAAAAACCAAACTCATCAGTACCTTGGTAGAAGAGAATTTCTGGGGTGTGTAAGAACATGGTTCATATCTGCTGTGTCAGGCAGTATCAATCTTCAGTGAATGTTGAGTTAGTGACACAAAATGGAGTACCTACATGCAGAGGTGTGGAATAAGAGAGAGGCAGCGACTGACTCTTAACCTCATGGTTTAAGAATCACATCTGCAGTAAGAGTTCTTGATGATGCAGATACTTGAAACCAGATGTTTTTATGCAAGGCTGATATCCTCACCAAAATAAACCACTTGTACTAGGAAATATGCTGGTGTCAAATGGATTCAGGGAACTCAAGTTGTAGAGCTAGAAAAAAAAAATCCTACCTACCTTTTGTTCCAAATTTGAATGTTCCATTTTGGGTTGTGCTATGTGCTGCGTGATAGTTCAGATCTAGGTAGAGTACCATACCAGGAGCGCATCACTTACTTATATCTTGTCCTCATGTACAAGAGCAGGGTTTGAATCGGAGATTTTAATGTATGGATTTAGCTGTTAAGATGCACCTTGTCCGCTTTTGGCTTATATTTGTTAGTACTATTACTGGCACTGTTTTCTGCCTCATAGCGAATAGTTAATTGCCAGCTCATAAAAGCACAATGAAGTGCAAGTATATTTAATTCCTAACAATTTATCTGATCTGTTTAGCATTTCAAAGCATTAGCACTGTTCCCTCCCAAAGATGGGTAACTAGTGACACATCCTCAGCTTGTGTTGTCTTTTTTTTCCTCCCATGTTAAAACTGAGGTAAATTTTTTAGCTACTGCTTTTTCTCACACTAACGGTAAATTTTTTTTCCTGTACAGTAAAGCTATGATGGATCTCCTGGTTGATCTATGCAGCCAGTATCGCTTAAATCCATCACAACATAGCCTTGAACTGAAGTCTTCAGGAACCCAGCAACCTCTGAGTTACAAGCCAAACACTTTGATAGGAGCACTGGACGTAGAGACGGTACTTCTGAAAGAGAAAGTTCCTGAAAAGAAGGTGAAGCGACCTCTGCCAAGGGTCCCTGAGGTTGGTATTCTGTAGGGCTAAAATGGGGCAATGAAGCATTATTTCATTCCTATGATTTCAAGCAGTTCTTCCAGTTTTTAGATCTTCAGACCAGATGGGAAATGCTTAAGATTGACTATAACCTGCTTTACTAGCATAACTGATTTCAGTGCAGTCTGGCAGGTGACAGTCCGGACTCCAGCATTTAGGCAAACTGTTACATTGCATGTGGTTGAATAGATTGAAATCTGTTCTTATAAAGACCCTTGACTGAAGACTGGGGTGATTGAAATTTGCAGTAGTGGCTAAAGTGAGGGTCGTGAGATTGTGTGGTGGGAGGTAGGGTTTTAGTGGTATTTTGTTTGCCATCTTTATTGAGGATAGGGGAAAAGACTTACTGCTAAAAAAGGTATTTCAAACTATTATGAAGATTCAGAAATAGCCATTTTCCAAATATGTTTGCTGAATCAGTATATATAATTACACTGCCATGCCTTTCAGAGTGATACTTGTAAATGTGCACAGATTACGTCTGCCTGATTCCTTTTCCTTATTTGCCTGTTCTTGTGAGTGTCTCCTTAGTGACAGGGGAGTTTTTTTTTTTTAAATTTATTATTCTTTTAATAATATTTTTTAATAGTATGCATGTGGGGTAAGTTTACCTAGGAGTCAAGACAATATGGAGGTCCCTAATGCCTTTCTCACTGGGGAATGAGAAAAAGCCTAGCCATCACAAAGGGAGGGCTGAGAGTTTGTGTTTGTTTCTGCAGAAATCTGTGAGGCTGGTAGTGAACTACCTGAAAACGCAGAAGGCTGTAGTTCGAGTTAGTCCAGAGGTGCCTCTCCACAACATCATCCCAGCTATTTGTGAGAAGTGTGAAGTCAGTCAAGAGCACATTGTTCTTCTGCGAGATGGCATCACTGGGGAGGAGCTGGAGCTTACCAAGTCCTTGGAGGAGCTCGGAATAAAGGAGCTGTATGCCTGGGACAGAAAAAGAGGTGAGCTGAGTCTGAAAGCAGTCACTGCAGGGTTAGATGATGTGCTAACAATATTATCGGCAACTTAAAAGCATTTGTGCTCTTGTTGCTTTGGGGCCCAGCTGAAACAGCAGAGTGACATCTCGGTCCTGAGAGCTGCCTGGCTTTGTTCAGTGAGCTGTGCCCAGAGCAGCAGCCAGGACAGCAGCGTGCCCAGCCATCTCTGGCTGCTCTTGGGCCTTGTGCCAGGCTGGGCTGTCCCCTGGCAGGGTGCAGGCTGGCCTGGGGCAGGGCAAAAGGAGGAGCTCTGCTACCTCCTGGAGCTGCTGTCAGTACGGGTGTGTGTAACACGGGGGCCTTGTCCAGGCAGAGCTGTCACCTACCTGTGCTGTGAGTTGGAGTGGAAAAAAGAAGAGACATGCCATAGTCATGGCAGCTGCGGAAGCTGAGAGGCGAAGGCGGCAGACCAGGGTTTATGAGAAACAGACTGTGGACAGGTTCATAGACAGTTCCTTCAAGCAGCAGAGCTATTGATGGTTTAGTGAAGAGGAGCTAAGAGGTATTTGTATTTAAAATTATGTTCTCTTATTTATTCATTCTCACTTTCTGTTCTCATAGGTGATATTGTAGCCGCAGCTTCTTGGACTCGAGTTTTATCAGCCTGATTGTGTATTCAAATAGCATAATTATGCCGTGTGCTTTAAAATGCACCCGCTTTAAAAATGCGCTTCGACAAGCACTACTTCCTTTGAGATCAGAAAGTGATACTCATTAAAATTGTCTCCTGCAGTTTGTCTCTATTGATATCACTTCCAGCACAGTAAATGTACTTATTTATTGTTTAGGTAATGTCAGTCTTGTAGGTGCTGAGCAGCGGGCTTATTTTTTATTTATATACTTATTTATTTATGTTGATGTTCTGTCTCTTCTTTCAAACTCCTTTGGTAAGTGACAGTTCTATCTCTGTGTAAGTCAAATGAACTTACACTTTTAAGTAAACCAAATGTCTCCTTTTCTTTTGAATTGTTAGGATGGTCAAAAAAGTGGCTGACAACATGTCATAACTCAATTACATGTTTGTGTTTTAAGATATGTTTACTGTAATTAAGCTAACCGTTTTGGAGCAATATAGTGAACATGCTGAGTATTCAACAGGATTCTTCAGCATAGTTGAAGGACAATGTCTGCAGTAATTAGCCTAAGCCTTCCCTAAACTCTTTTCCTTTAAAACATGGTGTATATACTGGTGCAATACTGGTCCTTGGATCCAGTTGTAGCCCATACAGTCAAAACTAAGACTTTACTTCAGTGCTGAATTTATAGGAGAAAATTATCTAAATTGCTTTCTGCATCAGCTTTTACATATATATATTTTATAACCTTTCAGTATGCCTTTCATTATAGTGAAATCCCCCTTATCATGAGTATATTTCAGCCTTTTCTGCCTTCCTCTTTACTTTGCCCCATGGTGTCTGATAAGAACACTGGTAAATACACATAAAATTTACAGAAAGTTTCCTTTGTTCCAGCAAATTCCTCCTTCTGTGTTCTCATTTATAATCTCCTAGAGGAATAATTCCATTGTTTTCAGCAGCAGTTGGTGTATGAATTGTGCACTGAGTATATGTTCAGTCTGTTTAGTTATCAGAACAGATGGATTCTTAAAACACATTCCCACTGGCAAGAAAGGCATCAGACATGCTGAAAGCTGTGCTTGTAAAAGCTGGTTTGAGAAAAGCTTTTGCTCGTCATTCTCTTCTTCCCTGAAACAGATATACCAGGGGCTGAAGGAATATTAAAAGGCAAGCTCTGCTGCCACCTGCTTATTGAATTCGATTTAGCAGTTGAAGCAACTTCACAAGGGAATTAATACAAATGCAGCTAAACTGCTTCTTGGAGCAGCTCTGCAGGTCTATTGTCAGTCAACTTTTTTTTCAGTAATATTTAGGAAAACAAGCACTAGGAGTAATTAATGAATACTGTGGCTTATGAAGCGAATTAAACTTTAATATGTCTTCTCTTGTCCTTTCCTTGCCTGCGTTTTCCAGTTCCTCCATCAAAAACTCAGTCTGAACCTTCTCTGAACTATAGAGGTACTGTACAATGCTGCTGAGGGAAAACCATCTTTCCCTTCACACTGTGTTTAATGTGGGTTTGGTAGATGGATCTTTAAGAACGTTGCATAAAATGGTGTAGAGAAACAAGCTATTTTAGATCTGTGTTGTCTTTTTACAAAGTGTTGTTTACATGTCTGTGCTTTTGGTCAGAAAAAACGCTTCTGTGCCTACTGCTTCTTCAGTAATTGCCATTAAAATGCCAGCAATTAACAAGTCCTGTCATTTAGCTGTTTTGTAGTATGATGTGTTTCTTTATAGATTCCAAGCGTTTTCAGGTTGCCTAAAGCGTGACTAGTTGAATTTCAGAAATACTAACATTTCAGAAGTCTCTCAGATCCAAGATTTATTTAGTAGCAAATACATGATATTTTGAGATCTACGAGGTCTTCCACTGAATTCAATTTACATGCAGTGACGCATTTTAGTATCAAACCCATGTATGTACTTTGCATAACTCTGAGTCAATTCTGACTTCTGAATTGCTATGGTAGGTGGGGTTTGATTGGGTTGCATTGGTGCTTCTACTTCTAGTTAAACAGAAAATGTGTATATCCTTTCCATCACTAAGTATGTTATAATATATTGCTCTAATTATCCTCAAGAAAGGTATGATTGATTTTTAATTGGCTTTCCTAGTTTGCATCACTGGTAAACACAACATAAAATAAAAGTGTAGATAACTTCTTTAAGTTTTCAGGAAGGAAGGAATTCCACTAGCAAGCACATATTACCTGAGGGCCTATTATCTCTTGGCTTCACTAATGCCAGTACTTTTCCCTCTAATCTTCTGTCATTACCTGTTTTGGCTTCCTCTTATACAAAGAATAGTACTAGGGAGAATATCTACTGTATTTATTTAAGAAAAATTGAGGCAGGTTTATAAAGATCCCTTGTTGTTTTGAGATTATAGGCTACGAATTCCAATTTATTGGTAGTACACAATGTTTAATGGTAATGTTAATGATCATGACATGGCTTATGCCAGCCTTTCATCATTATTGTTCATAGTTGAAGACTATGTAAGGGAATCATGATCCACATTTAATTGCAGCCCAGCTCTGGGCAGAAAAACATCAGTTTCTGCTGAATGAGCATAGGCAGTGCTTAGGATTCGAGGAAGGTATTAATTTATTGCTGTATGGTTTTTTTCAGTGGAGTTGCAGCCTTTCTTAAGGATAGTTTCTCCTTATTTTCCTCTGGGTTCATCATCTTTACCTTTCTGCTGTGCTTTGAACTACTGTATGTTCTTAACACCTTCTAGTACCTGGCATTGTTGATATGCAAAAGTGATTTGTGTGAAAATCATGTGCTTTGTGTGAAATGCAAATCAGTTAATGAGACTTCTGGGATGAGGGGTTTTTTTGTGAAATAAACCTTTATTTTGTGTCAACAAACAAGTCATTTTGCATTAGCTTCTTAATTGTTACTAAACAAAGCAAATATTTACAAGAGAAAGCAATTTTTCTCTGAACATTAAACTTTCTCTGTGTTAGTGGGATACTCTGATACTCTGGGAACCAGGGGGAAATCTTTATAGCATTAGTGTTCACTAAAAAAAGTGGGAGAGCTTTACAGTCTGTACATTGAATATTAAACCAGTGGTTGTCCCTGTAATGCATGGTTTTGCCATTTTGCTTGGCTCATATGGGGGAAATTGAAGGGAGACTAAACAGTCTGAGAATTCATACAGTTCCTCAGCTAGTTCAAGGAGGACATGCATATTTGAGCTCTTACCACCTGAAATGCATATAAACTCACCTCTTTTCCATCCAGAACTGAAAGCACCAAGGTGAGAAAAGGAGTACAACCAGCTGGCCTAAGTTGTAAGGAGAACCCTTTTTCCAAATAAAAGGTCTTTTTCCTCTTCACTGAACTTTATCCAGATCCATGTGGAGAGTCTTTCCATTAACTTCACTGTGCTAAGTCAGCCCTGTGAATTGTTAAGGATACTTAACCATCAATTCACCATTATCTTTTTTTTGAAGGTCTTTGAGTACTCCAGGAGTGTTAAGTGAGACATCTAACCAGCAGCTCTGAAGACTTAGCAACTTGTTTTGTCTTCTAATGATTACTAAATTGTGATTGAAAGCTTACTACAGTTTATTAAATTATTCAATTATCCTCCATTAGATTTCAGAACAGTGAAAGTTTGATGAAAAAGAAAGTGCAGGATCTGCCAGTTACTGGATAATTCAGTTCATAATATCTCCAGTTCATAAAAACACAGCATTAACCCAGGATGTTTTAAAACACTGATATTCTGAATCTTTATTTCAGAAATGTAAAAAATATTCCATTATAATTGTTTCAGAACCAAGTCGAAAGACATCTGTAAGCAGTGATGCAGTAGAAAAAGAAAAGACAAGACTTCTGGGATTGTTTAATGCTGATAGAAGAAGCAGCAAGGTAAGTATTCAATGGTGTACTGCCTCACTAAAGTGAATTGTTTTCTTTTCAGATGTATTATGTCTGTGGGGGGTGGTGTTTATGGGTGAGTTTTGTCCTCCTTCCCTCCAAGGAGTAATCTGTTAGCAGGTGCATAAATGATGTTTAATTAGTGCAACCTGATGGAGATCTCAGCTGCTTATTGAAGCAGCCAGTCACATTTAGCATTTACCTTTTTTTTTAATGCTGTGGGTTCAGCAGGTGTTAACAAAGGGCAGGAGTTTCAAGCAACTTAGGTACATTTCATAGTGCTCAGATTACAAAATGTATTTATAAAATAACTGATATAATATAGAACAATTATGATACCAAGTAGAAGTGTCTTATTAACGCTGTCTGTGGATGATAGTATGTTTTATGGCATTTATATCTTTAGAAGTTCTGTGTAGTCATGCTATTGCCATCTCCAAATCTATAAAACCAAATAATCAGGTGTAGAAGAAATAACTTGCAGTACTAAACTGATGGATGAGTATCTGATGGGGCTCATTAGGCATTTTTAACTTTGTTTTTAATCCTGAGTTGGAAAATTAAAAGAAGAAATTTTGTATAAAACAATTCTCTGCTGTTGAGGTGCCTTTATGAAAAATTTGTCAGTCATCACAGAAATCAAATGCAGAACTTTTTAACTGAAGAAAAGCACCAATGGACTTTTGCCTTCATATTTTTGGCAACCTTCACTAAAAATTTCGGTGTCAACTGATTTTGATTCTAAAGTATTCTATACTCTAGGATATAAAAGTAAAAAGGGAGTTTTCTTTTGTCTAGTTTAAAAAAGCCCCCTAAGGCTTTTGAAGTGAAAATATAAAATGTGTGTCTGATTAACTGGTACTAAGAAACACATGCTTGTTAATGGACCAGCATTTCATCTACCCTTCCAGTCTTCTCAGTCATGTCTTTAAAAATGTGAAAACTTTCAAAAATCTTTATTAGTAGTCTGCCCTTTTGGTTATGATCAAATTTGGAGTGCTTTTGCAGGGGAATAGCTTTATGGACACTGGGAATTACTATGCTGAAAAATCTGATCTGTCATTAATGCTCAGCTATTCTTAACACCTTATAAAGGACACATGCAAACTGTATTCTGTGAGATAGGACATCAGTCCCTTTCAGAGTGTTTATCCTGTGTAAGAAAGTTATTTCCTCTACAGAAGGAAACAAAATCATAACTGAAGCAGTAATCCTGTATCTGCCTGGAACAATTGGGTAAGGAAGGGACCTCAGCTTGAGCCTCTAGAGCATGCTGCAGGGCTGTAGTTCCTCTGGAAGAACTGAATATAACACAGCATGCAGTTTCTGAACTATAGTTTGTTCTCTGATTCCATATTCCTAAACTTCAGTATGAACTGTGTGCTCTTGGAGCTCTAACTCCTGATGCAGCTCAGATTTAACTTGTAAAAACATTTATGCTTGCAACCTTAAAAAAAGTTGCTATGAAGCATCCCAGTTCTGTGGTTACTGCAGTGTGTTTCTCACATCTGAGTTCAGGATGATTGTCGAAAGATTGTAAACTCCTTTTTTTATTATTCTCTTCTTCATGCTTGTTAATCAAAGACAAAGGAGGTGATACTCTGAGGATTTTTAAAATACTAATTTTAATAGATGCCAAGGATATTGAGGATTAATTAACAAGTTACAAGTAGTATTTGACCTCGGGAAAAGTAGGAAGTCTGCAAACAAGTGTGTGAGCTTCTAAATCTGAGGTAAAGGTGTGAGTTTTTCTTGCCGCTAGTTCTGACAAGTTAATTGACTTTTCTTGGTAATTCTTTTTTTGGACTCTTACTTTCAGATAGCAAATACTCTGTAGGAAAAGAAACTAAACCAGTCACTTGGTTTAGTCCAGCAAGGATGTCATTGTTGCCTTTTCAGTACAAACCTCTAGGAGTTTGAACCCAAATAGGTAGAAGGGTTACTGAAAACTGGAGAATAGTGCAGCACACAGGAGCTAGCAGATGTTAACTGGCCATAATACATCTGGCTTGGTACTGCGGAAGATTTCCAGCCAAAACAGCAGTGAAACTGCTGAACTTAGCAGAATGAGGGCAAATTAAATAAGTTCTTAAAAGAAAGGATCTCGTAGGTTTATGAAGGGATTATATGATGGGATGCCCAGTGATTTCAGGGCACTGAAAAAGAAGGCTCAGAGTTCCTAAACTCTGCTCTTCACACTTATTCTTACATTTTTTACTCCTCCACAAGACAAGTTGGCTCTTCTTGTTTTATTCTCTTTGTTTGCACTAGCAGTGATGCTTTCTCTCTGTATGCATGTATGTGGTCATGCATAGTCTGTATTTTAGAACTATTTGATAGCAAGAATTGTCCAAAGTCTTGCACAGTAGTACCACTGCAGAGCTGCAGGCATTTACAAGGGGAAGGCAGTTTTACTTTGCAAGCGAAGAAAAACATTAGCCCATGTTGCTAAGTGTCCTGGATCAGGTGTCACTGCACGCTATAGGCCTACACTCAGATTTCCATGCCCACACAAATGCTTTCTTTTTCAGCTAGCTCACTGAAAGCAATAATCGTGGTACGACAATACACTAGATCTAACTTCTTGAAAGAAACTCTGCTATATTAAAAACACTGACATAGAATGAAAGCAAAGTCCTATTCTCATGGTTGATACAAATTTCTTGAAAGTATTTCTTTGGTTGACTTTATACTGGCAGGCTTAATGCCAGATCAGGTATCATCTTGTTCTCTCCATTCTAATTTTATGCTGGATCAGTTGCTCTCTGTTTTCCTGCAACTGGCATAAAAAACATAAAGGTGCATGAACTCTCTATCTTTTTGAGGTGAAATGTAGTCATGTGCCTGAGGCTATACCCAGATCAAATTGGCACTGCTAAGCAATCCAGTAGAGCAAAGGTCCTGTGCAGACAGTCATGGGTTGGAGGCTTAATTAGGTAGGGTGTATGGTAGTGCACAGAAACAGTCCCATCACTGACAAGGGTCAGGGAAGAAGTGCTCTGCTTGTTCCCCTCTGTATGTGCATATAGCAGAGACTTAGGTCTGGTACCTGGTGATATACAAGTTGCTAACTACCTTTTCCTCCTTGCCCAAGAATTGTTCTGTTTCTTTGTATTCTTGTTCTTAAATCTTTCTGCTGATGGATTTCTCTAGGGCCTTGCCTACATTAAAGAAATATTTCAGACTACTTCCAAGTTTCTCAGCAATCAGTTGCAGCACTACTCAGAATGTTTGTCTTGGTTCTGTGATGAGGTTTGATGCTTTGCTCTGGCATGGGTTTGCTCGTTTCTTTCTTTTGCTGCTGCTGTGTAGGATACTTGTTTGTGTTACAGACAGAAGAACACTTGGGGATGAGCAGAGATTGTGGTGAGGAGGATGCTTTTAGTTCTGCATCTACAAGTGAAGGAAGCTTGGATGTAAGTACTAACACAGCTTGTAGATGCTGTTGCATTCCTATTAGATCCTGCAGTTTAAATAAACAAAACCCACTGCTATTCCTGATGCTTGGCTAAGTAGAAATAGCTTACTTCCTAGCTGGCTTAGTTACGTGAGCACACTGTTCATGTATCTTGATGAAGTTAAAATACAATGCACTGTCTTCAAATAGTACTTGTGAACTTCACTATAAATAAAGTTGCTTTCAACACTAAATTCTAAGCAGTTGTGAGCAAAAAGTGTTTTAACCAAGGATGTAGGTGTTGTGACTGTAAGACAGTGACAGCACTGCATGTTGCAAAAGTATGTTTGCCTTATTAGTGACATTTAAAGGGAGCTTTTCTTTTATAAAAACACACCTCATACTTATCTCTTTGCATGTCTTCTGCAGCATGGCAGCATTCCATTTGTTTCATAAGTAGCTTGGAGGTAGAGAGTACTTTTTTTTTTAAATACTGGAAATAACAGAAATAATTTTCTTGAAGTATTTCAGTAGGTTTTGGGATACTAAAATCCTATGAACCACATTTAGGAAGTTTTTTTAAGTGCTTGACAAGACTACTAAGTTGTGAGAATTTAGGTATCTAATTAAGAAGTGTGAATCCTAAATACCTTTGTAAGGTTGTTCTGGTGGATTGGTAATCATAATAAATGGCATGTCTTTTTGTTGCCTTTTTTAATTGCTTGGCTTTTTGTTATCGTACTTTCAAAACCTGGAGAAGACTGTTGATGACATGATAGGAGCCTGAAATATAAGGTTCAGGTCTGAATCCTGCTTTCACAAACAGGTATTTGGAAAAGGAGTGCTGATGTGCAAAACATACAGCCCACTAGCTACAGAGGAAGGTGACAGAAAATTGTGGAAAAAATGGAAGAGTAAGAGAAAAAATCCCAGATAAAAAGGATAAAGAAGTCATTAGGGAGAAATAGATGGAGAAATGATTGGCTGTGAGGTTTACAAAAACCTAACTTTGCAAATCTGTGAAGACTTCATAATGAAAGAGTACTGAAAAGGAAATCTGCTTATGACACTAAAAATTTGGGTAACACTATAAAGATGTATGTTTAAGGAAGCAGCTTTGTTAATAGAGTCCTAGTAGGAGGTGGTGTGGGTAATTGGAATATTCTAGGTAAAAGTATAGAAAATCAATTAGAAGCTCTGCCAAAATAAAATAATCTTGTGGTTTATATTCACTGCCATTAAACGTTAATCTCAATATGTTGATACCCAAGTACTATAAGAGGAAGAGGAGGGATTCCAAGTGAGGATAAGAAGGTAATGCAGATACTCTGAACTAGCTTTTACACTAGTGTTCAGTGCTTTCCTCAGAAAAGAGGCATCTCAATTCATTTTTGTAGGGAATCTTAATAGGCGAATCATAAATGAAGATCTGGGGTTTTTTCCTTTGATGTTGATGAGAAGTTTTCATTACTGTCTTGGACATGTAGCTGTCTCCTAAAGGCACAGGTGATAGGGAGCATAGGGATCTGTTTTCTCATTATTCAGTTACATGAGCATTCCAGAGATTTAATTCTTTTTCCTTTTGCTCTTAAGAGCAAATAATCTTCAAGAACAGTGTAGCTTGTTCAGTGTTTACATCTTTCACTCCTGGCTTGACACCTTTATTTGTATGAGCACTGATCCTGCTAAGACATAAGTGCGTACTTAAATGAATGTGTTGACATAGTTTCATTTTAACTTGGTACTATTCTGTTAAAACTTGCAGAAGATATATAAACATCTAACAGATCCATTCAGCAGCACAGAAGGTCCATCCTTTGAACAGGCTAGATGAGCTTCAAGAAAATACGCAACTGTGACTTCTTAGATGTAAAAGTCTAAAATGCTGTAAACTTGGCATAGACAGTTGGCATAGATAACTTGTGTTAACCTAGGTTAAATTCAGGTGGAAATGCCAATGAAAGTACTTTACAATTTTTTAAATTCAGCTTAACAGTTCTGTATGGGCTAGACTTTGAAACCCTTGGTCATTCTGAGTAATTCTTTATTCACTTGCTCTAAAGATATCCTCACTTAGTTCAATGGAACTGAGTATCCTATTTAAAATAAGTGGTATCTTACATAGCCATATATATGTGAAATACACATTTAGAGCTCATTATATGAAAGTTTCATTGAGCTGGGATAGGACTTTGGCAAAATGTCATCCAGTCCTCCTCTTTAGTAATTTCATCAGATTTACTTTCTGTTTACTGTTTTGTGTCATCTGAAAGAGTTTTGCATTTGTTGTGCAGGTGTCGAAGCCAAAGTTTTAGATCTGTTTCTGAAAATAAAGTAGTTTGCCATTACCTTCAGTATAGTGCCTGACTGTATCAGGAAAAAATCTTCTTGCCTGTAAGGAAATAGGCAACTCATGAAGTAATACTGAGATAAGGGCATTTAAATCCTTTTCTCATTGTTACGTGGTGGTGATGTGCACTGAGTTGTAGAAAAAAGTAATTATTCTGTTTTGAGTATTGACTGGTGTTTTTTTTGAAAACCGGAGGATATGAAGGAATAGAATAAAGGTATAAGAAATAAGGTATCCTTAGTATTTATTCAAGCACAAGTTATACTCAGTTTTTAACCACCAAACCATTCTCAGTGCCATATTTACCTAATTATTGTTAGAATTATTGATGCTTCTAAAAATACTTTGGATTGTTGATGAGAAATCAGATTTTCAAAAACAAGATGGAAAAGACAACACTTAAGCTTGGTGAAAGGACATTTGTTCACAGTAGCAGCAAAAATAAAGGTGAAAAAAGAAGAATTTGTTAACACCTTAGAAAGTGTAAAAATGCAAGAAAAGAATTCTCCATGACAGTCCTCAAGAGTGCAGCAGTTCATTATACCACACACAGGATCTGAAATCTAATGGAGTACTGTAAATGAAGCGGAGGTCTTTTCCCGTAATCTGTTCCAGTTTTGTGCTAAGCAGATGAGCTTTATATCTGGGTTAACTTTTCACGAATCAAATGCTCTTGAAATACACTGGTGTATAAGTACAACATACAAATAAAGGAGTTGGAAGTTGCAGCACAGTTAACTGTGTTCTACTTTTTGTATGCCAAAGGCAGACAGAACTGCAATTTAAAACAGCTGGGGGGGGGAAGGAATTTAACTCATCTTTGCCGCTTGGTGTCACTATCCTCAAATAAACAGTCGATCAAGATGAAATTGGATATTTGGAACGCAGTACTAAAATTAGATGTTTTTATTTTGGAGGCCTTCGTGTTTTCATAAATCAAAACCAAAAAAACACATCCCAAGTCCTGAACGATGTGTAGCTCAGAAGTGGACTTTGTTTATGTAATAAATCAGCTTGGGAAAAAATATTTAGAAGTACAGCCAGGGGCACTTATCAGAGGATTTGGAACTTCAGCACAAAGTCTTATCGTACAAGGTTTCCTTAGTTCAGACAGAGCTTCAGCACAGCAACGTTCGAGGATATTCATCAGGACCATTTTCAAAACATCTAGTCTTCAGTGATTGTTTGAATTTAGGTGGTACTTGTAACAGAATCAATGAACCAAAAACGAGGCAATAGTTCCCTGTTTAATGAATTTGTCATGGCTATTATTATACATGTTCATGAAGAAAACTGTCAGGGAAAAAAACAATGGCATTTTAAATACCAGTTTCAGATAAGTTTAGGATATGTGTATGGGTTTGGGGTTTTTTTTGGTTTTTGGTTTGTTGGGTTTTTTGTGTTGTTTTTTTTTTTTATTATTATTATTTTCGTGACACCTGTATAATTGCAAAATCATGTTCCAGAAAAAAATACTGTTACTAATGTTTGAAAAAATTCATCAGGACTTCTAGTGCATTAGTAACCTTGGCAATCACTTCTTAAATGATGGGAACAGCTATTTTCCCTATAAAGGCTTTTAAAAAATAATTTATTTACCTTTTTGGGGCCTTGTTTGTCTTAATGTACTCTTAACTTTTATGCCCTTGTTGATGGCAGGGCATATCAGTCATGATAAACTTTCCCAGTTCAGAAGTGGCTGGAAAGCAGAATCAAGTACAGTTTCCGGAAAGCTATTGAAAATGTGATTTCCCTTTACCCATGTCAGGTCCCAGGTGATCAGTTAATATCATCTACTGTCAAGGATTTCACCTGGCATGGCCAGGTATTGTTTATGGCAGTAGGAATGAGAATACTACCCATGTCATCAAAATGGAAGTTAACAGCCATCTACTTTTACTATCGCCTTGTGTCTGACAATCCCATTCAGTTCAGATTCCTGTTTTCATATTCTTGCTTCTTGGTCTCCTGGCAATGCTTAGGATGATGTTGTTTATGTGTGTTTATTTGTACGAGCAGGGTCAAATCCTGGGCGAGTTCTGTTGTGTTTTACCCAGAGTTATCTATGTACACTGTCAAAGGCTAGGTTGTGATCTGGCCTTGGAACGATTTTGCTTACTGTGGTTTTGTTTGCAAAACATAAAATTCAACAAATTGAGTATGGAGAGTTGTCTAAATACTAAGGCAGACTGGTCTGTTCCCCCCAGTCTTCCGTTACAGGGTGCCTGTAAGCCCTTAGTTAGATGCCAGAGGATTCCACTAGGGAAGATACATTATAGTTGCATAGTTAAATGTTTTCATTTGTGCAGCTGTTCACATAACTAGAAGAAAAATAGATTTATTGAATACCAAATATCTCAGGATAAGGTTCACCGTCATGGTAGAGTTACTTTTATTTTGAGATCCTGTGATATTCTGAGGAAAACAAAAAAAAGAAATCACTTTACTGTTAACTTTCCTTGGTAAGAAGAAAATTTTGCCAGGGCTAACTGGCTTGGGACTGGCATTCAGAGAATTCTGGTAGCAGAGATGACAGTAGTCAACTTTTCCTCCTTGCCTACAGAGGGCAGGACAAGAAGTAAATTGCTTTATATACAGCAGTAAAAATTTAACTCAGGTGTTAGAGAGGGGAGAAAAATCTGACTGGATGGAGGTTTCACAAGGGAGCAGGTTATTAAAGAGACTTACCATCACCTAATCTGTAAAACCTCCAAAAATATCTAGAGGATGAGCTAGACATACTTGATTCTGCCTTGGAGCAGATAGACTAGGTGGATGGTAGAGGTGCTTTTCAGCCGGATTATAGCTGCTGAAGAGATGTAGCTGTACCCACCTCCTTTTTATGGTGTACACTTAAGGATACTAACAGTCTTTGATCATGTGAATCACAGATACTTTCACATAATATGTCTTCAGATTCTTATTGTATATGTGACATACATGTACGTGATATGTGTTACATGTGATAGCAGAAGACAAGACCTTGAAATAGTGGTTTCAGTGCCACCAGACTTCAATTTCTTGCTCCAGAGAGTGGTGTTACTAGACCTCTTCAAAGAAAAGGTCTGTGGAGTTAGTGTTTAGAAAATTAAAAAAAAAAAAATCATCCCAGAACCAGCTGAACTACTCTGGCTGAAAAAAAAGAAAAGGGAAAAAAGCCTGAGGCAGACACCTGGAATGGAAAGCCTCAGCATCTATGGTTAAAGCATGGTAAAGTTACAAGCTATTAAAACCAGTATCTGGTGAGGAGACATGTCGGCTGACCCCTGTTGTCTGTTCTACTTAGCTTGTACTACCACAAGATTGCCAGCTTCATGCATTCAAAAATCACTTGTCAGCTCTTGCCTTCACCACACAAAAATGGTTTAAGATCACGAGATTGGAAAACAAATCATTTTGGGTGGACTTCCCTTCCCTGTGTTTGGCTTCTGAGTGCTGTTTGTAGAGTTCCATTTCTAGACATTTTTTTGCAACCATGAAGGTTTTATTAAAATCAAAAGTTTATCATGTAGTTATTGGTTGCCAGAACCTTCATCTTTACATAAAACTGCATGGTTCATAGAAAAATCACTACAACACATTGCATTCAAGTTGTTGCTTTTAAAAAGGCAACGTGGAAACTTCAGTTCCTACAGTGTTTTTTGCAGGACATTTTGAAGGAAATACGCTCATGAAATGTTCTGAGATAAACAGCGAGGAATGGATCAAGTTGAATTGAAAGGGTTTGGGTCATACTTACAGAAAGAACTGGGCACAAGTATGCCTGGCAGTGACTGCTTCAAATACCCAGCAGTGTGGGCTTCTGTTGGGCACTGGATCTAAGCATTTCAAAGTCAGATTTTCCAGGTTTTAAAGCCACTGAAATCTGCACAGCAGGAGCTGCATGTTAAACTCTGCACATCCTCCATGTCTGCTACCTGCCTCTGGTCAAGATTGAAACCTTAAGTCAGCTGCTAGCTTTAGGCATTTAAAGCTTTTACTCTGAAAGCTTACCACCTACCACTGTTAGCCAAAATGTGAGAGTACCAAAATGTGAGCGCTCCGAAATGTGAGAGCGCCAAGTTCAGTTGTCTTCTCTACCTTTAGAGATACCAGCCGATCATCTGTCTCTCTCAGAACCTTTATTGAGAGATCTATTTCCTCCTTTGCAAAGAAAACCAGAAAAGTTGCTGTGCTGGAGACTGCCTGGAACAAAGCTGTGAGGTATTCTTGATGTGGGAAGCACCCTTTTGTGAAAATACCCAAATATTCAGTGACTCAGAAAGAGACAGCAAGAGCAAGCTGAACTATTTAGACCAGTAACAAAATAACTGCGGTGGCAGCTCTGAGTTCCAGTGCCAGCGCCAGAGATGTTTTTCTGTATTTTATGCTAAGCAGATGTTAGATCCAGCAAACAAGTAGTCACTGGAGCCAGAACTGGAGGAGCCACGTGACTTGCTCCCTGCCCAGTTGAGTGTCCTGATCTCAGACTCTTTCTAGCTAAACTTATATTCCTGTCCTTGAACAGAGAATAATTTTGCTGTGCTCATGAGAGGGGGGAGTTTGTTTTGTCTCAACTAGAAGAAGGTTTTGAACCTGGATTTACTATATTCTTACTGAATCATTGAATTTGGGGCAAGGGTAGGACAAGAGAGGAGAAATACCATAGCTGCTGCTTCTAACAGTTATGTTTTTTGTGGAGCCAGGTTTCTTAGTTTTGCTTTAAGTGCACCTATTGGATCCAGGTGCTGATGAAGGTGGAGAGATTTGCCAATTTTATGGATCCAGTGGAGTTTAGGCAGCAGATTAGGAGCATAGTTTCTCAGCAGTTTTCACACTGGGCACATCCAGAAGCAGAATTCAAGCATCAAAATGGGAGTAAGCATATCAGAAGGGTATGTGTCACAAACTTATTGAAGGGAAAGCACAAAGTTGTGTGAGTTAAGGAGGCCCAGCCTAACAGGAGTGCGGTAAGTTAGGCTAGCATGAGGCAATTCAGCTTCCAGTCCTGGGCTGCATGGCATCGTTCTCCATACTGTGGATGTACCCGATTGGTCTGGCTTAAGTTGGCTCAGATATCTCCCTCGGATGTTTAATTAAGACCTAGTGACACACCCTTAACCACCCAAATCCTTTAATGTCTGTTTCATCTTTTGTAACTGATTTCACTGAAAAGTTCTGGAAAAAATAGAATAAAGCAGCAGCTAATAAGAGCAATGGCTTTTAATTTGCATTAATAAAAGAACATTAAAACAAAAAACAAAGACAAACTTAAATTCCATTTGAGATTTTTCTAGTGACATCTCAACCACGCAGGCTTTGCTTTCTTGGTTTTTAATATTACCAAAGCCCCTTAATAGTGTATAATAACCTTGTAATTCATATTCACTCATAATTCATTCAGTATATTGTTCTTAGTGTAACTGGTAAGCATGTAGTGGTGTGGAAAATACCACCTTTAAAGAAATTTTTATCCCAGGATCAGGCTTTTCTGCCTGATTGGATAAGCAGAGATGTAGTTCCTTAAAAAAGTCTTTCACATATTTCTGTGTATGTAAAATGCTTTTTATGTTTAAGTTTGGGATGGTCTGGGAATGAGTCGGGGAATTATTAATTTCACTGCAAAGTCTATTTCTGCCTTATTTAATGATGGATGTCCAAAATATTTCTTGTAAAGCTTTCAAGTATAACTACTGTAGTGAAAGGATTAGTGTGTATTTATGCTAATACCCTTTATTAGATGAAATCAGAAATGGCTAATTGTATATCATGGACTCCATATTTCTAATACGATGGAAACTTTTTTTTTCAGACAGTAACACCTGTTTCCATAGAAGGATAATATGAATCACATATAACCATAGATTTATTATATTAGTTTAAAATCCTATTAGCACATGTAGATTTTTAGATACAGTGGAGATTTTCAACACCAGTTAAGGTATAATTTCTTTCTTTTGCAAACAATTTCTGAGGCATGAGCACTAATAGGGTTTGGTTCTTTTCCAGCCTCTTCTGTGGACAGTGAAGACTCGATTTCATTAGAAGTAGTGGCAAACAATAACATTTCTTTTAATTAGATGATCTCACGATTTCCACACATATTTGTTCTGCGCATTATTGTTCGTTGGCAAAACTTTGCTGCTTGGTAGCGTGTGAAACCATATGTCTCAATAACATCTTATGGCAGGTGAGGGAGGATTTGCAAAACAACATTTGCTGACAGGACACAATGCGTTTCACTTTGATGGGGAAGTTTTCCTTAGTGAACGTTATGGCTTAGTTTTCTCATGCAAAGTCAAACCTATGTGAGGCTTAGTGGGCCTTGCAGGTCTCTCTTTAACTCAAAGAGGAGTTGTGTGAAGCCCAGTCTGACTAGCACGAAGTACTGTGTGTGCAGCTCATTTCTTCATCACTACCTTTTAATGCCTGTAGCCAGTGTTTCTGTTTCACATTCTTTCCACTTCTCTAACAAACTGTTAAATTGGATTTTATTGGTCTTCTCTGTGCAGCTCAAATACAGATCTTCCCTTTTGAGCTTAGCAGGAATGATTACAAATAATTTCAGACATGGCTTTTTCTCTGACTCTGCAGGGTTTAATATTTCATTTTAATTTTCAGCAACATTTTGGGATGCAAGCTGAAGAGGAGAAAGACTGACAAATAGAAGTCAGTCTTCTTAAAGACTTTTACAACAGCATGAAGTAATAATACCTCCAGTCAGATCCACTTTCTTCAATTATTATTTTTTTTAATATCATTTACACTTTTGAGCAGATCTCAAAATATGCAGAGAAACTAAGGAAAGCATTTCTGGGTTTATAAATGGTCAGCTGGAAGGCCAGAAGAGAAAGCAGATCA
Organism: Psittacula echo; assembly: GCF_963264785.1. Taxonomy (NCBI): domain Eukaryota; kingdom Metazoa; phylum Chordata; class Aves; order Psittaciformes; family Psittacidae; genus Psittacula; species Psittacula echo. Next base: position 88,276,898 of record NC_137737.1, on the reverse strand, counting down.
AAGCAAATAGCTGGAGGTAACCCTGCAGAGTTCTTAAATAGGTGAATAGCTGTAGGCGTTGGACCCACTGACTTTTTCAGTGTCATACGAAGCAGCTGCTTCAGTGTTTTGCTGGTTCAGTACCTCAGTGACCTGGGTGAGAGCGCCAGGTGCAACCGATGTCTAGGACGTGAGCTGTGTAGGCAGCCTCTGAAGTATACTGACATGGTGAGATGGAGAGATTGCCAGTAGATTTATGACTCTTAGTATTTGGTTCCCCCACGCTCCCCTCCTCCAATTATAACGTTTTTTCTTTCCATCCCAGGAAAGGCTCAGGTACACATCTTGATTTTGATCTCTCTCAGTTTCAGCCCAGAGATGGTGTGATTTCACTGACTCTAAGCGGAGCTTGTTCTGATTTACAGTTGTTTGCATAGGACAAGAGTCAGCCCATTAAAGTGCTCTGTGGAGGTTTGCCTTATAAAAACTTAATGGCAGCAGATTTGACAGAAGGGGGAAGGGAAGAAGAAACATTTAAGACTATTTATTAATCAAGAATTCCAGGAGTGAGGCTTTTCTTGCCTTGATTCTGGCAAATGTACAGATGAGAGATACTGTGCAGGGACTGTTTCTGCACAAACAGAGAAAGCCCTTTAAATGTAAACATTTGAGCAGCTGGCATGGGAGATTAGTGCAGCAGTGGCGGGAGGGGGGTAATAGCGGCTAGTGGTGCTGTCTAAATTTAACAAACATTAAGCTAGGTCCTTGTTCTAGTTGAAGGATTACAGGTCAGAAAGACAATATCAACTAAAAATACTAGCAATTGTACAAGACAGTCAAAGTCATTAACTAGTATTTATTTAAAGCAACTTGCCTTTCCAAAGTTGTGACTCCCCCACAAAAGGGGAAAAAAAGGTTTTGGGAGAAAATGTTCTATGCAACTGGCTTGAATTAAGGAAAAAAACCAAACAAACCCCACTCTTTATTCAGTCTGTGGAAAGGCAGTGCTTTGAGACTTCTTAATATTTTTTCTTTGGATTGTGAACTGTCTTAATATAATTTTCTACTTCTAATTTCCTGTGGCTGAATATTATATCAAAAGAAAGCATCATGCTGATGGTGAAGTAATGTAGGGCCTGTTAGCTTTGTAAAAGTGTTCATATGCAGTTTAACATCACCTGGGGGGGGGGTCTGTTTTGTTTTTTTAAACCCTTATCTAATAGTTACACAACTAGGCTATACATCAGGATATCTGATCATGCATTGGGGTTTTTGGTTTTTAACTTGTGTTTTGATCACGCTTTTAAAACAACTCCTTGCCTGTTAGCTGTGATCAGATTCACACGTTTTGTTGGAGGTGCTTTACTTTCTTTATTTCTTTAGCAATAGAGACTAATGTATGGGTTTCTGGAGCCAAATTTTACGTTTAAAAAATCAGAGCTATACTTTGTGTGCTGGCGTTGTTATGATTTTCATTGAGTTTGAAAGTATACTGAAGAAAAAGATTTCCTGGAGAAATGACAACAGCAGCATAGTTTAGAGCATTACTGTCTTTTGGCATTGTAAAGTTAGAGTGACCATCCGAGACTTGATGCAGGACTCACTAGAGCCAGTGGAAAAATTCCTCATGGTTTCAGCTGGCTTTGGACCATGTCTTTTATGAGTTGTTGGCCATTATCTACACTAGGCCATTTAAAAATCATTCTTTCTTCTGCTACTTCTGATTCTCTTCTGCATGGACAAAGGTCCGCTGACACTTTCACTGTCATCTTTGAAAAAGTAGACCTTTTCAGTGGACAGTTGACACACATAAACCCCTCGAAGCTGCTTAATTTACACAGCATTTTCTCGCTAGGGAAGGAGAAAACCCCAAAGTAAACATGTTAAGTCTTGTAGAAGATGAATTGCAAACAGTGGCAAAGGAAGGGAGTGGCTTTCACCAACCAATAATTTGTTGCAAAAGCAGGTTTTTCTTTATCTGAAGTGGTGCATACCCAGAGAGAAGTAAGCAGAATTCTCGGTCCGGCTTGCCCTGTTTAAGATGTAATTGTGCCAGTGGAAGTCCAGGTGTAGGTATATGTTGTAACTATTTACACAGTTTTTAACTTCCCTGTCAGTTAAATTTGGGACTATGCTTGAAAAGTTTCTGCCACAGCTCTTCACTGGGGAGCGCACTCCAGTGAATTGGAATGCTCCAGTTAGCAGGAATAAATAGATATGACAGCTGTGATTTTTTTTTTATTTTATTTTTTTTTAGTATTTCACAGTTAATTCACAAAAAAAACCCAAGTCTATACACAGTGGGAAAATTAATTTCTTAAGAATAACAAACATTTTATAAGCTAGGCTCTGGTATCCTAAGGATATAGTACTGAATTTTTAGACTTAGAGAAACTTAGCTGGCTATAGTATACTGCAAAGAAGGATAAAAATATGAAATTATATATATATATATATGTATATGTATATTAAGTGGGAAAAGGCTGAAGTAACTTGGGCTCTGGCACACCTGTACTTCCAGTCACTTTGCAGTATTTTCACTTCATTTTTATTTAGAAGGTGGGGTATCTTAGGAAAAGTTAGAGTTAAAAGGATAATAATGCATGCTCACAATAGGAAAAAATAAAAAGGCCAAGGATGTTTGAAATAATATTTGAATATCATTTAAGAAAATTCAAAGGTGTCTGCTTCTTTATTCTTAACCTGCTCTTCTGTGCCTTGAACTTGCGTGATTTTTGCCAGCATGTTCAGGATATTGATTATTCTCCAAAAAGGATAGCTTTTGAAGAATCCTTCAGGTTGGAGAAGAAGCTTGGATCTGAATTTCATGCTCTTGCAGGATTGAGGTCCTGAAATTAATTTCCTTGTGACTTCTTTGGAGTATACACATATGTATTTTTCTATCCAAATTGTTCATCTCCTTTAATGAAGCAAGCTTCATTTCTGTAGGTATTGATCTGTGAGTATTATGAAATAGAAGATGGATGTGCATGACACCTGGGTGTGCTCTATCCATTGTCCAGCAGGAGAGTGTTGTCTTTGAACCTTTTCTTCACCCCTGTACTCTTATGCCCTGTCCTCCAGTAATGTTGGTCTGGGACTAAATATTCAGCTGTTGTAATCCAAAATGGTTTGTTGGCCTCGATACCTGAGCATCAAGCTGTGAGCGCAATGTGCGAGTTTGTCTTTTTCAGTTTTTTTTCTCTTCTGCAGCAAGCTGATGTATCTTCTTAAGGGGTTAGTCTGCTCCAGTGCTGTTACTTGCAGCCAGAAATTCTCAACGTGAAAGCTGCAGATACAGTTTGGGGGCTTGCTTAGGCTACCTCCTAGGTTTTCAGGCTCAGCCTATTGTACTCAGTTTATGTAAGTACGTGTACATACAGCCATCTGAAAGAGCTAATCGAACTAGCAAATTTTGTTGTATTTGTACCTGTGTTTGTATGTAGCTACATGTATGTATACACACAGGCTATATGCACACACGTGCACATATGTAAGAGCTAATTGAAACAATAAAATTCCTGGCTGTTAACTTCTGATTCATTTTGCTAGAATCCTCATAGTGACTCTGTAATTAGGGTTTGTTAACATTTGTACTAATTTCAGAGTTCAGAAGCTGAGTTGTTCTAATTTAAGTTTTAAAATCTTCAGAGCTTGCACTGTTTTTCAATAATATCTTTGGCAGTGTATTATCATTAAAAAGTGTAAAACTTTCTTTTTGAAAATGTGCTTTGGCAGTTGGATATTTTTATTTGTCTCCCTCTAAGCAGCTACAGTTACCATAGACTTCAAAGGGAAAAGTAGTTGCACAATGTCATTCTAAATTAACAAAGTATTTGTGTCAGAATCGGATTATAGGGATTGGAGCTAGAACTTAGTTCGTTGAGCTCGCTTAAAATCAGAGCAACTCCTTTGACTTCAGAGAAGTTTTGCAGATCATGGCGCAAATTTGCCTTTGAATTTCAGTACAGATTTCCCCCATTCATCAACAGCTCTAAGAAGCAGAGATTTTTCAGAGGCTGAAAGTCACGTGTGTCAGAATTTCAGCGGACACTGAAAGATTATGAGAATTAATAATTAATGTCTTTTCTCTGAAAGACTTGCCTAAGGAAAATGTTTTCATTAAGATGGGGAAAAGCACTTTAGCTGGAATAAAAATAATTTTAATAAAACCCAGAAATAATTTCTTCAAAACCGAACAAATACACACCCAAAAAATTCATGCCAGGAAGCTATTCCATTCATAATTCTGGTCCCCATAAAAATCGGCTATGCAGACATTTAGAGCAGATATTTTTAAAATTGTTTTATGCAAAGTTTCCATCTCCTCCTCCTCCAGTGAAAATGGGCATATCTACAACGAAAATACAGTGAAGGTGATAATTCTAGTGGTTTGATAGTTCCTATATGTTAAAAGAAGTTGTACAGGAAGTTCTTGTCAGTAGTTTTTCCAAAATATTTTGAATTTCAGAAGGACATATATTGCAAATATAACAACTCCTATCTTCAGTGAACCAAACACATTAGCTAATTGATTTGAAAGAATTAGTAAACCTAGAGAAAATAAATCCTTATTGCAATGATGAATTCATTTTGTTCAAGACCTCTGATCTTTTTTGTGGTTATTTATGGTTGATGAATGTTTAACATCAGTGGAAATTACAAAAATGCCTTTTTTGCTGTTTTTGGTCTTTGACTTTTGAACTCCCTGTTTCCTGAAGTCTGTTGCCAGGGCATTAATAACAACAGATTTTAATTTTCAGCTTGGTTGTTCAACACTGTTTGATTGAGTTAATCTGTTTTCCCATAATGCAGAAGTGTAAGTGAAAGGAGAAGCCAGCCTTTTTAGACTTACAGAAATTTGGCTTTTTCCATCCTCACGCTTCCAAGATTGCTCTCACTAGATCTACTAATGGCCTTCCAAGGCCAAGTGTAAATAGCCTCTTTTCAAATGTTCTTTCTTTGTGTTCCTTCTGGCTTGATATTTTCCTGTCTTCTTTCTGTACTGGGTTTGAATTGAATTTTGGAGTCCTTGTGATTTTTCTTCAGTAATTCTTTTTTTTTTCAGGTTTCTTTAAAATGCATTTTTCCACTAGGGTCTGTCAATGGCTTTCAGACATTTTTTTTTGGTACATTTTAAAGTGTTTCTTTGGTTATTTTCTTCCATTCTGCCTCATTCCGTAGCTTAGGACACATTAAATCCTTACCACAGAAATATTTATTATGCATTCACAAATCTATATATTAAACCCGTTTCCTTTCAGTACTAAATCTTTACTAGTTTGAGTTCTGTTCATGTGACTCTTCCCCCACTGTCTCCTTCACCATCTTTCTGGGCTCATCTTAATGAGCAGCCATTGTTTTCTTGCAAGAATTTGCAAGTTTTCTTGCAGAATAGAGTTTCTGTCCAGCACAGTCTCTTTAGTTCATTGTTCCTTCTCCAAGATATGAGCCAGCACTCTTGCCATCATATTCACTGAAGTCTTCTGCTTTTTGTTTTGATACTGTACTTTTCCAGATTTTTGTCTTTGAATTTCTGTGAGGACTCCCACTCTGATCAAATCTGGCGTTCATATTCACTTCATTTTTCACCATAATGACTGTGGTTTTGTTTCTCTCCTCACTTCTTCCTGTGTTCTTTCCTACTTATTTTTCATTTGCTTTTGTACCACTTTGACAAATATCCAAAAGAGACTTGTAGTGTTTTCCACATTTTTTCTCATTCCCTTTTATAATTCACCCAGCTCCCTGCATGCCTCTCATTACAAGCCCGTCTTCTGTCCCCATTTGATGAGACATTTAATCTTTAAAAGATAGCCCTTATCTTTATAAATTTTATGTATAAATTGATTCTGGTACTTTCCCAAAATGATATTTAAAGCAAAAAGACAGTATTCTAACAAATGAGACACAGAGTTGTCCACACATTTCCAAAAGTCAAGATATATCATTTTACACTTGTGTGAAATGCAAACAAACCTTAAACTAAGCATCTGCCATCATCCCAGACCATGTCATTCGTGGTGCAGCTTGACTGTGGAATTCACTTTAGATTGCATCTGCAGCCTGCACTTGTACATCCCACCAGAGTGATGGACAGCAGTGTTGGCATTAAACTAAAAAGCAGCACAGAAAATATCCAATGCAGAAATGTCGGCATGTTAATGAGTTTTTCTCACTAGGAATGGGTTGCCCAGGGAGGTTGTGAATGCTCCATCCCTGGCAGTGTTCAAGGCCAGGTTGGATGAGGCCTTGGGTGACATGGTTTAGTATGAGGTGTCCCTGCCCATGGCAGGGGGGTTGAAACTTGATGATCTTAAGGTCCTTTCCAACCCTAACTATTCTATGATTCTAGGGTTTACATATACGGAAATTGAGAATCTGGTGGAAAGCAGAATATTAAGTGGAAAATATACCGGCTTGTGTGGTTATGAGCTGAAGTTTTCTTTTTTTGAACATATGCCCACTTGCTTTGCCACTGACATTTGTTCAGAAGAGAATGGTCAGAAACCGAAGTTTCTTCCATTTGTGGCTGAATAGCTTCAGAGTTCAGCAAAACAATTTTTCATCTTTCATAGGACATGCGGTGACAGAAATTAAACAAAGTATGCATTAGGAAGATCCGTAACAAGTGTATTTTCACTGTATTGAGGCTGACTTGTCAATGTAACAGCTCTGAATCAAAGAAGAGAAGTTTCTTTTCTTCTAAGCAAGTTGCTTAGCTCTGATTCACAAAGTTCACAGGATATGTGCTTGATGGTTACTACAATGACATCAGTGTCCAGAAGACACAAATGATTTATGTGTGCCTTCCAAACATTGATTTATATACTTCGGTCTTCTCATTAGCACAAGGCAGCATTCCAAGTTGTTGAAACATGGCTCTGCCTTCTTTTCCTCCGTCCCATTTAGAAAGGGAGTGTCTACCTTCCCCAAGAAAGGTTATTTTTGTTCATTGTTCATTTGATACACCATTATCACTACTGGTGATACTACTTTTTTTTAAAACTATGAATTTATTTGGAACAGACTGTCACTTAAACTCCAATGTAAATCAAGTTAGTGTCTCTTCCCTTCTTTGCATGTATTGCTGCAATGGAAAAAAAACATTGCATCCGTTTCCCTTGATACTATGACTGTCACTTTCATTCTATCAGGGAGATTTCTTCAGCTTGAAATGAGCAATTTGGGGTAGCAGCAATAGACAAAGGTTTTGCTAAGCGTGAAGTGTAGTGCAACTTGGGAAAATGTGAAGAGCAAGACATGAAAACAGGAGAAATTATTTGAAGGAAATACATGGAATTTTAAATCACTGAAGGTGATTTAAAAGTTTCTATTCTTGAAGCATTCAGAAATTAAATTTATCATAAAATCTCTGAGTTACTGGAATATATGTTATATATATACACATATACATATATAAACACATTGTTGATTTCATATATCTGTATCCCACTGCTTTAGATGTGCCATGGTAGTTTATTCACTTTTGGGGAATTCACAGTAAACTTGTGATCTCAGACTGGCTGAATACTGAGGGAGGTGGTAGTAGTAGGTGTTACTGATATTAGCACTTAGGTTTGGTTTTACTGCATCAGACTATAAATTTGCAAGAATTTACAGACATGTTCATGCTTAGCTGGGATGCATGTATTCCCAATCTATGTTTTCTAACCTACAGATGATTTTAGTAAAAAGTTAGATTCCTAAATATCAAAGTAGACTATTTGAATGTTCGTAAAAGAAACAATCAACTTACTTGTGATATTTTCATATTCATTCAGTATCCATCTGATTCTCAAATGGAGAAAGACTTCTGAATATTGCTTCACACACAAGAAGTTTAACAAACACTAAAGAAGGTTCTTGGAAGCTCTCTCTGGTTGGGCACTCTTGTGCACTGTCCTTAGTGTAGTACACAGTGTTTGAGTTAATACCCACACTTGTTCCCTCTTCAAAATTCACAAGCAGTGAATTGAAGCTTCTTGGTCTGTTTCAGAAAGCTTTTTCCCTGGAGGCTTCTACTTTTCTAGTCCTTTCAGCTTTTCTGCTGCAAAAGAGGTTGCACACCACAGGAGGTGCGAAGTGAACATAAATCAGTTGGAGCTGGAAACCAAGGTCATGCTCCTAGCTGTAGAGGTGCTTTACATCATGTGACCTTACTTAAGTAAGGACAAGAAGTAATCAGATAAACTTCTAGGAAGGGAAATTAAGGTGCAAGTTAAAAAAACGTAATGATAAGGATAGTTAGCAGTAAACCAGCATAATTGCAGGTGGTGTGGACCTGTGTCACAGGAAGGTCTTAGTAACCTCTGCAATGATAGATTGGTCATGCTACTTCAGTGCTGGGAGGTAACATAGATGACTTATGTAAAGGATGTGACCTCCTTGCACGTGGCACTGCTAGGATTTCTGTTCAACAAACTGTATTAAAATGAGAGGAATGTGGTCAGCTATGGTGAGGGATAACTGACAGAAGCATGGGAGAGGGAACGTTCTTAGGCATTTCTAATTCTGGCTGTGTTAATGTCTGGTGTCCACCAAATGGGTCCCGACCGCAAGATCTGGAATCGCTAGCTAGATGCTACAATAGACTTGTACAACCATAAGATAGCACCATAGCTGTACAAACTTCAAAGTGTAACTCAAAACTTCTACAGTAAAACATTGAAAGCCTACTTGCCAGACATACAAAATCATCATGGTACTGCCTGTACCAGTTATTGTTGTAGAGATTAAATAGTTGTTTCTCTTTTAATATTGTGATGGGTGACCAGATAATTTCAATGGCAAAATGCAATTAGAAAATAAAGCAACATCAATAAATTTCATTAAAATGCCTTTTTTTTTTACTTTTTTTCGGTTCAGAGCAGGAACTTTCCCTCTCTGCAGACATGCAAGTCCCAGAATCACAAGTGCTTCAGGGAGTACAAAACTCAAACCATATTCAGTGTAGCTGGTTAGAAAGGCAAATCTGAATAGTTAGATTTTGTTGGGTTTTTTTAAACTATGTCTCCAAGCACTCTTATGACCACAGTATTATGCTTTGGTTTGGAAGCAGAGACTTGGATTAATTCAGTTTTGGTGTTGTCAGATTTAGTTCTAGTATAAGGAATTTCAGAATCATGTCAAGGGAAGCAGCCTCTGACTTCAATTTCTGCAGTAGGTCTGACATAAACTACCTGGTGTTTCAAATGGTGAGTTGTAATAAGTTGTGGTGGTGTCATTCAGCAAATCCATAAAAGTTTGCATTAAGTTTTGACATTTGGAGTTTGAATGTCCAACATGCATAAATATTCTTGCTGTCACTGAGTAGATGGATTTGTCCGCCTGCTCTAAATCTTAGCTTTTGCGTTTACCTATGGTAAAAAAAGAAAACACCACCAAACATTATTTCCTTTATAACATTTTTATTCTTATGTTTTGTCTGTTTTGGAAAAAATAAAACCCCTTTTTGCTGATACATACGGTACTTTGAGTGCTTAAAAACAGTTCAGTTGACTACTTTTGATTTAAAAACTTCTCAGAAGGAAATTGCATAACAAGACTGGGAGTCAAATATGTGAGTTTTGGCAAAGAGCTGCGGAAGAAGGGCCTGGCTGTAGCAACCTCACAAGAAAAGAACTTGACATTTTGAAAAATTTTTATTGACCGGTGTGGACAGGGAACAGGAAGTCAGATCACTCTCACAGGCAAGCTGCACTCTCTTCCTTGCTGACCTTTAAATGCCACTTAGTGTCATCAGAAAATCAAGGAAATGCTAATAACAGGGCTTTGGGTAAGAGAGTTATGTATGAGAGATATCTTTTGAAAACAAACATGAGCTGACTTCCATTTTTATTCACATCTGTTTTTGTAAGATGCAATTCTCACAGCAGTACACTTTTAATACATTAATGTTACATTATTTTATTATCATTAAAATTTTCAGATATATCCATAAGATGTCAGAGTTTTATAATTGCATTCTAGGTTGACCTTGGAACACAGACTGGCCTCTGCTTTAGAGTCTTAATCTATCTTGTGTTGAGTTCGGGATGCTATGGACTTTTGTAGTCTTGTAGAAAGTTGACTTCTCATTGTCTTTTGAATGACTGGTATGCCTCAATTACCATATTACTCTGAGTCTCTGTACTTCTGCATTTTTAACAGCTCCTCTTTGCCATTCCAAAAAGTCTTTGGAAGCTAGATTTCAGCCTCAAGACCTAGCAGGAAAAAATCCTAAAAATAAACTGCTAAGCCCCAAAGAAAGCATGTTGTACATTAGAAAAAAAAAAAAAAAAAGAAAATTCCTTATATTTCAGAAGTTTAATGAGAGGGAGAAAGCTAGCTGGCAAGTACAACATGGAACAATGGATCCATGAAACCTGACGGCACTATATGTAGGCATTGCATATTATTGCCTCCTTCCGACATCTACTTCATGGAATTGAAATGAACTTAAGTTCATGGTTGTGATTCGGTACGTGTCCAAGACCCTTGCTCGGCTAGAGTCTAACTTGACTCTTGACTGTGCTGGTGTATCTGTGTTTATGCTGGGTTTTCTTTGGCTTAATAAAAACAAAATAAAAAGGGAAGAAAAAGGAAGCTATTTCTTTTTTCTTGCTAGGTTGCATTACCTAGTTGTTTTTTGAATTCCTAGGAAAGTGCTCTAATCCTAGCGATCTACCAGACACTGTGATTTTACAAGTTGGGAGACATTTTTGAAAGCTTGCTATTTAATTCATTGGCATGCATTTTCTTTTTCTGACATGATTTTTCTTTTTTTTTTCTTTCTCTTTTTTTTTTTTTTCACAATACAGTTACAAAACACAGATTGTAGGAGCTGATTTTGACTCTGAACAGAACATTCATGCTAACCTGTTTTTCACATGAAACAGAGGATAAGGGCTGACTTTTTTAGCTAGCTACATTGGCTGCAACACTTGGGCTTGGCTTTCCTCTCTTACACTGCTGTAATTTGAGTAGTTCCACTGAAATTAATGCATTGATACCAAATTAAAACAACAAGAAATAAGAGACAGTTTGGGTAAGTGGCATGTACATGCCAAGTCTCTGCAAGTTTGCTTAATTAATGTTGTATACTCTTAATAGTTGCCTTGCTAACCTGTTTGAAACCCAAACCTTCAAAATCCAGTGATTTGAAAAGAAGCGGCACTGCATCTAACACAACATAAAATATAAAAGCTGGGTAAGCCATTGTCTGTCTAGATTAGGTTTACAACAAAAGATGAGTCATGGCAAAACCACTCATGTCAGTGGTTTGTGTCCCATATGTTGATTTTTGTTTTTTTCTTCTTAAAGCCACTAGGAAGCACTACACACGTGGAAAGCTTGAAGGTCTGCCTTCATTTAGACAAAGTTCTCATTGCTGACTGATGGGGCTTTCAAAATGACTTTGAAGTTGTCCTCATTCTACTCCCCTGGAAACCATAGCGAGTTTTTATTTGGAGGGAAGAGTCTTAACATGAGCATCTTTGAGATGCTCACTCAGAATATAATGGGCTTGATGTAAAGGTTGGACTTGGAAAAAAAAACATAGATGAATTTTTCCAAATGTTAGGTTGTTTTTTCTTTTATTAAAATCTTTTTATTATAAACTATTGTCCTACATGACAACTATTTATAGTGTCATGTAAGTACTACATTTTTTCCCTGCATCTTCTGTTAGAAAATCCAAGCTCAAGAAAAACCCAAACAAAATAGATTTTGAATGATTAGTTGTTCATCACTGTATTCCTTCACTGTGATCTGTTGTCTTTAAAAGGATTCTGATAGCTCTTCAGCCACAAGGTCTAGAGGTAGAATTGAATAGGGTGTTAATTTAAAACTGGATGTATAGAATCACAGAACAGTTAGGGTTGGAAAGGACCTTAAGATCATCTAGTTCCAACCCCCCTGCCATGGGCAGGGACACCTCACACTAAACCATGCCACCCAAGGCCTCATCCAACCTGGCCTTGAACACCGCCAAGGATGGAGCATTCACAACCTCCCTGGGCAACCCATTCCAGTGCCTCGCCACCCTCACAGTAAAGAATTTCTTCCTTATATCCAATCTAAACTTCCCCTGCTTAAGTTTGAACCTGTTACCCGTTGTCCTGTCGCTACAGTCCCTGATGAATAGACCAGCCCCAGCATCCTTGTAGGCCCCCTTCAGATACTGGAAGGCTGCTATGACGTCTCCACGCAACCTTCTCTTATCCAGGCTGAACAGCTCCAACTTTCTCAGCCTGTCTTCATACGGGAGGTGCTCCAGTCCCCTGATCATCCTCGTGGCCCTCCTCTGGACTTGTTCCAACAGTTCTATGTCCTTGTTATGTTGAGGACACCATAACTGCACACAATACTCCAGGTGAGGTCTCACGAGAGCAGAGTAGAGGGGCAGGATCACCTCCTTCGACCTGCTGGTCACGCTCCTTTTGATGCAGCCCAGGATGCGGTTGGCTTTCTGGGATGCAAGTGCACACTGTAGCTGGCTCATGTTCATTTTCTCATCAACCAACACCCCCAAGTCCTTCTCCGCAGGGCTGCTCTGAATCTCTTCTTTGCCCAACCTGTAGCTGTGCCTGGGATTGCTCTGACCCAGGTGTAGGACCTTGCACTTGGCATGGTTAAGGTTGGCATCAGCCCACCTCACAAGCATGTCAAGGTCCCTCTGGATGGCATCCCTTCCCTCCAGCGTATCAACTGAACCACACAGCTTGGTGTCATCAGCAACCTTGCTGAAGGTGCACTCAATCCCACTGTCCATGCCACCAACAAAGATGTTGAACAAGACCGGTTCCAACACCGATCCCTGAGGGACACCACTCATTACTGGGCTCCAGCTGGACATCGAGCCATTGACCACAACTCTTTGTGTGCGGCCATCCAGCCAGTTCTTTATCCACTGAGTGGTCCACCCATCAAATTGATGTCTCTCCAATTTAGAGACAAGGATGTCATGTGGGACAGTGTCGAACGCTTTGCAGAAGTCCAGGTAGATGACATCAACTGGTCTGCCCCATCCATCAGTTTCGTAGGCCCATCATAGAAGGCCACCAAATCTTATCTTCTTACTGGTACCCTGTATTTATAATTCTGGGAGGGAAGTCTTAGTGGGTTTTTATTATTTCTATGCATATTTAAATCTCTTCACAAAACTTCTCAACCTTTTTATCCAGCAAGGAAAATCAAAGAACTGTCACAAAATCATAGACTTTAAAATTATTTTGTTCGTTCATTTTATAAGTTTGTGAAAAAAAGAAAACTACTTTATATTTCACCCTGTGAATCCTGTCATTTCTTTAGAAGTAAACAAACTTTATTTGATACAACCACGTACAGTGTGCACTGGAATGACTTAAAACTTGTAGGTTACAGATGAGATCATTATTTTTTCCACTGCCTAAGATACAGGGCCAAGAAAAGAGTATATTTCTTTATAAGATTAGACCTAATCTTTCAAACCTCACCTTCGACTTCAAGCTTTTTTCTTCATTTGCTAAAAAGATGAAGAATCTGTTGATGCTATTCAGCTCTTAAAAATTGGCAATGAAGATGTGGCAAATACTGCTTGACATTAGTCAATCAGAGAATACCAGTAGCATGCCCTGTTTGTGCTAAATATACTAGTCCAAGATGAAGTTTGCTGTGCAGTGTGCTACATAAAATATAACAGACATCCAGCTGGTAGTTTTAACTCAGTGATGGTTATGTAGTCAGTTTTCTATCTGCATTTAGCACTTTCAGTTGCTGTCATAGGAATCTGTAAACCATTGAACTTTACCAAGCAGTCAAGAATATGTACTACATAAATCTGTTTGCACTGTTACATTTTTTTTTTAGCTTTTTGTGCTTTATCAGTGCTTCCTCAACAGTTCTAAAATGAAAAGAACTGCCTTTTTGAGCTTGCTGCCCCCTTTTTTTTGTATTTTTACCTAAGATTGCCCTTGGCATTTGTGGAAAGGTGTTATCATGCCATGTCACTAATCAAATTCACTGAAACTTACATTCTTACAGTAAACCACATATCCACCACAACAATGCAAAGCATTTTCCTGCACTTTCCAGGTTGGAGAATTTAGGTTTAAAGAATTACCTCTTTTATTTGGAAAGTGGTGGGATTTGTGGTGGTCTCGAGTTTCCTGCCTGTGTGTATTCTCTAGTTTTGGACCAAATTCTGCCTAAAAGCTTTATGTCCTCCATGAGTGAATTTTGCAAGTGCAGTTGCCATGTTCTGTTGTGCTAAGAACAGTATTATCAACCATGGTCATCAGCCTGTGCTTCCGGAATTGGTATCCTGCTCCAGCTCATGGTGGATTGGTATCTGATGATTTTACAGAAGCCATTTCTGAGAAGCGACCGTCTCATAACTTAATTAAAAAGTAAAATCTTTAATTTAATATGGATGCTTCTCTTAATTAAAAATAGCAAAAGGTGACTCACAGGTTTTGAGGGAAAAGCTTTTGCTTAGGTCTTTATTAGCAGATTCAAAAAATTAATTATGTTGAATCTTAGTGTCAAAACTAAATTAAAATGCACATTTTCAAGCAATCATGCTTCCCAGTCTTTCCTATTGTAGATTTACTGCTATAAGACTGCATATATTTCATCTGTATATTGATATAAAAATGTATGAAGGCCTGAGTCTGAAATCAGTGAAATTTTTTCCCTTGGTTTCATTAAGTTTTTAGTGAGAACTGAAGTAATTTTTAACATTAAGAAATAATTAAATATTTTCTGCTTCTTTTTTCATCTGGGCTTATTAAAATCCAGAGTGGTGCCTGTCCACAGGGCTTCTTTTGACCAGGTTAAATGGTTGTTTTCAGTGGATTGTGAATTATTATGCTTGATCATTCATATTGGAAATTGATTACAGCAGAGTTTCTCTTACATAAATCTGCAGAGAAGACTCCAGTAAATCAGGCATATTGATAATAAAATAGACAAGTCTGGGACACAGACAGCGTGTGATTAATACCGTGTTCCAATTTACGAGCATATCTTGCTTTCAGAAATGTGTATTGCTTGTAATTTAAATACAGCTGTGAATGCATTTGGATAACCATAACTATGTATCCTGATGAAGCATATATTTTAAATAGAAAGCAGCAGTAGTGTTCCTGTCAATACTACTGTTAAACTGCAGTAGGTGCTTGTCATGCCTCCTGACTTACTAATACTGCCTATAAGCTTTATTCCAGTTGACCTTTAGAAGTTTCCAAAGTTACAGTTTGCAATTCAGCAGGTTTGGCAGAGGAACATACATGATTATTCATATCATTGTTTAAACGGTAACCAGATGTGTCTTGTTTTCCTTCTTTCTTTCCCATTGTTTTTAGAAAGTGATGTTAATCCAAGATGTTAATCCATTTACAGGGTTTTTCCACTGCACCAAATTCCCCTTCGGTGAATTCTCGTTCCAGTAGCCTGGGTTCATCACTGTCCCTTGGTAACATCTCAGGAATGACAGCAAACCCAGAAGTGAAAAAGCGCAGAGCACCTCCTCCACCAGTTGTGACACCTGCATTGCAGAACGTGGAGATGAGTGAACAAGAAAAGACAGCGGCACAGGTAACAGTGACACCGCAGAATGAGCTTCTTTGCTTGAAGTCCTGGCTACCATTAGTTCATTCGTCAGAGGTAAAGTAATTCACAGATACTGTGGCTAGCCATTAGCTGCAGCTCACCAAAACTCTTGATCTTACAAAATAAAATTACCAAAAGTCTTGGAGTTTTGTACGTATTTACCAAGCTTTCTTGAGACTGTCTCAAGTTTTATCCTATGTCAGGAATCTTTCTAAATCATAGAATCATAGAATCATAGAATAGTTAGGGTTGGAAAGGACCTTAAGATCATCTAGTTCCATGAGCATGGGCCGGGACACCTCTCACTAAACCATGTCACCCAAGTCTCTGTTCAACCTGGCCTTGAACACCACCAGGGATGGAGCATTCACAACCTCCTTGGGCAACCCATTCCAGTGCCTCACCACCCTTATAGTAAAGAATTTCTTCCTTATATCCAATCTAAACTTCCCTTTTTAAGTTCAGAAACATTTTGTGAGGCCTTATCCTAAAAGAAGGAGAGTGAATTAAAAATAAGGCAGAAAAGCTGGAAATTGTATAGAATGACTTGGTGTCCTTATTGGCCAGGACAGTCCTTGAAAATGGGTGACAGTTCTAGTGACTGACAAAAATCTCCATTGTACTGTTTTGCCCAGAAGCTTGTCAGACCTACATCCCTGTTTCAGGTGCTGCTGTGGGATACCAGAGATCTGCTTTGCTTTCTGAGTCGTGCCATGTGACCTTTCAAAGCAGTGCTCTGGTTTTACTTTTAGAAAAGGTCACTGTTCCGCAATCCAGTTATCAAGAATTAAACAGAAATGTGGGAAAACCTTTCTGAGGACCTAATCCTTTGAAAAAAATAGAGTTAAGGGAAAAGGAAATTGTTCATGTTTTTATAGTGACATTCAGGCATGTATGGTACTAGACACGCACAAGCACATTAAGACTTCTGGTTCCACCATTAACAAAAGTATTACATTCTAAATACAATACTGTAAAAGTCAGTATATAAAGCCATGCCAAATAAGAACGCAAGGAGCCAATACCTTCAAGGTTGTGTAATGTGGACTGACTCTTACCTGCTTAGGATTTATCACCTCTATAGCAGACTGATCTTTTGAAAGCTGTCTTAGTGCAAAATGGAGTCAGGAATGAATCTTTCGAGTTCAGTATAGAGGAGGAGTCTAGGGCTCAATTTCACTTCCTGTGACTCTTGCATATCTGCATCAAGACATAGGGTAAATAAATGCTTTCTCCAGTGAAGCATTGTGCAAGCAAAGTCAGTGCATGCTCTTCATAAAGGACTGTGGAACCTTATTTTCCCATTCTTAAGATCTTTAAAAGTATGATTGCTGGAATACACTAGTGTTTTATCTTTCAGAATTGGACTAGGTGCCTTTGAAATAGCACTCATTTATAGACCCAGCTGAAGAGAAACAACAATGTTGCAACATTTGGTGCACTTTTTAAAATTTCCTTTTGAAATTCCTACTATAAGTATTTTGATGAGGTTTCTTGTGTCCTCCAGAGTTAAACATTGTATTTGAGATAAATAGATCTTTTAGTACAAAAGTACTATGGCGTTATAACTGTCAAGTTTATACAGGTAGGACAGCCACAGACTATATAATTTTGCCATTCTCTTAGGCTCATCTCCCTGCAGTGTGGCCATGATATCTTAAATTCTGTTGCACAAAAATCCTGAAAATATAAACTCTCTTTAAACAAGTTAACGTTTATATTTCCAGCATGGCTGCTGATAGATTAAAGGCATTAGGAGGAAAGTACTTTATTTATCCCAAGTAGCATACAGTACAGTGTCAATTTCAAATTCTCTTAGTCTAAAGGAAAAGCCATTTTGAAGAAGGGAAACAGATGAAGGTTGCATCAGAGTTTTTTCCATGACAGAGGTAATTTTGGGCAATAGAAATGTCTTGTGTAGTTGACAAAGCCAATGAAGAGCAAAGCAGATTATGGGCACAGTTGCTAGAGTCTGGTTGCATCTGTTGGGTAAAGGACATCTTTCTGAAAATGGTTGCATAGATCAAAATATTAAACAGTTATGGTGTGCCTCTGGAGTTCCTAGGCTGAAAGGTGTTCACAGGCTGCCCTGTAGTTTGAACAGGAATCTGAGGAGTACACTTGAAATGAAGCACAAGTGCCATGAAGTAATTGAAACCAAGGGAAGAGATTAATTATTCAGTATTTTGTGGCAAGGTAGCAACAGAGGTATTGTTTATAAGAAAACCCAAATAGTTCTATTTTATCTACGTGCAGACTATCCAGTTTGCTGTGAAAATAGAGGAAAAAAATCTCAGGGTGTAAGTCTATTTCTTTAGTTTATGGGAAAGAATTAGCAGTGATCTTTTTTTCAGGGAAGGACGTCAATTCCTTATTAATGAACTTCCTTCCATAAAAAGATAAGATGTTTGTTTAGAAAACTTTATTTATGTGCAACTGTTACTAACAGGAAGATCCTGCAAAAGGGGAACATGTTTATTTCCAGTGAAGCTAGTACGTTAATAGAAAATGAAAAAGGTAGAAGTTTTTTTCTTTTTTAACTATCTGATCCCGTAAAGCTGTGTAGAAAAGCGAATACTGTAGCTGTTATGAATACCTGTAGTTTGACTTTCCAACACAATAAGCCTTATTTTTATGTTTATTATGTTATTTTTAACCTGTTGTTCAGAGCATTCAATTTTCTTTACATCAATGGATTCCTTGAGGAATATGTATCTCATCTCCTTGCCTAGTGGTTGCAATCAGAAATTTCCATGTGTATGAAGACTGGGGTGTTTTAATTTATGCTTTATATTTAGGTTTTCTCCACTCACTTTTCTGGATAGGCAGATTGCTGCAATATAATTTTACCATATTGCAGCTTTTGTTTCTGTGGGGCTTACAGTAATTTACCTCCTTGAGGGCAAAGCCCCTGCAGTAACTTTAATTACTTTTTACTGCAGCATCATTAGTTTTCCATGTCTGTTTGAAGGTAGTGTTCCTTCTGTAACTGTTGTAAATCTCCTCTAGAAAGTACTTATTTCTGATCAGAGCACAACTGAGCAATGTTTCAGTGTGCTGAACATGCATTAAGTAGTTTGCAAAGGAATGCGAAGTCAAAGAAAAGAGTCTACAGATTTCTTCCCTGGAGACTTCCCCCCTGCTTTTCTTAAACATCTTCCAAGTGATGCTGTTTAGGATAATGAGAAGTCACTTGAAAAAAACGCTCCTCAAAAGAACAGGGTATGGCAACATTACCAGTATGAAAATCCAGAAGGCTGGATACTTTAGAAGCAAGGAGGTTCCCTGCTTCCTTAAGTTGGGAGACGAAGCCCACACCATTCAGAGAGTAGAGCTGAGCAGTGTAGGAATGAGGAAAAACTGACTCTCCTTTGCAAACAATACCTTTTCTCTATCACAGCACTTTAGATGATGTGCTAGCAGAATTATGAAGTCTCCTACAGGCACAGTGTAAACTGAGACTGTTATAAAAACACACAATTTTCAGGTTTATTTCCATGTTTATATAGTTTCCTGGATGTGCTGTAGATAAACTAACATATGTTCCTCTCCATCCAGATCTCAAACTTGGGTTGCTGAGGACAGTTGTTGACTCCCAATTCTTGGTCAAGGCCATATCTTCAGAGGAGACTACCTGCCCTCAGTGTTTGATCAAGGCAGATGTTTTGTTACCAGGAATAACTCAGCCATTGGAGAGGCTTACTCACATAAATGAAAAGGAATATTGCAGCCAAAAAGGATCATAGGCTTGCTGAAATCATTGCTGACAGGTTTCTTTCTCCCTACTTCTAGTTTAGTTTTCACCAATTTTATGCCTAAATGTGAAGTTCAGCTTTAAGAGAATCATTTTAACATGAACAAATATAAAAGAGACTATCATATCTTTTCTGGAGGAGAAAAGGTACTCAGACTAAAAATTTGCCAAATTTCTCATTTATAAAGAGAAGATACTTTCAGTATTTGCTGTACATGTTATTAAATGGAAGGAAATTTAGTATGTGGAAATGCAGAGAAAATACTATTTTTGCCACCTTAGTTGATTTCAAACACCTTCCACCACACAGGATTTTTCTTTTTTTTTTTTTTTTTTCCTTCTCAAAGTGTTTCTGTACTTCTGTTGGAGATAGCAGCCTCCTGCGATGTATGTTCCCCTGTTCCCAGTGCATATTGCACTTGAAAGAATTATGATTCTGCTGGCAATCATTTTTAGGAGTGCTGTTGAGCTGGCAGGACACTGGGTTAGGCATCCTAGTCATTTAGTAGCATTTTCATGCCTTTGATAGGGATGCTTTTCTCACAGCAGAATTTGCAGGGGGCCTAGAAGGATGCTGGGGAGGAACTATTCATCAGGGACTGTAGTGACGGGACAACGGGTAACGGGTTCAAATTTAAACAGGGGAAGTTTAGATTGGATATAAGGAAGAAATTCTTTACTGTGAGGGTGGTGAGGCACTGGAATGGGTTGCCCAGGGAGGTTGTGAATGCTCCATCCTTGACGGTGTTCAAGGCCAGGTTGGATGAGGCCTTGGATGGCATGGTTTAGTGTGAGGTGTCCCTGCCCATGGCAGGAGGGTTGGAACTAGATGATCTTAAGGTCCTTTCCAACCCTAGCTATTCTATGATTCTATACATAAACCAATATACGATCAAAAGCTTAGGTCCCCTCTGGTTGATTGAGCATTTTAAGATTGTGTCAAAAGAAGGAGATCCTCTAGTGAAATGTCCTGCTGAAAGCCATTGAACCCATATGCAGGCAACCTCGCAGGCTTTAAATGACATTTCATTTTGTTCAGCTTGGAGAAGAGAAGGCTCCGGGGGGACCTTAGAGTAGCTTCCAGTACCTAAAGGGGACCTATAAGAAATCTGGAGAGGGACTTTTTACAAGGGTATGTGGTGGCAGGACAAGGGGGAATGGCTTTAATCTGAAAAAGGGGAGATTCAAATCAGACATTAGGAAAAAATTCTTCTCTGTGAGGGTGCTGAGGCACTGGCAAAGGTTGCCCAGAGAAGTTGTGGCTGCCCCATCCCTGGCAGTGTTCAAGGCCAGGTTGGATGGGGCTTTGAGCAATCTGGTCTAGTGGAAGGTGTTCCTGCTTGTGGCTGGGGGTTGGAACTGTATGATCTTTAAGGTCCCTTCCAACCCAAACCGTTCTAAGATTCTGTGATTTGATGGCATGGAAATGATCACAGTATATAGTGAAAACATACCTGGAATTCATTCTGCCAGCAAGAACCACAGAATAATGTTCAAGTAGTAAAAATAAAGGACAGGCAGTGAACGAAATACGTGAATGAAATTATATTGAAATCATTATTAAGGTACTAAATTTGTTCAAAGCTCTATTAAACCATAGTCTCACCCAGATTTCCAGAATCAGTCCCTGAATTTGCAGTTCTCAGATTTCCCGTGTGTATGTGTCTATGCTACAGGCATGGACTTGGAAGCCACTTGAAATGCGGCTCATTATCTTCTTTAGAAGTAAAATGTATTCTAAAACAGTGGCCAAGTTTTTTTAGAAATGGTTAGCTCAGCTGTCCATAATTAGGAAGCTGAGTTTGTAGCTTGATGTTTTCTGAACTTTTAAGATGTCAGAAGCTACGTCTGGTTGCTCAGCAACTCGGTATCTGGCCACTGTGATTTTAATATCATATTATTTTTCACTATGCCACCTTCTGTTGCAAAAGGAGTTTAAATTGAGATTGTTAATATAAAAATCTGAGCAAAGCCAGCATTTCTTCCACTAATGTTCCCCCAGCACAGCGGGATTTGGGGTTTTTTTGCACAGATATCTTTCTTGCATGTTTGCACAGAATTATTATCATTCTTCCACCTTACTTCTTCATAATTTAATGCCACGGATTTGTGGTTAGCTGACTGCAAGGATAATCTTGATCGGTATTAAATCACACTGTTACTGCTGTTCTCCTCAGGTTTTCAAAATGACACATTTTCCTGTGTCTGCAAATTAATCTCTAAAGCAATGAATACAGGTCCTGTAGAACAGTGTAGAGTAAGGTATATTCCTAATATGCACATCTGTGTCAGTAAGGATGCCATCAGTAGAGCTGTCCATCTGTGTGCTCTGTGAGTTAAAGTTTATTAAATCTGCTTTGAACCTGGGTCTTTTGGATGAATCTGGTATTTCAAATAGTAATAACACTGCATTTGGCTTTCCTTCTGAGAAACAGATGAGTGCTTTGAAAGACCCTGTGTTTGTGTGGATGACAGACTTTTGTACTCACAAATTTTCTTGGACTACCAAAAGCATCATTTTATGGGATAGGCATGATACCTGCAGGTACTGCAATTGTAGGAAAGTTGAGGGACAGAACAAGCACAACTGGATAAGAACATCTATCATGGTTACCTACAGAACTGAGATTTATTATAGGCAGGTGTCTAAAACCTGCTTGATTAACATATGCTGTGAACACCTCCAGAAGCACCATACTCTTACCAGCTTACTGCCTCTTCCTTTGTGTATCTGCTGTAATTCATTATTGTGAAAGCTTCACTCTTATCAGAGTCCTGTGTCCTGAGAAGAAAAGTTTCAATTTGCTTTAGATTTGCCTAGTTGGTTGATCCTGCTTTTGTAGAAATTATTGTGGTTGTATTTGTGGGAGGAGTTGTTTGGATTTCATACTTCAGCAGAATAGCTTTATGCTGTAGGTATTTTCTTCCAGTTTACTTTATGGGGTTTTTTTCCGTATAAGGTGAATTCTGTATGAATTTTTATATTATACTTCTGTGTAATGTGAAAGGTAGCGAGCAGTTCATGGTGGAGACCATCTGACAGTTGTATTCTGCTTAAATTAGGAGCCAAGAGCTCAGTAAAAGGCTGGATGGACTTAGTTTGGTTATCTCCCTTTCTTAGGTTACACCTAAGCCAGAAATGTCTACTAAAAGTCAACAAGATATGAGTGCATGGTTTTTTTATCATCTTTCAGAGAGGAAGGGAGGTTTCTTTTGACTCAGAGGTCTTCTGGGTGAGGTCTTCTCAACCTTTCTCTTATGACACATTTCCTTTCTCCCTTAAGTGTTCTGTGAATGTATTTTTGTTTTGCTTTCTTGTTGTTTTTTTTTTTTTTTCTGTGGAGCATCCAGAAGTCTCCTTTGAGAATAACAGATACTTTTTTCACATTCTGAGGAAGGATGCAATGAATCAGTTTCTGCTGTAGGAAAAAGCTGGTTTTCAAAATGTCTTTTACTTCTACAAAATACTGCATCTTCTAGGTCACTTCTCAGGTTTTTATAAGTTCCCTGAGGATATGAAAGCAGGGTTTGTTCCGAAGGAGAAGGGAAAACACTTGACTGATTTTTTTAATGGTTTTTAAAATGTTGATTTAAAGTTATTTAATAACTGGGTTTGTTCTGGTTCTGGTTTGATTTTCTTGTTGTGCACAAAGAAGTCCTGAAATGTGTATGCTGCATGTTGTTTTTAAAAGCTCCTTAGCCTTTGTTCATTAAGTGAGGATATCATGAGTGTTAGCTGTTATCTTCAGTTTTCATGGTAGACTTGCTAGATTTCTCAGGCAATGTGTGGTATCTCTTGACAGCATTTTTGTGATGAGGGCAGGGATATTGAATATTTATGAAAGATGCTTTTTCTCCAAAATTCCCAGAGTTCTTGAGATGATAGAGGGGTAGTACAGCTGCTAAGAAAACTTGTTAAGTCGTGCTGTTTTCCTAGGTTTTGTTTTACAGTTTGGATGTTAGCTGCTGGAGTGCACATTGTACTGCTGTGCAATGACAGACTGAGCGGCTGGGGCCTTCTTATACAGGTGGCATGAGGCAATAATTTGGTAAGGTCAAAGAGTAGCTGAGTTTCTCTGTATATTAATACAGATATATATGTAGTTAATAGGTAAACCCATTAAAAATCGAGATTGTATCTATTTCTCTGCATTTCACATCAAATTCACGTAGCAGTTGCTTATTTTGGATGTACTAGGCTGTAAATACTGCATGGTTATTATGAAACTTTTCGTTAGGCTTTGAGTATCCATCTCGTTGGGGCTTTTATGCCAGTTATTCTGTCTGAAATTTTCCTTATAAGCTTATTTACTTCATTTATGCATTTCTATAGATGTTGAGAGTTTATGGGTATGATGGGGTCTTTTTCTTTTGCTCATAAAGACATTATTTTATAAATAAATATGTATTTTATAAAGAAATTATTTATTTTGCCACACTGATGTAAACACTGCCTTGCTCTTTGGCTAGAGAGTTGCCCACTGTTTTCCTAGGATGGTAAAGCAGTTCAAGTTTGCTTTACATTTTTCACAGGTTAAAGTTGTCCACATAGGCAGATAATGAACATGGAGCTTGTCCAGTAACATAGATAAGGAGCGTGCTTTAGTTCCTTTGTCTGAGGAGTGCGCTGTAATTCCTTTGTCTGAGCAGCAGCTGTGCAAAGTATTCTCAGAATGATGCACCAGAGACTGCAGTGCTATCTGAAATGGAAAAATTGTACAAAATAACTGTGTCTGTATTAAGTCTCTTTCTACTGTGTGGAGCAAAGAAATAGAGAAAACATAATCGAATAGTGTTGCTAAATGCTACCAGTGCCACATTTTGGGTTTTCATAAAGAAATTCAGAGGAGGAAAAAAAAAAGTGAGAGCGGGTATTTACAAAGTTTGCGGGAAATAAAAACTGAAAGTCTCCCGACGTGACTTATACTGGAAAAATTAATAGAAATGTAGTAGAAAATTTAACTAGTTGTCATCTGTGAAGATAATGAATAGGGTAAATATAGCTTTAGTAAAACAGAAACCCTACCTTACAACTCTCTTAGAGTGCTCTTGACGCATGCAGTAGACAGATGGATATGTGTGATCTGGTTGATGCAGTCTGTCTGGGTTTCCACAAAGCTTCCACAGAATTCCCTCACCAGGGATTTCTTAAGGAAATCAAGTCTCCATTCTATAAGGAGGAGGGTCATTTTACTCTTAAATAACTGACAGTAAAGAAAAGAAGAAAGGAGTCATGGGTTAGGAGTAAATAATCCGCTCATCTAGTGGTGGAACATTGCAACAGCTTTAGGGTATTTAAGGATCCATGTTCATCATATTAAGAAGTGACCTGGAAAAAATAGTAAAGTGACAGTTTGTTGCTGGTACTTGAATTATCCAGATAGTACAAAGGCTGAGACAGAAACTGTTGAAAGACCTTAAGAGATTGACTGCTGGCAGCACTTGCAGGTGAAAACAAGTACAATTCTGTGGAGGTGTGAAATGATATACATGAGAAAAACACCACTCTGAATTTTCCCTAATACTTTGTAAAATACTGGTCTCTAAGGTGGCAATAACCACTCAGGAAGATCTTAGGATCATAAGACATACTTCTTTGAAAAAAGTCAACTCAAAGATCAACAGCAATCAAAAAAGCAAATCAGATGCAGAATGTTTAAGGAGAGGGAAAGAAGGTAAAACCAGAACTTTATTACACCACTATATTGTGAGCTTTATTATGCCATCTTAAATACTACAGGAGCATTCACCTTGTTTCAGATTTCCTGTATTACAGAATGAGAAGAGTCTCATGGAAGGGCATCAAGTGTAATCGAAGGTGTAGAGTAGCTTAATACAGAGACAACTAAGTAAACAGTTATTCTTCATTTGACTCTTTATTTGAGATTTGACTATTGAACCAGCCATTACAAGAGCATTTCAAGATAGTAAGAATGAGGAAAACCCCACAAAACCAAAGTGTGTGGTTCTTTATGCAAGCAATAGATCCATGGAATGCCTTTCCAGGGATTGATGTGGGTGCTAAAAGTTTACTTAGGCTCAAGAGGAGAATGAACAAATGCTGCAAGGATGACCAATCTGTGTGAATCTTTAAATACAAACCACACCAGGAAGTCACCAGTACGAAGGTGGTTGATAGATGTAAAAGTACTAGGGAGGAGGTAGTAGTGAACATACCTTCCCTTTTCTTCTGCTGCCCTCCAGGTGCTTGCTGCAGTCTGATACAGAAGCCTGAGCAGAACCCTTGATCTAACTCAGTAGAGCTATTTTTGGAGAATACTGAAGAGATATGTATCTAAATATTTGTCTCATATGATCTGATACCACTCCAGGAAAGTCACTGGCAGCATTCTCAGTGACTTCACTTGGTCTTCTTATCACTGGTAATTTGATAACGAGGCGACATGTCTCTTGTTAAAAACAGAAACAGCTGTCTTTGATTGATAGTCCCAATCATCGTTTTCTTTGTTTTGTGCTCATAAGTGCAAAACTTTGCACTTGCAGAATGAGGCAGTAAGTTTTGCAAGAAAATCACATGAGCAAAAAGAATTTTCCAGCATGAGCCCTAAAGCAACTTGCCTGGTATACATGTTGCAACTTAGTATTGTAAGTGCAATATCAGAGAGCCCTACAGGACTCTCCTGACAGGAGGGTCATATTTGCAGCCCCCTGGATTGCATCTCAAAATACTGAGATGCAGGTATGCAACTTAAATTATAGGTAGCTGGGAGCTGTGTGGGTGATGTCCAGTGCACTCTATTGGACGCCTATCACTGACAAAAGACTTGATCCCAATCTATTTGCAATCAATATCAGATCCACGTGCATGTCAGATATTCTCTAGTTTGCAAGTCCTCTGAGGAAAGAACAGTTGGGACACTTCTGTCTCGTGCAGTGATGGGGCTATTGTTTTTCTTAGCAAATGATGGTATTTCTAGCTTTCAGGAGATAGCAAGTCAAATTGATCTTTTATGGTGTGCTGCTTTCCTGGATCTATCCACTTGTGCTCAAAGGATTGGGCAATATTTCTTTAAGAAAAGTGTGTAATGGTGGAGCTTTTCTTAATGACTTTCAGTTAATTGCCTTGTTGAAAAAAGCCATGTACAAACTATTGCGCTTCATAGACATGAAATTCTGTGATGACATACATTAAGTTTTATAGAAACAGTCAGCTTTGTAACCAGTCGTAAACCTGAAAAGTTTTATCATTTTAGTATTTCCACTGGAGCTGAACCTGGCTTTTGCTCTCCTGTTGCAGATTTCATTATCAAGATGTACCAGGACCAGGTAGTAGGAATAAGAGTGAGTAGTACAAAGGTCTGTGGTCCTTAAAATGCCCTGCATCACAGTAAATGCCTTGGGAAATCAGAACACCAAACAAATAATTTCAATTTGAAGTTATCTGTTCAATTTTCCCTAAAGAGCTCTACAGCTGACATTCAGTTAGCTGAATGAGAAGTATCCAGACTTGTTCATGTCTGACAAAGCAATGCTCAGATGGCAAACATGAAACCAGCCAACAGAACGTCAGATAATATTTACTGTGCAATCTTGATGCTTTATTTGATTGAACAAGTACATTCTAGCTTTGATAAAGGATGCAGGCCTAAATTAAAAGAAAGTAGAGAGATGTGCAGTGATGGCTGATGCTTTGTATGATGCTTTACATGATGCTGTTATGAAAAGCATCAAATTTAGGAAGGCACAAAAAAAGCTGCTACTGAGAGGAGTAATTTTATGAGAAAAACAGCTGTAAAAATTAATTCTGGTATATGTGCACTTAACCAACATGTTAATTCTTTAAAAGTAGTTATCAAAGGCTACAGCTAGATGACACATGCACTGTAGTAACTACTTTCTCAATATCTTCAAAGAGTACTAGTTAAGGGTATGTTACATTTTAATACCTCTTCTTTGTACATCTAAAGGAATTCCATAGTTTCAGTCCAAATTACCACCCCTCCCCTTTAGAGCTCCTAATGATCATGTTGCTGCACATTTGTTTACTAGCAGAGGGTGTCCCATTTTGAAAACAAAATTCCAGAAAGCATTTTAATAACTGCAGGCAAATGGTTTTTAGCCAACCAACTTATTTTCCAAGAGGTGTTGTGTAACTAATATCCTTATTTTCCAACTCTTTTGTCCTATAATTTTAAATAAAGTAAGGTGTCCCAGTGTGATGAATTAATTAAAAGGAATCTTAGTTTTCTCAGTCAAGAAGTGATTAAGTGGAGTTGATTATATCTTTTTCTGAAGTTTGGCCAGTATCAACAAGGTGCAGAATGTCAGTGGAGGTTTTGATGACAACCAGAGGGTGCAGCCTCCAGAAATGCAAGGGGAAGTAAGACTGCATTTACACTGACGCTTTGAGAATCTGTTGTAATGTGAATGAAATTTATGGTCAAGTAACAGGTTTTGCACCAGAGTAACTTAGAATTTTAAAGTCTGCTTTAAAATTATGTCTGTTTCTGAAAGAGTACTGCTTTTTCAGCCTCTGGAAAAAAATCTGCTGCTTCGTAAGAGGAGTCCACTGTGTGTCTTTATTGCATTATTAGAAATAAGTTTTTTGCAACTTTGTCCATGAAATAGTAGCAATGTAAGTTAAGAGTGATTTAAATTGCTTATCTGCTTTAATTGAAGGCTGGACTGTGTGAAGTGCTGAGTGCTTCATGCTCTGGATGTAGATAGGCAGTTATTTACTGTAGAGGGGTGGAAGAATGTATTTTCAAAATTTTGTCAGTTTCCTCCATGGTCTGTTGTCCTGTTTTTCTCTGCAAAGTAGTCCAGTCCTGCACTCTAACCTGTGTAGGTATGACCTCTGAATCAACGTCAAGTGAGAATGACCTGATGATCCTTGATATGTGTATAAGAACCCAGGCAATGTGGCTTGCAGTGTCTTTATTTTACCATTTCATGTACATCACATAATAATCATGCAAGAATACAAGATTTGTTTGACAGGAGGGCTTCTGATTTAAGATAGCAGTTAATAAAATAGTGCCTTCTATTTTTTTGGAAGAAAACATACATCTTGAGAGTTGAGTCATAGAATTACGTGCAAGAAAAATTCTTGGAATAGTCTTTTCGCCAACATCAATAGCATTCTTGATCTTTTGCAATAATCTATTTTCTTCTGGCTGTGAGTTCATGGATCACCTGCCAACTGGTTCTAAAAAGACTATACTACCTGCCTTGGGAATAATACCACAACTTACCATCTGGTGAGATCATGATACTGTCACTTGACCTCCACATGTGGTCTCTGTCAAGCACTTCATTGAAAACTGGAAAGACATCAGGGCGGGAACATACTGTTCTATGCAGCCCTGAATTTTGGCAGGGTTGCAACATTTAGTAAGTAAACTTCATCTGGCTTGCAAGTCGCAGACAAATAGGACAGGCTGATGTCATCATAAGCTTTAACTCTCATTAAAGAGAAAGTATGTGTCAAGTAATTATTAGGCTTTGTTGGGCAAGGTATTTAGGGGAAGTTAATAGACAAAGATGATTTTAAGCAGTGAACCTTCTGAAGAGCTGGCATTCAGTAAGCAATGAAACATGACCCTAACACTGTGCTTAATTTAGAAACTGGCTTTGTGTCACTTTTCACATTTTGCTTGTAACTCCACCTTTCTTAGATCCTAAATTAAAATGGTAAAAAATTACAGAATAAAGAAATTAACTACGTAAATGCATTCTGTGTAAATCAAGTTTAATTTAATGGCTTAATAGCATTGCAATCGGGTCATTGTTTAGCCAAACAAGAAAGCAAGGAAAAACATCACAAGTATTATCTAATAAAAACTGTTCTCTGCTACTTCAGGCTGTCATTTGAGTTACATTCACAATAATATCCCAAAAGTAAGGGGAGAGGGGAACACCAATACAGTTCCTCTGACTGCATATCACTTCAGGTTTTCACCTTTAGAGGATGAACAGTGGAGGTCACTGGGAGAAATAGGCACCTCATTTTGTTTGCAGTGTGCTCATCTTAATCAGAATATCATAGCTCAACAGACCGCCCCTGAGTCTTGCTCAGCTCTGTGTTGCTGACACTTCCAGGCAGGGATAGCAAGCAGAATGCCATGGTGGCATTTTCTAACATGTCTTTGCAGCAGAGTCTGTTTGCAGTTTTGGATGATAAAAATCTTATACTTGTGGGAAAGTAGCTTGATGTAGAGCCATGTTACTTTACAGTCCTCATTAGTATTTAATATTAGTTATCAACGTCATGGTACCACTTTGCTATTCCCCTCTTCCTGGTTTCTGGAGGTTGTAGAAATAGGGGCTTCTGGCTGCCCTTAAGTGCTGGAAGGAGCTAGACTTGAGTGGAAATTTGCAGGGCCTGGGCAGTAGGAAGGGATGGCATGGACTAGATGATTCTACATTCTCTGTTTCTACAAAATTGGAAAAGAATTGGAAACTATGACTTGACTTACTGCCCAGACCAGGTTTCCCAGGCATTCTGTGTGCCTGCAGATGCAGAGGGCTGATATAAGAGGGTTGAACACAGGAAATAAGTCAGATATGTTTTTCTCTAAATTGAGAAGGCTTCTGAGGTGATTGCCTAGGACTTGGTGCTAAGCACAAGAAATTCAACTTGGCTATCTCTACAGAAGAAAATTTTAAGTGTGGAGGAAAGCTTAAGCCCCAGGGAGGTATGTCGCTTAGTGGCAATAGAAAGGGTATAGTTCTCCTTGTTCCTGGTCAAACATTTCTGTGATTACCTTCTGCTTTCTAGCCATAACACATCTTAGGCAACAGACCATCCTTTTGGCAGAAAATTGGACAAAGATGCAGACTAAATTTTGCAGATCTTCCCTTGGCTCACAACATCTCTCTGATTTTTAAGAGCAGGCAAGCAGACCAACCAATCTGCCAGCCTGTAATCCTGGATGTGACACTGAGGAAGAAAAAATGGTATAGAAAACCTTTCGGCCAATGCCTTTCTGAAAGGCAATGACTCACAGAAATTACATTGGTCATGTCAAACTCATTGGCAAAGTTGTCAGAAGAAATATGAGCTGCAGTCCTGCTATGTATTTTAAACTCTTTACTAATGTTCATTTGTTCTATTAATTGTATAGCTTTAACTAAAAAGATGAGCACAAATATGAAACGAAAATTTGGAGGTTGTTTTTGCTTTTTTGGTATAACTTCTGTAGAGGAAAAATGAATCTTAGTAGCAAACCACTTTGTGGTGGGTTTAAAGTATAATTTTTAAGTGTTTGAGAGATTTTTTTTTGTTTCCTCTCCTGCCACCCAGTGAAGACATAAATGAGGAGGATTAAATTGTATTCAGAGAAACAGAGGAAGTTCAATTCTTTGCCAAAGCAAACATCCGCAGACTTGTGTAGTCTACATGTTTCAATGCATGTGAAAATATTTGGTGTTGTAGAGTGACTTCCTTGAGTGGAAATAATATTGCAGCTAGCAATGAGATTTTGCAAAAGAAGGAAATCACAGCTATCTTAGTAATTTAACATCTCAAAAATTTGTTTATGGATAGTTTCCTGTCTGACACATTGAAGTGAACAAGTTAAAGTGTTTAAAGATTAGAATGACATTAATTTTTAACTGCCCTTGACCATGACATTTCACAAAGGGTGTGTTCAATAAGAACAGATGGAAAAATGAGCTTGCCCCTTCACCTTGTAGTGGCTTTCATGTGTCAACTCATTTAGCTTTCTGTCACCAGTCAGCTGAGTATTCAAGGACATCCTTGGCTTTCACCTTTTTTATTTTATGAATAGAATAGCAAGAACGTAGCAATTTCTGTAAAATCCAGCAATGCTGAGCTTTTTGCCTGTTATTAAGACTGAGATGTTTTTGCAGTCACAGCTTTTTTTTTTTTTTTTGATAATGACTATGAAATTTCATTACAAAACTCCATTTAATACCAGAATTGCATAATGCAAAAAAATTAATTTGAAACTAAGCAGCATAAAAGTAGGCAAAGCTATACAATATTTCATAGCATCTGATTAAAACATTAATTGTAAGGGTATTTTCAGAAAAGCAATTCAGTTTGCGCTCTATAAGCCAGATTTCTCACTTAACACAGTGCCTGATCACTTGCAAAGCAAGCTCAGAAGCTAAGGCCATGAGTATGGACAGAGTGCAGACACCACATGGTCCAAATGCAGTACAGGGAGTCATGGTGCAGAGCTTGAAACTTAGGAGGGAACACCCTGATACAAAGCAGTGTTGTGTCAGAACACAAACGTGGCTGTCCTGCTTGAAGATTTAGTTGGTGTTATACTGTGGACTTGAACTCATGTTGGCAGTAGCTTAGGAACCTCCCATCTAACCTTTTTCCATGTGAGAGCCGCATGTCCAGAGTAGCAAAAGCTATTGGGACTAGTCAGTCCAAATGTCAGCCTTGCTATCACACCATGCCTATCTATATAGCTTATTTTAAATCTCCCTTTAACTTTATTATTCATTTTATCGTCAGGTTTGTGAGATCCAACACTGAAAAATCAAGATGTACAGAACTAAAATAACTGATCCAGAAAAATTGCTTGCTAATTTGTAAAGCATAGTTATTTCTATGCATCTTGTCAAATGATAAGTTTTTCAAATAATATCCTCTTTTAATATTGTTTCCATGTGCCAGATTTTTTAGTATCTCTGTGTATTTTGGTTTTGCGATATGTCACTGGATTGCATGGGATCCTAGTAAACATTTTAAATAACCCACACAAATGCATTCTGCAACATCAGAACATGTTTTTGGGAAACATCAGGCTGCTGTCTTTGAATGCCGTTTGTAATGTACTTGTGGATTAAACATTCAGTTTTTTAATCAAATGAAATGGCTACTACCCAATAAGGAAACAAGGTAGAGAAGTTAAGTGCTGAATAGACAATTTAATACAATGAAGCTCACAGTGGTCAGCCTCATGAATTGCTCATGCACCCAGTTTCTTTGAGAGCTCCCTGAATTTTCCTTTGTCAGTGTATGCCAGTGAAAAGCCTAATAATGTATGACCTCTCCAGGGAATATTAGACATATGAGTAAATGTTTAAGACACATTAATGTTCAATTGGGACTTCTTGTGGTTTCTAGTGTTAGGCATGTTGAAGCATCTGTTGCCCTGTGAAAATGCAGAATCAGCTGGATAGAATAGCTTTTATATCATCAAGTTTAGTGGACAGATTTATGTCTCCATTCTGCAGCTGAAAGATTTATCTCTCTGATTTTCTTAGAACGGCTCCTCTTGGATCAAAATATTTTCTTCTCAACTGCTTTAAATTATGTACAAAATCGTAGCAAAATATTGTTAAAAACTCTCAAACCATAAATCTTACTGACATGCCAACCTACCGCTTGTCTTTCATACAGTGCTATAAAGCATCAGTGCAGTTATGGTTATATAAGGAGTTTAAAACTGGTTAATAAAATGTGTCTTTTCTTCTTTCTTTACTTGTAAAATGGCTCTTAATTATTTCAAGATGTCTTAAATTCTTTATGAAGGGAAGAGGGTTGGGATGGTCCCACTCATAGTTTGGGATGATACCATTGTTTGTTTAGTTACAAATTAGCTCTGATTTTTTTCTGCGGATCATATTTAAACACTCTTGTAATTCTGCAGGCATTCTGACCCCACACGGTATCATCACCAGCAGGTGTATCAGAGTTTGGCTTGCTTAAATCAAAGTGTGTGTCTAGTCAGTGTTGGATGATGGAAACCAGTTTTTATTCAGAGCATGCTAGTGATTGAATCCATGTGTTCTTTTTCCAATCCTTTTTATTTACTTCTAAAAATAATTTCTACAAACAATCACTCACTGATTCCCTGAACAAGACATTTTTGTATACAAATCAGACAGAATGTCTTCTATAACACAATAAAAGATCCTGATGTGTAATATTGCACTAAAAAACAAAAAAAAAAATAGAAGCAAGAGAGTATCTGAGCTGTCTTAACACAGTTTATATCGTATGCTATATAATTTTTTATTTGTATGTGATAAACCACCATGGGACATCCCTTAAAAACAATCCTTATTCCAGATGTAACCCTGTTGCTGATAGAATATGTATATTGTCTGTAGCTATGATCTATGAGCAGGAAGAAAATAGCTTTAAGGATGATTTTGTTAAATAGGAAACCTGGAAAATTGCTAAGTTTTCAAGTTTCGATTTCTCCCTTTTTTATGGCAAAATAATAGCAGTGAGACTAAAGGAAAAATCTGTTGCCATAAGCCAAATGTTTCTTGTTACATTTATGAAAATGTTAGGAAGAGTTGTTTGGATTTTGAAGCCCAAAGTATGCACTTTTTTTTAACATCATAATCACATGTTGACAAGATCCACTGAGGGAGTTTCTGTTAAAGCATGGTTAGAACTGCTTAGCTCTGTCTCTCACTTATCCAGGGTTTCTGCAGCAGGTCTGTATGCCAGCTACTACACAAATACCTGCAGTTGCTCAGGGAAAACCTGTTCGAGGTAACTCAGGAAGGTTCTGATCACTTTTAGTGAGCAAGCTCAAGGAAGTCTTTCCATAGCAATTTTTCAGTTGTTCGTACTTACTTGTGGTCTTAGTTGTGTTTCTCAGCTGATGTCACTCAGCTTTTTTTCAGGCTCTTTCTGCAGAAGGTATATGTCTCTTGTATGTCTATGCTTCTTCCAAGACATCAGTTCTCCTTTGCCTTGTTCTCCTGATGTCTGTGTCCCAACACAGTAGTCCTTGAAGAATATTAAGTCCCCTTCAGCTAAGTTCAGTAAATGGGCAAAATATATTGCTTGAAAGGCAGTAGCTCCCAGAAAGCACCAAAGTGGCCTTCAGCATCTAGTTGAGAAGTTAGTGTGATGTTTTTCTAGTGTTAGCTTAAGGATTTTTACCTCACTGTATCACCATTTTGGAGCACCTTGGTAGTTGCTGTGTTCTTTACTAGTCAAGGTATAACTGCAGTTAAGAACAACATTACAGTACTTAGTTATTTAATAGGGATGCAGTGTGTGCACTTCCCTAGGTTGCATTAAGCCCAGTCCCTTTTTCTTTACCATCTATGTCAAGAATGTGTGGGCATATATCATATACATATCTAGTGTGTATTAGCAGAACAGATTTGTGTACGTGTGGCTGTCTGATCATGCTGTTGTGGAGTCTTTAAAATCTGTCTTTGGAGGCAGTAGACTGAGATTTCCTTCTTGGTCAAAGTAGTGATTCAGACAACTGAGATATGTCGTCAGTATCATCAGATGGGTTGCAAATGTTAGTAGATACTGGAGGGACAGAGGAGCACAAATTCGTGATACAGTTTCTGTCTTACAGAAGGAGGCTTAGCTTCAGGAGCAATAAACCTGCAGTACATAGGCCTAGTTTGGACTGTGAATAAAAGAAAGCTGGTATTTGCCCAATGACTTAGCAAGTACTTGCATGATAAGCATTTCTGTTAGAAAGGTTAATAGCAAAGGGTCGATAAAAAACTCTAGTGTCTGACTTCTAAGTAGAGGACAGGCAAGGCAAAGGAGTGGAGCTCACATTGGATATTTGTGTGAGAACCTCCTTGCCTTTGAATGCTTGATGAATTTGTGGTGGTGGTGGCTTTTGCTTCCTTGGGCCTCCATCAATATTCTTCATTAATTCATATTCAGTGAAACTTAACCCAGAGAAAATACTGGACTCTTACAAAATGAGGAAACTCAAACTCAATTTACACATCCACTCTTGCAGTATGCGCAGACCTTTCACAAGTAATGTGACTGTCAAATGTTACTGATTGAAAATTTCAAGAACTAGTGGTTTAAGATTCTTTTCCACACAGTTTTGACACATAACCTCCCCATGACATTGTTTTGGTCTGAATATATTCTAAAATCTTATCTAAAGCTCTCAAATCTTAATAAAGATATTGAGCTTTCACAGAAGGAAAACACAGTCAGCACATTCCTCAGATTTTTTTGTCTGCAATATTTGAAGTGGTTTTAAGACAGCATGTGAGCCATGACAGTAATGTAATGGAAAATTCATTTTTTGCATCATATATGGTCTTAGCAATATGAGCACAGAAGTGACACTGTTTGTCTGAACTAGGTCCTTTGGGCCCACTTTATTAAGTTCTAGCTCACTTGATGGTATTAATTATAGGCAAAGAACACTTGCTAGTATCTTTAAAAATTAGGTATTTGTTACATAACAGAAGCTGGCCTAATAATTTCTTATAGTTAAAAATGCTACATAGGTGAAACACAAGTGTTGAGACTAGGGAATACTCTGCTACATCTACAGAGGGGCTCCTGTAACAAAGTTTGAATGGGAAATTACTTTGGATAATGTTGTTAAGGCTTCATTTCTTTATAAAAGAAGCAGCCAGCCATAACAAATTTTTTTCAAGTTCAATTGGTTTTGTATATACAGTTGCAAGAAAGAAACAGAGTGTTCTTTGTGTATTTTTCCATTTATGTTTAGCATCATAGGTTTAATGAAGTTGGCGTTAAAGAACTACTTTTAACAATTTTTATGACCTGTTCTTGAACTAGACACTTCTTACATTGTAGTGTGGCTGGCTTTAAGCAAGCTTTTCATCTTCTTCATAGTGTTTTTAAAGTACACTCCACTTAGCTGACAGTAGAATAAAAGCATTTTTGTGTGTGTATTTGACCAAACTTGCACTAGAAAGTGCACTAGCTACTTTCTAGCCTTTTCTTTAGCTGTAGCAGCACGGACCTGAGATATACTTGGTGGGTAATGCAGGAAGATGGGGAAGTCCGATGCGTACCTCAAGGGGATTTGATTTTAGGGGAAAACAGACAATGAACTCAATTGTACGCTGTTGCCTGCTATAGCCCATCAACTAGAAGTCTGCAGGGCACCAGCAACTGGCCCTGACTTCCCTCCGACCATCATCCCAACAGAGAATGAACTTTGATAGAACCGGATGAGTTCTACAGTAAAGGGATGATCAGCATCAGCAGACAACGATCCAACACTGCACACAGCTTCTCCTGCTCTGAAAGACTGTTACAAGAGATGGAGCCCAACATCATGAACCGAACGGACTCAGTAGCTTTATAGGAATTGGTCCATGCACTAAGATAACAGTGCACTGAAATGAGAGTGAGGGTATATGGAAAATGTGGGATCTGAGCATGACGTGAATGGTATGGAATAAGGGGTGGATACTGTCCTGGGTTCAGCAGTAGCAGTCAGTTTTTCTCCTTCTTAGTAGCTGTTGCAGCACTGTGTTTTTGACTTTCAGCCTCGGAACAGAGCTGATAACACTGATGTTTAGACTGACCAAGGACTTTGTGAGTCTCATGCTCTGCCAGGGAGGAGGAGGGGCCAGGAGGAAGCAGGGACAGGACGCCTGACCCAAACTAGCCAAAGAGGTATTCCATACCACAGCACGTCATGCCCGGGGATGTAACTGGGAGCTACCCGGAAGGGCACGTCCTCTTTTCGGTCGGGCTCTTTTCCGGCGAGCGGTATCATATTTTCTTTCCTTGTTATTTCTCTTATCATTATTATTATTGGTGGCAGCAGTAGTGATTTGTGTTATACCTTAGTTACTGGACTGTTCTTATCTCAACCCATGGGAGTTACATTCTTTCGATTCTCCTCCCCATCCCTCTGGGGAGTGGGGGGGGGAAGTAGACTGCGTGGTTCTGATTTACGGCCTGGGCTTAAACCACGACATTCATCCATACATCTAATGTTCCTCAGCAGATTCAACTAAATAGCAATACAGAGTTGAAACACATAAGCTGCCTTCTAACAAGGATCATTTCTTCTTAGTAAAGCAGTAATGTATCTTTGAGGAATTTGACCACCAAACTAACATCCTTCACTCATCTGGTACTTGGGAAAGGGTGATTAGTGCTCTCTGTAATTTCAGGGGGAAAATCAAGTCTCCTTGCTTTCTGCCTTGACTCTCAAGATTTCATAGACTTTTAAATCATGAGCCCATCGGTTTTTTGTCTTCAAGTAAAATGACCTTTCTGTCTGGAGAGACAGGAGCGCCATTAAATAACAGCTAAGTTGTGATTTGTGCTTGTGAAGTGTTGGGGAGGTTCAGATACTGCCTGTCTCCCAGATGATTCAAGTTCTTCATAGCTACTGAATTCTGGAAACTTTGCAGTCATATTAATCAAAGTCCCCACTTGGATAATTTTCTCTTCTTTTGTAAGGTAGTATCCTGAAGAATCAAGACACAGTATTAAATGCTCACGTCTTCAGTTACTTGAAAGGCAGTGCAGAAGAACGTGGTTTTTTTCTAAGTGACTATTTGCCAATTGTCCAAAATAGGCATGGAAAAGAATGCAGCATCAGGTAGCTGTCTTACATGTAATTCCTCCTCTGTAAACCAAAGCCTGATGAGTCTGTTTCACTGAACAGTTTCCCATGTTCAGCTCAATACTGGGTATTCTGTTCTATAGGAATTGGGGGGCATAGGGATGGGATACAACTTCAGTCAATTCCAGTCAGTTCCTAATCACCGGAAGGCAGTCACTTCATCAGGAGAGGTGAAGATATTTGCTTCCATATTTGCTGAATATGGAGCGAATTTGGGGCAGAAGTTTTTCAGAGGAGCTCTAAAATTTTGCTGTACCCATTCCTGAACATTTAACCTCATGCTCTTTTCTGGGAATAAGTCGAATTTTTCAAATTCCATGAAGTTTTGTGACCAAAATTGAAGTCTGCAGTATCACTAGTTACTATTAACATTCTTGCCCATTTACTGTGCCTAAGTTTATCTAGATTGACCTCACTGGTTTTATTCATGCGCTGTATCTAGTGGACGTTTAATGGAAAATGCAGAAATAATACACGGTAGTAGGAAATAAGTCCAAGACGCTTTACTGTGAGGGTGGTGAGGCACTGGAACAGGTTGCCCAGAGAAGCTGTGAGTGCCCCATTCCTGGCAGTGCTCAAGGCCAAGTTGGACGGGGCTTTGAGCAACCTGGCCTAGTGGAAGGTGTCCCTGCCCATGGCCTACATGATCTTTAAGGTCCCTTCCAGCCCAAACCAGTCTATGATTCTGTTCTCTGACACCTTTCTTTCCAAAGACCCAACGCCTTTCTTTCCAAACCTCCAGCCCCTCCATCTTATAGAAGCTGTTTGCTACAAAGCTGCAGCACATCCTGGTTGACGTGCTCTATTGCCCATGCAATGTATTACCAAGTTTCTCCATATACAAGATATGGGTTCACCAGGAAGGGATAGAGGGTATCCAGTTGTCATGTGTTTAGAGCATTATCCTGAAAGGTGGGAACAGAATGTTTGTAGTTTATAACCTAAGACCCTCCTGAGTGCTTTTAAAAAGGAATGCTAAGTGAGAGAGGCCCTATTCATGTCCCACTCTCTGTATATTCTCAGAGTTTTCACCTAACGTAGGAACAGATGCGTATAAATTAGTGCCTTTCCTCTTAATTCTGATAATAGCTTTGAGCAGTGTGAAGCTATTATTTGTTAAATGAAATCTTCCACAACAAATGTATTTTAAGGGTTCATTAGTCCTCTGGATTAAAGAAAACACTATTATTATTGTTGCTGTTGAGGCCTTTGAAATACTAGAAAACCACCAGGCAGTTCTGTATATTAGATATCTTAGGCTATGGAGTGTATCAGGATGAACAGAGCAGTGAAGTCATGCAAATGAAGACTCAGGAATGCCAATAGCATGCCATGTGTAGGCAGCTCCCATTACCCTCTGCCTCAGCTAAGCCTGGCTCCGTCTAGTGTTGCCAGTACCTTTCAAATACAAGAATTCAACAGATTTTCCTACGTGGTTTTGTTGTTATTATTTTTCCAGAAAAAGAAAATAAGTTCCAACAAGCTACAGAAAATATTATGCAACCCAGTGAAACCCAAGTCAGTTGTAATAAATTTCATCATATTTTTAAAAGCAGCATAAACATCAATGTAGTCTTGGCTTGCCAACCAGCATGTTGCAATTGTTGGAAACTGAGGTGTTCCAGATCTTCAGAAGTATGTCTGTGAAGTCCAGTAGACATAAATAGAGTACAGTATGATTTCATGTCATCGTGCAAGCAAACTTTCAGTTCTGATTCTTCTCTCAGAAGCCCTTAAACAAAAATTTGAGAGGGAAAGAAAAGAAAGGGAGTTTATTCCCTACACATACCGATTGGATTATTAAACCATAATTTAAGGTTTGAAGAAACCAATGGAAAAACAAGATTATGCTATGGCTTGAGCTTAACAACACATGTAGTGTCATTCTATGCATTGTTGAATGTTGGGCTCTCTAGTTCTCTTTTGCCACAAACATCAAATGTCTACCAGACTGGTGTTATTGATGGGACATTCTTCTGCAGTTCTTGTCCCTTTCCTTCTCCAAGTGCAATGTTATTATACCTCTTCCGTCTTTTTAATCTTCTGTTGTCACTATAAATGCTCATTATAAATATACTGTGCTCATAAATTAGGTTTTATGACAAATACTTTTTCTTTGTTGCTAACAATTTGCAACATCAAAAAAACATTTCCTTTACTGTGCCTATTTCAACTTTGCTAGATTTCACAAGGAGGATCCCTAAACAATTTACAGAAAAAGAAGAGGCGTGCCCCTCTTCCACCAACTGCATCTGCTCCACCCACTCCTGCCATCCCAAACAGGACAGAAGAGAGGGAAGACAAGAGGAAGAGCACAATGGGTGAGAGGCGTTCTTTTCTCCTATGTAATCACATGCATGTGCTTTCGGTGCTCTCTGTTTGAAGTTTCCTTAATTCTGTTATGCTGTGAGTTTAGAAACTTTTGTAACTTGGGGGAAAAAAGCCACATTTCTCTGCAGAATGAAAGTCTGGAAATAAGTGTTTCTATATTACCACCTTTTTTTAATGGCACCACTCAGAGTACCATACGGTAGTAAAAGGTAGCTAACGCTCATCAGATAATTTGAATGTTTGGTACAAGCTGCATACCCAAAAGCACTAGCCTTGGGCCTATTCTGCACCTTTAAGGTCATGGTGGTTTTGGTAGCAAATGGTAATTTGGAAATGGTAAATGGAAATGCTAGTAAATGGAGATAGGTCAGGCAATGCTGAATGCAGCTGAAGCCATGGGGCTCTATTAGAATAGTAAGTATTAGAGTCAACCTCATTCATTATCTCCCAGTGTTCTTAAAGCCTGAAGACATTTTCTTTTGCTGGAGTCCTCCAGCAGTTTGATATCAACTGCCCATATTCAGTCAGGTTTTTTCTTTTGAATTTGGTCCTCATTTTTTTAATCAATCAATGAATCAATCTCTACTGAGTCTTTAGCTAATCAGTAGAAGAAGAGAACTGGTGCTCTCAAAGGAGTGCTTACATGGTTGGATACAATTAAAGAAACTCTAGCGCTCAGCTGTCCATGACACCACATTTACTCTGATCCAGGAAGACTGAAAAACGTTCTCCCAGACCTCTGTTGTTATCTGACTGTTAGTTTATTCAGATCAGTGGGAGCTTTGCCCAAGTGAGGACCCCAAGATTACTCTTTTAGCAAAAAAAAAGTGATTTTATGATGGGTAAAGATATGAGATAATAACCCCACATATTGGAACTCATTTTTCAGTAAATTAAGAAAATCATTCTTCAAGTGCCATAACACACTCAGTGCACTTCAGTTTGTGCCTTTGACCTCATGTTTCATAAAGTGCCTAAGACATACAGATATGACATCCTGTCATACATAATTGCTTACATTACAAATGCCTCACAGTTTAGAAGAAACCTCTTGGCTTTGTTCCAACATTTATTTTCAGTAAATGCCTCACATTTAATGCCTCAGCATTTATGTAGCAGCAGGAGTCCATTATCTTGTGACATGTTCGACTCCATTGACATCTCTTACTTAAACCCTCTAAGGGGAACGTTATTGCTGTGCCATATGACACAGGAGTTTTCAGCAAATTGGCTTACTTTTAACCACTGCAGATGTCAGTCTGATGCTCCTGATGCTTTGCCCTACTGCTGGTCACTTAGTGATGACATTTGGTGCTTTAACTTTTAGCATTCATTTTATTTTGTATGTGTGCTCAGTATGTTACAGATGAAATAAAGCAGAGCAGAGCCACTTTTGTCCGTTCAGTAGTGTGTACATAAATGCTTGCTGGACAGACTCTGCTGATGTAGGATTCTGCAGTATCATTTACTTTAATGGAGCCTTATTATTTTACACCAACAAAGAACTTTCCCACAGTAGCCCTATCTTCAGAATTTTTTCTGTACATTTTCTGTACTTTCTTGAATGAATGCGTTCATTAACAAGAAAAAAAAATGTTAACAGCAAGGGAAGGTTGGTAAAACAGCCTCTCTTCAGGGTCCTTGCAGGAAAACAATGAGAAAGCACAGATGGCTCTTAGAACAAGAGAGAAAAGCTGTGAAAAAAAGGAAGACTGTAGTGAAGGGAAAATGTGCTGCAAGAAATAGGCAGCCACATGATGGAAAAAGGATTATAGCTACCTATGTATCTCCCAAGTTAGCTACATGAATCAAAGCAAAAGATCTTACCAAAAATACTCTCAAACTGGCAAATTCACTTCAGTATTCAGTACTGAATCACTTACTATGACCCTGAACTATTGTGCCCAGTTTTCTTAAAGCAGTAAAAACAAGTCTGCACATTTGCCAGAATTAATTTGTGTATTGAATTTCTGGAAGATAACGACTCCTGAGAAGAAAATCATAATGTTTTAATCTTTTCTTCCTCCCTCTCAGTTCTACTTCACTTTTGAGCAGCACGAGAGCAACGAAAGCATGAGCTTTAGAGTATAGGAATGACCAGAATGGATCAGACCATAGGTTTTCAGCAGTGACAATAGCTGATGCCTGAATCAGTGTATGAGAGCAGAATGAGCAGGTAGTCATGGTTCCTCAGTGTAATTGCAGCATCTAAGGACTTTCCAAATTGCAGTAGCTCTATGTCTGTACACTAGAAACTAACAGCAGTTTTTTAATATTGCAAATGGTTAGCATTGTATAGTGCAAAGTTGGAAGTATTTATTTAGTGGTTGCACATGGTATTTAAATAAGCCCTCAGCCAAAGTTATAAGTATTTCTTTTGATAGCTTAAACACTGATTTGCAAAAAACAACTTAATCATCTTCACAATGTCAAAATAATAAAAAACCTACTCAGAAAAAGGAAAGAAAAACCTGTCAAGATATTTCAAAATACTGACCTGAAGCATCATCCTCTTTCTCTCAGAGTCTGGAAAACAGTCATGTAAAGTATCCTGGAGGTCAACAAATGCAGGCAGTTTGGCACTTAAGAAGATAAAAATAAACCACATTTTCACATTTCCTTACATAGCTTGTTTCTTTTTTTTTTTTTTTCTTTTAATTGAACTTTTTTTCTCCTTCTTTGTGTCTGCCAAAACTGTGGTTTTAACTGTTGGTTGTGATGTGCATATAGGCCCCATGTTCAATTCTGGTCCTGTTGCTATTGGTTTAAAAGAGACCTAGCTTTTCCTTCTCCCTTAATTATTTGGAGTAAATAAGAGCAGATTTAGATCCAGAGAGATTTTGGATGTGGGTAAGGGAAAATCAATGTGTGTTTGAAAATAGTAATTTTCAATAAAAATAACAATTAAACAAGGAAAATTAATTAAATATTATCTTGCAGTGAAGTAACTAGTCAATTGATCCTCCTGTAGGTGATGGACGGCAGGTGCCACAAAAGCCTCCTAGAGCTAGCACCACCCGAGGTCCACCCCATTTAGTGATCCCCCCACCCCCACCTTACCCTCCTCCTGACAGAGACATTGTGGATCCAACAGTGTGTTACAGAGAAGCAGATGTTACACCACCAACAGAGCTGGTACCTAAACGTATGTTTGAAAATACATGTATTTGCATTTCCACTCCTTTGATGGTTACTGTCAGGGGTAGCTTTTCCAGACTTTCCTCTCTGCTCTCTAGACATACATATCTGTTTTTTCCCTTTTTATCCAGCCTGTTGTTTTCTAAAATGTCCAATGCAGTGTAACTAATTAATACAAAGTCATCAAAACATTTGTTTGGAAACAGTTTTTTTGGATGATACCTGGCCATTGTATGGAAATATTTAAAAACAGCCATCAAACCTTGTGACTTTGTGCAGCTGGAAGCAAAAAGCTGTTCTCTTGTATTAGTTGTCCGTATTTGGTTTTCTGGACTAACGTGTTTTCTGTCTCTCCAGATAAGAGTTCCTTTGAGAGTCGATAGGTCTGTCAGTCTAGGTTGAAAACTTCAGGGTGCGTGCCTTAGCAAAATTAAGCCATTTACAGGAGGTGTATGTTGTTAAAGGCCTTCCTGTCCTAATAGGTACATCTTCCTTGCCATCTCTGGGTAGTCTTTTGTGTGATTCTACCCCTTGTGGCATAACAGTTATCAGACAAAGAAATATGATCCTTTCCACATCCTTGTGTATTTGTGAAAAGCATGTTTTCATGCTGCTTTTTTGTGCTTACCCATCGATTGTCTTTAAATCTTTGTACACAGTCCAAGTCTTTGATCACGTATCGTGTTCCCTATGGACTTGCCCTGCACACCCATGTAGATCCTGTAAAGGCAGCGAAGCTCTGCATGTTATGGCTTCTCATGAACGTGCTTCCTTTGAAGGTCACGAGGGTGTTTCCTAACCATGGGATAGAGAAATGTCTCTGTTATTTGACAAAACATTTTTCAGGACATTTTCTTCACCAAACTTAATCTGCAGGTCGCAGTTCTCTGCTACATGAATGTTGGTGTGGTGTTGTTGGACAACTGCTAAATCTGTAGCATTATTTTCAAATCTGTGCTGAGGAGATACAGATTGACAAGTTTTAGCGGTGGGAAAAGAAGGAAATTAAGGAGATCATTCTAACAGAAAACCTGAGTCTTATTGAGGATTAACCCTAACTCATTTTTACTCGCATATGCACAGAAACCATATCATACTTAAAACCTTTTTCTTTTTTTTTTTTCTTTTTGCTAGATACCATCAGCTTCCCTAAAATATTTTTTTATTAAAAATCCATTGTGGCCTTCTTTGCATTAATATTTATACTTCATTTGAGTTTCTACCACTGTTATTTTGCAATGCTTTTCTGATCTGCTTTGGTGATCAAATATCCTTTAATCAATGCAGCCCTGATTTTATCAGCCTGATCATTTGCTGTTAAGCACAACATCC
Organism: Psittacula echo; assembly: GCF_963264785.1. Classification (NCBI taxonomy): domain Eukaryota; kingdom Metazoa; phylum Chordata; class Aves; order Psittaciformes; family Psittacidae; genus Psittacula; species Psittacula echo. The sequence continues at coordinate 88,232,486 of NC_137737.1, read as the reverse complement.
CAGCTGAAAGGATTTGATGAAGCTTGTACATGGACACATAGCACGAGCTTTTAGTATTCTCCAAGAGCAAAAGAATAGTGCTTAGTGCATACTTACTTTAGACTTAAAGCGTGAATTTTGAAGAGGGACAACTTGAGCTTTATAATTACACTGTGCTCTACCTAGATAAAGATACGTATATAGATTTACACAAGAGAAATGCATATAGATGTACCCATGAAAGAAAGCAGCATGTATGACAGATGCAAATTATATTGCCTAATGCTGTTCTGAAAGGTGCTTAGATACTGTAGTGATTGAGCAGTATAAGAACAGAGTTTTGCAATGATGTTTTTTATTGCCTGAGAATGCCTCAAGCAGTGCAAATAGGACTTTGGCGGTGGATTCAAAGAACAACAATTTTCAGTCTTCCTAACTAACCTCAGTAAATGTGTTTTCTCATAGAACAAGGTGGTAAAGTGGATAAGCTACTCATGCTAGTTATTGATGAAAGGCATGTTTGTTCTAAAAGTCGCTCTTAAAACAGCTTTTTCAGATGACGATTGCAGTCTTCCTTCACTGAGTGGGTGACTGTCAGCAGCAGTTTATCTTTCACAAGATGAAATTCCAAGTCAGAAATTAAAATTCTGTAGTCGTGTGGAGTTTAAGTTCTTGTTCCTTACCATCTGCCACTGTCTGTGGGGCATTGTGCCTCACCCCTCATTGCTTCCCAGTAAACACGCAGTTGTTCCACTGTGCTCTGGGAAACCCGTGTTGAGGAACTTTGATTTCATAGAGGATGGTGATAGTCACTCTTCATGGAGTTTACCAAGCTTATATGGAGTGTAAGTCATTCATGAATAGGGCCTTTAGTAAGATACTTGGGCTTTTCTGACTCTGATGGTAAGAGTCTTTTCTACAAAGCAAGAGTACAAATGTTCCTCATAGTTTTTTCTCTTTAATCTTTCTGTTCTTATTACATGACCTTTCCTCTTAACTTTAGGTCTGGTAGACCTTTAGCTGCATGTTGTATACATGTCTAAAATGATATGGGATCCTATCTCTTTCTGTGTCTTACTAATCAGATTGTTCATGACCTGTGATTCTAAGACTAACTGCACTTTGGGAATGCAAAAATGAAGATTGTCAGCTCTGTTGCATGGTGTTTGATTATGTCACATAGTTTGTGAAGTTCCCACTAAGTGAGTCAATAGTAAGCTCTGTGCTACTTACACAGGTAAAGAATGCACGTATTGAAAGATTGCTGCACCTGGGCAAGCAACTAAAACATGCTGCCTTGAAACATTTTCAACTAACTAATTAGAATAACTGCAATATTCTTGTGAACCCATGGTTAGCCCTTTATTTCACTTATTATGAACTATCATTAAGAATTGCACAAAGAAATTAAAAGCTGTTTGAAAAAGAATGAAAAAATCACCTTCTTATAGAGCGAGATCCTGAAGCTAAAAGTTTTCACTCTGACAGTGGGTAAAGTGCTAGTGAATTCAGGGTTCACACTGGGTAAGGGTTTGACAACTGTTTGATTTTCAAATTTCAGAATGTGCTCTGTCTTTAAAGAAGTGAAATCATGATTTGAACATGTCTTTGGTTTTAACTATAGATCAAAATAATCAATCATCACTTAACCAGAAAATCTGGAAAGTCTGAAGAAGTAGGTATAAGCATTTACCAGTTGTTTTGAAGAGATGACATGTCTGCTACTAGTTGATGGATAATAGCAGGTTAACAGAAAGGAGCCTTGCCCTTATATCTATTGTTTAATGTTTTTCACTGTATCCTTGATATATTAATAGGTAACACAAGCCACTTGACAAAAGCTGTGACAAATTCAAAAGCAGTTCAGTCATATTTCTTCAGTCACCTTAGATATATATCTAGTCTTTCACAGGGATAGTTTCTAAGGGTTGGACTTTGTTAACCTGAAGCAAAAATAGGTAGAAAAACTCGTAGAGAGGAAAACTACATTTTCTTACCTGTGGTTCTAAATTAATTGAGAACTGCAGGCTGCTGTGTAGGTAATTTTGTGGGCCCCTCATAATGCACTGTTTCAGAAGGCATCTGTGAAGTGACCCAGCCTTTTCTCTTGGAGGATGGTCTTTAAAGCAAAAAACTTGCATGTGTGGCTTAGGAGACTTACAGCACCACCATCGCTCCATCTAACCATCCAGCCTGATCTGAGGCTAAAGAATGAAGTTGAGTCTACCACATCATCTATCTTGTACCTTCTGGAGAATGAAAATTCAGATGAAGTGAAGAAGAATTCATAGACATGTTGCATATTTGTAGGTGTGTTGTGCTTTTGAGATTGAATTAGCTTGTGCATGGACGCAGAGAGTTAGTCTCAGAGCATCTATTGGATTCTGGATTTTAATGCATGTATCCACATCCTTTGGGTGTTTGATTCTTCCGTGTTACTGAGCATGTTAGCCATTCTGCTGTCTCACCTACACAATATTTATAATTTTATCCTTTTACTCTTTTCCCCCAACAGTTTACTGTTGTGCATCATTCCCTTCATATACCAAGCGTGTCTGACAGACCTTGCCTCTTCCTATGATCTTCATACCTCTGAACCTTCTGTTGCCTCTGCTACCCTGATTCTTCTGTTGCCTTCCTTCCTCCCCTGCTGGAAAAGAACCTTTTTTTTTTTTTTTTTTTCCTGACTGAGATTTTGGCTTCCTTTCTTTTTAAACTTGCACATTCTCTTTTAATTACTATTGATTATTTTTGGCTGTGGTTCATACTCATTTGTGAGATGTACGCTCCAGAACTGAATGCTGTGTTACATAAATCTATATATCAGCCTGAGAAAGGTTATCTGCACGTTTGTCTGTTCTTTTTCAAAAGATTCTTTTTATTTCGAGCCATGTTTTATTTGATTTGGCTTTGCAAAGATTGTGTTTTGGGACGGGGTGTCTTACTTTCAGTACTGTTTAAAGATTTAATGAAAACTTCCTAAAAGCATTTTTCATTTTTTTTTTCTATTAGCCTAGGCATAACATTTTACATTCTCTAACATACTCTATTTTTCCTTCACTCAGTATGTTTTGTTCCTTTGGAACAAAACAAGAACTGGGCATAGCTTAGTCAAGTTGAAGTGCAAGATTCTTTCTATATCTTGGCTATTAATCAAGCTGCCAAGAAAAAAGAAACAGATCTGTTGGATCTCTAAGGGGCCTAAAAGGAATTCTAAGAACCAGTACCAAATGCACTGATTCATAGGCTTTACTTCTGCTTTCATCCTTAATATGAGTAATTTTATCTTGATGACAGAGACATCCTGTGGAAATCAAGGTGTGTGTGTTCTATTTCTGTACCAAAAGATGCAAACACTGTTTGCTCAAGATATATCTTGTTCCACAAGTCTCCTTTTTACAGTTGTACTAGGAATACTCAGTGAGTTATAATTAAAATATCAACTATAAGATTGTACTTACCAGAACCTTCTTTGTGCTGAAGAAAGTTCTTTATGTGAATGGCCTGTAAGACATGTATTTTTAATCATTCTGAACTATAAACTTAGGTTTTATGAGTTGCAATGGTGCACACACCCAGAACTATTCTGACCTCACATGTACGGTGATTTAAGACATTTATGTTATTTAAATGAGTGAGTTGCAATACATAACTCTAATTTAAATGATGAAAAATTATTGGTTTACCCTCAAGCAAATAATCATGTTCATCTTGAATCCTTTCCAGGTGAGCAAAATGGAGAATAAGAAAGCAAAGCATTCCTACAGATAATGCGAAACATGACTAAAAAGGGTTTTGACAATTTTTAATACAAATACAACATGTTACTTAATAAGTGATGCTTCAGAAAGTATACTTAATACCCTAAGGGTCTTCTAATAAAAGTGAAGCAGAATTGAACTCTCTGCGCTGCCAGGTACTTTGTAATAGCTTCTTAAGACAGGACAATGGTTTAATTGTAAGTCTTCTCTTTAAAAAAAAAACTTAGTAGGTGTTCACAATGTGAAGATTAAGAACCTGATTTACCCATTCTTATTGCTCTATTTACATCCTATTTGTAACTCCATACAGTTACATGCCCTGTGGAGTTCAGACTAGTATAAAAATGGCATAATGAAGTGGTGAAACAAAGCTTCTTACATTGTGTACAATGTAGAAGTACAGTGTATTGTAAAAGCAGTTCTTTGCATTGACACCAGTTTAGCTTAAAGGAGGTTCGAGTTTTCAACAAAATGAGATTTTTGGTGAAAGTTTCCTTGCCTTGAAGGAGTACAACTGTGATTCCTTTCCACAGAGCAGACAAGTTTGCTGTGAAAACCTCTCTTTTCAGGTGGTCTGCTCAAAGTCCTAAATACTCTTGGTGAAAACTCAGAAAGTTCCTTACTTGTCTTTAACTTAGTTTTGGGGGGGTTGGGGGAGTTTGGTTTGTTTGTTTGGGTTTTTTTGTGTTTTGTTTTGTTTCTAATTAAAATGCAAAAGTTGCCTCTAAAAAATACGTTTGTGGGGATTATCATTTTCTGTAAAATTCCTGTGTAAAATATTTATTGACCAGTTTAAGCTAGCCAGCTCTCCCTTTCTGAACTAAAAAAAGAAATTCCTTGCTTATGCCAGTTCATATCCTCTGTTTCATAATTTCATAAGTGCCAGGTATATATAGTATTAAACAGAACTTTAAGAAAGAAAGAAGAAACTATGCTTCTAATATTAGTATGTTAAAAACCTCCCAATATTATATACAGTGTGGGAAAGACCTTTCAGTGACACTTATTAAATCCAAATCTGTTCAGTGGAATTGCATGGATACTATGTTTCACAACTGTAAATTCATTAATGGTGTGTGTGCTTAAACAAAGTGTGATTATGGGAATGTGAACTTGCTGGAAGTTTGCTTCATGAGCATCAGCTCAACGCAGAGGTGCAGTTGGGGAATCCCCACTTGTTCCAGGCTTCGACCCAGGATTTCTAATGTCGCCTCGATTCAGCTTCTGGAAGAGAATGAGAGTTCTTCTGTCATTTCCAATGAGAGGAAGACGTGTCAGTTTAGGTCAGTTTGGTGGAGTCTTAGTTTAGCATTGATGTGAAAGGACACTGGTTTTACTCCTTTTATTTTAACTATGGACACACTAGAAGTGTAATGAAAATGACATGGAGAAGTTGGTAACAAATTGACTACTGTACTGCAATTTTTCATCAAAATGCTCTTACCAAAGTTAGTAAGAAACACATATAATACATTCAGGATTTATCTGCACTACCAAACAGCATTGCTCAAATACTGTCCTTCATAGCAAGGTATCTGGGTGAAAAACAAATAAACAAAACAAACCAAAACAAATCCCAAACCGGAAAATACTATTGAGCCGTTGCAGGACAAGTAAATGCATAGCTAGCTTATAAACCAAAACAAATTCCAGTATTATGACTCCAATGGCAGTGACATTCAGTGCTCATAGGAAATAAGGACAGATGTATAATTTATGATTAAACCCATTCTGATACCTGATGAATGGGCTCAACTCCTACGAAATCCAGTGAATTAGAAACAGATTCAGTTTCCTGATGCACAGATTTTACTGAATGACCGTATAAATGTTTTTTTATGTTGACCACCAGAGGGAGCCGATGTTGTCACACATCTGCAGTAGGTAGCAAGGAGGAGTAATGCTAAAGTTGTATACTAATAGATACCACACTTATACAAAGATTTTCAATTCTTTAAGTGTGCCATGAAATTAAGCAGAATTTACTGAGTCGTTTTGTTCAGCAACCAAAAAGAAAAAATAAATGCTTTTTCCTAGATTTTTTTTTATCAGTTTCATTGCAAATAGGAAAATTTAGATAAAATCATATTTGGAGGTGATGCCACAGTGTTGGCATCTTCAGACGTAATCTCAAACTTTTGCTGTAGGCATTCTTGCAAAGGGTGGTGGCATGTTGGGTTGGTTATTACGTTGCATAGATATTGCCGGTGTATTTATGGCAGCTGTGTCCAAGGTGTGGAAATTCGTGCATATCGCTGGTGTCTGTGCTTCAGAAAAGTGCACAGGAGTAGGTCGAGTTTAGTGCCAATATAGGAAGACATGTTCTGCTAGAAAGATTTATCAGCTTGAGTTTTAGCATTTTAAAAGCATGAGCAGATTGTGTTAGTATCTATCCTCTTTCACAGAGAAGTGACTTCATTACCAGCACTTCAGTCATTCACAGGCTCAAATCTAGAATTCAGAGACTCTCCAAACATCCTTAAATGTCTTTTCTACATGCAGTGCTTTCTTTTTTTTCCCTTAAGATTGAAATCTTTGAGGATTGAAATGAATGTTGTCTTTCTCACTGAGCAGCTGGATAGCTGGATTTTTTCATTTCAGGCGACAAGGCTGTAGAATATTAAACTTCGAACTCATTCCATTTTTATCTTTAGAAAATATGTTACTGGTCCAGAACTGAATTTTTTTCTGGGCAGGTAAAATATGGAGAAAATATTCTGAATATATGAATGGAAAAAGAAATATTTCTCTTTTTTTGTTCATTTTTAACTGGAATTATTTAAAAGTGTCCATGGCATCTAGAGTGCTCAAATAAGTGCCAGGGGAGAGTGATTGGTATAGAACTCATCCAGTCCAAATTGTGTGATGAATTGCAAAGACCTACGATGCGTTTAAACATATGGCCATGCAATCTATCATATGCCCATCATCTGTCCCTGTATTCTGCATTTATAAAGTAAACTCTGTGGCTGTGATTCTCATACACTCATCATTTAAGTTTACAGCCATTTTAAGCCCTCTTTATTGTTCCATCCCAGTATAAAAGTGCCTCTTTATGAGAGCTGGGCCATGTGTGTGTGTATATAAGACACCAGTTCTGTCTTCAGTACTTGGCTTCCAGTCACTACCATGACTCTCAATATATATTTAGTACATGCAGTAGGCACCATTTAACTTTCCATACTAAAATACATGTTATTTTAGAAGACAGAATGTAACTTATTTCATCCGTTGAAAATTACAGCCATGTTGTTTTCTAATGTCACTGCAAAACTATGAGCTCCCCTCTCAAGGGCAGTGAGTCAAACTTGCTGTAACTGTTCACACATTTCTCATTCAGGTATCTCATATATGGTACGCAGATAAGCTTCTGTATTGCACCTTCTCTATGGCTAGAGAAGTCCACTGTTAAAATTCATAAGAAGTTGAGAGAACACAATGTGACATAGTTAATTCTTTGTTTATCCAGAAGAGCTTGCACATAATAAACTCGGCTGATTTTTGCTGAAGTGGAGAAGGGGGAAGGTGATCCTGTATTTTTCTATGCAAGAATCAGCTCTTTATTCCTTGATTATTGCATATTCTTCTGTAATGCTCTGACTTCAAGTGGTAAATGACTGTTGAAAGGACCAAGCCCATTAGCAAGAATGAACTACTTTAGAAGTTAATAACATGCTGAATAGGTATCAACTACTGAGTCCTTTATATCCCTTGAATGTTCCTTGAACATGAAAGTTTGTTGGTTTTGGTTTGGCTTTTTTTTTTTTTTTTCCTGTTCAGTTCTAATAAGAAAATTATAAGTTTCGGTCAACAAATCTGATTCATTTTCTCATGCCTTGAGAAAGTTCTGAAGCAGAAGACTCAGTCCTGGGTAAAGGTAACACCAGTTAAAAAGGGGGTATTTTGTATTCACTCATGTGTTCACTCTGCTGCTGCCTGTATTGGAAATAATACCTGTGATTCTGCAGACTGTGAACAAGAAATCAGTCCTATTATAAGGGAGCACAGTTCCTTTGAATATGACAAATTATTTTCTGATTATATTATATGGAACTAGACTTAAGTAAATTAAATAGTCTTTCTAGCCTCATTTCCTGTTATTTAGGGGTTTAAGTGGTCATTTACCTATTTCATAGAATGTGGAATAAATCTTAGCTTCGCATTTCCCATCCTGACTAAATGTAAAGACATTTCTCTTATAATTCCCATGCAGCCAGCTCTGAAATCCAAGTGGTTTGTGGATAAGCTGTGCAAGTTTATTCTAAGTGTAACCAAATTCCCTATTTTCCTCTTCCTTAGTTAAAATGAGAGCATTTTAACTATGTGAGCTGTGCCTTTGATAACTGAGTGTCATCTTAAACCTACTCTGTTGTACTCAAACAGTGGAACATGAAGAAACCATCACACCCATACAAATAGAGACACTTACGGTTTATCAGTACCAAGCTGGACTAAATGTTTGTGTCCATCCAAATACATGCGTGTGGTGTGAGTGTGTGTGTGAGAACTTTAATCCTGGGTAGGCATTTGAAGTTATGCTTGAGCTGCACATTATGGGTTGACCAGATCAAACTGGAAGGCTGGCATTTGAAATGGCATTGAAATTTGTAGTGCGAGATCCTACTGGTTCAAATGCGGGCAATGCACAGGGAGCTACATAAAGCAAACTGTTGAAAGTTTTTGTATTCTCTGTTCCAGGTAGGTGATAACACCCATACCAAAGTGCTTGTCCATCCTTAGAGGTGCTTGTACTCAGCTTTTCCTATTACTGCTTCTAAGCCAGTAAACACTGACTAAAATGCCTGCCTGCTTTCTTCTAAGAAATTGAGAATTCTGGCCATGCACATTCACTTCTGGGTTTTAGGGCCTGAGGGAGCAAAAGGCTGAGAGCAGAGACAGAGTCTCTTTTGTCAGCTCCTTTTGTGGATTCCATAATTGGTTCCTGGCATGGATGAAAGAATTACTTTCCAACCTACTGTACCATAAGCAAAGGTGGGGTGTAATGGAGGACAAAGACCTAAAACAAAAGAAGACCGAGGAAAGAATGAGAAAGGAGGACTAAGACAGACATTTTTTTTTTCTTTTAACACTGTTGTGGTTAAAAGGTGAAAGTAAAGTTGCTAAATATATGGTAACCTCCCATGACCAGTGAAGGACTGGTAGTGGAGTATCTGCTTACATATTAGAGCAAACAAAACAAGAGTTTTTTTCAGTTAAAGCATGTAATGAAAATTATCATTGATACCTGATTTTTACAACATGTAGGTTACCATTTTACTTCTTGTCTCTCCCATGATTGTTTCTTTTGTCAGTTTTTTCATTTGAAAACATGTAAAAACATGAAAATTAATGGAGAAATATTTTCAATATTTTTTCCATAACTAAGCGAAAACATGCCACGGCTCTGTAAGGTGTGTGTATAAGTGAAACAGTCAAGACTTGAATGTAAGAATTTAAGAACTCTTATACTTCATAAATTATAAGAATTATGAAGAATTATAAATACTGTAATAAAAACTAATCTACCAGCGTTAAGGTCAAGATGATAACTTTCTTTACTTGACTTCTACTTGTAAGAGATGAAGCAATTTGGAGGCTAAACAGACTCTTATACTTGATTTGTTCTACAGAAAGCCTTACAGTGGACTGCTAAGGGCTGTAGAAGGTTGAGCCTCTATCACTTCCTAGTGTTGCTGGAAGTAGATATGACTTTGGGGGCTATTGCATGAATGCACTGATGGTTTGGTTTTATTCTGAAACCCTGTTTGGGTACTACCAGTCTCTTGTACATGCTGTCTCAAAAGTGACACAATTCTTTTTTACCAGGTATGCTGCTTTCTCCCCAAAAAGAGGATTTCTCTTCCCCCCCCCCCCAATATTTCTTGTCTCAATTAAACACAACATATATAAACATTTTATTGATTATTTATAACTTTAAAGTATATTTTGTTAACTTTTAAAACCCTTTCAGAAAGCGAGAACAATATGCTGATTAACTGAGCAATCACTTAAAGAAATTGAGAGGTTTAAGTGTCCAAGTTTTCCAAATGAACACATTAAAAAAAAGAAAGCATGCATATACTGCAATTTGTCTGTTTGCTCCACTCCCCTGTGAACATGCCCAGCTTCCTCTGTACCTGGCAGCTTTCCTGTTCTATATTCATCAAGCTAATCAATGCGTTTCAGGTGTTCCTCAAATAAAATCATTTGTCTTCAGTCTGCTGTTACAAAGGACACAGATTGTACTAAGGTACTAAGACAGCTTTTCTTCACTTTCAGGGCACATTAAATACATGTCACCATTCATAATAACAAGGCTTTGGCAATGTATCGATTGCATTTTTTTACACAAAAATCCTCACACAGGGAAACTCCTTGTGGTTTTTCCACAGAGTTAAATTAGTGCCTGTGAGAAAATGAGCAGGCTGAAAGCAATGGAGACAGAAGTCTTTAAATTTAGATGTTGTAATATGAAGAGTTATACCAAATCACAGCTTGATTCTGTGCTGGTCTGATAGGGCCACTCTAGAGGTGAGAGGAGAATTGAACAGTGGCCAGTCACACCTGCTAAAACTTTTTCTGAACACAATCCTTTTTTTTTTTTTTTTTTTTTTTTTTACTTTTTTAGGGATAATAAGGAGAAGGAAAGAGGCTAGTAAAGGGATAATAATAGATAAAAAAGGAAAAATATAGATGGGGGAGAAATTCCTAGAAACTTCAACATCTTCTTTTCAGAACCAAAATGGATGTTAGACTTTGGGAATTTTTCCTTTTTTTTTGTTTTTTTCCCCCTTCTTTGTTTTCTTCTTCCTATTCTTCCTACCTTCGCCTGACCCCATAAAGTAATTCCCTAAGCATTTCTTTTAGACTTCTACTTAGGAACTCAGTTCTCTGGTACCTAAACCCCACCACCCTTTTGAAACTTTGCTATTCTTCACAGCATCCTTCCCTCAGGTATCCCTGGTAGATAACAGAGAAGGAACTTTTATGTCAGCACATATATGAAGAAAGTCTCCTTGTTCTATCCTTCTACCTCTTTTTGAAACTTTTGGGACTGAACTTTAGACTGTAACCTTCCTGACTAATTCAGGAGAAGTTGTCAGCCAGTTTAAAAGTTACTGGAGGTTTTCATAGACTTACAAACCTACAACAGGGTGACCTTCTCAATCTAATTTCTGTAGGAACTGAGGCTAAAAAGAAAGAAACTCAAAGACATTTCCAAATTTCCCGTAGGACAAATGACCTTTTATGCTGATCTTAATTAAGCCCATTAACTCAGGTGAAAAATTCCCCAAACTAGCTTGTCTGTTTTGAGGGTATGATCATACTGAACCTTCAAATTCTAGAAATGGCCCTGATCCAACAAAGCACTTAAGCATGCTTAATCAGGTACCCCATTATACAGCATGCACGTTATTATTGAATGAACTGTGTAAATGAAAGCCTTAAAATGCTTCACATGAATAAAAATGCAGACAAATTTTCCCTGTGGGGATTCATCCCATGCAGGAGATACCTGCAGCTTTGCATTTTAATCAGTGAGCGGTCCAATCCTGCTCCCATTGAAGTCAGTGGCAAAACCAGCTACTGAAGTGTAAGCAGGATCTGATGCCAACAGTGCAAAATACGGAAGGGGAAAATTTATTCCAAGTGGGTGTTCAGGTGGTGACCCATTTCTCGCATCAGGCTACTGTTCATCATAACACCATAGATGACACTCTAACATTTTACTATCTGAAAATCAGTACAGAGCATAACATCCAGTTGCCACTCTTGCATGTTTGCATTTCTTCAAGTTAATAGGGAAAGAGAGCCCCAGGGCAAAGCACGATTGATGAGATAATTGACTTCACAAGAGGACTAGGAAAGAGCGGGCCAAATCCAGCTCTGACTTAAGTATTCCATCTCCGTTTATATCTGAAATAATCTGATCTAGTCCATCTGCTGTCAGAGGAGTGGTGGCATGACAGGAGAGCTCCCCTGTGAGTGCTTTGTTCTGTACCTGTTGAATAGTCCCCTCCTTATCAGGCTCCCAGGGAGAGCTTCAGTGCTTGCTGCTAAAAAAGATAACCTCATGGCCAGAGCCATGAGTTCTTGGTAACCCTGCAGTTGATTCTTGCCCGATGGAGTGATTTCTTGGCTAGGTCTGTGTTAGCAGAAGAGAAGTCTGTCTTTTACCATCCTTCCATACAACCAATTGCCTTCATGGGATTCTTTACTGTGTTTGTGGTGCTTTGTTGCTAGCATAGCCCACAGTACCTGGTGGTGTTTTAGGTGGTAAATGTGCTTGGCACGCACTGTCCTGGCCTCATTGCTCTTGATTTGCCTTCATCCCACCAGGGAAGTCTGGTCTTCAGAGCACATAGGAAATGTCCTTTCAAAATGGTACGATGCCCCTGTGAAGGGTACCTGCCTCACACAAGATCTTCAGGGGTCTCAGTTTTGTTGTCTGCAAGAACAATTCTTTCTTCACTGGGCAGTCTCAGAAGGCAGAATGTCTAAATGAGAGAAGTGTTCAGGTATTCCCAAGCAGTGTTGCTCCAGGTATATACTTTTATTGGCATCATTGGACATCTCACAGCTGTGAGAAATATGATAGCAGAGTAATTGAATGTGAATGTTCAGTAAAATGTGTAGCTAAACTCAGAAAAGAAGCATGGTCTTTTGGGTTAAAATATTTTTGGAAATATAATTGCCAAAGTAAGCCACCAGCCTAAGTGTATTGTGAAGCCTGTTATTGGAACTTTGGAGAGGGAAGCAGGTCCATTGGTCAGAAGGTCCAAGAGGAGTCAGTTAATGTACATCAAAAGAGGTCAGAATGTGTCTTTATAGCACAGAGGTGCATGAAGATGTTCTCATATCTAAATTTGGAGTTAGCTGCTGAAAAACTTCTGTGAAAGTATTTATGTTATTGGTGGTTTGGCTGAAGCATGTCCAATTAAATGGAGATATTTTGTGCGGTCCTAATTGTGAGTTAGACAGGTGGTTTGTGCATGGAACATTTCATTTTCTCAGGGCTCTGTCTGACTTCAGATGGTACTACAGATACTATCCTACACAGGAATAGAAGGTGATGGAAGGGAAAATGATGTAGGAGGGAACCAAATAGCAGCATCACAGATCTGAATGGACTGAGGTGCTGCAAGAATGGGTAAGAAAAAAATATGCAAGAATGATGAAATCCCATTTTATTAACCACCACTCCAGCCTGGAGTTCACTCTTAGCTTTTCATATTAAACAAAACCAGTATTTGTTGCCATTGCTGCCTAATATTGCCATTAATGCCTAAGTCTGCATTGTTAGGAAGGTACTAAGACTGTATTTTCTTATTTGTGCAGCAGTTCTCAACAGAAGTGCCATATGCTCAAGGCAATTATACTTTGTCTCCATAAATAGAAAGCAACTGTTAAAAGCTTTTATTTTTATGTAATACCTACTGGTTTCAGTAATAGATAGCTTATTACAGATTGACCTGATTCTTTTCCACACTTCCTGACTTTTAAATCACTTTTAATCAAACATAAATACACAGCTGTGAGTGGAATCGTGTCTGTACTATGGAAAGAGTTTTTAAATCCCACCAAAGTGTGTCTGTGTTTGTATGTCTGTGTGCGTGTGTTTGGTTTAGGGTTAGGGCTTTTTGTCTCTTCGTTGCTGAGCTTGCTGGCAGCTAGTCTCTGGGGAAGGAAAGTATAATTACAACACAAAAGTGTTTTATGTTTTTCTTCTCTGGATTATGCCAGAAATACAAAACAGTAGTAGAGATTTTATGAAACTGCTAACAGACAAACTTAAGGAAGAGAATGAAGTGGTAGAACAGAATGCACAGAGGATAAAGATGATGAAGTTTAAAAAGAAAAGTTGAGCAAATGGCCTTTTTTTCTGTGGTCTTAAAAATCACCTAATAAAACATTGTTTTATTGCGTAGGTGCACTAATCATTTCTGGGTTTAATCGTTACACTGCACACGCTTTTCAAGCAATTTTATAGAATGTGTTCTCTAAGGTGGCTCATGAAAATCACCTTCACAGTCCATTTGTTTAGATTCTGCAGTGTGCTTGAATGGAAGCTGATCGCCTCTGTAAAGGGTGCTGATTGCCAAAATCTATCACTTAAGACTAGTAATTCCCAGCAAAATGTGGAGAGTGGTTTATTTCTTCACCAGGTTCGTTATGTTGGGCAGTGCCTGGTTTTAGATCTAGATTTTCCTTTCCCACAAAGCCTCCAAAGAGCCCCATTATTGATCACGGCATGTTACCAGTGTTACACATGGTGATTTATGAAGTGCAAATCTGAAGCTATCTATTATGTGCTCCTAAATATATTTCCATGTTATCCTGCTCCTCTAATCTCCATTGTCTGCTTTTTGAACTTCAGGGTTTAGGCACACTGCCCTTCTCCCCACACCTAATTAAAGGACTGACTAGAGCCAGGACAGCACCTTGTGAGTCATTCTAGCTTGCTGTTAATCTCAGATAGTGAACACCAGGAATTGTTGTGAAAGTCCCACCATCATGCTGCATTGTATAGGAAAGGAAATGAACAACTCACACTACTGATTCACTTTTTAAAATCAATCCTTCTCTAAGCCAAGTGGCAATGTTCTCTGGTTAATCAAGGAAGGATCTACTTTGACACACGATCCTTTTCCTGTCAAAGAGCATATTGCTCTTTATGTTGCTTTTGCGACATCTGATCCCTTTGAATAAGGAAGGCTGGTTACTGGCTATGGTGTAGAGTTGTCAGAGCAGCCAAACAAGGCTTTTATAAAAGCAAGGAACTAGTAGGTTGAAGAGAGTGCCAAAAAGGAGAAGATGAAAAGCAGTTTAGCAATAGCAGCAGCATTCTAGGTCAAATGTGCTTTGCAGACATCAGAGAGGCTTTTTTAGTCATTAAAGAAAGGATTGTGGAAAAGAAACGGGGATAATAAAGTCCAGTATGTTAATTTTCCCCTTTCTGAAAATCTGTGTTACGTTAGTTCAGAAATTTTTATTTGCTTTTTTGGCAGGTGGTAAAAATAAAGGTCTGAAATAAGAGAGGGTAGCAGGCATTTATGTGAAGTGGAAGTTTCCTCTGAGTCTTTGAAGAGCCAGCAGACAGTCTTACCTTAGTGGTGTTTTGAGAGAGAGGTACTTCACAATAATTTTCAGCATAGGTTTGAAAGGAAAATCAAACATCAGTGCACAGACCTTCACAGTTACTTGTACATGGGGAAAAAAAATGGAGAAACTAGTATTCTTTTCAGTTCCCACTCCCTGGCTTGATCCTATTTTGTCTTGCCTCTGGTATAGGAAACACCATTGCCAGAAAAGCTTTTGTAAAAGTTACAATACTTTTGTGTTGTGATATGAACTAATAGCAGATAGGTTAAACCTCAAGAAAAGTGCTTGCTTAACTACCTCAAATTCATAAGGCAGCCTAAGTAAGTCCACGTCGCATTTATTTTTCAAATGTAGGAAAGTAGATGTAGGTAGCTAGGTTAGCTGTGATTAGCTTGGGATCAATTGTGATTAGCCTGGGATCAGATGGTTGACGAAAAGCTCAACATGAGCCGGCAGTGTGTGCTCGCAGCCCAGAAAGCCAACTGTATACTGGGCTGCATCAAAAGGAACATGACCAGCAGGTCAAAGGAATGATTCTACCCCTCTGTTCTGCTCTCATGAGACCCCATTTGGAGTATTGTGTTACAGTTCTGGTGTCCTCAACATAAGAGGGACGTGGACCTGCTCAAGCGAGTCCAGAGGAAGCCATGAAAATGATCAGAGGCCTGAAGCACGTCTCCTATGGAGACAGGCTGAGAGAGCTGGTCTTGTTCAGCCTGGAGAAGAGAAAGCTCAGGGGAGACCTTATAGCAGCCTATAGAGACCTATAGGAAATATGGAGAGGGACTTTTTACAAGGGTATGTGGTGGCAGGACAAGGGGCAATGGCTTTAAATCAACAGAGGGGAGATTTACATTAGGCATTAGGAAAAAATTCTTCCCTGTGAGGGTGGTGAGGCACTGGCACAGGTTGCCCAGAGAAGTTGTGGCTTCCCCATCCCTGGCAGTGTTCAAGGCCAGGTTGGATGGGGCTTAGAGCAACCTGGTCTAGTGGAAGGTGTCCCTGCCCATGGCAGGGGAGTTGGAACTGGATGATCTTTAAGGTCCCTTCCAGCCCAAACCAGTCTATGATTCTGTGATTCTATAAACAGAAATGCTGCCGTTTCACGAAGTGTATCTAATAATACTCCATGTTCCATATTTCTGATGATAGGTCTAGTGAGACATGTCTTTTGTGAGTCTTAGTTTTTGTTACTGGCTAGCATGTCAAGGAATGGATTTCATTCTCTTTGCAGGTTTTGTGCAGCAGGAATCACTGCAATTAAACAACCTGTCGGAAAACATGAGCAAGGGGCCTTAAGACTAGGAAGGAGACTGAAAATAACTATTATGGGAGTCACATGCAGAACTGTGTGAGTCAGCAACGTGCCCTTACAGTGATGAAGCACTAACCACAGAGTGGGTTGCACTAGCAAGAGCATAGCCAGCAGATCAGGGGAAATGATTACTCCCCTTTATTTGGCTGCCACAAACCCACATCAGTGTCCACTGTCCAAAAGTAGGTTCAGTTTTGAGTTCTGTGGAACAAGATAATGACAAACTAGAGTAGGCATAGCAGAGTCTAGCAGAATGCATTGAAGAGGTGCATGGAGGTGTTGAGGCAACAAGGCTTGTTCAGCCTGCAGAAGAAAAGGGTAAGGAGAATTTGAATTCTGTTTTGCATCTGAAAGAAAAGGAAGAGAGAGCCAGACTCTACTCTGAGATTCACTGCAGAGGGATAAGACTGCAACAGTGACAAGTTTCAGCTGGAAAATTTTCCATATGGAGTTAAAAAAATATTCTTTATGGGAAGAAGCATTAAACATTTCCCAGAGAGGCTGTGGAGTCCTGGTGCTTGGAGATTCTCAAAATTCAGATGCTCAAGGCCCTGAGCAACCTCATCTAAGATGGAAGTTAGCCTTGCTTTGAGGAGGACATTGAACTAGGTGACCTCCAGAGGTTCTTGCCAAATTAAATTATTCTGTGATTCTATGACCTAAATGAGCTGAGCCAACATTAATCTGCTCTACATCCTCGTTTTGGAGGAGGGCTGAAGCTGCAGAGCGTGGTTCCTCACCTCAGCAGTTCCTCGCCTCGCCTTCAGTTTCTGCAAGGCAGTTACAGGAGTTGGGAGAGGAGTGCCTTCTAGCCTGATCTGTTCCCACATTCCCTATGCTATAGTTAATATATGAGTGGTCATTTTGTTTTCTCTTTGTTTATGTTAATTAAAAAAAAATGAAAGGATGGATGTAGGCTCAAATATGCTAAGAATTATATTTGAATTGAAAGTGTCTTAACTGCAATACATAGAAGTCCCACCATTCTGTCTTGTGCTTCAGCTGCTCACTGAATGTTTTTTAATACCTTTCTCTATGTACATGTTTTTGTTCAATGAGCAAAATGAGTAAAATATTAGCAGAACACTTTGTACCTGTGCGGAAACTCTTAAACTAATCCTGTGTTCTCTCTGTTAATCTCTGTTGATCACTGCCATAATAAATGATATCTTTTTCCCATTTCTTCCACCAGCCACCTTCCAAATGTATGAAAAAACGTGCACTTCTTTTGTGATGGTCTACCTTTTTGCTGCTAGTGCAAATAATTAAAGCAGCATTTATTTCTCTTGCTAGAAGATTTAAGTACTTTTAGTGAAATAATAATGTTGTAACTTTGGGATCATTATAAGAATATTCTTTAACATCATGAAGTTTTTAATATTTTTTTTTTACAACTGCATTGTGATAGACCATTCCAACTGCAGCAAAGCAGTTTTAGTCCATGAAAAGAAAGTTTTTTTGGCAGTGAAACAAGTGATGAAAGAAATTAGAAAATAATTACCAACCTCTCAGCAAGAACTCAGAGGAATTCTGAATTCAGAACTCTGCATCTCTGAAACCATTGTAAGGTTCAGATTACTCACGTTAACATGTAGGGGTTAAATAAAGAGTTACTTCTTTAAAAATGCTCTTGGATACACAGTTCCTGTCATTATTGAATGTGACAGTAAACCACAAGCAGTGCTGTAAAAACAGAAGGTCACAGCAAATAGTTACAGTCTGACAAGACTTACGCCCTGTGCCCATTGGACTTGGAGGGAGTGATGGCTTGGGCTTTGGTGACTGATTTTGTAAGTCTGTGTAGGATATATGTCTTTTGAATACTTAGGTCTAATTCTGATCTCGTTCAAAGTTGGCGGTAGTAGTAATCCAAATGAGTATGCTACTTACAGTAGTTGAATTAAATCTTCATTTCTGAAAGTGCTGATAAGCATTTAAACCAGGTGAGGTTTATCTGTCTCCCCATCATTGGCATTCTGTATGAGTAATGTGTACATATATGTGATACCGAACTGCACTAGTGCAGATATGACTCCTGTAAACTCAGAGTTCAGTGTTTTCCTAATTACTTACAGCCTATTGAGATTAAAGCGACAAGATCTCTTTTGTGTTAAACAAGAAGCTCACATTCTTTACTGATGAGCTACTCCCCTCTTTCCCTCTTGATGATTATGGGCAACATTCTTGCAATCAGCCATCCCAGTCCCCCTGCAAGAAAGCCTTCATAACTTGTGGTTGACCTAATTGTGCAGTGACAGTGCTGCTGCTGCTAAGCAGAGGAAATCCCTTGTATGGCTTTCATTTGGGCTTTGCACAGTCTGCAGCCTGGAACAGGAGGTAGATAAGTGGCAACGTAGGGCATTGAGGGACACTCTCCAATTTCACTTCTGGGTGAGATGTCCCACAGAGATTTCAGTATGACTTGGAGACCGCAGGGCAAGTTCTACACCCCCTTCAATATCACACCCCACCTGAAGCCAGTGAACGGGGCCACATGTTACTGAAAAAAAATTATAGCATTGTTGCATACTTGGAAACTCAGTCTGATGAGGTACAGCAGTGTTTCAGTGATATGTTGTCTGCAGCAATTGTTACTTGTGTGGACAGTCCTGAAGTACTTGCTGAATATTCTGTCTTAAACCTGGATGTGTCTACATGAGGTCTTGAAGATCAGAGTCCATATTGAAATCTTCTTTGTATCATGACAGAGAACAGAGAAACAAGTGTTGACATTTGTCTTTATTCAACCAACAAATAACCTCAGTAGCTGCTATTGTGATCATACTGTGCTTAGTGTGTGGTGGTGTTCTGCATGTGTGATCTGATAAAAAATACATAAAAATCACAAAGCAGAATCACGTCTACTACTGCGTGTTCTACTCAGTTCTCCATGTAGAATTAGAAAGTTACAAAAGGTATGTTCTGACTCCTGGAGTCAAGAACACTCAGTAAAGTTGAGGTAGGCTTTTTTCATGGTATATGTCATTATCCAGTAATGCCCATCCATCTTCAATTTGCACCAGCAAAGACTTAATCAAACATGTAGAAGGAAAAATATATTTTACTTGATCCATCCAGGGATGGCTGAACTTTAAAACATGGGTCTTTCAGTGCTGTTCTTAGCTGAAACAAGATTGTTAACATGACACAGAACCGTAACAGTTGTGTTTTATGTGCGTGCTTTCCTGTTCAGACAAGTAGTAGTGGCAATCAGGGTTTGCCTCAGCCAGCAACTCTGTTCAGTGCCATGTGTTAACTGTGTTAAGAATTAATGGATCTTCTCGATGAAAAGATTATGGAAGCGCTTTGACAAACTGATAAGCTTGAAGAAAGGGAGAAATTTTGGTTTTGCTTGAGCACAGGGAATTTAATTACTGAATAGAAAGATGTCTTTCTGTAGTTCTGTGCTTCAGGATAAAACTGCTGTTGAATGTGGAGGTTGTTACACTGGACTGGATGATTCAGCTGCTGAGATCCAGATGTAACAGATAGGGATCGGTTCTCACATGGACCATGATAGTAAGATAATTGGTTTTCTTTTTGTTTGTCAACATGTAGGAAAAACGATCTGTGGGATAGACCTGCTGTAGGGCAGCTTGCTGAATCACAGCAGGAGAGACTTTAGTGTTGTTCCTACAGTAGGCAAGTAGGGCTGTGCGACCAAGTGGATCTAAATCCTTGAGCTGAGAGATGTAGGAAATAGTTGCAGGCAGGCAAGGAGAGAATGAGGAAATGAGAGTGAGAGCAAGGGAGGAAAAGCCTGCCATCCTCATGTCAGGAACTGGAAGTAGGCACTTTGTTATAAATTGCTGTTCCAGCTATAGGGTGGTCATTTATGGCATCCTGGTGACAACAGATGTGGCCTGTGTTATAAAGGTCTCTCTGCATCAAAGTGTACTGCATTGTGCATTACTTCAAAATCTTCCTGTGTGTTTCCACTCTTCAGCTTCCACTCTTTCTGTTGATTTCTTTACTATCCGACTTTGTTCTGGCTTTAACTCATTGTAGCTTTTACTAACACTTTGATGGTGGGATTGTTACTGGAGCTTTTTGTGTTTGAAAGCCTAGCAGGCCATGTATTCTTGCCTGTTCGTTTACTGTCCGTTTTTCTGAGGTTTTATTATTTGGTGTTTAATGTCAAAGTGTTGATATTTCTCCTTGATGTTTGTGTTTTCCTAACTGTAGTTCTGGCATGAGCATACTCTAATCCATTCAGTGGCACATACTTAGTTCCTGTAATTGCCTTTTTTAGATGGAATGATCTCTTGGATTAAATCTGGAACCTAAAGCTAATGTTACAGAAAATAAGGTCAAAGAAATCAAATAATATTACTTCCAAAGTTTCAGTAGAGTCTTTGGATCATCTTCCATCATTAATATTGATGCTTGACAGCACTTACAATTTTAATCATGATTTGTAACCCTCTGAATTTTATTGCTTCTGCTGTCAGAAATCAATTTCAGTACTTAATGGCATCTTGTAACCTCAGCCAAGGAGAATGTTGGTTTGATTTTTATTTTAGTTTTACTCAAAGCTTTACTGCTAAGCTACACCCTTATAAGATTATTTTTATGGTATTTTTTGACAAAGTTGTTTTCATGTATGTTTCAAAAAGATTCTGACCCTAAAAAACAGTGAAGTGTATGTTTAAACTTAGTCATGCTTGTAGACCTGGGACTTCTCATATAATTAATAAGCGCCCCAAGTGTCTGCAGGATCAGACCATAAACTATTGTTTAATCTTCCTTTTGCATACTGAGGTTGAAGAGAATGGAGTACACTTGTAATTCCCAATTACACATTTAGATTAGTCTGTATTGATTTCTTCTGATCAAAAGAAGTGTGTTTGGGCTTGATTCTGTCTTTGATCACTCAATGGAAATTATTGACCTTGTTGAGAGTTCCCCTTTAATGTCATATTTTGCAGGATGGAGTCCAGAGTTGTACATTTCTTAAAGAAAATAACAAAATTGTATTTTTTTTTGTCAAAATATCCACCCAAAACCAAACAAAAACTCAAGTAGCTCATAGGAACCAAACTAAAACAGTTCAAAAAATTGTACTATGTCTAATCTTCTCTCAAGATTTGCAGCTTTTAATAGAGTTAAACATGCAAAGGGTATATCCCTTGATCTCCTTTATAAATGACTTAACATTGGAAAGTTTCTGCTTTAAGCATCGCAGTGTCTACTTTTCTGTACTCTTGTTAGTAGATTTTGTATGCTTTGAGACGATTGTTATTCTCCCACTTAATGGATAGGAAATAGAAGGGTAGTAAAATAAAGTTACACCCAGTGGGCCAGCAGTAGATATAGTTTACTAATTCAGTGTTCTGACTGGGAAATGCTGCAGAGTTTTACTTGTGTATAGATTTATTATTGGAAATGTCATGATCTGTTTGGCAGCATGGGAAAGGAATAATGAGATGATGGTGTCAGACACAATAATGGGAATGATTTCTTACACCACATCTGTTAAACTTTGAAACTGCCCCTGGACCGTTGTTTCTTCATAGAAGTAAGGAAACTGATTTGCTATGAAAGTTATAAAACCCAGACTCCTCAGGTCAGGCATAGCAAACCACCTTTTCACATCATCTTTATCCTATATACAAATATTAAGCTCCATCCTACTATTTCTAATGTATTTCATGTGGTTTTTCCAATTACAAAGGAATAGCTTGCTGTGTTTGACTTATGTGCTGATGACTTGCAGCTAACTTTCCTTGCTATATTTCATTTAGAGAGCCTGCTGCCTGCACATGATAATGTTTATGTAGTGGATGACACAGTTCTGGAGCTATCAGAGGTGGAAGAAACAGCATCAGAAAGCAGCTGTTTTGCATCTGAGGACACCACCGAAGACTCGGGTGTTGTGAGCTCCCCATCTGACATTGTGTCTTTGGATTCACAAAATGACAGTATGAAGTTGAAAGACATCAAGATGGTCAATGGCTACATGGAGTCAGCTGAGGCAGATGCAATGCATGGCACAGAGACATGTCCTTTAAAGAATGCCTACTGCAATAGCATGGAATCTGACAGTGCTCCACAGAGGTAAAACATTTATTTGCCGTCAGCTGTTGGAAAATCTCTTGCATGTCCTTCTTGTAGGGAATCCTTAAAGAAAACCAACTTCTGCTTTCTTCTGCTCTTTCATAAACCAGTATGAATGCCAAGTGACTCCTCCCAGTGAAAAGCTCACTGCCAAATCCCCTCCAGTGACATACTTGTAGCAACAGGCAAAGGTCACTTTCCTGTTTGAACTTGCAGTTACATTTCTTGCAAAAGACCGCTGCCCTCCGGAGTTGATTTCTCTAAGAAGTCTGAAATAATTTAGTTACAGTTTGGTTTATTTTGTTGTTCTGATAGCATATGAAGTGCTTAAAATGTTACTATATATTGATCTAGAAAAATGACATGTAGGTCATAAAATGGAAAACTCATAAAATGGAGGAATTCAAGCCATTGAAGGCCAGCTAGAGAAGGATTGTACTCAGTGAACTTCGAAGATTCGTTTGTGGATGTGTGCATGCATATATATGTTCACCTAATGCTAACCTCCGCTGGAGTTATACCTTGGGTTTAGGGGCTTTTTTCCAGCATATTTCCTTTCCTGGTTTTTTTTTTTTCCCTTTTCCCCCATAAATAAACATTTTCCTGCAGTTTTTGCAAGAAAATACAAGAACCTGAAATTTAATTAGAAACTGCCTTCAAGCACAAGTGACTCTGACACTGTTTGTTTGCCAAAACTCACATAGTTGGTGGCAGAGCTGTAAAGGGAACCCAAAATTTATAGGACTTTGCAAATACAAACTGGCCAAATAGGAAGCTGTGCTCCAGCAAGGAGGGTGGCCTGGTAATACTGACAGGGATCCGCTCTGTGTGATGCTGCAGAGTCATGGGACAGCGGCCAGAAATTCCTCTGAATTCTCAGTTGACACAAAGTCTGTGCTTTCTGGTCTCTCTCCATTCAGCTGCTAATCTGTAGCCCCTTCATAAGAGCATGTATCATGACCTAGTTATTTCCTTCCACACATTTCTGAGGGAGAACTTCATCTTGGATCATGCAGTGGGTGATAAATCAGGGATAAATTAGGCCAAAGTCAGTATTTAACCTATTGAAATGATTTTTTCTTTATCCATCAATATCAAAGGAGACAAGGTCAAGTCTCACTTAGATAACTTTCTCAATAATACATTTTTCTCATAATCTGTCCTTTTACAGTTTCTTAACTCCTGATGCAGTCTCTATGTGGAGGATTAAATGAACTAGTATGGTAACTGTGATTAACATTCCAGACCTGATCCAAAAAACCAACCCATTAATTTCACTTAGATTGGGTCTTGTAAGATAATTAAGCCGTCCCAATTTTCCTCAAAATGCAGCATTTAAACTGATTACCATTAGCATAATGTTGAGCAGAGGCATCAAAGCAAAACCCTCTAAGAACAATACTGATTGGCAAAATATATTTTGGATGTTTTCTGGTTGTTGTTTTTTTTTTAATCAAATTAGAGATTGACCACAGCTCATTGTGACACACTCCCTCTTCGAAGTCAGTAATCTTTCCATCTTTCACTTCAGCCAAAGGTTCATATTCTGTACCTTGCATTGAGACTTACCTGTGCCACACAAACACACAAAATCTTTGATAGTTGGAAAGAGTGCCCATAGAAGACACAAGGGGATATTTCATAACCTGGCCGGCAGTACTGCTGCTTAGGGGTCTTGCTGAGCCAAAGGAGTGGAAACTGGAAGGATGGTGTGTTTTACTGCCCTTTGCAACCAGGGAGGTGATGACTTTCCCCTGCTCAGCTGCTGAGGCCAGTGCTGTGTCCAGTCTTGGGTCCCCAGTGCGACAGAGAGGTTGGCAAAATGGAGGAAGCCCAGAGAAGAGCTATCGAGAGGGCTGGGGGACTAGAGCACACAGAGTATGAGATGGAGAGAGTCACCTGTGGTGCTCACCTTGTAAATTTCAGTGTGGGTGAGGAGGGACCTGCCTGATTTTCCCTAAACAAAGACAGAACTATGAGGCTTCTCATATGAAGAGGAAATTCCTCAAAACAGGAGTGGTTAAGCAGTAAAAGTTTGCCCAGAGAGGTTGGGGAATCTCCATGCTTGGAGCTTCTCAGAACTCAGCCTGGCAAAGCCTTGGGCAGCCTAGTCTGGCTTTGAAATTATCCCTCCTTGGAGCTAGAGGTTGGGCTAGCCTTCCAACTTAATCTTTTCTGTGATTTTATTGTGTTAAATATTGTGTATTTATCTAATATGTCCATAATTTAAAAAGAGTGGGTTTAGACTAAAAGAAGAGACAGTTATTGTTGTTTGGGGAGTGCAGTTATTTTTCATAAATTCCACTTTTTTTTTAGGCTTTGGGACAGCGAAATTGCTTCGGATCAACTTTAGGGTATAGCAGAAACTTAATATTTGTTATTTATTTTAATCTTATGTCAGCAACCATTTAGATTGCCACAGTAACAATGCTGATAGTAATATCTTTTTAATTTTTATGCTCTGAATGTTTGTAAACAAGGTTAAAAGTGGAATTTAGTTTAGTTTGAAATTGTGCTTGTCTAGATCCTTTTGCAGGTCAACTCCCTATTTTCAAAAGCCACTTCCTTCCTAAGTGTAGAAGCAAGGAAAAAAATGGGGTTTTTTTAAACTTATTTGTATGAATCCTTGTTTTAATGGGATGTAAATCAATTCTGAGTACAATTTTGTGTACAGCCAAATTTGGAGAACACCAATTTCAACTCCCACTGTCGGAACAGCTGCCACCCCACTAATAAAACCTGTTGGGAGCTCTGAGATTGCATGTAATTCTTGTGATGAACAGGCTAGTTTCAGGACCACACCAGCCTTCTAAATTCCCAGGAAAGTCAAAGTGCAGTTTATGTGAATAATTGATACCAAGCTACACAGAGTTTTAAATATGTTTCATAGGCTACAAAAAAAATTAAAAGAAAACGTTGCATGGAGTTTATTCATTCCTTTCTATCTTCTAGTCCATGTACCAAGATCTAACTCAATTGTGAAAGGAAGATAAGAACAAAGAAATGGGAGAACACGTTGCTATTGTAAAGTAGCAATGGTTAGCAGCAGTGAATCAGGAGTCCTCCTTGAGTCTGAGCTCCACTGAAGGCAGAAATCTTATTTAGTGACTAATTTGGCCAAAGCTTGGAAAAAAGAAAGTTAATAAGAATAATGGAAATATTTACCTTGTCATTTTAAATTGTAAAGCAGACTAAAACTTGGGGTTTTCACACAGTGAAATAACTAATTCCTAAGAATTTATAATGCTGTGTGCTAAAATAATTTCATACTCTGTGGGCTCTGAAAAGTACTCTTAAAGTGCAAGCAAATTATATTTGGAGTGTGAAGGGCTATAAAGAATGTCCAAGAGGCATTTTGCACGTACACTGTGAAGAACTGCAGTGAAGAGCAGAATCAAGTCCACAGTTCTTACCTAGGCTTGGTCCTGAGGCTTAACCTGTACTCTAAGAGATCAAGAATATTTTGCCATTTTGCTTACTTTGGTTAATTGTTTGTTTAGTTTTAAATTCATTTGTTCCTAGAGTTTCTGGGATTGTTTACTGGGTGGCTTGGGTGGTCTCTGTGTAGCTGAAATGCTGATAGCGTTAAAATACCACAGCAGGGTCTGCCCCTCATCTGCTGCTGAAGTCAAGGAAAGTTACGAGCATTTAAGGTGCAGTCTTCTATATGTGATGGGTTTGTCTGCACATAGCAGTATAGTGGTACGACCAGGTCAGAAATGGCATGTACAATGGGCTTTGTACACACAGAAGTGACAACCACAGCAGAGCTCCAGTCTCATTCAGTTCCCCGAGCACAGAAGCAGAAATTTCTAAAAGAAGGTCCCCAGATTTCAGAGTTTCCAAGCTGGGGTCTTTCCTCCATAGTTTTGTTTTCCAGTATATGGGAGCAACTTGCAAGTGCGCTCCGTTTTGTTTTGGGATTCTCGTTCAAGCAATCTTAATCCTAATGTAGAATATCAAATCAAATATGGAAACACTCTAGTTCTACCCATGTCTTTGTCTCTAACCTGTTAAACCGTCTTTGTCTCTCCACCACAGACTGATTTTTTTTTTTTTTTACAGTAAAAGCCATTAATGCAGCTATCGTATGTCACGATATGTTTGTATAGTGCCTGGTGGAGCAGAATCCAGACCTCAGCTGGAGGTGCCAAGGGCTAACCCCATATAAATAATTGACTACATGCAGTGTTCGACTGTGAATGTTTTAATATTAACTGCTGACTGTGAACGTTGTACTACATAGTTGTCTTTCTTCATATCCTTCCTTATGGTTGATTTCTTTGTGTTATATATCTGTTCACCGAATTTTAATATATAGTGTTAAATGAGTAACAAGAAAACCACAGAGAAGCTGAAATGTTGCTTATGTAGCAGTAAGTACATCTCATGATCTCACAGTGTTGCAACTCTGTCCTCCCATACCCCCTCCTTTCCCATCCTTGTGTGGTGTCATCATGCAAGCTCCTAGGGGCAGGGATCAGACAATTTTATATGCCTATAAAGCATCTTGCTGTCTGGAGCTTTATAAATAATTACGCATTAAAAATTATGTTAAAATAATATTATTAGGGATGCTAGGTCACGTGCTCAAAGTTAGGTAACATTAGCATTAAAGCTGTCCGTGTAACCTTATATTACCCCCTTTACCCTTAATTCCCCTGTTTTTGTTCAGTCTGATAATGTCTCTAGTTAAAGTGATTATATTCTCTTTTGGTTTCTTTTCTTTGTAAGTTTCAGAGCTCGATTAATAAAGCAGGCATACCACTGTTCATTCTCAGTTCAAATTCTCTTCTGGAGACAGGACCATTTAATTTCCTTTTTCTCTTTTTATCTTACTCATCACACTAGTATCCATGTGCCGTGCAGACTTTAATTCATTTCTCTGCACAGTACTCATGTGGGATGAAAAGGTGTCATTATCCTGTTTTAGGAAGGAGAGCTGATGCACAGAGAGTCAAGGCAGACTGGTAACCAGTTAGACCACACAGGACTCCTTTTTTTTTCAGAGAACTGAGCATTAATGACATTTCATGTATCAGAATGCAGCTCTCCTTCTCCTCCTAACTCTGTTCTTGGAAGACGTTTAACCATTTGGGCTGAAATAAAATAATGGAATGATCGTGGGGATGATATAAACTGTAGCATTTGGACTGCCACCTAGCAAAGTTATATAATTTCTCAAAGTTACAAACAGCTGAAATCAAGGCTTTAAAAGGGTGTCTTAACAGTTTAAAAGGCAAAACTGTCTTTTTTACTGTCTTGAAAAGATTTTAAATTTATTACAATATTTTAAAAAATAGAACTGTTTTCAAATGTAAAGGGAACTTGGCAGTTACAAAGCTAAATAAATACACACTTGTCTGGGCCAAAAAAGATAAAATACCTTCCAAAGGGTCTGAAAGAGATTTTCCTCTCCCTTGCATTTCTGTTTCAGTAGCCATGAGAGAGGAATATTTTTTCACGTACACCTAGTGGAGGGCATAGGGTGGGGGTGGGGGAACCCTCCTAAGATCAGTTCATGCTGTGGGTCTGGACAGGGATAATCCCGTTTCCTCCCTTTCTCTTAGAAGATTTTGTTGCCTTTGGCTCTGGTTGGGGTAGTTGAAGCTACTGGGAGTAGAAGAATCCTCTTCATTACCAACCTGAGAAATACTTGCTGTTTGCTACAAATCTGCTAGGGTTTTGATGAGTTAGTTTGAAACAAAAGCTGGAAAGGATAGGAGTGAGTGAACTTGTTCTGCTTAATTTTCAGCCCATTCAAATTCAAATGTTACAAGGCTTTGTATTCCAATTGGGAAAGACAGGAAGGAAAGAGAAGTCAGTAGCTGAAGAGAATTCAGTGATGAAGCTGGTCAGAGGAATTACAAATATAATAGTGAGTGGCAGAAGGCAGGCAGGAAGGAACGAGAAAAACTGTGATGAAAAATACGTATGTATTATATGTATATCTCTGTTCACAAACACATTCTATATAATTACACATCACTTGTAACTACCTCCAAGAAATACAGGAAAGTTTTATTCTGTTATTTCTCTATAGGGTAAGTTCTATTTTTGCTGGGTAGGTATGTGTTTTACCTTTTGAAAACAAAAATGTAGTTTTAAGGGGGAGGAAAGTAGAGAAAGGGTTAAAGCGACAGGGTAAACTTCAGGGATGAAAAATTACTTAATTAAGACCCAGATGTCTGACAGATTTGCAAGCCTCTGCTTCTTACATAGTTTTGCTAATTTCCTTCCTTATCTCTGGCTTTCCCTTTCCCCTTGTTCCAGAAAACTCTTTCAATTTGTATACTCTTCATGCACTTTTTTGCTGGCAGATCTTCATGGAGGGAAGATGCTAATAATACCAAGATTAAGTGATAGATACAGTCGTTATAGAGCAGGAATCCAGATTGGCCTTTCTGTTAAACTCATCCACTGGAAAAATGCCGTATACTTTGGAGCTATAGAATATTTTGCATGTTCAAAAGCAGTTTGAGTTGCTAATGTGTAGTGCTGGCTTCCAGGAGAGAAAGGCTCTGGTCCTTGATCTGTTTTTTTTCTGTGTAAACCAAGGGAAGTTATTTAACCTCACTGTGCAATCTTTTAACTTGCAGTGTTATATTGCACAGGTGATGTGGCAGTGTTAAGATCTGAATCATACTAGTCCATTTTCCTGACTATTTCTGGCAGTGCTGTCTGCCTGCAGGCTTTCCCGTTGAGAAGCTGTTGCCAGAGGCCCATGCAAGGAGTGGGGAGTGGAGGCATGCTTCCAGCTGTATAGTAACTACAAGCTGCTGCTTATGCAGCAGGACCCTGGAACGGACATATGTTGGGAGACTCTGGAAGCTCCGGTGTGTAACAGGCTTAGAGATTTCCAGCATTAAAACACAAAATTGTACTAAGACAAAGCATTTTCATTTGCTTTCTGTTTAGATTTTTGACCAGTAACCATGGGGAAAGACTGTAAAAAGACCATAAACCCAGCTGCAGCTGAAAAATTATTTCATTTTCTTCCCCATCTATATTTGCGAATTCTTATTTGTAACAGGGTGGTGATATATCTGAAGGTACTGCTGGGCTTGTGTGTTGTAGGATTGGAAAACAGTTAATTCAATCTCTGATGATTTTTATTCAGCATCAATATAAATGCAGCCTAAAAACCTTCATAAGTTTGATGCAGTCTCACAGAACTAGGAACTGAACACAAACTAAAAAACTTGGAATAAGAATGATACCTGTACCTTGCTCTCAAAAAGTATGTGCATCTTTTTTTTATCGCTCATTGAAAAACATGAAAAGCAAGGTTATCTGGCAGTCAACAGAATATGACCATGTGCTTTTTCCTTTTCCTAGTTGCCTGATAACTTTCAGAAGTCTTGCATCAAATACAGGTGATACTTTGCTATCTAACAAGTCCTAAGTTGGCTATTCAGGCTACAGATTTTGTGTTTTAGCAAGCTTTGGTCATTCAGACATTAAAACTTCATGCTCAAATTCACAGGAGGCAGCAGAAATTGAAAATATCTATGGTCAGGTCATAGCTTAGGTGACCAGAAAGTCCACCACTTATACTAGCTGCTCTCCTGCTGCTTTTATATTCGTTCCTTGGAAGGGAATAGAAAAAAAGTCATCTAGCCCAAGAAGCACAAAGAATGAAAAAATAGTCCCTAAGATTTTGTAAACTATTGGTTAATCTGGAAAATAGTTACCTCCACTTTTGAAGAGTACTTTGCTGCATCACTCACAAAAACAAATATGTAAACACCTTGAGTTTACATAATGCCATCTTTCCAGCCTGGTTGAATAGCAAGTTGTATTCAAAAAGCTTCAGCCATACTTTCTACAACTTAAAATTGTTTAGCATCAGGCTCTTCTTTAATACCCACCTCGATGTATACCCAAGGTAGGACCATATCTCTTTCCAGCATTTGTGTAAGAGGAGAATATTGTGAATTCATTTGGAAGAGGAAAAATCTGAATACATACAGATGGGTTAATATAATTCAACAGCATCAGACTGAGAATATTGTCAGAGCTGGGAAAGGAGCCCAGATGCTCCAAATCCCTGTCAGGAGTAACCGTATCAGGTTTCCATGTCAATAAGTCCATGTTAGCTCCCTGAGACACACAGGAGAAGCTAATGCTTTTGATGTCCATTGAACAGCCTCATAGCAATCCGTATGTCCTTGCGTGTGCTAGTGCACGGTGTGCCTGCCTAGATTTGGCTGTTATTTGCAATGGTTCTGTCTTCCCTCCCCAGCTAGTGTACACATTCACAAGAGCCAAGTTCTCTTTCAATACTGTAAATACTGTAAAATGAGTGAGTCTTTTCAGGTCATAAGCAGTTCACCTGAGAGGAGTCTTCTGCCATTTCTTCTTGCCTGTTGCCACTGCAACAGGACATGTGTCTCCTTATCTTCCGTATTGTCTACGGATGTTTTGAATGTCCTACTGTATTTCAGATGTCACCAAGTGCTCGAGTTTAGATAACTGAATTTCTGCCTCAGTTCCTTCTCTGCAGTTTACATAGGTATGTGTTATATTTAGACAGTTAATGTGGGAGTTGTGGTCTATACCTCTGGTACCATACATGAGGCTCAGCAGAACTCATGGGAAGTGCCTGAAGAGACTCAGGTCAGTTTTATCATTTGCAGACCCCCAGGTAAAGCTTCTTTAACTATAACAAAATGACAGCTTCTGTCATTGCAAATCCATTGTTTACCACTGGTTTGGTTTTCTTTTTAATACAGCATTCACAGCTAGGTTCATCAGAGAATTTTCTTTCTTTCTTAGAATGTAAACTTTCTCGTAAATACTCGTCTCCCAAGGCACTAATTTGGTGAAATGCTGCTGTAAGTTTCATTTTTGTCTCCAACTGAGCAAATGACTGCTACTGAGTTGTAGCCTGAGCTCAGTGGAACACTAAAGGCTGTAGTTTAGTAATCGCTTTGCTCTGTTCTGTGCTTTTGCACAAATCTCTGCTAGTCTACAGAAGTAATAAGTGCACAGGCTTCCAAGACCCATGCACGTCTGCCATTTTGAGCTTGGGCTAAATGCTTGCCATTACTGTATTTTTAGTGCTTCACGTTTTACCTGAACGGTAGCATAAAGGTTATCAAGTTCTTCCCTAAGTCGGAAAAGTGTGTGTGAGAAAATAACACTGGTAATGTTTATCCAGAATATAAAACACGGTATCGGAATGAGTTATATTTTTCTTGGATTCTGGCCAAAACAGAGCTATCAACAAAAGAGAAGTGTGTAGGGTTAGAAGGGAAGAAAGTGAAGGATAAAAAAAATAAATAAATCAGACGCCCTTTTGTTTTCCTTTCCCAAATGCTGTTATGAAAAAGAGTCTTCTTAGACATATTTGTAATTATGTGAGCTACTGGAAACTACCAGACCTTCACCTCACAAAACATGTATCACATTTTAATTTCCCAATGCTAAGAATTTGAAGAAAAACCCTGTGATTAATCTGTATCTTCCAGCTTGTTGTAGGTGACTTTGGAGAGGAATTGAACAATAGCTCTTTTAGGAATTTGAAAATGCAAAAGAAAAGACCTGCTTTTTCTGAAGCTCCCTCTGTAAGAGCAAATAAGAATCATTTCATTTTCACTGCATTGTTCTCTTTCCTTCAGAAAAATTCTATGAATTGGATATTATTATCCCAGTTGTCTAGATAAGGAGATGGAAGCAGAGATTGAGAGGCAAATTATGTATAGTCACTGCGTAAGTGCACAGAGAATAATGAAAGAGACCTCTGCTGACAGTTGTGCCCATCAAGGAGAAGATAATATTGCTATAAGGAGTCATTGAAAGATTCCCATTGATTAATATGAGAAAAGAGATGGTCAGGGCAGTGGACCTACACTGCATGTTTGGAGCCCAGGAATCCCTGTTCCAGTCCCAAATATGTTTTCCTAGACAATTTGCCCATAAAATTCTCAAGCCAATAGTTCCTATTATTTCCTGGAGAAGGCCTGTACGAATGCTGGAGCAAGTTGAAATCTTTCTTTTCAGATTGCTCAAACGAGTAATTTCATTGATTTGTGTGTGTGTGTGCTTCAGGGTACATAGAACTGCAGTCTAGCCGTGCCAGTTGCCTTGCTGGAGACTTTGACTGATTTGTGCCACCTTTCTCTTAATCCATCTCAGGGAAGACTGAGTTTGCCATGAGTCTTGCAGTGTGGGTGCTGAGCCTGAGCTTCATCAGTTCACAGTGGCTTCTGAGGATGTTCAGGGCCTGTCAGTGCTCAGGTCAATGGCAAATGTTGCTGTTTTCATTGATCCCAAATACTTGAACACTGCTTTGTAAGTGCAAGGCAGTTTAGGTGCAAGTAGAAGAATCAGGCTCCAGGACTAGTACAAAAGACATAAAGAACAGAGAGGTGAATGCTAAATAAATAATAAAAAAAGTAAAATGAAATAAAAAAGCTGATACTTCAACATGTGCTTTCAGTTTCTTCTGGTGTGAGTAAAGGAAAAATCGAACAATAAAATAGTAATAAAAGGAAGCTACATTGTTAGATTCAATTTAAATCAATGTCAGGAAACATTCCTGAATTCCTCTTCATGTTATTGCCTTAAAGAGCAGGAAAAAAAACGTTGTGTTTGATAAACAACCAAAAAAAAAGTCATCTGTTCCTGTACTTATGCTATGAAGGATTTGATCTTGAAAAGGACAAATCTGCTTCACCTGACCTGAGTTACTGTAAGTGTGGTTAGAATGGAAAATTATTTTTTCAATAGCCTAATCACAAGACCAAAACTTAGATACAGTGTCACAGACAGCAATGTCCTAAATTCAGGTGAGGAACAGGTAGCTGGAAAAAATAAATTGCCCAGCATGAAATCTTTGCTTCAATGATTTAGATAGAAAAGCTCTGCTGGTCAAGATTTTTCTTCCTAACAGACAGAAGATCTGATCTGTTGTGTAACAGGTTGTCGTATGTTTTGGGTTTTTTAATTTTGGTCAATTTTCATTAGGATTTTTCTTAGTTTCATTTTTTTTTAATTATTTTAATAAGTCAAGGCAACATTTGGCACCTACTCTGATTTGAGTCTTGGTTTAGATCACTGTACAACTTCATCAAAAAACATGGAGTTCATTTCTGGCAAAATCGGGCCCCTTGATATTTCATTTGAAACAGTTCTCAAGGGATTAGTTTCTCTTTCCTCTTCCCCTCCTTCCCCTCAGGATGCAGAGTGATTGTCTAAGAGTACTTAGCTGTATTTATTTTTCATTACCATGCAATTTTTACTTAATTAAGGTGCAGATCTATTGGCACAGAGGGTGCACAGGATGGCTAGCGGTCTGCTTAAAAATTGTATGGATATGCAAAACCTTGGCCTTGGCATGTTTTGCTTTTTCAGCAGCCCAGCTGTAATGTGTACTTCACAGTGAGGCCAGACAGTTTCTTTACAACAGGCTATATTAATCCTCGTCTTTTGATTGCCAGCACACTGAGCACGCTCAGGAACCACAGAGATCCTTTCTAGATGTGGATGTGTCGTATGATGGTTTGTGTTTCTAAGTCTGCATATTTTTCCCACTTTTGGGAATGAGTTTCAGAATCCCAGTAGAACCAAAGGGGCTGAAATGGTAGTGTATTTCAGAGCAACAGTGCAAAGCAGAAAAAGGTGATCCAACCTTTTTCTTCTCTTTCATTTAGCGGGAGACATGAAGAAATCTCTTCGGCTAAGCAAGAGAATGAGGATATACTCATTGCTGCACAACTCCAGCAGACTTTGGCTGGCCTGGATGAACATTTAGAAGGTAGGAAAGTGTGTTACTCTGAAGTACAAAAGAAAGAGGCATAGCCAGGAGATGCAGAGTCAAACTGTACTCTGGAGAATCCACAAGTTTCTCACTAAAATCGCTGGGAACAACTCACATGTTCTGTCCAGAATGTGGTCCACCCAAAGTGCTTGTTCTCCCTCTGCTTCTGGGGCAGCCTCTCTTTGTAGAATCATAGAATAGTTAGGGTTGGAATGGACCTTAAGATTGTCTAGCTCCAACCCCCCTGGCTTGGGCAGGGACACTTCACACTAAACCATGCCACCAGAGGCTCTGTCCAAATATTTTTCATGCTGCTTATCAGATTGTCATTCAGTTTCAGTGTTTGCTACCAAAAAGAGATGAACAGCAGTTTATGGACACATTTTATGTTCAAATTTGATGCAATTTTATTGACTTTAGTGGAGCTAAATCAATTGTGAATTTCACTCTGTGTTTAATGAACAATGCCTCTGGTTTGTATTTTATCCTCATGAAGTAAAGAAGGGGGGACGTTTTTGTACTCAATGTCTCCTCTGCATTAGCAGATATTCTTTAAAGTTAAAATTGAAAACATGGAAAGAAACAGTGGGAAGAGATAAAATGTCATACTGTGCTCCTCTTTTTCGTACTGCGAATAAAAGTATTTTTCCATTAATGGTTTGTCACCAAATGATGTTGAATACATTTTTAAAACTTTCCATCTTAATTTCACTACTTCTGCAGTGGACTTGGTTCTGACATAAATTTCTGTGAGTTCTCTGACACTGCGATTTCTTAGCTTCTGTGTTGCAACCCTTGATTTATACCAACAAGTTTGAGAGGAGAGTTAAGCTTCTTGCACAATGAGGCTTCTGGAGTCACTGGTAATGAAGGGTGAGAAGAATGGAGAAAAAATACAAGTACTGTTTCTTTGTTTGCTTGCTCAAGGAAATCCTTCAGCTGGGCTGTTATTACCAGGTCTGGGAAGCATAATTTGGAGCTGCTTGCTGTTTCTCAGAAATGTTTCTCCTTTGGAGTCATGTGGTGAAATGTTTATCACTGAGAGAAGTTAGTCAAAGATAAGGTATGAACAACAGAGGAAATTCTGCTTTCAGCTGCATTTGTATGTTTCCCACTGGCTGAAGCAGGAGGACTGCAGGAATATTTGGCTGATCCTAATCAGCAAGAGACAATAAAACGGACTCAGATCTCTCCTTTTTTGTAAGAGGCATTAGTGGAACTAAAATATCTGATCCGCTTAAGCTTTACTGGCTGTTTGTATAATTTAAAGTCATATTGCCTAAATACTCCCTATATGTAATGTTATGTGTGTGTTTTGCAGCAGTGGATGGTGTAAGTAACTCTGACTCCGAGTACATCAATGAAGTGTTGAGCCCACATACAAGAAAAGTTGAAGCAGCCCAAGATGTTACCAGTTCTGTTCCAGTGACAGTCATAGATGACGTTCCAGAAGTTAGCACCTCTAACTCAGCTGGAAATCAAGAGATGAAGGCAAGGCTTTCAAAAAGTATCTCAGCTGACTCTGTTAATACGGGAATCTTTACAAATAAGAACAACAATGCAGGTTCCTTTAGTAAGGGACACACAGATGGTGGAGCTGTATGCATATCCAAGGACCTAATACATCAGCAACCATCTGAAAATGAATTTAGTCACCTGCCTGTGGAACAGAGGAGAGATATGTTTGAATCTCTCACATCCTCCTTCGAAAAAAGAAGTGAAAAGAACTTAAAACTGGACACCCCCCCCAAACATGGTGTGAAGTCTGAGGAATGTAAATCTAAGCTGACTCCATCTCACTCCAAGGCCACGGCTGAAATCAGTACAGCAAAAGAGAAGATAAATCCATTTAATGAATGTAGTAACAGGGAAAGATCTCTGAAAAAAAGTAAATCAGAATTGGAAATCAAATGGCCACCAGCAAAAAAAAATGAAGTAGAAGAAGTCCCATCAACACCCACATGGTGTCATCGTGCCCAGAATTCAGGAGCAAACTATGAACCTAAAATGGGTTTGACAACCTTTAAAGTTGTCCCTCCAAAACCTGAAGTAAAACAATTTGATAGAGGAGTTTCACTCTCCACTGGTGCCATTAAGATAGATGAACTAGGCAACCTTATAGGCCCAAACACCAGTGTCAGTAAGCACATACCAGGTAACGCTACTGATGAAACTGAGGAAATCTGTCTCGGGAAAGTGAAGGCATTCTGGAGATCAAGTTCTATGGAAAAGCAAAGTGATGACTCTGCTGAGCATCTTCCTAAAAAGTCAGCAGCCACCACAAATTCTAAGCCCTTTACAATAAAACATGAACACAAACCTGTTTGTCCTGCAGCTCCAAAACCTGTAGCACCACAAACTGTTACTACCCAGGGAGCTGAAAGACAGTCTGAAAATGAAAGGACCAAACCACCTCTTCTGGTTACACAGTCTCAGGTAACACCATTAGTGGCCCCGACCATTCATAAAGACAAGCTGGAGCTTCCATTTGTAAAGCCACATAGGAGAACTTCAAGTCAGTATGTTGCCTCTGCCATTGCAAGACACATCAATATAACTACCTGTAAGTCTGACTCTATTACAGAATATCATGAGAAAGATGAAAATAAGCAAGGAGCGGGAGAGGTTAAAACTGAAGCAGAAGGTTCACCAAAAAGATGTATTATTGTGGCCAAATACAGCCCTGTGGAAACAGAGTCAGCAGAAACAAAAGAAACGTTTTCAAGTATTTTTACTCGCAGTCAAAAAGGATCACACAGGTTTACATCTGGTGATAATTCTGGCATGGAAAACAAAGTAGTTAACATCAGGGCACCAAATCAAGCAACTCCTCTGAGTTTCTATAAAAAGAATGCCAGTGTCCCACTTACTAAATCCTCTTCAAAGGATAACAGTGCAGAAGATGATCATGGTTTAAACAGCAGACAGAGTATAGCAGAGAAAAAGATGCATCTTTTATTTGACCAGAAGTGTGAGACCCATACTAATTCAGCCTCAACTCTCAAGTCTCCCGATCTCCAAGGAGTCCCATCCCCTTTAAGCTCGTCTTTGCGAGTCGGTAAATGGCCACCTGCTAATGGTGCACAAGTCAATTCGCTTAAAGCTTCACCCGACCTAAATGGTGCAGCTGCAAACACAGAGTCAGAACAGGAGGAGAAACTGGATGCTTCGGATGTTAATGCTATCAGTGAACTGGATGTTAATGTGCAGACCAATATCTTTGGACCAAAGAAGAAGTTCAAACCCGTCGTCCAAAAGCCAGTACCTAAAGACACATCACTGCACAGTGCCCTAATGGAAGCCATTCAAACAGCAGGGGGAAAGGAAAAACTCAGAAAGGTAAAGTGGGGACTTCTTTTAGCCTGTTCAGACTGCAGAGCCATGTATTCTCCCTGTCAGACATCAGACGTTTTATAACGGGTACAGTTGCTAGTGAGCAGGAGTACACACGGCATTTGAAAAATTTATAATGGCAAAATACAGACCAAGCCACTGCTTAATTGCACATCCTGTAGATTAAGCAACACCACTGCTGCTGCAGTAGCCAGAAGAAGCAGAGGGTGCAGAGGTGCAGCATAAGGGAGAGGTAACTGAGGTTAGCCTGAGAGCTGAACCCACATTTTAGTGTGTTATGTGAAATCAGGAACACACAGCATGGAGAACACTTGTAAATACATAAATGAAAGAAAACTGCATTTTGTATCACTAGGTGATCCTAGTTTGCCATTGGCTTCATGCTCAGGGAATATGAGATGGCATCTGTAAGTACAGCATTACTATCTACAAATATCCTCACCATTCAGTGTGAGTAAGGGTTGTAAAGCAGGCCCAAAGGAAGATAGACTTGACTGGTCTCCATAGTTTGCATTCTGGTACAAGTGCCAAAAGTATTTTTAATAGTGTTTCCAAAATATCTCTACTGACAATGTGAGGTTTATTGTTTTCATATTCTAGGTTTCAGACAGTGCACTAAATGACAATTACAGCAAACCCTCATATGTTGAGCCAGAGAATGAGCGCTCAGCCCTATTAGCAGCAATTAGAGGCCACAGTGGGATCTCAAAGCTGAAAAAGGTAGGAAATGAAGATGGTAAGTGATCTTCTAAGTGCGATCTGTTCCTACTGGATGTTTTGAATAAACCCAGATATGCCACAAACTAAACATTGTACTGCAAAGAGAAAAGTTGAGGGGGAAAATAATATGACCCAAGATCAGATCTGACTTATGTGGATAGCACAGTGGGTCCAATCCTATCTTTTGCTATAAAACTTAGCAGTCCTTCAAATTGTTGCTTTTAGCTGAGAGGGAAGCACATAGAAATCTAAACTAATTACAGGGACTGTACGTAGAAGACATCAGATGTGTATCATTTTCACATTTAAGTGGGGTATTTTTGTGCTTTAGGAGTATGCAGTTAGATCAATATATTTGCATTACCTACCATATGCATCAAAGCCCAGTTACCTGAAGAACACACTTAGGACTGCTTCATGCATGCTCTTTATCTGTTAACATGAGCTGGTGCATAAAAGTTGTATGCAAGTAACTGATATTGATGGAACATCACCTTTCACCGCTGCAGGATGATCGCTTCTGTATGATTTACTTAATCGTTAAAGCATCTCTTATTCCTAATAGCCCAAAACTGCATTGTTCTAGCTTTAGTTCTCATTCAGTTTGCTAATTCAGCCAAGGATGTGTATTTGGCAAGGAGGTTCTTATTTCCCTCGTGCAGTGATTCATGCCATTAGCGCATATCCAGATAGCAGGCATGAGGTAGAAAGAATCTCTTGCCTGTGTTAGGAAATTGCTTTGTCCCTCAAATACCTTACTGCCCATGCTGCAGGCAGGGTACAGCCTCCTCTGAGCCTGAAAGCAGGGTGTGCTAGGCAGCAGCCATCTTCACATACACTTAACTGCATTCTGCATTCATTAGGAATAAACGTAAATTTGTTTAAAAGAGGCTCTGACAATGAAGTGGTGGGGTATTATTGCAGAGACCTTTTGGAATACTTTCCTCCAGCAGAGAAGCTTTTGCCATCCTTTTAAAGGAAGTTGCCTAGAAACCGTAAGCTTCTTTTTCACACCATGTCACCTGTGCTAGTTAAATCACCGTGTTTGTATGTGTACAGGGCGAGATATAGATGT
This sequence comes from Psittacula echo, assembly GCF_963264785.1. Lineage (NCBI taxonomy): Eukaryota > Metazoa > Chordata > Aves > Psittaciformes > Psittacidae > Psittacula > Psittacula echo. The sequence goes on along the minus strand of NC_137737.1, from coordinate 88,193,358 downwards.
GCTATGATGAAGGGGCTGTCCCTTTCATATTCTCTCAAATGTTCGTTTTTAGGTGACATGACATGATTCCCATATATTGTGTGTGTGTACAGTGAAGGAAAAGAATATAGGTGTTTTCTGAATGTGGATTGGATGGGAGATGAATCCTTTCATTTTGCACTACAGAAGTCTTGTGCCTCAGTTTCTCAGAGGAAGAAATGCTAACGTATCTGCTTGAAAACCCCCCATTTGGCACATGATATTGAATTTCCTAATAATTCCCAAATCATTGTAATTACCAACAATTTATCATGGTTATTACTAGTGATGTTGTTAACGACAAAAATACTTGTTGAGACAGTTGACGGAAAAGCTGGCTTAGTCTGAAAGATTGCCTCCTCCCCCTGCGTTCATCTTAAGTAGGCTGAATTTCCAAGCTGGTAATTCGTGCAGAAATTTTAGTATCAGAAATGTCACAAAAACATGCTTGGAAGAGCAATCAGTTGATTTTGTTCTCAGAGCTTTCACGTAGTTGTTTCTGGTCCTATTTTATTTCATTTTCGATTTTTATGATGGCTGGAGACTTTAGCTTTAACAGCATTTTTTCAATGAAGCCATGCCTGGGAGTTCAGATCTAAAAGAGCCTTCCTGTCATCTGAGATTATTTCTGTGCAGCCCAGACTGCAAAAACTAACAAGATTCCTGGGTGGCTATTGCAGCCGTAATACATCTTCTTGATTCCAAAACCCTTGTGGTTGATTCCCAATGAATACCAAGTCCAACTTTCTCTCTTACCTTACATGCCAAGAAGAGTTACAGGATCCTGGAGCTCACAGTAAATAAAGATTGAGTTTCTGAGACATAGTCAATGCCAAATCCTTGATGCTGGTAATCAGCCCAGCTGAGTGATGTGAGTGAGTAGTAACAGATGTTCAGCCCCATGAGCAAACAAAAGTTCTACGTGGTTTACATCATGCAGGCAAAGTGAAATTGGGGTACTGAAAGTGCATCAAATGTCAAATAATTACAGTTTAGTCATGCTTGATACTAATCACCGCCTTTCAACTGCATAATGAGCAGATCTCCTCGTTGGCCTCCGAAGAGCTGCAGAGTTTTAGAAATACAGAACTGTCCTCGCAGAAGGCAGAAGACCCTCAAGAGCAGCAGCTTTGTATCCCACCTGCCCCTGCCCAGCCACCACCACCGCCACCACCACCTCCCTCTCAGCTGTCAGCAGCAGCTCCTAAGTCCTCAGCCGTGGCTACATGTAACCCTGGGGAGGCAAGGCAAGCCCTGATGGAGGCTATTCGCTCAGGTGCTGGAGCAGCAAAGTTAAAAAAGGTAAATGTACTTCTAGATTTTATTGCAGGTGAAACAACCTCCACTTGCTGTGCACTGAGAGCCATTTATAAGCTGTTCTAGCCACGTATTTCTTTCTTCCATCAGAAGAAGGTACATGCACTGTTTTCTCTAATGGAATCAAAGATCCTGAGTGTACTTCAAACCTTTGAACACCTATTAAAACATACTATTAAGACTAAAATAGGCTTGTGCATGTATGCAACCATGTGAATAAGCAATACTTTTTTTTTTTTGAGGAGAACATCAAAAGCCTGAATATAATTTCAGAAAATATTTTCATGCCCTTTTCATTCTTGTGAATCTGAGGTAATACTGGATGTCTTTTAAACAAGGTGAACTTAGAAAAGATCAGACATGAGATCCTGAAGCAAATTTAGAAGTAAGTATTCTCTCCTAGTATCAGTACTGTTTCCTAGACCTTGATTCCCAACATTCTTGGTTGCACGTCCTGAGAACTATCAGTAAAACTCTGCGGTCATTTTAATGTATACCTGAACTTTATGAATTGGATGATATGTGTTACAATTCTGTGGTCAGCTATAGCTCAGTTATCTCCCAGATGGCTAAAAATGCTCAGTTGCCTGGGCATGATTTTTAGAGTAACTTCACTTATGATTTTGGTCAAAATTTGTTCTTCTTGACACTGCATTTCTTGGTAAGAAGAAGCCAATTTTCCTTAGTGGAGTCATCCCAGTATTATACTGCAGTATCCAAGAACAAACTTTGATCCAAGGACATTAGGGAATGTACAAAGCAGATGTAGTTTTCCCAACACGTGATTTTGCTGATGCCAACCATAAAAGTGTAAATAGGCTTTAACCTTGCTTACTTAACCTCTTTAAAATAATTCAAAAAGTACAATCAAATTTTAACATTAAAAAGTAGCCAAAACAATCTTGTTCCTGGTGAACTGGAAATTCCACAGAACCATAAAAATAGCACAAACAAATCAGTGTTTCAGGGAGCTTCACAATCAGCATGCAAGCAGAAAACTGGATATGCATTTATTTTTCAGGTGAAAAATTACATCTCCATTCTATTGCGAATAGTGGCTGAGGTCACCTGGCCGGTTCAGCTTGGAGAAGAGAAGCCTGAGGGGTGACCTCATCACAGTGTACAACTTCTTCAAGGGGAACAGTGGAGGGGGAGACACTGATCTGCTCTCTCTGGTGACCAACAATAGGACACAAGACAATGGAATGAAGCTGTGTCAGGGGAAGTTCAGATTGGAGATAAGGGAAAGCTTCTTCACTGAGAGGGTAGTTGGTCACTGGAACAGGCTCCTCAGGGATGTGGTCGTGGCATCAAGCCTGTTAAGAGTTCAAAGAGCGTCTGGATGATGCTTTTAGTCATATGGTTTAGTTTTAGGTAGTCCTAGGAGGAGCAGGGTTTTGGACTTGATGATCTTTGTGGGTCCCTTCCAACTTCAGATATTCTATGATTCTAAGACTATAAATTATGAAAGAATAATATTCCAGATCAGGCCTTTATTTCCCCACTTCACCAATTTACAGAAAAAAAAGGGATTTGGATTGTCAAGAATACTTCATGCAGTTTCTTTCTAGTTCTTTCCAAATTCCTTGTTCTTCCAACTACTGCTCCCCCTCCTGCAGAAGTCCCTAAGGGGACCTATAACTCTACTCATTAAAACAGGTCTTTATCATGTCCTTTGGGGATTTATTTCAAACTGTTGGATAGCCAGTAAAGCCCATGAAAGTAAGCTGGATGTACTGATGCATTCTGCTAAGTACTGTGTCTCTGTTCTTTCATTTTTCAAGACACAGTAATTTTTGGTAGCTTTGACATTGAAATGACAGAAGAGTACGTCACATTATATAGGTCTTCTATGAAAATAAAAGAGACCAGTGTTTTGTCCAAGCCAGAGTATGATTTTCTTATACTGTGTTGCCCTTTCAGATACTGGATATGCAAGCTACTTCTTGTATATGGCAAAGACATGGTATCACTTTGACATCTGAGATCTCATGCCCTTGATAACTGATAAAAGCAAAAATGTCAGATTTCTCAAAGGCTTTCTATCCAGTGCATATTAATATCTCTTCTAGCTTGCTGTGTTAAATTGAGAGACAAATTCTGGTCCTTCCCTGCAGCAGGGAGACTTGTAAAAGCAAAACTTGAATCTATAGAGGAGAGAGAATACATGATAGCTGCGTACCAGGGTTTTCTTCCTTTACAGCTGAAGAACTTGTCTCTAACAAACACCGAGGTTTTTTGTAAACAATGGCTGGCAGGTGGCTTTGTCCCAGGGCTGAAGCAAACTTTTTCCTTTGTTTTGCCTCCTCTGTCAGAGATCTATGATGTTGTGATTCGGACATGTGAGCACAGAGCCAGTTTTAGCTTTGCCTTCTAGAAGATGTTGGTGACAGCAACTAGACAGCAGAGTAGGTAGTTCAGTTTAGTAATTGCATCTGTTTGTCTTACATCATCTTCTCAAAGTTTCCTGGGACAGGGACTTCTGATGGTGAAGTCATCTATTTAGCTAATGTTATGAAGAACTGGGAAGAATCTGCATTGCTTAGTTATGCGTGACTCAGTTTGTGCTTATTTAGGAGGGGTTATTTGCAATGGAAGTGGATCAAACAGGATTGTCAGGGAAACCAAACGTAAAAGTACCCAATTGCCCAGATAAGAAGCATCCCAACAAACATCTCAGCTCTAGTAATATCTGTGAAAAAGCAACTCTTCCACTCCACCCCTGATTACACAGCTGTTTGCTAAAGTCATGAACTTTAAGGTTAAAAGATGCACTGTGCAGGAAGGGAGGAGAGAAATTGCTGCAGGCTGGTCAGCCTTGCTGAGAGTCAGGGTCTGCACAACACAGGCTGTAATTGGGTCAGCCAAAACAAACCAGAGCAAAAATAGGTGCTTGAGGGAAATGCCAAGTATGGGTAAAAGAGCGTGCACATAGGTCTCCTGGCTGTTCTTTAATCCATTTCTTGGGCTACTGCGCCTGCTTTGGCAAATAAGTCATACTTTGTTTTGAAGAAATGGCATCTGTTTCATTGCATGCTGTTGCTGTCCACAGACTCCCAAAGGAAAATTCTTGTGGGTGCCAAGCCCATTTGGGCCTGCCCAGTAAAATGGTTCATCCCCAGTACAGTGCAGTTCAGAGACCTGCCAGAAAGTGGTTACACTAGAGATCCTGCCCAAAGGGAATGGAGACACAGACGTGTTACTGGAACGGGATGAACTTACCAAACTGGAAAAGACCTGGTGGTGTGCAGGAAATAACCTCCTTCTTCAGTTTTCAGAATGGTCTGTCAAGAAACCTGGCAGGTGTTTAACATGTCCAGACTATAGCAGCGAGTCAGGGAGATGGCATCAAGTAAAGCCACCAGCCAGGGTGGCTGACCTAGTGCCTTTGGTGGTTAATTATCTTCAGAACTGAGCATGTCTCAGTAGCGAGGAGCCTGTTTCCCAGCTGCGTGGTCTGCCTCCTGTACAAAGGAGATCCAGGAGATCTAGGAAATGAACAGCTGACCTGAGACCAAATTTTGTTTAATGCTGGTGAGCAAAACTCAGGTCATAGTGTTGTGCCATTTGTGCTTCTGGTGTTAAATTGAACTAGTGCTTTCCTTAAATTGTATCAAGCAATTTTTGTTACAATTTCACATGCTTAAGATATTTTGTCTACTTTTTAACTTTCTGTTTCAGAAAATGCAAAATAACCTAGCTAGATTTCTGAAGTTCCGTATATCGTTGCATGTATATTTTTGTGTCTGTGTAACTTGCCTTGGGATTTACCATGATTATCTATGGAAAAAAACGTAACTACACATGCAAATAACCCATTAGATGTCTAGCTGTAGGTATAGTTGCAGCACAAGCCCATGCAGGATTAAAACTCTTACCCAACAAAGAGAAGCTATAAAAGTTGCCTTAGTATATATGCCATCTACTCATTTTAGGTAGAGTTGTACTCAGGGATTTGGTGGAAATATTGCAGGGGAATGTGCCTGCAAAAGGTAGGGAAGGCGAGTTGTAATCTGAAGAACAGGCTTTTGCTTATAGCGAAATGATTGCTGTAGACCACTTCTTAATGGTACGTGCAAGAAAGATTGTACAGATTTCACATATTTTCCAAGACAGATTGGAGCTGCATCTAAGCAGCCTTTTCTGTTTGTGATTTAAAAAATTAGGTTGGCTCCATCACAGTATCCACAAGCATTCATGCCAGTGTTCAGCATCAGCATTTAGTCACGTGAACTTTTTGATATGTGCAGTGTATCATTCTGCTGGCAATCACAGGAGCCAGGTAAGGTAATTACTGCACCCATTACAGTGAGTCCCTGGTGTATGCTGGGATAATTTGAAGTTGGTTGCCAGCAAGTAATGCATCGATCTGAATTATGTCACAAAGATTGTCTTCTAGGAAGCATGACCTAGTTCCATACCTTTATGTCAGAGTGGACTCTTCGTCTCATATTGTCAAAGATACATAATTGTGAATGAAGAAATAGTGTTTCTTATCATCAGTATCTGTGGGTGCAATGATAAAGATTACAGACTCAAAGCCACAGTTGATGTTGGCTTTGCTATGCTGGAAATGAGGCAGGAGGCCCCACTGAAAGGTTGGCTGAGCTTGATATACAGGTAGTCAAATGAGCCTATAAAGTGATTCTAGTTCCCATGCACAGTGAGAGGCAATCATTTGCATGCTGTTACTCTATTTGAATTGAAAGATAACATTTAATATGAACTCTTCACCTTGCTAATAATTTATACCATGACCTATTTTTTTCCTCAAGAATAAAGCTTCTGCCGTGGATGCTAAGGCTAAAATGGAAGATTTAGACTTGATCATATACATTATTCTGTTTAGCTTTTGTGATGATCTTAAAGTATATCTCTCTGATAGAATCAAATCTCAGTAACTTTGATTTTGGAAGAGCACCCTAGCATACATATTTAATATTAAGCATATGTTTGAATGACCTGAGGACTAGGAAGGAAGATAAGCATTTGTTTTAGTATTTTCCTGAATCAAAGCCCTTGGGAGTTCCCTTCATTCAGCCAGGAAGCAAGATACTCATCAATTGATCTTTATGGCCAGTGACAGCTAGCCGATACTGAACAGATTTTGACTGTCAGATACTGTGTACTTGCAGCATCTGTTTCTGTTCATTCCACAAAATAAAGGAAAAATACATCACCTATGTTCCACTAATCATGTAATTGCAGCCATAATACCTAAGGATATATGAGGTGTGGGGTTTTTAGGGAGGGATAACACCTTTCATTAGGCCAACCAATGCAGCTGGAAAAGAGCAGATAAGCTTTAAGTAGTTTCAAGGAACTGATGAAGAGACCAGGCTTGAAAACAGCCCCACAGGAGTATGTTTGGTTAACAATGTCAACAGTTGGAAGTTTAAAAACATCTTGAATGATCATGTGCTTTTCTTTGTTATAGGTCCCTCTGCTCGTTTGAATCATGTATAAGGAACAGGTAATTGGAAAATGTAGTCCCATATGCACCCATAATCATCATTCCAGGTCTGAAGTGGCAAAAAATCATGAAGAAGTTTAGTTTATTCTCTTTTCTACAAGCCAAAATAAGTTGTAGTTAATATCCTGTGTGTTTCTGCGTAATGGTTCTAAGGGTAAAATATGTTGCTCTGCTATAAAGCTTCTGTGCCAAGGAATTGTGTTTTGCCTCTGAATATTTAAGGTTGCCAATAAACTATTCTTGTTGGCAGGTTAATAAGAATATAAACACTGTGCAGTCCTATGTTAATACTTAATTGTGTTTATGGGCAAAATTAAAAGACTTCGCTAGCTATCTGAAAAGTAATACTCGTTTCAAGTTGTTAAGAATATGTAACTATTTCAGACTTTTTAACTTGCTGCTTATTTGATTTGGAAAAAGGCTGGCTTTAAGCAGTTAGAGTGAAAACTAGGATAAAGACCTATAAAAAAACAATCACAAGAAAAAAGTTATGGTACGTTATGAAGGATCTAAATTGTCATATGCTGGAGTCATTGTTTTTTAAAATGAGATGATCTTGGTGTCTCTGGAGGAGCTCTCAGAAAGCAGGCAATCAATAATGAATGTGAGACAGTGTCTGTTGACAAGTTACTTATGGGATATGACGTATAAGATGCTAATATGCAGAGATATACTGAACCCTAGTAACATTCATGGCACTTTAAAAATACTGAGATACCTTAAAGGATCTCTATTTGCAACAGACTGTGAAGGTTATAAAGAAGATTCGGAGTACTGCGTAGAGGTCCAAGATTTAGAATTCATTCCTGCACTGCAAAATGAAGGGAAGCTGGTTTATATCAGTAACCAGGACTTTTGTTGTCTCTTGTTCAGGTCATGCATAAGTTGGCCCTTTGTTTCCAATTTGTATGGCTGTTGTATGTTGTATCACAAGTATTTATAGCAGCATCTTTTTCAAATGTAAACTACTTTGGTAGTTGTTGTTGTACATATTTTGAAAATATTTCATTAAATCGATTAACTTAAAAAGGACAAATGAAAATGCTTTTTCACATTTCATATGTTGTAATGAAACTGAAGGAGGGGAAATTTGTACATTTACATTTTTATAATCACAGACTGGAGTGGTGGCAGATTCTTCTTTGAGCTGAAATATACAATGTATAGCTATGTAATGTTGAAAGCATGAGAATATTTAGCCCTCTGCATTTAATGTGACTATATATTATATATTGTAAAATATTGATGTCTTAGTGCCACAAATAAAAAGAAAATCCAAACCTGACATGACTTGAACGACTTTTTGCCAAATGTTTTCCATTTACAGAAAGAAATTAGAACTAGAACTTAAAGAAGCCAGTATGCTGTGTTTGATATCTCAGGTCTAATATAAGACTTCTCAAGCCAGAAAAGAGCTCACAGCTAATAATCTAGGAACACAGTAGAAATCACCAACTAGAATGAAGATGTCAGAGGTACACATTTCAATAATAGTGCAGTACTGATAATCATCCGTTCCCTCATTAGGAAAGCTAATATATATTCAGAATATATTCGGAATTAGGGTGCTCTGTCACATCCTAGGGTAAATGAGATCACCTTTGTTGACTGGTTAGCCTTCTTTTGCCTTGAAAAGTCTTCTCAGTATGCTTTAGATCAGAAATAATAACATGTTAAAAATGCTATTGCAGGGAATGATTCAGTCACTCCTAAGCTTGAATGCTATAGATAGTCCCACCAGCAGCAAGTAACAGCGTCCGTGGTTAGGTGCTGTAAGACAAACTTCAGTGCAGGTCTCCTTGTTCTTAGTGTTGCCTGAAGGCCCTGGGTCTGTAGCCCCTCCTTACTAATGCCCATTTAGTTTAATAAGTCGTATGGGTACTTCCTTTGAAATGTAAGGGATCCAGACCTGGATTTTGAGATCCTCCAGGTTTTGCAAGGCAAAGTTTCTGGTTCTGGATGGTGGTACTGTATAGGACTGAAGTTTATAAGTTTTTGGATAAATTTCTGAGTATCAGATTCCCATGGGTAAAAGATTATAAGAACAGCTGCAAGATGAGATGTCACCTTCACTGTGACAGCAAAAATATTACGAAAAATCCTTCTGGCTCAGTCACAGCTCAAGCTAAAATTGGAGGGGGAGTTCAGCTGTCTACAGCAGGAAGCTGCGCTGGGTGTTCAGTCCCTGCTCTTGCTGATGGGAGTTGTGTCTGCTCTTAGATTGTCATCCAGGTGCTGTTGAATTCCTGGTAGCAGCTTAATCTAACCTTAAGTGAACGGAAATTTTACTATAAACACATTTATAATGATGACTACCTATAGGTATGACCCTTCCATGTAATAATTTTCTATTAATGCCTTTAGTAGTCTTCAGTTGGGAAATAATCATGCATCAGTGTTCTTGTGCATATCAGACAAGCACTTTTTAAACTCTTCACTCCCTCATGCCTTCTTTTACACTGCTTTGGGGCTCAGAAACTGGGTTCCTACTGGATGAAATTAATTCAGGAGACACACTCCAGCACAAGTTGGCGTTCAGTCCATGGAACTAGGCTGGAGCTCATCCTAAGGTAAAATTAAAACCCTGAAAAGTATCTAGTATAGACACTGTGTCCTCATCACCAAGCAGTTTCATCTATATATCTGCTCTTACTGGTCCAGACTGTTTGCTAGCACAGACACAGCCTCTGTCTAGAGGTATACATGCCACCTGGGTTAGACCCTGCCATGTGCCTTCATAGCACTTGTAGCTAGACAGTCTATTTTCAGGCTATTTTCTTTTTTGAAGGACTGAAAGAAGGACAGTGAGCTCCCCGTGTATCTCTCAGCCTAGATTTACCCCACGTGCTCTTACCTCAGTTCAACCAGAGGAAACAGTCTGATATAGGCCTAATTCTTCTGGTCAAAAAATAATATAAATACTATTTTTTGAGTAAGAGATTGAAATGAGGTGAAAATGGTATCACCAGAAAAAAATTGGATGGAGGATTTGGATTTGGTATCTTGCACAGGTACAAATCAGTGTTCAGGACTTGGAGAAATCTATCCTCATGTCTCAAATAAAATTTGTAGATCCTCCCTCCCCTTTTTTACATGTTTTTAACTGAGCTCAGAGTATTAATCAACCATGAAGCCATCATTAAATCACTCTGAATAGATATTTCATTTAAAATAATACTGGCTGGCTGCATGAGCTATTTGACTTTGGGGACTTCATTATAGATCCTTTCTTCTTGTACAGACAGCCTGCTAATGTTGGCCATGCAAAGTATTGGACCAAAAGACCTTTTGACATGCACATCAATCTACAGAGTTTCGAACGTGGCAGGATTCAGCTTCCCCAGCTCTACAAGTTATTTGCACAATTTATGCTACATTTGCCACAGCCAAAATAAGCACTTCAGCAGCGTGTAGAAAAAAAAGAAGAGAACAAGAGATGCATTTATGAAACAATGGAAAATGCCACCCTGAGACAGTCTGCAATGTTTTCCCTCTAACTTCTCCAGAAAAGAAAGAAGCACTTCTGTTGTTTGGTGCTGCTTAGCATTAAGCACGTGGTTTAAATTGAATGCAAAGATCTGCACAAATCTTGATTTGAGTCAGTTTGTCTGAATGACATGTTAATAAATTGGTTCTTTGTTGATGCAATATGAAAAATAGTTGTCTTCCTCAACAGTTAATTAGGAACTTTTACATATTTAGAGTATTTATTTGTGTGTACTGTTTCTCTACTCATCTCTAATCCTCTGTTGAGTTACATGTGCATTACGTGTACCAACGTGCTTTGCCTCTGAGACTTGTGTTAAGATTTACGAGACTGTTCCTATTCTTACTCCATTTGTTGCTGTTGAGCACACACCATAAAATATGCTACACCTTTGCTAAAGCCATAGCTGCCATAGTGGTTGCGTTTCCCCACTTGCAGAAAATGACCTTTGCAATGACAGAGCTCCTTTTTAAAGATAAAGTGAAACAAAGAAATTCTGATTTTTCAGGAATGTTCACCTGAGTTTGGTGCAACATCATTCCGATCTGCTTTGCTTTTTTTTTTTTTTTGCCAATTAGGGTGTGGAGTTTGATTCATTGCTGATGTCTTCATTTGGCTGAAGAAAGTTTCCATGTAGTTGAATTCCCAGGGTTGTTCATCAAAGTATGCTAAGATGGATGAACCTTTCTAAGAGCAAAAAGGTACATTTTTTGGTTTTGTTACTGTTACTAAATATTCTTAAGTATTTGTTAAACAAATATAATTTGGTTAAGTACTAACAGGCTACATGATGCTGCACCAGATAGGAAAGTCAAGACTTTCCTGTGTTGGTCTACCAATTTGTGTATTTTTTTGTTCTTGTTTAGGCAGTTTTCTGATTTGTTTCAATCTTTGAACTCTTTAAAAAGAGAGATAAAATAGAGCTACTTAACAGGAATATTGTGGTTTTTACACTTGGGGAACAAGCTCACTGCTGTTATCTGTTCCCTTCCATCACTCACTCTATGTGTATGGGAGCATGCACACACAGAGTCTCCTGCATAGTTTCAGGAAGTCAGGAGTAGTTAAAAAAGCATCTTCACCTTGGGATCCTTCTTCCATTTCTAACAGTAGCTTTTTCCGTCCCGTAGAATAGGAACTTTCAGATAGTCATGGGCTAAGTTTTGATGCAGTCACAACAGCTATACATATTCACTGCTGGAAGCAATGTCAGATCCAGCTCCAGATAACACTGTCTTCAGCCAATTTCTTTTGCTTTTTGTCTTCTTTTCTGTCTGTAGACTGATAAAAACATGTACGTGCCATGTCTCTTTTCTGAGGTCACTATTGTACTAAAAGCCTTAAAGATTTCCCCTTGAACGAAGCATAGTGGTGGTGTAGTTGACCATCAGACTGAAAGAGGACATTATTCATACACAAACACTACTGTCTGGTTTGCAATTCAGGAAACCTTATTGAAAGAACAAGACTGTGGCACATCATTGTGTTCTGCATCGTAACCTGTGTTTACTGCAATAGGAACAAAGCAAACACAGTGCAGATATGCATGGGTTTCCTTTGTCTCATTTCATGCATTCAACAGAGGAGTTTCTGTCAGAAACGCTGGGGTCTGTCCCTTGTAGTGCTTGGCACGGGGAAGTGGGTCATGACTTGAGGGTTCTGGTTTGAGTGGCACCAGTGGTTGATTGTGTCACTTTGTTTTTTCTGCCTTGTGATAAACCAAAATGTGGTTTGATTCAGCCACTACTCACAATGGCAAATGGAGTGCTTCCACTGCAGCAATGAGCAGAGGCTCCACAGGTGAATGGCAGTTGAGGTTGTGAGTGATTCGTGATTCAGCCTTTGCACAACTGCAGTACCCAGATCCCAGTAGCCAGTAATCTGTGCAGTTCAGTCTCCTTAAACCAGAGGTAATGGTGAAGGGAGAGGAAAATGGATGTGTGTGCCCTGTGACAAAAGAGTGAGGCACATGTAACCCGAGGAGCTGCAGCCCTCCTTTCCGTGGCAACACCTAACAGTGCAGGTGATGTAAAGGAGGTGCCTCAGTAAGCAGTAGGTCCACCAAAACTACTGAGGCATTTGGATTTGGAAGTCACCAAGAGACTTCACTTCACTTGAGTGTGCAAGTATCTCTGCTAGTACAGCTCTGCTAATACGGGTCAGTTACCACGCTCAAGACAAGGTTTGAATGATCCCCATTGTAGACCCTTTCCTGATAAAATCCAGCCCTCGGTTCTTGGATCAGCCATAATGGTTGATGGGTGTACCCAGTGCATTCCTTCATTTGCCAGCACTGAGCACAGAGCAGTGGTTTGGCTGCCTGCACAGTGCTTGTCCGCTCTCTTATTAACCTCACTGCTAATGTTCCAAACTTTCCAGCTTATAGAAGGAACTGTCAGAGGCAATTTGCATATAGGCAGTGCTGCAGGAGTGCATAGAGTTATATTTTTATGTGTTGATGAATAATTTAGCAACAGTACTGTAAAATTACTGCTTCAGTGCTGCTGGGGCCAGTGTTTGTACAAAGTGTTCTTCTAGCCCAGTTATACAAGTTAAAGCTTGCTGGGTTTATCCTACGCATCTGTCGTTAGAATTTTTCCAGGTTCAAACTGGGAATCAGAGCAGGGTTTTCATTCCAGGACAGGGCCGTTCCTCATTCGCATTTATTGGTCTGATCATCCAACCTATTTTTTCCAATAGTCGGTTTTGCACTAGGTTGCATATTAGTGCTGGTTTTCTCCACAGAGAAGGATGCTGTGTAATGATTTTCCATATAAATGCCATGGTTAAATTATCCATCCTCATAGACCTTTGCTTTACATTAAGGAGCAATCTAAGAAGTATTTCCATGCAGAGTGACCACAGGTTTCACCCCCTACCCTGTGGAGGAAGCCTGTGCACTTACATGGGCAGGGAGCAGAGAATATGGGCAGATTTAGATGAATCTTGTTTTGGTTTCAAGCTGGAAATTGTTCCTTTGAGATTCAACCTCTCCTATGCTCAAATTGGAATTAAAAGATAAGGGAATGAAAACAAAGAGCAATATTATTGCCACCCAAAAGCATGCTTGTAAGGATAAAGTGAGATTGAAGTGCTGTGGTAATTCAACACCAAGACACTTCCAGAAATGGGGAAATTCACAGGACTGTTTTCCTGGGGAAACTTAGCACTCTGCATCTCAGCTACTGCTCCTGCTGTATTCTACAAGTGTTGCCAAGAGATGCTTAGTTGAAAATGCAAATACGTTCAAGGCTGAAGGATCAAAGAGCAATTAAATTAAAAACTGCTGACAGGTCAATCTTAATAGTCATTTCCATGCTGAAATAAGTCAATAAATCTTAGCTTGCAATAAATCTTACCACATAAAGGTGGGCTTGCATAACAGGAAAATGTAGTAAAATATGGCAATATATTTTATGCAAATGCTTTTTTAAAAGTAATGAGCAGCATGATTTATTCATCTTGTCCTGGCATCAAAGTGGTCAAGAAGACATTGGACTTCTGGAATGGGTTAATCCTTTGCAGCAGCAGTATGCTGAGCAGGCAGAATGTCTTCTATTTATTACTATTTACTTATATTTGTAAATACAAGCCTTAATTGAGCTCCTGAGCTGTGCTGTGTTTGGTACTGTGCAAACACAATGCTATTGTCCCTACCCTAAAGACCTCTACAAATTAGAAGAGTCAGAAGAGGATAGGAGCAAAGCAGCCTGGTGACTTGCCTGAGGTCATCCAGGATGTCAGTGGTGGAGGCAAAACTGGAGCTTAGAACTCCGCCTATGTCATGCTTTGGCCCTGTTCTCCAAGTCACACAGCTTCCTGGCCTATATACTAAATACAGTAAGTACAGATCAAACAAGAAACAAACTCAGCCTGTCGTGGCGTAATGCAGGCTTCAGAGAGGCAGGGAAGCTCAGCTGGCTTTCATACCAGACACCTTAGTGTACCCCCATGTTTTTGTTTGTTCTCCCAGATGTTCAAGGCCAGGTTGGACAGAGCCTTGAGTGACATGGTTTAGTGTGAGTTGTCCCTGCCCATGGCAGGGGGGTTGGAACTAGATGATCTTAAGGTCCTTTCCAACCCTAACTGTTCTATGATTCTATGTGTAAAGCATGGAATATTAGCTAATATTCCTAGGCACTTGTATCTATAACTAGACATATTTCCAACAAACACATAGTGCAAGAGGGAGCTGGAACACAGCTGCTAAATTTAAAATAGATTTTTTTGCATAGTGGAAGTTCCCTGATGGTTAAATAGCCTGTATCTCCATTATAGCTTCCTGCCCACCTGTAGCTATACTGCCCGCTATCCCCACAGGAAGACTGGAGAGGAGAAAGTTCCTGATAATGCCGCTTCAACAGTGCCCAAGTGCTTTAACAAGGCTCTTTCTATTAGCCCCTGTTATAAACACAGGATGGCAGCCCAGGCAGGCAGCTCCAGGTGGAGGAAGCATGGATCATTTTAAATCATTTGCACGTTCTAAATCACTGGGCACGATCTGTGAAGAGTAGATCTTGTGTTCCACACTGTGCTGGGGAGGCAATGGAGACTGTTTCGGGCTAATAAAATTCCCAAAAAGTGACCGGGTACAGGAGAAGTCCTGTTCTCAGGGAAAAGCCTCGCATCAGCACAGGCTCACAGCTCACCCTTCTTTTCACAGTGGAAAGACTGGGGATTTTAATCCCGATTCTGAAACAAGTCAAAACTTGGTGAGCACAGTAATTGCACCAGTAAAGAAAGGGCTTGGGGACAGCCTGTACTTTCTCTTTTCCTCCAGCCATTTCTCTCTTTTTTTTGCACTGAGTCAGAAGATCTGTTCTTGGTCTGTTTGTGTGGTCTCCGGCAAGATGCAGTACCTCACTTCCAGAGTGTTTTTCCTGGCGCTAACAGACCACATGGAGTCCAACCCAGGGTAACAATGTGCTGCATGTTCCCAAAACTTGGAACAAAAGGTGAGGATTTCTTGTTTTCCTCAGGATGGTGATCTGATGTTATGGTACCAAGGGTGCGGTGTGAATGAGATTTCAAAACTGATTTCAGCAAGTTGAAAGATGCCGTGTAGGTGAGGCCCTCAGTGACATGGTTTAGTGGTGGTCTTGGCAGTCCTGAGCTAATGATTGGACTTGATGATCTTAAAGGTCTTTTCCAACCTAGTTGATCCTATGATTCTAAGTTCCCCTCACACACCTTTTACTTTAACCAGAAGAAAGTTTTCCACCATTACCAAAAGTGGGGAAAATGTACATTTGCCTCATGTGCCCAGAACAGTAAATTGTCACCAGTAATCAAAGGTGGCGTTAGAAAAAATAGGCTGACTTTCCAGGGGAGGTTTCTCCCAAGAGCAGGTAATGTTATGCTGCAGAGCAGCAAACCAGTCCAGTACTGGCGTCTGCCAGTGAGGTACCAAATGGAAGGTGTAAACCTGGTTTTGTAAGAAACACATCTCAGCTCTACCTGACCTGTGCCTAGCAGCAGGTTTTATTTTTAGGTGTGTGAGGCAGAATTATCAGAGATGAAGAACCATGAGTCAGACCCGCAGGATCATGGGGCAAGCCACCAGTGTGATGAGGGTTGCATTTCCCGGTTTTTAAGGGAACAGGTTCTGCCGTGTGGTTTGGTCCGCCTGATTTCTGAAGCTCCTCTGTCTCCCCCTGGGTTGTGGGTACAACTGTTAGCGCCGTACCCTCCTGCCTCATCCCCCTGGCTATGCTGTGAGGTCTGGCAGGGAAACCTAAACCAGCCCCAAAGACAGCACGTCAAGGAGAAGGGATCTTGTCAGCCCTCCGCTCAGCCAGCCCTAGTGAGCACGGCTCCTCACCCAGCCCCTGTCCACACCACTAACTCCACACTGGGTATTAGTTGCTGCTTAAAATGGAAAAGAACCAGAATAAGAAGGATTAGAATACAATATTCCCTGCAAGCAGTGAATCATGCTGAGAAGCCTCCCTGCTTTTTGGACTACTGAATATTTAACCCACATTTGCCAGTGAGTACTGAAAGGTAATCCAAGCCAGTGCTCAAAAAATATCCAGCCGGATTACTTATTAAGATGTTTTTTATAGTATTGAGGGGGAAAAAAGGAGCCTGTCTTTTAAAGTTTTTGCTCAGGCCTGGTCAACTCATAGGTTTTGTACTGGTACAACTATTTCTCTTAGAGGTGCGATATTTTTTACTGAAATAGATAAACCAATATAACCACTAGTTGGGGACACTGTTGTACTGGCACAAAGGAGCTTTATACAGCTACAGCTTATTCGCCTGCTTGTATGGAAATAGAAATTTCAGCATAAATAAGTATATTTATACTGGTATAACTGTTTCTACCCTAGGGAAATTATACCATTTTTACTATACCAGTACAGCTACAATTTTGTGTGTGGCCAAGCCTTCGCAGTGGTACCCCTTCTATGTAGGAAAGCCCTTGTGGTGACTAGTAACTGACTGTGCCAGAAAACTGCAGAAAGTCAGTAAGATTATTCAGGTATTAGTTGTTGCACTGGATCAGGCTATCAAAATCTGGTGGAGGAGGAGGGGTGCTTTCGTTTACATTTGTTGGCTGGTAAAATTGTCCATGTATTGACTGGCAATGGTTTTGTTGATATCTAGGGCAGCGTAGAGAGTCTGGAGAAGACAAGGCTCAGAAAGGACCCGATCACTCTCTGCAACTACATGAAAGGAGGTTGTAGTGAGGTGGGGGTCAGTCTCTTCTTCGAAGTAATGAGTGATAGGACGAGAGGTAACGGCCTCAAGCTGCACCAGGGGAGGTTTAGATTGGATATTGGGAACAATTTCTTCACAGAGAGGGTGATCAGGCATTGGAACAGGCTGCCCAGGGAACTGGTGGAATCGCCATCCATGGAAGTGTTCAAAAACCATGTGGATGAGGCCTTCAGTGACATGCTTTAATGGTGTCTTGGCAGTGCTGGGTTACCCCAGGTTGAACTTGATGATGTTAAAGGTCTTTCCCAACCTAGCAGATTCTATGATTCTATGATAGGGGCAGCAGACAGGTAATATGAAAGTCAATAATCATAGAATCATAGAATCATAGAATAGTTAGGGTTGGAAAGGACCTTAAGATCATCTAGTTCCAACCACCCTGCCATGGGCAGGGACACGTCACACTAAACCATGCCATCCAAGGCCTGATCCAACCTGGCCTTGAACACCGCCAAGGATGGAGCATTCACAACCTTCCTGGGCAACCCATTCCAGTGCCTCACCACCCTCACAGTAAAGAATTTCTTCCTTATATCCAATCTAAACTTCCCCTGTTTAAGTTTGAACCCGTTACCCCTTGTCCTGTCACTACAGTCCCTGATGAAGAGTCCATCCCCAGCATCCTTGTAGGCCCCCTTCAGATACTGGAAGGCTGCTATGAGGTCTCCACGCAGCCTTCTCTTCTCCAGGCTGAACAGCCCCAACTTTCTCAGCCTATCTTCATACAGGAGGTGCTCCAGTCCCCTGACCATCCTTGTGGCCCTCCTCTGGACTTGTTCCAACAGTTCCATGTCCTTTTTATGTTGAGGACACCAGAACTGCAAACAATACTCTTACAATGACTCTTACAATGACTGCCTAAGTTTGTTTTACAGTAGAATATAGTTTTGGTAGCAGAAGGGTGTTGCTCAGTGTCTCTGCTTTGGAAATGAGCATCCTTCTCTTGCTCACACATGGCTATCTACAATTCGCCTCAGCATGATGTAGAAGCAGAAAGACAATCCTGTGAGAGAGTACCCTATCCAGTTGCCATCACTTACAGACAGTAAATGCTAAGCAAAAAAGGAGAAATACAACTTTTAAGGATAGTCAGCAGTTATGCGGAGCTTTTCACCTTAAAATACCTTGCACTCTCTAGTTTATATTTAAACTCATATAGCTAGAGTACATATGTCCGAGTCTATCTGTGTGCGTGCTCTGTCCTTTTTTATATACTCTACATAAACATACAAGGAAGACAGACAACACTCAGCAGGTCAGTATATGTAACACGAAAGTAAATGAAGTGTACATAGCAGTGGTTGGAAAACAGTCGAGCCCTGGCCATCAGGACTCCTGTGGGAGGGGATGGAAGGGAAGGATATTGTCTCACATCCTCTAGTTGCACTAAAAAATAGAGTCAGCCTCTCCATTTATGTGCTAAGAAAAGTAACTTGAAGAATGGGGTTGAAATGACTTTTGAATACCTGCTGACAGTGTGATTACTTACGGTATTATTGATAGAGTATGCAAGTTGGTGACCTGAGTCCTTTCCTACCATATACAAATTCACAGTTTTCTTCTCTTTGCCTTTAATAATTTAGAGGTCGTTTTGGCAGTGTGGAACAGACATTAATTCACCTGCTGTCCTGAAGGCCATTATGAGAAAAATCACAAAGTCAGAGCAGTGGCTTGATTTTTATGACTGAAGTCTTCTGCAGACATGAGCCTATTATTCAGCTGCAGAGTTCTGTGGCCCTTGAAGCCGAATTGCAGGGGTGAAGGTCACTGCCTTGCCAGTAATCACATTGCTGTTACATGAAGTTTTAATCAGCAAATACTGGGCAAATATAGCTCTGGTACTGTACTATTAAATATAATGGAATTTGCCCCACAGATGACTGCAGGTCCTTGTTGTTAAAGCAGCTCTGCCTATTTACCTTTCTGCTGCAGCTTAAACATACGAAATGTGCCATAATCCAGCTTTCCTCAAATCAGAGACATGAAGAAGCCACTTTCCTGTAGCATTGCATATAAGGAGGTAACGTGTCTTTATTTGCCTCACATATCAGAATTCAAGGCAATCAGTCATTCATTCTACATCATAAATAATACATGTACCCAACCAAACACAAAAGGCTGTACTTCTGTCTGCCTTTCCTCCACAGCTTAATAAGATCATCTGAATTTCAAGATGAAATGTGCAGTCTCATATTTAAATCATTAGGTCCCTGTGTGGTATTTCATTTCATTTTTTGCAAGGTCAGGGTGGCCAACATGGTCAAAGAAAGAAAGAAAGATAAAACCATTATCAGTAGAACAAACGTAACTGGTTCATGTTGAAGAAGAAATGCATGACCCATAGAGGGTAAAAACTTGCTGGAGATTTGCAAGGGAGCAGTAAATCAGTGGTGTCAGACCTTCCCTGTGGTCCTGTGTCCCACAGTAATGAACCCTCAGCTCCCCTGTCAGCCCTTCCACAGGTTCTGATGGGGTTTACTGAATGGGTAGGAGTCCAGCTTGTGAAATGTGTGTGGCAATTTGGAAAATCTGGAACAATCACCCAAAGCAAACAAAAATTCACAATCTCAGTATGTGGCCAGAGCTAAACTGGTTTCTGAGCAGTTTCTGGCTGTGATTCCCTTACTGGGACAGAGGATGGTCCTGAGACCCATTTTTACCTCCTCCCAGGCTTCCTCTGTGACCCAGTCACCTCATTCTTGCACATCGCAGTTTCCAGTCCTTCATACAGGCTATTCCCTCTGCTGGCCTCCCCTGTCCTATTTGTTTCAAAAGCAACCTGGCAGAGAATGAGGAGGTAGCTGAACTGCTGTGCATGTGCTGAGCACTGGGGAGGTCCAAGTCTCTGGGATCAGTTGTTATCCTCCCAACATATCACTGTTATATAAGGCAATCAATTTAACCCATCTATGCTAGTTCCCTGGGTGTGAAACTGCAGGTGTTTATGGTGAGTTGATGACTCATAAAGGTGTTGTGGGTAATGTGTGTGAGGCATTTCGTTGATTAAAGGTGCTAAGTTGTCTTTACAGCCAGAAGATCTCAGCAGGGGCTCAGGTAAATGCATTTAGGCACTAAGTAAATGTTTCAACTCTTACTAGCTTTAGCACAAGCAAGAGCAGGACCTGGATCGCAATCCAAGAGTGAGAAAAAATCTGGCAGGCAAAGTACAATATATTCTCTTGTCATCTTTATATAACTGTTTAGCCAAAAAAAAGAAGGTCACCTATAAATCCAGATAGCCCCAGACAACTGAACTCTAAAGCTAGTTTACAGAAAAGGTTTCCAAAGCCCACATGGTCTTGTATGAGATTAAAAATGGATTAAAATGTTACCTTGGACCACAATAACCTGGGCAATACCAGGACACCTCTCAGCAGTGACAGCTTAAGCACAGGATAGCTGCAGAAGTGCATTATTAGAGCTCGTAGGACAGGGAACATTAGCAGAATTGTCATGCCTTGCCTTGTAGTTATACCCACAGTACGTTTTGTCCAGCTAGTTAAGACTTCTATGATGCCCAAAGCTGACCTCCCTCTTCTGTCATGCCCCTTATAGTACCTTTCAGGAAGAAGAGAGGAGATCACAAATAGAGGACCTTTAATGGGAGCTACCTAGGTTGTGGTGGTGGACTGTCAACTGCAACCACAACACAACTTTGACCCATGTAAGCTCATCCCTGGGCAGATTGGTTGTCCTTTCCCCATTTCAAGCTACTCTAGGTGCTCCTTGGTGCAGCGCTAAGTTGTGGCACGATGTGCTTTGCTCCCACTATCTTGCAGGCAGACCCATTTCTAGCTGTGATGCTGGAGGCAGGAGCAGAGCTTGGCAGCAGGGATGGAGCCCATGGCGTTGCTGCGTGTGGAAGAGGTCAGAGGTTTTCAGAATTCAATGTCTTCTGGCAGCCAGCGCAGCCTAACCATGGTGGTCAGCAGACCGCTAACCACAGAGCAGTCACTGGCCCATGCTGGAGATTATTCAGGAGAGGAATAGGTTGTTTCCCCCTCCAATTATCTTTTTATTGCTGCAAGCAAAAAAGGAACAAAAATCCTTTAATGATACGTTTTTTTCAAGTCCATGGGTTCAAGATAAACCAGCAGGCTTGAGAAAAATATGTCCATAAGGACAAAGTGAAGAATTATGACTGTTCAAAACACCACATACCCTTTCCTACTGCGTTTTCTCCCTTCCCTAAGCTGCTGAAAGAAGATAGGCTGACAGACATGCGCCTGAACAACCCTTTGTACATGGCATATCTAGAAATTGAAATAACTTTTCAATGTACAATGAGTTACATCGACTGCCTTATATCTAAATTAATCGCAACCAGATGGAATGGGGAAGATGTTACACATGCACACACACATACCTCCTGAGGAGGTTACAAAGGAAACCTTAAAGTGATGGATGAAAAAATAAGATTCCTCTCTACACTTGTTTAAATCTGCATCTTCCGCAGTGCTTATCTGAACCCTGAGCTCTTAGAGGCGCTGATAAGCAAGACAGACCTATTAAAGCCTCATTTGAAAATCTCCAGAACGTGCATGCAGCCCCGTGTCAGCTGAAACCCTGCTGTCCCCAGAGCCCCCAGGCTCATGCAGAAGCATTGGCCATGTCTCAAGAAGCATGGTGTGTTGCTTCGCTGTGCCTCACCACATCCAGGCTCCCCACCCACAACCAGTGAGAGCCCACATCTCCTCTCTCTGCCCTGCAAATACTGCTCAAGCATCCATAAATATTTTCTTGTCTTCAGATGTTGACTCCCAGCCCAACTGCATCCCTGGGTCTTGTGCCACACGTTTTAAGCCAAAGGCTGAGGTTTTCCTCAGAAACTCCCTCCCTAGCTTCCCCTGCTCTTCCTGGCAAGCAACCAGCTCAGCTGCCAGGATAACCCTGGCTCCTCCTGGAAAACAACTAAGTGAGCCTGGCTTTCTTCCTCCTGGAGGCAGCAGGTCTTTCCAGCTGCCTGGATGGCTCAGGTTTCCTACATTCATTCTGATGCCCAAGCAAACCTTACGGAGGGAAGGAGGAGCCACGAAAAGAGCAAGAGCTGCCTTTCAAAAGCAGCCCCATGCAGTGTCCCTTCTGAATTGTGGTGGGGCATTTGGGGGTGGCCTCAGAGCTGCTCTCACTGTCCCTCAGTGAGTAGATTCACTGGTGATGGCCTAAGCCCTTTCTACACACACTGTCCTAGAGCCAGCTGGGAGCTGGGCCAGTTTCTGGAGTACTTATGGTCCTAAGGGGTCATTTGATAGAAGAGAGTCAAAAGGGCACAGCAAGGACCTGCTCATGTTTGGTCTCACCTAAGCATAGTCCCAGTAGATGGAGGTTAGTGAAGGAGTCACAAGTGCTCTTCATAGCCTGTGGCCTCCGTTCAATCCTACCACAGACTGATTAGTTCAAACCCCACCATGACCGGTTTGCCTCACAAATCAGCTCCCCCGAGAGTGTCAACTTTGCCCTCAGATTGTAGACAAAAGTTTGTCACTGGCACAGCTCACATTTTGCTCCAGATACGTATGGATGTTTTATGAGCTGTCATTCCCTTTTGACAGGTCTTGCTTGTGTGTTGGTCATTAGCCTGTGAGCTTCCTAAGGCAAAATTTCCATGGGGATGAAGAGCTGGAAAGGATCTTTTTTCTCGGCTGCTGCAAGCCACACTTTACTGTTAATCCCATTCACAGACCATCACTTTTCTAGCACTAAGGTTTGGAGCCTTAATAGTAGCTGAAAGGCTGTTTCAGTCCTTCCTACCCTTGTTTAAGCCCAGTCAAGATGGGTTCATGAGCAGTTTATATCTCTTCTGCCCTTTGGAAATGTTGGAAATGTGCAAAACTTGTGAATTGAAACAAGGGCTAAACATTGACTTTCATTGACTTCATTGTCAACCACAGCGAGCTCCCAGGTGTGGCCCTGCCTCTCCTCTGCAAGTTCAAACCTTATCCCCATGGCAGGCAGCTGCTGCAGCAGGACTGAAGGAGTGTTTTCTCCCTTACGCCGAGATAGGAGCTCACTTGCAGCCGTGTAGATGAAGAGTGTATTTGCACAGCAGAATAGCTGGTAGCTATTGTGGTAGAAATGGGCTCTGTAGTCTGCTCAGCCTTACAGGTAAGTACCTGCCTGCTTAACAAGCTGTTGTTTTGGAGCAATCTTGTATTACAATAGTCCAGGCTTAAAAGCTTTGATGTCTCTGTGATAGAAACTTCTGCGCAACACAGTATTTTTCTTCCTCTGTTATTATTCTAAAAGTACATGAAGAAGTCCTTAAAGGTTTGCTTCATTTTTCTGACCTGTAAGGTAGGTTTATGATAGCCTTGTCCATGCCTGCTGAGAGGACTAATGAAGCGGATTGAGAGATTTCTCTACCATGTGCTGCAGAGGCAAGGTAATATATTTTTTAAGACAACTTCACAGTCCACTGCTGGTAGCTCCGTGTGTATAAACAATGCTGGGCACATTTGGGTTCACCTGCATGATTGCTCTGCTAGCAGTAGAAGTACTCCATGGGCTCCCCTGCTCCAGGGCACGGGTGGTTGACTTTCCTCAAGTCCTCAGTGCTCACATCAAGTAAGACAGCCATGCCTGAAAGTCTGAGCTGTAAGAAGGGAAAAACAGAGAGAGATAACCCGGATTTCTGAGCTAAGGCTTAAAGAAAACAGAAGAAAACAGCTTTCCTATCTTTCATGAGATGAGAGAAGTGGCCAGGCAGGTAGACTGAATTTTTTGTTATGGTTCTCTTTAAGGCCTTTAAGGAGTTGAACAAAAGGCAGGCTCCTATCTCTCTTTCTTCTCTAAGTATACTGAATATAATGAGTGGTTTTATCTGATTAAAGAAGCAAAATGCAGACAGTAGGGGAAAAGATGTATCGTTTTCTGTGGGATTGCTACCTGCTGGTTTCTGTAGCCCCAGCACCAGGCTGTAAGCCTTTGGATGTGATAAACTCTGTGACCTCCTCATGGGAATTAAAGGTAGTTTCATTTTTTCTTTCTTTCCTATTTTTTTTTTCTCCTTACTGCTCCAAGTGACACGAAGCTTGGCTGGAGACATTAAAGAACATTAAATTACTCAGTTTCCAGAGCTCTTTCCTTTTCAGAAGGACTGCCTCTCTTTCTTTTTTTCCAGCTTGATAATTTGTTGCTGCTGTCTGGAAAAAGGTCAGGCTTGCTCACATTGTGCAGCACTTCTCAGATTCCTGAGTATTTTCTTAGATGGGAAAGGGCTCAGTGCTAACACCCTCCCCACTATACAGGTTCTGTCTTGCACTGGATATTGGAAAAACTCCTCATGGTTGCATTAGTAGGATTTAATTCCATTTGTAGAGGAAAATTGCTTGCAGGACATATGCAGACATGGTTTCTGTATCAAATAGAGATGACATCTTAATTCCTGGTTGTGAACAAGCCCTCTGCTTCCAGAGTAGAGGCAGCCCCTGCTGAGTCAGCATTCATCCTGGCCTGAACACAAAGGCCTGAACTTGTCTCTCTAATTTACTTCATCAATTATATATATGATACTGGCTAAGCTAAAGCAGGGACCCTTTCTAGAGTTGGAACAGAGGATGGTGCAGTGTGATAGCTTGGGTCCTTTCCTTCTAACACTGAACAAGGAATTGTACCAGGAGAAGGAAAACTAATACACCCAAACTTGCTGTTTCCCTGCAGCGCTGTGGTACCAGAGCTTTCCTGTTTGAGTAGTGTTGGGTTTTTTTGCTACCTATCCTCTACACTTCTTTACAACTCATATCTGCAAGACAAGTTTTTTAACATATCTTCAACATACCCCATCCATGGCCGTCTGGTTACAGCACGGGACTTCTTGGAGCTTGTCCATGCAGTGCAGCAGCCCATCACGCTGTGAAGCAGCTCTGAACAAGGAGGATAGCCTCCTGCGAAGACTCAGTGTTCACAGCCACTTGCTGGCTGCCCTAACAGAGAGATGCTGTTAGCTCCACAGAGAGCTGCAGCTTAGACAGGTGGAGAGAGCAATTTCTCAAGAGAGCTTGAGGAAGAGGCAGGGACATGAACAGCTACTCCATAAAAGTTCTGTAAAGACCTTGAGCAGGGGCTTACACCCAGGTCTGGGGAGGAAGCACATTCTGGGCTAGAAGTGGGTGAGTGGCTTGCTGTGCACTTTCAGCCTGGGTCAGCACCATGGAATGCCCCATCAGTCCCATGGATCTGGGGAGATAGCATGGTCCAAAAAGGGTTTTGCCCAACCTCACACATTTCAGCATAGGAAATGTGACCATATACTGGAAGAGTGGATAACCATGTGCCTCTTCTCTTGTCCCTCCATCCCACCTCCAGATACCACATCACATCTTACAGCCATGCCACTGCTTGGTCTAGGGTATATTGACTCTCTTCCACCACCTTCAAACAGTGTCGTGCATCCTCATAGCCTTCCCACCTCAGCAGCCTATGCCTGTCTCACTGATGTGCCCTGACTCCTAGCATCCCACTCTTCCCATGATTTCTGGAATGGGATTTCCAGTGACCCTGGATGGATACTGGCATTTCTTGCATGATCCAATAACATCAGGAAAATACTTGAGTTTCCAAAATGAGACTGACAGGTACACTTCATCTTATCAGCCCAAGTAAATAAAAAGTACATTAGGAATTATTCTCCCAGATTAATGAGCTTAATTTAAACTGCTGCTATTTTTAAAGTATGTATTTTAAGTTCTCTGTTGTTTTCTTCATTTTGGAGTCCTTTCAGTGCAATTGGGAAGACTTAGAACTACTGTTTCAAAGATACAAGTTGGTCTTCAAATGACATCACTGCATGCAGGCAGTAGGCTGAGAGCAGAAAAAGAAAACCATAACGCAAAACTTGTGATGACATTCTGAGCTGTCAACATTGAATACTTCAAGCTAATTAGAAGACCAGACACGTCCAGCCCAAATGGATATTTGATTTAGAATCATAGAGTCACAGAATAGTTAGGGTTGGAAAGGACCTTGAGATCATCTAGTTCCAACCCCCCTGCCATGGGCAGGGACACCCCACACTAAACCATGTCACCCAAGGCCTCATCCAACCTGGCCTTGAACACCACCAAGGATGGAGCATTCACAACCTCCCTGGGCAACCCATGCCAGTGCCTCACTACCCTCACAGTAAAGAATTTCTTCCTTAGATCCAATCTAAACTTCCCCTGTTTAAGTTTGAACCCGTTACCCCTTGTCCTGTCACTACAGTCCCTGATGAAGAGTCCATCCCCAGCATCCTTGTCGACATTCAGACACTGGAAGGCTGCTAGGAGGTCTCCAAGCAGCCTTCTCTTCTCCAGGCTGAACAGCCCCAACTTTCTCAGCCTATCTCCATACAGGAGGTGCTCCAGTTCCCTGATCATCCTCGTGGCCCTCCTCTGGACTTGTTCCAACAGTTCCATGTCCTTTTTATGTTGAGGACACCAGAACTGCACACAATACTCCAAGTGAGGTCTCACAAGAGCAGAGTAGAGGGGCAGGATCACCTCCTTCGACCTGCTGGTCACGCTCCTCTTGATGCAGCCCAGGATACCGTTGGCTTTCTGGGCTGTGAGTGCACACTGAAGCTGGCTCATGTTCATTTTCTCATCGACCAACACCCCCAAGTCCTTCTCTGCAGGGCTGCTCTGAATCTCTTTGCCCAACCTGTAGCCGTGCCTGGGATTGCTCCGACCCAGGTGTAGGATCTTGCACTTGTCATGGTTAAACTTCATCAGGTTGGCATCAGCCCACCTCACAAGCGTGTCGAGGTCCCTCTGGATGGCATCCCTTCCCTCCGGCGTATCAACCGAACCACACAGCTTGGTGTCATTGGCAAACTTGCTGAGGGCGCACTCAATCCCACTGTCCATGTCACCGACAAAGATGTTGAACAAGACCGGTCCCAACACTGATCCCTGAGGGACACCACTCGTTACCGGTCTCCAGCTGGACATCGAGCCATTGACCACAACTCTTTGTGTGCAGCCATCCAGCCAGTTGTTTATCCACCGAGTGGTCCACCCATGAAATTGATGTCTCTCCAATTTAGAGACAAGGATGTCGTGTGGGGCAGTGTCGAACGCTTTGCACAAGTCCAGGTAGATGACGTCAACTGCTCTGCCCCTGTCCATCACTTTCGTAGCCCCATCATAGAAGGCCACCAAATTGGTCAGGCAGGATTTCCCCTTAGTGAAGCCATGCTGGCTGTCACCAACCACCTCCTTGTTTTTCATGTGCCTTAGCATGCCTTCCAGGAGAATCTGCTCCAAGATTTTGCCAGGCACAGAGGTGAGACTGACTGGTCTGTAATTCCCCGGGTCATCCATTTTCTCCTTCTTAAAAATGGGCACTATATTTCCCTTTTACCAGTCATTGGAAATTTCACCTGACTGCCATGATTTTTCAAATATGATTTACTGCATACCATTACAAATATATACTTACAGGTTGTTTAATCACGGGTTTTTTAATCACTGTTTCTGTACAAGGTAGGGACAGCAGTAACTGCAGGCAGGTATACTGTGTGGTGGGGATGGGGTTGGAAATGGGAATGGAAACCCCTTTCTCTGCTGATTTTCAACAGAGAAGCCACCAGGAAACACAATCGGAATCAGGAAATCTTGTTCCCATCATCTTTCACTGGCACTTGCCTCTTTGGTAACCAGATAACCATGTGGCTGAGTTTTTGCAGCTAAAGCATTTTGGGTGGCCTTGAAGCTGGGTATAGCCTGCGCTACAAAGAATGGTGGTTGTGTGGAGCTCCCTTGCATGGTGAACCTGCCTAGACTTACTCCTCATGGCAGGACCACACAGTTTGCAAGCAATGGAAAAAGTCTCCAAACAAGAAACATGCTGCTCTGTGGCTTTCACATCTGCTTGGTTTTAATCCCAGCTCTGCCCTACTGCCCCTTATTCAAGTCCATGAGGAGCAGGGAAATGCTTTGGGGTAGGTGAAGTTTTCTGCATCAGGAGGTTGGAGGCACAAGTGCAGGCTGCACATGTGGTGTGAGAGAGGGGTCAGGGTCAGGCACAGGGGCTAAATGAAGCAGGAATAAGGTTTTCCACCCGCTGAGACAGGTAAGTGAGAAATTAAGCCTGAGGAGCAGTGGTGTGACGCTGGGCTGGGGCACAACCGGTGACTTCCCAGCTGTGTCCCAGCCCTGAGCAAACCCCCCTGGGGAAATGCAGAGAGGGGATAGGGAAGGAACAGGCAGTTTTGGCACTTGGATCTGTGTGGCTCTGGATCTGTCCCTGGGAATTGTGCCCTGGGGGGCAGCAGACAGGACCCCAATGGGCAGTGGGAGACCCAGGGGAAGCGTTGGGAAGGGGGAGGCTCCAGCAAGGGCCATGGGAGGGAGGCAAGCTCCAGCGAGGCACTATTTTCAGTGCGCGCTGTCAGGCAGGATTTGCTCAGGGCAATATATTTCCCCATGGTGACAGCTCTGGCAGGCGGTGCGAGCGTGGCTGGTCCAAGCCCTGCTCAGGGGCTCGCTTCCTAATTAGGAAGAGAATTTAGGAAGAGATCCTGAATTTTTGTTGTTGTTTACCGAAACTCGGGGGGTCACCTCGCTAGGGCAAAGCAGTCCTGCAGCATGGACACCTTTGGTAAACACCTGCCACAGCAAGGTTGATGGCCAAAATATCTGTGGAACGAATGGTCACACACAGACTGTTTACACGCAGAGGGATGCACAGGCTTGGAGCTGACAAATGAGCAGTGGTTCTGAAGATGTACTTACAGCAGGAGACTGAACCTTATAGAAGTAGCCATACTCAGAGTGCAGGAGCATGAGAGAATCAAGCAAATTAGGAGGCAAATGTAAGTAAAATACAATTCTTTTAAGGAAGGTGCTTTATACACAACCAATAATTAACTTGTGGAACTTACTGCCCCAGCTGCTATTATTGAGGTCAGCAAAGAAATAATAAGATTTAAAAAGGCCCATGAATAATAAAAAACACCAGACATTTTACTCAGTAGAATAACAAATTACAAGGGACATAAATCACCACACTTTGGATCATAAATAACAATAAATTGCCCAGCGATTAAGACAGCAACTTTTGCTAGGGGCAGGTTCCTTGGTAATTGCTCATTTTAGCACTTCTCACCCTTTTTTTTCCTCCAAGCATGTGGTGCTGACCACTGCCTCAAAAAGAGAAATGGGTTTAGATGGCAAGCAGGCATTTTCTGTGCATGGTGCATTGTAGTGAAGAAATTCAGCTTCTTCCCTTAGATAAGAACTATTTAAGAGGGAGTTTCCTTTGCAGAAACACTACAATAGCAGCTGAAAACCTGCAGTGTGCTATTGTAAGCTGTGATGTTGGGAAAAAGCTTAAAGTAAATAAATGTTGCATTATTTTCATCTTTTTATCTTTCCCGGGATAGTTCCTAGGTTTTGTCATGATTTTGTTTGTTTATTTGTTTTGGGCTTTTTTAAGTAAGTCATAGAACAATTTCAAGGTAAACACTGTGCTTAGACTATTGTGGTTTTGTGGCATTACTTCTGGCTGCTCTGTCAGACAAACTGATTTATAGACGGGATAAATGCATGTTGCTTCAGTTGACACACCAGAGAGCCAAGGTTCAAGCTATTTAGATTCCAGCTCCTTGCTAATAAAGATTAATACAGTTCTCTGAGTTAACATTTAATTCCTGGGCTGCCAAAAAGAAAGTAATTTGAAGCAGCTAAGAGACAGTCGTGGAGCTGAGCTGGGTACAAATTGAATCAAGGCTTTCAGAGCTCCCCTCGCAGACGCTTTGCTCCCTGGCTTGCTTCCTAGCAGGATGCAGGGCAATGTTACTGACACAGGCACTCTACAAAGACATTTTGTGCTGCTTCCCCGTCCTGAAGTTTTCCATATGCTTTCTCCATACTCAGTAATTAAGGGGGGTTGAGGTGGCACCACCTCACTGCCCTTGGGATGAGGAACATGTGCTTGGGTCAGAGGTTTTGTAGCTTAGGTCTGTCTGTATAGACCAGTGACTATTCTGGCACTGTTCAGCTCTGCAGGGCATAGCTATGGGGTATTTGGCCTTTCTGCATGCATAGACCAAGCTTGGTCATCTCCTCTCCACTGGGCAGCCAAATTTTTTGGTACGGTGAATACCAGACTCCTACATGACACCAAAGCTGCTCCTAAACTGCATCTGCCCGTTCTCTCCATGGGAAAGCATGATCAGTCCTGCCCCAGAGAGAGACTAATAATACAGTCTCCACCGTTTTGGACCAGCTGCTTTCCTAAAATTAAATGCATTGGAGTGCCTGGCGTTTCTTCTGAGGAAGTGTTTATAAATGTTAGGCAAGGACTTCGCACGACCGGTTATCATTTTGCAGGATGTGCTAATAAGGCAATGCTCAACAGAGAACATCTATCGCACAAGAACTGGTGGCAACATTTGTTTCCTCAGAGGGGAAAAAAGGGAACGAACTAGTAGGTTTGAATTCAAACAGCAAAGATAGAAAAGAAGTACCTACATTACAGGCAGCCTGCCTCTTAACTCTGTACTGACAATATGAATTTCATCTTTTCCGTAGTATTTTTCATGCCTGCCCTGTTTTTCATGCACAAACACACACATGCACACATATTTACTGTTTGGAAAGGTGGGATAGTCACGATCCTCTAACGACTTTCTGCAATTCAGGCCAATGCGGTACAATACTCACTGGCCAAAGTCAGCAGCTGGCTCCTGAGGTCTTGGTGGGAAGGGGACGCAAGGGGGAATGGCTGTGCTCAGCATGGTGACCTCCCGGTGCCACCTTATGAATGGACAGCGTGTGGCCACGTGGTATTTACCTGAACACAAATATTTAGTGAGAGGCTTTGGTTTGTTTTACATAATGCTTCTGCCTCACCACAGGGCAGTTATCAGTGTTTACCCGATTATGTGGTGTCAAATGGTTTTGCTAACTTTATTCAGCTGGGTTCTTCTCAGGGAAGGACGTCTGTTCCCATCCACCAAGTCCTTGATGCAGCAGTTAAGTCAGCACGATCCAGCCTTTTTTCTGGGCTCCAGATAGTGAGAAAGTAAATGAAAAAATAATAAAGCCTTGAGAGCAAAGGGACAAGACGATTGCCGAGGTTAATGATGCCTTGGATTGAATCGACAGAATTTCGGTGGATCACAGGAGGAATTTATGGTACTCGGGGATGAGACTCTGCGCCCACACAGACAACTGGGCATTCCTCCCACGACTGTATTATCTGGCCTGTTGTGTGTAGCGCATAAATCCACTGCTGGTTTTCTGTGCAAGGAATGCCACGCATGGGACCAAAAAGGCTTGTGGCGGTCGCTTCCCTGGACCGCCACTCCTCTTCCGAGGTCCTCAGCTTTTGGTGGAACTAGCGAAGTGTGTAGGGCTGCAGGGTGCACGTGTGCCTACGTGTTTGGCACGTGCACGAGGACAAGGGAGAAAATGTGCATAGAGGGTACAAAGGTCCTGTTCCAAATGCCTCCTGGAACCTCTTCCCTCCTGTGCCACCACTTTCCGCTGCAGCTCTAGAAAATCTGCCTTTTCACTGTTGGCTGAAAGTTATTAAGAATATTGTAGCATCGACAATTGCCGTGGAAAGAAATCCTTACCATATGGCACTGCAAACTAGCTTAGAGAACATATAGACACAAAACACCATCCACAAATTAAGTAAAGGAGATGGTTTAAAATGACACAATTAAATACTTTTTTCCCCACTAACTGTTTTTAAATGAGTTTTTTCTTCATGACAGAGTTGGGTTGGAAAAAGACAGTCTTCAGCTATTGATTGCAAACAGACTACCCAAAAATGCTCATTTATTTGTTTGTTTGCAGCCGGACCGTTGTTCCCCCCCCCTTGAGAGTATGTAAACTGGCAAACCACTCATGATGACTATTTGCTCATCCTCATTTAAGGCCTGTAATTGATACGCTAAATGATGTGATATGTTTCTATTCCCTTGGTGCTGCGATTAGACGACTGGATCTCTTTTAAAAAGAATCATCATGAAATAATGACTAGTGAATAAAAAATCCTTGTTTGCATGCTAAATACTCTGTTGAATATCAGGTGTGGTATAAAAAGTGGCTATTCCCCAAGCAATTTGCTCAAACAAAACCCTTGTTCTAAATTCAAACACTCTTTCTTCCATATCCAGTCATCTGTAGCCGGAGGCTTCACAGAGAAAGTGTGTTTCAAGGAATGATTTAAATGAAAATGGGCGGCTGCTTGGATCATAAAAGAGGGAAGGAGTTCCAAGAATGAGAAACAGCTTGGGAAAAGGGCCAAAATCATAAAATGGAAATTTGTGCTTTTAGGAATCGTTCACTACTTTTCAGACAAAGGGAACCACTTATCCTCCACTTGCTGGGAAGCGTGTCCCTGGCTCTAGGAGAAGGAGAGGTTGTGAGTCGAACGGGAAGGCAATCCATATGTTAAAAGGGGGATCTCCAACCCAAGCATGTACAGCCTCTTCATCCCTGGACTTCAGGCTATGCCTGCAGCCCTGTGCCGCTGGCAGGACAAGGAAAGGCTCCAGTGCAGGCCTAAGGGCCTCTGCTTCTTCAGTGGAGCACGCGAATTCTGCACCAGCATGGCCTGTGAGGATTCCACTGTGGATATTATGATGGAGATTAAAGAGGAGCATGACTTCTTGAAAGTGTTACAGACTGCATGCCCATGCACAAGCACCGCAGGTGGAGGTAGCAGATATGATGATGTGCCTGTGGAATGTGGGTGCATGAGTGTGTACGCGTGTGTATAATGCATCAGACTGACAACTGAAGTTGGTTTCTAAGAAACAGTTTGTTTCTAGCACAGTTTGGTGATGTGATAAGCCTGACTGTCCGCAGAAGCTGAAGAGTTAAAATTGCCGCATTCTGTGCAAAGGATTTTTGTATTATATTAATCTTAAATTAATTTTAATAACTTTATTAGATTTCCTTAGGTATCTGCTTTGTTTGCTTCATTGGATTATCCATTATGCGGACTAGATTCCCTTCAAACCTGGCGATACGCACGTTGCTATGGCTACCCCAGTTCTGGCTATTTTTTCCATAAAGCAGGAGTTCTGAACAGCCTTCCTGTTCCAGCATCTGAAACAGTTTGCCCGTAATTTTTGTATTCATGTGTATCTTGCATTTAAGTCTTTCAGACTTCAGGAGTCTGTATTTCATTTGCCTCTTGAGAAGTGGTAAGGACCTTTATCTGAGGACATTGAAACTTCACTGAGGCACAGCAGGGGACATCATAGGTTTTTGAAGAACACCTTTGAAATTAAGAATTCACAGAAGAAGCAGTGAGGAAATCCTCAGGAAGGAGAGGTAAAAGCCATCCTCTGCAAGAAAAAACTAGCTGAAAAGAAGAAAGGCCAACAACCGAAATGCAGCAGAGGTGTAACAGCTCAGCGGTCAGACAACTGTCTATAAGGTGTCATCCACTAGGAAATCCTAGCGATGGGTGAAAACATGCACAGCTTTCTCGTGTGTGCACCAGAAAGGATCTTCTGAAGATGTTGTCTGGTTTCTTTCTCTGAAGAAGGAACCCTCTGAAGATGTTCTCTTATCTAGAGTGGCCCAGGTGCATGCTGAAATTCACATTCACCAGCAACCCTCTGACGCTTGTGCTCAGAGGAGACTCTAAGGGAGAACAGAGGGGTGTGCAGGGAGATTGGTGAAGGAAGGTGTGAAAAAGGTTTTGTGACTTATCATGCAGGCAGGACAGATGAAATTTTGCTGCCTTGGCAGATACCCTCTATCCCATCTGTCATCGTGGCCACAAATCGCATCTAAACAATCCTTCTTACATGGCTCCCGGTGTTGCTTCACCTAGAAGCAAACACAATTTATAGCTCGGAGTTTCTTATGCAATGCTCATACCAACAGGCTGACAGAGAAATATTGTAGAGTCGGTGGCACAAATGCAGAGTGTGGGGTCAGGGGGTGCACCAGACTTTCCCTATTTGTGCTTGACAAGCTGTGTAGACATAGCCTAGAATTATCACCATCCTCTACTCCATCGACATCTCTGGTATTTCCTCCAGGCCCTGCAACTGGCAGCACTGGATTCTTATTTTACCTGGCATCTGTTGTTTCCTTATGACCAAATGGTAGCCAGTGTGTCTCATACACTTTAATATCATATTAGCAAAGCCCCAAAATATGTTCGAACACTGTGAATGTGGTTTCCTAAGGCTACACATTGTCAACTATTTCAAAGTGCAATTCAAGGTTTTTGGGTGAGGTAAACAAAGAAGGGGAGAGAAGAAGTTTCTACCCAAGTAGGAGTTTTTAACTGCCTGGAAACCATTGAAGTTGGTTCAACAGATAGGGAAGAAACTGTTGGCTCTGTGAGGCATGCACTTATCTCCCTGCAGTGACTGGCTGCCTCACCTCAACCAGCCCCAACTGTTTGGACTGAGGAATTGACATTTAACCTTGATTTCACATTTCATGGAATGCCAAGTCCAAAGGCTTTTATTATTCCACAGTTCGTCTCAGCAGCAGGGTGTGACTGCAGAAACTGAGATTTCAGACTTGATGAGTATCAAGTTACAGCCTTATCACGATCTGAATTACTTTACGATTTCTAACTGCACAGGGTAGACTGCCCGGGATGTGCAGTAAAATCTTGCCATTCATCAGCAGATACTGTAAATGTGACCTTACGTTCCTCGAATGAGCTGTAGATGCAGTTCACATTTCCCTAACCCCTTCTTGTTTCTCCTGAGATCTCTCCCAGCTCCCTGAGGGCACTCTTTCCAAGAAGTAGGCAGGTCCCTTTACTTCTTTCTCAGGTATGAGCTAATGATCTCCTTAATTCTATCTCCAGGCTATACCTTCATGCCAGCTGAGCATGACACTTGCCCTTTACATACTGTGGGACCTCCGCCTGGAATTCGACTCATGCTTTGGTTAGGCATAACTCAGCCCCTTCTCTGAAAAGCCTGGTTACACTTTGGGCTCAGGTTCTCTGCATGCCAGCTTCTGCAAGTGACAATTTCCTCTTCCCCTCTTCCAAGAATCAGGCTCTTAGCAGAATGCTGTCTTTCATTTGCTCTCCTCTGAGCTTTGGCAAACAGCTCTATCACTGAGCTGAGGAGCACAGACTGAGGAGTCACCTTGAAGCTGTAAATCTGTTTGAGGGGATGCTGCTTAGTTAGGGGACTGTTCTGGTCTTTCCTGCATCTCTGTTTAGTAACCATACATGATCTAATGTTGATCATTCAGATAAGGATACTCTGCCACACTGATACACTGAGGTTATATGATATGCAGTTAAGTAGTATGTATTAAAGCTCAAACTTTGTGCTAAGAAAGTAATGATCAAGTCAGCCATGTCAAGGACACCTTGACCTGGTAACCTTAATAGAGACAGCTTCTCTTTTACCATAAGCACATTGCAGAGGGCTGCGCTTCTGTGCCAGTTCCCAATAACATTAAAGCAGAGCTTTACCCAGAGATTCCTATTTCTCCTTCGTCTCCCCCACGAGCAAACTTTGTCATTACTTTCCACTCTACTTAGTCAAATGCTTTCTGGTATTAAGATTCAAAGTGTACAGGATGCACGCCAAAAATCGGTATCCTGCCAAAATGTAGCAGAAGCTGACTTCTGTGATCTCTTCTATACAGAGACATCTTCATCAATGTGCTTGAAAATGAATAGTTAGAAAGAAGGGGTGCCTTTCCCAGCCACTGATACCGTTTTGTCAAGAGAGCTATTGCCTTCCTTTCTTTGCCCATAATTTCATGTTCGCTTCTCTCCCACTCTCCCCTGCTAGCATCATTTCCTTTGGAAACAGTTGATCTCACTGGTAACCTCTTTTCTTTCGGTTGGGTTTTGGTTTGTTTTTTTTTCTCCCCCTGTACATGTAGCCTTATAATACAGAGCACCTTACCTCTCATGCTCAGGAGATAATCTTTGAATAAGAAAAGATTAAAAAGCCTGCCCTTCCATTTCCCTAGCTCCATGATTTAAACCAGTTTGTACTCCTGGGGTCTGCAGCACAACATTTCTGCTCCATGTTCAGAGACTTTGCTCATCTCTGTCCTTGCTTTGTAACCTGTATTTTGAGAACTAGCACTTGCCACTATCAAGAAATTATGCTTAAATAGGGAAATACGATTTATTTTGGACTTCAATGGTATGAGATATTCAGCACTAACTGTTTGAGACTGACTTTGTTTTCCTTAAGTTTTAGGAACAAAGAAAGATATTCTTCATATTTTCTTAAAGTAGCCCATTGTCTAATTCAATTAGCTGCTCCGAAATAGGAGAATAATAACATTTAATTACACTGGGATGTACTGAGCTCCCAGGGCACTTGTTTAATCAAAAGTAAATGTTGTATCTGCAGAAGTTTTTTAACAATGTGTTATGACTACAGCATGTCATATAGTATGTTATTAAACGCAGTAGAGAAAGTAACATAAAAACATCTGCTATGTAGAACAATGATATTTTAACACACATATCTTTCTATATTACCAGCCTGCCATCGAAAATGAAAAACTGTAATAAATATGACTGAATTATCTGATGTTTTATCTCCTGTTTTCAAATTTGGCTCTGGCATCTTTCAAATTTCAACTCCTGACTGCTCAGCATGGTATTTAAGTTACCCAAAGACATATTATATAATTTATTTATATAATTGGTTCCAGCAATATGCTGAGTGTTGTTTGAAGCACAGTGATAAAAACAGCCCTCGCCACAAATTATTTACAGTCTAGATAGAGGCATGGAGCAATTCCCTCATAACTTAAAAGCTCAAGGCACAAACAGCCCTTTAAAATCTTAAGGATCACACTGGTTTCCAGAAATTCTACTCAGTACTAGCAAGATGACCATGTACCTTTTGCCCAAGGTCTCGATTGCACACAGCAGTGCTACATGGGGTTACCTTTCACGCTGTCTATCTGATGTCTCTTGCTTATGGGCTCCAGAACTGCATAAAGGTGATTTTGGCGGTAATCCACCTCGTGTCTGGTTCTTGCATGCTAGAATGCAGGAGTCTGCCTGCTCAGGAGTGAGGCAGGGACTTTCTTACACCAGCGAAGAAAAACTTGTGTAAACCATGAGGAGAAGGGACAGTCCTCTCCTCAGAAAAGGAGACCTCTGCTAAGGATGATGATTCATATAAAACACAGTAACATGGTGGTCATTAATTAAGCCATTATGCAAAAAAGGGGTTGCTTCAGCAATTTACTTGCATCAAGCATTTCTAAAATACATGCTGTCCCACCCAGTTTTTCATGAGCTGTGATCTCAGGACATGTCTCTATTACCAGCTGTGCAGGGGAGACTGCATTTGTCATGCGGCAAATCAGAAGCAGATGAGATGGAGATGATTCCTGCAAGGCAGCTTAAACAGGTTACTGTACCTCATACTACACCAGGGGCAAGCCTGATCACAAGCAGAGCTTTGCAAGAAGCAAAGCTTCAGGATCACTGCAGCTTTACTCTTACATGAACCAAGCATCAGGCAGCACTCACCAGCTATCTTTCTCTCCAAACAATGTTTAATTTATTGAATTGTTTCATTTATTACAACCACAAGGGTGCTTTAAAACTTGAAATGTATTATGTCACTAAGAAATGCATGCTCAGAGAGAGCAAACTCTCCTGCTGTTGTTGTCATTACCACGGCTGTTAAATAAAATGGTCAGAATTTTAATTGTTCCCCTAATCGTTGCATCATATCTTCTTTGGGTTAGGGCAAAATGCTTTATGGGATGGTCGCTGTTCCAAAAAGCGTCAAAAATTAATCATTTGCTGTCTCACTGTGGTCTGGGGGCACTGACCCTGAAGAAAACAAACAAACCACAAATCACCTCTTCATCAACACACAAGGCTGCTGATCTGTATGGCTCTGATTCCCCATGTGCTGGTAGAAGTGGGCCTGACACCATGGACATTACTAGGGGTGTCCTCCACCTTGAAAAGACCAATAAACATGTGAGCCCAGCGTATGTCCCTTGCCCTCTGCCCACCAGCCGCTGGGGGTGAAACAGAAAAAGGGTCCAAAGAAAAGGGTGGTTTTCTTGAGGGCACTGCCCGGGAGCTGAAGGTGAGACCATATTGGTTTTAGATGGTAGCTTTCCAGAGGGAGTCGGCATGGGTTTTATCTGGCCAGCTGCCTCAAAAAGAGTCACTCTAAATCAGGCCCCTGGAATCCAGGCAATGTAAACCTTTCCTGTCCCCAGCACATGCCAGCATTCACAGCTGCTGAGATGTGGGCATACTCCTGCATCCCAAAAATAAATCGTGGTCATAGCCATTATACCCAGCCCTGCACCCGGGGCTGCAACTGTCTTGGAGGCCAGCTGTGGAGAATGTGAGGCACTTAGACAATTAGGAAATGCTGGCTATAGAAGGGAAGAGAACACGACAAAATGTTTTTCATAACTTGTGAGTTGAGAAGCCAGGAAGATAATAGATGCAAGTTAAGACAGGGCATAAGCTGAGGTGGACAGAATAAAATGGTTCTTAGAGGGCAGAAAGTGCTGATACATTGAGCTATCCCCAAACCATTGCCCGTGTCTTCTTTGGGTGGCTTTGATTGTGCTATGCTGAATTACACCACCTAGAGGCTCTGACCCACGGGTCAGGTTGCTAAGAAGGTTTGTGCAATAACCTCTTAGTCCTTATGAGCTGAGAGAAGAATAGGAAAGTGGCACCCTGCTGCAGCCAGGCAAAGTGCCAGGTGATGTAGAATGCCCACTGGAGTGTCCCACTTCTGATGTGCTGGGCAGTCTAGTGACTTTGATTGACAAGAACTTAGGAAAAAGGGGTGAATAGTGATTACAAACGGGCACGGCTCAAACTGTGAATGTGGTAAGAACCTCTTGTATCTTGAGAAACATTTCAGTTTCAGGAAAAAGAAATGATGCCCACAGCTCAGTATTCAGCCCTTTCTGTCCTTTGATCCCAAGATGTGGGATGATTGCCAGACTCCCATTTTGTACCAGTAAGGACTGAAGCTGCTCAGCACCTCGCAGTTGCATATCCTGTGGCTATTTATGAGGAACATTTGCCTGTAGTGATGATCTTAACCACTAGCTGAAGGAATACTGCAGTCTGCCATAGTCCCAAATGCATCAGATAATAATGGTATTAAAAGAAAATGCTTTGCTGGGACTGACTGCTTAAATACTTGGTTCTCCAACTGAAAGGAAATCTGCATAAAATACAGCTTATAAAAAATAATATATCCTGCAAGAATAGCCTAGACACCTTCTGTAAAAGACAAATGGTTTAATTATAAACTGATGCTGCTCAGGGTACATTCTTCTGTCTTTAGTGCTGTGATTCTTGGAGCTGAGGTTTCGTGGTTATTCTTTCTAATTTTCACTTTGGGTGGAAAATAACTGCTCAGAGAAGAAACAGAAAAGAAATGAGGTCAGGGAATTTAAGAGAAGACATCACACAGCAGCTTCCCTCCTCCTCCCAAGCATGAAATAAATTAAGTAATGGCTCTACACTCAGCGTTCACCTTTCAGAGCTGGGGAAGAGAGTTACACAGACCACAGAAAACTCAGTCTCCCTATAAAGTAAAGAAAATGACAGGGCAGGTTGCAAAATGCTGACACAAGCAGTAACTTGCTGCTCAGGAAAAAAAAAGACATGGTCAAATTGTGCTGGATAGAGATCATCAAAGGGATGAGTAGTCAGTTTGTGAAGTGCCTACTAAAGGCCATGTTCAACGATGTGCCCCCTTTCACATGTGCTCTGTTGTCTGACTTCTCCCAGACGCACAGTCTGACCACATAAAGTACTGCTTTCTTTTTTTCCCCCACACCTAGACTGTATAATTGGCAGCCATTAAAAACTTCCTGAGAAAATAAACCAAATCTCAATTTCCAAAAGGTACAAGAACCATTAAGCATAACCAAGGATCCCGAGAGAAGAATTTAATTTCAGTGCATGTGCTTAAATCCATAGTCCGTTTAAAACATGACTTTGAACTGCAGAAGTAAACCTTAAAATATTTTTAAGCAAAAAGCCCCACATTCTAGCACTGTATGTACCAAAGGTCTGTGTCCCTTGAGCTGTGATGTGTAGAGTTATTTATACATTTGTAAATCAAGTACAGATCAAGAAAAATGGAGCCATTCAAATTAACAGCAGTATCTGCTTATTCTTCCTGGATATAAGTGACTATGTTAGCACTGTGTGTTGTGAAGGAATTGTTCACTTCACTGCTGGAAGTTTAAGTTTTGGACTCATCATGATCAGCATCATAATGGGCAGATAGGAACCAATTTGGTGAAAGTAAGGCTGACCAGAAAAAGCAGGCTGGCCTCTTGCTTGAAAGGTGCAGAGCTTCTTTCAGGCATTCACTGAAAGACCTCAGTGCCTGGAGATAACAAGTCAGGCTGATCAGCACTCTCTGAGAGACAGAAACAAAAGCGTAACATCACCCATACATGACATACAGGCTGAAATGTAAGGCTGCACAAAGCAGGAGGACGTCCTGTGAGTCTTATGTTCACATATGACAAAGGATTATGTCACCATAACTTCTTACGGCTTTATTTTTTATAGTTCTGACAGCTGTAGATATGAGTACACACGACAACATGGGTCACTGAGGTTCTCTTAATTTGTATGTCATAGATGTTCAGCTCCAAAATATCCAAAAGGTATGCATTTCCTCTTAGACAATCTGCAACATCCAAAAACAAGCACAAAAGCCTTTTAGTTAAAACCTAAAATAAAAGCTCAGATTCTGCAAGAGGCAGAACAAAGAAGACCTTGATCATGGGGTTGAATTTCTAGCACAGATGCTCATCTTGGCTTCATTTCAGGATGCTCTGAGCGCACCATGCAATTAGGCAAACTCTTACCCATCACATCCCAGCACTGGAGCCCTACTGACTTGTGTCAGATACAGATAGTGCTCTGACCCTACACTCCAGCAGACTACTTAGAACTAAACAAAAATGAATCATGGCACTTTTCTTGTTCTCCTTGCTATAGTTTTAGGAAAGATAGATTTTGAAGTGGGCAAGAGTAAATAGCACCATTT
The DNA here is from genome assembly GCF_963264785.1 of Psittacula echo. NCBI lineage: Eukaryota > Metazoa > Chordata > Aves > Psittaciformes > Psittacidae > Psittacula > Psittacula echo. The sequence continues at coordinate 88,152,357 of NC_137737.1, read as the reverse complement.
TGTTCTTGCTCTAGATCTGGTAGCTGCTCTTTGCTTCTCTCCTGAGCAGCTGGAGTCTCATGGGACAGTTTCTGAGACAGAGAAGCTGGAGCTGTACACGGCAAACTGGATTGGCAGGTGGTTTAGGAGACTTTGTCTTTCCTAAACAGCAACAGCACTGGAAAATACAGTAGACATCCTATTTCCCTTAGCAATACTCATGTCCCCATTGCAGGGGTGAAAGTATTCAGCCCTTCAGCATTTGTAGTTTATTCAGGCAGGAAACATATCATTGCCTCATAAAATGGTACACCTGTCTCATAGTCCATTAAATATTAACAGCAACACCATAGAAATGAACTGCAATTGTTTTATTATAGCAATGTTTTGGGTATATCTTATTACAGTTTAGTGCGGACAGAACAGAAAGAAAATATGAAAACATGGATTTTATACAAAAATTACAGACTAATGTGATTCAGATACCACTGCATCCTCCTGGCAGAGGTAACAGTATCGAGTGCTTCTTCATCCTTCAGAACTGCGCTATAGAAATGTTAATGTTTATCACTTCTGAAGTGTCTTTTCTATCAGTAGATATCAAAGCATTTGCCTAGGACTGCAAGCAGCCTTTGCAGCATGCTTCTCTAGCAGAGGAAACCAAGGTAGACAGCACCTGGAGCCGGTTGCATCAGCCACAAGAAAAGTGCTGCAGAAGTAGGCTCGGCACCCTGATGCCAGCTCCTCAGCACCCTCTTTTATCCACTTAACGGTGCTTGCTATATAAGGGACAGCACGCCACATCTACCGGAGACATATCCCACGCAATCTCATTAGCCCTGCTGCCTGGCTCCTGACCTTTGTCAGCCCAGGACACCAAACTGAGACCCTGAGAACCTTGCTTAAAAAAGCCACGTACTTTACTCTTCCTTACTTCAGCACAGGCAGGAAGCAGCAGTACAGGAATACCATGGCAAAGGCTATTCCTGCTGCTTTCCAAGCCTGACCTTCACATCCTTGTTCCTTATGGATAAGGCTCCAGAAGCCTCCGGGTTGGGCTCTGAGTCTGCAGGCTTTCCTGGGGGCTTTCCAGTCAGTCCTGGGTTTAGCTGAGCTGGGAAATCTGCAAGAATAGCTTTTGTCTTACCGCTGCTTTATTCCTGTTTCCCAGCCTCGCTGAAACAAAAGAGGCAAGGGCAGCGTTTTTGGTGTCGCAGATGAATAAGATTTTCCTGGAACGAATAAAAAGGTCAAATTTGGTTCCCGTCACAACTCCTGTGCATTTGTAGCACATGGGCCCTTGCTTTGGCGCTGCCGCTTTATGCTTTAAAGTCAGACGTTGCCTTTTTGTCCAGTTTTAATCTTTTGTAGTTTATTTAAAGCACCCAAGCAAATAAATGGTTTATGTTAATTTTGTGGACCCAAATCAGTAATTAATGCCATAGACATGAAAGACAGAACACCACTGAAGACTCCATTTCGGGGTTTCTTCATGCTTCTCAATTCCAGAAAGCAAAGTTTTCAGACTAGAGTAGGGGGAGATATCCTGGGCCAGGTTAAACTATCCTTAATGTTCTCTGCTCACTCCTGTGGTATCCAAATGGTGGAGCCTGCAATATGGTAAAAATTGAGCTGGGAAACAACAACTTCAGCTGTAATTTGTAACTTCGTAAGCCAGTCAATACATCACTTTCATACATTGTCTCAGTGTTACTTCCTAAAAAAAATAAATAAAAAATCTTTATTTAATATTAGTGCTATTTTTCATGTGACTTAGTCTGTAAGAAATTTAGACTTTTGTCATACTATGCATCCACCATACAGGCCTTGAGGGGGAAAAGATAAACTATGGGGACTGCATTCTGGAAAGACAAAAGCTGCCTGTTTTCCATATGTCATGGCAACCCTTAAAGGGAAGGTATATGAGAAGGAATATGTATCTGTCTAGTCTCTATTTCTTGCTTTGCTAGAGTTTATACCTGGGCATAGTCCCAGACTAAACAGTGTATGGGAATTGGAGGGAAAGAGGGAATTCCACCATTAAGGAAGGACAGGTTTTGTAGAGGCTGGTGGCAAGGGAGTTAATAACACGTGGTGTTTGAAGCTAATCAGGGGCTTGTCAGACTCAGTTCCAGGCCAAATGATCAGAGATTTTTATAATTACAGGGGCCTGATGAGCACTGTTTGGGACTATCCCAGGAGCTGGCTGAATGATGAAGAGAAGATTTACAAATGTATGTGTGAATAAATAACCTTGCAGCTGCCTGTAAGGTGGCAGCTTTTGTTACTTGAGCTGTTTGTAGGGTTTGCTCCATATTTGATCTGTTAAAATGTTTATCAGATCTGAAATTGTAAGAGGTGGCTGTTTTACTGTCTTTATTTTTGCCTCTAATTGCTCTTGAATGCTATCCTGTGAAACTTTTCCAGTCATCAAGCCCAGGCGCTGCAAGTTATGCACTATAACCCAGCATGATAAAGCCAGTAAATAACCCGAGCAAGCAACTTGCAAAGTAACTATGGGCAGATATACCACTCACCCAAACCAGTTAGCAAATTTTTGCAAAAACTGACATTTTCAGGCAAAAAGTAGGAAAGACTTCGGGGCTGCTGTACAGACCAGAGAAAAGACAGAATGCCTCAGAAACTTATGTAATGCTGGCTTCAATGATCTTGATAACTTTTCTTGCAATATATGTTACTTACACTCTATTTATTGAACTTGTCCTTCAAGTAGAACAAGAGCCCATCAAGTACATTCTGTACCTTACAGAATTTATATTCTGTCCTTAAAAACAGTATTAATGGATACTACAGTGTTTCAGATCATAAAGTTTAAGACTAGATTAATGAGGAGCATGTATCAATGTTATATTATACTTAAATAGACAAATTTAAAAGGATTTTCTTTCCATACGAGGTCAGAGGCACATTTAATGCCACAAAGGCCTCACACGCATGTCAAAAATGAACTTCTTCAAATTTGGAAAAAGCTGTTGTTTAATAAGTTAGTTAGGAAGACAAAAAGGGAGACTACGGAACTGAGTTCTGTAACTGCTCTGAGGCTGAAAAATGTAAACAAATAAAAAATAGAAGGAATAAACCAGTACAGTTGTGTCTAATGGCAGATAATGTTGGTGATAAGTACTGCAGTATGTTCTGCCGTCTTATCTGGAAAGACCACAAATAATGACTAACTACTGATAAAAATAACAATTCCCTTTGCAGACTTGCTTTTTCCCCTCCAACTACGTGTGGACTCTGTGAACAAGAGCCTTGTGATGATGATGACTTCTGAGTACCTTATGTGTTGTCTTAGAATAAATTTCTAATTTATGACTGTGTTGATTGCCCTGGCTGAAGGGGGAAAAGCCTGGAGCTCCCAAACCCCCACCTCCTCTGCTTTTTCATCCTCCGATGTTTTATTTTCCCAGCAGCCCAGCTGTACTCTCCTTATACTGTGTGCATTGTCGGGATTATCTTCAGCCATGTGAACTATAAACACGGCTCACTGCAGCCCAGCTAACAGAGTGGCAGAGGGCCAAGAAGGAAAATAGTCCTCTTCGCCTGCAAGGCATCTGAAAAACAGGCCCAGGAAGGGTCTTTCCCTCACTCTGCTCAGACCTCTGACACCACAATGACAAAGTAAAGCTCCCAAAACAATAGAGCAGTTGTTGCTCCAAGATGGGATACCCCAGGTACTCATGATGACCACAAGGATCCCTTCTTGTTTTTTCCACTTTAATAAGTTATGAAGAAAAGAAAGACTTCTCGTTTTCCTCTACAAGTAGCAATGTCCTTCAGCAGACTTTATTTTCAGAGACTAAAAAGCAGAACTCAGAGCACTCATTTTCCAATCGCTATGAATTTGGGTAACACAGTTCTTCCATGTCTCGAGCTTATCACATGTAAACATGGGAAGCAAACCCTCCCACTGGTTTGTAATGTGTCCTTGTAGCTGTAACGTCCAGAGGTTACTGCTCCAGAGAAGTGTTTTGTTTTACTGAAGTCTACGTGAAGTGTAAGGATAACACCCACAAAGTTTTGAAATCATTTAATATCCCTGTGGAAAACTAACTTTCTTTAAAATTATTGGGTAGTAGAGGACAAAATGGGAATTAAGAACATAAAGAGCTTTCTGTATCTGTGCCTGTGGTGCTACTGATATAACAAGGAGTACCAGGGCTAGTCCCTAATTAAAAGAGAATAGTTGTCTGATTAATGGGCAGCACCAGATGGCATCAACTGAGGTGCCTTTTTTAGCTTCACTTAGCCATTCTTCAAAAAATACTTATTTCAGGCTATGGTGTAATTCTCTTCCATGGGTATCACCTATAAATGTATGCTCCCTTTGTGAATTCCTCAAGTGCCTAGGAAGTGGCATTCAGAATAGAGCAGCTTATCAACCTTAACAGGAGCTGTCATTAACACTCGAACCATATTTTTACTTCCTTACATCACAGGCGCTTACTTTACAGCTTGGTGGAGGAGAAAGAAGGGCTTCAGCTCCAGCCCTAGTTACTGATGTGTTGCACAGCCAAGCAGACACTGAAGTCAGCAGTGTTGAAGCATGTGTGGGAGTCCAATCTCCAACAACCCCTGGCATGCACCTAAACTTTAGACTAGATTAAAGGTCAAACTTTGCTTCTGCCTCTTTTTGACTTGGACAGCCAATGTCCTCAGGCAAGCAAGCTATTACGTTTTATTTCAACAGTTAGTGGAAAGCAGCTGCTCTGCTCAGCATAATTAATGAGGAGGTCAGACAGTATACAATAGTGTTATATGCAGCACCAAGGCAAGTAATTGCCCATAAACCCAGTATCTTGTAAAAAGGGAGGAGAAAATCCACCTCCCTCAAAGAAAAAATCAGGAGTACATTTAGCCATCGTTAAAACCATTCCCCCTTCAGGTCCTTCAAGGCCAGAAAATCATTTACCAAAATTATTCAGGAAGCAATCCACAACAATGCGTGCTGCTCTTTACTGTTGCAATTATACATAAAAAAATATCCATGTAAAAATATACATGAAAAATATTCAGGTAAAAGGAAAGCAATTGCATGGTGCTGTACTCACCAACCCTCCTGGGGTGTCCAAAGGTAATTTAAAAGACATTGCAAGCTGATGTTCCCAATAGTTTCTTGTAAGTTCTGTCATGGATTACCTTTTTTCAGCTTTTTTTAACTTTGACTGGAGGCATGTGGGACAAAAGCCATTGGCATATGCTCATTCATGATAAGATGTGTACACTCTGAAGCCAACCAGAGGAAGAGCAGGAGACACACTTTCAGAAATACTGAACAGGCTAACTCAACACTAGCTCACACTAATTCATCAAGACACTGGGAATGCAGAAGAAAATGGCAGGATGAGTGTTATCCCTCTCAGGCTAAGTTTCATTGCCTAGAACAGACTAGACTATTTCAGTTGGAAGGGACCTCATCTAGTCCAACTGCCTGACCACTTAAGAGCTGACCAAAGGTTAAAGCATGTTGTTAAGGGCATTGTCCAAATGCCTCTTCAATTTTGACAGGCTTGGGGACCTCTCGAGGAACCCTATTCCAGTATTTGACCACCCACTCTGAGAAATGCTTCCTAATGCTAAGTCTGAACCTCCCCTGGCAAAGCTTTGAACCATTGTCTAATTTGTCTTTGATCTTTTTTTGATAAAAATGCAGGCTGACTTCTGAAGAACCCAAAGGTGGTGAAATTAAGGGCTCATGAGGCTGATTCATTTCACTGAAGAGGTGATATTCAGGTACAATGAAAAGCCTCTGGCTCACTACCCTGAGCATCTTCTCTTTTCACAGCAATGATAGACCATCACACTTAAGTAAAGATGTCCCTTTACTCAAGAAAGCTGTTTCTATCTTTCTTGTAAAAGTGACTGACCTGAAGGCTGCTCTGCCAGACTTTTTCATGCTGACTAATAATCTGCTTCTGCCAAAGGGTATTCAACGAAACTGGAGAATGTTAGAATCACAATATATATTATGTAGATTACAGCATGTATGCGAAACTTCAGTAGGGAGCCTTGCTCTGTGTGAATGCTGTGGACCAAATGCCAGGCAGTACCTTACTCCATTTGCAGTTTCACTAGTTTTGGTGAGGATCTTCCCAGTGCAATATTAATCAGTGCAGTGGATCTGAAAAGATCTGGTCCTGTATAAAAATGTTAGGGCTCCACATGAGAAGGTATTAATATATTGGTTCCTCTGAAATAGTATACTTTATACATTTTTTTTGTATGTATCAGATGCATTCTGTTTGTATGTATCATTGTTTGTATGTATCAGATGCATTCTGCATTCTAGTTGCACAAAATTAAGCTGGCTAAAAGTGAGGAATCTTACAGTCCTGTCTCATCTGTAGGAGAGGTTATCCCATGCTGAGGTTCTCACTGACTATAGAGTCATCTAACCTTTAGGAGGCCAAAGCAGGTTGAGATAAGTCCCCTCCACCCTGTTAGCAATATTTTACACAGACACAGACATATAAAAATATAATCCTTTTTATATGTATATAGATCTTAATATATTCATGCTATAATATAAATGCTACTAACATTAATGTTTGTGTTCTATAAATTTATACATATATAATGTATCTATTTACTTTATATGCTAATATAGCTTTAATATACTTATTTAGTTATATTTATGCCTATAGAAAGATATTTATATATTGAATATATATTTCAGTATTTACTGAAATTCATATAACAAGATGTATCCCATGTTGAATACTACTGCAAATATGGGTATATCTGGCAAAATGTGTAATACACAATTAATAGCATTCCACCTTTTTTTTTCTGATTTTTTTTTCTTTTTTTTTTTTATGTACTCTAAGTTTTCTGGTACTTAAAAGAGTCAATTAAAAAAATAAAACAATAAAAATAAATAAAAAGTTAACTAGTGCTGACTGCCTTTGCAAAGGGTTAACAGAGGTCAGCCATGAGCTACACAGGCAGCAAGATTACTGTCTCCATCTTCTCAGTGCAGGGAACGTGGCTCTGCCTTTACCCGGACTTCTGCTCACCATAGCTGGGATGCCAACTCTAATGGAAGGAACATCTGGAAGGAAACACACCTGTCATGATGTGCTCCATGAATATTTTACATTGGAAGCACACTTTTATTTCACAGCTATTTTGGCATGTCACTGTCTGCCTTGGGGATGGCAGAATCAAGCTGGAAATTGGGTTGTGGGGTTCTTTTGTTGTTGAAGCCTAGAATATTAGATAAAACTTTTAGGTCCAATTTTCAGTGCACTGAAGAGGCATGCTAGTATTTTAACCTAAGACGTGACGTTAATAATATCCTTATGGCTGGCTCTTGGACTCCGTTCTCTCAGAGACAAATGCTACCCACACATTCCTGCACCCAATACACAGACAGTCATAACTTGACGATTAACGGTGTTCTAAGACCTACTGAGATAAATCAGAGAGAAGCACCATATTGCTTTATATAGAATAATAACTTGAAGCAAGTTAGGAATGCAAAGAGAGCCATAAGAAGGGATATTTCTAATGAACAGCTCCCTGTCAAAGATAACAGCAAGGAGCAGGAGTGACGAATGGCACAAGCAGAAGACTGAGCATAGGAGAACCAGGAAGGAATCTGAAGCCCAAACAGTTGAAGATATAAAGGCAATTTATAAATTCTTAGCTGATTCTGCCATCTCTGAGACATGACTAATGTGGAGACAATGACAGCCTGTGGATGTCTCAGGGAGAAAGAAAGCAGTGCTGAGCAAAGAAGCAGAGTTCATAATTTCTAAACTGAAAGACTGTGACTATTATTTCTTTCTTATTTTCAATTAAGCACCATTAACACAAGGACGTTGTTGTTTTACAGAAGCAAGTACTCTCCTGAGAACGGCAGAAATAGGTATCATGTGTGAGCAGCGCCCCTACAGAAAAACAAAACTGCCACATAGGAAAAAAAGAAACTTCAGAGCATTCATTTGGCCCTTGCAGGACATCTGAACACATGAAAAGAATAGTTAACTGTCTTTAAGTATGGAATAAACCAAAGCTGTATTTTGAGTTATCTGCAGTAGCACAAGGCTAACAAAAAGAGGGAAAGAAAAGTGCTGATTTTATATAGAGGGTCCATATTTTGTTTGCATCAACACTGATTTGAGATGTTTTCTACTGGATTTTCCCTTCTCAGAAACAAGGACATATAACACATTGCCTGTAGATTAATTCTGATCACTGCTTCATTGCTTCTGAAGCTGAAATAATGTACCCTCCAAAACCACTAATATTTCTATTGTGACCAGACTTGTCCAGAGTTTTACAATCCTAATTAGTTTCACAGTTGTCTTGTTGTTTTCCTGTACTCCCCCTCTGTCTGCTCATCACCATCTGCTGTTGTCCACAGTAAGATCTTAAAGGAAGGACCATCTCTTTGTTCTGCCTTTGTACAGCACTTCATAGAAATAGCTCATTATGGGAATCCAGGGCTGAAATTCCTAAACACCATGGCAATAAAAGTAGTGGATAGAAAGAATAATGAATGTCAGAAAGAGCAGAGAAATGCCCAACTCCTGCCTTTTGGATAGCATCTCCTGCTTTTTGACTTTTATCTTTTGTTCCTGTGCCATTTCTGCTCAGCCTGTTACAGGAATTGCTGGAAGAAGGAGTCAGATGAGCACACAGAGCTTGATGACAATGCAGGCACAATCTGTGAGGAAAAGGCAATGATGGATGTGGGAAAGGGAAAAGTGAACATCAGAATAAGTCCTCTTTCAAATTCACACCAGAACAATTGGGAAACATCAGCTTTGTCTATACCTGCACTTCAGGCTGTTTGGGGGCTTTGCTCTGTTTTTATCAAGTTAGAAGCATTTAAATGAAGGCATATTAGATGCCATTTCTGTCTCAATGTGAAACTTTCAGTGGATGTGATCAGTAACTGTACTAAAATGGAGCATTAGCCCTAAGGTCAGCTCTCCCCCTCCTTTGGCAGCTCCTTCTCTCCTCTGTCTAAAAGCAGACAGTAGCTCAGCGTAACACTCAGTTGATGCTTTCTACTTACTGCTCTTGCTCCCTGTTTCCCACAGAGCTTTATGTTTGCTATTTATATGTACTAAGGACATAAGACTCTGGTTCATTCAGTAATTGAAAGTACTCATTATACAGGAACAATAAAACAAAAATGTCAATGTGGTTGAAAAGTGAGGGGTGACCAGAATCAGCACCTTTGCAACTGAGCTCTACTCTAAATTCTTGTATTATGAAAGTAAGGGGGTTTCTTAGATTTTTTTTGTGAATGATATGGAAAATCTCAAAGAAAAGCATATTTTTCACTACAAGTTAATAGAAAATGCCAAACACAGAGGAGGCAGGTTAGTTCTAAGTTCTTGGATTAGATGCAAAATATGATAGAATTGCCTTCAAAATCTGAGGTTTGTGCCTATTCAATATACAGCAGATTAGGAAACAGTGTCTTGAACCTCAGTGAATGGGTTTTGGCACTTGAACAAGTCAACATAAAATGCTGAAACTAAATATTCAGAAGGACTGAGATCTTTCAGAATTCTTTAAGAAACATAAATTTTCATAGCTGTTCATCTTAAATGTCTGTGTTGTTCTGTTGCTCATAAAACTCTTCTAAAGTAAATTGCATTTTCAAATAAGGCTGGACTTGTTATTTATAAAGGTTTATTAAATTAATTCAATTAATACTTAATCAGTTGTTCTAAACTTCATCAAGCTTATACCCATGGTTCATGCCCATTTTCAGCATTCTCTCGTTGTTCAGCACAATACATTCATATATAGGACCATCATGTCAAGGCTGTAACATTCTTTTAACCCTATAAAATTAATAAATGCAACATTACTATAAAATATCACCTTGATCGGTATATATTTTTAATGTTTCGGACATCCACTTTTTAAATGAGTGCCCAAATCTGTCCTATTATCCTGAAATTTTATGACCTATGAAGTAAGTTACAGCCCTGTTTTAGAGAACTAGATATTATCTCTACAACATCTGCAGTCTGTCTTAATGTAGGAAAGTGCCAGGTGACTGACCAAATGCCTGAGTCATGCTATTTAGTTATTTAAGGTGACTTTAAAAGACCAAGATGACTACTCAGAAAATGACAGTGTTCCCAGGGTAGTTCCTAGCAGTGGTAACACAGCAGCCCATTGTGCAGTGCAGCAATTAGGAGTGCCAGCACTGATTGGGATCCTGGGGCGCATTGTTCTTCCTGATTTTCAGGTCATTCCACCCAATGGGCAGATGCTGGGGAAGTCATAATAGAGATTACCAGTTTGGGGATGCAACTTCAACAGAAGACCATGGGTAAGTGTGGGGTTTTCACTTGTCTGGACTCTTTGCTAGAGGAAATAACTGCATTTGAGAGAGGCTAACTACAATGAACACAAGTATTTAGAGTTGTGTTTGGGGAGGTAATTGCCAGTGTGCCTCTGGCACCTTGGGGGAGCCATTGGGACTCACATTCCTTTCCCTCCTGACACCATGTAATCACTGGGGTAAAGACTATCATTACCTGTTCCCTGCAGAAGTGTTCCCAGGAGGTACCGTTGCACCAAAAGCCTATGGATACTTCAAAAAAAACTTCAGAGCAGCAGTAAATGGCCCCGAAAATGCTTGTGAGCAGTCTGGCAGGGTAGCTTCAGGCAGACTCCTGGGGAGCTGAATGCCTTGGGTGCCCCCAGTCTGTGCTGAGATTCTCAGAGGCCAGCGCAGTGCTTTCAGTGGGGTCTGAGAAGGTATGAATTTGAAGAGAAAGGCCTCCAAGTTCTGCCACAGAGAGACTGGTTGGTAAAACTGATCTTTTTCATTAAGTAGGGCCCAGTGCAAAAGAGCTCAATGGTCAGCGTCCCATAATTGAACGCTTTTTGGGGAGCAAGTTTTGTTCATAGAAGTATAGAATACCAGGTGGGAAGGGAACTCAAGGATCCTCTGGTCCAACTTTTCTAGTCAAAGCGTGACCTAGACTGGATGTCCCAGACCCAGTCCAGCTGAATCTTAAGAGTGTCCAGTGTTGGGGAATCCACCACTTCCCTGTGGAGATTATTCCAATGGCTGACTGTTCTCATCGTGAAAAATTTTCCTCTTGTGTTCAGTTAGATTGCTGAGTGGTATCAGCATGTTCAGACCATCCTCCTCCACCTGGGATATTTCTCTCTTCCCCCCTTGCCTCTCTCTTGAACCAGACCAAATTAGGGTCATCTGTATATTCTCCTTCCTTTCCTTTGCCTTATTTTTTCTCCCCATTCAAGCTGCTGTAAGCTTTTCCCAGTAGCAGGGTAATGACCATTGCCTGTGGGGTTGATGCATGGTATACATCCTGCCTAACAGACTGGAGGCTGCCTTAGCCTTGACTATGTGTCAGGCTGCTCAGTGGGTAAGGCAAGTGGATTAGTACAGCCTGCCTCCACTGTCAAGGAATGACTCCCTTGGAGTCATCTGCCAAGGGATGACTCCCTTATATCACAGGAATAAAACAGGTAGATCACATGGAGGCAGTATTCAGCAGTGCGGAGACCTGAACAAAGACTAGGAGTAGTGGCACACAACTATCCTGCCTGGGTCTCCAAGTGCTGCTGGTAACAAGTAACACATGAGAGTCCTTAGGTGGATGAGCTAGCGGGGGGACACTGAGCTAGAGCTGGGAGAAGAGATTCCTATGGCTGCCTGAGACAAAACAAAGACTGTGGCTGAAAGACTGAGGATTTACACTAGGAAAAGGGCAGCAAAAAGTTTGAAAAGGTCAGAAAAGGGCAACAAGAATGATTCAAAGACTTTGCTTTATAGCAAATGACATAAGGATACAGATCTGTTTAACAGTGAATGCAATTCATTGTTGATGCACTCTACTGAAGAACATGATCAAATCTAAATCACCTGATGTCTTCAAATCAAGCTGGCTATCCAAAATATAAAGAGCTGAAAAAGGACTTGAAAGCATGAAATAACAAAATTATGTTCTATACCCCATGTGCTGGGTAACCCAGAGATGCCTAAACATGATTTGCATCTTCATTAGGTGCAACATGTCATTCTTAGCTAAACTAATACCTGCAAGTTGAGCAAATTCCTTACGCTTATAAGAAAATAGCTCTAATTTCAAGCCAAAACTTATTTTTTGTGCCTACGTTTTGCAAATTTTTCCAGTCACTGTACAATAGGTCCTGAGGAGGCAGGAGAAATTGTGATCAGGTTCCTGATCACATATGGGTGTATAACTGTGCAGTGGTAATGTATTTACTTGCAGCAGATGGAACGAATCTGGGAGAACATCTAATGTGGTAATTGACGCTAAAATCTAAGGCATTAATTAAATGTGTGTTCTACTTAAGAAGTCAACTGAATGATGAGTGACAATTAAAAATGATGTCTTTATAATTATTCCATTCCTATTTATGAAAGTAGAGTGTGACTGCATATTAAAATATGATTGAAGGTTTTATGACTCCTTATTCTTCCACAGTTAAAACGTTTGCAATTATTTCTCCCTCAGATTAGAACAATACACAGCAATGTAAAGTAAAACAGAGTAGGCTTCATTCTCCAGTCACTTAACACAGGTTTTATATCGGCATGCAGTGACTCCCTTAAGCAGAGCACTCCTCAGGTAGGGTCATCTGAATGGACAATTAAGCTCAGCATGCTGAATGCTGCAGATTCAATGTGAACATCTGGAGATGCATTTCTAGATCAATGATTCATTTTTAAAACTAATATTTGGTCAGGTTTGGGAAGTCTGTTGCAGCTGCAAGGGTGGAGATTGCTCCTTCCAGCTGAAGCAGTGGGAAAAATCCCTTCCCTTCACAGGGAGCAAGATTAGCCCATTCACAGAAGTCAGGGTCCTTTCCCTCAATCTGCGTGTGTCTAATGTATTTCTTTGAAAATTCTTAATTAGTATAGCAGATTCAAACTTTGCAAAAGGGCTGCACACAGCTCTCTTTGGATTAGGGTAACTAGAAATTGTAATTGGTTGCAATACCAAAAGACATTTTCAACCCAAATCTCCCACACCTCCACAATGACTCCCTAAGACATCAGGCAGTGGAAAATTCCCTTCTCTTGCCAAGTTTTTGAAAACTCCTCACAATTGCAGCCAGAACTATTTTTTCCCTGTCCATTATGTAACCATTAATTGTCCTCATTTTCATTTCTTTTCCAGAAGTTGTATTGCAAATATTTTTTTTCAGGAGCAGAGGTCTGATTTTATATTACACCCAAGAATTACAGGGTAGAAAACATGTGTCCTTTCTTTATTTGATTTTCTTTTCCTAACATTTATCTTTTTTAATTTATTCTACTGTGCATATTTTTTCCCCTTTCTTTTTCCCTCTGTACTTGTGGATGTGCATGGAACCACTGGTGCATATCTTTGAGAAAGCATTAAGCCCAAATGTAGCTGGCAATGCCATTGATTATTTTTGCCGCAACGCTGAAGAGAAGAAAAAGTGTGTTTATGTGTATATATCTACACGTTTATATACACACACACTAAAGATAAATATTCAGTGAAGCTTTAAACCCGGTGCCAAGCTTGAGAAGCTGTTTTTTGTACTGGAGTCTTTCCTAGCACCCCAGGCAAAGGACTCTCTGCCTCTGGCTGCAAAACTGCAGCAGGGCATCCTTGCAGCCCCTGCAGTTGTTGCTCTCCTGGGTGGATTGCAGCGTGGCAAAAAACCCTGCTTCATCTGACTGCTTTTCTTCATCTGGTACTATTTACTGAGCCTCCCTTTGCACTTCTCACGCATCTCACCTCTTCTCCTATTTAAATCTGTTCAGCAATTTGCAATAAAAATGCTGCCATGTCCTCCTTTGATCCTCTTTGCTGGCTGCCCACCTTGCTTGACACTAGTGCCTCCTCCAGAGTCCTGCTGCAAAATAACCCTCATTGCCTGCCCTGAATCTTACACCCTTCCTAGCTCTCCTTAGTCTATCCAGGTGCTACACAAGCATTTCTACATTTTCATGTTGTCTGGAAAACATCTTCTCTCTTCCAGTTTATCAGCAGGTCTCAGACACCTCTTTTCTGTTGATTCCCCCAGTCACTCGGTATGTTGTAATAGATGAGCTTTTCTATTTACCTTGTTCAGTTAGTTTTTGTTCTGCTCTGAATTGAATTTTAGCAACCTATAATTTGTAAGTATTTAGAATTAGATATATTTTTGCAAGCCATTTGAAAAACAAGGATATCAAGCTTCCAGATGGCATAAAATACTGGTTTCTGGATTTAGTACTTCTCAAGATAGAACCTGTTAAAATCATGCCTGACTGGAAGGGTGAAAAAAAAAGCAAGAGGGCAGTCCAAGTACTGTGTTTCTGGGTTTTGTTGTTTTGGGTTTTATTCTTTTTCTTCCACCTGAGTCCCTTACAGGTGACAGTTACTGGGAAATAAGCAGAGAAGAGCAGGGCAATCAGTTCCTGTATGCAGAAGATGCATCTAGAAGGTGGTTAGGACATGCATGAGAAACTAACCAGAGGCTCAGCGTCTTCTTGCTCCTCCTCATGTTAAATAAGATGAAATGAGACAGTGGAAGTGCTGACACAGTTATTAGTGACATTAGTTTTATTCACATCATAATGCAAATTCACTAGGATAATCCTATTAATGATAAACAGCTGTATAATTTAGGAATTTTTTTTAGTTCAATATATGTTAATGATGTAAATTATGCCTAAGTTCCAAAATAAGGTGATTTTTAAGGTCAGTTTTCATTGTCCATTCAACCCTTAAAACAAATCTTTTTTTATTTTTTATTAGTGCCACTCCATTTAGATCTTTTCCTGTTTCTAGCTTCCTTCTTACTTTATAAAGCCACTGCTCATCAGCTTATCTCCCCTGCAAAGCTCCCCACACCTTTAATCTGTTTAGCCCATGTGTCACGGACTTTCTCCTTTTTTCAATGGGTGGAATTCAGATATTCTCACCGACAGCCTATCTTTCCCTGGGAAGATTAGATTATCTCAGGATCTTACAGGCAGAATTATGAATCAGCCAAAAAATCCACATCTCAGCTTGCTCCTGCTACAGAGGCTTTCCAAGTGCTGTTCCCTGAAGATCTCCTTGCCCCAAAGCAAAAGCCTTGGTGTCGTGCCTGGCTTTACTCCAGCAGAAGATGATTGATGAAACAATATGGGAAAGAAAAGTTTAATCTGGAAGTTCCTATCTGGGGAGGGGAAAAGCACTTCTACCACAGATGGCAAGCATCCAAAGGAAGGTAGGTCTTGCTAAATATCAGAAAGAGTAAAGCTGCGGGATATTGGACACAGCAGAGAATAAAAGCTGAGACAAGTCCATCCCTTGGTTGGCCACAATATGACTGTGCACAGAGAAGAAAAAGCCACCAACTGGCAATCCCATTGAGCAGACGTCCTACAAGAGAAGGTCCTTTATCTCCATACCCGCTGCATTAAAATCTCTTCTGACATGCCCACAGGAAGAACCACAATTATATAAAGCATACTTTTCCCTAACAATTATGTCTGCCCATGCACTGTGCATACACCAGGCTACAAGTGAGCTGCTCCCCAAAAGCCTCAGAATACTGTACATGAGCTATATGACCCCAGAAGCACGTGCTGCAGTACAGCTGGCAAAAGGATGCATACATACGGCGATCTTTCATTCAGTGATCTTATTTCATAATGTTGACAGAGAAATCTCTCTATGTTTGTTTGCAGGTCTGCTGTCAGTATTGTGGTATTTATAGTATAGATGCATTTACATAATATTTATGTATTAGTACTGTTTTCATTAACCAGCATTCCCACCCGGCAGTTGTCAAGGAGGCTGGCACCAGGTAACGACAGATTTAAATGTCACCTCAGAGAGTACAACTGAGGTGCTCTCTGAGGTGACAAGTACGTACATTTTTGGTGGATGTAAAAGCTAGGTGGTAAGGAAAGTATGTGGTAGTTATTTATCTATGCCTACATACTAGGCTAATGGAATCTCAACAAGTTTAAATATGTATAAAGCCTGATTTTTTTGTCTTGTGGCAAGTCAGAGGATCTCTAACTTTGAGTAGAGACTTTCCCCTTCCAAAAGTTAGACATGCTGACAAATTACTGCTCTAAACTAATAGCAGTGTTGAAGACCTCTCTGCTAACACTATCAGATAAATACATCTACAATCTCTGCTTCCCACATTTGACACTTCTTAAGGGCTTGCCTACACAACAAAGTTGTTCTTACATTGATTTAAAAAAATGTCATTTGCCTTATGAGTGATTTAGTTCAACCTAGTTTAAATAGATTCTTTTGAAAAGTATGTGTTCATATAAAACATTGGCTGTATGCAAGTATAAAAGCTTTGCAGAAAACAGCGCCATCCAGGTTCTGACTTGGATAGAACCTGGATTCTTGTACAATTTCCAGTCTTGGACTCAGATAAAGGCTCATACTTTGTTTGCTTTTTTCAAAAGAAATGAAAATGTCTCTAGGCATTTTAAATTAATGCTAAATTAAAAAATATGATTGATATATATGTGTGTATATAAAACCATACATATATATACACATATATATACACACATCTTACTTCTGTTGGCATAACTAATGCTTTTATTTAGATGTCCTTATCTGCTTAGAGGCACTTTCACTGAATAAAAGAGAGAAGTATGTGCTATCTAAGACACTGTCTCATATAATCTTAGTATTTCCAGACTGAAGTGCTTCTCTTCGTTACATACAGAATGTTTAACAGTTCCTTATCATCAATATGGTTGTAACTGATGTGACACATCCTTTCTCTGTTGCCCATCCAATGTTCTAACACCAAAGTTAGATAAGAACTGGCACAAGTAAGATTTCTCTTGTTCTGTGATGTAGAAGAACAGCCAGTCACGGTTTGTATAAATTACTTCATAGTCACAGTTATATATGATATAGTTTCCTAATGAGGCCAATTCCCTAGGCAACAGCCCAACCCTGTAAATGTCAAAGCACAGGAATACAGCCAGCAGGATGTCTAATTCAGCTGAATTCAATGGAGACGATTTGGTACTCATAATCACTTCACCTCCATAAGCTGTATGGCTGTTGTAAGTAATGCATTGAGGAAGAAAAAAGTATTTAAATACTCCTTCTTAAGTAAATTATTTCAAAATCTTCTCATTTTCCCTGGTTATTTTACAGTCCATGTTTTGAAAAATGGTTTCTCTCCTGAAATTTAAAACAACCTTCAAGAAAAACAAGTAAGAAATTATACTGAAGGAGACCTAAGTATACTTAATACAATGCTTTGTGGGCTGTGTAACAAAGAAGTCTGCTTGTGACCATTTTATGTTCCTGAAATAAAAATAAGTTTCAGTCTTTCAGTTCACAGGTCACAAGCTGATCTACTTTTTTATTTTGCTTGCCTCTCTATCATTCCACTTCTTCTCCCTCACATCCCTATTCATCTATGTGCAAAGCAGTGTAAAAATACCTCCTTTGCAAATCAGCACAATATTTTGCCTCGTTAGCCCTTTTAGGAAACTTCACATGCACTTTTGCATGTGTTGCAGCAGATGCATGTATTGCATCTTGATCAGAAGTTAGGCCTAATTTATTTCTTACAAGAAGGAAGGACAGCAAAGAGATAACTATGCACAGTGATGATTTAGTGCATTTGAGATGCACTGCATGTCTGGCGCACCACAAAGCTGCCTGTGTCCTAACAATATACACAAACCTGAAATCTGCCATCAGTTGGAGCTGGTAATTGCCCGTGTAAGTCACTACAGTATTATTGTGAAGATCTTTGTGAAATGGTACCAAGATGGAAGGAAAATAGACTCTGAAGTTATTTCTGTATCACGGCCAAGCGCTGCTCAGTCCATCTCTGTCCAGGAACCTGGTGTCAGAGGAGCTTTGCAAGGCTAATAAAAAGAGCAATCCATTTTTACTCCTCCTAAAGGACAGTGCAAAGCATATATGCCTCAAACCCAAGCTTTAAAATAGAGAGTGTGAGGGTTTTACTACGTACTAAATGTGTGATTCATTATAGCCTGGCATACGTGATAGGACAGAGCTCACCTACATGTTAGTTGCACTTTCGCTCCCAATGAACCTGCTACACCACGTAATATTAAACTTCTAGACACGCTAATGAAAAGACGCTTGAGGAACGTATGGGTACATTGCTCCCTATCTGTCAGAAAACTGCCTAGGGACATGAGGTCAGCTATCTGCTCAGAAATTGTGCTTGAACATGAGGAAGCCTAGACTTGGTTCTGTAAATTACAGGGTGTTTGGCCTTGCTTTCACCAAAAGTGAGAGAAAATTCCTTACACACTTTCATTAAAGTAGGGTCGGAAGCTTTAAAAAAGCACGAGGATACAAGAAGCATAGGGACTTGTTATTTGAGCTGAATACTAAAGTTTCTGTAGCTTTCTACACAAGTTCAGTTGTGTAATGGTAAACAGAGAACTGAAAAAAATCACCTGTTTGGTTTTGCCTAAATTACCCTTCCACTGCCTTTCACTTACCCTTGATTATCCTACTGTCAAAATCATATCAACCAGGGGATAGCTATTATCTGATATAAACCTATGTTATCTAGAATAAAGAAAAAGGACTTTCCTTCAGCTGTCTAGAGGGACAGGTAAGGTTTTATGTTCAGAATTTTAGTATGATCTTGAATCTCCCGTTCTGGACATTTTCTTTTCTGTTTGGGTAGATTTGAACTGCCTTTCAGTTATACAGGGGTAGAAGTCCTCCTAGCTACGGCTAGCATCTCTGCTGGACTGTCAGTTTTGTACATGAACTCCTTTCAGCTAATTGTGAGCCGGGGATAAAAATAAATAGCTGTTGAAATAAAGTCTCTGTGATTATGTCTGTTTGGAACCAGAATATCCTGGACCTGCTCTCTTGTATGCAATGTGTGAAAAAACCTGCAGTTTGCTCCCCCCTTCTAACTTCTATAAAGATGAGAAGGAACAAAGTCTGTTCTTTTACATAAAATTGAGTAGGGGAGGTTAGAGAGAGTTCTCCAGCGGAAACATGGGGAAGAGGCTTTTGAAGGAATGCCCTTCCACGTAAAGGCATTTAGTGGGAAGTTCCTAAAAACTGCCACAGAATCTAGATGACTAACTACCGAGGTTGTGTGAGGACTTAGCCACAACACAAGTACGTAAAGTCTGCAGGGCCTAAGAACTAATCATCGTACAAAGAGGAGACTGTTTTCCATTTCCTCTGTTTAGCTTTTTTGGGTTGTATGCCGCTGAACTGTGAATGAGCCTGGGAAAGCTGGGACTCTTCCATCTCTCATGTTTAAAGTCATGCTGTCCAGCTCCGGATTTGGGTGGAGAATGAAGCCTCTCATTCTGGGGCAACTCATTGATGGCTGGAAAACATTAGAGTTGTTGACATCTGTAAAGGATTTCAGAAATTATGAGGATATATAGTGAGGAGCAGCACAGAGGCCACATCAGACCAGCGCTTCGTGGTCACCCAGGAGTTGCATAACTGAGGAAGTTACATGGATTCTTTCCAGAAGATGTCAAATCCAGTCCATCTGTACTGAAGTAGGACTCAAAAACTTGCACTGTGCTCAAGCAGCCACTCAACCAAAAACTCAGTCAGAATCTCCCTCTTACAGCTCTGTCTGATGTGCAGTTCTGACTTTACTCCAACATGCTCCTTTACACATCTATAGCAGTATATTTCCCCTTGTCTGTAACAAGGGCAGACTTAAATCCGCATATTAAATCCCACCTTGTTAGCATTTTATTTGCAATCCTCCACGGCATCCTCTCTCATTTGTCTCTGTTCTCTTTTTTAGGCAGGTGGAAGAGCTAAGTAAGCAATACCCTTATGATGGGGAGGTAGAAACACATAGCTCTAAAGCAGGGCCATTGTAAGAATTCAGCTGAGGTATTGTAGGAACTGGGTGGGAAATGCTTCATAAGAAGCATAGGACCTTGTAGGTTTCAGGCAATAACAGTTTCATCTTTGGTTCCTGTTGTTCCTACTGCTGTAGGAGTTCACTGTTGGATGTTTGGACCCTTATGATGATCACAGAGGGATTCTCTGTTTCTGTTTGCAGCAGCCTGTGCTGTTTTGCAGGTTAAGGAAAGGCTTTTTGTATGCTGAACTGCTACCCTTCATGTCATATTTTGATTGCATCTCACTTCTTTCCTGCCCTTGCCCCATGCACTGATGTGTTGACTGCAAAGCTACTGGTGTGGCTTTCCTGGTGGCTTACATCCATGTAAATGAGGCATAAAATCCAGGCTGCCATAAATTTATCCATGTCTGATGAACACACTGATGAGCATGGGTGACCAAGATAGAAGAAAGCAGTAAATGAGACTGGAGAGAGCTTAGAGGGACCAGAGCTGCACAAGCATTAATTGTGGTGTCATGTTTTAATCATACAGCAAATTATGATCTCTCTTTCTATTACCACAGCAAACAGTTTCCACCTCTCTCCATGGTTCTTGCATTTTTGTAAGATGTTTTTCTTTGCCTTTTTCCTACATAAAAGACATCAACTAGAAATTAAATTCCTTTTTTTCTTCAAAGAGTGAACTAGAAATAAGACCCCCTGCAAACCCATCCACTTTTTGGGGGTGAGGAGGTTACAATCATAATTTGCATGTCTTTCTAAATCTTGATTTCTTTTACACACTGTCATGAATAGAACTTGCGCAAACAAGGAGAACTGACTAACTAAAGACACTGAAACTTCAAATATCAAGAGAGCTGTCAAACGTAGCTAGTAAGTGGGGAGGAGTAGAAATTTTCTTATAGTCTCTTTCAGCTATTGTAAACACATCTCACTCGCAACAGCACATCCTATCAACAGATGTTGGCTGTACTCATCTTTAATTGCTGCTGTCACTTCAGCTTCTCGCAGCTCCTGCTGCTACGGCTCAGCCATTAAAAGAACGCTTTTCCACTAACTTCTTATTGCTCTGCCATCCTGTCCCCCTTCTCCAAGGGCTGTGGGGGTGTGTGTGTGCGCTTTCTCTGCAGTTTCCCATCCCTGCTGCCGCGCCTGCACCGCGCTGTGGGTGTGTGTAGGAGGGTGGTGTAATCCCTCTGTGTTCACACTGCACCGCTGACTCCAGGGGCCAAAACTGTGGTGTCCCATCTGGTCCCGAGCCTGGGAGGCTGCAGGAGAACCGTGGGGCAGGTGCTTTGCTCATGCTCGGGCAGGATCCTCTTTTTATCCAGCATAAACAGTGGCAAAAGTATTTTTCTGCACATAATCCTCTCAGTTCCTGCCTCTCCGCTGCTCTTCTCCTACCCCCAACACTGCCTTTTCTTTCTCCCATGGGACTGGCAGAATCTCAGAGGAAATAAGTAAAGCTTTCCTAATATAGAAGCTCATCTTCTCTCAAACCACTTCTCGTTCTGTTAATGGAGTTCTGGAAATGTTTCAGTTCTCTCCCTACACTAATACTTTATTCTTTTCCTCTGATAGCTGTCCAAGCACCAGTGTCATCAGTTTTCTTAGCTTTATTAGCTCGTTTTGCAAAGAAATGCACAGGCAGTCTAAAAAAATAACAATAAAAATATTGGCTGGAGAGTTTTATAGCTATGTACTGTCTTTAAAAACATAAATATGCATCCAGAGACATCTTTCTGAGGCCATTCCTTTACTAGGGTTTTACACTTCACAAATATATGTGCTTTACATACAAATATCAGTGGAAGGTAACACAGGATGCTTAATAGATTTACACATATTCCTTCCCCATTTCTTCCTTCCCCGGATACATGTTTGGCTCAGGGCTGTTCTTCCAGAGCCTTTCCACCCTTGTGGATGTAACATCAGTGCTGAATATTTGCAAATCCACTCATAAAATTTTATATAACAAAAGCACAAAGTGCCTGCAAATCGTCTGTGTGGAAGGGAGTGCTTTTTCTGTGCCTCCCTCCCCCACAGTTCCACTTGTTCTGGGGAGAAGCAAGGGAAGCGCAGAGCAGCAGACGTGGAAACGGTCTTGTTCTGGAATGAGAATAGGGTTTCCACCAGGGAGAAGGTGCCGGTTAGTTAGTTTCCACCAGGGAGAAAGTGCAGGCAGGCAGATCTGCTGTGCTCAGTGCTGGTCCTGCAGAGGCAGAGGGAAGCTCAGGTACTCTCCTATCGTCTCAAAACCCCAACTTCAAGATGGGAGCGCTGAGAGTTGAGCAAGGAGCCTTCCACTCTCAAAATAGAAATTGTGGGGAGCAAGGACGTGCTGAGCAGGAATGCTTGGGAGGGTGGGAAGTTAGTGGAAAGAGGAAGAGAAGTTCTTCAGAAAGGGGGCATCTGAGGAGGCTGCAGCTGAACGCAGAAGTACGGGTGGCTGATAATAGGAGAAATGCCTGCAGTCGCCCTTGGAGAGAACTAGTTATACAAAGCATATGAAGCAGGCTTGGTAAGCGCACGCTTAGAATACTCTGCCTGACTTTTAGAGGCACCCATTACCACCAGCTACCTTCCTTGTGCTTTACCCTAGTTCCCAGGGCATGCTTTCCTGCCTATCCTTGTCCAGACACAACATGTGCAAAAATAGGAACTGACCGAGATAACGACCACGAAAGAACGATTGCTGGGTAGCAATGAACAGGAGGGGAGATAGGAGAAGAGTCACCCAGAATGAGTTTCCATTTCACACAACCTCTTCCAGTGCAGACTCACAGAAATCCCAGTCAGAGTGTGCCTCACACCAGCGCATAGAGCTACTAGGCAGCTTGTAGCATCTGGTCTGCTGCGTAACCTGTCCCTTTGAGACCTGCAAGGATGCCGACAAGGCAGTTGCATGTCTGAGCAGGGTCCACCCAAAACTGAAAGTGAGGGCAAGGAAAAGAAAGGATCCCTGCTAGCACAACTTGGTTGTATGAACCATGGTTTGGGAAAAAAATTGGCCTTGGTAAAGGCTAGCTATGCCAGCCTCAGAAATTCTGACTGCAGGTTTGGTGATAGCTGTGTGCACAGACTGCAGAGACAGGAAAAACCTGAGCTGGAAAAGTGTGCTCTCCAGCAGGAACACAAAATTAAGGTGCTACTTTTATGCTGCATTTTTTATTAGTGGCATCACAAAAATATCACTTTCAGCATGCTTCTTTCACTTCTCCCACAGAAGCATGGAAATTAACATCAGCTAACCAAACTTTCTATTGCTCTGGAGGAAATGTCATTGAGAGGTGTTTAAACGTTCTTTGTCTCACTAGCATTTTTTTGTTTTTACTTTATCAAAGTCCAGTCATAATGAAATGCCTGTGTTTTCTGTTTTAATGCTAAGGCATGATTTAATTCTTTTCTCCCTTCTCAGAATTTAAGACACACACATACCCCAAGAAGCGAAACACAAGAGCCTTCAAGCAGAGTCGTTTCCCATCAGATTTCACACTGGGCATGATACGCAGCTCAGATGAAATACAGACGTGAAAGCCACGTGGTCTGGCACACAGCTCCCAGGTGCAGACAGCAAGCTTGCCCCCTGAACGGCTTGAGAACATCTTCACTGACTGTGTTCTGCCATGTGCAGGAAAATAGCTGTGCTGCTCATGGAAGTGAGATGGGGTCACGTTTGAGGATCACAATTCATTCCCTCCCTATCCTTTATGCCAGGGGAGAGGTGTCTTTGCTCACGTCTTCTTCCGGCTGCTGCTGCTAGAGAGGTATCTTGCCCTGTAGCACTGCTCCTTCCAAACCCAAATGGGCTAAGGAGACATTGCGATGGCACAACCTGATGCTCGCACCTCTGCAGCTAGCATGGAAGGAGAAGGCACAGTCAAGTTCTAAGCCTCTGCAGCCCTTTCCCTGCTCACCAAAAGCCCAGGCCACCACACCTGCCTGTCTTTACTGGCTCTGTAGCTTCGCAGGAGCAACAACTAGTTGTTTTCCCCCAGGCTGAAGTGCTACCACTTAGAGGTAGCTTATGCAATCCCATCCGTGAGCTAGCTCTACCCCAAACAGAAACCTAGTCAGGGTGAAGGTCAGTTCCTGTGAAAATATCCTATGCTGCTGCTTGGTCTATCGTTCAAATTACTCAAGGTCAGTTTTTATTTAATCACACTTCCTTCCATGATTTTTTCCCTCCAACATAAAAAAACCCCAACAATTAGATAGCGAAGCATATGTAGCTGGTTTTCCTGGATTGTTTCTCAGCTTTTTCCTAAATTGCCACTGCCCTCTTGGACATCAGCAGTGGGGTGGCTGCCAGGTTTCCACAGAGATGCAAACAAATTCTATGCAATAGAGTATCATCTCTACTAATTAAAGTCCCAAATGTACACGGTGACAGTTTTATGTTTGAATAATATGAAAATCTGAGATATTGGATGTGAATATGATTTAGAGTCAAGAGTTGACAAATATTTCTGTGTTCTGGAATCCAGTTAAAATGCACCATTGCACATGCTGTGTTTCGGTGGTGAAGTACTGCTTGCCTCTGATTGCTGCAGGGTAAGAGCTTTATTTTCCTAACCCATGATTTAGTGCTTTCCACCCCCTGTAAAGTATAACTAACAATGCCCTCTATGTGAGTTCTGGTAGCTGAGAGGGCAAGGGATAGTTGCAGCATAGTTGCAGCAGGGAGATGGAAAGCAGAGAGAACAGAGGGTAAAAAATAGGGACATCTGCAACAGGTAAACACATCCACAACTTGCCTGCTTGAAGAGCTGAAGGCTGGATATTGGGCCAAAACCTCAATTAGACGGTGGCAGTGGAGCTCCAGTGATTTTGAAGGAGCTGAGCCAGCCTGAACCAGCTGAGAAGCTGTCCCGCAGTCTTGTGTTTGGTGCTCAAAGTGGTTGGAGCAGGGGAGGTTTGAAACTGTACACCTCACGTAACGTGGAGGGGCCTGCAGGAGTGATGTTTGCTTTGGCATGGAAGTGGGTTAGTGTAGACCTAGCAGGTCCTGCAGTGAAAGGCTCCTTTCTGCTCTGAGTGATGGTAACTTCCACAAAGAGAGCAAATTCATTCGGAGATACAATTTAACCCACATCCTTCTTTAATTCATAGGTCCTTGTACATTGTGGACCTCAAAGTGAATCTGTGTGGATTCTCTTGTCCCTGTTTTCATCCCTGGATGTCCTGCATTTCCTTGCAGAGCACAGCTATCATGATGTTTTCCTGGATACCTATTCCAGACCCACCCACCCCCCCCGCTTTAGGTACCCGTCAGCAGAGAGGATCCATGTAGGGAGTTGATACAGTCTGATGTGTTTGCAATGCCTCTTTCACAGCTGTGGGCCTGGATTAAGGAAAAGGAGCTGCTGCAGTTCCTCCATCTTTCCTTTGCCATACAGAAAGCCCCTATGAGGGAGTCTGTGCTAAGATTTTCCCATTTCTGGCATGCTTTCTGAAGTTTGCTCTCTTCTTCCCTCCCATCCTCTTCTTTTTCCCCATGATACCTGCTCAGGCTCTGTCTGGTTAGAAAGATCATCTTCTCCCAGCATGTGAAATTAAGAAGTAGCTGTGAGGGAAAAGTGGAGGTAGATAAGAGATTTCTCTCACCACAGGCAGCTGGTGAAAAATGTTTCAAGCAGAGCAGGAAGGCCTGAACAATGGGGACAATTCAGTAAAGCTAACGTCTCAGCATCCACCCCACAAAGGCCACCTTCTTTCAAAGAGATGACTAACAGGGCAGAGGACAGGTGGACAGCCTCAGTTTCTTTTCTGATATAATGACAAGAGGATATCAAAAAAGAACAGCAGGCAACAGGTTTAAAATAGACAGAGATACTACATTATGCAACTTACTGTAAGTAGTTCCCCAGTTTAATCATAGAATTTTGTGAAGACCAAATTTTGTATGGGTTCTAAAACTGATTGACAAATACATTGAATTAAAAGAAAATAACCCTGATACAGGGAATCTCTGAGGCACAAAACCTGGAGAACAGGGATCTACTGAAGGAAATAACATTTTGTGTTTGCTCTGTTGCTGTGGACTCCAGTGAGCGTCTACAACTGGCCATCTTCACAGATAGGACACAAGGCTGGCAAGTCTTAGTCTGATCCAGTACCACCACTGCTACTTTCAAAGGCCCAGTCATCAGGTGCTGAGTGCCAGCAGACCTACAGCACTGTTCTCTTTAGGAACTGTGAAAATAGCAGGCTAGATCAAGTTTCTAACAAGACCAAATACTGCCATAGAATATGTAATTCCAGATATTCTGTCCAGAAACTCTGAAGGCATTTTCTTTCCAGATAGAGGAAGATAAATGCCCATGATAAATACTGAGTGTACTTACCTGTGAAAATGCATCTAGTTGTTGCATATTTAGTATGAGAGAGTCCTTATACATATTTGATTCAGCAGTAACATGGATATACTGCCAGTCCTAAAGAGATACAGCAATCATTCTTTGTTCACTTCCTTTGGGCTCATGATGTGCTGGTAGTCCTCACCTGACTGAGGTGATGGAAAAGCATCCCAGGCGAGAAAAAGAAGGTGTTTTGAAAACCAGAACTGAGTGCATTTTGTGTGGCAAAACTCCAAAGACAACCTTTACCCGTTAGCAATTCAGAAGGGTGGTGCTGGTATGGACAAAGGACACATG
This sequence comes from Psittacula echo, assembly GCF_963264785.1. Classification (NCBI taxonomy): domain Eukaryota; kingdom Metazoa; phylum Chordata; class Aves; order Psittaciformes; family Psittacidae; genus Psittacula; species Psittacula echo. The sequence goes on along the minus strand of NC_137737.1, from coordinate 88,125,880 downwards.
CTCACTGTGTTCAGGAATGGATGCTGATGCCTGACTGTTTACTTCTGATACCACTTTTCATACATACTATTTTATATATTATTAATTAATTATAATATTAATATATATTTTATATTTTATACTTTTTTACATACTATTCTTTCAACTTTATTACAACAGACCCAAGAAATCCTGATCCAGAACCTGTGTCTATTGTCTTGTGGAGGCATTTCAAGCTGCTGCAGTACCTTCGATTTATTGCAGGCTGGTAAATTGTAGTCCTGTATTGACTGGTATTTGGCGATACGTTAAATGAGGCAACTCGAGCAAGGCGCTGGGCTCTCAGACAGAAATGCTTTATCACCAAAGGAGTTGCTTTAATCAGGTTAGCTGTTTTGTCACAGCACACCACACTGTGATACCAACATAGTGCTGTTCAGGCTTCTCATTATCTTAGGGCTGTAATACTTACTAGCCATGCTAGTAGTGTGTCCAGTTTTTGATAGTTAGCAAAACCTCTGCAGTTCTGCCTTTCAAGTATCTAGGATTCCTTTTTAATGCATGCAGAGCAGATACCACAGCTTACTACTCACGGTTTCTTCTAAATTATAGAATCTATGTCATGACGTCAAGTCTGCTTGTTAAGAATAATTGGAAATATCTCACTGTTATCTGTCTGAAATAAACGTCTCATGCTCTGAATGCCCTGGTGTCAGCTGACGAATATATTAATATTGAACATGTGGACTTATTAATTCCCAGCTGAATGAGGATTTATAGCCTGATAGCATTTAACAGTGGAACAAATCAGTCATCACAACAAACTGATTATGAGCATTTATAGGAAAATGTGACAGCATACATAAATTCTTGGTCCTGTCACCCTTCCTCACATCAAACCCTCCCTCAGCTGGTGGCTGTAACACCTCCTGCCTTCCAGAGCTGCTCCAGGCACAGCGATTGATCAGTGGAGCAGCAGTAGCATATTTACAGATAGGGAACCAATTACGTATTTTTTTCCACTCCCCAAATTCCCTTGCTTCAGCTCCCTAGTTCTGGATACAAAACATAGACCAGAAACCACATTAATCCCAATTCCACGTGTTTGAATTAGCAAAGATTGTGTGATACATGAAGAAAGGGACTTTGCTTTAGGTTTTGGTGCAACCTACCTGATCGTTCATGAAGCTAACGGGGACAAGGAAGGAAAGTTATTTTCTATCAATCAGTGGATTTTATGTGATAGATTTCAATGGTATCTTCAGATATTCAATTCACACTACCGCATGAAGAAACATCAGACTCAGGAAAAATGCGTGACTGAATTAATGTATTTAGTGCATGGCAGTTCAGTGTTGAGGTCTGGTTAATTTAATTATGTGTTTGCTCCCTTCATCCTTTTTTTCTGTTTATTACTGTTTGCCACACACCCCTTTTAAGAAGATGATGTCAGGTTCTAGGACTTTGTACACCTTGACGTAGACATCTATACAGCTTGCTAACCTGGTATGGTGACCATTGCTCCATCAGATCTGATACTAAACCTTCAGGAATAATCTAATCAGACTGATCTTGCTACATATTTGATTTCTTCAGTATAAATTATATACCTACCTGTCACACTAATTTCTGGACACTTCATAACTACAGTGTGGTAGTATACCTGTTAGCTTTTATATTGTATATGAAAGAGTTGGGGCCTACCTCTGGAAAAAAAAAAAAAGTAGTTAAGAATGGGGATGAAGATGTTTTAGGGAAAAACTCTCAAATATCAGGAAGGTGTCCTGATATACATTTATTATATAAATTAACTTAACTCATTCTGGAATTTCAGTTATTCCTTGCATCTTGCCAAGTGTGGTGTGTGAGGCTGACACTTGCTTAAACTATTCTGTAACCAATCCAGGATTTGGGGTTGGTTTTTTTTTTTCATTTAGGTTCTCATTGCTCTGTAAGTATAGGAAAGAAAAACGCATGAATGTGGTTTGAGCATAAGGATTCTTAAACTGGGTGACTAGTTGGGTCTAGAGGTTCCAAAATTTTGAAGATTTACCTTTTTTGAGTAAAATCCATCCATTCTCTCTTAGTTTTGTCAGTTATGGATCTGATCTCATTTCTACTTTATTAACAGGAGCTTATTTATCGCTTCATTTGGCAGAACCCTTTACTATGGTCAAGAGTAGCATAGTCAAGTTAATACCAAAGTTCGGCTTCAGCTTGATTTTGAAATCTTTTCATTTTATCAGTGTTTCTCAGACCATGCTGTGCTATGCTGAAGAGCTGACTCCCTGAAAGCAATAAAATATTTTGAGGGGTTTTATTTGAGGAGAAAGAAAAAAAGATACATGACTTGAAGAGTAACTGTCTAAAAAGAAATAGAAATTTTACATTGGGATGAAAGTAGACTTAATTGAGAGTGAGAAAAGGAAGAAGACATCTTTCTTTGTATTGGGAAATCTGGATTGGGAAATTAATCCTCCTGGTCTTTTTTAAATAAATCACCATTTGGTATGGTGAGCCTCACTATCTTCATGCCGATTTCCATCATGCAGAATTAAGTAACAAATTGGTTGTCTTCTCATAGCTATCTGAACCTTTCAGTTTTCCTTTCCATCTGAGTTTTCATCCTTTCTCTTTCTCATTTCTTTGAGAATGTGTCAAAACAAAGACAGGTAGCAGAAACCTTCCTGTGGTAGAAAGGAGAAGAACCAGTTCTGTGGCACCTGTTCTCTTTGATCTCCTGCTGGTTGGTCACTCATCACAACTACTCACACTGCACCATCCTTCTGCCCCTTCTTGTCCTGGTCCTCCCAATGGCAAACTGCCTTTCCCTCCATAGACCTGCTCTTCCTCCTTTTCAGCTCATTCTGGTTACCTTCCTTTCTTTTCGATGTATTTCTGCGTCTTGACTATGCACATGTTATTTCCCCTAGAAACACAAGTTGATGGGTATGGTCTACCACGTGTTTGCATTGACTTTAACGATTTTTGGATGTAATTCTCTCTCTGCAAAGTATGGACTGTAAAGCAATATGTTATTTCCTCCTTGTTGGTTCTAGAGTGTTCCATGTAATACTGCAAACTCAGTCCTCGCCTTGCACACAGCATTCAGAAAGTTGCTGAATGTTGCTTCTGTGCTGTACATTTATTGACTGAAACATTTGAGTTGTTGCTTTTCACACTGGTAATTTTAGAGCACAGATGCCTAGCATGTTTACTCACATACCAAGGCTCACATTTAATGAGCAAAATGTCAAGTATATTGTTATCCACCATAAAAACTGTGAAAAATATCCTTGCCATCTGCAGTGTGCCTTCTGCTTCAGCCTAAAAGACTTCTACAAGCAACTACAAGAAATTATCAGTAAAGACAATATTTATAAATGGAACCACCTCTAGAGGACCGGATCTTCCTCCCTCCCACACCCCCCATTCCTCCGGGAGTTAATGAGCTGGGGAGGAGGCTGGGAGCAGGAAGGGGAGCCGAGAGCGCTTGGCTCCTGGTTGCAGTCAGCCAGAAAAATCTCTCCACATACTAAGGAAGAAGCGGAAACAGGACAGTGGCACTAAATGGCATTGACAGCGTCTGAGGGACAGATCCAGTGCTGATGTCAGTTGGCCTAACTTCATTGTCTTCGCTGAAGTGACGCAGCAAGCATAAATCAGCACAGCTCAGCTGACTTACATAGCACAACGTTTGACTTGTGCCAGCTGAGGATCAAGCCTGAAATAACATTCATGAAATAGATGGTGGATAGCGAAGCTGAAACTGGGATTTGATAGACTGCCACAAAAAAAGATAGCATCTTCCAAGAAAATGTTTTCTATTTCTCCACCAAATGTAAGGCTCTCTGGGGCAAGAACTGGCCATTTGTTCTGACTTTTTATGGTGCTGAGGATGATCTGTCGCTAAAGCCTTTAGCCCATCCTGCAAGAATAATAAAATGAATAACTACTACTAAAATGTCCTTCTCCAGACAGGCTACGACCTTTTAATTTTGCTCTTGCAAAGCCTTCAATCCCAGCACGATTAGTGAGTTGCAGGACTGAGATCTAAGTGCATTTTGAAAAAATGCTCTTGTTCACTGCTGTTATCCCAGCATCCAGAAGCAGCTGAAATTCCAGCCGGACCTTTATGGGGCAGAGCTGACGAACAAAAGCCAGAACATGCTCCCTTGGAGAGGAGCAAAGATAACTTTTGCCATTTGTTCCAGCTGTTCTGCCAAGTCACCCACATACCCTCAGCTCCACCAAGTTCATCTGAACTGCAGTCTAGCACAGACGACACGAAAGCTAGTCACACCCACAACTGGAGGCTAATGAAACAGAAACAGGTATTGTAATTGTCTAATTGACACTGCCTTGCCTTTTTCCTTGTACACATGTTGAACGAGAGGATCAAGGAGAAAATTGCTGCAGTAATTAGCAAACATAGCATAAATATTTATCAAGGAAACTCCAGGTCAAATGGATTTTTAAATTTTTATTTAGAGTTATTTAGATGTAAATGTATTTCCTTAATTGGACTTTGAGAAGGGCACTCACATGTTTCCTTTTGAGCATTTCTAATATAATCATCGCTTGGGCAATTAGGCCACTCGCTAAGCCACAAATCTTATCTTTCATATGGGTGAGTCATAAATAAGGACTGAGTCACAAATAGACCAGACAGACAAATGGTGGCAGGAAGGAAATAAGATTGGCTGTGAATATATTTAGGCTGGAAACTAGAAGATGGCTGCAGACTACCTGAGCAGTGCCATTCTGATAGTTTTCTAATTGGGAAGATCTGAAGGGAGAGAAGTAACTTGAATTGCTTTATCATTGAGCTTGAAAAGCTCATGAAAGGGATTGCACACCAAGTAGGAGAATTTCTTAAGACTGATTTAGACAGTGGGAGTCCTCAAGTATTCAGAGTTTATGTCTGCCATGACTACCTGCAATTAGACGATTAGTGGATGGCTCTACCTAAGTTGTCCCAGCCAGTTCTGTTGTTATCAGTGGTCCTTAGGACTCATATACATCAGGGACAGATTGCACAGATAGATACAACTATGCCAGTGTCATCATACGTTCAAGGCTCTACTCAATGAAGAATCTAGTGGTTGCATTGTGAGTCTGCAGCAGTGCAGGTATGTTGCAAAACCCTCGTTAAAGAAAGTGAGAACAACTTGACTTCTTATGATTGCACTCGAGGTCAAGTTCAATTATGGGGTATTCAGTGATGGGGTGCACCTTATAAGATGCAGATCTTATAAGGCTAATAGCTCTATCAGTTAATGAAATGTTTGACCAGCACGATGGCTTTCTGTCATGCAAGCAGAGTACCCAGGAGTTGTTGTAATATAAATATTGGGACTGAGGATGTTGGATTACTCTTTACTGGCTTCTGTATTTTTCCAAGGAGAAAGGGAGACTGGGATTTTTGCTCATCGTGGGAGGCAATTTGCTTATTTCCACTTCCAAAGTCCCATGTCTGTCAAAGCAGGAGTTTCACTGTGCCTTCCAGTTCCACATCAGCCCTGTTCTGCACCGTCATCCTCTTCTTTAAATGTGATCCTTGCTTTCCTGTGACATGGTGTAACTCAAAAATGTGCTTTTAATCAATCCCTATAGCATGGATATACATCTTGTACCATATGTGCCAAATCACGTGTTTTTAACAGTATACTCAGGGCACAGTCTGCTCTCTCTTTCTCCCTTCCCTGCATGCCCTTTGGTCTCTGTCCTATCATATGATAGAGGTACTGGTGTTTCCCAGAAATATTCATGCTTGGTTATGCAGCAGAAATGCTTATGACATGATGCTGAAATTATATAGCTATGTATGATTATCATGTGATACCGGATGCCTGCATTTTCTTATGATGAGGGCTGTGCTCCCAGTCAGAGCTCTACTCATCTGAATGAAACGATCCTTTGACTTCAAATATCAGGACTACCTGAGCACAAGGTTTAGTACTAGCATTTTAGGGTTAGTCAGTGCTTGTTTTCTGCAAACTTACAACTAGGTAGCGTTTTACTTTCCTGGAGAAATAATTCTACTTCTTGTTGTTTCTTAGCATTTGATCATTCCACGCATGGCAACAGAAAGATGCCCTACCTCATTGCCTCAATGTGTGGGAAGGTTTCAAGTAGACAAATACCATAAAGACCTCAAGTTCAGCTTCCTAGAAATAAAGAATAATTAAAATACTAGTATTTAAGTGTAAAATATAAATATACATATTAATATAAAAGCATTAGCATATAAGCAATCAAAATAAAAAGTGACTTTTAACTATACAATATCTGTTGCAGAGTTTAGACATGAAGAAATCAAGTCTGACTTCAACTTGCACTCTGACCTCACCGGGACAAGAGTTGCATCCTAGTATATAATACAGCCTGCTTTCTTGAAAAGTAGCCTGTCAGGGTAACAGTGTCAGCACTGAAACACATTCAGATCAATACATTTCATTAAATTCTATAAATCAAAACACCTCTTTTATAAGTAGATTGCACTTGTTCTTTATATCCTAACTTTCTGAACTGCTAGTTGAAAAAAGGGGTTTGCTTCTCCAGAAATCAGTATTTTTTGTCTCCTAGGTGGTTTGCCACTGGTTCAGCGTTCTTTTTCTCCTTCACTAACCTACATGGTGAAGATCATTCTAAAATGATTTCTGTTTTGAAAGAGTCAATTTTTAAAGATCCCTGCAAAATCACCCTTCCACAAGCATGAAATAAAACCTCTGTGAGCTGAATCCCCACTTCAAATCAGGCTAAAGTTCCCGAACTTACCTAAGTGCTATTGTGAGCTCTGCAAATCATGTCATGTATTTCACACAACATGAAGATAATGTTTCGCTGATAGATGTTTTTCTAGCTCCACTTCTATAGAGTTTATGCCCACTTAAGATCTACTGTTGCTGATTTTCACTGTAATTTACAGCAAAGTTGTTTGCTGTGTGCCCAATGCTGTTCATGCTTGAGGGTTTTGTTTTTGACCTCACTGCGCATAAAAGAAGGTCTGAGAAGTATGCAAGCTTTCTCCCACTCTCAAATTAACTTATTTATACCGTCCCCCAACATTTGGGCTGAAATTCTTCACATTTCAATATCATGACTCTATTGGTTACTGTATCAGTGTAATAAGTAGGAAAATCTCCCAGCTTTTTCCATTTAAAAAAATATCTCTTTCATTGCCGAAGAGTTTTCTTGGCCCTGACTAGGGAAGCATACTGACTGCCTGTTTGTGGAGAGTTTCACCATCTCAGCAGGTTCCCCCGCTGCAGGGTATAACGCCTAGCTGGTATTCTTATTCAGAATCTGAGTTCTACTTTAAACAAGTGCTTAACTTGTCCAAGAGGTGCTTTGCGTTGGCAAGCAGTTTCAGGAGTAGCTGGATACTCCCCATGTATGGGGGTGAGCCTGCACAGCACAACCCAGGACTGAGCCACTCTGGTCCTGCTACGTACTTTCTTCTGTGACTCGTGAAAGTCTCTTTTAGTCAATGGCTTGCCTCTGCCTCTAATTAGCATCCCTTAACTTCATGTACTTGGGTGCCAAGCTGGTGGCAGAATGCTAGGATTTTAGAGGTGCAGATTTTTCTTCAGCTGGAAAATGCAGTCTCTTGGAAAACTGTGAGCATGGGAATGGTGTAAACCTAACTTCCACATGCATCAGTTCCCCCACGTTCTAAAGCAGAGAAATCCTACTCACTGTGCTACCAGGGCACTATGAAATTTGTTACTGTTTGTAAAAGGCAGCAGGTTTCTCAGATCAATACTGCTACTGCAGTACAAAGCAATAGTACTTCTCGAGGAGGAAGAGGATTGCCTTTTGAGTTGCCATCTGCTCCTGGCCTGGCTCCAATTGCTTCCTAGTGAGTAATCTGAAGGCAATTTTTTAGAATCAATTTGGTATCACATTTTCACAATATGACATATGTAGCTCCAGGTCTTAAAGAGGGAGGAACAATCCACCAGTAGTCTGCCTCCCACTGTAGGAGCAAATGCTCCAAATTAGAGGATAGTAATTAGACAGATTCATTGATCTGCTGTAAATATCCTTGTTGCATCATCACCCCATTGTGGTTCACAGAATGGAGCCTTTTTTTTTTTTCATATGGCATTTTCTAAATGATCTCATCCCTGAGGCATGGGTGAAACAAAGGTCAGTTCAAATGCTTCCCAAACAATAACCAGTGTAAGAGGATCACCAAATCTTCGGGAGGAGGAGGGAGAACCTACAAAGCGACCAATGTAAGGCCAGAAATGTTATCTGTCATCTTAGAACAAGGGCTGTGTGGAACGGAACAGTGAGGTGGGCCAGTGCTCACAGAGGAATCATGTTCCTGCTTCAAGGGAGTCCCCTTTTAGCCATCCATCAACATGGCTCAATCTTCTTAGGGTAGTGTGTGTTAAAAAGGTGCTTGGTGAAGGAGAAGGAATGGATCTTGCCTGGTAGGTGTAATTGTCCTGAAAGTCTGTTCCGCAAAGACATTTGCTGTTCACTTTCACTAATCTTTTTGAGGACCAAATAGCTAATGGTATTAGACAAAATGCACCTTTGCGCTACGAAGTTTAGAAAAATAAGATAAATCATAGCTAATTCTTAGACCATCAGTGACAAGGTTGCCTATCCCAAAGTTCCAGCATTGAGTGGTAAGAAGTTCCTGAGCAGCACCAGTGGATCTTCTCTCAGCTACTGTAGTAGCTCCTGTGAGACTCCCTTAGACTTCTCACTGCCTGTCGACCTACAGTACTGCTGAAAATGAACATCTGGGCTACTGTGTTGTACCACATCCCTGGTTTTCCACTTCACATCTGATAAAGCATCAGAAGAAAACAATTAGGAACAACTTGATCTTAGTAACTTTAATTACATTCTTTGATAGCTAAATGAACAATTCCCCCGAATTTACTTCTCAAGAATGTTACTAATCACACTAAGAATACATGCAGATTATTTCCGTACATCTGACAATCACAAAAAGGATGCCCTTTGACAAAGAACAGCCTTCATAGTTTTGAGAGGAGAGGAGATCTGTGTTTTGTCAGGACAGCAACTACAATGCAGTCCTTTCTGTTTTGAAAGATTGCTCTCTTAACAAAGGATGTATATCACAAGGAACAATTTGTCCTCCAAGTTTTCCTTTATAATATAGATACAGTAAATGCCTGCTTCTGGCCAGACAATCTGAAGTGCAAGTCCCATCAAGATTTGCAAATGAGGAATGTGGCCTCTGCTGACAGAGGCATTCTCTGGGCACACCTACCAGATTCAGCCTAGTGCAGATACTGGGATAAGATGACAGATCTGGCAATTTTCTTCTTACAATTAAATTAGATGACCCAGGCTAGGTGGAGAAAATGTAGTTTAAAATCTCTGCTTTGCTTTCCAAAGAAATTGACCCTCTCCCCATGTTGGATGATATTTTAGCATAAGATTCTCTCAGTTTGTCTTTTTTAAATAGCTTTGCATTAAATTATTAACTGAGAAGAGCAGGAAGAGTTAAGACAGTTCGCAACAGTAACTAGTCAAACTTTCTTACCTTGCAGAGTCAAAGTCAGGTCTCTCCTGTCCTAAAAGGGTGCACTATTTGCTAAGCCTCAGGCTCATTCTCATTATTTCCTTTCTGATTAAATATTTTTCCAAAAAAAGGAAATCATTTAGACAGGTGAATGACTTCCTGCTCCTTTTTTTTATAGCTGAATAAGTAGACAAGACTTTCAGAAAATATAATTTTAAATCACTGCAGACACAACTTGTATTTTAATGCAAGTTCTCAATATTCTGTGTAAGCAGCCTACCCACTGTTCACTATGGGTGGAGCAAGGGAATCTCTTCCCGCTAGCTGATTTCTGAGAAAGGCTTTGCTTAATTAGCTAAGGAGAGTTTGCAAAAGATTACAACTTTATGACAAGGGATTAATTTAGATGATAATGCAATGTACATTTGTTTTGGTTAAGTGATTTGTTTTGTAATTCCTGCATCAGGAAAGCAAATATGACTTCCTTTGGAAATAGCAGTCTGAATACAAGAAGCCCAGTCCAGACTTCAATTGACTATTAGACATCCACATTTTGCTCATTTAGAGCCACACAATGGGAATGCTGTCAAAACTTTGCATTGGCCTGCACCAGAGAGTGGCGTGAGACATGAACTGGCTGCTGCAGAGTGGTGATGCCTGCAGGACACAGGGAGAACCTGCCTAATGCATGCCTCAGCTCCACATCCCTACCCTATAAGTCGGCACAAGGCACACTGACACCTTGCAAGGCTGTATTGTACAGAGACGCATTTTAATTCAGAGGAAGTTGGGATCAGCACACAGCTCAGTGCACAAACTGAGGGAAGATCTGGTTTGGGACCAGCACAGTTAGATTTCATGTCTTTCTCTCAGGTTGGTAAAATCTACTTCTATGCAATCCCTTCTTGTTTACATCACTGAAATGTTTCTGATTTTTGGATGGCATTAGTTTGATGATCCTGCTACAGCAGCAATAAAATATGCTCCTAAAACCTTCAGCGCCCAGGGCAACTTACGGCACTGAAGGTTTTCTTTCTGTCTTTATTCTTATTTTAACCCCCTTCCCCAGGAACTCAAGATGAAATCACGGTTGTGCTAAGCTCCATAAGAGTTTTGCCACTGACTGTAGTGTGGCTGGATTTCATTTTGAGTCTCAGTTCTCATTGCATTCTCTCCTCCTCTGTGGCAAAGCTGTCAATGAACACTACATGTTTTGAATAAATCCCGATTTCTCATGTCAAAAATGAGAATATATAGTATAGCTTGAACTGAATCTCCTTCTATTGCAGTATAATTTTGAATTTTTCTTCCCATCTAGTGTTATCTGGCATCCTACTTGAAAACTTATTATGCATCTGGAAAGCAGCTGACTTTGATTTGAAAAAAGTGAAACACTTTTAACATGTCATTTCACTTAACATCTTTGATATCCAAAAGTACCCATTTTCTTTATCACTTTATCAGAACTGAGAGAATGCAGCAATTTACAGTTATTAATGTTGAATCAGTCAATGTGTTAATTGTGGGGCTAACACTGGGAACAGATGTGTTTTTGTAGAAGGGTGGGCTGAATGTATTCGTCTTTTTAATTCCGTTTCTGTTTGCATGATCGGTATATCTTAAAACTCCCTTCTCTCTACCACCTTGTATAACTGCTCTATTTTGTACAGCCCAGAAAGAGCACATCTCTCTCACTGGAGCTTAGGGCTCCATCTCAAATTGCAAGATGTCCCTGACTATTGAGCCTTTTGAAAAAGCTGTAAATAGAGATATAACTTACCTAGCAACAAAAAGTAAATCTCCACAATGTAGTCTACGAACACAGTGAGTTTATTCAGTTATGGTGATGCCATAGCTCTTCTTTTTCTGTTGCTAGTCTTTCAGAGACTGATGAGAGAAAAAGTCTTTTCTATAGTCAGCTAATGTTAAGATGTCCCCTTCGTAACAACTGGTCAGGAGGTGAACTATCTAAACTCTTAATGGAGCTTTTTCTGGGTCAGGTGAAAAACATAATTGAGTGAATACTGGGGGAAAACATGTAAAGTTTTGAATATGTCAGTCTTTTGGTGAATATTGAAATACACTCTGTATCCTTCAGTTCATATAGGTATATTTAGTGAATATTTTTATAAACATGTTTAGTTTCTATCTTACAGTTTTCCTTTCCCCTTTCAGCTTTCAATCTCCACCATACAGTGATAAAATAAGTACAATGAAAAAGAAGGATGTAAACGGAAAGGAAGGACACATGATATGTGTGTGTGTGCGCGTGTGAGTGTGTGTGTGTGCACGTGCGTGTGTCCCCATTTTAATATTAAAAAGACTTATTTTGGTCTGGATAACTTTTAAAACCATTTGCAGCATTTGCTTCAACTATAGTAAAACCAACAGAAATAATAACTTTGAGTTGGTTTTGTTCCAGACTAAGTCTTATTAAACTTCTAATGTGTCAGAAAGCTTCTTGTCTATTAAAGGTGAAAAGCCTTATCCATGACAAGAGTAACTTACCACCCTTTTAAAGGTTGGTCAGCATTTCTGCCTACGTACCTACTAGGCAACAATGACCATCTTGACCCTTTTTTGTTTGCTGAAGTCTTTTATCAGTGCATTCTACTAGTTAAAGATGATGCTCAATGCTGACTTTCATTTAACGTTTTCATGAGAGTGCCTTTGAGAATGAAAGCAGTGGCCAGATTCTGATCTCTCCTCTTCAGATCTTCTGCTCTTGGATTTTCATTTCCTAAATCAACAGAATAGAAAAGAAAATTATGCCCTTTCTCAGAATATATGTGGAATCTAAGAATGTTTCTAAAGAAAACTTCATAACTACTAGGCAGTTTTCATTAGTCAACTTAATAAAACATTAAAATGACCTTTTTCTCTCTTGGCTCTAACTGAATTGTAGAGCTTAGTGTCCTTTGGATGAGTTCCAAAAAAGAAAGTCACCCTGCAGAGTTCATGTCTCTGTGGAAAGCAAACCAAGTCCACTGTACTTGAAGTCCAACAGCCATTTATTATTAGGTCTTGAGTCTTAAATGTAGCACTAAATAGAGACTGTCCATATTCTGCTTGTATTTCAGACCTATTTCTGCAGACTTGAAATGATAAACTTATATTAATATAAGTTTTCTGAGGAGTATAAATTGTAAAGAGTGCATTTTCTGGGCTTGCCTTATTTTGAAAGCAGTAAATTGGAGAATAAATTCACACCCTAAGCCCAGTTGTACCACATGCTTTGAGATTGGTAGCTGGGAGGTAGCACTACTCTTTCCAGCTCAGAGGGGACTGCCACTCTGTCCCTCTTCTCCTCTAGTGCCCTGGATACTCCTGAGCATGGCTGGGGAGTCTTACTAGTTCTTCCATCAGGGGCCCGTGGAATCAGTCTTCTCTAACCTGAACCTTAACTACTATAAAGAAGAAGAAAACAGGGATCTGGGACAAACTTCTGAGCAAAATCCCTGGCCCTGAAGGCACTGAGGCTTTGTGCACTGATATGTGCCTTTACTTGTTGGACTGTCCTTGATCAGAAATAATGTTTACACAGTCAGAGAATGTTATTGCCTTCATTATTTCTGTCTGTTTTTTCTTGCAGAAAATATCTTTTTTTTTTTTTTCTTAGAAAAAATATTGGCATTTTAGGCTGTTATTTTCATGACATGGCACACTACAGGGCTTTTTCAGAGGTTCATTAGTTGAGGGAAAAGAAGTTGCCTACCATAAGTACCTCCTTCACTGCCATTACTGAAAGGATGAATTGCTACTTCTACATGTGATGGTTCTAATGGTGCTATTTTGGATAAACAACTTTATGACAGTACAGTTTTGTCTTGAATAACACAGCTGTAGTCTAGGAAACTAAACATATCTTCCTAGTGTTTTTATTTGTCAGAGGAGTATTTTCAATACTCGTGTGTATCTGTTTCTTCTAATCCACCACAAAATGAAAAATATCATACTATAAAGGCTCGGACAGTATGCATTTTTGTATGTATTAGAAAGAAATTTAAGTACAGACACATGCTTAATAATAATCCAATTGAACATTTTATCATTGTCAAAGGCATTTGTAGAGGAATCCATCAACTCTTCTGATTTCCATACAAGTCAATTTACTGTCTTAAAAATGTAACACTAATGGCCTTCAGTGTACACACTGTAATCCTTTAAAATAATGTTCATGGCAAACGGATATGTTCTCATGCATTAATAATTTAAAAGTTAATTTTAGGTACTTACTCAATATGATTAACTGATGGATCAGCAGTCTTATGTAGAGAAACAGTGAGCACACTTAAAGGAAGAGCATGCTGGAAGACAGCCAGGTGGCTGCCTGTGTGATGGTACAGAAATACCTGGGCTTTACCCCTCCAGGTTTCCTTCAGGATCAGATACAACGCATCGTGGCTGTAACGGTGGCCTCTGGTTTTGAGATAAAATGTGCTAAATGCCTCTGAGATTGAGGTAGCACATAGACTTCTGGGGAAGAAAGAGGATGTTTTGGAAGGAGGGAATCCCTGCAGTGCAATCCTGCCGGTGGCTGGTTGGCTCTGAAGGGCCGACCCAGTTATGTAACTTCTCCCCTTTCACTTCTCGCGTTTTGAGGACACCCTGTAACGCCAGGCTGTAAATTGATATTCCAGGGTGGAAATACTACGGATGACAAAGTATAATCATTTCATTGCGCAGCTGAAGAATGTGCTGGGGCAAATAGCATTCAACAGTATTTGCAGAAGGAGCGTGTGTCGAAGCCCTTGGTTGTGCCCATGGCAGCGGGCTCTGCAAAAGCAGCAAGAACTGGACATCCATTGCACAAACCCTGGTCAAATCACACAGGTACGTATAGGGCTACAAAAAAGACAAAGGCTCTCACTTCACAAGGAACCACACGGAACTGACAAGCAGTAACGGGTACAAGTTGCACTGAGAGAAGTTTCATCTTGATATAAGAAAGAGATTTCTTATCACGAGAACAATCATCCACTGGCACAACCTCCCCAGGGACATGGAGGAGTCCCCATCATTGAGGGCTTTCAAGTTGCAACAGGACAGGGTGCCATATAACCTCATCTAGGCTCCCTTTTCCATGAAAGGTTGGACCTGATGATATTCCAAGGTGCCTTCCAACCTCGGCTGCTCTATCATCCTACTATCTATATGTGCAGAAAATTTCTTAGGTCAGCACATGGGGCTGTGACGCCAGCCATGCTGGTCCTGAGGTCAGACATGGTGGTCAGTGCTTCCTTACCTCTGGAGTAATCTTGGGCAGAAATCTGCTACGACCTGTCCTGACCTTTTCACTAGGTAGTAACCTGGACAGGAGCCTTCTGTAGCAGCAGACAGTAGGCAGCTTCTCCTCTGGTGAGGCACCAGCACTCTGAAACTGGACCCCAAAACCGCACAGTCGGGGTGACTGATGGCTCATATCACATCAGGGTAGACCAGCTTGATAGTGGGGAGACAAGGGTGAACTGGGGGCTGAGAAGTGATAGCGCATGGAGCTAGCTCCTAAGGGGCCAGGCTGGAATGGGATTGGGACCGGTGCTAGTGATGCTGACAGGACGAAGAACAACGCAATGCATCATCACATCAAGAGGAGATGGCCGAGTAAAGCTTTGTGCTAGGGAGAGGCCGGGCAGCCGGCAACATGAGGAGGATGAGCAGCGAGTGGGCAGCAGAGTGGCACGTGTGTCCTAGAGCCTGAGGTGACACACATACACGAGAGAACCAAAGAGAGAATCTGAGGAATCAAACAGGGAGAGCAAGTGGTGAGAACAGAGTGAGATCAGAGCAGGCTGGAAACACGCGGATGGAGAGGGCAGCTGATAACAAAAACATTCCTTTAAATACAGTGAAGAAGAGCCACGGAGGAAGAAAGAGCAAGAGCAAGGAAGGTTTCATGTTACATTTCAAAATATATTCGGCTCGGGCGCTCAGCCACAATGCTCCCATTAGCGTATAGGCATCTGTCTTGGGAGGAAAAGCCCAGAGATTTCTCCCACTTCTCCCTGGCCTTGATTTCCTTTTATAGTGCTGACCACTTCTTACGAGAGGTATTATTGCGTCTGGTGAACCGCACATCCCGGAGCACGGTGGCTTGCGTTGAAGCCTACACAGTAGCTCTCAGGGGAGAGTGCATCTCTGCTTCCCCTAAAAGAGGTTTTTCGCAGTCCGAGTTACTTGCAGGCTGCTTGCAAATAGGATTGCTTGGAGCTTGGGTAAAGCTCTGCTGACCCCCGGAGTGACATCCCACAGGACAAGTTACAAGCGGCAGGCTGCAGGAGTGCTGCCGGCATCGGGGATCGGGGCAGATGAGGATGCTCGGCAGCATGGAGCAGCTCCCCGCACAGCCAGAGAGCACGGCGCTGTCGGGGCGCAGGCTGGAGGGGACCCGGGTCCCTTCCCTCGGCAGTGCTGTGGGGAAAACCGGTAGGGCAACGCGGGGCGATGGGGGAAAGTTCGCAGATGCCACGGGTGCTCAGTTGGCTTTAAGGGGAACACAGTGTCCGTCCCCCCCCAAACCAACCAAACCAAACCAAACCACGCGCGGGTGCTACTAGCAAGCCCCGCACCAGCCCCGCTCCCGCCCCGCAGCACAGCGCCCCGCCGGGACTCCCGGCTGCCCCCTGCCCTCACCGGGGCGGCGGCGGGGCGCGGGCCGGGGCTGCGGCTGCGTGCGGCGGGGGCGGGCGCGGGGCGGGAGCTGGGCGGGGCGCGGGGCGCCGCCGGGAGTCAGCTGGGCGCGAGTGGAGAGCGCGGCGGTAGCGGGGCGCCGTTAGCACCGGGAGCCGGCGGCGGAGGCAGGCAGTCAGTCAGTGGCAGGAGCAGCGGCGAGGGCGGGCAGAAGTTTTCTCCGCAGATCCCTCCCGCAGCGCCGGGTCGCCTTGCGGAGGCGCGAGCGGCCCCGTCCGGTGTGTTTTCCTTTTGGGTTTGTTGGTGTTCGCTTGCTCAATTCTTCCTTTTTTTTTTTTTTTTTTCCCTTTTAATTTTAAAATTTCATTATTTATATTATTTATTTATTTTTCTCGTTACTTCTGAGGCGCGTGGCTCCGAGCGCTTGCCTTCCTCCGCCCGTGCTCCTCCTCCTCGCCGCCTGGAGGACACCCCCATCCCTTCTCTCCCCTTCCCCACCCGCGCTCGCAGCTCCGCCGCTCACGACCCTTCCTTCTCCCGACCCCCTTCTCCCGCACGAAACTTGGTGGGTGCCCGCCGCTCCTCGGGGGGGGGTGCCGGCCGGTCGGCCGACCAGCAGGTAAAGGGCCAGAGGGCAGCGAGGGACGCGCTGGGGGGAGGCGGCGGCGGCTGCCCCGGGGGAGCCGCACCATGGGGAGGCCGGGCTGGGGTGGGTGAGGGCTCGCCGGCTCCTCGGTGGTGGAGGCCGGTGGGAGGAGGAGAGCAAACTTCCTTTTCCTGGGGACGCCGGCGAGCCCCCCCTCCCCTCTTTCGCTGTGCCGTGCCCGCCGGGAGCGTCCACGGCACCTCCGCCGGCAGGAGGGCAGCCCCCGTGGCCGGACGGGGAGCGGGCGGCGGCTGGTGGCCGCGGGGCTCGGTGGAGCGGCTCTTTACCCCAGCGCGGAGCTTGCGCGCCGCGTTTTGTTTGTTCGCCGGCTTCGTGCCTCTCTCCAGCGGCGCCAGGAGCCGGGCTTCCCCGTCCCGCGCCGGGGGTGGGTAGACCTGGCGCGCCAAGTGTTGCCGGTGCTGCCCCAACTCCCCGCGCCCGTGTCTCGCCGCCCCTCCAGGCTCAGCGTTGGCGGGAGGGCAGTTTGCAGAACGCCACCCCGGAGTGCTGCCACCTTCCTGCTCTACCGGCATGCGGGTGTGCGCGGGAGCCGTGCCCGGGAGCCTCGAGAGGGTGGTGAGGACCGGGTGCCTCCTGCCTGTGCTCCCCGCCGGGGCGAGCCGCGCACGCACGGGTCTCTCATTGTATAACTGTGGTACTGCAAGCTGGGGCTGAAACTGTGGCATCTTTATGCAAACAGTTTGCAGTTAATTGGTTTGGCAGATGAACTCCGGCAAAATCCTCTTGCCCGCTTCTGCTGCTTAAGTACCAGCGCACTCCCCTCCTCCTCTTCCCCATTTTCCCCCTGCTTCCCTTTGAAGCGTCACATAACTCTGTATTGCCAGCAGTATGGAAAGTGCTGATTCAGCAGCCCGGAGCCCCACTCCATCTGAAGTGGTGGTCTGCCTGAAATGTTCCCATTTGTTGAAATGGGAACATGTGTTGCTGGTATGTCAAAGCAGCATTGATCGGGTTTTCTGAAACAGCCCTGAAGAATGTGGTTTGCTTTTCCCTTTGCTAAAGAAGAATGAATTAGGGGTTGTGTGGAAGTGAGAGGGGGATTGGAGGGATGTGGGTAGCTACCACCTTAAGTTGTGCTGCTGAGGGACAGCTGAAATTGTGCTGCCTCATGGAGGTGCTGAGCAATTGCTTGTTTTAACAGAGATTTTATAGGACATATAGCAGTGATGCGTTAACACTCCCAACTCAAGCTATTCCTGTGTCTAGAGACTAGTTGTACTTAAAGCTCTCAAAAAGGTGCAGAGAAGGGCAACAAGGCTAATCCTAGGATTAAAAGGAGCGAGTTATGAGGACAGGTTAAAAAAACCACCACAAACACATGGAGATTAGAAAATCTGCACAGAAAAAAAAGGAAAAATGCTTGAAACTTTAAATAGCAGCTTTGGCTATGCTTTGTGATCATTTTGGGGCTCGGGAAGGGTGCAGGGGTCAGCAGGATGCTCTCCCCGTGCAGTGTTAGCCTTCCTGGAGGGCTTACCTCACTGTGCAGTAGCAGAGGGAGAGCTGTGCCAGAGCTATATTCCTCTGGGCATCTGTGTACAGTTACATGATAGTATCGAGTTTGGGTTTTCTGTCTCCAAATCCAAACTCTTTAAAATTCAGCACAATGTAGAGCAAACAGCGAAGCGTGGAGAGCACCGTTTGGTAGCCTTACTGCAAGCGATAAGCTCACAGAGCAGCAGACCCTGACGCTCGCCTCCAGTGATCATTTTACCGTGTTATACTCTGATTTATTTTCTTCACTTGGACTTTATTTGTTCTTTAAGTAGGTCTTGTTTGCCCTGGCCTCATATTAAAGATCTTGTGGTACTTCCATGGTTTTCCTTGGTTTTGTTAATCAAAATATCCCCTCCCTTACCACTGTGTGAGTTGGCTTTCATCCTCAGATACAGCCACACCTGGATTTCAGTAGCATGTTCCAGTGTTATTTTTAATTGGGTAGTCCAAAAGCACTGCCCAAATGTGAAATGGATCTCTGTGTTTCAGTTCTGCTTAAAGCATGTACTGTGCGCTCCGTGAATAAAACAAATATTTGCAGCCGTCTATCTTGTGAGCGCTTAAACGGCTCCAGCAGGAATTGTCACAAAGGTTTTTATAGGAATCTTTGGTTATGTTCTCGGCTGCGCTCGGGGTGTAAATGGGCGAAAAGTATCTGGATCTCTCTGTCGAAGGGATCCTTCCAAGGCAGGGAGTTCCCAGCTGGCAGAGGAAAGGCATAGCTGGGTCATGCGCCGCTTCTGCCAGCACCGGGAGAGAGTTGCACTGGGAGTTTGTTTTCTGACAGCACCGAACTAGCAGATGTCCCCCTAGACTATGCGGCCCCGGCAGCTTCCCCGGCCGTGCGTGGCAGTGGCAGCAGGCTAGCGGGCGGGTCCTGGGTCCTGGGTCCTGTCGCACGGGGTGGGACTGTGCTGTTGCTCTTCTCTTCCTTCTGCCATCCCCTTCTGTGTGCTGCAGTGAACGCTTGTGGTGATGGGGCTGAAGGAGGCCAAGTTTCTAGGTAAAACTTTGGCTTAGACCGGCTGAGCTCTGTCTTGGGAATTGTGTGTGCTGGGGATGTGCACTTAGGTGCTTTGTCAGACACCTGGGAGCTGGGGGGGCAGGAAGAGACAAATGGTTGCCTTTTGATGACCATCTGTATGACATCATGTACTGAAGTATTTGTTTGTGGGAGCGTGTCACTGTTTGCAGCAAACACTGTTGGGCAGAAATCTTACCAGCCCCTGCTGGGCTTTTTACTCTAAACCTCTGTGTGAACTTCACTAGTGGGGCCAAGGGAAAAGGTTTTCTTCATTTTAAGCCAGCATTTCTGTCCAAACTAAGCCTAAGGAAGCCTACTTTTCTTTGGATCTGTCTCAACTGTAAGGATATTGATGCCAGTTCACAGTGCAATGTTCCTTGTGTGTGCCCCACCTGGCCCAGTGTTTTCACAAACGAGGATGATAGCTCTTGAGACCTCTGCCTCTGTCAGGCTTGCATGGAACTTGCCAACTGGCTTGGCTACAGTGTGATTGCATAAGCCTCCTTGTGCAGGAAAGCAGGCTAAGAAGTTAGGATTGTTTTTCTTGGAAGCTGGACCTGCTCCTGGGCATGTCCAAAATATACCAGTTGCGACTCTTCACCTAGGGAAATCTAGGAATGGAGATCCTTCTCCTAAAAGGTGAAACTTCACAATCTTGTTAGGAATTATGAGGAATATGGTTGATGAATGGAGGAATGAGGTTGCTGAGGGATCCTTTTACAAGCACTGAACTTTACTTACAGGTTTGCTATTCTTGCACTGCCTGCTGGTCAGGAGAGCACTTTGCAGCTTAAGCTTGGATGTGGCAAAGGAGTCTTGTTTCCCATCAGTTTTTCTCCCAAACTGGTGGTTGTTATGAAACATACTGTCAAGTAAACAGATGTCACCTCATTGACTTTTCTTTCTTTTTACTTGTTGAGCTGTGCACTTCTGAACTAGTCCCGTGCCAGGTCTTTCCTATTCTCATGCCATCTGTTGAATTGGATGATCTTTTTGGACAGCAGTTCTCCCACTAGCTCAATATGGCTCCTCTTGCATTGTGGATGTAAGAGGACTGTCCAAGGAAGCCAGATTCCACTATGAGTGCAGCATAAAACTGCTGATCAGTATAGGGCATCCTGTCTACAAACAGACTGCTAATATCTTCAGTGATGAAACAACTAGAATAGCCTCCCTTTATAAGATCTGGTTGGATGTATTCTGCAATCACTTTGCTGGCATGCTTTATTCCCCTGGGTACTGTCTCTTCAACAGATACCTGATGTGAGAGACAGACAGGTGCTACGTTTTTTCATACGTTCATCTGAAAGGAGTGGTGTTTATGGCAGCTTTTGGACTTGTAATGTGCATAGGAGTACTGAAGAGTGAAGGATTCATGAAGTGAGTTGCCACCAGTGCCAAGTTATCCTGAAACTCTTAAGAAATCTTCCCATTAACACTGGTGAGCATTCATTGCCTGAACGTTGATCTCCCTCCTTGCTTTCCTAGGGTCTTCAAGTTGCAGATCTATCAGTTCATGCAGATTATTGGGACTGAAGGCATTGCAGGTTCAAGCCCTGCTTTCGAGTAGTGCCCCTGTGAACAGTTCTGTCTTTCCTGGTCTCTGTAACAGAAAATGATCAGTGATTTCTGTTTAATGGAGAGGAGCCAATGCTGCCAATGAACTTGAAAACTTGTTGGAAAAACTCATGAAAGCATGGGGTTTTGACACAGCGAGTCACTTTCTGTTAGGAGAGGGCAGCAGTGGCTATGTGGCTGCTTGGGTTTTTCCAGTCCAGTGGCCCATAGTGGTAAGGACCAGAGACTCGGGTGTGGGTAGAACAGAAGTATAGACAGGATGAATCACACGAGTTCTTCAAAACACAACACTAATGCCGATTTACAAGCCCAGAGAGCTTTTAATGAAACCTGCTAATTGCATCCCGGTTAGTTCACCCAGGGGGAGATGCAGACTTACTGCCCCTGAATGGCTACAGCAAAAGCTGGCCATCACAGAGACTGGTTGTTCTCACTGGATGATCTTTCTAACAGAGCAGGAGACCTTCTCCATCAGCATGGATAATACAGCATGTGACTAATACTGTAAGTTAGTGCGAGGGACCTTTTCCTTACTTTCAGAAACCTTTGATAAGTCATTTTGGTAAGTTATTATATCTTTGATATCAAATGATAACTTTGGAGAGAGGAAAATGTGTAGTTCTCTGATGTATGTTTTGAAAATTACAGGTTATATCAAGTTTGTAGATTGCTAGACTAGATCTGGCATAATCTAGGCACATGGCGTGAAAGTCTACCTCACTGATATTGAGGGAGGTGAAACGTGTCTTCTAGAGCTCTTTGCAGCTTTAAAGACTGCTAGCTTTGAGATTGTGCTGGTTCAGGTATGATGGGGATTTTTGCTAGCCTTGTTTGCTAGAATAGTTTGACGACTTCTTGGAGATTGGATCAGCAGTGAGAAATTTCTGTTTTACCATCTAGAAACAGACTCTGCTTATTTGTCCCCAGAGTGTGAATCGGGGAGAAGGTGAGGTGAGTTGCAAGTCTAAATTACACTGCACAGTATATTTCTGGAAGAAGCTTTGGGACTTTGGTGGTAGTCATGGTTCTTGAGTGCAAAGGTGATGAGTGCCCTACATGAGTTTGCTAGGAACACCACGGCTGTCTCTTCTTGCAGACAGATACTGTAGAGTATCTGAGAAAGAAACACAGTGTCCTATTTCTGTTGTATTCTTTTGTTGGACTCCAGGGGAAGACCACAAGAGGTTTTCCCATTATCTTACCCGCCTGCTGCTAAGCTGTCATCCTTAGGCCAACAACAACAAGTTGAACAGCTATGTTGATCTTAATGCCCAACAGTTGCATTAATGATTACAGTATTAACTATCAGTTGTGTTGTTCCAGCAGTACTATTCAAAAAATATATTTCTTTAGTGAGTCTGTTTCAGCTTTTTTGGAGGCCAAACCCAAGGAACATGGGCAATTCCAAAAAGGCAGTTTTACACAGGCAGATCATGATGAATGGGGTAATTGTAAACACATGTTTGGTTAAACCACTAGTAAACCAGCCTCTGATTCTTACCAGCCTCCATCAATGCCAGCTTCTACTAGTTCTCAACAGGACAAAAATAGGAAATGACTTTCCTGGCAGGCAAACCATAGAGGAAATGCCATGCCATCCTGTTGGAATAAGCCTATAGCCCAGTGGGAAGGAACTCGCCTGCAGAGCAGCGGTGGGGATGTCTGCATTTGTTCACAAAAAAGCCTTCAGAGTGTGGTCCTTGCATTCCCTTCACGCTTACTGCTGCAGAATTTGTGTCAACAGAAATCTGAGAAACTGACTGGCTGCTGTGAAGCTGAGCCTGTGGTCGCTGAAGGCTGCTGAGGAGTAAGGGTGGATAATGCTCCATGAGACTAGTATCATTCTTTGTGCAACTGTTGGAACAAGTCCAGAGGAGGGCCACGAGGATGATCAGGGGACTGGAGCACCTCCCGTATGAAGATAGGCTGAGAAAGTTGGGGCTGTTCAGCCTGGAGAAGAGAAGACTGCGTGGAGACCTCATAGCAGCCTTCCAGTATCTGAAGGGGGCCTGTAAGGATGCTGGGGAGGGACTCTTCATCAGGGACTGTAGTGACAGGACAAGGGGTAATGGGTTAAAACTGAAACAGGGGAAGTTTAGATTGGATATAAGGAAGAAATTCTTTACTGTGAGGGTGGTGAGGCACTGGAATGGGTTGCCCAGGGAGGTTGTGAATGCTCCATCCTTGGCGGTGTTCAAGGCCAGGTTGGATGAGGCCTTGGGTGGCATGGTTTAGTGTGAGGTGTCCCTGCCCATGGCAGGGGGGTTGGAGCTAGATGATCTCAAGGTCCTTTCCAACCCTAACTATTCTATGATTCTATGATTCTTCCATTATGCATCCCTGGTGAGGAAAAATCAATAAGCAGGGAGAATCTTTATGTCCATAAACTCTTCATGGTGGAGATTAGCACTTGATGAACACTTGGAAACTTATTTCAGTGCCTGAGATCTAAATTCTGCCTTTCTGGTGACTTGATCAAGTGGCTGCATCTCTGTCCTGACTCATGTTGTTGGTTTGTAGCACAGCCTAGGTTTTCAGAAGTTGTTTTTTCCTTTTTTTTCTTTTAGTTTTATTTCTAGGTCATCTTCAAGTGCTAATTTTGGTTTTGAAACCATAGGGAAGGGAATCCTTGAAATGTCACCCAAATCTCATTCGCTGCAGATGCTCCTGTTACAGAACAGTTTGACCCTAAAACATATTCTTGATCAGGAAGGTGCAGCCAGACTCTGTGTCTGTGCATGCTTCATATGTTTGTAGAGTGCTTCAGATGTCAAAACTAACTGGCAGCAAAGATTCGTATCCTTTTTGAAAGGACAAACTGTTAGAAAACTTTACCACATCTTGATTTTAACGGAGGATGGTAGGACAAGACAGTGGTATATTAGAAAGGATTAGAGCAGATGTTTTAAGAGCTGAAATAAAATTGGGGAAGTGTGGGGGCTTTTTGTTATTGTTTTTTGTTTGTTGTTTGTTTGCTTTTTTATCCTTTTTTTTTTTTCCCCTCCCCTTGCTGCCTCCCCCCACCGCTCCCTTTTTCTTTCTTTTCCGTGATGTTCATCTGCTTAGTACAGATTAAGATAGGAGAATGTTCCCTTTCCTTAAACAGGAGTTGGGAGAGGGGGTGAGAAGGACTGGGGGAAGGTAAAATCTGTAGGTTGGTCTTGCTTAGTGTACTGTTAAAGCTCTGAGAATCCTTGGAAAGGAATGAGGAGCTTTTATTATACCAGAGCACAAGTGTGGAATTAAACTTCAAGGAGCTGGAAAAGCTAAAAATTCAGAAGCTTGTGATATTTTTGTGTTGTGCCAAAGCCTTTCTTAAAAGGCTTGCCTTCCCTTCTGGCTGAAATGTATTCAAGTCCATTTAGGAGAATGTTAAGGGAGAAATATGTATTGCAAGGCCATTGATTCTTCCTGAATTAATGTCTTGTGGGTGATCATTCTTCATTCTAATAGCTGCTCGTGCTGACATCACCCAAGATGTCAGGGGATTATGTCAGAATTCAAGCCTTGATACTTTGCAGAACAATGGCTCAAGTGCTGGCAGATGCTTTCTCGGTGGGTCAGGTTGCTTTTGTTTTTCCTGTCCAGCTCTAACTGTGATGTTCCAGTTACTGTACATGGTCACAGCAAGGAATGTAGTAAACAATTTCCGAGAGAATTTTATCTGTGCAGCACAATTGTGAGGACAAAGTACTACTTTCCACTAGCTCTTATGCTAGAGGCAGATTTGCCATCAGCATCCATAGCCTAGACAGAATACATGCATTTTTAAGACTTTATAAAAAAGCTCACCAGCTTTAACTGTAAGTTTTCTTTTGTGTTGTGATAAAATATTTCATTCCAGGAATCCTGAAGTCCAAAAAGTTGAGGCTAAAATTGTTTGGGTTTTGTGGTAGAGGTGTTTTTTCTTTTTCTGGGGATGGTTGGTTGGTTGGTTGGTTTTCCTCCCTGGCTGCTGGGCACCTAACTTCAGTTTCTGTTTTTAAGTGATGGTTCGTAATGAAAGCCCTTGTAGTGGTTTAACCCAGCAGGCAGCTGAACACCACACAGCCGTTTGCTCCACTGGGATGGGGAAGAGGATGGGAAAAAGGTGAAACTCGTGGGTTGAGATAAAGACAGTTTAATAGGACAGGAAAGGAAGGAATAATAATGTGGTATAGTGGAGGGTGTCTGTGGCAAGGGGTTGGAACTAGATGATATGTGAGGTCCCTTCCAAACCGTTCTGTGATTCTATGGTAAAAGAATATAGAAAAGAAGTGATGCACAGTGTGGTTGCGCACCACCCATTGGCAGATGCCCAGTCACTCCCTGAGCAGTAGCATGTCACCCCCTGGCCAACCCGTCTCGCCCCAGTTTTGTTGTTTGGCATGACATCAAATGGCATAGAATATTCCTCTGGTCAGTTGGGGTTGGCTGTCCTGGATGTGTCCCCTCCCAGCTTCTTGTGCACCCCAGCCTCCTTGCTGGCAGGACAGTATGAGAAGCTGAAAAGTCCTTGATCAGGGTAAGTCCTGCTCAGCAACAACTAAAACATTGGTGTGTTATCAACATTATCCTCAGACTGAAACCAAAACACAGCACTGCACCAGCCACGAGGAAGAAAACTAACTCTATCCCAGCTGAAACCAGGACAGCTGTGTAAGGGGAAAGCAATCAAAATAGCCCTTATTATTATGCTCTAGAAATGATCCAAATAGAATGTCACAGAGCATATGTGATATTCATGAACTGATAGCTTTTGCTATTCTTTACTGGTGGGTTATTAGAACATTACCCATAGTCATTACATTTAACATCTGAAACATTTCTGAAGAGGCATTGCTGGTTTGGAGGTTTTTTTCCCGGTAAGGCTTCAGGAGAACTGAGCAAGGAGGCTATGAGATGAGCCGTAGGAGTGCAGAGCAAATGCTATTTGGGTTGCTGGCATTTCTGATGTGTGCTCAGGCTTGTTTTGCATTCAGCATGCATTTTTGTTATACAGCTGATGTTGAAAAGGTCAAGAAAAATCTCTGTGGAGTTCCTTGCTAGCAAAAGTGGATTACACTGTGAGCACATGGAAAGTCAGAGGAGTACTGCAAAGGATGTTGCAGCTGATCCTGTGCATGACAGTATGAGTTTAGATGTGTGATGACACTTGCAACACCTGGTTGAGTTGTTCTTTTTGTAACCTCCCTCCTCAGTGTCCTTTGAAAAACAGTACTGCTGATACAGCTTTTGGTAGGAGAATGGCATTGCAAGATGTCTTGCAAGCCTTAGCTAATTCTGGTAAATGTTTAATTGGTCCTGGTTTACTTGCAAATGGTTCAACTCTTTTTCCCAGGAGCAGGAGAAGTTCTCACAGGCGTCTAGAAAACGGACAGATTTGGAAAGTGAAGTGCATAGAGGAGTCCTGTGCTATAACAGCCTGACTTTTAGTTTTACTTGTATTCATCTCGGAGAACTTCTTGGGGCCTTCGTGTCCAACAGTCCAACTCTTCCTTACAGGGTTTGTTCCCCAGGGGCGTTTAATTTAAAATTCACATGAGCTGCGGTGACATTTTCTGTAGGTGATGTGAAGTATCCTGTCAGGTCAGTTTGGTAGCACTTGGTAGAGTTTAAGGGAGACAGCCAGTATGGAGCCATTGGTGATACAAGTAATTTTTTTCCTTTTATAAAGTGCTGAAATACAAATTTCTGTTGTGAAAGGTCTGGAATATGAAGAGGCAAAGAAGCTTTTTCCCTGCAGAAGAGGCAGATCTTCATTTATCAAAAGATGTGGGCCATGCTAAGAGCTCACTGTTACCAGAAGGTGATGTCAAGTTTGACCGAGTGTTTGGGTCTCTTAACTCGGGTGAACTTGGTCATTCACTACACGTGTTCATGGCTGACTCTCAAAAGCTGTCCTATGTACTGTTTTTTTTCTGGGATTGGTTTGTTCTGGGTTAGAAGATGGGATCAGCTCTTGGAAACATGCAGTGGGGTGGCTTCCAGGGGAAGGTGAGGTGCTCTTCCAGGGAAAGCAAGAGGAAGAAATGGGAGAGTAAAGAATGGGTCCCCTCTTCTTTCAGCGGCAGCAAACTTCTAGGCCAGCTTGACCAGAAGAGCCTATTGTATTTTCTGAAGAACCAGCATAGGGGTTTTTCTCTGTGAATTCCAACAGCATAATGGAGCTATACAAACAAGCTAGAGACTAGACCTGGCTTTGTAGCTGCAAGGTTTACCTGTTGAAGGGAATTTTCTGCAAGGGGGTGGAGATTAGGGGTGTAGGGTTAGGGAAAAGTTCTTGTGTTAACCTTGTATATGATCCATATGCTGTCCTGAAATGTGAATCTGAGTAACAATGACCTTCTTTATGTCTGTCTGTTTTTTTTTTTCTTAAAGGAAATGGACATGCGTTGTTGGGTTGTTTTCTTCAGATGAATATGAAATGTGTCAGTGCTAGGTGGGGTTTTTTATTGCACAACTCAACTGTAAAAAAAATGTTAGTATTGCTTTTGTACATTTAAAGAAGATAAAAATAGCACCTTCACAGTTTCAGAAGATTATGTAAGGTAGGTGTAGCTGTATCTTATTATGCGATCACCATAAACCAGAGCAACTGAGGAAGTAACTGGCATTAAATCCATCATTATTCCTATTATGAGAAATATCAGGCGTAATAGCTATTCATACACATGAGAATGCTATGAGGAATACTGGAGATTTGGTTGACTTGCACTGAAACGCTGTGGTAAAACATACTTGTCTCAGGCCAGTTACTGGCTGAAATGTTTTGTCCTGGAATGTTCCCAGTCTCTCAGTTCCAGAACTGCCTGTGAGCTGGTTCAGCTGCTCCACTCTAACCAAGCTGTGTTTCTATAGCTGAAGTCAAATAAAGGCATTGGAGGTGACTGCTCTTGTGTCTACTAGGGCTTGGTGGTTGTGGGGCAGATCTAGCCCACAAATTCCTGTGACTCTTGAGGGGCTGCCTTGGATAGAGCTGCAGATTTTGCAGCTTTGCTAAACCTAGTATGATTTAGCCTGAAAAAAGCCGAAATAACTGAACATCAACCAAAACCAAAACCCTAACCCTCTTCCCTGCAAATTGGAACCAAAAGTAAGTTCTTTGGTAATTTCAGTTAGTCTTGCTTGTGGTAAATCATGGAATGTGGAATGTAAATGTGGAATCATTTTTGGGGCAAGGTGACATGTCACGGCTTTCCTTCGTTTTGTCAAACAAGGCTTGGGAAGACATGTTCTTGGGTTTGGGTTCTTGGGTTCTGGATTGTACAGCGGTGACTGGTGGTTCTCTTCGGAAACATTTCTGGTTGGCTTTTTCTATAATTCTAACAAAAATGGTTGAGCTAATTGACTAGCTCAGTCTTTCTGGCTGGTACTAGCTCCATTATATGGGAATTTTTTGGATGGGCTGAGGAACAGATATTTTCTGAACTGTCATTAAAGGGATCTGCCTCTATCTAAAAAGAGTTTGTCTTTTTGCAAAGTCATCTGGAGAGCAACAAAACACATGAAGTGTTCTCTCCATACCCTGTGTTTTACTCTGAGCACTCTATACCAGCTGCTGAAGAAAGTTCAGGTTTTATACTAAATGCTACTCAAAATGCTTCAGTTGTTTTGCATAGCTGTGTTATGGTTTGGTGCTATTGAGATAAAGGAATTAATGAATGAGAAGTAATTTTACAGGCACTCTAACGTGGTTTCATAAAAATACCAGATTTCTTCCCGTTCTCTGTATACCTGGTTAACTGTATGCCGAACTTCAACCGTGTTGTATCTGTACTGACTTGGGCAGTGATTCATCCAGCCAGAGAAGCATCCATGGGGCTACTTATTTTTGTTTTATTTAACTTTTTTTAAGTGTGTGTGGACTGAAGCTTTCTTCCTGTACGTAACCATGGCTTGTCTAAAGTCAGTGTTTGAGGATGATCTACATTCAAGCTGTGTGATCAGAGTGAATTTTGGCCTAAACCTATGGTTGAGCTGTAAATCATTGCACTGTGGGCAAAGATGGTTTTGTCCAGTAGCTGGGCTTAATTCACCTCTTCCTGCCAATATCCTGTGATTCTGCAATTGTAACTCTGTGAAGCCAAGCAAGGAAGTGTGTGCTTTATGCGAGGAGCTTGCAAACTCTTCTAAATCCTGTCTTGCTGTGTGAAAAGACTGGAGGTTCCCAAAGTGGCTTTCTCTGCTCCCTGTCCTGTGGCCAAGGCCGCCTTCCTACAACTTGCTCATCAGCGGCATCACTTTCTGTTCCCAGCAGCCCTGTGCCCATGCTGTCTCCCATCCTAGCAACCCAAATACCCTGTTTCGCTCTCGGGGGTGGGTGAGGTGCATACACTTCAGGGTTTTGACAAATGCCAGAAGTCCCCAGTGGTGACTGTGTACAGGGAGTTGGAGTTTGTGATGAGCACCAGTGCTGCACAGTGGAAGAGGAAGCATCCTGACAAAGTATGCCACAAGGGAGGATGATGCAGTAAGACCAGTTCGCCGTGTGTGCTTTGCACTGTCTTAATGTGCTGTACTGACACTGTGAGTTAAAGCAAGTTTTCATGATAGGGACTGTGTCTAAGGCATGGTTTCTGGAATGTCTTATGGATGTTGAAGATTTGCTTATGAAGGCTCTTTGAGAGTTGATGTAGTTCAGTGATATGCTGGTGTTTGGTATAGGCCTTACAGTTGATCCATCTGTGCTGACTATTTCTGTCATAGGAAGATGAGGGAAAAGGTTAAAGGAAGAATGTATTGTATCTCATGGTCAGGGTGACAAATGTCCCTCTGCAGGTCAGGATTAGTAGATCATTAGCATGGTTTCAGAAATACATTAGTGTACTCTGTATTTTATACAGGCCCTTTATGGTGCCTGAGAGAGGTTATCTCCGCCACAGTTGAACGTGTACCACAGTCAGCACTTCATTGGTACCCTTGGAACCTTGCTACAAAGCTTTTCAGCAACATGATGTATGCAGGTCTGGTTTGTGTCAGAGCATGCAGTGGGAGCCATAGTCCCAGGCAGGGCTGGGGGCCATTGGGCTTGGTGGTAGCGTAGAAGCTTTGCGGGTCTGTGCTGAACTGAAAGGCTTGGAGGAGAAAGCCTTAGGTTATGTCTTCCTGTGGTCTTCTGGGATCCTTCTAAAGTACTGCTGTAACGGGATAACTTGTGCTGCCTGACACCCTAGGTTGAATGAGGTCCCCAGAAAACCAGTGGACTGAAGGAATAGTCATTAAAAGTGACTTTCACCTGAGATGCTGCCTCTGAAATCCATTAGCAGTTTAAAATTAGCCAGATACTCCAGGTAGCTTAAATGAATGTTAATGACTTTCTGCCACTTTTATTAGAGGAGTCTTTTTACAACCTTGTTGCCTTAATGAAGCCTGGATTGCAAAATGTTTTGGTTTTTAATCAATGAAGATGATTCTGCAGCATGGCTGGAATCTCTCTAAAGAGTGCCTGATCAATGAAGAAATAACAGGATTTGTGTATACCAGAGCAGCCTAAAGCAGCTATACCCTAAAACTGTGTCATGGTTTAAGCCCAGGCCGTAAATTAGAACCACGCAGTCTACTTCCCCCCACCCTTTCTTGCCCCTGCTCCTGGAGGGATGGGAAGGAGAATCGAAAGAATGCAGCTCCCACGGGTTGAGATAAGAACAGTTTAATAACTAAGGTATAACACAAATCACTGCTGCTACCATCAATAATAATGATAAAGGAAATAACAAGGGAAGAGAATGCAACTGCTCACCGACCGGTACCTCGCCCCCACCCAGCAGAGATCCAGCCCTTCCGGGAGCTCTCAGTTCTACATCCTGGGCATGACGTGCTGTGGTATGGAATACCTCTTTGGCTAGTTTGGGTCAGGTGTCCTGTCCCTGCTTCCTCCCAGCTTCCCCTCCTCCCTGGCAGAGCATGAGACTCACAAAGTCCTTGGTCAGGGTAAACATTCTGACCAGCAGCTGAAAACATTGGCTTTATCAGTATTATCCCCAGGCTGAAAGTCAAAACCACAGCACTGCACCAGCTACTAAGAAGGAGAAAAACTGACTGCTGCTGCTGAACCCACGACAAACTGACAACCTATAAAGCTTTGAATTACAATATCGTCTTCCACAAAGGTGCACTACAAAGTCTCCCAGCCCTTCTGCATCATGTAAGAAAGAACTGAGCTTATACCATTGTTAGGGAGGAAAAACTGAGTACAGACTGAAGACCTAAAATTTAACTAAGGATGTAAATTTAGCCTGAATTTTGGGTTTAGATGAACACCAACTAAATTTTTTTTTGTGACACTTGCTGTAAAAGAAGGATTAGAAACCATTCCAGTCTGGTTCTGAGGATTTGGTTGACACTTTCTAAATGACCACGCTGCTCATATGGGTGTTTTGTAGCTGTGGGAGGAGGGGAGGGAAGAGGGAAAGCTACTTTAAATGGGAGAGCCTGGGAGACAAATACAGAGAACCTAGAAGAGAAGGCACAAAGAAGGGCAATATTGACAAGGTTCTCAACTTTTAATTAACTTGACTTCTTTTTTTCCCTCTCCCAATGCACCTGCTTCTCATCAGTGAGAGGAGAAGGAATCAAACTGATTTCTATAGTCATGTAGGTATTTCTAGTGTGATGGACAGAAAAGGCAAAGCAGGCTGTCCCCTCCTTATCCCTCAGGTGAAGATGATGTGATGGCTTGGAGAGTGTCTTAGCTCAGAGCATGGCTGGATCACAGCTCTGAGAATGATTACTGATAGGATTATCTTTTCAGAGCAATAGTAGCACTTTCCTGGAGCTGCTGGTGGACATCTGGGCACATTGGGCATTTTTCCCCCTCTAATTTGCTCTTGTGAGACCCCACCTGGAGTACTGCATTCAGCTCTGGGGTCCTCAGTGCGGGAAGGACATGGACCTGTTGAAGAGGGTCCAGAGGAAGACCACAAAAGTGATCAGAGATCTGGAGCACCTCGCCTATGAGGAAAGGCTGAGAGAGCTGGGCTTGTTCAGCCTGAAGAAGAGGAGGCTCTGGGGAGACCTTATAGCAGCTTCCAGTACCTAAAAGAGGCCTGCAAGGAATCTGGAGAGCAGCTTTTTACAAGGGTATGTAGAGAGAGGACAAGGGGGAACGGCTTTAATCTGAAAGAGGGTAGATGTAGATTAGATAATGGGAAGAAATTCTTCCCTGTGAGGGTGGTGAGGCACTGGCACAGGCTGCCCAGAGAAGCTGTGGCTGCCCCATCCCTGGCAGTGTTCAAAGCCAGTCTGGATGGGGATTTGAGCAATCTGGTCTAGTGGAAGGTGGCCCTGCCCATGGCAGGGGATTGGAACTGAATGATCTTTAAGGTCCCCTCTAACCCAGACTGTTCTGTGATTCTATTTGTGTGGGAAATGGCTGCTGTTTCTGGGGGCTCTGTTTTGCCTGTGTGATGGCTCCATTGCTCTGTATTTGCTTCCACATCCCAGCTTATGGAAATTAATTTCTTGGAGATGATGATTGCTTCCTCAAAGGTGGAGGAAGTGTTAAGAAGAAGAAAAAAAGTGAGAGAATGAGTGTTTATACCTCATTGCATAGTAAACATCCCACTTGTGATACAGGTAGCTGATTTATGTCTGACACTTGGCCTGGCTTCAGCCCTGCTCTAAACCACAAGTGTCACTTTTGAGTAGATGTTTATTTGCCATGTCCTGTGGTCTGTCCCCATTCGGAAAGCCAGGGATTCCAGGGTTTACCACATGGTGAGGTTCCTGAGCAAAAGCGCTTCTGCTCTGAATACGAATGGGGGCATGTCTGGGCTTCGTGAAATGACAGTGCCCGGTCAACTACCTTGACTTAAAATGTCTACACCTACAGATTTTATTAAAGATAAAAATAAGGGAATTTTTTAATTCCCCAGCCCTGTCACTCTGTAGGAATGACTGGTGCTTTGCCTTTGTGGACTGTCAGCTTTGTTCCCCAAGATCCCAGTATCTGCAGTTGTAAAGATGCAAAGCAGGGAATGGACAGCCATTCGTGATATGGAGGGAAGGGCACTGGTGCTAATCCCTTAAATCCACAGCGGGCCCCTCCCATACATAGAAACCTGATCTTAACTCTTAGATCCTCCTTGCTGTTGCTGTGATATTTATATATAATTCCCACTTCTTAAAACAAGAGGGCGTTAGATCTAGTCAGATTTAAGGAAAACTGCATGAACCAGCCTCATAAATATTTATCCTTATATCAGCATTGTACTCTGGGATACTCAAGATGGTGAATGACTGTCATCTTGACAGTGTATGATACAAAGCAAATGCAATTTCAAAGCCTCCTGTAAGCCTCTGTGGCATGCTTAAGTATCTTGGAGTTGCACGGTTAAAGGCTAAAGTAAATCTTCTGCCCAAGAGTAGAGGGGTTTGGGAGATTTGTGAATCCTCAGCTACCTCCATTGATGGAAGTGATGAAGACCGAACTGTGGTGTGTGGGGAAACTGGAGATAGAAAATGGGCTGAATAAGATGGTAATGATTGCAGTTGTGTCTAATCAGAGTTCATTTCCTATAAATGCTTCCAGAGGTTTTACATAGTGAGAACAAATGCCAATGCAGTTTGGAATATGCTGGTGGGTGCAGCTCAATGCTCACAATACATACGCAAAAAAAAAAGACACTAAAAATTGAAGTGCTTGAGGTTTGTTTTTTGGGTGTTCTCCCCTCAAAACTCCAGCGATACTCACTATTGGGGAAGTGTTAATGCCAAGCTTGCAGAACGATAGGGTTGCACATTACAGTACTGACTTAATTGTGCTCAGGTAACTATGTATAGATGATTCTCTTCCATGCTTTTCTTGAAGAAATTTCTTTACTCCTTGTACTTTTCAAGAGCCTGACAACCAGTGAAACCTTGAGATTTTGATCCATAACTCGTAGATTGTGGCTAAGTATAAAAAAACTCATTCAAGACATTAAAGTGGTGTTTCTGCTGTTCATCCTCCAGGGTGAGACTGGAGAGCAGAATTCTTAGTGCTGCTCTCCACGGGATGCCTCTCTGTTGTCAGGTTCTTGTCTGCTTGTAGTGTTAGGACATAGTTGGATCCTTGTATCAACAGAGGCGAGTACATGGGGGTAGACTTTTTAGAAAAGATACTCTTAACATGTAAGGTTTGTAGCGGGTTGGGGCTTTTTTTTGTTGTTTTTTTTTTGGGGGGGGGAGTGTTTTTGTATCTTTTTATTTTAAGACATTTTGTTTCTGAAGGTTGCTGTTGGCATGCAGCTCACTGGTGTTCTCACTTTGGGTAATGTCCTTGTAAGAAAGAGAAGAGAAAGCACATCTGTGTTAGGCTTACTTTTTTGGGTAGCACAGTCCTAGGTCTGGAGAGGAGAGTTTAGAGAGGTCAGCTAGTCAATGAAAAGCTGAAGCATGGCTGTGTTTTTGACTGCAGTTTGGTGACAGTGATGGGGAGACTGCGTACTCCTCAGACAGTCTTGTCTGTTGACTCACTGTTTTTTTCCTTTTAGCAATTTTGACTTGGTGTTTTTCTTTCCTCTTTCCCCAGTGCCCTCACACCGCACCCTCCCTGCCACTCCACCCAGTAATGTTTTCCTAAATCTTCCCTGTTGCTCATTAAACCTTTCTGTTTCTTCTTCTGAAAGTTGGGGGCATGGAGAACACTCTTCCCTCTTTCTTTGCCCCAGGCTTTCATATATTTTAAAGATACCATCATGACCCTTGCTTTCTCTTCTTCTGGCTGAGCTCCAGTTCATTTTGTTTTTCCTTTTTTCCTCCCAGATGTCATGTTTTTCTAAGTCTGTGGTGTTCCTATTGCTTTTCCTTGGATATTTTCCAGTTGATCTTCTCTGAAATTTGCTGAAGAGTGGATACAGCATTGTGCTGGAAGCTTTATCAGTCACAAGTAGAACAGAACTGTTGCTTCACGATTCTCACATATGTTCCTCTATACATTCCTATATGGCATTTGCCTCTTTCTCAACAAAGAATTTTCCAGTTTTTAAAACTTGCTTTTAATTCAGTCTTCCAGTAAACCGGCAGCTTAAAGTTAGTAGCTTCCCCAAGTTTAATGAGTGTCATTTTGCTCCTTCATTATCTAGATCATTAGTATTAGAATAGTGTGGGACCGGGGCAGATCTCTGCGGAGATTATTCAGTATGTCAGCCTATTATGTGAGTTTTCCCATTTTTCCAGCTCTTAGCAAAAATGGTGCAGTTATTCAGTCACTTTCAAATCTGCCATAAGATGACTGATTGCATTGATAATGGTATGACAAAGTTTTCTTAACTTTTCGTAAGATTGTGGTTTGAATCTTTTGACAGTGTTTTTTGCTAATGTCAAGATTCAATGTCTACTCCTGCTATGTTCCTGTGACATATTATTCTGCCATAATGTGAAGCTCAATTGGTTTGACTGGCTTATCCATGAACAATCAGGTTTTGTTGAGTTCAGTCTTTTATGTTCAGTGCTAGCAGATGGGTTTAATGGGAATCCACGTGCAAATAAGCAACACCTATCATTCTTCAGGTTGTTCCTTCCACTCTTTTCTCCTCCCACTTCTTTAGGATATCACTGTTTGCCATTCTTCAGCCCCTGTTACCTTGTCAATCTGCTATGAGCTCTCAAAAATAACTGCTAATGGTTTGAAGTCTTAAGAAAAACCTGAACTGTTCAACATGTTCATAACTGAATTTCATGAAAAGCAGCTAACTTGGTAGAAAGTTGATTAATCTAACTTTTATCGATTCAGTCTGGGTTTTGGTTTTTTTCCTTCTCTTCTGTCGTGTCGCCACTAGTATTGGGTTTTGTTGCTTGTTTATGTGTTTTTGTTGTTGTTGTTTTGGCCTTGTTACTTGTAGCTTGAGAAGGTGATGAGTGGACTGACCTTTCCCTTAATCATTATTTTATTGCTGTGGAATTACAGAATGAGGGCTTGATACTTTCTATGTCACTTGCTTCACCTTCACTTATTTTGATATTGCTATAATTGTCTTCAGGCTATTGCTTTTTTAGTGGGGTGTAGATGGATGGACTTTGTTCGACCTCTTTAGCTGATGAGGGAGAAGTACTAACTGTTGCTTGCTTTTGGTCATGTATAGATAACTGCACAGCTTAAATCCCTTGGGTCTGAGGATTAACTGGAAGCCAGTTGAAAACTGGAGGTGAGAGAACAGTCACTGTCAGAAAGCTCTCTTCAAATACAGTGGC
Organism: Psittacula echo; assembly: GCF_963264785.1. NCBI lineage: Eukaryota > Metazoa > Chordata > Aves > Psittaciformes > Psittacidae > Psittacula > Psittacula echo. The sequence continues at coordinate 88,089,838 of NC_137737.1, read as the reverse complement.
AAGTTCTTTCATCCAGAATCAACCCATTGAAATCGTTCATCGGTGTATGCCAAAAGGTTGAATCTTCACATTGGCTAGTTCTGTCAAATTTGGGTTTGAGAGCATCATTTAGTTGGTGCTAAGCCATAATTCGGAAGCCATGTAAGGTTTTATGTGTGGTGCTTCTGCTGAGTCTAGAATGGTTTAATAATAGAAACTACTGAAATATACTGAACCCAAAATGGCTAGGTAATGTCTTGATAAACTAGAGGCTTTGTTTTCTGTCACCACCAGGTCTAGAAGCTTGTTGGGTAAGGGTATGGTAACAGAGTGGAGATCGTGAACAATGCTAACGCTGTTCGCAAAATAAGAAGCCTCCGAAAGGAAGCGTACAGTCTCAAGAACAGATTGTCTAGTGGTAATAGAGACTTAACAAATTTTTGTTGGCTGGCAGCTGTCTTTCAGGTTAGGATCCTGTCTTTGAAGCTCTTTTATAGAGTTCACTTCCTTTCTGCAAAGTACATGATGAAAGAGACAGAGTAAATTCCTCATGGAGACTTGTTCTTCCTGGTCTAACAAAAATGAATTTACAATGAAAGCACAAGGTAAGCAGCATTAAGCTCATGGAGGCAGGTAAGTTTTGTTGGAGGAGCCTGTGGCTATTTCAGATTTTGTTCTGCTCTCTGTACTCCAGAATTAGCACGCTGCAGGACGGTTGTCACCCCTTTGATGGAAGGTGGGAAGACTAACTTGGTAACACGCACAAGTCTTGCTTTCATCATCTCGCTTCTTCTGCAGAAGAAGCATATTGTTTGTGAGACAGAGCTTACATAATCCTCCTTCTGTGTGTGTGTAAACATATTTAACACAGGCCTTTTGTTTCTTGACTAGTTTAAATTTATCCATAGTGTACATACAGTGTGGAAGGGGATGGGAAAGGGGTGAGTTAGCAGGAGGCATTTTTGGGGCACTGGAGGAGAGGAGAAATCAGAATTTATATGGACCCATAACAAGCAAAACAGAACTGAAATAATCCCTTTCTTATCTTCTGTCCATGCCCTACCCTGCTAAGAGTAAACTGACTGTCTCTAGACAGTGTATCACAGCCCTTGCTCTTGCTTGCTGGGTTGATTCTCCTGTTGCACAGTAGCTGGTAGAGAGGCTTTAAATGCAGAATTATCTTACAAGCTTGTGCCATTTTTGGCCAGCTGTTAGTGTTTGAAGTCTTTAAAGTCACCCACTAAAGACAACGCAGAAGAACAAAAGTCAGCCTGGATATGTGGTGTGTGTGTTCTTGTTTAGTATCGGAATTCCTGGTATGGCCAGGGACACATGCCAGCTTTGGCAGTACAGGGCACAGTTCAGATACTTAAGTACTATACTAAAAATAACGGAACTATTTTAGACTGGGACCCAATTAGGGAGGGAATAACTTGTTGCTCTGCAATCAGTAATGTGAAGTAGCAGGCAGGCTTCAATATGCAAGTAAACTCGGCTGTTTTGCTTGCAGAGTTGCCAGTTTTGATGCTGCTTTCTCACTGTGTTCCTTAGATGCTTTTCCAGAGGTTAGAAAGAAAATAAAATCCTCCTCTTAAGGCAGAGTGTGTGTGCGCTAGTTCAGATTTTGATATTGCAGTGTTTAATAGCATTACAGCTCCTAATCCTCCAGCAGTGGCTTGGGGAATTCCTAGAAGGCAGGGAGCTGGAGGCAGGGAGCCGCACAGTGCCTTCACCATTGCAGCAAGCAAGCTTTGCCCTGCCCTGCTGCAGGGCAACGAGGGTGAATCTGGGCAGCCAAGGAGCAGAGAGGCTGGTTTGAAGATAGTCACTTTTCTCCTGGTTTGCTTACTGGGGATGGAGGAGAAGGGAGCATGGTGCTGCTGTTGTTTGCTTTCATATGGCAAGAACTATGGTGAAAATAACTTGCACATTTAAGTGCCTGAAACAAAGCATTACTTTACACTTCAGTAGCTTCTCCCTGGTCTTATTATTGGTGATGCTTCTTCCTGCCACCTTGTTACTAGATTGCTCGGATTTCACTGAAGTGAGTTAGAAGACTGAATTTTTCCATGTGCAGGGTGTGTGGGGAAGGAGCAAGCATGCTCCAGCATCCGAATCTTCTGGAGGGCTTTCAAGTGTTTGCCTGCATTTGATCCCAATTCTGTGCTGCTCATTAGAGCAGGGTTGTGGATGAGGGAACACTTTATGGACACTTACGCAAATACTGCGTTGGATAGACTTGTGCTGGTGCTGGAGATGAAAGCTAAATGCACCTAAACCTTCTATTTTTATAGACATCTTTCTAGCATGCTATTTTGAGAACATGAAAAAGCTGGAATCTTTATGGTGTTGTGACTCTCATGCTATTTTGAAAGTAGCTTTTTGTTATATTCAAAATAAGAAAGTGATAAGAGGTGTCCAAGGCCTTGTTCAGCTGTGGTATCTTAACAGCTTTTGTTATAGTATTGAGCTTATGTTGGGTTTTGGGAGGACTTCATCAGATATGTGCAGGAAGCTTCATGTTCTTTAAAATCTTATATTTTGACTTGTTCTTGTCCTAGCCTGAAATGCAAAGGAAGAGACTTCCTAGATGCCCATTATGAAAACAACACCTTTTATATGCACCACTGAAATGTATCGCATCCTGGATGAAGTAAATTCACATGGAAATAGTGGGGGAGGCACCCTGGCGAAGGGGATCATGTTTTGTGTCGTAGGGAGCCAGCGTTTAGGCGTGTGCTTGTCAACTCGCAAGCTACATGTATTCTACCTTCTGCATACTGCAGCAGCCTGCGGGACTTGCTGTTAAAAGTAAATGTTACATGGAGGATGCTTAGCAACTGTAGTTTTTAAGTCTGTGCCAAATTGTTAAAGGTGCAAATCTGTTAAATCAATGCAGTGTTTCGTGGAGGACGCAGCGTGGCAGTGCTGAGGTTCTGCTTCTCGACCTCTGTGGTGTGGCTGTCCCTCCAGCTGTCTTTCACCGCCCCTGTTAGGTTAATGTGGAGCACCCACAATTCACAGCCAGGACTATTAGTTTTTAAAAAATAATAATGAATGATGATAATTTGAATTGTGAGCTTAGTTCATGCAGAAGGGCTGTGTTTAGTGAGCCCGGCTGAGTAGCCCTCTGTCCTGCTGTCACCTGGAGCAGAGGGACCTGCGGCCAGCAGCTGGTAATAGCCATGTCTTGAATGCAGAGCTTATGGCTCAGAAACCTGCCTTCTGCCACTGCCTGGGGCCTGCTGGGTGACCTCAAAATCCTTTCTGTCTGTCCTGGTTTCTCCATTTGAAAGCGGAGTTGGTACAGGGCTCCTTTCGTGGAAAAAGGGCAATAACCTGCTTCAGAGTGAGCATAGTTTTGGCTGTTCCTCTCTCAGTAAGCATAGCTGTAGTGGATTGAACCACAGGTTAACCAAGAACACCGTGTATGTCTCTGGGCTATCGGTAGCAGTTGCTTAAGTAGAAAGCCTGCAAGTTTTTCTCTGCTTCTTCGTCCTTCTGCTCCATTGTAAGCTGTGCTGCAGTTCTCTGGAGTGTGCATCTCCCACTGATAAGCCTTCTCCAGTGCTTAATCTGAATTATTGTTTTAATACATTGATAGGTCAAATCGCTCCATGGACACGATTTCCATGTTTCCTGTCCACTTCTAACTTTACCTACCCCTTTCTTTAGAGAAGGAATGGTCATTCTCTGGGCACTTCATGCGTGTCCTCTGTAACTGACTAGATGTCTGTCCTCTTCTACCCCGGCTGTCTCTCTTCTCTATGCTGAATGAGCCAGGTCTGTTAGTTTCTGCTTTAGGAATTCCTCTTCTCTGTACTCTTTCTAATTCTGTTTTACCCTTAGTGTCATAACAGCCCACAGATCTCAAGGAGTGGGTGTGCCCTGGGTTTAATGACTTGTCATGATTCTGCTTTGCTTGCGGCAGTTCCCTAATTCTTAATGCTGTATTTCCCTGTGAGGTAGTGTCTGCTTCCCCTACACCCCCGCCCACCCCACCCCCCCAAAAATGATACGTTCAAACAGGACTTCAGACTCCTGGTGCTTATTCAGCAGTACTCACAGGCAGGGTTATTTTTGGTTTTGCACATTGGCTTGAGTTTGTGGAAATTAAATCAGTGTTGCCCTCTTGGTTGCCTGTTTGCTCATGATCATGGGATTGTTCCACTGTACTTTGTGTGAAGCTCCAGCTCTGAGTGAACCCGTCATACCGCCAGCGAACTTCATGTCACCTCCCTGTTTGTCGTGTTTCAGACATTATGGATATGTTGAAAAGAATGGCAAATACAGTCATTCTTGAGATTCCTTGTATGGAAAAGGTGCTTTGTGTTTTCTTACCTTTAATTCTTATCCTTCAGCTGGGTGTTAAGGGAGGAACCACTCCTGCAAACTATAGCAATTCAGGTCTTTTTAAGAGCCTCTAGGTAGGGGTAACATCCAAATGTCTTTGTCCATACGGTATCATAAACCTTGAGTAGGTTTGAGTCATAACTTATACAAAAGCTGTACTGATTCTTCCTCATGCCATCTTGCTTACTATTTGTGTCTATGTTATCTAGTTTTAGCTGGTTCTTTTTGTAAAGAAGTTGCTTCCCGATTTTTCAGTTCCCTGGATTTACCTTGAACTCACTTCTGCAAACCGATCTGACTTACCATCCGTCTTTCATGCTATGTCCAAGTCAATTCAGGTGTGACAGGGTATATACAGCAGTCAACAGCTTGGCAGTTTGATAATTTCCTTTAGAAATCTTGGCTGAATTCTTTATGTTCTATCAACTTAGTACAGTCTTTTAGTGGTCTTAAAATGTCATCTGTCACCAGTTGTTTAGTATATATGGTGCTTGGTGTACTTCTGCAAGTTGGCTTCCTAATTTATTTGTAATTTATTTTTTTTTTAATGAACAGATACATCCTATCTTAAGGAACTAAACCGTAACAAGTGCTCACCTTTTCTTCAAGAAAAGAAACCTTGGAGGCATTTGCAGCTCATATCAGTTTTGAGGTGGGGGGAGAAGATTTGATTTCTGGTACTTTGCAGTAGAACTGGTAGCAGATGCCATTGTAGCCTGGTCTCTGGGTTCAGCCTGATGTCCAAGTTCACTCTGGGCATTTGTTTGAAGGTAACCATAAACATGAAACTGATATTTGCTATCCTGACTTCTGGGACTTTTGCCGTAGGTTATAGAGAGTGCCTGTTGCAGCATCAGTACATCCTGTGTTTCATTTCTGAACTTCAGTGTTGCTTCTCCGCGTTGCCTGTTCTCAAGTTACTGGGACACCAAGTTAATATCTTTGAGTACACTTGGCAGAACAAAGTCAGAGGAATGTACTTAGTCTCCAAATTCTGCAGCAAAAAAATGAATGCAAAATTTCCATGCCTGAGCAAGAAGTCTCGGGCAAGCCTCCCACTAGCAAAGGAAAAGACCTGGGAAGCTCTCGTGTACCTTCTGCAACGTTAATGAAATGCTGCTTTCTTGACCGGTCTGAGAACTTGTTTATGAAATCTAATATTGCCCTGTGAAACTCAACACTTTGCTCCTTAATACTACAGCTTGAGCGATGTTCAATGAGGTGGACAGGGTGCTTTGTATATCAGCTGTTTCAGGCGTCGTGAAGTCTAAATACAGCGCTTCCTTAGCTGGCACTTGGGAGCTTCACCCGCTCCTATGGAGGGGAGAGAAATCTCGGTGTCACAGCATAACCCTGTAGCAGATGCATCTTCCAAAAAAATAAGTAAAACAGCTGAGTCATTAGTTTGTTCTTTTTCTTCCATGCTGCCAGCCAGTCCCAATACCCTTGTATTGCATGCAGGAGGGAGAAGGCAGACAATACTGTCTTTTATTATTCATACCCCGCAGGACACTATCTTCACAAAATACGGGTGGCGTCTGTCTGTCTCCACTTCATGGGAAAGATTAGCAACAATTAAGGTCAACAATTAAGGTTGTGAAAACCTTTGAATAACTGCAACATCTGCTCTCGTACTAGAATAAATAAAATAAAGCTGGAGCTCTAATTGCCAACAGAGTTCTTGCTCATATCTGTTTTGTAATTGCGGGCTTGTGAAATGCATGCTGTTAACTGGTCCCTCGCTGGCCAATGCAAATGGCCAGCAGTCAGGGCGAGTAGTGGTTTGACCAAGAGCTATGTGCTGAAACTGAGGTTAAGAGATGAGAAGTGGGAGCCCTGTACAGAACTTGGGGAGCTGTGAGGCTTGCCATGGCAGCGGTACTCTGGTGACAGCCATGAGATGTCTTGCTCTTCACCTCAGGCAGGGCAGTTGACCCCCTGAACTTCCCAGTCCATTTCAGTGTCAAATAAAACCGGTTTTCCTCAACTGCTGTTGAGTCGAAGTGGTTTTACTCTTGTGCTGGGACAGAATAGGGTTGTTGAGGGGTAATTTGCTGTGTGTCAACTGAGTTGTTTTTCTATAAGCTCCTTAAACTTGATGGCAAGAGAGCACCTGAGTGTGTTCTGAAATGGACATTTCTAGGAGTAGGCATTGAGGCAGCACTGAGAGTATCTGACTTACAATGCATGTGGGCCTTTTGCTAATATATCGGGGAAAGAATGACAAAGAGAATGTCCTGAACTTCACTTTAGGGGCATTCTTTCGGATATAGCCATTTTGGAATAAAGGAATGTTCTCCTAGGAATAAAATAGACTATTTTAGTTAGAAGGGACCTAGAGTGATCTAGTCCAGTTGTCTGACCACTTCAGGTCCAAATGCCTCTTAAAACTTGACAGGCTTGGGGCATCCACCACCTCTCTCGGAAGCCTGTTCCAGTGTTTGACCACTCTTGGTAAAGGAAATGGTTTAAAGTATCTAGTCTGAACTTCCCCTGATGCAGCTTTGAACCATTCCCACACATCCTGTCACTGGATACCAGGGAGGTTTCCAGTAAGTGGGAATCCCATATTTACTTCATTTTCTCTGACTATACAGGGTGATTTCTTAACTTTGATCACTTGCTCTGCAGGCATGTTGTACTTTCCTTCCTGAGAATGAAAACTGCAGCGGTGGGAGCTGGAGCCTAGTCCTTCGTGGCACACAGGGCCTCTACAGAGGGAGCGGTTTGTGTTCTGACTCAGTGCAGAAGTAGCATGATTCTGCTCGTTACAGGCCTTGCTTTTCTTGCGTTTAAAAATGTTTCTAATGAGACATTAAACCTTAAAAGGCTTAACCCGCTAGTCAGAAATCTGTATCAAAAGACTGTTGAGGATCTATCATCAAAGTCTGGTAGAAACCAGATACGCCTTTCTATCTCTAAGACAACAGGAGAAATTCAGGTGTGTGGTTCCTTGGTTTGCTCTGTATTTCTCCTTTCCCATCTATTGTAGTGATTTTCTGCTACCCTGCATTTCTTTAGCTGCAGTATCTTTTGTGGCCAGTGCTGCTATTCGCTACCATGGGAAAAATAATATCCATGTTATTTCTGCTATTTGCTTCACTGTTCTGTGTCATCCCACTGTGACTGACCAGAGTGCTGTATTGGGCAATGTGTTGTTGCACTTCAGCAGGAGCAGAATATGAGGGTATGCCTGTAGTTTAGGAGACAACAGTGGGAAGACTTACAACTGGGAGCTTCTGTGGGAAGCTCATGGATATCTTCTCCTGCCATGGAGAAAAGAGCATTTTTTCCCTCTGCAGCAGCCTTCTCAAACCTGGTTCTTGAGAGGCATTCAGCTTCAGTGAACTTTGTCTGGTGTTTCAGAGGGAAGCTTTCTGGTTTTGTATAATGGAGATGTTCTCAGTTAAGAGACAGTCCTCATTACAATTGTGCTAGTTATTTTAGGCTATTGACTTATATGAGTTATTGGACTAGAAAAGATGAGTAGGCAAAGATGTTGCAGAAAACAAATGTGATAGTGTCCAAGCCACAGTATAATTTACCCAAGACAAACAATGTCATAAAGAGGAGAGAGTATCAGACTTGAGCAGCAAATTCTGTGGTACTGCTGCTCATTTGAAAGAGGAGGGGAATACTACAAGCCAGGGATTGCTGAGATTTGTAAGTGTCAGAGCTATTAGGAAGGAACTATTTACCCCTTCCAGTAACAGAAAGTAGCATGAAAGCCTGTGATAAGTATTTGTGTAAAGCAGGCAGTTCTGTGAAGCTATCTCTTCATGCAGACCTGGGTTTCAATAAAACAGTACTGGTAATTAGTGAGGCTGAAATGAAAATCAAGACTTTTCTGATGCATCTGTCAAATTGATTGTATTAATAGTGAGTGAATGCTTCTATAAATCAAAATACAAAGGAACAGAAAAACTCTTGAATTTTTATTTCATCAATTAACAATAGCAGTTGGAAATTTCAAATTTCTTATATTCAGAAAAGCTCTCTTGCAGAAGCCTATCTGCTGGTTTTCTTTTGATAAATCTTTTATTACACTGCAGTGTATTTTGGGAGGGGGGAGAACTTTTTGGAAGAGCAAAGTATGAACAAAATCTCTACCTCAAACAGTAAAGACAATCTAGGGAAGAGAGCTGAGCTGAGTATTTATTTTTACTTTTTGTAAGGTGGAGAATTCCCAATGCTGAGTTCTGCCATGTTGGCTGAAGGAGCTTTCTTTTGCTTTCTGTACTGCTGCTAAAGAAGCTCTTCATCTGCTTTTTGAGTTTACATATGCATATGTACATCCGTATGTATAATATATGTATATGTACACACACACACACAGAGTGAAATTAAACCCTAAAAGTTGTTGGGAGAAGCTGAGGCTTTGTCAGGATCAACTTCAGCAGTACAAAGACTGAAAGTCTGGGGATGCTGTGGGACTGGTCTGGTATGATTGTCAGCCTTGATCAAAGGTGCTGAGAGTTTGAAGCCAGTGTTGTACATTGAGGAGGGGTTCCTCCGGCTGGTTTTATGCCTCTGGTCCATAGATATATATATCTTAACCAATTTTTCTAAATGTACCTCGTAGTCAATGGAGAGAGCTCAGGTGTTCCAGTAGTGTGCTTAACAGCATGGTGTAAGTTGGAAGGGGCCTCTTGAGATCATCTAGTCCAAACCCCAGCTTTCTCTGACCTCTTCTAGCTGTTTGCCATGGAATCATAGAATAGTTAGGGTTGGAAAGGACCTTAAGATCATCAAGTTCCAACCCCCCTGCCATGGGCAGGGACACCCCACACTAAACCATGCCACCCAAGGCTCTGTCCAGCCTGGCCTTGAACACTGCCAGGGATAAAGCGTTTACCACTTCTTTGGGCAACCCATGCCAGTGCCTCACCACCCTTACAAGTAAAGAGCTTCTTCTTTATATCTAACCTGAATTTCCCCTGTTTTAGTTTGAACCCATTGGCCCTTGTCCTGTCACTACAGTCCCTGATGAACAGTCCCTCTCCGGCATCCCTGTAGGCCCCCTTCAGATACTGGAAGGCTGCTATGAGGTCTCCACGCAGCCTTCTCTTCTCCAGCCTGAACAGCCCCAACTTTCTCAGCCTATCTTCATACGGGAGGTGCTCCAGTCCCCTGATCATCCTCGTGGCCCTCCTCTGGACTTGTTCCAACAGTTCCATGTCCTTTTTATGTTGAGGACACCAGAACTGCACACAATACTCCAAGTGACGTCTCACGAGAGCAGAGTAGAGGGGCAGGATCACCTCCTTCGACCTGCTGGTCACGCTCCTCTTGATGCAGCCCAGGATATGGTTGGCTTTCTGGGCTGCGAGCGCACACTGAAGCCGGCTCATGTTCATTTTCTCATCGACCAACACTCCCAAGTCCTTCTCTGCAGGGCTGCTCTGAATCTCTTCTCTGCCCAACCTATAGCTGTGCCTGGGATTGCTCCGACCCAGGTGTAGGACCTTGCACTTGGCATGGTTAAACTTCATCAGGTTGGCATCAGCCCACCTCACAAGCGTGTCAAGGTCCCTCTGGATGGCATCCCTTCCCTCCAGCGTATCAACCAAACCACACAGCTTGGTGTCACCAGCAAACTTGCTGAGGGCGCACTCAATCCCACTGTCCATGTCACCGACAAAGATGTTGAACAAGACCGGTCCCAACACCGATCCCTGAGGGACACCACTCGTTACCGGTCTCCAGCCGGACATCGAGCCATTGACCACAACTCTTTGCGTGCGGCCATCCAGCCAGTTGTTTATCCACCGAGTGGTCCACCCATCAAATTGATGTCTCTCCAATTTAGAGACAAGGATGTCATGTGGGACAGTGTCGAACGCTTTGCACAAGTCCAGGTAGATGATGTCAACTGCTCTGCCCCTGTCCATCACTTTCGTAGCCCCATCCTAGAAGGCCACCAAATTGGTCAGGCAGGATTTCCCCTTAGTGAAGCCATGCTGGCTGTCACCAACCACCTCCTTGTTTTTCATGTGCCTTAGCATGCCTTCCAGGAGAATCTGGTCCAAGATTTTGCCAGGCACAGAGGTGAGACTGACTGGTCTGTAATTCCCCGGGTCATCCATTTTCCCCTTCTTGAAAATGGGGGTTATATTTTCCTTTTTCCAGTTGTCAATATCCTGTAGCAGAGTTGTGGTCAGCTCTGTACATACCCTGTATGTCAGTTTGGTTTTGTGGGCAGTGTACTGCAGGCCTGTATAACAATGTTGTGTATGGGGATGTTTGTACTGTCTTCTCTTTCCTACTGCTGCCAGTACCAGTTGGACAACCTTGGGAGTGGGAGAATGCAGATGGGACCTATGTGTGGGTTCCACGCTTGGAGTACAGGTGTTTGTGGGTTAAAATACATCTGTCTGTAGGGAAGGAGCTTTGGCTGCACCTGGAGCCTGCACCCTTTGGGAACAAATGTTCCCCTTCAGCAGCTCTGTAGTCTGAAGGTTAACTAAGATGTTTCTCATTTAACGTGTATCTAGTTAATCTTCAGTGCTGGTGATGTTCACTGTTTCATGCCTCTGTTAAATAGTCTTATAAGGCCTGAAACAACAGATTTCCTTTATGGCACTCTGAAAGAACAGGGAAGTAGCTCTTAATGTAGGTGGCTTGGCAAAATATTCTAGTCAAGTATTTGGCCTGCTACCCAGGCTTCGATATGTAATCTTTGGGTGCTGCCAAAATTCCTGTCTAATTAAGTTGACATAGTCTGTGAAGCCTGGGTGGTATTACTTCAGCTTTCTTTCCTGTGCTTTCCAGTGCTGCGTTTTGAAAGGGTTGATGGAAGCTGTGACAATTGCAACCTCACCAGAGTCTTCATTAAGCTAGGATTTCAGTCACCTTGTGACCTTCAGGATCAAAGGAAGGAATACTCTCTTTCTTCCTCTCTCTCTCTCTCTCTCTCTCTCTCTCTCTGCAGGTGCAAGTTAATAGCAGTAAATAAATGTACACTAATGCACATGGAACATGTGATCAGTTGGCCAGACCTCAGCTTCATGTTGAACATTAACACATTAACCCTTCTACAAAATATTAACCTATTCTGTAAGTGTATTTTCTGTTGTGTTTACACTTAGTTGGAAAAGCTATGCCCTGTTTGTCCCAGGGTGGTATATTTGCAAGTAGGTCAACATACTTGCCTTTGAGATGTCAGCTTGAAATTGTTTTTCAAGGGCTGAAAAACATAAAGGGATAAGAAAGACTTTCCCCCCCCCCCCCATTTCCCAGCCTGTATTCAAGAATAGAGCACCAGTAACATTCTAGTTGTGTCCTGAAAGTTGGGTGCTGCTGCAGCACTGCCTGCCTGCTGCTAGCTGTAAGCTACCCGTGGATTTGGAGCTTGTGCGTTGCATAATACCAGCCAAATGCATCTGGGATTACAAAATAGTCTCTTTGCTCTGGGAAGAGATTGTTGTGATTTGTTAGCAAGGCAGTGTTAAAATACACGAGGTATCTATGGCATCAGTATCTTAAAACTGCAAGTAGTTTTTTTTACAATTGAGTGTGCTCTGATACTGTTGATGCTTCGTTGCACAGGAGTGAATGTGAGTGCAGCCTCCAAATTGCATACTCCAAGCTGGAACGGCACAGTCTTTATGTTCTAGTCGATCAAGGGTCTATGGATTGCCTTAGGTTTCTTTGGAATCTCCTTTGCACTTCTTGCATCTCTTTACTATATCCCTCTTGAATAGACAAGACTTTGTCTCAAGAGCAACACAGTACTGGAGTTGCCTCCTTGCAGTCTTTGCAACTAGAAGCAGAGTTGGCCATCGTCTGCTTGTTGGGGTTGATGTAGTCCAAAGCTTGCTCATGGTTGAGTCAGTCATGGCTTTAATGAGTTATCACTTACCAGCTATACTATGGTAACTCCTACCCTGCTGTGCATGAGAGATAAAATGGGTTTGCTTGTTTATTTTTACTACTTACTGCTATTTCTTACTCCTTTGCTGTGTTTCAGCTGATATTGTGGTGTCTTTATGTTAATTTTTTGAAAAGTTGAATTTCTTAGAATAAGCCATATTTGGGAGTAAGTCACCATAAAATTCTTTGGAGGGTGCCTTAACATATTGTTGCCATGGGGGAATGTGTCTCTGCTCACAGCATGTAATTTTTTCAGAGGTCAAGCAGAAAGGCTTTCTTTCAAGTGTTCTAGCCGTGTGAACAAGAGGTATATTGAGAATAACCTGTGCACTTAAGTGTACCTCTTGTGATATCTCAAAAAGATACTATCTCAGTGCGTAGCCTGCTGTTTGAATTTAAATGTCTAAACTTGCCTTCCAGCTTCAACTGTTTATATGGTATTCGACAATGTAAATAAACTAGTGCTTATTCATGAGCATAAATTATAGATAACTGTAAAAGCCTCTGTTGGTTGATCTGTTTTAAAAACTTGAACCTCGCTGTCTAAATAAAAGCATTTGATAAGCCTAGTTAATAACTCTCCAAAAAAAGCTTGTACTAAGAGGACAGCAAGTGACACATGTACACTTACTGTGTTAACTATTGGTATTAAACCCTGTAAATCATCAAAATGAAAAACCTGTCCAACATCCTTGTTCCACAATGATTAATTTTATTTTTTTTTTTAATCTAGGAAAAGTATTTTAACCCACCTGAAAATTTTGAAGGGCAGGAGAGACGTAAGGAGCAATGAGGGTGGCGTTGATAGATACCTGTCTATAACTTTCTGTGCACGAGTGTGGATGTTAGTTTTGAGGTCAGTCCTATGGATGGTGTTCTGTGGCAAGTACTGTGTTACAAAAACTAGTACATTTGGAGAGAAGCTGTACTGAGACTCCCTGCGTGAATCTTACCAAGAAGGAAACTTCCTTGTAAAAAGCATCCAGACAAAGAAAAATAGGCTGTGAATAACTGTAATGATTGAAGAATGGAGCATTTGGATGAAACAGACCTAAAATGCTTGAAAAACTGATCAGTGGGTCATGTGATAAAAATTGTCATGTGTTCTCTTGTTTGTTTTTTTTTCTATATATATCTTTGTCTTCTGCATCAGTCAGAAAGGGAGGAAAGGCTTCTGCATGCTCCAGAAGATTCTCCTCCAAAATCAAGGAGTGTTGTAGATAAAGCTGTTGTTTCCACCAGCATCTGTAATGATCTGACTTTCTTCAGTAAAAAAGCACTGTACAGAGGGTGAGGAACTTCCTCTATTAATACAGGAGTTGGATGGGAGAATGTCTTGTGTGTAGTTTAGTCTCTGGTTTGAGAGTCTTGAGCCACTCCTGTGCACAGGGAAGGATGGTTCAGACCAGTAGCAGGTTGAAAGCATGAAGGCTTGTCAGTGTGTTGGATGCAAAAAGCCATGTTTTGGTACGTATGTAACAAAGGCAGATTTTACTTGGGTAGGTACCACAAGGGAAAAGTGCCTTCTAGAAAATGCGACTTTATATTTTGATTGGAGGCTTACCCAAATGTTTAACTTGTGTGAGATGCCTGGAAAGCAGTAATTCTCACGGACATGCAGTAGGAAAGGTCTGCCAGCTCCTAATGGCAGTAAACAAAGAAAATGGAAGTTCACAGGTTGCCTCCGCCGATGTAATAGTTTGCTGCTGCTGGAAAGGGGTGATCCTGTTCCCTTCTCCTCTTGCTCATGCTCTCCTGCCATTCACATTGTGCCAGCTGAGCTGCTTGTCAGATGTAAGTTTATTGCACTTGCTTCCTTAGTAGAAAACTAACCCAGCAAAACAAACAAGTTAATTAACAGAAGCTGAACTCATTAAGGACCATACATGGCACGGAAGGAGGGAATGCCGTGAAGTTGCTGGAAGGAAGTGGAGGAAGAAAGCAGAGCAAGGGCTGATGAAGAGAGTGGGATGTCTGTCCTGTTCTTGGCAGTAACAAGCTATTAAATCATCTTAACTGTTGTATAACTTCACTCTAAGTCTTCAGGTTAGATAATAAAAGCCTACAATAACAGAAGGAAATAATTATTTAGACTGCTTCCCAAACTGCTTACAAAACTTTGGATTCTGTGTTACGAGAAATGAGACTAGACTGTGGAGAAAAAAAAATGCAAGAAAATGACAACACAGAGAATAGAAGCAGTATTTTTTGTTTTTCTGGAAGTGAATGTAGTGAGGAAGTGTATATACAGAATTAGAGACTATTAATCATGGCATTTTCAGTTGAAGTTGTCCTTGGGCGGCCTCACTGCATCTTTTGTCCCAGTCAGGCGTCTATGGACCTGCCCTACTTCTGCATATGGCTTGATGGTGGGATTGTCTACTGTATACTGCATCGTTCTTTATTTTGGTTTCTGTCTAATTAACATTTCATTTAGACTTGGGTACATTCTGTTTAGTTGTCAAAGCTCCTGCTTCAAATCTATGGATTTAGCTATTAAGAGGCAGAAGAGGATTTCAGGGGAGATAGTGAAGCTACAGAGTTTCATAAATATTTCCAGAATTCATTATAGCATTTATTTATTTTATTTTATTCTTTTTTTTAACTGGAATACTTCCTTCAGGGACAAGGGAAAAAATCCTTACTTAAGTGGGCTAGGTGCAAAGTAACTGTTTTTCTTCCAGGACTGTTTCTTTGCTGTCAGTGAAGCTGCTCCATCAGGAGCTGAACATGAATTCATGAGTCTTGAGAAGCCTTTTCAGAATTTTAGGCAGCTTCAGGAAACCAAAAAATGCTGAACTGCATATATTTTATTTAATTTTATTTGGCAAGACTTGAAGTGGGATGGCATCAGCTCTTCTGTGCTTCTTCTGAAGTATATCTGTTTTGGCTTTCAAAAGCCTCAATTGCTGTTGCCAAGATTCTTCATTTTCTGGCAAAATTACAATGGCAAATGGCTTCCTTTACAAGGTGTAATATTTAGACTAACAGCTTTGCAATTAAGAATGGCAAAGAGAATTATATTCCCTTTTTTTATAAGACCAGATTTTTTAGTAAGGAATCGTGGGAGTGTTTGGACGTAACTGAAGTGCTTTTGATTGATTTATATTTTGAACAGTGCTTTTCATTTTAGTGTGCAACAGTCAGTTGAAATTTTAACTAGAACAATGCTTTGTTTTCAAAGATGTTCAAAGTATTACTCTAGTCAGGCAGTTCCTCTATATCATAGACTTGCAAATGCCTTTTGGGGTATGTATATGTAACACAATGTGGGTGCACATACCAACTCATGCAAGGGAAGAGGGAAGAAATTGAGAAATGTGAAAGTATTCTTGAATGTTACCTATTGCTAATATCAGTGGGCCATCAGGATATCAATGATCATTGAGTCTTTTGTAGTTAGGGAGTGATGGTGTTCTGGAGTGTTTTTGAAGGTGTTTTGGAGGCAAAATAACTTGTTTGAAGGGAGGTTAGTACTAGTTTTCAGCATGGAAAACTGGAGACTTTGGATGTGGGGAGGGGTGTTCAGAGCTGGAGAGAGAAGCAAAAATGTGCTTGGAGTAAGTAAAATGGGGAAGTGGACAAGAAAAGGTTTGAAATGATGAATCCAGTTCTCTTGAGCCGAACAGAGCAATGCTGTGTTGTTCTTTGCACAGGAAGCTGCCGGTATTGGCTTGAAGTCAGAATCTGTAGGTTGTATTTTTTGGCAGCCTGCACTAATGAACATTTGAGTCCTGCTGACCAAAGGATCACCTTGGGAGTGGAGGGCATCCTAAGTCTTGTAAACTGACACAGGTTCTACCTGAAACCACCACCAAAAGA
Source organism: Psittacula echo (assembly GCF_963264785.1). Taxonomy (NCBI): domain Eukaryota; kingdom Metazoa; phylum Chordata; class Aves; order Psittaciformes; family Psittacidae; genus Psittacula; species Psittacula echo. Next base: position 88,073,812 of record NC_137737.1, on the reverse strand, counting down.
GGGGAAATCACTTTAGAAATTCTTGTATATACTTGTTGCTAGACGTATGATGGAGTCTGGTGGCGAACATGAGTGCTTTAGGATCTTGGTCCAGCCAGCTAGGCTCCCTGGTCCAGCCAGCTAGGGTATCTGGTGGCACTTTATTTCCAGCCCAGGTGGTCAGGCTTCTTTCTTGTAAGAAGTTGTGTAGATCTTGTCCTTGCATGGAAAAGAACATCTGGATCCTGTGATTTAAATGCAGCTGGGGATACTGTTAGCTGTCAGGTCTTTCAGTTACAGAAAATTCGCTGGCATGCTTTGTGCTGCTCACATCCAAATCTTATTTCCATTGTAACTATGGCAATAGGAGCAGACTGGTAAGAAAGCATAAGTCTACGTGTCCTCGTGCCCTTGTGTTGGTGTAGGATTGGTAGATGCATCAATTTACTTTATCTTGAAGCCATGCTTCAGTGAGATGTGTCATATACATATATATATATATATAGGTCTATAGGTCTTTGGAAAAAAACAAAACACTTTCCTAGATGCTATGAGTAGTGGGGAACCTGGAGCCAGGTGGGTGGACAGTTGAGATCTTGGAGATGTTTCTTTGTGTGGACCAACAAGACAGTTGGTTTTGGTTTTTTTTTTCCCTGGTTCTTTGTGGTGTTAAATTGTAAGTCCAGTAGAGCTGACCCAGGCATTCCTGAAGGTGACTTAGGGGAGACTGTTGTATGAACTCGGTTGCTTTAAGACTTTGTTCTAATTTCTCGTAAAAATGCAGGTTTGGTCAGCTAAGCCTCATGCTATAATGTGGGGAGAAAGGAAGTGGTGACACCAACTGTCTGTAAAAGGTAGATAAAAGAGAGGAAAAGGTTTTTAACCTGTGTGTCAAACCTGAGGTCTTCAGCTAGGTCAAAATCTAAGGCTATATTGAAGCCTTTTACCGCCTCGCTCTTCCACAGCTGTTCAGTTACAGAAAGCAGAACATTATGGAACAAAAATAATGAAATACCTAGGACTTGAAAGGGAATAGTGTTAAAAAGTTAGTAAGCTACCTTTCGTAAAAGAGCACAGCTCCAGTTTTCAAGAGCTCTGGAGCTTGTCTTGCATCTCTGCCAGGTTATATTATTTTCTGGGTGGTTTTTTTTCCCCTCCCTCCTCCTGTTCCTAACTAATCTGCAAGTGATTGCGTTTTAAAAATTATTTTTCTCTTGAATTTAAAGACTTTGACAGATGGCACATGTAGAACCTGGAAAACTTCCTGAATTGGCAGAGTGACCATACCCCTGCCATCTTCCTACTGCAGTATCTGTAGGTGCGTAGGCTGTGTGTGCTTCCAGAGTGCTGGGTGAGATACTGTTTCCTCTGCTGGGAATATGCAGAGAGCAAGTGATAAATCAAAAAAGCATACCTGGTGACAGGCTTAATTTGCTGTTAATAGATAACTTAATCTACTGGTTTGGTGGGTAATTTGCTTGTGACTAAAAACAACTCATTCAGAGCAGTGGTAGTGTCCAGGGTGCATACCTGCAACGTTTTCCATGCAGGATGAATATCAGTCTTTGTTTAGATGGTGTGAGCTGGTTTAACACTTAAAAAGCTGAGACATCAAAGCTATCCCTCACAATAGACCATTCTTTAGGAATGAGAATATCATAGCAAAAGCAAATCTTATGACCTATGAAACTTGGTTTATTGTGACTATCCTTAGGGGTCTGTCCAGGGAAGACCTCTTTAGCCAATAAAAGCACATGAAGTCACTTTGTTTTGAATTTGCATAGGCTGTCTGGCTCAATGCTGCACAACAGTTGTTCTTGCCACTGAATGTCCTGAGTTTTGTAATAGTGATCAACTACATAGCTTGTTTTATGTTTGCAGTCCTTTGGAGTTGCCCTTCCCCATCTAAGGTGTTTTAGGAAAAGGTCAGTAACTTGCACTTAAATGTCTCTTTGATTTGTGCTGTTTAACTTGCACATGGAAAGGACAAGCAAATTTGCTTATGGTTATGGTTATGCTTATGATTATGGTCTCTGAAGAAAACTGGCAAGCTAAAAATCATGTTTAAAGACAATAACAAAGAAAAAGTTGATTTATTTTTTCTTTTTAAATCTTAATTTTTATCTGCTGAATGCATGAATTGGCATAGAGTTCTGTCCCTGTAAAACTTATTACTTGTTGATGTGGTACAGCAGAACCTTAGATCTTACAGGTGAGCAAAGGCTTTGTGTATTCCTAGGGTAGGAGTACTTTGATAAACTGCTTTTAGACAGACAAAAGAGATGCGATCTTAAATCAATGTTAATGTGTGACTGACCAGGAATGATATCATCTAGAGATTATTGCTTTCCTCTGTTTCTGCGGTGTTAACAAATGAATACTCAAGAATGTAGCAGTGAAGCAAATGGGTCTTGATAAATTATGCAGTCCTGACTCCAGCTATTGTTCGAGGTAATTTATGATCTTCCATTGGCGTAATGGGGCTGTGGCATAAACTGCAGCACGCCCTGGAGTAGACAAATTGGTCTGGTATTGTTTAGGAACATATTTAATCTGTCTTGCTATAAGTGAATCGGTGCCTTTTGCTTGAAACATCAAGAGGCTGACCAGTATTGTGATATTCAGTCCTAAATAACCTACAGTTAAATTTACAGCAGTGCCTGTTGTTGTTCTCTAAATACTGAAAACGTAATAAACATAAAACTGTTGCAGTGTAAGGCTGAATTCTTTTCCCTTATACCTGTAACTAAACTTTCTTTTAATCTTGGTGGATTTACAGGCTAATAATACAGTTCTCTTTTGTTTATTGATGCATTTTACCAACTTCAGAGCTGCCAGTGGCTTGCCTAATTTAACCATAGATGTACTTGCAGAAAACTCCACTCCCCAAAACTAAATTCTTTTTTTACTTTTTTTTTCTTTTACATGAATCATCCAAGAGAAGAAGTTTCCATAAATCTGTGCTTAATTCTCCCAGAACAAGCTGGCTGAATGAGGCAAATCTAGCTCTGAAAATGAGATATTCACATCTGTCTTAAAAGCCTACTGCAAACTTTTAGATGTGGAGTATGAATTGGATGGCGGTAGACTGCTGTTTGTATGCTTTAAAGACTAGTAACAATACCAGTTGGGTATTGTGCCTACAGAGTTAAGTGTTTGAGGTGATCTCCCCACCCCCCCCCCCCCCAAATCCTTTAAGACTTGGTATTAAACTTAAATGCTGTAGAAGAAAAGTATCTAGAATAAACAACTTGATTTATTCAGATTGGGTTAAACAGATTTTCAAACTTGATGTTGCCAAACCAGTTTCCTCCCAAGGTAATTGGCTATATGACTTGATCCCAGAAAGTTGCTACTTCAGGAAAGCAACAGAAGCCCAGTAACTTCTTCCTGGAAAGAAGCTCCCAAGAGTTTGCCTGTCTTTCTCATAGAGCCAGCTACCATACTTCAGATGAACTTATCCTGGAACTAGGTAAAATATAGCTTCCTTAAGGAGTGCATGGTCTGTGTGGACCATGGGCTGGAACTCCTCCAGGAGCAGTTTTCCAAGATGCCTTTTACCCTTGTCCATGACTTAACTGTCCTAGAAGTCTTGCTGGGAGCTTTAGTTTGGTGACGGTTCATGCCTACTGGAGAGCCTGTTTAAAGCTCAACTTTTGTTTTGCGTACGTGATTGATAATTAACAGTGAACAAGACAGGAGCTCGCTTGTGATAGGAGTGGAAGTTGTGGCTGTGCTTTGCAGTCTGTCTCTCTTCCCCTGTCACCCTTTTTTCATCTGCTTGGAGGTGGCATCACTTGGCTTATACTGCAGGAATGTCTCATTCTGAATGCCACTGGTTGGGAGAAATGCTGGGACCAGCAAATAGTGCTTTATTTATTTATATGGTTTTGTTTAGTTTTGTTTCCTTGTTTGGAAGCAGCGCTTAATTTTATTGACATTGGATTAATACTGCATTCTCTTTTGTCACTTTTAGTTCTTTAGCCATATCCACCTGCAACGGATTCCTTTTCAAGCTCTATTTGATCATGGAAGTGATGCTTGAAAGAAATACTTCTCACCCTGTGAAGTTGCTGCTAATAATCACTGAGAAGTGCAAGACTTAAATGCAGATTTGCATGGGACACCCTATTTCATATATTGCATTAGAATAAAGCTGTGAGAGAAAAGGCAGGCAGGAAAGGGTGAAGTTGTGCAATTAGGTGTTGAAGGCTAATGCTGCGTGATGATATCCATTTTATGGCTCTTTTCCAACCTGAATGATTCTGTGATAAATGGCTGACATACCAATTAACTCCTAGATTTCAGTGTTTTCTTTCTGCACTTGATAACATATCCTCAGTTGGAGAGAGCCAGTCTTCAAATGGTTAGGGTCTAGACATGAAGAGAGGCTTTCTTTTTTTTGCCTGGATTGTGGAAATAAAGGAGGAGCCGTTCAGCATGAGAACAGTCATTGAATGAAATACCCATTCGGAAGTGTTTTGTAGGATACAGACAGCAAACGTGCAAGTTTGCTACTCCAAGTTGATGCAAATCCTCGTCACCTCATCTTGCTCTTCTCGGTCTTTCCCCTCCAACTGTTTTCAACAATAAGTTGACGAAATGTCTTCAGTATGGTTTCTGACAGTTTGTTTGTACTCCGCAGGTCCTGGGAAGCAGTAGATGTAATTTGAAGAAAACTTGAAGGAACAAATGGCTTTAGCTGGCTGCCCAGACTCCTTTTTACATCTTCCTTATCGGATAGTAAGTTATGAAACTGCATGTTCCTGTCAGCTTGTACCATCATATTGCTGTGTGCCAGTGATTGATTGTGCATTCAAACTTTTCATCAAACTGCTAATAGCTGTCTGGCAATTCTCTGGGTTTTGTGAATGTTTGGGAACAGAGTCTCTGTTACCATCCTATATTCAAGACCTGCTGCTGAAAAAATTGGGTCACTAATATATACTGATTTAATGTTTGATATCTGTGCTCAAAATGGCCAGTTCATATTTGGGAGAAGGCACTTGTGTCCGAAAACAACAACAACAACAAAGCAGGCTTTAATACCAGTGAAATGCCTTTCACCAAAAAGTATCAATGTTTGCTCAATGCTATATTTGTAGGAACAAAGGCAAAGATTTTTACACTTGGGTAGATCCTATGTTTGTTGAGTCATTATGCTGTATCTAAGCAGCCAATATGGCATATTACAAAGAATATATTTAAAAAAAAATCAGCTCAAATCGAAGGTGCTAGGCAAAAATGCACTGTTGAAGTTCTCGTGTGTTGTTTTTTCCCAGGCAGTTTTGGTTGACACAATGCACACTCTGTATTCTTTATGGAACTGCAAATTTGTTATTTTGGACATGACCTGTTTTTTGCCCTTTTTTCCTTTTGTTTTCATAGCGTGCTCACCACCGTAAGGATTCAGTTATGATTTTGGCCGTGCAGATAAATAATTAAACAGAGTATCATGTGACACTGAAATCTTTTTCTCCCAAGAGAAGCATTACTAGTAGTGATTGCTACTGTCATGCTAGTCGCTTGAAAGAAAAGCAAAAAACCAAACAACACCACCAACAAACTCCCCAGCAAACCTCTTTAGGATTTATACATTTGTTTCATAATGTGCTGATTTACAGTTTTATTCCCCAACAGGAATCTTTGAATTAAACAACTAATGTTAGTGTGTGCCGAGTTGTCAGTTGAATGTACCTGAATGCTTTTCCTGATAACAAAAAAAATATAACAGTTCCTTTTAACTGTTTTTGCAGCTATAAAAATGGAATGGAATTTGAGTAATCAGGTGTTAACTGTACTTGGATCTTATGATTTTAAAAGAATATGTGAATAGATGTGTCTGGACTTCATAATTTTGATGCTTTGAAATTATGCTTCCAGTTCATTTAGAGCATCATCTGAGTCATGATACGAAGCTGAGAGAGAGGAGAGCTATATAAGAGAAACTTGACATTGTAGGCAGTCATTTTTGAGCTGCAAGTTCTCACTTTCGCATGAAAATAGTGTCTTTAGTGGTTCATAAGCAGTAAGAATGCAAATTTTCCTGGTGATACTTCTTGCTCTTACAAACCCTGTTGATAATCTGCTTTAGTCTGGGGCAATGAAAAGACTAAAGTGTCAAAGAAACATAGGTAACTTAATAAAGGGTCACTTTCCTACTGTCTTAATTATTTTTGGTCATAGCTTACTGTGTTAACTATCCTAAGTGCTTATAACCAGCTTAAAGACTAGCTTTGGAAGCCCATTCACAACTACTGTGCCTTCTGTCAGAAGTGAAGTTTGCATGAAAAAAATCCTGAACATCTGTTTTTCCACCCCTACTAAATCTGACTTAGAAGCTTTCATCAACTTGTCTTTCAAATTTGGCTGCAGTGCCAGTATTGTGTTGGTAAAGGGCTGAAAGAAGGTTAAACTAAATATGCTCTAGATTAGTGTGTGAAGAAGTATTCTATTTTTTCTAGTAGATTTTGCTGACTTAATCTGAATGGAAGGCTAGAGAGAATATTCTTCCAGAGCCCACAAGGTTAGGACCTTAATGTTATAACTTAAGTGTTCAGGATAAAATGATGGGTTCAGTTGAGGACTGCATTCAAAGCAGACAGCAAGAGAAATGACAACCTGGATAAGTCAAGTACAGAATACCCTTAAGGATGCCTTGTTGCCAGCCCCTCTCTGCCCTTCTTTTAGATGTTTTTGGGGAGTCGGGCAAGATCTCCAGCTTTTCTTAGTGGGCTCTGCCTTGCAATGTTTGCTACTTTGAGAAACTTTCAGGTCTTAAGAGCCTTTTTTTAGTATGTATTTGTGTATTTTTTTTTTTGCTTTCTCAGGAGTGAGCACACAAACCAGTCACACTGAGTGCATTCTCCTAGAAACAATCTCTAGCTTTGTGGAAAAAATCAATACTACCTTTTAGTGGCTTTCAGGAGCCCTTTCCAAATTCTCGAACTCTTCAATAAAAATCCAGCAGTGAGAATTGGCAGTGTTTATCTTCTGTTCCTGGAAATTCAGAACATAGTCCCAGAATTTCTCAGAAAAAAAAATGGGATGATTTACTGTGTTTCCGTTCTTTTGCAATCTGTAGTCACAACAGTATTTATGCACAGTGACTTTAACTTGGGGGGAAGATTTAGTTCTTTAACTCTTTGCATGAATTGCACAAGTCTCAATGACATAAATAACAAAAGGATATGGGGTTTATTTTTCTCAGTTTCTGAAGATAAAATACTGGGCATGCAGCAGTGTTCTGTTCATCTATTTTCTGCCTTCTGTTTATTTTCTCGTAAGCAAGATACAGGCATCACTTTAGTAATAATTAATAGAGTTTGTTCTGCGAGAGCTGAATTCTTATTAGAGAAGAGACTTGTTCACATCATACTCATCATCTGACTTGGCATAAAATGCACTACAAGCACTTGGTCACAAAATAGGGAGAAAATGGAAATTGCTTTCCCCTACATGTACAGAGCTGTGGATTTCAGGATTGCTAATAGTCCTCTTGACTGTTAGAGACCAGAACATTGCACATCATACTTGAAGCTTTGTGCCCTTCAAGAGTAGGGAATATCCAACAAGATTAATTGTTTAGAGGCCAGCTACTGTAATAGCCTTCTTTAATGATGTCAGATTTGTGGATGTGAAGATGAGGTGCTGCTGTTACGACAACAGTCACATTTCTTTGCCTTCAGCTGGAGGACCACCTAGGCACAGGGTCTCCGGGTTTTACTATGGCAGCTTTCATCCTCGTTTTCCATAAAATGACACGCTAAGTTAGAAGACCCCTTTGGAGGTCGCCTGATCCAAGTCCATGACATATTGAGGTTATAATTATTTTCCAAGGAGTGCTTTGTCTTGTTGAGTATGGGTTTTTGAGAGACTTGCATATTGCATTTAAAGGGTTATTTGCTTTGGTTGGGTGGTTAGAGAGGGTTTCTGGTTTAGCAAAGTTAAAAAAAAAAAAAAAAAAGCTTATCTCTAATTCAGAGTTATCTTGGTGGGATGCTGTAATCCTCATCCCTATGAAATCCAGATTCTTTCTTTGTGACTCTTATCTCTGCATCATTGGAATTGAACAGTCAGTTCAGTTCACTGTTACACTGCTGTCCGTGTTTGTCTTTTGACAAATGTCTTTTGTCCTAAAAAACACAGCATGAAAAAAATGAATTGCAGAATATGTCCAAGTAGACAGAAAACCTGTGTGGGAAGGGCTGTCAAGACCTATGTTTTGGCCCTCATTATCTGCCTGACACTGTTTGAAAATCTTTATTCATTTTGCTATTGACAGTTGCTTATCAAGACTCTGGAGATCTTTCTTATGACTTTTGGGTTGATCCTGGCTGGATGCCAGGTACCCACCAAAGCTGCTCTATCACTGCCCTTCTCCACTGGACAGAAGAGAGAAAATACAGTGAAAGGCTCATGGGTCAGGAAAAGGATAGGGAGAGATCACTCACCAATTACGATCATGGGCAAAACAGGCTCGACTTGGTAAAGTTAATTTATTACCAATTAAAATCAGGGTAGGGTAATGAGAAATAAACCCAAAACTTAAAAGCATCTTCCCTCCATCTCTCTCTTTTTCCTGGGCTTAACTTTACTCCTGATTTTCTCTACCTCCTCCCATTCCAGCAGTGCAGGGAGACGGGGAATGGGGGTTAAGGTCAGTTCATCACACATTGTCTCTGCTGCTCCTTCCTCCTCAAGATGCAGACTCCTCACACTCTTTCTCTGCTCCAAAGTGAGGTCCCTCCCACAGCAGACAGTCCTTTACCAACTTCTCCAATGTGAGCACTTCTTCATGAACTGCTTCAGTGTGGGTCCCTTCCCATGGGTGCAGCCCTTCAGGCACAGACTGCTCCCATGTGGGTACCTTCCATGGGTGCAGCTCTTCAGGAACAGACTGCTCCAGTGTGGGCCCCTTCCATGGGGTGCAGTCCTTCAGGAATAGAGGGCTCCAGCATGGGCCCCTTCCATGGGTACAGCCCTTCAGGAACAGACTGTTCCAGTGTGGATCCCCCACAGGGTCAACCTGCTCCAGCGTGGGCTCCTCTCTCCACAGGGCCACTGGTCGTGCCAGGAGTCTGCTCCAGTGCAGGCTTCCCACTGGGTCACAGCATCCTCCAAGCATCCCTCTGCTCCAGCGTGGGGCCCTCCATGGGCTGGAGGGGAACCTCTGCTCCAGCACCTGGAGCATCTCCTCCTGTCCTTCTGCACTGACATTGGTGTCTGCAGAGCTGCTTCTCTCACATATTTCCACTCCTGTCTCCAGCTGCAGTTGTTCCTGCGCAGTAACTTCTTTCCCTTGGCCTAAAGTTTGGGTTTCCCATATTGCTCTGTTACCATGAAAGGACCAGAGTGCGCAAGCAGGCTTTCAATGTCCTTGGTCATAGCTTGGTGAAAAAAAAGCCATCAAAGGCATTATTGCATCGTGTCATTCTTGTACATATTGTATGAAGAAATGAAGCTGAAATGTTGCTACTGCTAGTGTAGAAAGTCATCAGATTTGTGAAATACGGTGTCAGTCAACAGATACTTCGTTGATGATGCTCTTGTTTTAACAGTTTACATGTATGTGGTGTAGAGGGTTGACGGACTGCAGCAGACAAAGTACAAAGCAGCTGAGAACATTAGTGAATGTTTTTACAAGACATGTTGCCTCCAATGTGAAATTATGAAATCTGTCTCCCTGACTGCATACTGCAAATGGTTTTTACAGATAGAGTTGGTGCTGCTTGGTAGTTTTTGTTGAAGTGCAACTGGAGCTGGATTTCTAGCTGCTCTCTATTTTTCTTGGAAATAAATCTGCTTAAAAAAGTGTTCCAAAAGCAGTTGTTTTCACTAACATTGAAATAAAAATGTGTTGCTTACCTCTTAAAGAGGCCATTGGAAGTGCACTTGTCCCCGCTGTCATGTCCATCAGAATGTTGTATATGAAGCAGAGTAATGTCAAAGAAATTTGTATTTCACACTATGCTTTTATACAATTTATTACGTTTCTTTTCTTACAAGAAATACTCATCAGTTACTTGTTTTTTTACTGTACCAGTTTACCTTCCTGCAATTCCAATTGAAAGCCTGTACTTAACTGTTTGCACTTCTTTTGTATTCTGCTTTACACAGAAGTTGATTGGCAACACATGAAGCTTTTTTGGAGGTGAATGTGAGCAAGAAATTTCAAGTGACTCGGTCCACATTTTTCAATCATATAGTCAACCCTCCCAAAAAAGACTCAAACTACTCTAGTGTTCAGTTGTACCGTTTACTACTTACATTATTACTAACAGTGGTGAGGAAACAATGTAGATGTTGCAAATCAAGTGAAAAAATATAAGTAAAGAAGCTTAATTTTGCATCTTCCTATTAATATTTTCATGCTCGGAACAGCAGACTGATCTATCTTTAAATCTTGTCATGTCATTATATTCAAGCAGCCTCTTAAATGTGGCCCTTGATTTAGCTCCAGTTTTCATACATGTTTAAATCTCAAGTTTACCACTGTTTTTACTTGAGATAAGGCTGAGGGGGGATCTAGTGAATGTATATAAATACCTGAAAAGAGAGTGCACTGAGGACAGAGCCAGGCTCTTTTCAGTGGTGCCCAGTGACAGGACTTGAGGCAATGGGCACAAGCTGAAACACAGGAGATTCCCTCTAAACATCAAGAAGCGCTTTCACCGTGAGGATGACTGAGCACTGACACAGGTTGCCCAGGGAGGCGGTGGAATCTCCACCCTTGGAATACTCCAGAGCCATCTGGACATGGTTGCAGGCAACTGGCTGTAGGTTGTAGATGGCCCTACTTGAACAGACAGGTGGATCAGATAACCTCCAGAGGTCCCCTCCAGCCTTCACTGATCCTGTGGAAAATCAAAAGCAGTGGATCTCTTTAAGTTCTGACTTGCATGCAACTTTTAAGATGCCACTTCCAGATTGTAAAAACACCCACATTGATAAAAACAGATCGTTTTCTGGTGTTTTCTCAGAGAACTCCATGAGACCATTCTGAAGTAATGTTAACAGTTTAGCAGACTATAGCACCAAACTAAATCCTGTGTATCTTTTTTTCCTACAATGGGATCTTTTCCAAATGAGTAAATATTTAACAAGCTGTTTACCAACTGGTTATTTTGGAGAACTACCAGTATGCGTATCTTCATGTTAGTAACAGCTCTCACTTAGCAGAAGAAAGAAGTTGTGTACCAGTCCTGAGACGGTTTCATGCTTCAAACGTCAGTGTATATATTTGAGAATAGAAACCTGAAAGATAAGAGAATGGAAGTCTTTTTTTTTTTTTTTTTTTAACTGGCCTTGTTATAGTCAACTGGAATTACAATCGTGATAGTTTGGTGGGGGGAGGGTATGTTCTCAATGAACTTTCCTTTGACAGATACTCTGTGCTTTACATAAATAATAACCTCTGGAGAAGATTATTTTGTTTTTTAAGAGGAAGATAAGATTGCTGTGCATTTGGAGCTGTCACTTTTTAAGAAAGTGCTGTGGCTCAGATAATTCTTAGTGTTGCTGTCCATGCCAGTTGGCTCAGACAGGCCTTTTCTATCCTTGGAAAAGACCAAGAATATTGTGTTGTCTTATACTTAAGTATTTCCAAGAAATATATCTAGATACAGACCCTGCGAAAAGTTATGCCTAGCAGATTTTCTTGCCTTATACGCACTCTAAAGGGAGACTTTGGTCACAGGACGGACAGTATTTCATAAGCATTTGTGATTTTTTTTCTTTTTTAGTGTTAAAAATAGATAGAGGGGGAGGGAACTCCAAACAACAACCCCACAACCAAAATCCTATGATTCTGCATGAAATTGCTGAAGTGTGATCAACTCTCTGAGAGGATAAATTTTCTTCTTCTAAAAAGAAGGTTCCAAATGTTACTGTAAATGTGATGTGTCATGGCAGGGATCATTTTGTTCTTATACTTGCAGACCAGCTAGTTGTAATTCTGCAGCTGAGTCCTGAACCAAAGCTGCTGATTCAAACAAGAATGGATAGCTTAAACTCACTATGGCTTTGGTGGTGGATGTGCCACTTACTTTGTAAAGCTAGGGATGAATATGTCAAGGCCACCTAGCACTGTCACTGAAGAGGATCTTCACCTGTTTCTTTTGCATCTTCTAAGAATTTTTCTTTTGTTTTCTAATATAATGCAGCCTGAAATACTATTTTTAAAGTTTTCCCTAGGTTTCCACAAAACTTTGCTGCGTTTCAGGTGTATTGTTTATTTCTAGAATTGCAGGTATGCTCCCTTCATAGAGATGTGGGTTGGAGAGTGTGGCATAAAACAAGGACCTAGTTCTTGAAGGGTTTGCTTTGCTTTTTCAAGGTGGAATTTTACTAAATTGATCAGCTTTTAGGAATCCTTCATGTAGAAAGAGCCAGAGATTGGTATTAATAGCCTTCTATGCTAGATAGTATTGATATTTTAATCTGAGGCATTAAGATACAGTGTTTTTCTTTATGGTTTTGAAAGAAGAAGCAGTCAAAGGTAGAACACAAATACCCAGCAAAGCTCTCAGGCTTTACTGCTATTTTAAGATAGCTTTGGCTTGCGTACTGGTAAGGCCAGTGTGCATAGTTGAAATTCTAGCCTCTACAATGAAAAGACCAGCCCTCGGAAATAGCCAGTGGTTTTGGAGCATGCCTGTCCTTTGCAAGCTGAATGTTAAAACAATGACTTAAGACTCTTCTACACACTGGCTGCAGCTCTTCATGTCTTACACACTGGCTTCATTTTTTGACATAATTTTGGCAAGTGGGGGAACCTGGCAATCCTTCATGCTAGAGGCCTTAGCTCTAATAAAGCGCTTTAGTTATTAGCACAAGTAAATAGTTGTCCATTTGTGCTTTGTTAATGCATATTAGTCATACAGTAAATACTGTTATGCTGGCAAGTTCCCCAGAATACTGAATACTTCTGCACAGTTCAGGAAGGGGTTTCTGACAAAGTGGTGTTGGCACCTTTCTTGAAGAAGTTCTTGAAGCTATTAGTGTAGGGGAATGACAGACCATTATTTCAGCTCATGTGGGTTCTAGTAAAACTGATACTTCAGTGGAGGCGCATAAGTATTTTTGATGAATTTTATGCTGTTGCAGTAGGTCCTTCCCATGTTTGCAGTTAACTTTTCTACAGTCTTCATCTACATCTGAGCAAGATTGCTTTGGGCTATGGAGAGTATAAATGAAGTGCCTACTTTTTTCCAATGAAAATAATTAGATATTCTAAAATCCCATAAGATTGGCCAATATTGTAAAATTTTAATTATCCATGTGAAGAACCTAGCGTGTATGAGGAAATCAGAAGGCAGCTTGATGATCTATGACGAGCGTGTTTTGGTTTCTTGAGGGGTAAGACCTTCAATATATAAAACCATAAACTGAAATGCCAGTTACGACTGTTCTTTGGAACAGCCAGCATAGATTAACCAATGGCCTTTTTGTCCTGTGTGTGCCTGACAATGGTTTCCAGGAGGACTTGTTCTATAGTATTGCCAGAAACTGAACAAGGCTGTCCAGCTTCTGGTTCCTCACATCCTCATGTTGCGGATGAATGTGATTTTTACCTCCTCAGTCGTCAGGATCCTCCTCTCATCAGTGACTTATGTTTTGAAGATGAAGAGGGAGTAGCCTTGCAGTGGTATTGGTCAGCTTCCTTAGCACCTTCTAACGCTTCCCATCTGATCCCAGTGACTTGGTTCAGTTACCTTGTGTGATCCATAACCTTCCTTTTTTGTGAGTAATTGTTCAGTCCCCCAGGGCTGATACAATGCTCAAAGAACTGGGAGATGTGAAGCTTAATTTTACTAAGAAAAACTGAGGCAAAGAAGCCATTCATCTTTTGTGTCCTTAGCTGCTGGGTCCCATGCACAACTAACTAGACTAATATTAGACATCCTTTTGCCCTTGCTTACCTGTAGAAGCATTTCTTGTTTTTTCTTGGTATCCTTCACTTACTCTAGCTTTTCTGCTTGGACAGATACTCTCAATATTCTTTCTTGTAACCTCTTCCTGCTTTGATCTTTCCATTTCAGCATTTGAGCTGAGGCAGGAGCTGCCTGTCCATTCACCCTGGCTTTCTGCCATTCACCTGTGACTTTCTGCATGCCAACATGCACCATTCTTAAGCTTTGAGGAGGCTGTCTTGGGGAGATCAGTTTGTTGTTCTGGACCCCTTCATCCTTGAGAGCAGTTTTCCATGAGAACCTGCCAAGCAGATCTTTGAGCAAGCCAAAAATCTGCTCCTGCAGTCCAGGACTGTAATTCTGCTACTAGTCTTGCTCCTTTTGCTTACTCTTCTTACATCACAGTATGGCATCAGGTGATCATTAGACTCTGCCTCCCCACCTGGTGGTTCTTTGTCCATGAGTTGGCTTTGCTGGCTTTTTGGTCAAGCAGAGTACTTCCCTGATTGGCTTACTGATCACTTGCCATGTGAAGTTATCTTGTCAAGACCCATTGGAAAGGTTTCATACATGTTCTTCAGTGTCTCACATTAATTGTACTTGTTAGGTCATTTCAGTTAGTCTCTGGAGCGTAGCAGATTCGCATTTATTAAAGCAGCTTACAGAATGTTTACCTGCCAACACATGCACACGCAATTTATGTGAACTTTTTTCCCTTTTCACATTCATGACAGGCTCAGGATTCTTTCAAATCAAACAGCAGCATAAACGTTTGAGGGAGTCACCTTAAGCCTTTTGTAGCTGGAGGCACCTGTAGATGCTGTTCTAAGGTGAATGCAAACTAAAGCTTCAGAAGCTTTAGAAGCCTAATTCTCTATTCTGACTGTACAGAAATATAAGACAGTGTGGTGTTCAGTTTGATGGGAAGAATGCCTTTCTACATGTGTGCTGATGAAATTTCTGCATGATCCCCTTCCACCCCGACAAGGCCAAATGGTTATCCAAGTGTGCTAAAGATGTTCTGAAAAAGGCATGTCTGGCAATCTTGGGTTTTTTTTCTGGAGTCCTTTATGATGACAAACTGCTGGCTGTTGAACATGATTTGGCTGGATGGTTTAGTTGCAAACCGTAACTGCTGTGCTGGATGAGAGCAGGTTGGAAAAATAGTTTTCTGACAGCATATCTTTTAGAGCATGACTTGCCCTAGAGATTCAAATAAACCCAAACCCACAAGACCAGAAACTTCTTATCAGCTGCCCCGCTAGCATCTTCTGGAACAGGGATGCTGACACAACAGCATGTGTTATTAGGATGCTGGATTACACACATGCCATCAGGATTGCGGTGGTGTGCTAGTGAACTCCCAGGTAATTTGCCATAGTTAGTTTTGTTGTTTTAGCTACATGCAATGGTCTTCAGTTCAACTGTATCCAGAAGGTAGCTTGTTCCTCTTGCCCACAGCTTGCTTCTTGAAGCCTAATTCAAAGTTTGTCTCTTTTCTTCCTCATCCTATGATTTCTTTCTTTCTTTTGATCTCTGGTTTGACTTTAATCTCAGCAGGAAATCTTTTTGACTAGCTTTATTTCGTAGATCTGCATTTTTGGTTTAGAAAGAATAGCTCAAACCTAGAGAAAGCATTGAAATAAATACTGATTGTGCTGTAAAAGTTACCATCCCTCATCTCAGGAAT
Source organism: Psittacula echo (assembly GCF_963264785.1). NCBI lineage: Eukaryota > Metazoa > Chordata > Aves > Psittaciformes > Psittacidae > Psittacula > Psittacula echo. The sequence continues at coordinate 88,058,230 of NC_137737.1, read as the reverse complement.
TAATCACCATTTCAGCTGAAGCATGGTAGCTTCTCAAGTGCAAGCTGCTAGCCCCTTAAACTGTATGTGACAAAACCAGTCACATACTTATTCTTCCTCTCTAACTTCAGCAGTGTTTTCAGGGAAGAAAAAAGAAGGGAAAGGTGTTTTAAAGCCACTTTAATACAGCTTGAACTGCAGCTCATCTGCAGTTCACTCACCTTCTTTGGAATGAACAGTAGAAATCCATTTGCAGAAGCATTCTTGTGGTTAGTAGTTGTAGCATTTCAGCATTGCTAAAGCCAGCACGATCCAAGTGTTGCGTGCCCATGGTGGTATTATACCTGTGGGATTTCTTGACCTTTTATTCTGTCTGACCAGTCTCTGTAGAAATCTCTCCATTTGGAGGGCCTTTATCTGGGCAGGTTGTGTTTGTAGAGGTTTGCTTGCTTTGTTTTGTGTGCTACACCAGATCTTCCTCCAGTAGCATACTGGTAGTTAGGGAACTCTTTGAACTGCTGAAGCCTTAATGTAGCCCAGTATTCAGAGGATTTGTGGAGAATTAAAGCAGCTGCTCCTGCTAACCACATTGAAGCATTGCAGTTTATGTTCTGACGTGCTGTGGGTAACTTTGTGGGATGTGCCCAGTAGGCGTTAGAAAAAAAGGGGGGAGAAGCTGCACAAAATAAGCGGTTACTTGACACACTTATGCTGTGAACAACTAGTTATAAAACAAAACCAAAACCTTCCAAGCAGGAAGAGGTGATTGGCATGCTTGCTTATAGCAAGCAGGTTTTTTTCTGAGCGCCAGTTTGTGGAAAAACTAAAGATTTACACTTTGTATTGGGTTTTTCTGGGACAGCTTGCAACTTTACATGTAATCTGTTACTATTTAAATGCAAATTGCTGGGCTTTTGCAAATTTTTTCCCTTCAGAGAATGTTAAGTCAATAAAGATTTTTCTGATAAAGCCAGCTTCTTATGCAGGATAACTGCTAGAGCTACCTCCCATTAGCTCACTTTCCTCAAGGAGGGGAAAACCACTACATTGAGATGGAGATATATAAACATATATATATATATAGTAATAGCTGAACAAGTGTAACAATTAATTTCGTACTTTATCTAGCTTTTTGTAAATTAGAGATAGGTGAAGTATCCAGAGCACTGAGAAGAGTTATCAGGCTAAAAACTACCTTTGAGCTGCTTGCATTTTGACTACAGTCAGACTAGTTACTATTTTTTGTATTCTCACAATGACTCTGAAGATGTGGAAAATACTGCAAGTTTCTTTCATCTTGAGAAACAGGGATAAGACACTGAAATACCCAGGATGACCCGTGTTAGTCTTACCTTAGTTTTTGTTTTGTTTTCTGTCCAGCTGTTGTGAATTGACAATTTGTAGGTAGGCAGCACTACAGCATAGTTTCTAGTAGAATTTTTGTCCAACCACTGCTAATACATGGGTGCAGTGACTTTATGAAATCTAATAGATCATCACTGTTGACAACTTTGTTTAGTTTCAGGACTGTTTTGCACATCAGTGTGAAAGGTGTGATGATACGATGTTCTTAAAATTGTGAAGGTCAAATGGGATTCAACCATGATTAAAGAAATGCAGAAATACAGGTATTTTACTGGTAATAGTTGGAAGTTTTGTTTTCTTTCTGAGGGCTTGTGAAGTAACCTATTACCGCAATATAAGCACTACAAAAGAATTGTTTTTTACTTGGTACCCATATATATTTTAGACTATTTCTTTACACTTCATTATTTTCTTTGCATAAATTGCGTTACTGATTTGCTGTGAGAGTTTGAAACCCTGCCATTTGGTTAGGGGAGAACACAGTGGTCTGTTCCAATACAAGATCTGATGCTGTGTTGTTAACCATGAAAAGGTATGATTGTTGTGCTTTACAGATATGTCTGTGATTTCTTTGGTGTTTTTTAAATAGGTTGTGGAGCTATCTTTACCCTGTATCTGAGATTTCTTCCTTTTAGGTAAGGCTTGCTGTTCAGGAGATGTATAAAGAGTTACTTTAACTGAAAGCAAGTTGCCTGATCTACAAATGTCCTTGTCTGAGGTGGGCAATTGGTTTTGGGCAGATTGCGCCATGTAGCAGGTAAATGGTTCTTTATCTAAGCAGAAAGGTGTGTGGTCAATATAATTAGGGTCTTAGGTTTGATCAGATGGGACAGCCATTTCTAGACCTGGTTGATTACTTATCTAGTGCCAAGGATGGCTCTTCAGGGATGGAAGGGAGGGGTATCAAACACACCCTAAATTGCAGCAATTGAGCAAATTGACTAGGAAGTAGACAGATAAGGCCCATACTGCCTATAGTTGAAGCAAGTAAGGTTTGCAAAGTAGTCTTCTATGAAGTTGTTCAACATGACACTTGAAATTAATCAGATTTTCGGTTTGAAGACCTGAAGAACAATTTCGTTAACAATCTGGCATCTAGTGAATTTTAACTGTCTGTGTGAGCATAGGAGCTCTTGCCCCATGGGAGACTTATCATTTTATCAGCGCTGTGAAGAATCATCTTCATGTCGGCCTGTTCAAACCCTGAGTTTGAACCTGAACCATCAAGACAACAGAAGGGGATAGCACCATTGCCTTTAAGAAAGGAGACCCACCTTCAGATGGGATAAATTCCTTTGCTCTGTGTTTCATGCTACCTTAATTCCTTTGTAAGAGTTTCATCAGTCTTGAGTTTTCAGATGCTGCCTAGTCATAAGGGTGCATACGCTTAAATGTAATTTAAATTACCGGGCTTTGGTTGCTGAGTATTCTAAAAGAGAATGTAAATGTATGGGAACAGTGGTTCTTGCAACTTAAGTAGCTTCTGCTCTTCTCTCCTCCCTCCCCTGGCTGAGACACACAGATGTGTTGCTGCAATGTGAGATCCCAAAGTCCACCAGGTCATCATTTCAAGCACTGAGCCTTCCAAGGTTAATGCAGGGCACCATAAGCTTGCGCTGGGACAGACTGTCCAAGCCAGTTTACAGAACGTCTCCCATCCACTTGGTGCAAGGGTGCTGTCAAAACCTGACTCCCAAAGCCAGCATTCTTGGAAGCAGCTGGCCTGCAGTGCTGCTATAACTAGAGCTCTAGTAGATTCGATGCCAAGTAGAACAGACGAGCTACCTTGTATTTCACAGGTCTGAGCATGTGGAGGGCAGTGGGTTGAAGAGGATCAAATATCCTGTACCTTCTTTCTGTGTGTTACAACTTACTCCGAAAGAACATGCCGAAGATTTTTATTTTCAGTGCAAGCTAAAGGAAAACAGTTTTGAAGACTCTGTCACAATGTATGGGTGTGTTCGCAGCTCTCTGACATGCTGAAATCTTCATAGCACCTGGGTACAAATACTCTCATTATGTTTCTTTTCATCCTTCTGATGAGGAAGGAATATACTCTGACCACTTGCTTCAGAAACTTGGAGAAAACATAGAGGGTGACCCTGGTAAGGGTTCTTGAATATGCAAAAGACTTCGTGAGCAACAACACATCATTCTGGGTTGCATTACTCCCTTTGATTGTGTGAGCACCATCCAGTTACAGTAGTTAACACGTATGGATTGCTAAGTTCATTAGAGCCTTGCTGTGCTTTTTACTCAATTTAAGTAGCATAGTCTATTAAGTATGAGGTCATCAATAAGAGAATGACAGGAAATCTCATTGAAAGCCTCTTAAAAAAGGAGAGGAATATAACATATTACTTTAGTCTGCTTTATATTTTCTCAGGGTAACAAAACTTCCATTTTTCAATTCAATTCTTATTGGTAAATACAACTCTCACAGAAAACAGATTTCTCAGGGACTTTATTGGTTTTGGTTAATAGTGACTCCACCAAAGAGCTTGGAACATGCAGTAAAATAGGGTTTTGGTAGCTTTGTCAATGTCAGTCCTTGCAAGTGAAAGTGACTTTGGAGGTAGGGCTAATTTACAGTTAAGTACAAGCTAAAGATGCATTATCAAGTATCTATGAGCGCCAGCAGAAGAAACAGAATTTCCATGTGAGTGTAATTTTCTACTGTGAAGAATTCCTTCATACAAACTTCATTCGCTTAGTGGTGTTTTGTTAGGAGTGAAAAGGGGGCCTAGTTTATGTTTTAAAAAAAGAAGCAAAAAGATACTTTATCAGGAAGTGCTTCATTTTTGTACATTCTTTCTAGCTGAAGACAGTTCTAAGAAGTGATTGCCTTAACCACGAACCTTCTGCATTTGTTTCTTTTCTGTATTTCAAGACTTTATTTTAGCTATAAACTATGTAAACTGTCTCTAACAGCCACAGTGGTTTTAGTCTCATTAAAAATAGAACAAAGCTTTTAGCATTTCTAAGCCTGTCAGTTGGATTCCCTCCTTGCTAGCTGATTAAAAGACAGCAACCATGATGCATTGAATTTTCTTCTACCATAATAAATGGCAGTCTGGTCCAGAAAGTGCACACTGTGGAATATACTGTCCATTTTCTCTGTACAGGGTACTGGGAGACAGCTAAATTCTTGCAGAAGTGGTTAGTGTCTACTAAGACAGGACTGCATCTAGTGAGAGAAATTTAATTTGACGTAGCTCTTGCCAAATTCTGGGTTCAGCAGTGTTTAAAACCCTCTAATGCTGGTTTTGTAAAGACTAGCCTAAAGAAGCTGAATTTGTAATGCTAGTGTGTATGCTTGCTGTACAAGTGCATTGCTGAGGCTGTCAGCTAGCTTGGTATGCTCACTCCTGCCTTGCTGGAGAAAAGCCTTTTATGAATAAACCAGATACTGTTGGAGGTTGCTAATCATGGTCTAGCTCTTTCTAGATTAGATTTATCTATTTATATTTATTTATTGGGGTACACTTTTTGCAAAAGCAGGGGATAAAGGGGGACTGGAGAAGGTGGCTAGTAGGTTAACAGTAGGTTTTGGTGTGAAACAGTACTGCCCTGATAGCAGTTGCAGTGCAGGTAATAATAAGTGCTGTAACTGGTAATAACCCTTAAAAATAAACCTGAAACACTTCCAGAAAAATAACTTTCTGGCTCAGCTATAGCAGTAGATTGTATAACTATATCAGTCCATGCATTTAGGAAAGCTGTTTTTCTCAGTGTAGGAGAAGGAACACTTCACTGACTTGAGGCACACACACTACAGGGTTTTTGTGTTAACAGGGTCCAAACCCCCACTTTTTTGCTGTATTGAAGGACTTTCTGCCCAGTGGGTGACTGAAACCCAGGCGGGGGTCGGGAGAGAAGTTCCTCCAAGGTCAGACTGGCAAGCCTTTCTGCCTTCCCCTGTATCATGGGATGTAATATAATTCCTATGATTCGTTTAACAAATTCCTTGCCACTGCAGAGACACAGACCACAGACGCAGGTCTGTCTTGTCTGGCACTCTCTCTCATTTTCCTTCTCTCTTTGCTAGTTCCTGGTATGTTGTATTTCTTGTAGCTATTGTATATGTGGTGTGGTGGGCTGGCAAGTCTGCTGAGGGTGGTATGAGTGTAAGAATGGCAGTAGGTCTGTGCGCCCCGCCAGGTTTATTGCATGTTGTCAGTGACTGCAGCACTGAGGATCGGAGGTGCTGCGGTGTGTCGGGAGGAATGTGCTGCTGCCTTTGCTACTCCCATAATCCCAAGATAGGCTTGTTTGTTCCTGGTCTCTAGGGTTATCGCTCTCTGTCTTGACAGCCAGTACTGTAAAATCAGAAGGATTCATGCACTTAGTGGCTTTGCTACTTCAGGAGAGAGAGCCTGACTTTTGGCAAAGCTAAGTGGCTTTATTTTAAGCCCTTGTTTGTACAAGCTCTCTTAGCAATGGGAATGCTAAAATTCTGGGTTCACGGTTACTCTGTTGACTTACTGAGCCTTTCACTTGGCTCTTACCTAGTTAAATAACTATAGTTAAGAGGCAGGAAACCTAGTTACAGGTCTATAATTATGTAACATGTGGGTTGTCTAAGAATGTGCTTTAAAGTTGTTTGGGTTTTGTTGTTGTTTTTTTTTTGTTTTGTTTTGTTTTGTTTTGGGTGTTTTGTTTTGTTTGTTTGTTTGTTTTCCCAAGTATACAAAGCCTGTATTTTCTTTATTTCTGTGACATGTTAATCGCTCTGGCAGAAGACAGTAAAAAACATTAACTGTTTCTGAGTAAATTTGACATCGTCTGCAAAGCACTGACTTTGGACAAAGACAGGAGCCTTGGTGTTTCCTCACAACTGTATGTGGGACAAATTTCCTCAAGCCCTGGGGTGCCAGCAGGCTGAAAATATGCTGTACCAAACGGCTATCTCGTGGCGGACTGTGCTGCTGTATTTAGCCACTAAGAAGCCCAGTGACTTAAATCTTCTAAGCAAGGAGTGTCCTATGCATTGCTAATTGATCTTAACTGTGGAATTTGGATTAGAGCATGAACGTTGGTCTGGATCTGTCAGGTGGATTTCTTCCTGTGATAGCCTGCGTGTTTGCCTTCACGGGCTAAGAGTAACATTGGGTGACAGAACAGAAACTCTGCAGATGGATGTGGATACCAGTAAGCTATAGAGAAGTTTACTTCGATGAATAGCTGGCAGTTCAGCACTTGCCATAATCAAATTTTCTCCTCATGTTATATTTGATGCTTTAAGTAAATCAAAATGGCAAATCATGGTATAAAGAAGAAGCATAGCATAGAAAACAGTGCAGAAAGTTACTTTACATAAATGCAAAGTCTTTTGTTTGGGAAGTGAAGAATCATTAAAGGCAGACCTCAGAAGAAATGCTGCCTAATCTGTTAGGAAAGGAAACTCCACAAGCATGTTAAAAATGGCAGTACTGGGTCAGGTAAAGAAATGTTCATTTACCTCTGTGTTCTTTGGCTAAGTTGCAGATACGAAGAGAGAGTCCCTCGGAGTATCCCTTTTCCGCTTCTGGATCCTGGAGTTGTGTCTGCTCTTGCATAGCCCCTGGTGGACAGTGAATTTGAATAATTGCCTTTTTTTTTTTTTTTTCTTTGGTTTCTTTTTTTTTTTTAATAACTCAGACTTGATCACTTTGCAGTAGTTTCCTCAGTCTGTGCTAGCAGAAGGTACTTCACTTTGCGTTACACAAGTTGCCTCGACAGAGTAAAGCTAAGGTGGCTCAAGTAGTGACTTGGCTGATTTTAAGGTTTTAAGACACCTACCTCAGTGTGATGACGTGTATTGCCAGGTAGACAGCGAGCTCCTGGTGCAGCAGGAGTGCCTGTGTGCAAGCCAAGGTGTATCTGCCTTGATAGTCTCCTGAACCACAGTGGGACCTGTCAGCACGCCTGACTTGACTTTCTGTTGTGCTGGACAGTGTACAAACATCAGAAGTATGTCATGATCTTAATTTGTCGCTGTGGGACTGCTGGCATGAGTACGCGTGACTCTTGCTCAATTGAACCTTTTGTTCAGGGGCACGGCTGTGTGGGTTTGCAGACAGCTACAGTAAATCCAAAACCAGGGGCTGTTGTCTCCGTGGTCTGGACGTCCTCGGTCTGGCCATGCTCCCAGGAGCTTCCGAGAAGCCGTGCTGCCAGTCGTAGCCTTTCTTCATCTTGTAAACTTCCAGTGACTGCTGAAGTTAGAAAAAGTTGAAGCCTTCAGTTAAAGGGGATTTCCAGACATCTCGAGAAAGCAACCCTGTCTCTGCTAATGTCAGGCCCCTTTCTTCACGGAGAAAGGGGGAGAAGTACGGATGGTACTTTATTATTTGTACTTTCAAATCTGCTTCCTCCCTTCTCTGAGCCCTATTTACCTGTAAGATTATCCTGGATGAGTGGATAACCTTTGCTGACGGAACCAGGATGAGAGAACAGAGTAGTAGCAACACGCTGGTTGGCCTAGTAACGCTGTCTCGTCCTCATAAGTACTCTCCTGGGCTAAGCTGCAGGTGGGAACAGTAGCACTTTGAGCTGAAGAAGTCATTAAAGAGCACATGTGTAGACAGCAGGGCTGCTAGAGTATATGACTGTCTGATTCTCTGATTAAAAGGCCAGATTTAATGTTTTCTTTGATAACTGAAATGCTTATCACGCTAGCACCAACAGCAGCAAACATTGTATGTTGTAGTTGGAGGAGAGCGCAACTTGAAAGGCTTGGTTATAGATTGAAAAATAAATCCAGATTGTCCTGGTTACTGATACAGAGATAACACTGTCTATGAATGGACTTTGGCTCTTAACGTGTTGCAAGCATGTCACATTTTTGCATCATGCAGTAGTGGTTTGCAGAAAGACACTGGAATATAACCTGTAATGATGGTGTGTTTGGATATGGAATGTTAATGCTTTGAGGAACTCTAAAAAATAAACCCTGCTTCAGATCCTTAAGGCACTGTTGCTAGTCGCTCGATGAAATCATCCTTGGTCGCAGATGCTGACTGACAGAGAGACGAGTACATGCAAACAAGTCAGCGAGGGCTAATGCTCAGCTAGCTTCTAAAAATACTACAATAGCTGGATGGTACAGTGAGTTAAGTAACATGCTTTAATTTCATATTGAGAGCATTTATTGGAAGGGGAGGGAGAGCCGAGGATTAAAACACAGAGCAAACACATGACTTCCTGGGAGCCCAGTTTCAGCAGTGACAGAGGGGAAGGTGATGGATCAAAGCAGGTGACCACCTTGCTGAGGGCCTCAGCCTGAGCTGGAGCCCAACAAGGAGCCTGTTGGCACAGAGCAATTATACACCTTTTTTAATCTTTCTTCTCTTACCCTTGTTGCAGTGGCTGGCTGATCTCTGCTGCACATGGCCTAGTGCCAGTGTTTGTGCACAACAGACACAAGCAGATTCTGGAGGGCCATGTGAAACTACCCTGAGCCCTTTAAATCACACCGCGCTTACCTTTTCTCCTCTGCTGCCCACATTGCTTTAGCAGGTGTGGCTTTGTTTATGCATGTCTGTTGCTTTACTTCAGCACTAAGATTTTGCTGGCCCTTGGTGCCCGGAGGAAACCTTTGGCTCCCCGCCTTGCTCAGGCTGCAGGAGAGTTCTTTGGACCTTCTGGGGAGGGGTTTGCACCTAATGAAGGAGGTAGGGGTGTCAGCTTTGTTAAGGCAGCACTGGCAGCCATTGTCATGGAAACCTCTGCTGCTGAAAACTTCGATACATCTTGCCATGGCTTTGGCTTAAGCGTTGTGAAAAAGTTCTCTGGAATCACCTTACATCTATACCAACATCTTCTGGTACAGCCGCAGGGTGATTCCAGAGAGGGTCTATCCTATTCCTGCAAATTATTGGCAATTGCTAGCCTATTAAAAAAAAAAAAAAAAAAGTTTTAATTGAAAAGTTACAGGCTTGCAGCCAGCTGTAAGCCTGAAATAAGGTCTTTGTGTGTTACTGCTGTGGGAAACCCAAAGGTAAGAAGATGCAGCTTGGCCCCATCTCACCTCTGTTACTACATATTACTGGGTCCAGAGAAAGACAACAAAGCTGGTGAAGAGCCTGGAGCACAAATGTGATGAGGAACAGCTGAGGGAACTGGGGTTGTTTAGTCTGGAGAACAGAAGGCTCAAGGGGGACGTTATTACCCTCTACAGCAACATGAAAGGAGGTTGTAGTGAGGTGGGAGTCGGTCTCTTCTCCAAAGTAACAAGCTATAGGACAAGAGGTAATGGTCTCAAGCTGCACCAGGAGAAGTTTAGGTTGGATATTCGGAACAATTTCTTCACAGAGAGGGTGCTTAGGCATTGGAACAGGCTGCCCAGGGAAGTGGTGGAATCACTGTCCTTGGAAGTGTTCACAAACTGTGTAGATGAGGCCCTCAGTGACATGGTTTAGTGGTGGTCTTGGCAGACCTGGGATAACGGTTGGACATGATGATCTTAAAGGTCTTCTATAACCCTGTTGATTCTATGATTCTGCTGCATGAATCTTGCTTCCAGTAAGGACTTTTATGTGGTGGAACAACTGAAAACAAGTTTAGGTGTGCAACAACTAATTTATAACTGGTTTTCTTGTTCCACTTCTCATTTCTCTTGGGATGCCCTGCTGCTCTTCCCAGCCAAGAGGCAATACGCAACGGCATACATGCATAGGAACATCTGGACTTTCTTCCTTAGGAAGTGGAACTAATGCTGCTAAACTGCATCTGTGGGGTTTTAGCTATACAACAAAAATACTGGATGTTGAACTGCATAGGGGGAAACACACAAAGAAAAGCTCTGTGCTAGGAGGAAGGAGGTTCTGCTGTGTTCTCCATGCCTGCGATGCTCACCTCTCAGCCTTTGTAGGGAGATCAATCAGCTTCAGTTTTAAGTTTTTACTGAACAAAAGTTTTTACTGAACCTTTTCCTAGATAAGCATCTCCTCCCCCTTGTTGTCCTTGGAGCCTTTGGAAAAATTACATGGGAAGCAGACTCTTAATTTTCTGTGTGCTTTGCGCAGTTGCCTTCTTGTGCTGCAAATCCCAAATTTCCTGCCTGAAATTTAAAATTGAGATGTTGTGGGCCAGGTCAGTGCTGACTGTGAGGTGTCCCGGGGAAAATGAGGTACATCCAGTGAAAACGACTAGTGCTCCATAAGCAGTAATAATGTTAGGATGTGATACCCTGCGGTCGCAAGGGAATTGACAGACAGGAGCTCAGGAGTTCTTTGTTTCCTAACACATGTTCGGTTAGCTGCAGTGAAAGAGCTAACAAATACTATCATGTTTCAATAAAGTAAGAACAAATATGGTTGTGCTGATGGATGGTCTGGTTGTGTTTGGTTGTTTGAGTTTGATTCCCAAGGAGGAACTACAAAAACTTGTGAGGTTAGATGTGGCTCGTGAAACAACAGCCATGTCATGAAAATCAGTGGCAAGGATGTAAAGAGCTGTAAGGGGAGGTGGCCAGTACGGAGGCAGAAGTCTGAGTGGTTCCAGTTTTATCTGGCGTATAGATGGATGCCATATGTATCTTATCATATATTGTTTACTTGTAAAAACCTCCTTTAGTCTTACCGCCATTGGCAGTTCTTGTCTTACAAATGCCTGTGAGCTCCTGTTGGTGAAGGCGCACAAGAGAGGTGCTTGAGCACTTGAGTCAAAGCTCAAGTATTTGCTGTTTGAGACAGTCTCTGCGAGAAGAGATAATGTAATGTGTTTCATATCCTGTGTAACTGCATACAGTTCTCAACCCCAAACACTACATCCATTATGTTTTTGAGCATCAGCTTATATTCTGTAAACTAGTAATGTTGGGCTGAAAGCTCACAATTGCACGTAGTGAAATTGCCACTCACTGTGTGTATGTTATTGCTCTGCCGTAATTACAGCGTTATTTGCCGTGAAGTGATTCTTATGTTTTAACATAAATGTGGGTCATGCCATTGTGTCATCCCACACTTTGGGCACAGCAGGAACATGTATAAAGTCACGTATATCATCACTACAGCAGTTTATGGTTCGTGGTATGTCAATGCAGTCAACTTTGTGCACTTGCTTCTTTTTTTCCATACCCACCTTTAACTGGTATATGCAAAAGTGTATCAACTTTGTAAAACTGTACCTGCTCCGAACCTCCTTCTCATACTTCTAAAACACAGTGAGATTTATCTTGCTTTTCTTATTTTTTGTTTATATTTCAATGTCCCTGCTTTCCCTTGGTTGTCTTCTTTGGCAAGGTCTGTGAGAAACTGTGGTATTTTAGACTTTGCCAAATTAAGTCTGTTAAAACTTCTTGAAACCTAATCTTGTAAGAGTTCTAACATGGAAATAAAGGAAAATAAAAAACCAGGTTGGCATCCAGAGCCATGGATGTTTATCTAAACTGAACTTCTGATTCCTCTTGAGGTTTAGTAGTTCACTACTGGATCTGTTTCAGCCCAGTTAATTAGTTACAACCCCCTAAACCACAGACTGGGAATTAAAGAAAACAAAGCCCCAAGCCTCTACATAGTTTGATGCAAGAAGAAACTTCAGTTAAACTGGGAAGTGCATTTATGTCGCTGTTTCCCAGTTTGCAATGCAAACTGGTGTACAGATGAGACAACAGCATATCATTGATTCTGGATTCATGCCACATGTATTAATGTAACAGTCTAGTGTCTTCCTATAATCTTTTCCCCCTTTCTTCTCTGACATTGGTTTCTCCTTTCAGAGGTATGGCAGGGATTATTTTCTTTTTTGTGTGAGTGGTTTGGCTCTGGGCAGTGCGGTTTACAGGGAGTACAGAATGCCTAGTTTTGATAAGACTTTCTGCTCTTCTGTCTTTAGGACAATGTAGATCAGACTTCAGCTCATGGTCGGCGGGATCTGGTGGAACCAGGGTTCCAAGAACCATCTAACCGCATCTCCCTGAATCATCAAGGTAAGGAACAGTGGGTGGCAATCCAGGACCCTCGTGGGAATGCAGAGATGGTTTTGCCTCCATGTTGCCATTTCTCCATGTAATATAAAAAAAAAAAAAAAAAAAAAGAGGAGGACAGCTGAAGAAATAATTTTTTGTCACAACTGTCCTTCGAGCTACGGATGGAGATGATGAAGAACTTGTGGTGCATCTCAGGTCTTGTAGCCCAAACTGGTTCTGGGAGTGGGGAGGAGTGAAGTCCTGAAATTGAATCCAACATTTGTAATGTTAAAGTTGCATTTAAAAAAATAGCTTAGCTTCTGTAATTCAGCAGGACCATACAAAACATGAAAGTTAAAATAAATCTTAAAAGTCTTTTTTTGACCGTTTCTGTCAGTTCAGATGCCTAAAGAAGACAGTTACTGTTATAGCAGGGACTTTTTTTTTTTGTTTTACTTTGAAATTATTAGTAATAGAGAGTGCCATCTTAATCAGTGAACCCCTTACCTTCAGGGTTCCCCATGGCTTAATTTGGAGCCAACTCCTTGAAGGTCATCTTCAAATGTTGTTTCTTCAGTGCAGCAAGGAATAGTAATGCAGTCAGCACAAGGCTGTTGAAACAAAAAAGGTCATGAATGTATTACTTAAAATATTTGCCAAATACGACATTCTTAACTTTTCCTTTAAAAACCAGCTTCTTTTGTTTGCCAAAGGCAGCAAGACTGGAATTTCATGACTTGCAGATCCTCAAGACTATTTAAGTTTCACAAACAAGTCCCAGAATGTAATAGGGAATGTATTTTAATTTACTTCCCTCACCATGCCCCAAGTCTTCAGTTTGTTAAAGCTTTGCTTTCAATTGAAAATAGAAACTAACAGGTTGCCATGTTATCCAGTCTAAAACTTCTGCAAGCATAGGCAGTATGTTGTGTCATGCTTGCATGGATACAGTGGAGTTTTTAGAAATTCCGTTTTTCATTCTCTTTAGAATGATACTGTTAATTTCACCTGCCTTGGGATGCACAAATCCTGGAGCAGATCTATATAGGTGACTTTTTCTGAGGCTATTTTATATATTCCTGTCATGGTTTAAGCCCAGCCGTAAATCAGAACCACACAGTCTCTCTCTCACTTCCCCCCTTCCCCCACCTGCTCCTGGAGGGATGGGAAGGAGAATTGAAAGACTGTAACTCCCATGGGTTGAGATAAGAACAGTCCAGTAACTAAGGTATAACACAAACCACTGCTGCTGCCACCAATAATAATAATGATAAGGGAAATAACAAGGGAAGAGTATACAACCGCTCACCACCCGCCAACCAATACCCCACCCGACCAAACAGTGATCTAGCCCTTCCAGGTAACTGCCCCCAGTTTCTATAGTGGGCATGGCGTGCTGTGATATGGAATACCTCTTTGGCTAGTTTGGGTCAGGTGTCCTGTTTCTGCTTCCTCCCGGCTTCCCCTTCTCCCTGGCAGAGCATGAGACTCACAAAGTCCTTGGTCAGACTAAACATTACTGAGCAGCAACTGAAAACATCGGTGTTATCAGAGCTGTTCCCAGGCTGAAAGTCAGAAGCACAGCACTGCACCACCTACTAAGAAGGAGAAAAATGACTGCTACTGCTGAACCCAGGACAAGTCCCCTTTAATCAAGGGATTTTTTTGGGGGGACACATCCTGAGTGGTCTTAATTTATGTGTATGTGCAACTGCTGCTTATGAAGTTTGAACGCTTATTGAAGAGACAGGTAATGCTGCATTTTGATGGCAAAATGCCAACTTTGCAGCCTGGTATTTTCCTACTTTCTCTTTAGATGTTTTTTTCCTCTGTCAATATTGTAGTATTGCAGAGGGATTCATACAGTGTCACCTGATTTGTGGCTCTCCCTCAGCCAGTTTGAGACAAAAATCTGTATGTGAAATAGTCCAAATTAATTTACAAAATAGCTCTCTTTAAAGAGAATGCCTTGCGGGCACTGGCAGTTTGATGCCTGTTTCTAAAGGAAGACCTAGTTAACATTTTTCCCAGTACTTTCTGAAGTAAGGATCGCTTTTGCACCCACAAATTGTTTGAGATTTTTTCCTATATCAGCTGAGTGACAGCAATTTCTAAAGTCCCGCATTTCTAAAATCCAGCATTTCTAAAGTCTGTCTGATTTTTTTTGTTGAGGTAGGTATTTAGTGCATTATTAATCTTGCCTACCCCTGTGACCATGAAATGCTGCATATGTTAGCAGCATGAATTAAGAGCTGAAACCCGAATGCCTAGAGGTGGGCTTCAATACTGCACTTGGCTGTAGCACTTCCGTCTTTTTGCAGTGTTGAAGGGAGGCAATGTGCCTTACAGGCATGATACCTGCTTCTTTGGTATCTTTTTGAAAACGGAAGGGACCATAAGCATGATGTTATATTGTGTTTTGTGTGTTTGTTCTGTCCAGGTGTGAGCATCTATACTCTTTCGCAGCTTATGAAATATGATGTCCGAGAACTTGAAAGTACAAGTGTTTTAAGAGCTGTGATATATTTCAGTAACTGATTTATGAATAGTACATAGAAAAATATAACATGAAGAGCTTCAGAGGGAGTTGTGACATGGTCTGAACTAACTCCCATGCAGTCTTATTAGTCACAGAATAAAGAGACTAGATTATTAACATAAAGTGGGGGTTTAAATTCTGTTGCAGCTGTTTGCTTTGCCTTTTTACTCTTACACTAAACTCTGTTATCCATTACTTTCTATTAAAGTTTTACTGGCACTGGCACTGATGAAAAACTTAGAGTAAATCTGTATCCAAAAGCAACTTGCAGGGCCACTGTTTGCATATAATAAATGAATCTGTTTGGTGATATGACTTGATTACATTGATGATAAAGATCCTTGCAACAGGCTATGGCAAATTTTGCTTCCAGTTGCAGACAGCTTGCTGACTTCAGTTTATACCTACTAGCACATCTAAAGCTTTTGTTCCCGTGTTTTGCAAGACAAAGAAAACGGACAGGCTTGCAACAAAACTGGTTTAATACATATTTATCATGAGCAGAAATTGTGGAAGGGTTAGAGTTGGCTAAAATATTTCATGTATTAGGTGCTCCCTGTCTTTTTAGTGTACTGTGCCTTAAACTGCAGCTGAACTTCCAGCAACCATACCTACTGTGTCATTTTATGTATACACTTCCTATTCATACTTGACCACATTGCTCAGTCTGCACAGCAGATTTGCCAGTTTCTGTTGAACATTAACTTATAGCCCTTGGCTTTTCACTGGGAGAGCTTTGGTACAAGCACTTGCAATTCTGAACCTGGACTGCTTTCCACAGCCTATAAAAATGGTGATTAGCTTCCTCCCAGGCATCTGAATCCCTTCAACACAAACTGGAAAAAGAGCATTCAAGTGGAGACTGAGATATCCCTGCCAACTGTCCCTGCGTGAATAAGCTCTTTCTTGTGAAGGGTATTTCAAGTGCATGTTTCCTGCTGAATCACTCTTTTTTACACAAGCAGATGCTTTATAACTGTTCAGCTTTTTATTTTAGAAGAATATCTTGTAAAGATTGAGGAGTAGAGAATACCTTTTATAAAGTGAGGGGTCTTCAAAATAGGCAGGTTTCATATGAAACAGATGTAAGAAGTTGAGTGCAGATGGAATAGTATTTTTTCCTAGAAATAGTTCAATAACTGCTTATGTGTAGGTATGCTTGATAAGCTTGCTTTCTTTAACAAGAAGTATTTTTCTCTACACCATGAATTAGCATTCACTTTTCAGTGATGCTGGTACTTGGGCAAATTTCGTAAAGCTACTGAACAGAGAGCAGGAACTAGGATTTCTTACCTCTATTCCCCAAAAGCTACTTCATAAATTGAATGTGATAGGAAAGAGCAAGCTTCATTCAGCTAAAGAATACTAATATCCACTGATGTAAAGGAGTAGATAGACTTCAGCTACCTATAGAAATTACAGAAAGTTAACAACAGCCAGTTAGGATTTGGCATTTAATAAACAGCAAGTCAAGTATCTCTCCAGCAGTCCCTCCAGAAGCTGTAGTTAAGCCTCTAGGCTTAGAGAACAAAAATACATCTGAACTATGTGGCATTTTCTAAAGTGTTAAGGAAGGAGGTGAAGAAACAATCAATAAAATTATTTACCATCTGTAAAAACACCAAGAAGGAAGTGAGAGCATCCTTAGGATGGGACAGGTAATGTTATTATTCTGGTTTTTAACCCTTCAGGAGTGGAGTGTAAAGGTGGAGGAAACTGCAGCCTCCTCAGCCGTGTCTCACTTAGCAAAACATTCAGCACTCACAAACGTTTAATAATTTGCAATGAGAGGTTCTTTGCAGTATGTGGCCTGCGGCATTTGTATTCTGCCCAGTAGCAAGGGGCAGAGCTGGGAAGCACAGTGGTGGTTTTAGTGAAATGCCTGCATTCATGTGGAGATGCCATTTTGAGGCCTTCTATAGAAGTGATGGGCTTCAGCACTTGTTCTTCCTGTCCCATTCCAAAGGATTCTGCTGGTTCTTCTCTCTTCCAGGCACCCTGGCATTGCAGCCTCTGTTCCTCTTGGTTGAGTGCACTGCTCTGCAGTGCCACCAAAGTCAATCTTGAATGTGTCGCAGCTGTAAGACAAGTTCTACGGACTTTTCCTGTGTTGCCTAGGAGTGGCCTTGACATATGATAGCAAAATATACTGTGCCACAGAAAACTGTAAGCCAAACAGAATTTGTTTACTCTCGGACTTCAGAGGGGTTTAACCTGCCAGTGATGCTACCACGGTTTCTTGTCTTGCTCAGTACTTCTGGGTTTTTCTTCATTGAAGCATGTTTCAGAGCTCATTTTTCAACTTGTATTTCTATCAAGCAGCAAATAGTGCCAGCTGTAGTCCTGCCCATGAAGTTTATGGGCAGTACCTTTCATGGTACTTGATGTGTACTTTTTGAGAATGTGGAGCTACTTCTTATTCAAGATTTTGAAGCCAGGCATGAATAAGATGCATTTTGTCACCTTGTCTTTCAGTGGAAGTATTAGACATGCAACTCTGTCACTTTCTCTGTGTGGGTACTTGTGGGATGATTTGCATTGTCTGTACAAATGTGTTTTGCACATGTAGTACCTCTGGCTCCATTGCCAGGTGGCCTTGGCAGCAGGAAGAAAATGGTGCTATGAGTTGTTTTAGGCAGCAGTTGTCCTTTGTCAACATCCAGCTCATGCTTTGGCCTTTCCTAGTTGGTCATGGTAGGAAGTTGTGCCTGTAGTAAGATGATGAAGATGCTGTGGTTGTGGATCAGTTGGCATTGGGTTTCCTGCCTGTATGTACAGGCCACTTGTTCCCACTGAAACTGGAGGGATCCAGAGTAACTACCAACTTGCATTGCACTGCAGCCTCCTCTTCAGGTAGGTGCTGTCCTGTACCTTGCTAGTAATTAACACATTAACTTTTATAGAGATGGTTAATGTCAGCAGTGGTGGAAACTTCTCTAGCACACTGCCTGGGTCCAAAAATTGCAAGTCTATGTAAATACAGACAGACTTTTGAATGAGTATGGGCTTAAATGAAGTATTACGATGCCTAAGAAAAATAATCTTGTATAGCACTTTCCTCCACCACTATTATTATTACTACCACTTGCTTTTAATATATTTTGTTTTGTATCTGTCCCAGGATAGGCATAAGAGGTTGAGGCGATTTTGTTATTCGTTCTATAGTTAAGGAAGGATGTATTTAGTAACAGCTGGTGCTATTAGTGATATGCTGCAGTTGTGGAATTAGACTGGGATGAGTTGGTTATTTGGTGTATCAGAACTAACCCATGTTTTGGAAGAATCCAGCTGGTACTGAATTGAAAATGCAGAGTGAAAAACAGATAGTCTTGTTTGCATTGCAGAGACAATACTGCCAGACATTCATGAATTCTCATGCTTTGTATAAATGTTGTTGTCATTGTCCAGCCTTAGGAAAAAAACCACCATTAGTGCCAAAAAGATTTACACTGACTACCCTTACGCAGTGAGCAGAGCCCCCGCTTCCTGCCTAGCTCATTACAGTACCTTTGTCTTGTTTTGGAGAAGGCTTCCATTGTATTTAGTGATGAATCTTGTTAGCACAGCTACTAGGAGGGCACCCATAATAGCTGTGTAGAAGTTTAACTTCCCTCATTATATTAGTTCCCAAACCCTTGGGCTGACAGAACTCTGAAGAAAAGCAAAAAGAAAAGATGAAAGAGAAGACAAAGTAGGTTGGTGTTTAGTACAGATAATTTAAGAGATTTGCAGCAAGCTACAGGAAGACAAAATAGACAAACTGATTGAGTTTAGCAGGAAGGCTCTGTATATAATGAGGTTAATGGTGATTGAGTGAAATCAGTGAAATGAGAAGAAACAGACCAAAACTGGTTTAAAACATTGCATGCTCAGAGGAACATATTTGCAGGTGACTGGATTTTCTTTCTTTTTTTTTTTTTTTTTTTTATTGTTGGTTTTTATTTTCTTTCCCACATGTTAACTTTTTAGTATCAGTTTTGCAAATGTTAAGTTCTGGACACATTTAAAACTGTGTTCTTCTAATGCCACATGATATGAATAAAAAAGTTTGAATATCTCGTGGTGAACAAGCGTGGGATTTTGAGCCAGTTAAATCTCAGGATTCAATGAGTCCTTTGGGAAAATTTCTCTGGTGGGATTCAGTACAGGGAAGGAACCCTCTGTCTTGGTTGTGTAGGGTGTAGTGTGGTTTGCCTTGGGCCCTTTATTCATTGGAAGTTTTACAAGTGGAGATGTAGAAAAAAATAGAGAATTTTAGAGTAAGCCTGAATAAAAAGTATTACAATATTAAATATTAATCTTCCTTATTTATGTAACTGTCAAAGTAAATTTGAATCATGTTTTCTTCTGTGGCCTGTGGAAAAATGGTTATTACCAGGTTTGCAGTGAACTTGTCATGTTGGGAAGGACATGGTTGCTGAAGCCGAGTGGCTGCATTGAAAGAGCAGGTGGGGTTGGGTTCCTTGCTTGAGATAGTTCATGACACACCATACCCATCCCTTGAGGACTGAGGCTGTATGTGGGTGTATGACATCTGAGACAAAGGGGGGTTTTTTTTTCATACTGAAGATAGAGGGATTGTGTGCCTCCACCTTCTCTTTCAAGATTTGTATCTCCAGTTATCCCGGGGAGGGGTGGGAGGAGATTCACGAGGTGTGATTTAGAGTAGATTAGAAGACTAAGGTGTGATTAGAAGCTAGTTTCTTGTTGCTATTGTTCAGTTCTTGTCCAGGGCATTAGGAGGGGGAGGCATAAACTGGATGGTGCAATTCTGTTGTTTCTTTCCAGATCCTCAGAGCAAGAGCGTTTGTCCCTCACCCTTTAATGTCTTACTGGAGAACAAGTTAGGTTAGTACTAGTATAAGCCTAAAGTGGTGACTTCAAGAAACTCACCGCAAATGAGATACGGAGAGGGAGATGCGGTGAAATAAACTGTAAAGTCAAATGTAGTTTTAAATTAAATTTTGTCCTCAGTACTAAGGGATGGGCCAGGCTGGATGGGGCTTTGAGCAACCTGGTCTAGTGGAAGATGGCCTTGCCTGTGACAGGGGGTTGGAACTAGGTGATCTTTAATGTCCCTTCCAACCCAAACCAGTCTATGATTTCCTCCTACCACTGAAGCTGAGCTGCCTGTCAAAAAGAACACATTTTGCTTTGGCTAGGTGTAATGCAAGAGGTGTAGCATAGGGATGCCCTCTCTTCTTGTCTGGGGGTGTGCACTCTTGGGCATCTTGTATCAAACTTTGTGCTGCAGATATCACACCATTATGGGTGGAGTGAAACAGTGCACTTTGGGGGTGGTCAGCAAGGCGCTGTTAGGTGCACAAGGGCATCACTGCCCTTTCCGAGTGCCTGCTCTGTCAACAGGAGGCAAGTGTGTTTGTTTACTGCTGGCACACTGCCCCGGAGGTATATCGGCTCAGCGAGGAGGTGATGTCACCGGCGGCACACATACTTTGTGCTGGTGCGGCTACTCCGGTTGTGTCGGGGCGGCTGGCTGCCTGCCGAGCGCCTGGCTGCTGGCAGCCTGATGCAACAGCCTCGCCGGAGACTGCCCACGAGGAACAGCACCTTGCATGGGCTGAGAGAGGCCTCCCGGAGGAGGACAACCTGCAAGCCCTGTTGTGGAGACAGTGTTGTCCAGGCTTTTCATTCCTGGGGCTTGAGCTTGTGAGTCTCCAATGCTCCTACTGGAAATGGCATGCTTAGGGAAACTCAGATGCCAGAGGGAAACCAGTGTCTCCGCATCTGCTCATGATGAGGTGTTTCTCCCAGGTACCTGAGCTCATTTCTTCTGTGCTTGTCTCATGTCTTTTGTGAGCAAAAAAAGCCCCGAATCCTGCGGGTATTGCACTCTCTCCTCTGTAAATGTATTTACTCAGCAGCTTGCACCATCCGCATCCTTTGTGTAAGCAGGTTGCTAAAGCAGCCAAATGTAATAGATTTCACTGTTTTAAAATTGCTTTGTATACTTACTTGTTTACTGTCCAGCAGGTATGGGGAGATGTGTGGTCTGGGGTTGTCCTCTGCCTCCTAGGTGGCTCATTTCTTCCATTTGAGCTAATGGTCATAATTGAGCTTACTGATCTGAAATGCCCTCTTCTAACTTAATCAATACAAGTTAACCCTAAGATACTGGGATGAGCTCATGTTTTCTGGCATAACTTTATTGCCTTTATGTTTTCTTTTATAATCTGACTAAATTGGTTCTGTCAAGATGTAAGAGAGCAGAAGGATGAAAATTAATACTTATCAGCAAAGGCTCTTGATAGCTTCTGGATGACATTTTTAATGTGGCTGAGTTGAATTCTTGCCTGTGCTGCTCCACCAGCTTCCTGCACATCCTTGGGTTTTGCTTATTTTTTCTCCTGTTAGGGGACATGTTTTAAGTGTATTTAGCTTTATGTAAGGATCTTTTGAACCTTTCAGTGGAGGTGTTATACCCAAATGTCAAAACATGGCTGTGGGCACTTAAATAGTCTCAGTACTAATGAGCTTTCCAGCTAAGAAAGTTGATTTATTAGGTAGCCTAGTTCTTAATCATGCCATAACAATGACAGTTGTTCAGTGAAAACAGTGATTCTGCAGCATCAGAATATTAACTTCAAATTCTGACACCTTAACCAAAATCAAATACAAAATTTCAAAGGCAGTTTGACATGTAAAGGGGAAGGGTATGTTTAGAGATGGAAACAATCCATGCTCACTGCAGCTGTACTGCCTGTTATGAAATACTGCTCGGAAGATTATTTTCAAAAGTAAGTATCTCTAATTTTTGAGATAAAAGTACAATGTCACTGTTCAAGGTCAGCTTTAATGGAGAGAGAACTGCCTTTCAGTATCTGATTACATGGAAAGCTCTAGGGTACTAATGGGGCTTTATGACTGCTGTGTTCTAGTCTGAAATAAAGCTATTTTGCTTATTCGGACACTTGAGAGTGTCACCTATAAATAGATCAGAAATTGCCATTCATCTGCAACGCATGTAATGTTTGAAACTACTGTGACTGATGGGGGGGCCTATGTTCTTTTTAAAATCTGTCTGCTTTGATAAATTCTGTATGAAGAGCACAGTGTTACTGAATGTCTCTGCGCTTTCTGAAGGCAACTGGAGGTGAAAGCCCCCCTTGCTTATGAAACTGGTTTCCAAGAGTGTGGTAGCAGTGGTGTGGCAAACAAAGGGAGAGGCAGTTGTAATGCTGGAGACTGCTCCCTGAATTCTTGAGATTGGCTGGATTTGAACTTCACAAGAAACCTTTTAAGAGCCTTAGTTCACCAGTACATTTAGTGATTCTGGGACTAGATATCCCCCCCACCCCTTGCAATGAAATCCATTTAACTCCTTCAGATAAAGCCCTAGTTACTCCAACTCCCATTTAAAGTATAGGGAACTGATTTGTGTCCTGTCTCTGATGAGCCATGCACCTTTGATCTGTCTTGTAATGGCAGATAATTTCTAATAGCTGACACAATGCAGACCTCTTGTCTGCAAACAATTCTGAGAGACGTGTGTTCAATTTTTTAGGCTTTTGTTTTTCCCTGACCTTCGAGGTTGTATTTTTGGTGTCTGTCAAAGTAGTGAGAGGGTGGAGAACAGGCAGTACAGCTCTTGGTTTCCTTCCATTGTTTGTCCTAATGATAAAAGTGTCCTAACCTTTTGTTTCTGTCTCTTTCCAGTGCTTCAGGTGGGGCAGAATATAAGTTAATTTTGCGTTTTATGAGCTACATCCTCTAAATAAAGCTTTTATCATCTTAGGAGTGAATGCAGAAATTCACTTTGCTCTTCTTCTAAAAAATAAAAATCATTAAATAACCAAGCAATGTCTAAATCCTTAACATTTCCAGGGATAAGAAACAGAACAAGGGTGAGGTAAGACTTGTTTGCAAGAGTAAAATGAGATGTATTTGCGATACAGCAATTGTCCTGGCAAAGGCTTCTGTTGCTTTTAGGATTCCTTATGATTCAACAACTTGGTGCCCTTCCTTTTCCGTTGTTAGCTGGCCTTAATTAGAGGAAGAATTATTAATGCTGACCAAATGTTGGCTTTGTGCTTAAAAATCAAATGGATATTGAAAGTTGGCTAACACTATTACAGCAAATTTAGGTTAAGCAGTCTGAGCAAGTGTAGAATTAGTTTAAGGTTTTAGTATCATTTTCTGCACATTAGAACAATTTTCAGGAGCTTACGTACTAGAAAACCGGGATTATCGCATAAAGATGTAACACATCTTACAGCTGAGAGGAAAATGCCCAATTCAAGTTACAGCTTAAACATCATCTTTCTTAGAAATCCCTTTTCTAATCTGTTTGTGAAAAAGACTGGTTCTGCCAGGTGACTGGGAAGGTGAGGACTGTGGATTTTAAGGTTTTTCCAGCGTAGGAACGTGTGTCCTTTAGTCAAGACAAACAAGTTGCACTGGAATGTGCTCATGGTCTGTATCAGCAAGTATAGCTTAACTTAGTTATGTCAAGAAGAATATATACTGTGGTGTATGCACAAAAAACCCCAAAAAGGATCTCACCGGAAATACCTAGCTGATAAATTTCTGTGGTGTGGGGTGAATATGAAAGTAGGCTTTCTTTGGGGCAGTCTTGTGCTTAAGTATCAACATGATTTTCTATGTTTAAAAAATGATTAAAGGCTCATGACTGAAGTCAGGCTTAAGCAGCAAGAATAGAGTAAAATGGCATAGGGTTTGATTACAGCAATGTGCTGCTTCTTTCTGTAAGCCCTGCACCTCTGCAGGGTGTACTGCGTGTACCCGCAGCCAGGCCTTGTTGAAGTCAATTCAAAGGCAATGAGTGACCTCGGACAGGCTGCCTGCGTTCCTGCCAGCAGGGTCTTTGTTGGGGGGACAGTTCCTTTTCACTCATTTTGAAAGTTGAACAAACCTCCAAAGGCTGTGCTGTGGGGTTTTGCAGAGACTTAGGCTCATACACAAACGAGCGATTGCGAAGTATAGCAGTCATATAGCCTTCCAGTACCTAAATGGGGCCTACAGGAAATCTGGAGAGGGACTTTTTACAAGGGCGTGTAGTGATAGGAGAAGGGGGAATGGCTTTAAACTGAAAGAGCGTAGATTTAGATTAGATATTGGCAAGAAATTCTTTCCTGTGAGGGTGGTGAGGCACTGGAACAGGTTGCCCAGAGAAGATGTGGATGCCCAGTCCCTGGCAGTGTTCAAGGCCAGGCTGAAAGAGCTTTGAGCAACCTGGTCTAGCAGGAGGTGTCCCTGCCCATGCCAGGGGGATTGGAAGTGGATGATCTTTAAGGTCCCTTCCAGTCCAAACCAGTCTATGATTCTGTATGATTAATGATGGCAGCAGCAGACCTGACTCCCATGTGCTGTTATGTTCCATGCTCTCTGTACCCTAGGCAGCTATAAGCTGCTCAGAATAACTAGACTCACCTGACGTTTTGATGAAACTGGGCCCCAGAAATCATTGCAGGATGCTGCGAAGTGGATGCTGCTAAGTGTATGTTGCTTCATATGAGCATGGAGAAGAACCAGTGGGCTCTCCATGACCTCCTCCCTGCCCCCCCAGCATGAGTTACAAAGTACCTAATGGGTTTGGCGTATGTGCCAGTGCAGAGTGGGGCAAAGAGTTAGAAGTGCTTGTTCAACAGATCAGCTGTTAAAGGGCATGAAACAAACCACTGTAGATGTCTGTCTACATTTTCCCCATCAGCAAAATGAGGATACTGCTGTTGCAAAACTTCTGTCAAGTATGTGGTTGACATCTGCTTCATAGAGTGCATGCTATTTTTGAAGATGATGTTCCACTTTGTTCATGGTATTAAGTTAAGAGCCAGTCCTGAAGAGATGAAATCCAGACTGAAATGTGAACATATGTGAGATTATATCCTAATGCATAGGGTAAACCATAGACTGTTACTTTGACATTGTGGGTAGCCTTTCTGTAGATTGACTTGTTTGTATGCAGTGTGTGACACAAAGTGGTGAAAGATAATGCAGCTTCTAAGTACTGTAAGTGTTCTTTGATTTAGGGTGCATAATTCTTGACTAGCAGCAGAATGTAGCAGGGTCAGTGAATTAAGCTGAAGGGTAATTCAAGCTTTCTCTTTGTGCATACAGGGGTTGAAATTGAAGTTGGGAACAGTGACCAGCCTTGCAAGTTGACCTTAGAACATTTACTAGAAAGGAAGAATAAAGGGAGCATTAAATGAGGTATAACAAGATAAGGGAAAGCCATTTGAGGCATAAAGCATGGTGAAAAGCCATGGAGTTTTAGATTGTTTTAGTATGTAGCTGAAGTGAAACTACTGAAAGAGATGTAATTAATTTTCATTACTGTAGGAGCCGAGATGTCTCCTAATACAGTGTTTATGTTTGTGGTAATATCTTTCCACCATTGTGTATCTCTGTAAACCTGTTTAAAAAACCTGACCAAACAAAGCAAAACGAAAAAACCTCTCAACCCTCCCTCTGAATGGCAGCAGGGCTGAGCTGTTTGGGCCAGGATACATGTCTCCTGCTGTGTTAGGCTGGTGAAATACAAAACAGAGAGATCTCTTTTTGAAGAGCAAGTTTAGAGATGAATCTGACAGATTGCTGGCTCCAAGGCAAATTGAGACTATTGGGGAGAAATTTGTTGAAGTCATGGCTCGGGTGAATGCTTCCTTTCTTACAGTGAGGGTGTTTGAGCAGTAAGACTTGGTGATCGTGGTGCTGATGACTTCGCCCTGAAAAAAGATGTCTTTTCAAGTAGGCTGTTCTCAGACCATTTACATTCCCCAGAGTCTGGTGTCTCCCAAGGGTTTGGTGGCACGGCTGTGCTGGCACACTTCCTAATGTACTTGTAATGGCAAAACCCCACTTTCTCTGAAGGAAGCTTATTCTGGTTTGACAAGTGAAATGAAATGCAGCAGTAAAAGCATTCTTAGACACTTATACTGGGCTAGAAATACGGTTATTTTAACAGGAAAAACAGTTGAAATGTGGAGTCATTTCTACTGAACTGGTTGTGAGCAACTTTTCCTTGTATTTCAGGCGAACTTGCAGACTTATACAGAGTGAGGGCTGTGAATTCAACAGCAAGAGGTTAACACTGATTGTTGTGTGTGTCTCAGCTCCAGCCTGAAATTAGTCCTTTTGATGTTTGTGCCATACAAATACAGAAGAAGGCTCAGTTCCCATCCTCCCCCTACCCCAGTCGGATACAAAAGGGATAAAGAAGAAATGCTTTTGTCCTATTAAGTTGGTGGCTTCAAATCTGTGGGGTGGAAGAGAGATTTTTGGTGCCATGGGTTAAATAGCTTTTTAATAGACTTGGAAGAAAGTTAAGGGTTAATCTATTCCCGGACCTTTTATGGATATAGTATTACCAATGTAGGTTTGTAGTTACTTTACAGTATTTGCTATGTGTAATGGGCCTTTTAATATAGATACAGTTGCCCTGAAAAAATGCTGCTGTTTGGCATACCTCACTTTATTCACTGACCTGATGTACGCAGTGAGAGTGCTTTTCACTCAGTAGTGAATGCCTCCCTGAAAAACATCGGTCAAAATACTTGATGTGTCTCATGCAGGCATCTAGATTACTTCAAGACCCATTTTATTGAGAGCATGTGGGAAGAAAGAATCTTCTAGTGCATCCTCAGTTTTGAGACAGACAGCCTATCTAATGAGGGCAGAATTCAGGGGTGTTGTTGACAGAGTGGACACTACAGAGGTTAATATGTTAAAAAAGAGTGTAAGTGGCTGTCAGTGAAATGGGTACCCACTGTGGTAAGAGGAGAAGGCAGTGGGGGTCTGACATTTATTTGAATCAAGTACAAAAGAAAGCGTTGCTCTTCAGCTGATGCAAGATAACTCTCAAAATTAGTTCACTGAAAGTTGAAAGAAAGCCCATATGGGCTGTCCACTCTGGAGGACTGTTGGGGATGGAGAAGACTTTGAAGTGGGTTCTGGTGCTTTACGTAGTGCAGGAGCTCGTAGTGCAGGTCTTTCCTGTTCTGGGGTTTTATCCGTTTTATGATTATGCACCTAAACGTTCTTAACTCTAAATATATCGGCAAACAGAAGAAACCAGCTGAGAGAGTTGGGGCTGTTCAGCCTGGAGAAGACTCTGGTGAGACCTTACTGTCGCCTTTCAGTTCTTAAAATGGGCCTGCAAGAAAGATGGGGAGAGACTTTTTAGCAGAGGCTGTTGTGACGGGACAGGGGGTGATGGTTTTAAGCTGAAAGGGGAAATTCAGGCTGGATGTGAGGAAAAAATTTTTTAAAATGAGAGTGGTAAAAAACACTGGCACAGGTTGCCCAGAGAGGCGGTGGATGCACCGTCCCTGGAGACGTACAAGACAAGGCTGGATGTGGTTCTGGGCAACCTAATCTAGTTGAAGACGTCCCTGCTTATAGCAAGGGATTGGGCTAGATGGGGTTTGAAGGTCTCTTCCAACCCAAACTAGTCTATGATTTGTTTATTTTTTACTGCTAAAACTTCAAAATATTTTTAGGTAAGTTCTGATGTTATGCTGCAGCTGCTGTGGCTTGTGCTTTAAGTTGTGTATTTTTCAAATAAGGAAACAAAATCTCTAGGCTTGTTTGTTTCCCTAGGTCCTCAGGTTCATCTAAGAAAAGATTGAGGAACATAGAAGAAAATATGTTGTCATTCCTAAGAAAATTCTTTTGGATTTTTTTAAGAGGAGTAAACCAGCAGAAGATAATATTGTACAGTTGCATTATTTATGGTGCCTGTAGCTTTGAAAAAATCCTGCAGTGCCAAGACTGCCCCAAAATGAACTGGAATGGTACACTTCTGTAACCCTGATTTCTTACATTGTCTATAAATCTCAGATATACTAAGCTTGGGGCTTGTGTTAAGTTCACATGAAAAGAGGA
This sequence comes from Psittacula echo, assembly GCF_963264785.1. Lineage (NCBI taxonomy): Eukaryota > Metazoa > Chordata > Aves > Psittaciformes > Psittacidae > Psittacula > Psittacula echo. The sequence goes on along the minus strand of NC_137737.1, from coordinate 88,030,592 downwards.
AGGAGGAAAAAAATGAGTTTCATAGCTAATAAAGGAAGCAAAATCTGTAGAAAAATAGCTCTCTTGTTATTTGATGTCAGTTCTGCACTAAAATATTTCACCACAGTGCAGCCTTGTAACAATAAACCTCAGTCATCAGTGTCCTGGAACTTACCTGTCTATGATAAGCAGTACAGTATTTATTTCTGCCTTTATGTAAACACTGTGCTGCAAGTTTTTCTTGACAGCACTTCAGTATGGGAAGCTGTGTCATGTAAGGATACTTTAGAAATGCATCATTTCAGAGCAGCTGACATTCTTGCATTGAGGATGAAGAAGGTTACGGCACTTTTATTAGAGCCAAGAAGCTTCAAGGGGAAGATCAATCTGAATTTGTTAATTTGTGTAAGTCTCTTTGTGCCTATTAAAAGAGAAAGATTTTTTTCAAGCTAGTTGTATTTTCAGCTAAAAAAAAAAAAGAAAAAGAAGGACTGAAATGGGGCAAAGCAGCTAAACAAAAAAAATGCAGCATGAGATGTAGCTAAATTTGGAGTTCTTAACAGCAAGCAGCTGCCTGAATAATTAAAATATATAAGGTGCTACTGACCAAAGCAATTAGTATGTAATTTCATTAATGGTATTAGGATTGCAGTAACAATATTTAAGTCTTTCTGTCCAAATCAAGATTGCGGGCAATTTGTGACATGTACATGAGGTTAGAAGCAGTGCAGTGTTACGATGTGTTACAGCACCACTGTCTGAGTGGATTTGTAACTGCGCAAGAACATGGCTTAAACCGGCTGTATGTGTTGTTAGTGCCCCTAATTGGTATATGTTGCTTGCAAGTTTACATATACATGCAGTTGGACATTTTTATAAGCTTGTGTGTTTGTAATTTTATATATAAAAAAGGCTTAATGGGGGCTGCTAATTTTTTGTTTATCTTTGGAATTCAGTTATGAGCTTATGATTTATAGAATCATAGAATCTGGTTTGGGTTGGAAGGGACCGTAAAGATCATCTAGTTCCAACCCGTTCAACAGCAAAAGGGAATTACTCTTTAGGTACATGTTTTTATGGTTTGTCCTTAAGTGGCTGGAAAATCCTGGAGAGGTCAGGCATAGTAAAATATTACAATATGGATCAGGAAGTGAATCTGGAATATACTAAAGTCTGAACACAGGTCACCTCCAAGGGTAAGGTAGCATTCCTGAAGAACCAGAACCATACAGAAGCAGTGGAAGCTTACTGCTGCGACACCACTGGGTATTAGTACCAGAGTGGCTAACCTGTAGTTGCTGATGTTGTTAAAATGCCATTGACGGAAGTCCTTCAGAGCGTTGGGGCTTTACAGCAACACTTTTGGCCTACCTTAAACTGTGTCCTGTCCACTCGTTGCCTCTTCTGAGGTACGTAAATACATGGTGTGCTTTATGAGGGGGAGCCAGTCTCTCGTCTGCTTTTCTGGGCTGTATTTCAGGTGTGAAACAGCGAGATGAGCAGGTTGTCTGACCTCTGCAAGCACTGAAACTGTGCCCTCAGGTTTTTGGAGTGTCTTTCCTAAGAGGAGTGTGTGTGCGAGGGTGATTTAGAGAGGCACAGTGCAGGACACTGGGGCCTTGTGAGCTCGTTTGAGTGTACTGATGGCATCCTTGTCACTGGGTGAAGGAGATCGAGACTGCCTCATAGAAGTGATGGTCTGTGAACAGTTAACATTTTCCCTTGGGGAAAAATGTCTTGCGTCCTGCTTCCAGCTTTGTTTTATGGGCATGCAGGGAGGCAAGTCTAGGTGGGAGCTTGGGTCCCTACCCACAGCAAAAACTGACCAAGCAGAGAACAGCAGCAGGCTAGCTTCCCAGAATCATGGAGCACCTTGATTAAGTAGCTGAACTGGGAATGCACACACCTCGTAAAATCAGGTGTGTGGGTCTTAGGAGAAAAGTAGGTGTAATGGGTAAGTTGGGTTTGACTTATGTCAAGCTGTGATGAACACCTGCAGCTTTGGTTTTGAGTGAGCCTGATCCTGGCTTATTTTAACCAGTGCAGTGTGTTAACTTGTGAAGGGCCTCACGTCGAGTAGCTGATTTAAGAAAGGAAACTTGTTCTGGTTAGTCTAGGAGAAAAATAAACAAACTTCTGTTTTTCTTAAGCTTAGGTAAATTTAGGCTGATGTGATTGCTCTTCATTGAATGTTAAATTCAGATTGCTTTTCCTTTCCTGTGGTCTTGAGTGACTGACTGCAATGACTTGGTTTTGTTTTTTTTTTTCCCATGGCTTTTTGTGTTAGTTTCTTTTGTTGGTGTTTCTTTTGCTGCTGTTGTTGTTTTCTCCCCAGTCTTTGGTTGGTTTGGGGTGTTTTTGGTGGTTATTCTTGTTTGGTTATTGGTTTGTTTTTTGTTTACCCTTAAAAATCCCCAAATTAAATGAAAGTTGGCCAACAGGAGCTCTAGGGGTCACAGCAGAGGGAAGTGTGGCAGAGCTATTATAAATGACTGGTTTCTGCATCAGCAGTGTGGGGTACGGGCGCCTTCAGCAGTGGCTCCACACTGCCATTTGGGATGCGACTGCAGCAATATGCTGTGCCATCTGGGGATCCGTGCGGCAGGACTGTGGTGTTCCCTTCTCACGCAGTGGAGGTTCGCGCTTCGCTGCGGCAGTGATTCCTCGCAAATTGTCTGCCCTTTGCTGGCAGTCCCGGGAGATAGCTTGTTCCACACCCAAAAGGACTACGTGATTTTCTGACACAACAGCTGGGTTTGCGTGAAAGGAAAGCCTAAAATAGACAGCCGGCTCAAGGACAAGCTATCTGTGTGCAGATGAGATTAAATGCATGCCCCAAAACATTATTCCCTTAGTAGGGCAAAGAAATGTACGGAAAGCTTACATCAAGCTTCTCTCAAGGCAGTAAGGTCATCTGATGGCCACCTTCATCTATGGAGCGAAGCTAAGGTAGGCAAGCTTGCTCGTTGTTATCTGTCAGGTGCCAGGCTTGCAAGTCCCATGTTGAGGGCTCTTAGGGAGCTTTTTTGATGCAGTGTTGCAGTTCCAAACAACTCTCCCTCAGTTTAGTTTCTTGTAGATTATTTCCCAAAATGACAATTGGAGTTAATAGTAAACTACTAAAGAAACTGGTAAAAGAAGCCAGAATTACCCTGGTGTTAAAGCATTTTATTTTTTCATATGACTTTGGTTCTGTTAACTAAACTCTGACTAGAAATACCTTAAATGTGACATATTGCTGTTGTCTGCTTTGTAAGTACATCTGTCACAGCTAGGTAACTATTATGTGCTCAAAGCGCAATCTTTAATTAACTCGGAGGAATAGCTGATTCATTAATTGCTGTGTGCAACTTTTGGAACTTGTGTTGCATCCTCTTAAACATGCTTTCTAAGCCAGCAATGAACCTGTTCAAAGCAAATTTTAAAACTCACGGTTTAAAGTGAGTAGGATTAAAGGTTAGCCCAGGTATCAAGTGATGAGGTTCACGCCTAATTTAATAATCCTAATTTTCCAGCATCAGCTGTGTGGACCCATCGCTTCCTGAAGACTAACACTAACGGACTTTTTGGGTTAATCCAACCAGCTTTCACTTGAAAGCTTTAAGTTGTCAAGAAGTGGCTTTGAAATGACATCCCTGATGCAAGAAGCCTGGGGTGCGCTGGCTGCCGGGCGAGGACTTCCCCAAGCAGGCTGGTGATGCTCTCACCCAGCAGACGCCAGCACCAGTGCTGGAGCAGGCAAGGCGATACAGGCTTTGGCTGGAGCTATGCTGCTGCATGTTGGGAGGTTATGCACAATGTTTCCCAGAGCAGGGATAAAGCTTGGGTTTTCTTGGCAGGACAGGAGGGACTAATCTGTGCAGTGGTACTTACATAGATTTGTAAGGATTGTTCAACTGGGATTATTCAGTTGGGTATTATGGTGTTTAATCAGGAAGGGAGAACACAGGTTCCTTAAAGGAAAGCAATAGATGCTTTGCCTGTGTTCTTAACTTTGCCTTCAGTAGCTTTAGACTTGTAAGACACATGGTAGCTCTTCTCTCTCAATTTTTGAATTGTGACTTGTCTGTTAGTATTGCTTATTTGTGTATATTTGATTTGCACAGTCATTATTTATTTTCTCTGACATGAGCAATAAGGAAAAGGTAGCTAAGTAAAACTTTGGAGAAGCATTATAAGTAGAAATGTATATATATATGAAATGGTAGAATGCATTTTGAAAAATGATTTTTGTTCATGTAAGCATAAGGAAAACGCATAGTATTTTAAAGCTTTTTATTTAGTTTCCTTAATGTAAAGGTATGTAGTCTTAATAAATACATAATCAAACCTGAACTTTGCTGTGTTAAATTGCAGCTCCCCCAAATACAGGATATCCTCTTAAAGTTATCCACCCATAAATATGACTGTCTAACATAAGGTGCAGGCTGTCAAGCATTTGGCCATGTGGCCAGCAGACAGTCTTTCGTTTCATCTCTCTATTGCCATCCAACTTTGTGCTTCCTGAGTTCTGACTTGGAAGTACTTTAATGGCTCAGTAGGTTAGCATGTTTTTCCCCGTTACCTGGAAAGCTTAAGCGGATTCTCTGTTCAGTTTGTGTGGGCTGCACAGGCTAGGAGCCGTTCTGCTGCCCAGGTGTTACCCCAGCCATATCCTCTTGATCCTTCTTTTAATCATGGATAGGATTGTACTTGTTTTGGGGATATACTGCCAGAACCTTCTTTCGTGGTTTTGCCATAGAAGTGATGTATCAAGATTGAGGCATCCAGTTAACTTTACCAGGGGGAGAAGACCTGAATAGAAGAGTCCTGGGTTGGTCGGTCCTTTTGTGTGTCATGTATTCACCCGTGCTCGCTCTGATTTTCTTTTTTTTGTCCTGAGTAAAGAAAGACCACACTAAGAAGATAGGGGCATGACTATTCCTTGTGCAGTTATTACTTACGCTTTAAATTTCTCTCTGTTCACATCTCCTTTTGGGTCAGGAAAATCAGTCTGGCCTGCTCACCCTGTGGCGCATTGCTTCTTACACTTCGTCTTTCTCAAAGGTTTTTTTGAGAGTTAGTCTATTGTGACTCCAGGTTTGGCCTTGGAAAAAGTATCTCATTCTTACCCTCTGGTGCTGCTGCTTTCCTCAATGAATGTTGTTTTCTATCATTTGGGTAACTGGGTCTGTTTTAGGTTTTTTCCTGCCTTGCTAAACCCAATCGAACAAATGCTTTCCTCTGAAGGTCCTGCTCAGTCTTCTTCTTAAACTAATGAACTAAAAGTAGGTGACCCGAGAAAATGGTCAGAGAAACCACTGAACCTAATGTTCATAGAAGAAAGCTGCAGATGTTACCAGCTTCTTGAAAATTAATCTTCTGACTGGATTTTGTAATCAGCTCAGGAATGACAATTTCCCAGAGGTCTACTTAACCTCAGATTCTGTTGTAAGTGATCTGTTTACTCGGTATTTACTCTACAGCAGTCTTTCTGCAAGTATTGGCCTACAAATTGAGATCTGAAAGGCTGGTAGTTACTGCTGCAGGAGCTCCACCATCAGCAATAGCTATACAAGGGTGTGTGGTGTGTCAGTCCCCCTGTCTGAAGTCACATGGGATCAGCTGGTAATCTATTTGGCTTTGGGTTCAAATTTTGACCTGATGCATCTTTTAGGAAGGTATGCTTTTTTTAATTTTTTTTTTTTTTTTTTAAGTTGCAAACTTCCAACTGGAAAATTGGTATCAGGAAGATTGAATCCCAGCTCTGTGTTCTCAGAATGAGGTGTGGGGGTCTGGAAAGGGGACTGGCCATAACTTAGATGATTTACGTATTTTATCTTATCTCTGATAGTTGTAATAAAGCTGGTATGTATATGCATAATCGTTATTCTAGATGTTTTAGACTTTAATCCTGGGGTTTCAGACATCTCTCTCATAGTGATGCCATTAGTACTTCAACACTTGTACATGCCTTAGAGTCAATCAAGGGCTCAGCATTGGTGGTGATGATTGATACCCACCTACAGCAATTATCTGTCCAAGTGACCAGCATCCATCTGCTCCACAAAAGGACCAGTATGACTCTTCAGGGTTAGAAAAGGGAATATACACTCTAGGAGGTGCTTCTGAATGTTGTCTATGGAAAAACTGCAGCCTTATCAAAGGGTAAAGCTGCTAAAATCTGTGTCAGAGACATGCTTTATGTTAGTTTGTCTCTGGAATTAAACAAACCAACCCTCCTTATCCACCCCCCTTCGCATGAATGCCTGGCTTTCATCATCTTTACTCTTTATGATGTCAAGCAGTAGATGTGTGACCTGGAGAAGAACAGAATTTTCCATGTTTTAACCTTCCATTTTTTTTCCATCAGAATTCCTGAAACCTGTTTTATTGGCTAGTCTGAGGGTACAACTTCATTCCTTCCTGCTGCAGGGTACCTATAGCCAGTTGCTCCTGTTACTCGTTTAACGCATTGATTTTTTTTGACTAACGCCTTTCATATGTAGCTTATTCCTATAGCTGTTACCTAGCAACATTAATTTTGTTCAATTTAGTTCATCTTCTATTTCAAGAAATCTATCAGGTGTGGTTTAAGAACGTTTCTGGAGCCCAACCACAAATCTTTAGTAAAGAGGTGTTTATAAAGTGAATTTTCTCCAGCACCTGTAGTTAGTGTAAATAAATGTGGTGTTAGCTATCCCAACTTTAGTGACAGAAATGGGAATAGATGCATGTGGGATTTAAAAATTACCCAGAGAATACTGCAGCACTTACAGGTTCGCTGGTGACTTCTCTGTGTGACATTTTAATGTGCTAAAAGAGCATAGATGCTTATCTCAATTTCGTGCTCTTTTACCAGCCAGCATCTCTGTTTCTTGCCCTTCTTTCCACAGCATTGTCCATTTAGCATTTTTAAAAGCTGCACATGCACTGATGTGACATTTTGGAGGCCAGCAACCATAGTTACAGTACAGAGTAGAGGATTTCTTTTCAGCCAGTGAAGGTTAGAAAGCAATAAAGGGGACTCTTCAGTGCAGAGTCTCACTGGGACTTACAGGGTACATAACATCCTGGAGTTTTGGAATTTGGGATTGTCATTTTTAATTCAGACTATGACCACTCTGGAGTTGGTGATGTCTCTAGGACATAAAGTTGGGTTTGTGTCTTCCGCTTTCTCTTGGAGTGAATAAAAAGACCCTCCAGGCTTCTAATGTTCAGCTAAGGCAATCTTGATATCCTTATAATTGAGTCTGGCAGCAGACCTGCAGAACAGTGTGAATGGTTTGTGAATGGTTTTACACTGTCTCTTTGTTTCTTGTGCAACTCACTGTTTGTACATAGTTCTTAATAGGAAAGGGGGTTGCATAAAGTTGGAGCTGGTGTTGGGGACTGGAGGGTGTCATTCAGCTGCAGCACCACTGTAGAGGTCACTGTGGGGTTTTTAAAAAATTGTAAGAAATCTGCTTGTTATCGATAGGCAACTGATTCCTGTGGCATTAGTGGAGTAGGATATGTAGTGGCATAGGTTATGGAGGGAGGCAAGGCATTTGTGTAAACACAGCAAATGTTGTTAAAGCTCAGAGAAAGTAACAGTGAGGGTGTTACCTACAGTGGAATTATTTGTGCATCATTACAACAGTGTGGTCAGCAATGGTGCATTTTCAAGAAGTTTTAGTGGTTGGCATTTCTGAAAAATCCCATCAAAACAGCATTTGGACATGGCACTAGAAGAACAAGCTGCAGTGCTGTTGTGGAAGGGATCCCCTTCATAAGGCATTATCTTGTAAAATAAGTTTGTATGCACATCTCACTGTGGTAATTATTACCTGCACGAAATCTCCCCAGTATCAAAAACCTTGCAAAATATACTTGTGTCGCCAACATGAATCAGAACGACTTATATGTGGTATTAGGAGATTTGAAACAGGATGTTGAGGTGGATGCCACAAGTATTTTAGATGTCTTTTTCCTTTCAAAATTCTAGTTAAGTCCTTCTGTTCATTTTAATGTAAATATGTTTTCACTGTATTGCCTTTAATTTACATAGTGTTCCACTGCATCATCAATCTGGGATGCTAGAGTATATGTAACTGTATGTTCTTTTTCTCTCACTGTTCCTCTCTATCTCCCGGAGGGTCAATTAACCTGTGCAGGAGGGCCTACTTCACACTTCATTATCATCCTCTGCTGAGCTAAACTTGAGTGAAATACTTCAAGGGGACCTACAAGAGATCTGAAGAGGAACTTTTTTCACAAGGGCAGGTAGTGACAGGACAAAGGGGAATAGCTTTAAACTGAAAGAGGAGAGATTTAAATTAGATACTAGGAAGAAGTTCTTGACTATGAGGGTGGTGAGACACAGGAACAGGTTGCTCAGAGAAGTTGTGGATGCCCCATCCCTGGCAGTATTCATGGCCAGGTTGGATGGGGCTTTCAGCAGTCTGGCATAGTGGAAGATGTCCCTGCCCATGGCAGGGAGGTTGGAACTGGATGAGCTTTAAGGTCCTTTCCAACTGAAACCGTTCTCTGATTCTATGAAATCTTGTATTAATTATATTTTAGCTTCTTTACCTTGTTAAGCTAGATCTTGAATGTGCTGCACTGAAACTCATTTCGGGGAACTGATTGCAGGGGTTAGGCTGTCAAATAGGAATAGGTGCTCAATCAACAGCTGCCTTACTGTAACATCGAACACTTGTTTATGTACATGCTGTTAGGCTTTAAGTAGTGTCACTTCCATGGTGACAGAAAAGTGGTATAGCCGTTTCATAAGTCATCTGCTGAGTTCCTGGTAGCACTTGCATCTGTCTTCTCTGTGAGCTGATATGAGGGATAATGCTGGATAATTCTGAAATGAGCCAACAACAAGGAAATAATTTATGTATGTATACAGTTTTTAAAAGCCTCTTAAATCACAGGTAATTTAAGTCCTACGATGTTTTTCATAGTATTCCCTATGAACTGCAAGGCATATGTTTAAAGGGAAAGGTATTTATTGAGCTGCCATTTAGAGACATGAAATGCATCCTGGTCTGTAGGGCAAAGCTGGGATTCTTTCCATGTTCAGCTCTTTTCTTCAGTAAACAGAATTTCTACAGTGCAGTGAGCCCTTTGACAGCCATGGAAGTACCTGCTTTCTTTGAGAGGCTGGAATGGATGAAGCTGCGCAGGGCTCATTTCAGCTTTACGTCACTGCAGAATAAGCAAGATCCCGCTTAGTCCTTTTAGCTGAGCTTGACACGTCAGAGCCAACAACCACCAAAACAAATAAATTGGGATCTAAGGGATAGAAAAGGGCTAGAAGTGGAAAGACAAGTGGGACATGGTTAAGCACAGATTAAAGTTTGCTCAGGCCTAATTTAGAGCTTATTATCCCTCTTATGGTATGATGGAAAACACTCAAATGGTGCTCCAGTTTTTGTGGAACGTGATAGCTTAGCTCGCTAGGTCAGTGAGAGGTTTTATAACACAGTTTTCTTCTTTCCTTGAGTTGAACTTAATTTTTTTTCTTGTAATTAAAATAATGATTTACTTCACAAAAAATACTACTTGTAACATCCAGCGGAGCTGGTTTGTGAACAAAACCAAAGTTTAACAAGCTGTGGGTAAAGAAGCAAAACGAAGTTCAGACAGCTGCCAGTGTATGCACTTTGGTTCTAGTTTGGGAAAGAATATTGCTTGCAGACAGGCCAAGTATTTTGTTATGGTATCAGAAGTCTACAAAACTGCCAGTTATCATATCTACTAGCAGAAGTATGTCAGAGCTAGGTTTTGCTAGTGTTTTCCTTTAAAAATTACTTTCAAAAGCAAAAGGCTGCTTCCATGTTTGTACATGGAAGTGGTAAACTGGCCCCTATACTGTTCAATTGAGAGAAGAAGAAGCAGACCTCGAATATCCACTTTCATACTCCTTGATCTTATGGCAAAATTCAGTGCAGATTAAGGAAAATAGCTTTTAGTACTCCTGGAAGCATGTCTGCGAGATAGATGGAGAGCTGGAGGCTCCTCAGCTCTGTCTGCTGTAGCCTACAAAGCTGATCCTTCCGGGTCAGTCACCAATTTGTGTGTGCACACTAAGAGGACCAGCATGATGCCATACTGGCTTAAAGCCCAAAGACCTTCAAATTTTGCTGTTAAGTAGCAGGCATCCTCAAGATCAGTTTTGTCAGCTTCTGGGTTTTTTTTTTTCCCATGTGGGATGATCTTGATAGAGGCTAGATCTCACTGGTTGGTAGATTAAGATACTTTGAAGGATTGTACTGCGTATGAAATACCCTTCTGAATAGTACATCTGCAAATGGTTGAAGTGGCTTAGAAATCCCAGGGATTTCTTATTTCATTTTTATTTAGTTAAGTTCTGTAGAAAGCCATCACAAGTAACATACCGGATTACTTGGCAGGCTGAGACATCTGCTGGCACTTCCGAGGTAGGCTACAGCAGTGAAGTTTCAATTGCAGTGTGCTGAAATCTCTCCAAAACGTAATGGTATTTACTGGTAAATGCTTTTGTTTAGAGATGAAACTGTACGAAATTCAAGGTTGCAGGCTTTGTCTTCAAAAAGCTTAAGGATCTACGCTTCTGCAAAAGTTCTACAGCAAGGCTGAGGGCTATTATTAGCTGCAGTGTACCCACAGAGAAAAGGAGCTGACGGAGGAGTGAAACCAGATTCTGGACTTCAGTGCAACATATTATTAGGAGAACTCTGTGTGCACCTTGTCAGTGCCTGTCCTGTTGGAAATTGAATTTAGGTGTGTAATTGATATGCTTAAAAGCCTTCTAATGGTAATTCAATGCTTTAAACTATGTACGTGGTTTGCTTAGTATTTTGCATGAAGTGCATCATTTTATGCATATTAGACTTCATATTACACCTTTGTCCCTATTTGATTATTCAGGGATAGCTTGAGCTGACTCTTAATCATTTCTCCCATGTTACAATCATCTGAAAACTTAAACATCTTGCATGCTAATAGCTTTGTCTAAGTTGTTAATAAATTAGCACCCTCGGGGACCAAGCCATACGGACTTCCACAGAATATACGCCTTGACTTTCTTCGCTTTCTTTTTTTTACCCAGCTAGACAATTGCTGTTAGTTGCTGTAATTTACTCCCTGACTCTGTGGCCAGGGTCTGTCTTTTATGTCTCCTTCATCCAACCCCATAGCTTTTAGTTGACAGCCATGTGACACCATACAGCTCAGTCTTCTGGTACTTTAGATGAATGATAAAATTCAAAAGCCTTGTAATTCAGCATCTCCCTCTTTATACTCCTACTGCTGTGATTCCCTTGTGATTGCTCAAGAAATGTTTTCAATATTTCCTCTCCAAATACAATAAGAATCTGGAGGATGGAATGAAATTTAAATTGCAACTCTGTCTTGAGATCCCTGAAAATAGCAGGAAAATTACTGTAGACTTTGTCCAAGCAAAGCAAAGTCTAGATTATTGAAAATGCATGAAGTAGCTGATAGACAAAGAAGTTGGTGTAGCCTAGTGAAGGCGAGTCTCCTGAATCCCTCAGGGATCGGTGTTGGGACCGGTCTTGTTCAACATCTTTGTCGGTGACATGGACAGTGGGATTGAGTGCGCCCTCAGCAAGTTTGCCGATGACACCAAGCTGTGTGGTTCAGTTGATACACTGGAGGGAAGGGATGCCATCCAGAGGGACCTCGACATGCTTGTGAGGTGGGCTGATGCCAACCTGATGAAGTTTAACCATGCCAAGTGCAAGGTCCTACACCTGGGTCGGAGCAATCTCAGGCACGGCTATAGGTTGGGCAGAGAAGAGATTCAGAGCAGCCCTGCAGAGAAGGATTTGGGGGTGTTGGTTGATGAGAAAATGAACATGAGCCGGCTTCAGTGTGCACTCGCAGCCCAGAAAGCCAACCGTATCCTGGGCTGCATCAAGAGGAGCGTGACCAGCAGGTCGAAGGAGGTGATCCTGCCCCTCTACTCTGCTCTTGTGAGACCTCACTTGGAGTATTGTGTGCAGTTCTGGTGTCCTTAACATAAAAAGGACATGGAACTGTTGGAACAAGTCCAGAGGAGGGCCACGAGGATGATCAAGGGACTGGAGCACCTCCTGTATGAAGATAGGCTGAGAAAGTTGGGGCTGTTCAGGCTGGAGAAGAGAAGGCTGCGTGGAGACCTCATAGCAGCCTTCCAGTATCTGAAGGGGGCCTACAAGGATGCTGGGGAGGGACTATTCATCAGGGACTGTAGTGACAGGACAAGGGGTAACGGGTTTAAAGTTAAGCAGGGGAAGTTTAGATTGGATCTAAGGAAGAAATTCTTTACTGTGAGGGTGGTGAGGCACTGGAATGGGTTGCCCAGGGAGGTTGTGAATGCTCCATCCTTGGCGGTGTTCAAGGCCAGGTTGGATGAGGCCTTGGGTGACATGGTTTAGTGTGGGGTGTCCCTGCCCATGGCAGGGTGGTTGGAACTAGATGATCTTAAGGTCCTTTCCAACCCTAACTATTCTATGATCCTATGATTCTTAGTGCAAGGGTAGTAGCTGTTAAGTACCAAGACTGAGGGAAATAACCCTACAGAAATGAAAGAAAGAAACCTGTTTTGGGGTGATGGGTTTTGTTTTGGTTTTTAACACATGTTCAAACCTAGAAATCCTGTGAGTGTGTTTTCAGATAAGACTACATGGTTTTTACTTTGGTAAAGACCTGCTGCCTTTCAGGGAGGAATGTAGTATTTCAAGTCATTTAATAGCGCTCAGATGTAGGGACATGACCAGCACCTGTTTAAGTCTGAGCAGATCTTTGATTCATCCAACACAGAAAACTGGGATTGTCAGGGTACAAAACAATTGCTGTGTAAATGCAGTGTTCCTTATCCCTTTGTAGTTATAGAGGCATGTTGATGGTGGACAGAAACTGTTTCAGATTATATTGTCAAGGAAGGTGATACTGATACCAAATTAAATCGATTGATACTAAATTGTTCGTGGTATCTTAAAGAAGTATTCTAAGTAGTTGCAAGCTGAATGGTCGTTATTTACCTAGAAAACATGGCAAGAGCATAGGTATCAAAATATTTGCAGTGAAAAGCTTATTTTAACTGCATAGCGCTGTGTAGATGTTTGCTGGCTCCATTGCTTTGATCTGCTTCCCATTCGTGTCATGAAGAGTTGCGAGATTCAGAGTTTTCAGACAGCAGTGGTATATTTTTACCAGTGTGATTGATACCCCTGGAAAATAAGGGCATATTTTTGGATGCTCAGAGTTGTATTTGGTCTGAAGTAGCTGTTCAGGCAGTGGCTGTGCAGTAACCAGAAGCAGATATCGATGTGTGTGTTCGTCAGCCCGCTGAACTCCTGATAGGGAGTGACGTAACTTGTGGCTAGGGAGTAATTACAGTGCTCTGCAATAGGAGTTCAGAGAGTGGTTAGTGCAAAGGGCTTGTGGAGTTCTGTTTTCTTGCAGAGTAATTATGATCGTTAATACCCCTGTATCACAGAAATACGCAGAAATACAGAAGGGATTTTTAGCAAACTATAATGATCGCTTTCCAATGGGTACAGCAGAGGAGTGTTTCTTCCACCTATTGACTTCTGCAATACTGCCTTTTTTTTTCTTCAAAATTACTGGATCTTGCAAAGTGTTTATTACAGTGTGTGACAGTCTGAACTTGATAGATTCACAAGCTGAACTGAGGTATTTGTAAGTGATATACTTTCAAAATGCATGTCAGTTTATTAGTAAGTGAAGTGGTTTCACATTAGCATTGACATTACTAAAAATCCCACCAAATTTTGGTGATTTACACATATATTTATATATATATATAATGTTCGTATCTATATAGTAAATACTGTAGTAGGAGTACTTCATTCTGTGCCAGGAGCTTTTCACCGAGGAAGACAAAATACATCTCCACCATTTCTGCTCTAAAATAAATCAATAATTTCTACAATTAAAAAAAAAAAAATTGTACTATCAACATATAACTACAAAATTATGTGTAACATTATGTAAACTTAGTCTTTGGTCTTTCCAGACTTCTTTATCTGGGATTTCCAAATGTGTCACACTGCCTTTATTTTGTCTTTCAGATGACGATGTGGACCTAGAAGCTCTGGTAAATGACATGAATTCCTCATTTGAAAGTTTATACTCTACGTGCAGTATGCAGTCTGAAACCACTCCACTCCTTCACAATGGTCAACTCAGCCGCAATCAGTTGCCATCTTCAGGATCAGGTGCGCTGCAGCCCATGTCTCCAAGGCAGAAGGTGCAGCGGTCTCAGCCAGTGCGCATTATGGCAGTAAGGTAGGAACGAGGGACTTGCCTACTTTTTGTTAAAGTTGTCTTGATCTAGCTTTGAAAGAACTAAGTTTTAAGATAGATCGACTCTGTTAAGAGCAGACTAGTTTTAGACTGGACTTTTGCATAGGAAAAATGATGTATCAGATAGGTGAAGGACATAGATACTCTGTAAAATTAAAAAATGTCACATTTTCATCCTTGTTTTTAATCAGCAGTTTGATGTATCTATAGTAGCAAGAGTGTAGAAGTGTCCCATTTGTGCCAATCTGTTGTACAAATTGTATGTTATTTTACTAATTGTAAAAAGTATATCTATATTAGGATTTATTTTCAAATTGTTTATAACTGTTCTCTCAGGTATGGTGCCTACTGACAGCTTCTTGGTTTTATAAAACGTAAGATCATGCAGATGGAAGAAGGCACATTCAAATAGTTTTGATATACAAAAAAACCCCTTTCTTTGTAGAGGTTTCCTGACTGGTCCAAGACAAACAGGCAAGGAGCACATCATAGTTACTTAAGTATTCTTCCTAGAGCACTTTCAGCTCTTTCACTTGAGGTGTGCAGTATGCAAGTCATAACAAAAAAAAGTTTGTTTCCATGTTGTCAGGATGGGGTCCTGAATTTAGGCTTCAGGTGGAATTCTCTTGGTAGCGATGAGGGTGTCCGTAGGTGATGCTGAGATTCTTAAAATCTTCTTTTTAGGCAGTAGGAGGAAAGGAGCGCCTATCAGCATGAGTAGGTAAATGCCTGAACCACAGATTTGGAGTGTTCCTTTCCTTCTAGTTAACAGTGTCTTCTCCAAAAGAAATGAGAAGTAATAATAATAGAAGAAAAATCACAGATGTGGAAAGGGTTGCTTCTAATTCTTTATGCTAATATATTTCCTATAGAAAAGGTATTATTAAGGCAGTCAGCTTTTTCTATATGAATGTGTAGTATGGACTAACTGCAACACAACCAAGTCAGCTAATGATGCAATCGTTTTTACAAGTATTTCATATTTAACTTTGAATAGGGCTGTAACTAGAAAATGCACTCTCTAGAGCACTGTAACTGTCAATGTTTTGTAAATATCTCAATCAAAGCACTTCATTTAAACTATTTGTGGCATTTCAAAACTCAGCAACTCTTTTTTGAGAACACTCTGCCTTTCTGAACTCTAGTACTTTCATACGCACAAGAACATCGTGTGTTTACCATTAAAAAAAAATAATGAACTTTTGTTCAGTGTTATCTCGACCTCCATAGAGGGGGGTCTATGAAAGAATGGTTGACTGTGGTAATTCTCTTAGGAGCGCAGTTTCATATGTGTATCAGTCATGAGGTAAATGATGCACTGCAGCAGTAAAGGCAGAGCAGAGCGAAGCATAGTGAATTCCTATTTTAAGAAAACTACAGCTTTCAAGTCTTGCAGTGCTGTAGTTCCACTTCTTATAATGGAGGTCTGTCAGAAACTTGCAGTACAGAGCTGCTGATACAAGTCTACGGGGTTGAAGAAGTATTACACTGTCCTTTACCCTGTGCTGCAGGGATGTGCACACATGGATAGCACAAAAAAAATCAAACAGGTCAAGGAGTTGTTTGTATGGCTCACAGTTATGGTTGGAATCTGCTATTTATAGCAAAAAAAACCCAAACAAAACCAAATCTGTAAGGCTCATTTATGGAGGAACACCAAGGCAACTAAACTGCAGGATAGTTACCTGCAGAGCAGATTTCCCAGTAGTTATTTTTCTCAGCCCCCATGTTCTGGTACAGACAGAGACAGTGAGTGTGCCCAGGGTGGGATGCGGTGCCAGAGGCAAACCTTGTAGTTGTCTCCCAGGCAGCTCTGTTAAGAAAGCACTGCTTCCGAAGGCATGGGAAAAATGAGTGCAGGTTGAGTTTTTAATGATCTGCATTTCAAACCCAGCAGTCAGTGGGTTGTCTCTGGAAACTTCCACGGTTGCCACTAGATGGTGCGTTCTGCAAAGGCGTTGGCAGGCCAGCCTGCTGCAGTCACCTAAGTGACTGAGTACATCTTCAGTGATGATGCCCTGACGGTAGGGAACCCTAAAGCTGTCTGTGTGGTCATGAGTAGGTCTTGCACGTTTTCAAGCTTTTCTGTGGCAGCTGGTAGGCTTTAGTTTTCCTTCTGTTGATGTGGGCAGTTCAGGTGTGTTATAAAGTGGAGATGGAAGCTCTGTTGGTGTTGTGTGGAATCGTGGCGTATTTCAGGAGATACGTACTCATCTGAACTGTAACTGTACAACTAGCATAAGATGGGAGGGTGTAATTGCAGTTTATTGCTCAAGCTGAGTCTTTGGATTTCCACTAGGAAATGCCAGGTTGCCTGGAGATGGAATCTGGTATTGTAATGAGGTGACGATATTGGTTTCAGTCTCAGCTTAGAGATTTTACAGGGATACACCTTCGTGTGCAGATCCACATGGAATTCGGCTCCAAGTGAATGCCATTGTGCTCTCCTCTTTCACTTTAGTTTGGAAAAGCTTAACTGACTTTGTGGCACACAGAGCTTAAGCTTGTCAGCTAGTACTTACAACAGCGAGTACAGACAGATATTTCTGTTTATTTGCATAGTTACCTCAGTTACGCACCCAACTAATCAAGTTATAACCAACAAAACATAGATGCCAGATTGGTCATTTTTAACATGCAGTTAACTACTTTGAGCTTGCAGTTGCTGTAACTGTATAGTAGTTGCTTAGAAAAAGAGTGATTTTGGTTCCTTTTCCTTAGTATCATTATTGTAAATGGTGGGGCAGGAGATCCAGGTCTAGTGATGCCAGTTTGCTCCTCTTAATGCTTAGTGCTTCTGTGTTTATAGGCGCCTTCAAGAAGAAGAACAGCAATTCAGAACATCATCTTTGCCGGCCATCCCAAATCCCTTCCCAGAACTTTGTAGCCCTGCAAGCTCTCCAGTGCTGGCCCCTGGATCTTTACCTCAGGGTCAACCCGCTAGTAAGCATGTGAGTATGGGACAAAGCTTTGGATCATCCATTCATTTTCAGACCAGGAGTGGATTATTTCATTTTGAAGGTAGAAATAGAGTTTCAAGATAAATAGAAGTACCTGTAGACCTTGTCTGAGAGTAGGACAGCACTGTCTGGGAGAGTGTCTTCAAACAGCTTCAGTCCTTTTTTAAAAGGCTTGTAAGAATGAAGTATTAAAGTGAATCAAGTCTTGTTTCAGATGTGTGCACATTGTGAATGAAGCGGTAATGCCTAATATCTTTCGGATTTTGTTAAGTAATGACTTACTAATTCAAAGTCAAGTTAATTAGCTTAGAGTTGGAGGAGGATTTGTGCATGATATACAGAATATTCTAGGTGCCACAAAAATACTGAACAGCTGTTTAAGCACATGGTGCTGCTTCATTTTGCTGTTTTTCATGAAGCTGCTCAAAAACTAAAGTAATGTTATTAGAGCATGTAACTAGGCACAGCTCTATAATGGGATTTAAACAGAGCACTGTCCCATGGAAAGCTGGTTGAGTGGCTCTCTGGGTTCTTGGCAGTGAAGACAGCACAGACTGAGCTCTCACGTGATCCAGAGCGATAACCTCAGTTACACTGCAGTTTTTCTTCTGTCCTATTCCACTCTCTGGGCAACAACCAACCACCTATTTTGTGTCAGTCCTTGAGCGCATTTAAAGACTAAAGCTTGGCTCAAAAAAACTGTATTTTGTAAACTGTGCTGACTTGCATTGGATGAAAAGATGGGTTGCTCTTACTGATTATTGGCTTAGAACAGTTCTGTGAGTACCCAAAATTAGGATGGTGTTCTGTATCAATGCTCAATTAGTTTGTAAGTAGCTCCTGCATCTGCTCTGACTGATAAAGGGGGTTGGGTGAAGAGCCGAGCTACGAGCAGTAGACTAATGTATGCATTTGCGTCTTCTGTATTGCTTTACATTGCCATAAACAGCTGTCTGTTTTCTTGAAAGACCCAGTGCATCTTCATTGGTTTTGCTGTATTTTTTTTTTATACGGACAAGACAGATAACCAAAGAATGCTGTAGAGGAAAATTAGAGTCATCCTCGTCAGAATTCTTCAGGACCTCATCAGAGGTCTGGGTGCTGGCTAAAACAGAGAGGCTGTTCTGCCAAGGCAGTGCTAATCTGACTCCAAGGAGACAAAACAAGGGGCAATTCTGCCTCCTGGCACTTGCCATCAGGACAGCAGCATAAGCTGCCTTTCTGAGACAAACTGAGGCGCTGATCTACCTGCATTTACCTTTCCAAGTATTCTTCAGTTTCAGGAACTCTTTGCCTTTTAGCTTTATGCCTTAATAAAATTAACCAAGCCACCATAAAGATGACTCTGTAAAGCCTTAAAAGGTCTTAGGTGATCTGTGCATCAGTTTTTGATGGAATTTAGAAACTAGTGGTTAACAGCACATAAATACAAGTAAGCAATCTTTAATGTACATAAGAAATAAGAAGATGGCTATAAAGACAGAATAAAAGTAGATTTTTTTCTCCCTAAGTTTTACTTTTTAAATTAATCTACCTAATTTTAAAATAGAAAATTTTGACAAGCCTTTTGAAAGCCTAAAATGAAATAAATACTGTGTAGATATGCTTGCTGCTGAAATTATTAATCAAAAACAATCCATTGTAGTAGTAAAGCATTTTAGGGTATAAGATGAGGAAGTAAAGCTTGTTGGACAACAATGGCTTCTTCTGTAGATGCATGTATATTGTTCGTTTCAGTTTATTGACTAATTGAGAGCAGATGAGAAACTGGCTCAGTGTGAGGGAAGGATAAGAAAGTGTTCTTTTCATTTTCATTCTTCATTTTCATTTTCATTTCTTGTGAGGATGCTGCTGATCACGAAATCATAGAATGGGTTGGAAAGGACCCTAAGATCATCAAGTTCCAACCCCAATGCCATGGGCAGAGACTCCTCACATTAGACCATGTCAGCCAAGGCTCTGTCCAACCTGGCGTTGAACACTACTGGGGATGGAGCATTCCACCACTTTTTTTAATAATGGGTTTGTAACATTGCTTACGCACTGCTCTGCATTTATTTCATGCTCTTCTTGGCTCAGCAAAGAAAAGTAAAAGCAGTAAAACAATGCTGCAATAAACCTTATTTTTTTCAGTAGGTGGGTTTTTTTTGTTTTCTCACGATGATGAAGCATTTTCTTTATCTTGCTTCCAAAAAGTGCACATATTCGGAATATTTTTTTTTTTATGTACTATATTTTCTGGGATCTTTTGAATAATGGTACTGATTTCACTACAGCAGAAAGCAGTATGCCACCTCTAGCTCTGCTGCCTGTCAGGCAGTGAATACTGCTTTTAAAGTTTGGTGGCTGCAGGAACGCGTCACAGCTGCTCCCCAGAAGACAGAGAACAGTGAGAAATAAAGGGTCTTCTGTACTAGCACAAAACTAAAAACACATGTAGGCAAATGGGGTAGTCATTTAATGGCAGCATCAATATATCTATCTGGGAGGTAAAGCTGGAATGTTAGGCTGATCGAAGTCATTGCAGATTTTTCTTATTTGACTCTGGATAATATTCCCTGTTATGGAAGAAAACCTAAATTAAAAAAATTTTGTAGATACTACATTTTTATTTATTTATTTATTTTTTAGCCCACAGGCAGGTTGAATAACTGACACATAGTTTAGCAGTAAAAGAAGAGAAATAACTGAACTTTTAGGTTATGTTTCAACGGCTATCATGCACTGAGCAACCTCTACAGTGCCATGGTCTGGACTGATACGGTTGTGTGACCAAACACATCTGGTGGCAGAGGATAAGAAATGACTTGAACATGCTCCTTTGGAGTTCAGTGCTGATTTTCTTTATTAGAGTTCTGCAGGTGGAAACAGCCCATTTCGGGTTAAGCTCTGCAGTCAGAATGTTAGATGTTGACCTGTTGATAGTGAACGGCACATGGTTCTGTAAATTGGCACCACTGAAGCTTTAGTAATGTAGTCAACCAGCTGGTGAGTACATTGGACAAAAGTACCAACTAGCTGTGCTGTTGAGTCAGTAGCTACTTCAGCTACTGGTGGAATGAGATACCGCCGATGTTGTATTTGGAGAAAGCATGACCCTTCAAGCAATAGCTGCCAAAAACCTCTGAAGTTCTTTAGTTGAGAGCGTTGTTGTCTGTAAGCTTCAGCAGGAGGATGATGGGAAAGGAGCTACCTGATCAGCGCATGCTTGTGTTTCCCCCTTCATCGTGTGCCTCTCTGTCCTCTTAAGTACCACCTTCTGCCTCTTGTTATGGAACCTGACTGTCCTGGTTTAGCAGTAGGAGTCATTTTTTCTACTACTTAGTAGCAGGTGCAGTGCTGTGTTTTGACTTCCAGCCTGGGGATAATACTGATAAAGCCGATGTTTTCAGTTGCTGGTCAGAATGTTTACCCTGACCAAGGACTTTGTGAGTCTCATGCTCTGCCAGGGAGGAGGGGAAGCCGGGAGGAAGCAGGGACAGGACACCTGACCCAAACTAACCAAAGAGGTATTCGATACCACAGCACGTCATGCCCAGGATGTAGAACTGAGAGTACCCAGAAGGGCTGGATCACTGCTGGGTGGGGGGTGAGTTATCGGTAGCGGGTGGTGAGGTGTTGTATTCTCTTCCCTTGTTACTTCCTTTATCATTATTATTATTGGTGGCAGCAGTAGTGATTTGTGTTATACCTTAGTTATTAAACTGTTCTTATCTCAACCCGTGGGAGTTGCATTCTTTCGATTCTCCTCCCCGTTCCTCCAGGAGCGGGGGGAAGAAAGGGGAGGGTGCGGGTGGGAGAGGGGAAGTAGACTGCGTGGTTCTAATTTACGATCTGAGCTTAAACCATGACGCTGACCGTGAGAAGCTTCAGCAGATGTCTGTGAGCATGTGAATGCTCCACTTTTGATGCTGGGAAGGGCAGGTTAAAGGTAGGAGCAGGATGGACATTTTTTGGGTGATAGCATGGGGCATTGCAAGACCATGTAATATTTTTTCTCCTCTCTCATTTCCCCACGTCTTTGCTCGTAAAACACATGCACACATAGAAACAGGAGATCACCCTGTGTCTGAGGGGTACAGTGATTGCGGGCTGGGAGAAGGGACAGCTGAAAGTTTTTTAAAATATCATTTACTTAAGAGGATAAATATGTTTGTTTAAGAAAAATGGAAACCAGAAAATTACACCAAACCAAGACCAAACATTTGTCCAAAAGATTGCTAAAAACATCAGACAGCTAGGTTACCACTAATTGAAGTCCATCTTTGTGTTGCTGGTATAAACGAAGAACTGGTTGGTAACTTAGGTTATAATTTCTGGTTGTGTACAAATATTTTGGAAAAAGCATGCAATAATTACATGTAGGTCACTGCAGTGCCACAGGATATTAGGCTAAAGTATCTTGTGCTAGTCAATGAAGCTTTCAGCTGTAAAAATAGGGCAAATTTCTCACATCTCCCCTCTATACAGCCCAGGCAAACTTCCAAATAGCAGTTTGATGGACCAAAATTATTTACCCTTTTCTAGCAAATTAAATTCACAAACGGGTATGAATTCATGCCATTCATTTTTCCAGATTTAGTTACCCTTCAAGGGAACTCTTGTAAACAGACTTCTTAGTTTTAATTGTTTTAATTGCATGTTATGATGCACTTCTTGGTTGGTTTGTTTTTTCTTCCCATAAAACTTTTATGCTGGCTCTTCTGGAGACAAGGATGTTGATTTCCAAAAGAAAAGCTGTGTGAAAATACAAACTTCTGTACAATGAAAACTTGATGTACTAAGTTGGATTTTGCATGTGCGGCAACAAAGTTTGTTCATTATGCTGGAGCTGAATAACCTTTAGCAACAAAACATTCTGAAAATAAAAAATGACATCAGATTGTGCCAACAGGACTTTACTTTCTCTGAACAGGCTAAATGCTGTAGCTGAGTTAGTCTGGACAACTCCTTAGGTCAAGGACCAGGCAATCCCTTTGGCCCAACTTTAAAATACTGTTTTTCATGGGTATTTCCCATGATACGTGATGTTTCTCTCAAATCTTTCTTTAAAGCAAGACTCTTAAGCAAAATAAATAAATCATACATAGGTTGCTCTGAGGCTTGTTTGATGCCTTTTTTCTAAGAAAGTTGCAATTGTGTCTGGAAAAATTGGGAAAGATCAAACAGCCGTTGCAGGGCTGTGATCTCACTGTATGAAGACAGGCCTTGCACTTCCCTGGGTGCCCATTTCTTGTTTGGAGAAGTAGCAGTTTCCCAAACTAAATGAACTGAATTTGATGAACAGTGAAGGTTGTGTTACTTGTCTTCTTGTCCTCTGTGTCATGTAGGCATGTTGTCCTGTTATCCCTGAAGAAATCAGCAGGGGTGAGCTCACAAGTTTCATTTGCCTGTGGCTGAAGAAGAGAGTAACAAGTACTTGGAAGACTGATGAGTCTGCTGGACTAAGCTAAAGACAGTCCTCAGCACTGTTCGTGCTGGGCAGTCATTGGGGGCTGCAGACTTTTCAGCTGGAGCCCCTCATATGATCTGCCAGCACAAAGTCAAAGCTGCTGTTTCTCCTTCCTCACACCTGTTACAGCAAGAAGGTTGGTGGTAGAAAGCAGTGAGTCTGTTTGTTCTTGCTTTTGGAAAGTGCCAGAACAGTAGTTACAGTCCCACCATGAATTACTGGAAATACTAAGGGCATCTCACACTCAGACCCAGAAGTATGCTATTTGTTGAGAGTTTTTGTTTTTAATGACACAGACCTGGCCCTGCTCCCAGGAGCACTTTGGCTCCCCACCCATAAGTGATGCTCCGGCAGTGGGAGTGTGCTGGGAGGAGGGCTGCGTGGTCAGGACCAGTGGCAGTGTGCCAGGGGACGCATTGCCCAGCCAAGGGTGGTCTGGCACGCACTCTGTAGGATGGGACCAGCCTGACCCAAACATGCCCTGCTGCACACGTGCTGGTGGACCTGCTGGATGTTCAGCCACACGTTAATGCTTGCAGTGTGTAAAGAGCTGTTTTACAGTAGTAATGCCATTGCAATTAACCTTTAGGATGCCTTGTGTAAATACTGAGCAGTCTGTAGTATAAGCTGCGGTAGCAGCACATCCGTGTGTTCACACTGGATTTTTGTGTGTGCATCTGTGTTGCCTTGTACATTTTTGTTGTGTAACGTTACTTGTGTTATAATTAATTAATGGCATGATGAGAATATAATTTAGCTGTTCTGTGCTTTGCTCAGGAATTGACAGAATTGAGAAACTAGCAGGCAGGGGAAAACGGGAAAATGTAAGATGATAGAAAATCTTGTTCTATGTCTGGCGAAGCAGGCAGGAGTGGGTTTGGGTGTAAACATCAGTGCAGTAGGGAATAAAGAAAAAGCCCAGAACTGTATTGAGTGATTGCAGTTATACCATAAGTGAATGACTGAGATGAATCAGAGATGTCATAATTATATACTGATAGCCTTTAAGGAGTTGCTCAGCATCGTGGGAATGGCTCTGCTGAGTCTCAGCTCTCCTTGCTGTCTGTGCTGTCTGGACTCAAGGTGTGCGTTCAGGTCAACTTTAGACCTTTTGGATAGAAACTTTTTTGGACCTCTGCTACCCAGTAGGACAGATGCAAGAAAGCACGAGCTCATAGTTTAGAGACCCTGCTGCGTATCCTACATGACCTTGCGGCACCACATTGTTGCCAGCAATGAGCAGGTGAATTGACCGCGAGGTCCTTTGAGGAGAAAGCTGAGGCAGCCCTTACTGAGCTGTGCCAACACCTATAGCTGAGCTGAAGGTGATGCCCCAATGGATGCTGTGGACATGCATAGTGCAGGACTGGGAAGATGCCCTATTTTTTGCTTGCTTGCTTGCTGGCATCTGCTTCTAGGGACAGAAGGTAAAGCCGGTGTTTAGTTTGTTGATTTCCAGACCATCAGCACAGTGTTTGCTTAAGTATCAGGAGTAATGCTGTTTACTCACAGCTGGGAAAAGGCTACTTTGGACTTGTTGTCATTACCTGGGCAGTGAACTGTGCCCACATTTAAAGTGGAAATCTGTTTGAAATGTCCATCTTCACTTAGATGGTGTTTGTGTGTGGATGCACAGGGGAAGAATGAACTTGCAAGGTCATTGGAGTGGTAACAGGATGTTTATGCGTTGCTCCAGAGCTTGCAGATACGATTTTGTTCCATTTCCTAAACAGAGGGGGCGTTAGTTGGAATTTAATAATGCTTTTGCATTAGAAGAATACTGCTGAGTTAATTAAATCATTATGGTATGAGTTTCAATTCTCTGTGCTCTTGATTTATAGTCTTCTTATTGCTATCAAATTCTTATTGTATTATTCTTTCTCCTACTAGGAGTGCAGAATTACTGTACTAAAAAGTGATTTTGTTTAATTAATGTAAGTACCTTTAATCTTTGCTTCAGCCTGGCTGTAATCTGAATATCATTTACAAAGCGTATATAAAAGAGAGCTTAATCTCGACTTGTTAAAAGGCAAGCCATCACTGATTCATAAAACTCATGTTTCTGGGTTGGCATTAGGATGGCTTGTTCTCTCCAGTGGTAGACCCTGCTGCTGCCAAGGTTACTGGAGCTGGTTTCTCCTGCTGCATTTCAGGAAGCAACAGAGTTGGAAATGGCTTCATTATGCCACGTCATAAGTGGTTGGTTTTCTCTGGTTGCTGAGGAATGGCAGCTGGAAGCAAATGGATTGACTGTCAGCTGAGGGTTTGGATGGGATATCCCATTGAACACTGGATGTTTTTGGGGAACTTGGATAAAGCAATTTTATCTCAGCAGACTTATTTATTACCAGTGAAATTTTATTATCAGCAAAGCAAAAACTATTCTGCAGGGGTTTAGAAAGGAGTGAAAGTGAGAGAGACCTTTACAAGCTGCTTTTGTTCCTCACCAAACGGGCCATTTCAAAGCACCTAGATCTTTCCGGCCACCTCTTTTATCTGCCTATCTGATCTCTGTCTGGCTAGAGTAACAAACTGTTCTGCTTTTTGGGATACTCAGATATGGACTATGAGGACACCCCTTTACCATGCACATGCCCAATGTCTGTGATGTGCACTGCCCATCCGGACATCTGAGAACATCATCCCCACCTATGCCTCATGCTTGCCGAGTGGTCAATGCCATTGCAGGAGGCATCACGCTCACTGAAGTGTGCTCAGCAGCCAGAAAAGGCCCTAGCATCAAGCTCAAGAGAGGTCTTTGAGTGCCAGGAGCAATGTCTGCACCCTGCAGCCACAGGGGAATGTTGGCTGCCTCACCATGTGGTGACCTTGCACGTGTTCCTTCTGTCACTTTTTAGGTTCACCTTTTAAAATCACATTTCCCTACAATCCTTGCCAGAATAGGTAACAAGAATTGGAAAAAGCCATCCCCAAGGAAAAAACGTTACTTAAAAAAACATTATGGAAAAGAGTATCCTAAGCTAAACAGCAGTGTCCTGATAGTAAAACACCAAGATTTAATTTTACAGACAATTTACCCTCAGGCTTCTGTGAATCATTTTTGAGCTTGTCCTTGCCTGCAGACTGTTAAGAGCAGGTAATTACTCTGAAGTAACTTGTTTGTCATACTGTTGCTGGTCACACTTTATTTTCCCTATTGCTCACTAAAATCCACTGAAAGCAAGCCAACCACAGTATTTCCAGACCTTATAAATAGCTTTACAGATGTTGGCAGCAATTTCATTCCCCAGGTATTCAGTTATGTAGAACAAGGTATAGACAAGATCTTAGATAAGTGTCAATATCAGGTACACAGTTTTAGCATTGAAAAATACCTGCTGTCCCAAACTCCATAATACTGTTATGTTTAAGTGATTTAAGCATATATGTGTGTGTGTGTGTGTATTAAAATATATATATAAGATTAAAAGATTGCTTGCAGTACTGTTGCACACACTGCAATGGATTTATGGAGCAGCTTGAAAAGAAATAGGCATTGAATATATAAAGATCATCTGATCAGCAGTGCAGTCTAATTGAAGGCCTGTTGGCAAGTTCCATCTGAATATGAGGAAAAACTTCTTTACTTTGGAGGGTGGCAGAGCACTGGAACAGGCTTCCCAGAGAGGTTCTGGTGTGGTCTTCTATGGAGGTACTCAAAACCCATCTGAATGCAATCCTGTGCAGCCTGCTCTAGGTGAACCTGCAGCAGGTTTGTATTAGGTAATCTCCAGAGGTCCCTTCCAACCCCAACCATTCTATGATTCTGTAATACATATCCATCATGATTTGCATCCTTGTCTATTGGGGTGTTTTGGTTGCTTTGGGGGAATGGGGTTGGTTTTGTGTGGGTTTTTTTTTTTTTAACTGCACAGATGAAAAAGGTAATCTAAATCCCAAATCTCTTATTGTTTCAGAGAGAGGCTGTAATTCCAAGAGGAGCAGAGTTCTTGTTAGCTGGGGGTAAAGGAGAGCATCACATAGAGCTCCAGGGACAGGGATTGCATATTTCTAATCATTTGTACAGTGTGACACATTTCTTCTTATTAATATCCTAGAAAATATTAACGGAAAATCAGGAGGCAGCCAACTATATTTGTGCAAATGTGCCTCAGTATAATTTCCCTTTGCTCTCAGTGAACATTTAGTTCTGCATTACACTGTATGCAAGTTACAAATGAGCATTTGCTTACAGGCTAATTAGGCATAACTTAGAGCAGTACTTAATTGCAACACTTCAAGCAATACAGAGGAACTTCAAGCCAATCTGGCTAACAAGAAATTAACTTTGTGCTGTGCTCGAGGTTGTGATAGCTGCTGTTTCTGTAAGGTTTCATTGTGACTTGCCCTCTCTTATGTGCATGGAATAGTGCTTGGGCAATATCCAGAAGTCACTTTTTGTCTAGAAGAAGCCTTCAGGATTTAAACTATAGTAGGATATTCTGCAAGAAGTGAGTCAGGACAAGGGCATGGTGGGGTCTTTCAGTGGGTAGGGAAAGTGCCTGTGCAGTTGATACTGGCTTTGAGTGTCTCTAGCAGTTAATCCATCCAACAGATGTCCAAAGGGGTCTCAGTTGAAAGACTGCAATGTCGATGTAAAACCATTGAAGTGAAAAAGCTGAATGAACTTTATAGAAAGGTTTCTATATGTTATTTTTATCCCTTAAATAAAGGAATAATCTAGTAGTTCTGAAGATGGTGAAATAAATTCTACAGCACCTTAAATACGCTCACATCAATTTCTCCTCTTTGCCTCTTTCGCAAGCCTTCTCTAAGATGCAGCTGAAAAAGCTGTGGTGGTGAACTGATTCTTATCTAGCAAAATGGTTGAGGATGATGTGCATACAAAGGGCTTGTTTTTCCCCTAAGCCAGAGTCTTGGAAGTGCTAATTGCCCTACATTCAAATAGCAGCCATTAAGGAAGGGGAGACCCTAATAAAATCCCAGCAAAAAATAATACTAAATAAGTGGTTATAGTGCCAGACATGTTTCACAGTGACTGCATTCCTTTAGGAGTTTGCAGCAACCACTGCTTTCTACATAATTGAGTTTCTCCCTATTACAGTTACATCATTTCTGAATATATAAAACTGCAAAGTATCTGGAGGTTCAACTTAGGGGCAATGAGGATGAGGACTGCTGGAGTGTAGAGGGTTTAGTCCCTTTTCTTGGTGAACTGCTTTGTTATTGTATTTTGAAATCTGTAAATGTAGGGAACTAAAAGCTGATTTTTTTTTTCCTCTCAAACTATGTGACAACATTGAAATAGAATTTCAAGCCAGGAAGATCTCACTGAGTTCAAGAAATATATTAGAAATATTTGAAGAGAAGGTATCTGAAATTTGAGTTTACTTATGAGCTCAGATAGCTTGGCTTAGACTTGCATGTCAGTGCAGAACTCTGACCCTGATATAAAAGGACTTCTATTATTTCTGTACAAAACCACTTCTGTTGGTGCTAAGGCCAGTTTTCTTGCAATGACTTAGCAAATCTTTTGAAATGTTAAAGCATATTTCTTTATGCTGAGTGAGGCTTCTTTTTCAGTACAACCATGATAAAGTATTTTGGGAAGGACATATTTGCCTTTGCATAACATGGTTGCAAGTTAAGTTTGTATGCTGCAGCTGAACTACCAATATCTGGAATTAAGTACCTATACTGACTGCATTAATGCAAGACAAACTTAGAAGTCTTTATGTACGACAGGCAAGCATTAAGAATGACCATACTGTTTATATTATTTGCTATGCAGTGGCTTTTTTTGCTGCTGCTCGAAGGTGGCATATAGACTAATGAATGTATCCAGCATAGCTGCTTTTCCCAGCTGTAGGCAGTCCTTTCTTGAATCTCAGCTTGCAGGAAGTGAAGCTGAAAATCTTCAGCTTTGGAGGAGGATATTGGTTGGGTCCGTTATCTTTTTGCTGAAGAGAATCTTTACCTTTTTGTGTCTGACTTTCTATCATGAATGCTTGTATCAGTGGCAGTTTGGACTCATTGTCGAAGTTGCACTTAAACTAGCGGAGAGTTGGGTTTAATTTGGCACCTGCTACCAGATTAATTTGAGGTAGACATGGTAGTCTCAATCTCTTACTGTCCTTCTGCTTACAGACCTCTTCAGGTCTTTGAAGCTACTTGCTTCATGTTAAAAATGGTGATGTCAAGTGCTTTCTTGGGAATTAATTGCATTCCACATTTTGGTTAATTATCCTTATGTTTGACCATGGGACCTCTGCATGTGCCCTGCTCCTCCCCACCCAGAGTTACATTGCTCTGTGCAAGGGCAAAAATTTATGTACGGAATTGTATGTTTGCTTTTAAGTTTATTCCACAGTAAAACTGAAATGAAACTTCCCAACAAATACCACTGCTGAGCAAATCTTAGATAATTTTTTTTCTGTTTTACATTCCCTGGTCTCTTTATCATTATATGTCATATCAGGCAAGTACTTGTCATAGTTCTTCACAGTGTCAAGAAATATGATAGCTTTAAACAGCCTTTGGGTGGGAATTATTTCTGTGAACTATGGCTGTATAAAAGTTAAACCTCTCATTTGGGTTACATGTCTGGATATCTCCAGTCAGTGATGAGATAGAGGAGTACTTTTTGAGTACATTCAAGCTGTATTAGGGTAGCAAAACTGTAGAAGATGATAATTTGTACTGATGTTCCTCTTTTTATTGGCCACAGTGGGAACCTGAGTGGTTAGTGAAGACAAGATGAGCTTTGACTGAGGTGACTAGTGACAGCTGAAATGGCTACCACCATTTGTAGTGGTAGTTTGGGTGGAAGGCAAACCAAACCTTAAACTAGGTAGTGATCTGTGATGGAGAAGATCCTTGCCTTCCCCTAAGCTGTTCTATTAGGACCGAATCTGGCCATGTTTCCAAGTGGGTAATTTTTATTGACTGTTTTTCTGAATGGCCGACTTCCTCATCAGTTATTCCTGGAAGAAACAGTAGAGTTTGTTTATCTGGAGAGATGCTGGGAGCTGCAGGGCTGATTTTTTTCTGTCATCTGTTAAAGGCCTGTGAAAAATTAGCAGTTTCTAACCACATTCTTCTTGTGTAAGTTAAAGTCAGTGCTCTTCCACACATCTCTGTAGTGCTTTAACTTCAGTGTTCAGACATCAGAGGTAGCCATTGTCAATAGATGAACAGATATATAAGATTTAGAAAGGGAATACAGTCTTTCATACTTTTAGCCGTAGGTACTTCATACACAATAGTATGCCAATACTATTACAATACACAATAGCAATGCCAATTCTTGCGGGAAAAAAAAAAAAATTGTTTTCTGAGGAACAAATGGGGATCTGAGGGTGTTGGTGGGAGTATCTCCTCTTCCAAGAGCCAGTAAGCCCACAGGGGAGAGTAACAGGAGGAGTTTCTAAGGTGGAGGGTTGTGGAACTGGACCACTATTCCAGAAGATAAATGACCTCTGATTTGTCTGCTGATTTTTGTGTGAGGAAAAGCTACCCTCAGCTCTTATTTTGAGTAGCAAACCAAATGCAACAAACATAAGTTGGTTTGTGAAGAAGGAAGGAGGTTTAATTTTTCCAAATTAATTATCTTTGCAGTGTAAAATCCAAGTCATTGGGATTTCTTTCTGATGTTTTAGTAAAAAAGCTGAATTTGTCATTTCAAGGTGGTTTCCTCGTCGAACCCCAGAATGAAACTCTCTGGTAATTTATCTAATCCAGTCTGTACACGTGGAAAATAATGGTCTTTACAGATAAGGTTAAGCCACCAGGCACTGTCTGTGGAAGGAGGATGAGTTACATGCCACCTAGAATAGGATGCACCTTTTTGCTTTCTCTTTAAACCCAGTTTTCATGATGTAGCTTGAGCAAGTTCATGCACTAGCTATTTTGTTACACTTTAAAAACTGAAATTGGTAGAGTGTATAGGTTGGCACAGCCTTGGTTGATGTGAGCCAAGCAAACTTGGGTTGTTTTCTGTACAGCTGGGTGTACTGAAAGAAGAACCTGCAGAACTCTGGCAACAAATCCACAAAACCACTTACTCCTCGCAAGTTACGCTTTGGTTCTGATCAGTGTCTGTTATGTTGAAGGGTGTTTGAGCAACAGTTGAACTGAAAATAGTTTCAGTACAGAGTATTTTTTGTTAATACCCTGCAGCTAGCCAAAAATTTTTACTTTTGCCATGTGTAATCTTGTGCAACAAGATGGGGGAGTTGTGGAAGAAGCAAGTGTTGTGACACCTTTCTGTACTGTACAAAAGGCAAGATAGATTTTTCTCCACTAGGAAACCGTGTGGTGGTTATGCTAAACCACCATCCAAAGACACAACCTTCTGAAGCTGGAAAAGGCAATAGCTTTTTTCCCAAGTGTAGCATTGTCTCTACGTGAATGAATAAAGAGTGATGGCAAATGACATTTGCTGAGTTCGCAGATTTTGTTGGACACAGAGTTAGAAATGAAGCAATAATTACTAATTACACATAATTATTACTTATTAGCTATTATTATTGGAGATTGTAATCATTAATGCAATATTTTTTAATGGGCACTTTTCAAAATAAATTAGTTATGATTTGTGCAGCTATTTGTTTAACCTTAGAAATTCTACATGGGGATTGAACGGAAGAACAGAAGTAGGTGTTGTAATTTGAAATCTATAGAATGAAATTTGAATGTGTGTTACTAGTTTACATATATGCAAGACTGCAGTAAGCATATGGTCTAAAAGATGCATATCTTAGTATTCAGATTCATATCAAAACTAAGCTAGTGTTTAGGGGGGGCAGGGGAGGAAGGAAAACCACTGTTTACGTTCATATGTATTTGTTTATAAAGTTTTGTCTAGCAGGGACTATTAAATTATTATGCTGCCCAGGATCCTAAACTGAGATGTTTACATATCTTTTGGTACATGTTGATCTAAGTTGTACTTTTGCCCTTTAGGCCTAGCCTTTTTTATGTTGTTCTTACATAGCTGGGTCTGTTAAGTGCGCAACGTTTTTTGTTAAATGTTTCATTTAATTCTGGGAGCAGAATTAAGTCACTCATGGAAATAGAAACTTCAGAATGTGAAAGATGTCCAAAGGTTGATCTACCTTCTGCCAGTCAATCTGGAAAAAAAATGAGCTTGTGAAAAGGCAAAATAAACCTGACATCAGTGCTTTTACATTCTCTTTCAGTTTCTCTGTGGTTTGGTTTAAGAAGGTTTTAATGACCTGGATTCTTTTCTCAGCATAATTCGTGAGGAAGATCCATGATGTAAATACAGAGCCATCAACATCCTTTTCAAAATTTGTGCCAGGATGGAAGTAAAAGTTGCTGGTCTCTTTGCATGGTGTATTTCTTTAACTTGTTGCCAGTAATTTAGGGAGAGGGGGAAAGGGAAGAAGGGAGCATACTGGAAGGTAGTGACTATTAGTGTCTTATCTAGAATACGTAAAAATACAGAGTTGACTCCCTTGTTGATTGCCTTTCTGAGTCTTCAAAATCGTCGATTTCTCCCCGATCAGCTACAGTAGCAAGGCTGCTGTTAAAAGATTTCCCACTTAATCCCATGCTGAATTGGTTTCTAGGAGTGTCTGTTGTCTTACAGAAAAGATTCACTCAATATTTGGTCTTTTCTATGGAGCTGTTTTTCCTATCCGTATGCCTGCGCTAAACAAAGAAACTAGCATGTGAGCTATTTGAATATAAATGTCTTTCTAATGCAGCTAATTATTTTAAATGTTTAATGGGAGCTTCATGAAAAGTGTTGCATAAATGTTTCAGTTAGAGAGAAGGCTCGTTGATTGCATTTGCGCAATGTTTAATTGGGTGGACAACACAGAATAAATACATTTGGAAATTATCTCAGATTACCTACTATTAGGGAGATGCCTATAGGGAGGAGAAAGCTTTGCTTCCAGTCAACTTCAAAGATAAGAGCTTAATTGGAAGCTGACTATGCCTTGACAGCTTCAGAGCAGCAGTGACTTCCATGTAAAATAATCTGAAGCAGATGCTGAATGAAGAAGTAGCATTTTCTTTCATGCAAGCTTTGGCATCAAATCTCTAGCATTATGTTATCTAGTTCTATATCAGGAAGCATTTTTATTATTGTGACACTGGTTTCAGCACACTACCTTATATTTAGACTTTCACAGTTCATCAGCCTTTGACAAATGGATTTCAAGCATTTCTGAAACATATACCTTAAAGGGAACTTCGAACCACTGTGGCATGGCTTGGGAGAATGCCGATGAAAGATCCTAGGAAAAGACCCAATTAGGACTACTAAGCTGTGATCAAACTTCACTAGATTTTGTGGTTTTGTTTTTTTTTTTTTAATGCTTTTAGTTAGTGTCATGGTATTTATGTAGCCCTGCACTATTTTTGTAAGATATTACAGGCTAGGGAAATGGACTGCCAGAAACCCCGTAAAGTTCAACTGGAGCAAGTGCAAAGTCCTGCACCTGGGGAAGAATAACCTCAGGCATCGCTACAGGCTGGTTGGGGACACCCAGCTGGATAGCAGCTAGGCAGAGAAAGCCCTAGGAGTCCTGGTGGACACCAAGTTGAATGTGAACCAGCATTGTTCCCTTGCTGCAATGAAGCCTGCTGATCTCCTGGGCTGGCTTAGGCAGAGCTTTGCCAGCAGGTTGAGGGAGGTGGTGCTTCACCTTTATTCAGCACTGGTGAGGCCACATCTGGAGTGCTGGGTCCAGTTCTGGGCTCCCCAGTACAAGAGAGGCATGGAAATACTGCAGACAGTCCAGCAAAGGGCCACAGAGATAAGGGACAGGAGCATCTTTCCTATGAAGAAAGGCTGAGAGAGCTGGGACTGCTCAGCCTGGAGGCATCTTAGGAATGTATAGAAGTACCTGAAAGGAGGGTGCAAAGGGGACATAGCCAGGCTTTTTTCAGTGGAGCCCAGTGACAGGACCAAAGGCAGTAGGCATAAACTGAAACTCAGGATTTCAAAATGTATCATCTCTGTGTTATGTCCTCATATTAAGTTTGGAATTATGAGGATCAAGTTCACTGTTACAGTTCACTGTTAATTCAATTCTAACTACTGAGTTTCTAAGAAGAGTAATCTTTTTACTTGCCTAGTGTGTGCCAGCATTATCAACATAATCCACTTGAACATCTTGTGAGGATTCTGGGAAAATTTGCTTTATGGGGGGGTTTCTGTGTTGAATGTTTGAATCTTATTTGACCATCCATACTGAAATGAAGCAATGGCAATCGAAGTATGCCTAAATATCTGTTCTACTTCATACATCAGCAAAAATAGAGAGGAGCCAGTTGTCTGATTTATAAATGCTGAAAACCTGGACCAGAGCACTTAGAAAATGATCTGTTCTCATGGGAAATCCTTAGCCTTGGAGGCACTAAAAATGAAATCACTCAAATGCTTATTCAATTAATCATAAGGGATAGTACAGCTTTAGAATGAAAAATTACCAGCTGGCAAAAAAAGATGACGGAAAACATTTAAGGGCTGTGAAGAGAGATTTATATGATTCAGTGAAGCTTTGCACTGAAATCTGTTCAATAAGTGACAGTGGAATACTGGTAATGATGTACCCTCAAAGGTGAAAGCCTGGTCTAGGAGTATGATATGAATCACCGTGGGGGGTAGGGGGATGTATTGATGTCAAGGTAAGAGGAGCTGCTTTCACACAGGTAGCTGTGCTGATCAGCAGTACAAAGCAGCGCTTACATCTTCATGGTGTGACCTGCAGTGAGAGATGGCAGAGAGCTGACAATGTGTTAGTTTTCAGGGATGGGCTAAGGAGAAGAGTTGCAAAAGAAGAAGGATGGAGCAGTGTGTGGTAACTTCAAATCAGGCTGCTGAAAACAGCATGGAGAATGTGAGAGGAGAGGCTGTTACTGTTCAGAGACAGCTACGTGGCCACAGGTCCTTTAAAGCAAGTGTGCATTGCTGAACGTCTTACCCCTTGCAGCTTTAGCAAAGTAACCTTTTTAGAAGTTGGAATGAAGGCTGCAGCCTTCCAGCCAAAGAATGCCATCTATAATGAGCTGACCACTTTTGAGCCACTGCTGCTCCAGGAATTAGTGCTTGGAAACCTCAGTGTACCTAGACGATAGAGGGGAGCTTCTGGAGGACATTGTTGTCAGTAAGAATGTATAGAGGACCGTTCAGTTGCCTTTGTTTCTCAGCTTTTGGTAAAAACTAGTTGAATCTTTTCTGTTCCTAACAGGCTATGTTCAGATGCTAAGGTCTGTTTCTATGTCATGTATTGCTTGTTCAGTATCTTTTTAATTAGTGACATTTTATTTAGTCCAAATTAAATATGCCAGATGTAGCTGATTTAGTGGCTAACAATGATGAGTGAGGGGAGGGAGGGAGAGCTAACATTATATAGCCGTCTGTTCTCAGGGAAGTTGGTTGTGTGGTGGGGTTTTTTTTCTTATTTCCAGTTCCACAAGAGAAGTTGGAGTGGTAACCATGGCAGCAGGGAATTTGTCCCTGTAAGCTCAGTGAAGGGTTGGGTTCTGGGGGGTTTTTTTGTGTTTGTGTTTTTGTTTGTGGTGCCCCTACCAGGAGGAAGGGGTGCGCAGAAATGGTCTCAAGCAAGCGCTGGAGAGGGGACTCAGAAATGGATAAGTTAGAGGCGCTTGCCGTGGAGTTAAAACTCATGCTTTGGTCCTGCTGCAGCGTGCACAGGTGGATGGGTGCAGCGGCGAAGCAGAGCAGGGTGAGATGTGGAAAATTTCTTGGTAACTGATGTCTACATGAGGTGTTTTGGGGTGGGGTGCTGAGACGCTGTGTGCTAATAAACCTCTTGTGTTGGTTGTGTTTAGGTTTTCGCCAGTATTAATCTTTGCTTTTTGTTTCCACTGAAAATGAAGCCTCCTGAGCAGGTTGGAAGGGAGTGAGATTTGCACGGAGCTAGCTACATTCAAGAGAGAATATCCAGCTTAGTCATGGTGACATAACCCCAGGTTTTGCATCAGCCCTGGAAACTTTAGGTATCTCGTTCTCGAATTTGGGGAAACCCATTGTTTTCCTCTGATACCTAAATTTATCAGAAACAAAACAGCAGGGCAGTTTTATGGAGCAGTTTCACATTAAAGCAATTGCTGAAAATGAGAATTATACGTGCCTTAAGAGGGCATGTGTAAGGGAGAGGATAACGTAAGCCCTCTTCTCCCATTGACATAACTTTTCCTATGCTCGGATCTGCAGGGGGTTAATTCTGGGCACACAATCGATGCTTACACAGTTGCGCAGAAATACTCTCCCAATGTGAACAGCTCTGTTAAAAGCATTTATTGTGTGCGTGTGACAAACTGACCCATAAAACATCCTGAGCGTTGCAGGCAGCAACAATTAGCCGATACTCGCTGCTTGAAATCGCCAGCTTCCAGAGCTGGTAGCTTGGGAGACAGCGAGTTAAGCAATATTGCTGAACACTGTACAGCAAGGAGGCAGCTGACGGCCGGGCATTAGGGATGCTTTGCCATGCTGCTGTAGTTAAGCCTGTTACGCAGTTGTTTTAAAACACTCCTCTTATTGTCATAGTAGTATGAACTCAGCCCTATTAGGAAGACCTATTACTGGGTTGTGACTGATGCTATTGGAGTGTGGGAAATTGACATTTACAAGGTGTGCTTGAGATTTTTTGGGATTTTCGGTACATGGAGGCTGTTAAGTTGTGAGTTTTCATAATGTATTTATACTTCAGGTTCCCCTCATTAAATGGTCATCATTTCTGGAGAGCCTGTGAGGCTGTAGCAGTCTTCATTAGGAGTCTTTCTCTGTGTTTTGCCCTTTTTTTACATTAGCTTCCATTACTTTTTCATTGCCCTAAATTGCTCTCATCTTCACGTTTTCACACTTTGATTGGTTGTAGCCCTGTATTGTGTCCCCATATGATATACCATACTTGATCCTTCTCTGATCAAGCTACACAGGTTAAGTTCAGAGATGGGGTTTTTTTTTGATGTTTCATTTTTAGTTTTGCTTTCTAGCTTTACCCTGTCTCCCAGCAGCTCTGGTGTAACTGCCTGGTCTGGGATGTCAGCGTTGGTTCATCTGGATGTGGAGGGGAATAAAGGGACTCCTGTAATGAGAGATAATTGACATTTGTTTAATCTAGTGCACCTCTGTATGTGTCATGAAAACTCTTTTTCTCCTGCTGCTGTCAATTCTGGCAAGACTTGTCGGATCCAGGAGCTGGGGCTTCAGCTAAGAACTTGTTCTCATTAATTTCTTTAATTTATTTTAGCCTTCAGGGCTGCAGAGAAAAACCTGAGGAACTCAGCGCTTGCAAGCACCAGGGAACAAACTCACAAATCCTTAAATCCTCGCCTTTCTCACTCTTTGTGGTTACTTTTTGGGGGAGGAGGGAGGAAGAGACAGGAGTGGGAAGGTCTATCTTTGTCTTCCTCTGCATTCCCTTCTAAGTTTGTAATTTCTGTCCAGCTCTGCATCTTATGCTTGCTTAGATTCCTTTGCTGATGGACTAGGTAAATTGGATTGCAGTTGTTCAAGACGAATTTCATAACTACCAGTTCTTAAAATAATGTGTTTGTTTTGTCATGTCTGGACATTCCAGATTTAGCTTATTTGGCATTGTCCCCGATTATTGGGCTGTTTTGTTGTTTTACCCTATTCCTGTTATTACATCAACCACTCTCAAAATCCCAAGGCCCCATTGTATCAGAAAGGAGACTGTAACTGCCCCAAAGGTTTTCCCACGCATTAAAAATGCAAATATTTTCAAATACTAATCCTCGGTTTCCAAAGACATCTTCAAAAGTGATCTCTGATCCCTTTCCTAATAATAATTGTGGCTGGACCAGTGCATGCAAGTGGAGGGCTGGAGCCGAGTCTAGCTGTATATACAGCCCTTATTGGTGTTCCTGTGTTCTGCTCTGCAACATCTCTGCTCCTTTCCCTTAAGAAAAGCATGCGAGGAAAGGGGAATTTTGTGGAAGTTGTGCTTGGACAACAGTAAATCAAAGCAAGAAGCCAGTAGTACATTGCTGGACCCTATGCTGAAATGGCTTTCTGGCTCATAGGGTGGCCTGGGCACTCAGGTGACCAAGTGCCTCAGCAGCAGTTCTCACAGTGTGTTACTGGGAAAGAAGGAGCCATCCAAGCCTTTGGGACCTGCACCATTTTTCTAAATCCTATGGGAAGCTGCTCCCTGGAGCCTTGTTGTGCTATCTGCCAAGCTTCAAATTAATGTGGTTCTTGTGGTTGAAAGCCTGTGCAGTAAGGAAGATGTGGTAATAATTCCTTTTCTACAGAGTAATTTATAATGGCAAACCAATTTAAAATACTCAGTAACTAGCTTGGTTACTTAAGAATTTTAATCAAGAAATTATTATGGGTTTTCTTTGTATTACCCTTTCTAGGCTTGTTAGTGACTTAAATTGTGTTTGCAAGAACTTTTCTACTAAACCTTTCTCTTGGAGCAAATTCAGACAATAAATAATGCAGTCTGTAAGCACAGCTGAGGAAGACTGCAAACCATCTAGGGATAAATTGCACAATAAAATATATGAAAGATAAAGGTTAATGCCAGCAACATCACTTAATGTCTTTCATTACATAATCAAAGGAGTGTAACAGTGCCTGTAACTATCTTTTTTTCAGTATATAAAGGATCTCAAAACCAGAAAGGATTTTTGCATGAAAAGCAGTTGCTGTTGGGAGGAGCTGTGTGGAGAGATGGGAGCACATTTACAGATTTATAATCAAAACTAATGGGAAATGCTGGAGGGGGGAGGATGCATATGAGGAAGAAAATGTCAACTGACGGTGCTGTGACCACAGGAAGAGTCTCGATCCCAGGTTCGGGTCTGGGTGAGCTGACTGTTGCCAGGCTGCCTTCCCACTGTGCCCTGGTACTGTCAAAGCCTATCCAAACTGCTTCCCGAGCTTTCTCTCTTCAGGCATCCTGCAAATACCCAGAAGCTCCAGCAAAATTCACAAAGGCCTATTGTTACTCTTAAAAGGATTGAAAATTAGTCTTTCTTCTTGCTTTTACCTAAAAATGAGGAATTGAGTGGGAAGATGTGAAAATGTCAAACGGGTCAAATGATTTGTCTGAGCATATGAGCGTTAAACCAAAGTGGGGAAAAAGTGAAGCAGCTTTTGGGGGCAATGGCACAAGCTGGGTTTGTTGTCTTTATGTAGGCATGTATCATTTTCAACTGCATTCTGCTATTTAGTTGTAAAATAGGGAAATTATAGGGTAGCAACTTACAGTTTCCAAACCTTTGGTCTCTAAGTATGTGAACACGTGTTGGAATAGATCTTTTGTTCATGCATGTCTTGCAAACATGCTCTGTACAGTGTTTTCTTAAAAGTACGTTGCACAGTTCACACCTTTGTATATAAACAGATGGGATTTTTGAAGAACCTTTGATGCAAACCGAGGCCTATACAGACGGCATTAATACTTCAAGTTCTGAGACGACAGAAACAAATAGTGAGTATAGATTTCATCCAGTGGGACCATAACAAGTAGCCATTTTCACACATAGTTTTCAATGACAGGAAAAAAAAGCTTTAGCTTGTTTTTACAAAATTCAGGTTTTAAACTTTTAATAGTACCCCAAATTTGCTAATTTTATATGTTCCTTTAAATGTGCTTTTTGTATATACAGCATCATAGGCTTTGCTTATTTATTTTTTTTTAGCTCATATGTCAAGATTTGCAGTGTGTAATTATGCTGGTTTTGGCTGGGATAGAGTTAATTTTCTTCATAGTAGCTAGTAAGGGGATGTGTTCTCTATTTGTGCTGGAAACAGAGTTGATAATTCAGGGATGTTTTAGCTGTTGCTGAGCAGTGCTTGGGCAGAGTCAAGGCCTTTTCTGCTCTTCACCCCACCGCACCAGCAAGCAGGCTGGGGGTGCACAAGGAGCTGGGAGCTGACCCCAACTGAGCAAAGGGATATTCCATACCATATGATGTCATGTTCAGCATATAAAACTGGGGTAACAAGGAAGGGAAGACATTCAGAGTGATGGTGTTTGTCTTCCCAAGTAATTGTTAATGTGTGATGG
Source organism: Psittacula echo (assembly GCF_963264785.1). Taxonomy (NCBI): domain Eukaryota; kingdom Metazoa; phylum Chordata; class Aves; order Psittaciformes; family Psittacidae; genus Psittacula; species Psittacula echo. Next base: position 87,990,906 of record NC_137737.1, on the reverse strand, counting down.
AGCCCTGCTTTCCTGCGTATGGCTGAACACCTGCCTGCCCATGGGAAGTGGTGAATGAATGCCCTGTTTTGCTTTGCTTGCATGCACAGCTTTTGCTTTACCTGTTGAACTGTCTTTATCTCAACCCACAAATTTTCTCACTTTTACTCTTCTGATTCTCTCTTCTCTCCCACCTGGAGGGAGTGAAGGAGCAGCTGTGGGGCTTAGCTGCTGGCTGGGGTTAAACTACAATAATAGTTATGCCATTAGTGCAGAGACATGTTTGCTTGATTAGTCACTGTGGCTTGAATTCAGCCAGTATAGCTTATGGCATCCAGCTGAAGTCCAGAGTCAGGAGCCTAGATTCTCTGTGCAGCTAGCAGAGGGACACAGATGCCTTTGTCATGTGCTTTAGATCTTAAGTTACTCCATCTCTCTCCCTTAGCTTCAGAAGGAATTTAACTCTCTAATATTACCTGGGGTGAATGTGGGCCTGGGCGTTCATATGTGACAGGTTCGGCAGCACTAGCCTTCCAAATATAGCTGCTGAAGTGAACCCGACGCTAATCCTGCCCTGTTCTTCCCTGCCCACGCTGCTGTGATTCCCAAAACCTGCCTGTCTGGTATGACCCTCACAGAGTTCATGACTTCAGTATTGGTGTTTAATGACCACTGAACATATGATGTTACTGTGACTCTGTGACTCCCTTCCAAGTCAAGTGATTTCTCTGACTCTCAGAAATGGGTTTAATGTTTTTTGTGTTGTTTTTTTTTTTTTCCCCAAGATTGCTGTTCTGAACATGAAAGTCAAAGACTAAGGTCTTGATCTTACAATAGTTGTTCTCCTTTGTTGTTCATAGGCTTTTAAAGTGTACCTAAATATAGTATATGCCAGAGGAGAGAGTTAATGTTGCTATGAGAACCTTAACCTCGGCATTTCCTAGGGTCTTACGTTTATATGGAGGGGAAAAAAGAAGTGATCAAATAACTCATAGTTGATTTTGTTTTATAAGAAACTACTATCTGATGCCTTGTATATAAGTGATCATATCTGCAATGTATTGTTGTTTGTCTGAAGGGCTTTTTTCCAGCACAAGCTAGGCAACTGAGGCAAAAAGAGCCTTAGTGTTGACCTATATATTAACTTCATTGCAGCACTTGAAATTCCCATGTCTTAGAAAGCTGCCTTAATGCTGCTGGGCAAGTAAGGGGGAGAATGGCTGGTGCTCTTGTGTGTAGATGTGGTTGAGGAAGTTGCTTGCCAGTCAGGTGTGTGTAGAGTGTGCTTAGAGGCTTTTCTTTGTCAGAGGTTTGCAACTTTAGGAAGCAAACCCTTCCTATTTTATTACTCCTTCAACTAGGCAAATAGCAGTTCACTGCTAACCTGCATGCAGAGCTTGAGTCTTGAGCAGCTTTGAGTTGACTGATCGCAATTGAAAGCTTCCCCATTCCTCCAGTGACTCTGATTTTGCTCTTGTGAGCCCATAAGCTTTGAGTATAAAAGGCTTTTGGGGAAACAATCTCATCCAAAGAAGGTTCCAGTGGAAACAGCAAGTACCTGCTTGGTACATAGGTGTCTTTCTGCAGTAAATTGCTCCTTCTTGCACAAGGTACATGCATTTCAATTCAGTTTTCTTTCTGTTTGCCTCACTGATGGTATGGCTCTTATGTCTGAACAATCTTGATGAATGAAATTGGGTGATGAAAGTCAAAACTTGATGGACTGATTTTCAGTTTGTGCAGCTCTTGGTAATGATTCTTCAATGTATTTTAATGCCTTTCTGTGATGTCTCTGATCTTCATCTGTTACAAAGGGAAACTCTTGAAAAAGTACAGTACTGAAACCTTTTGTCTATCAGATTTCAGTCAGAGGGCCTTCTGATACCTGGTACTCTCTCCTTGTACTTAGTTTGGAGTCATAATCCAGGATAATAAAGGATGGTTTGCCCTGATATAGATTACACCGTGATTAATTTTAGACTGTAGAATGCAAATTTAGATCTGTTTGATGCTGAAGATTTTTAGCATAAAAGCATGATTTTTTTTATTATAATTGTATACGGTCATGGCTTTTCTTTTGCAGAAAAGGAAAAAAATAGCACAAAGAGAGAAGTGGAGAAGTAGTAATGTGACTGTGACACGACTAGGGGGCTTTCTTTTTTTTTTTTGTCCTCATTCCTAATAGCGCTTGTGTTACTTGATGCACACAAAATACTGCAGTGAGGTTGAGGAACTGAGGCTGGAAGATGAAACAGCCATGAGGGTACTCAAGATACATGACCCATTATATGAAACCACTGAAGTGATGAATATTAATGTTCTTTTAAATTTTTAATTTTTAAGTCTTTCTGTCTTTCAAAAAGGGAAAAGACGAGGGGAAAAAAAAAAAAAAAAGCTTGGGGGAAGAATTCTTCCCAGAACAATGGTGCAGTCTGTTATCTGCTCCTTTGCACTGTAAAGCACTGAATGTTCAGCCAATATAGTGCTCTGGTTGGCTTAGCATTCTTAACCTTAATTTTGAATAGAAGGTGCCTTGTGCTGCTGACGTAATTAGGGCCTTTTGTAAATCACTGTTGCAGGCAGTCTGCTGTTGCATTTCACTGCATTTCTCGGAGGGATGCAGGGCAAAAGTGTCAGACTAACTTTCTGAACCTCTCTTCAGGCTAAGTGTTTTCATTATTGCAGTATTTTATTCAGAATGAATTCTGCTTCGTTTTCCTCTGTAGATAATAAGCCCCAAATCAATTTTGCAAGTGAAACAGTGTTTCTGCTGGAAAAAATTTGAATAGGGAACCCTTAACATCTCAATGTAGTAGATGCTTCCTTGAAAAAAAGAAGGGGGGAAGGAGGGAAGGATGGAAGGATAGGAAATGTGAGAGGGTTGGATTTGACCGTTGACTTCTGTCAAATTAAGTCAAATTAAAAAAAAAAAAAAAAAGTCAAACCAAATTAAGTCCTCTCTGTGATACAGGAATATTGTTATCTGCCTCTTTTGTCATGGGAGCAAGTTTGAGCTGGAGCTTTGTCGTTGATCTGGTTTCTTATTTGTGATTATACGTCATGCTCTGCAGCATTGTGCGGGGGCATAAAATCCCCTTACCTTTCACATGAGCCTCTTGGGGATTGTTGCAGTCTTGTCTCTGCAGAGGCATGGGGTTTCATCTCACTTCTGTCTCTCTCCTGTCCTCTAGGGCAGGGTTCAGCTCAGGCCATTTACATCCCCTCCTGATGCAGTCTTTTATATCCGTGATGTCAGTGGTGATACGCGGCCTTGCGCTGTCCTTGATAGCGAACACAGCACTATTAATAGTCAGTGAAGTTAACTTGCTCATTTCTGCGTTCACACTGTCCACCCACTGCAGCTCAGTCCCTGGGCTTTAAAAGGTGTCATTAAAAACCCCCACTCCTGACTGGCCCTGCGAATGGACGTATTTGAAGAAGAACGTGGCAGCGCAGCAGACTGACACACCAAACAGCAGCCGCTGTATATCCTGAACCTGCTCAGGGATGCTCTTGTCCTTCAAGGGTAGTTGGCTCCTGGACAAGGAGCAGGACAGTGGTGGGACACGTACCCGTGACTCTTCATACTGAGGAAGCACAGTGTGAATGTGCATTGAAGGCAGCTGCAGCTTTCTTCCAGCAGCCATACTTCATTAAGTCTTTCCATGCTTGGGAGTAGGGAGAAGTGTGGTGGTTGTCTCACAGCTCGCTCTTTTCCACCTGCAAGGACTTGAGAGGCACCCTCAGCACAACAGCTTTCCCTCTCTAGGAGGACTCGTCAGGGACAAGGATCAGGTGCACCCTGTCCTGTATCACTGCCGTATTCCCAGCAAAACCGCAGGAGAGCAGAAGGGGGGGTGGGGGATGTGCTCCAGGTGTTGCAGAAGTGGCAATTCCACTGCGTATGCCTGGTGCAGGCTCCCCTGTGAAGCGTAGGGCTGCGCTTCTTGGCAACTAAGGAATGAATGAATGATGTCACCAGGTTGGTTCCTGAGGCAGGAAATCCATCTGAAACAGTTCTGTTTCAATACAGAAAGTGCGGTTATGTGCACAGAGTAAAACCAAAAGGAGAAAAGAGTTCTTTCGACACGACCTTTTGGTTGTGTCACTCCTGTCCAATCTCACTACAATAAGAAGTAGAAGAAAAAAAAAAAATCTTAAGTCCCAGCCCGCTCCCCACTAAAAGCAAACCAAACACAAAGGCAACTTTCTGCCTTGCTGAATACTGGCTTTTCAGTGTGCCAGCACGTCCGGGGAGGAATGCGAGAACCGTGCTCCTCTGTTGCACACCGATATTCTTTCAGGGCGTCCCTCGGGCGCTCACTCATGCCCCTGTCCCACGGGCACTGTGGCAGGGCGGCTAGCACATGGATGTGATGCACCGCTCCCCGTGAAATGGGCGCTCACTGCAGAGAGAGACTTGTTCACAGGGCAAGAAACGGAGGCACACGTACACCACAGCACCCCCCTTTACCCCCCCAATCCAGATTTCTCTGTGTGTGAGGATGCCTCTGGCTTGGTGAAGTGTTGGCAGGAGTGGGAGTGGAGCTGTAACACTGTACGGCGTGCATGCCTTCCCCAGCGACACAGCAACCGGGATCCCCTTCCTCTCCCCTTCCTCATTCTTTCTTCTCCCCTTCCTCTCCCGAGCCTACTTCTGAAAGAGCTGGCTCATCCTTGCTGTCAGATGAAGCCGTTTCCTGAACGCGGTTTTGAGTCACTTGGGCTGGATGAGGCTTTAACTCCTCCCTCACTGGGCTTCAATTTGTGCGGAGCCGGGGGAGCGGGGGGAGGCGGGTGGGCAGGCAGGCGGTCGGTCCGCGGTGGTGCGGCGCTGCCCGCCGCCCGCGGCCATCGCGGGTCCCGGAGCGGAGCCGGGTTCGCGGGAGGAGAAGTTGAAGCGCCGAAGTTGCGGGCAGATGCCATGAGCCGCTGCCAGGCCGGGCTGCGGGCAGCACGCGTGTGCCGGTGCCGGTGGACCCCGGATCCCCGCCCCCCGCCTTTGAACTTGAGAGCTGGCGGAGGGGTCTGGAACGGCCCTGGGTGGTCACAGAAAACCCAAATTCCCTTTGTAATTTCTTCTTTTTGGGGAGGGGTTGGGGGGGGCGGGAATAATTTGGAAGTCTGATAGTGTGTGGGAAATGATTACATCAGTCGGAGGGAGGGCTAGGATTGGTCTACACGGTGTGGTTTGATTCACTACCGCAAAGATTGCGTGTAACCCTTTGAGTGGAGCTCTGGCAGAGTTGTTTCCCTCCCCAGAAACAGTCCCCATAGCAGGGGCTACGTGACAGGTAGGGCACCGCCACCCACTGATACCGCCGGCACCCCGGGCGCCCAGCCGCAGGCTAACAAGGGTCGGTGGAGGCAGAGAACAAACTCTCTCTCCAGAGGCAACCTCTATTTAAAATGCCATCTTGTTCTTCCGACTGCTGCCTTTTACGTGCCGTTGAGGTAAGATTTTCCATCTCAAATTACCATCCAGGTTTTTGTTAGATTCCCCTGCTAGGATGCAGAGCGTTTCTAATGTGGAGTTGATTTAAATCTCAGACCTGCACGTTAGCCTAGAGAAATAATTTTGCGGCAAGTGCCTCTCGCTTGAGCGGAACAATGCAAAGAGGGAAGCATCTGTATAATTCAGGAGGTGGGGAGAGGGTTCCTGACTTGTTCTCTCATCTCCCATTAATATTTAGGATGTGCAGCGTATGCACGTTTGGTTTCAAACTACTTTCGAGCTAGGATCAAAAGAGAAGTCGGGACAGGGAGAGAAATGCGTGTGGACCGTGCTAGCTAATTGATCCGCTGGCAAACTGCGAGTGGGACCTCCCCGGGCGAAACAATCAAAAGTTAGTGGGAAACAAGAGAGCCATTTTTAATCTTCAGGGTCTCGGCCTGCTCCTCTGTACATGTTTGGAGGCCTCCGATGGGATCGCAGAGACAATTGTGTGTTTAACTGGATGTAATTTCTCTCGGTCACTGTTGCCCAAGTACTCTCGATACTGTTTCACGTTTGCTTACCTTACACAGCTCTACACAGAACCTGCTCTCTCACTTTTCTCCTCATGTATGCGGTCCTGTTAACCCTGCTGAATCTTTGTCTAGCGCAGGGAGGTGTTGGGAAGGGGGGAGGGGAAGCAGGGCAAGGGGACATGGAGAGAAAGTGTTATAAAGTGAATCCATGTTGTTTGTCCTGGCTGCCAAGGTGCTTGGAACCCTCACACTGAGAGGATGCCTTTCTGCAGTAGCTGTATGGTTTCCCGATGTTCAGAGCTGTTGATCTGTAAGTGTACCCTTTATGTTGCAGGATGTAAAAGTCTTTAGTGAAGATGGAACAAGCAAAGTGGTCGAGATTCTAGCAGACATGACAGCCAGGGACCTCTGTCAGCTGCTCGTTTACAAAAGTCATTGTGTGGATGATAACAGCTGGACTCTAGTGGAGCATCACCCTCATCTAGGATTAGGTAGGGAACGGTCAAAGGGGTGGCATGGTTACCTGGGAACATAAAATATGTGTGATTCATATTAATGTGCTTCCAGCCGAACGTTTTTCTTTCCACTGCTTTTATTTGTACAATTAGCTGAAGTCGCATACGTGCTTTTTGTATATTACAATTTCATGTGTTAAGCGTTTAAGCCATTTTAAGTCCTTCCCTGATTTCCCATTCCCTGTTTTTTTATTATTAAAAAAGAAAAATAATTGTCTAATCTTCACACCAGTGCTCTGTTGCTACCTTGCTGTGTCTGAAGCTATTGCAAATAAACAGCTTAGGCAAATGAAGCTTGATCCTTAGAGTACCAGTCCTGTGAAACAGCTCAGCTCATCACCAGCTGGGAGACCTGGGTGAGCAGACTCAGCTTTGCATACCTACAGTAACGCTTATGAAAGCTAGACATGCTGAGCTGGGGGAGGGGGTTGGCTGAACTTGACTTGAGGCAGGGGAAAAAATGGTGGCACCACCCGCAATATCCACGGGCAATTTCTGGACCAGCAGTGGCATCTGCTCTCCAGGCAGCGGCTCCTCCACCTGATTGAAATTAAGGTGTCATGGTTACAGTTCCAAGAAGGCAGCAAGAGGAAGAACTGGGGGGAATTAAATAACACCATGAATTGGTTTAATTACAGTACCTGAAAGGATCTCATGTTATTCAGGCTTGCTTTTCCTGTTATTTTGTGGCACTGATTAGTTGCAGGGTTCTGCTATGCAGCTTGCAAGCACGTATCGCTCAGATACGCTATCTGTAATTCTGCATAGCATACAATAGCGCTTTAGAAAGTGTAGCGTTTGGGAGTATTAGTCAATATAGTTCACGGGGAATTCTTTTCTAGAAAATAGAGGAAGACAAATCATAAGCTGCGATCGCCAGCGCTGAAGCTGTGAATGCTATCTGTAGCTAACAGAGGGGTTTATGTTTAAAAATGTAAGTCAGAACCACACAAGTGAAAAAGGGGAAACAATTTGCTGGAGATGTAATGCCCGAAACTGGTACTGTTAAACGCAGATAAATTCACAGCTCTGTGGAATGGCACTCAAAAAAAAAGAGAAAATAAAAATCATAGGATATTCTGATTTAATGGCATTATTGGGTATCTTTCTTAATTTAGAAATACCTTACAAAATCAACATGAAACACTCAGTTGTATATGTCCGTGATATACTTTCAGGTCTGAGGACATAGGACTAGGTGAAGAACGAGGGTATAAATTACAGAACCTTTATCACCATAGTTTAATATGCCACATACGTGCTTCTAAAAACCTTTACAGATTTTCAGTTTTATCAATGCTCATTAAACTACCAGGCTCTCTTTTTTCTATATTCTCTTTCCCATCATTGCTGATTACCAAGGTATTGTGTAAACAGAAGCCTTCTCCTTTGTAACCAACATCCTTCTCCTGCCAGATTCATTCAATGATGCCACAATTCAGTGTTTGTGACATCACAATAGCTTCCATGGTGACTAATTGTGCTGTCAAACTCTGGTGTGTGACATCTCTGAATGAATCGGGCAGGAGGCTGATTAGGAAATCAAAAGCTTCTGTTTACACACAAATAACTTGGTAATTAACAATGATGGGAAAAGAGCAAGACACTTATCGGGCTGCATTTATATACATGGGGACCTGCCTGCCTTGGACCTCTGTTTCACACTGAAGCACAAAGCGGGGCCCTGGCTGTCCCAGAGGAATGGGGTGTGCAGGTTGAGGCTTCAGCATCCACCAAACTTTGTTCCGTGGGCCATGCAGTAGATCCATGTGGAAAGTAATGCAGCCTTTGAGGGTGTAAAGAGAACGGACAAAGAAAAAAGTATTTAAAGCATCAAAAAAGATGTAATGATACAGATTTCATATACTTGAAAGGATGTGGACAGAAAAGGGAATAAAAGAATTCGTTTAATAGGAGGCAACAATATCCAATTTCTTGGCATATATACATATATATGCTAAATATACTACACATAGTATATATATAGTATATGTAGTCTATATATAGTATATGACAGCATCCAATTTCTTGATGTTGTCACTGTATACACTGTGACATATCCAATAAACTTTATGAATACCAGCTTTCGTGCATCCACCCAGTTTTGGTTGCAGTTTAAATTTTTTGTTACACGGCTGCTTATTTCTAGTTTCTCAGTAGCATAAATGCTTCCCTGTATCCCTGAGACTATCAGATCAAGGTAACAACCTCTTTGCACTTTAGGTAAAGTTATTACCAGGTGTCTGGTGTTCCATATTTTTCCCTGTAGAAATAAGACTGCTAGTGTAAGTGTGAAATAATGGGGAATAGATACTTAGCAGCGTGGAAAGAAATATGGTTTAAGAGCAGTGAGAATTCTTTGTTTCCAGAAGACAATATTTCTTACTCAAAACATCCTTGCCGACTTAATGATGTAGGCAGTAATCTTGAAGCCCACCAAAAAAGGCGAGTTCCTTCATTAAATTCACTCTCTTTTTTTCCCCCTAGTTTTGCCTAATATTACTTGCCGAAAGAGCTCAGTTTGCAGAAGCAGTTCATCTTTTTACTGTTGGGCAGACTGAGAACAAGAGCAAATTTTTGAAGCCAGCTGCATATTTATCATTGTGGTGATCTTCTAGGTCCCAGTTTTTACAGAACCACTTTCACCTAACTGCTTACTTTGCACACGTAGTCAAGCATATTCCAAATAACACGTGTGTTTGCAAATAACTTCAAACAGCTATTGGACTGCAAAAAGTATTTGTGTTCTCACTGGAGGCAATGCTATGGCATGCTACTATCAGACTTGCTTAGATTTGACATGTGGCAATGGTTCCTCCTGCACTGTACCACTAGTATTTAAAATATTTTGTGGTCAAGATTTAAGCAGTCTGTGATACTTGAATTGGTGCCATCATTTCATTTGCAACTAGGAATACACCTAACCTGTTCATAAAATGTGGTACTCCCCCTATATACTTCTCCATGCTTAACTACCATAATTTAGAATAGGAACTGAGATACCTCTATTGGACATTAACAGAAATAATAGTTATGAAGACAGACTGTCACAATAGTATGTGTCTGGACACTGGAAGGATCCCTACCTAAAGGCCTCATTTTTCCAGCTCCAGAACTGACTGTACGTGATTTTAAGGGAAAGTAAAGTATATGTAGAGTTAGAAGAAAGAATTGCTGCATAGTTTTGTACATAGATTTTCTTGCTTACATGTGCATTGAATTTGATTTGCCTTAACCTGAGTGAATTAAAAGTGGAACAGTTAGAGCGCTTGCTAAAATACAAAAGCAGCGTGGGCTATTTCACACATCAATCCACCTGTCATTTGTAGTGATTCTCTTAATTGAGAATTTTGGGCCACGCCTGCAAGTTGTTCATGATGGAATCCAGCTCCTTTTCCGATCTTGTATCACTTTATATTTCTGTAGAAGTTTATACAATAATACAGGGCAATTTTCTGGGGAGAGGGGATGGAAAGTCTGTCGTGTTCTTCTGGGAAGCAGGTAGAGATGACTGATTTAAGCCTATCAGATAAACTAAAAGGAGACATTTCTGGTCACTTCAGCAAGCAATGCCACTTGAAGATAGACTGACCTATTGAACTTAATAGACTGACATCTGTGCTTCCAGTTTTGTAGCAGGAATCTCCAAGCCGGGCTGAGGTTGAGTTGCTGGTGTGTCAAGTGGCAGTTCATCCCATTTGTGCTGACCAGGTGCAAATTACCAGGGACTCCCCAAGTGCACAGCCTCTGTGAAGAAGCAGCAAACTGGCCAGGACTAGCTTCCGTTTTACACACGCATGCTATGAAATGCTGCACCTTTCCGTCAGGGTGGCTTTCACCATCAAAATAAAAATGTAAACATTAAATCAGCAGGAGTATCACCACAGAATCTCAACAAGGATCTTGGTTTAGTAAAAAAAGGACATCTAGGTCAGTTGCCTGAATGATCTAAGAAGTAGGCGCTGGGTATACTTACACAAAATAACAATCGAAATACAAAAAAAATAAACAAACGTCCATCTGTACTGCATTTCCTCAGGAGAGAATGAGCAGGATGTGGTTTATACTTGCCCTTAGGTGAGCAGTCTTTAGTGCGTTAGGAAAGCAGGGACCGCAACTTTGTGCAATGACGGAAGCAGGCAGATTCAGAACACGTGGTCTTTCAGGGCTCATACTGTGGTGAAGATTCATACCAACATAATTAGATGTTTTTTGGAGGAAGCGTAATTTAAAAACCGGAAAGGCCCTCCACCCCCATAGGCCCACCGTCCTCATCACAGTGTGGAAGAGACTGGACTTTAACCAGTTGCTTAAAACCATGGCAGTAGCAACAGATCAGCAGCAATACCTGAAACTTCGCCTGTGAAGCCCCTAGGTAACATGAAGGTTTAGGTGATGAATGCTCAGGTGGTGCAAAATGTTCTTAATTAACTACTACCAAAAGCAGTATTGTCACATACATTAGTCAGATAGTTACCCCTTAAAAGTGTTGTTCTGGCTAATGTGTTAGGAGCAGCTCTTAATTTGAGAGCAGCCCAGTTAAACCTTTGAAACACAATCCATAGCAAGGCTGGATGTTGCAAATGCAGTTTGAGTGCTGAAGTCATCCATGAGCTGGTGGTGACTGACAATGTAAATGCAGGTGTAAAAGACAATGGGATCATTCAGAGATGGGTTAAATTTTCAATCGAAGAATTTACATTAATCTGCAAAGTTGAATAATTCAGGTGACATTCAGGAGCCTGCTGCTTTTTGAGGTACCAGTGACTGCTTGCTTTCTAGCCCCAAACAAACACCCCAAGAGAACCTGGATGGCAGCCTGGCATTTCTAACCATGGGAATGCAAGGATGCAGGAACACGAAGTGGCAAAGGGACTCTGCAAACTGCTTGGGCCAGCAAGTCACATGCATGTTGGATAGGGCTTTGCAAAAGTGATTTTTTGTTTGCCCTTGTTTTTTATTTACTGTTATATAAGGGGTGAAAGTACTGACTATTCAGGCTTTTGAAAAACACCTAAATATTTTCTCAGAAACTTCTGAAGATTTGCCAAGATAATGAGTTCATTAAGTAGCGCACACTTAGCCCAGTTGCCTTCTTTAGAGTTACTGCTTTCAGTGAATTGGATTTGTTAAGCTATCTGTTCATGCTTTGATGTGCCATTCTTTTGACCAGGGCAGTGGTGGTTATGGGGAGTTACCTTGTAACCAAATCTAGAGCAGAAAATTGCCCTGTCATGTGTACAAAACATTTGTCTCTGTCAGTATTCCTGTAAAGTAGATCCTGTGACCTCTTTCATAATGAACCCCATTGTCTAGCATCTACAATAAAGGCCTGAAGTTCACCTTGAAATGAACTGGTTTTATAGAGTGTAATCAAATAGGACACTGTATTTCTGTGATAGTTCAAGGCCTAACGGTGCCCTTTGCCCAGTTTTTCCCCCTTAAATCTGTGCGCCTTTCCAAATCCACAGCATATAGCCAGCACCACAAGCCAAGGTTCATGTGTATCGTTTAAGCTACTGCACACAGAAAAGTCTTAGTCCTGTTCTTTCCTTTCTCAGAGTCTGTGCTTATGAAGCCCTGATGTAGGAAGTCTTTGAAGAACACTGCCATGTAACAATAAACTTTGCGATATTTAGGCCCTAGTTCCTGTAAACGCCTCATGGCGGTGCGGTTTGAAAGCTATAATGTGTTTTGCTAACTTCTTAAAAGGCAATGGAATTAGTCTGGGTTGTTTTACTCCTGTTCTGTGAAAGTTAGTCTGGCTGCTTCTGCTAGTTGGCTGTGTGTTAACATCATGTTCTTTTTCCACAGAGAGGTGCTTGGAAGATCATGAGCTTATAGTTCAAGTTGAGTCCACAATGGGAAGTGAAAGTAAATTTTTGTTCAGGAAGAATTACGCAAAATATGAATTTTTTAAAAATCCCATGGTGAGTCTCATTACTTCCTTGTTTTCACCACAGAGAGAGGGATGGATCGCAGTAACATTGCTGGGCCTGCTACGTCTTAAACATCTATTAAAAACCAAAAATCAACCAACAAACAGAATTCCTGCCAAAGAAATTTTAACCGATGTTTAAGTTCCTTATACCCTCCTCCCAGCCTTAAAATCTCAAGTTACCAAATCTACTTGTTTCAAAATGGGTATTATATTGGAGAGTGACCAAGACAAGGAAATCTCTGTTGGTTTAAGAAAAACAGTCAGAAGTGCAGTTCACTCATTATCTTCAAAGTTACTTTATTTGAAGCAAATTGATCGCACAGCGTGCAGGATCCAAACCTTTTAACTGCTGACAGTAATACTTTAAAAAAAAAACCCCTTCTGGATAACCCCTAAAGTACTTAAGGCATTTCCAGTTTATTGTCATACATGTTGAACAGCGTCTCACCTATGGGTGTGCTTTACTAGTGTTCTCTGCTTTCTTTTCTGATGACAGTAAGTTGTCCTCTCTCTGTCTTCATGTATATCCATGTTTGAAAAGTATTGGATGTCATAGCTATACTTATTCCTGGATTTGTAAGATTCTTTGAATGTTGTCATTTTAAACTGCTTGCAGTGTAACTGCTTATGGGGGGACTACTTTTCACGTTTTATCTAAACAGTTAAGTTAAAACTGGTTGTTGGCATGAACTGATGTCAGCTGGTGCAACCCTTCTAGGTAGCTGATGAAGGATAATTCAGAGGCAGTTTAGGTGAGAACAGGTTTTGGGTCAGTCAGGTATTTGAAGAAAAAAGATACATGAGGTCACATGAAGATTCATTACTGAAGTTACTGTGGATGATAAATTTATTCCTGTCTTCATAGACACTAATGCACAGTTGCTGCATCCTTGCACTTGTGCTTGCATGTACATTTGTCATCTGCTAGTGCTTGTTTCAGAGGCTGTGCCTCAACTTACTGTGTGAAACATTTCTGTACATGGGAGTGTTTGTAATTTTTTACTTGTGTCGATCTTCCCATCTGATAACCTATAAACATCTGAGTGTTGTGCAGAAGTTTTGGTATCATGGGAGCTAGCACATTGGCTTCATGCGGTATACTTTAATTAATAACAGAGCATGGAAGTAAAACCGAGAATGCTTGGCATTCAGTCCCAGGCTCCTGCAATCAGAGAATAAATCATTCTTTTGGTGTAAGAATGTGAAGGCTTCCTATCCGTTGCATTAGCTGTTGCCATATGGCACTGTTTCTGCTCAAGAGAGGCTGGTAAATGTTAGCTTTCATAATTCATTTTGCAGCTTACCTGGCAGAAGGGTGGTTCCTCTTCATCCCTTTTCTTTATGCCCTAAAGCCTGAAATACTGCCTGAAGAGTGATGAATGTTCTAAACTGGAAACCTTTTAGTTGTGATTCATCTTGTTATAATCAGTCATTGTTTTATTTCAGACATTTCTGCATGTCTTCATACTTCAAATAATGTTTAAAAACTTCAAGAATGACTTAATGTAATTGCTGCGTATAGTAAATTCATTGTGCTGAATTACATAGGCATTTTAAAACATAGCAAATGAAAAAGGGAACTGGAAGAATAAATCTGAAGTCAAGTCATTGATGTAGCAGTAAGAAAACTGTCTGACCTTTGTCATGCAAAGATTCAGTATGAATGAGATATTGTACTGGATGCCTGAAATCGAAAAGCTCTGTAGAAGCACCTGTTTGGGTGTTAAACAATGCTTACTTCTGTGTTTGCGGAATGGCAGAAAGGAAGTAGATGTTCACTCTGAGTTTACTCAAATGTGGCACATGAAGCAGGGTATACAACACAGCCTAATTACTGCACGTGTCCTCATTCGCATGAAATAATGTATATTATTTCATTTCATGGAATGTATGCTGGCCTATCATTACAAGAAAAAATACTGGGTTCTCTTATGTTACACTGAAAAATAAACATACGGGGTAGATTTTGCAAAGGGCTCTTCTCTTGACAGATTGAAGGGTTTCAAGCTCTGAGCATAACCTGACTGTTCAACAACCAAATGAAAGCCACAGTCACACATGAACTCTTATCATAATTAAGGTCTGCAAATGGCACTTTGTTTGGAGCCTTCTGAGGGACTCGGCAGGTTTTAGGGGCACGCAGATACAGCACTGAAAAACTGTATTTTGGCTAGAAGGAAAATGCTGTTGAAGGTAGAGATATCCATACTGGAGATCGTGCAGCATCCCTGCCTAAGACTTCTTTTAAGGCATTTGCATCCAGCTTACCCCTGTGAGGGTAGAGAAAACTTGTTATTCCTCCTGTTCTGCATCTTCCATATGGCAAGTGGCATTACAGAGAGTTTGTTCGCCAAACAGCCTTTCTGGATGGAGAGGGAAGGCCAGAAATCTGGTGGCAGAATATGCAATAAGCAAGGAGTCACTGCATATCCAACCTGCAGCACCATTCATCCTGTCCTTTCCTAGAAAGTAGAGGCTGTTAGAGATCCCTGAAAGCCTTCATCAGAAGTGGAAGTGATGGGAATGCACTTATGAAATGCTGCATATCAGATATTTTAAAAATCCACATTCTGTCTGCATGGGCGTTTGGTGAGCAGAAGGAAGGGAAGAGCTGCACTTGAAAGCCCTGGTATTATTTTCAGTGTCAGGGGATCTCCAAATTGGGTTAAGAGTGATAGTTTAAATAAATTAATGACTGGAAGAAAATTCCATGTTTTCAATGTAAGAGTGTTGAAATACAATGTGACTTCCAATTGTCTTCTTTTTTTGTATCTAGAATTTCTTTCCAGAGCAAATGGTTGCCTGGTGCCAGCAAACAAATGGCAGTATCCCACAGTCACAACTGTTGCAGGTACTGTAAGTTATCCGTATGGAAAAAGAAAGTTTTGGAGCTGGAGGGGAGAAGTTGAGAGAAGGGGAGGGAGAATTCAAAGGTCTGGAAATAACTGGTTGGAGAAAGACCAGTGTAGCGGATTAGCATGTAGCACTAATACTGAAAATACCTGACAGAGATCTTACCCAGCAACATTGATGTGTAAGTTGTAAAGACGAAGTATTCATAGATGTGTTCAAACATACTTGTTCCATTAATACTCATTCATCTGTGCATACCTGGTTTGGCCACCCAGTGTTGTTCCTAAAACGGTCTCAGCAGATATATGTCTATAAATGCAGAAGTTCTTCTCTATACTCCACGTCATAGCACAGGAGAAAGTGTAAAAATGTGTGTGTACACTAGAAGATACTTTTGAGATGGTGAAAGCCTTTGTTTTTTTCTTCTTATGTCCCATGTTTGGGCCTGGCAAGAATTAGCAGTAAGGACCAACTTCCTGATGATTCAGCCAACTACCTGCTCTTTTATATAGAAAAATAATTCCCTAAGAAGTAAGTCCAAGTCATTACGGAAATTTGTAGGTAGTATTTGCAAAATAATCCCATTTAAAGCTCCCCAAGTTAAATTACAGGGGTGTGGACCTTACATGTACGTGTTGGTAGAGTTGTGTAATCTGCATGGCAGTAGCACGTGCACTGAGTCTATACACAGGGTTTGATGTTGCTGTATAGTTTCTTGCTTGCTCACGAAGGATCTGCAGTCTTGGCACAGCTGTTTGGCCTCCAAGGATGGTGCTGAAGGATGGGCTACGTCTTTGATCCGTAACTCGTTCGCTTAAACCTCTCAATTTAAGCACTCTGTTCTAAAACCTGTAATCTAAATCTTTTTCACTTTAGTTTTCTCCTCAAGTGGGAGACTTTCAACTCATGAGGCCAAATCAAAACACAGTCTATTATAAAGAGTACTATGTTAAGAATATAACACCCTGATGCCTGGAAGACAGTACCATGAATAACAGGCAAATTATAAAGCAGAAGGCACAAATAGATAAAGAAAGTATGCATACAAATAACTGATTTTAGCTTGATTTCTGTCACTTTGCATATTTGCAGATTTTACTGACTCTCTTTTGTTGAGATGGGGAGGGAGGAGGACTGGGAAAATAGGCTAGGTTTTAATGCAACTAAGGATTCTGACACAGGGCACTGATTTTCAGTTTTCTTTCCTGTGGGCATTGTCTGCCAAATAACACCAAAACAAAATTTCCAAGAATTGCAGAAGCACCTACACCAACCAGTTTTATGCATTTCTCTTTCTGCTATTGAATTTATGAGTTTGGCTTTTAACATACTAAGCAAGCTCTCTATCATTTAAAAATCTGGCCCAGTGTAATAAGGGAGCAATCCATCAGTTCACTAACCATAGTTAATACTTCATTCCTTTGATGTATCACAAATCAAATGATTCCATATGTGGTCCCTCTAATTATGCCAAGAACTTAAATACTTCTGGATCTTGAGGCCTGGTATAATTGCTGACACTTATTTGACTGCTCTATGTTTCATTTTGAGTTAAATACTCTGTTGTCTGTCATACCTCTTGGGTCAGGTGCATGTGATATATAAGACTTTAACATGGGAAATCCTGAAATAGGCTGTTCCCATTCTAAAACTTCAGGATAAATTTGCAGATCTTGGCCAATGTTTCCAAGTCAGACTAGTTGCCAGAATTGTTGTGACAAGGTATTATTTTGGGAATTAATAAGTGTACTTTGTGTCCCTTCAGGCCAAGTGCAAGAAGAATAGGGATAAAGAGAAATGTTTAGCCTTTTGGAGATTTAAGTATTGACACAGAGAACAGGAAGATGTCAGTGGCAGGAGGAGTCAGGTAGATGCAACAGGAGGAGCATGAGTATCCATTTTGGTCATAAATCAGTATAAACATCTTGGTCAGTTTAAGCATAATTTGCCCCAAGTCAGCAAAGTGATTTGCCATTTGCTTCTCTGTTCTGCGAGCACAGTGACAGTTTTATGATCCATCCATAGGACATGAGCCTCATTTACATTTTTCTCTCCAACAGAACTTTTTAAACTCCAGTAGCTGCCCTGAAATTCAAGGTTTCTTGCATGTGAAGGAGCTGGGTAGGAAATCATGGAAGAAATTGTATGTGTGTTTGAGGAGATCAGGACTTTATTGTTCTACAAAAGGAACTTCAAAGGTAAGATTAAAAAAGAAGTTGCACAGTAGTAGCATGTGAAAGCATTTTCTGCTTTTACAGTGGGTATTTTTTGCTGGTTTTTAAATATCTGCACACAGTGTTCCCTTTTTTTATCGCATAGAAAAGGATAAGCAAGTCATGATCAAATGACAATCAAGCCCTGGGCTCTCAATGCATGAAAATAGCTATACAGCATTATTACATAATAAAACCAAACTAGCCAGACAACATTACCGTGGCTCCTGAAGTCATGCTAAGAAAGTTAGCAAGAGAAATCTTGCTCTCTAAGCACATGAATTTAGTTTAAATGATACCTTAAACAATATTTTATATCATCTAACTGTCAGATTTCTCTGGAGCAATGTAATAGGCTATGCCATTTTTAATGTGATATGTTCAAATAAGTATTTTGTCAGTTTCTAGCATAAAGCACCTTCTGTACTAGCCTGATGTTTAAAAGGTGACATGCTATGTCCACTTCAGGCGGCTCTAAGAGGGGAACACAGTGTTCATACACTGCCCTCTGTTGGAGCTTGGTCTTGAGAGACTGCAAAGCTTGTAGTAGCAAAATCTTCCAAAATCTTACACTTACCTATGGTGAAACACGTTATTTCCCCAGGAGCCAAGACACTTGCAATTACTGGCTGACCTAGAAGACAGCAATATCTTCTCGTTGATAGCAGGCAAGAAGTTGTACAATGCACCTGCAGAGTTTGGATTTTGTATAAAGGTAATTCTTCTCATTAAGTACTTCCAAAGTTCAAGATGGTGTTGGTAGCTCGGAGTCCTCCCAGCCCCCAGCTAAATGGGATTTGTATGTAAAACTCTGTAAGCATTTCTGTCATGAGGACTTGATCTTTAACGTCTTTCATTTGGCAGGCATGTCCTGTGAATCTTGCCATCATTTTATGTGACACTTCTAACACTCTGTCTGGTGCTCCTTTGGCTTGGGAAATTTTCAGTGCAAGATCAGCTCAGTGCTGAAGCGTGGTGTGCCTGTGAGGTGGCCTTGGTTCACCCTACAGATGAAATCCTTTTTTTTTTTCCCCCCTTTACTCTAATTGAATAGAAATGTTTCTCTGGCCAGCAAGCACCAAAACTTAGCAACAAAGGACCAAGGTCTGATCTGGTGTAATTGCGCCATTATTGTGGGCAAGAGGCTTTTATTTAAAGAAGATGATTGTCTCGGAGAATGGAAATACGAATCAGCAGTTGCCTTTGAGGATCTTAAAAACTGTTAAAAACTGTTGTGCTGATGGATAGGTTTGGAAAGTATTTCAAAGCTCCGTGTAATTTTCTGAGAAGAAAATAAGGCTGGGAGCTGGTTTTATTGACAGCAGCGAGTGAAATAGACTGCTTCCTAGCAGTCGTTCCAGAGCTAGACAACATGGCTTTGCCTCAGTAGAGACTGGCTGTGGGATGGATCCTGAGCTGATGGAAGCAGACTTCCAGTTACAGAAACTTTGGTTCTTCGTCTCAAAATGGGGACTCATAAAACTTACCACAGTTCTAAATAAATAAATAAGAAACCAAAGAACAAATGCCTTGGTTCTGGTTCTAACATGGCATGAGAACCTTGTTCTGATAAACTGCCGGGCTGCAGGGTATTTCAGAGCAGGCACTAAGATAAAATGTTGATCTTACTGCACCCAGCTGAGAAAGTGATTTCTTTCAAAGCATGCTCAGCCTCTCCTGAGCTTTAATTCAAGGTGATGTAAGCTTTTTCTGGCCAATTCTGACTAATACTGTACCTGCCTTTACTCTGCAGTCAGCTGACAGTGGTGTTGGTTTTCTGCTCAGTGTAGCTGACTTCCCTGTAATGCTTTATAGCCCAACAGGGTGAGAAATGAAACTAA
Organism: Psittacula echo; assembly: GCF_963264785.1. Taxonomy (NCBI): domain Eukaryota; kingdom Metazoa; phylum Chordata; class Aves; order Psittaciformes; family Psittacidae; genus Psittacula; species Psittacula echo. The sequence continues at coordinate 87,971,594 of NC_137737.1, read as the reverse complement.
GGAACTGAGGTTGTTGTGTGCTGAAGATGAGCAAAGCAGGACGTGCTGGATGACTGCCTTTCGACTCCTCAAGGTACCTAATCTCTTTTATGGAAAAAGAGCTACACTTACAGTTTAAGTTGCATTCATTATTTTGTTCATGAGAAGATACCTGTATGTTCTTAAACATCATCTGCCTCCAGAATGACACAGCTAAGAGCAAAATGCCTGGTAGATCTGTCCCTCCTAAGCTTAGCACAGAACTGAGCTCAACTCCTTCCATATATGAATTAAATATAATTTTCATTTTGGAGCCAAATTTATGATATGTGAATCAAAAAAAACCAGCTTAACAAGGTATTTGCAAGTTTATATGAAGCTAAAGAAAATGTTTTGATGATGGTAAGTGGCTCTGTCTAGTGCTTTTGCAGTCTTTTCATTTTTATGAAGGTTCTATTTAAAAAGTAACAAAAATAAGCAACCCTGTCTCTAGGCGAAAGTTATTCATATCTGAGAGGAAACAATGAGATTACTTGATAATATGGTAGGAGGCTTCACAGATTTTTTGAAACAAAATCAGCGTGGAAGGAACTGAGAAGAAGCTTGACTTACGCACTCTTTGAAGTGGGGAACTTCCTGATCTTCATAGGGAAATGTGCAGAAGTTTTAGTTTTGTTTGTCTTTAAATCTTTCCCTGAAGATGCTGCCTTGAAAACTACTGTATTCTTCTCTGTACCTTACTACATCGTCCCTCATATTAAAGGGAATATATGTAATAAATATGTACAGATGTCATTACCCATGAAAATCTCACCTTTCTTCTGCACAGTTACCCAACTCTCTAAAAATTTGTGCCAAAGCATAACATACAAAATGTGATAAAAAATAGAGGCATGCACAAAGTGGTACTGTGGCACCTGATGCTATATACATGTCCACCAAAATAGGATGGAGAACCTTCAGCTTAGTCAGCTTTGGCTCTCTGGGTAGCAAACAGCTAGTTTCAGATTTGGAAATGAGGGCATGGCTGCTGCCTGCAGCCGCTGAGATCAGTGTTTATTCCTCCCCTCCCTTTCAAAATAGTTTATCTCATTTGTTTATCCTCAAAACATAACAGATGTTTGCTACAGTTACCTGTTCCTCTCGCCATGCAAACTGTCCATCATGCAAAACCCTGTAAGCACAGGGAAAGCAAATCAGACTCCTAGACCTGTGGGTATGAAAACACAATGCCTCTTCTCCATCTGCATGAAGTGGTCACCTTCCAAACTGGAGCATCTCTCTTTGAATGCTCTCCAAGTATTACCTTATTCATTAATCGTAAGAGATTCTGTGTTGCAGTACAGAAATTTAAGTTGTTACAAAGCAGGTGCACTAGCCATAGTATGGGCCAGGACGCAAGAAGCAATCCCAGTTACAAGATGCATATTTAATTTCTGTGGAGCTGATATCTCTGTTGGCTATCATAATCCACTCTGCAGTTACTTGACTTGACTTATGTTTAATACACACTAACAATTACGGTAAGAGTTTAGTCCCAGTGCTTCTTCTCAGCTGTCCTTTATTTTCCTTACTTACACAAAATTTTGCACGTGGGGAATGTGCTCAAACAGAGGATCAGAAAATTGTAGTGAATTGTACCTTGAAGACACCTCTGAAGAATACACTGGTCAAGGCACCGATATTCCTTAATGGCAAGGAAAAACTTCCACAGTGTACAGCGTTAACTCTTCTTACCAAATATGTAGGCATGCCTCTTGCAGTGACTGTTGGGAAGAATCTCTCTCTCTCATGCAGGGTACTGTATAGCAGTAATTTCTGTATATAGAACATTCACCCTGAGGCAGTTAACATTAGTTAAAAAAGTTTGAGGAACACTGAAAGATGATTAAAGGTGTACAGTCAGGGAGAATTAAGGCTGTGCCCCAAGGCTGTGGCTGTGACCCTCCTTTTTATATACCTACTGATTTAGCTTTCTATGGTCATATATTACCATGTTTACAAAATTATTTATACCATTTCAGTTAGAACATTCAGTAAGTAATGTTGCTATACTTCAGCACTGTGCCTCTAGGGAAGGCACTGAGTAGGTGTTTTCCTACCGTGCTAGTTACTAGTGTTGCTAAAATTTAACATGTTCAACGAGGAGCATGATTGGAATTCAGTCACCTTATTTTTATAGAAAAGTACCAAAAGTGTTATTTCTTGATGAAATTTATTAAAAGCGCTAGTGAATTAGAAAAGTTCTTACTTTTTATCATTATGAAAACCGAGTTTGAACATCTTATGCAGGCATTTCTTTAAGTTCACATTACTAGGGAGTAAAAAGAGGGGGAGTTAATGCAAGTGTTCTGACCTCAAGTGAAAGCTTGTATTCTACAAGGAAAACAGGGTGGTAGCCAAGAGTGGCAGAAATTACCTGTGTGTTTCACCCAGGCTTGTAAAAGCACTGTCTTAAATAAAACTCGTGCATATTTACTGCTCTATTGCCACCTACCAATCACTGTCACTCAATGCAAATTGCTTTGGGACAGCTTCTGATCATGAAAATAATAAACTGGTGGCACCTTGTTCCAGTGTAAGGTATTATGAAATACTACAGTTTTTTACTTAGGGTATATATTTGAATACTAATGACCTTGCATTTCTCTTGGCAGTATGGAATGCTACTGTATCAGAATTACAGAATTCCCCAGCAGAGAAAAGCCATGCTTCCACACTTTTCCACTCCTGTAGTAAGTAATGACCTTCACCTCATTAATGTATAATGTTGGAAAAGATACATTTGCTTTTGCATTTTAAAAGTGGAAAATTTTATGCTAAGAAATGTAAATTCAGCATTGTGTAGCAAATCAATGTAAAGTTCATGTTTCGCATGAGTACAGTTTATGTGGTTGGCTCTCCATTATCTTAGGCTTACATGATCCACATGATTGAAAAATCTTGGATACGTCAGGCACTTTGAGATGTACAGTACAGAGACATCTGGCTGTCTGCACAAGCCAGCTTAGGTCTGGCAAAACTAACACGTAAATTTCCTAAAATATGTTGGGCCAAGAGCTGACTTGTTAGCTATCTAAAAGTGAAGATCCTGTATTTGGATCCCAACTGGCCCTGAAAATAACTGGAGAATGGTAATAGGGCAGGTGGGCAACTTGAGCAATATAGATTTTATTCTCAGCCTTTGAATCCTCTCCCTCCCCTACGGCCTAAAGAGAAAAAACGTCTATTTTTGTGTCTGCAAATCTTTTGGAAGGGATTAAAAAATTAGATGTATTTTCTGTGCTGTTGAAGGATAACTTTGGACAGTCTTCTGAAACCAAAACATTTTGAAATGAAACTCTCAAGCTGGATTCTTTTCTTTCCCTGTTTTTTGAAACAAGTGAAAATTCCTTTTCAGAGAAGTGTATCTGAAAACTCACTAGTAGCAATGGATTTTTCGGGGCAAATAGGAAGAGTTATTGAAAATCCTGCTGAAGCACAGAGTGCTGCCTTGGAAGAAGGACATGCTTGGAGGGTAGCTATCTTCTCTTCTTTTCTATTTTTATAATTAGCAAGTGTCTGTTGAGAGCCAAAACACAGAGTGTGCTATGATGTTAGTGCAGTGCTGGTCACAGTATAGCTTAGCTCCGACCTGAAGCAATCACACTGCAAGCATGCAGATCTGAAAGTCAATATCCATCTTTAGCAAAACTGTCACATTCACAACAACCTTCTACCACTGCTTCTCTGTCCCCCTAGTGTCCAGAGGAAAGTTGAGGGGGAAAGCAGACCCACCAGAACTTTACTACCAGTTTGCAAAACCAGTCTCTGAGGAGGAATATGTCAAATTAAATGCTTCCCCACATGGAAGAGGCTGGGGCTCTGACTAATGGCTTGCTCCCAGTAAGTTTAATTGCAGAATATACAAGAGGCAGGACCTCTTGCAATGAAAACTGATGTAACTTGTTTATAGTGTCTTGTGGACAGACAGCTGCAGTACAAGTTTTCCCACATGCTCGTCTCTTAGGGAATAGGAGTCATTACTGAAGCATTAGCTGGTGCTTTATGTACGGGAGGGAAATACTGCTTGATTTACCGAGTGCCTGGTGTTTTGCCTGAGCAGAAACATACCAGAATTTTCTTTTTTCTGTCTTTTTTCTTTTTCCTTTTTCTTTTTTTTTTCTTCTTTCCTTTTTGTATTTTTAGATACTGAGCTTTCATCATTAACATCTGGCTTGTGTTTTAAGCCAACTGAAATGAGCTGCTGCTTGTAGATTAGCCCCCTTCAAAGTTGCATTTCTTTTTTTTCATCCTTGCATTAAACTTGCCCAGCCCCCAGTTTCCTGTAAATTAAATCTGTATTGCATGTGCACTAATTCTCTTCTGTTGAGGCTTTAGTGTGGATTTAACGGTAATTCATTTTCTCTGTAGAAACGTAGCACAAGAATGAACATCTTGGGTAGCCAAAGTCCACTCCATCCTTCCACACTGAGTACAGGTAAATTCTGCTGGTTCGTAAGCGTAGTATCAGAGGCTTCTGTGGGTAAATAAGAGTTACATTTCATGTAGGGACATATGAACTGGGGACTGCACATACTTAGTACAGTCATGGAGTATTAATGCCTCAATGTCAAATACAGTGTTTATGTTTATCAGTAGCTTCTGTGTCATTACCGGTAGAAGGAATTTGTTTGCCTTTGAACATGCATTGAAACTTTTCTTCAATATTAATCTTTTGAAACTCATTTTATAAATGTTTCCATTTAAATGGAAAAACATTTATTTCCATAAATGTTTCCATTTAAAACAATCCAGAAGTCAGTCCTTCGGTTTAGCCAAGGAAAGTCAGTGAGTGATCTGTTAATCTTGTAAGAGTAAAAATGAGTCTTCAAAATAGTATTTATTCCATAATAACTCAGTAATTTAAAATGGAGGCCTGTGAGTTCTGAGCATCTCTTTGATATTGTAAGTTTCTTAAAATAACAAGAAATTGAATATTAATATCTTGGAGAGTTTAGAGGAAAGATATACTCTGTTTCTAGTCTATGTTTCTATTCAGAACAGAATTTAAACATACCATTTGAAAAACAACAAAACAAAACCCATAAAAACATTGGTGGGTAACTCCACCCTTGAAAGCACAAGCTAAAGTGCTTTTTATTATTTGAGAGATAGACTTGGTTTTAACAGGTTAGCTTATACGTTGTATTCTAAGAATTGTTTAGTCCAACATTTTCAAGAAGCTATGAAAAGGCCATATTATAATAAGAGATTCCTCTCGCTACCTAATCATATATCTGCAAATCACAAGATACATGGAGATAATGCCTCTCTACTTGATACGTTAAGTAGATGCAACAGCTGGTGCATTTTTCCCATATCAATTAATTTCTTATATAGAATGATGAAAGACATTTTATATGATGTAACAAAACTATACCCACTTTTAAAATGTTTACATAATCAGTGTGTGGAATAAACTGTTGCACATTACTGGTTTTAACCATCCTCTCATTCTCTCTTTTCCCTCTCACCTTCAGTTATTCATAGGACACAGCATTGGTTTCACGGCAGAATCTCTAGAGAAGAATCTCACAGGATCATTAAGCAGCAAGGGCTTGTAGATGGGTAGGTATGCCTGTTGCTTAGTATTTATGATCTGATGCTAGGCATTCTAGGCAGGAGCACAGCTTCTGCTGTAGGGGTTTAACAGATTTGTAAGTACTTCTGAGTAACCTGGTTCTTGCGTAGTCCCATTGTAACCTGCCTGGATTTCAAAAAGTCAGAGTGTGGGTTTGTAGGAGTACGTTCTAACCCTTACTTTGGAAAATACAAGTATTAAGGATACACTTCAACTTTAATATTTTTTTCCAACAGAAGCAATCAAGTTTTGGAGAAAGTTAGAATTGGAAAGTAATTCATTCCTGTAATCTGCATTGAGGACCTATTTTTCAGGCAAAGCTGTACCTAGCTATTTGCCCACAAATTTATGATCAGCCATTTGTGCTCTTTTGCATTAACCAGACCAGTTCATGATGATTTCTCACTATCTGTTTCTGTTCTAGAGCAAGGAAATGAAAGTACCTGTTCCAGCACTGTCTAAAATTTCTGCAGCTGAGATTTCAGTATCTTCTGAGCATCTGTTTCCCTTACTTATACATAGTTATGGTTAGTGAAGGGAAGCTGCTTAAACTGCAATCAGCAGTTCTTAGTTTGTAGGATGGAAGGCGCAGGAGAGGATGGTTGCCTTTAGTTCACGAATGTCACTGCTGTCAGGGTTAGAGGTAGAAATTTCAATGTTGGCTTCTCGGGAGACAGTTAAGTTCAATCCTTTCTTTGGCATTTTTTGATTCAGGAGCATCAGTAATCTTTGTGAAGAATGACAAAAATTAGAGAAATAGAAATTGCTATTGTATATACGTATTCATCAATCAGTGGTTTTAAATTGTTTTGGGGTTTTTGCTGGGCTAAGGATATTGGGTTTTAGCTTAGCAGGTCAAACAGAGAAGAAGGGCTAAGAAAACAAAGCACTGCTGACTTGTTGGGTTTCTCATTCTCTCTCACACTGCAGATCTTTACAATTTTGGGCTCATTTTGACTTGTTGCCTTAGGAATCTAGCTGCCTGTCTTTCTTGGGGTTTTCATAAATAGGTTAATGCCTCTGAGGTGGTGTAAGACAGCTTACTGACTGTGGAATGTGAAGACTGGTTAGTTTGGCCGTAGCGAGGTCAGTGGCAAAAGGAACCATGTTAACTGTGCTCTGAGATCTAAGGATCATGGTTTACAGGACAGAAGAATCTTACCTGTGTTTTCCTGCTCCATGTGTTCTTGAACAAAGGAGGTAGAAAATTAACAGTCTTCTCATGGCTCATGTAAGATGTTCTGCAATGTATGCAGGCAGCTGATAGTGCTATCATTTGACTGTCTCTGGATACTATTGTTGTGGATATATCTATCTTAGTAGTCATTGTTTATGTGGACAGCCTTTTGCTTGCCAGAGGTTGAGTAAACACTTGCAGGATCAGTTGTGCTGAGCTTTTTTTGTGTCACCAGCTTATGCTACCATGCATTATGAAATGGCTAGATGAAAGGTAATTTAGAGATACTTGCATGAATGCTGTAACCACAGGGCAGGTAAGATCCATCTCACTGAGATGGATCCTAATTTGTAAAGTCTTTGGTCCCTTTTCCATACATCTGGTCTTGCTAGGATTAAAAAGGAATGTTCAAACACCATGAGTGGTTTCCGGTGGTGGCAAGACATGCCTGTCTCTGAGTATTGGAGTGACTCTGGTTATGATGGTGCATTTTTGTGGTATTGACATTTCTCAATCAGTTCTGAGGAGCTGGAGGAAGTTCTTTTGGGTTCATAAGACTACAAGCAGTTCTTGCAACTCAGCCTTAGAAGAGTGTGTTCCTGGCTTAGTGGTTAGCAATTAAGAGGGCTTGAGGCCTGCCCCAGTACTGTGCTTGGCAGTCTCACAAATCCACTACTGATTAGCACTGTAAGCCTTATGCCAAAGGTATATTCTTGTTTCCTCTGGCATGGAGAGGTTCTCCTTCCTTAGTTCATAAATGGCAAGGGGAGAAAATATTTTTTTACTAGATTTTTTTTTCTCTTCCAAGTAGGTATTTGAGTTAGGACTTCAATTTTGTGGGTCAGCTTAAAAGTGACAGTTACATAGTGTATGATGTTGCTAGCTATACTCCTAAAGTGTATTATTTTCCAGTGATGCTGAAGGAAAAATCCTGTGAGTGCTTTAGAGGAAAAATCAGTGTGTGTTTTCCACATTTTGATAATGTGGGTGCTAGTTAACTGTTGTTTTAAGAAAGTATTGAGCTGTTCCTGTGCAATTGCAGTCATTTAACTTACAGTAATTTTGCTAAGACTGGATTTCTGTAAACTGATGCAAGATCCCATTTCTGCAGAAATCCAGATTTGCTTTAGAGTTAAATGAAAACACTTTTCTTCATGAGAGTATATATCAGTAATGGAAAGCTCAGTTAGGGAGACTCTTTTGGAAAGCCTCATACATTCATACGGGAAGAACTACTGCCACATGTCTTTCCCTTCTTGTTTTCTTCATCTGTTACTTTGCATGGCCGTGGTATAAAAACTGAAAGCAAATTGCCCATTATGGAATCACCAAAGAAGAGTTAGGCAATAGCACAAAATGCCATAGTAGTTTTGATTATTTATGAAGAAATGGATTGTGGTATTCACCATGTACTTAAAAATGTTCTCTCCTAGACTATTTCTTCTCCGGGACAGCCAAAGCAATCCAAAGGCATTTGTACTTACACTGTGCCATCATCAAAAAATAAAGCATTTTCAGATCTTGCCGGTAAGTAGATTGTTTTTGATACTGATCACAAAAAAAGAAATTTTAAATCTTGAAGCTTTGCCAACATCTGAAGAGAACTTCTTATTAATTACTGAGGTAATTAACCGTGATGTTTCCATTAGCAAGTATATTAGCATGTATTCTTTAGAATTGTCAAATGTCTGATTAAAATTCTTTGTTCACATTGCCTGGAAAACTAGTGTAAGTCACTGAGGTATAGAAGTAATGCACAGAACTTGTTCTCTGTGACTGACAGCAACATCAGCGGCAGTTGTCTCCCTGTCACTTAGGCAAATGTTGAATAACTCAGGGAAACTTTAAAAAGTTTTATTCTGGAGGTTATCCAATAACGTTGAGCTTAAAATAGCATTACACTGAGATGTCAAGAACCTATGTGAATTTTATCTTGATCAAGAGCAGCATAAGAAGTTTAAGATCATGTAATCTCCTTATTGGTCCTCTTCCCTTGCTTTGCCTGCCAATTTTACAAACTGCTAACAAATACTTTGGGAGTATTTTTGTTTATGTAGTGAAGAACAGTGCTGTCTCCATGACTTTCAATTACTCTGCCCGCAAACTTTCACTTTCATAAACAAAGCATTTCAAGTTGAGCTAACGTGTGTTCTTTTCTAGTGCTGTGCCTCGTTTCTCAAAGATCTCTGGGTGCTAGGTTGCTGGGCAGTGCCCATCATTTATTTTATGTCACATGCTTGTACTCTTATGTTTTGCCATGCTTGCATCTCTTCAGGTGCAGTCTAACTTGAAAAGGATGTTTTGTTTCCCCAGTGTGAAGATGATGGACAGATATTTTTCAGCCTGGATGATGGGAACACCAAATTCAGTGATCTAATCCAGCTTGTTGAATTCTATCAACTAAACAAAGGAGTCTTGCCCTGCAAACTCAAACACCACTGCATTCGAGTGGCCTTATGACCTCAAATCTGACTCTTACTGAAGACTGGATTTGCTAGAAGAGTAATTGTAAGAGAACGTTGACACTGGGGAATTGGCAGATTTGTAAGTTGGTTAAAATAAATAAAAATATTATGCACCTTGGGACTCTGAAAGGGATGGATTCGACAGGTGCCAACAGACCAAGATTGCTGGTTTGTCTAACACCTAAGAGTGATTGCTGCTGAGTGTCCCAGCATCCCAAAAACGGGGGGAGGGTATGTAAAACAATGAGTAAATTTGAAACAGAACTGGAAACTATTTTGGCTGGGCCACTTAACAGGAACAAGTGTGAAGAGAAATCTTTGAAAGAACTCTTGCCCTGGAATAATCTTGACAATTAAGACTAGTGTGTTTACTTTTTGTATTGATCACTTTTTTTGCACTCCTACTTTGTTTCGGATATTGTATGCAGCCTATATTAGGAGCTGATGTGGCTTTTAAAATTCATGCAGGAGTTGGGTATTAATCTGCACCCTAAAATGTATGGAATGCTTCAGCCTAAAAGAATCTAGAAGAAAATCAAGAAGTGTGTGTGTGTGCGCGCGCGCGTGTGTCTCAAAACTTCTCTGGAGACCTGAGGTTCGATGATCTGCAGATGTCTTTGAAGAAGCAATGAGGATACAATTCTAAAAGAACATACCACCATATACATACTCTCAAAACTGTTGACTTGTAGCATTATGGCTGTAGTATGTTGATGGCATATTAGTGGCATCCAGTCATGCAAAGACTGTATTAGATTCTATGCACAAATTTTTATTATTGAAGTGGTGGTTTGTTTTTTACAGCCTTTTGACTGTTTTCCTGAGGAAACTTACTGTTACTAAATAGAATAGGACTGAATGACTACACTTGTATTTGAAACCACCATTTTTTTTTGTGAGAAGATTCTTCTGCAGGTAGTCTTAGTATGACAAAATAAAAAAAAAAAACAAAAAAAAATCAAAACAGTGTTTTTAGCTTTATGGCTCCTTGAATTTTCAGACTGTTTCAAAGAGCTCTTTCCATATAGTAAAGCTACAGTGACACAAAGCTCTCCTGGGGAATAGGGCATAAAAGGAACTGTACCCCTTCTGCTTTCTGTAGGGCCATGAAAGTTTACATGCTGAGAAAGAACATACAGGGAATGGAAACACATTTGATTGTAAACTAGCTGCTGGCAGTATCATCCGTTGAGGTAACTGGTGATCTCTGTGTCATACACACTAAGGCATGCCAGTACCTATGGCAGACAAGCATGTATCCTGCTCTGGTGCTGGTTTGTCATCAGAACTACTTTATTGTTAATGTTTAAATCAGTTATTTAATGTTTACACAATAACACTTTCTGATGATAAATCAGTATTAAAGTTAGATGCCTTGATCCTCCAATTGCAGATACCATTCTTTCAGCAATGGGGCTGGTGCGGGAACTGGATTAACTTCCCAGTGCTTCCTGCAGTTAGCCATGGCGAGAAGTACTCCACCCTGGGAACCTGCAGAGTGCAGTGCAGAATGGAGCATTCTTGAGATGGGAAATGATTTACGCAGGCTAGTTCATCCTTACTAATATTTGCCACTGGGTTTGAAATCCTAGCCATCTGAAAGGGTAAAGAAGTAAAACCAATTCTACACCTTTAGGTCTTCATGTAGTGTTGAGAATAGCTTAAGACAAACCATAACCTGCCTGAGTCGTCCATATCAGCTTATAACTATGTCAATGGTATAGAAACACTGTATTTTAGTTTACAGAACACATTTAGTATTTTTTTCCATCTTATGTCTACATACTAAAAATGAAGAAACTTGATTTTGTTTTTAGTAGAAACCTTTTTTTGGTTTTGTTTTTTTGTTTTGTTTTGGTTTTAATTGTACATAGTGAAATGAGTGTTCCTGCTTTCTAGACAATGTATTTTAAAACCTTGAAATTAAGCTAACTTAAGTCTGACTTCACTTTGCATGCTTCTATTTGGCCCCTATTAGGAAAAAAAAGATACTTGTATTGACTACATTACCAGTTTAATAAGACCATTTATGCTGTAGTTTTAAGTTTTTCTGTTTACATAGCTTAGTGACAACCATGCATTTTTCCCAGTAGGCGGATAGTATTTGCAGTGTTTCATATTTATAAGAAAAAAAAAACCTTGCATCTTATTTAAATTGAGAATAAAAGTTTGACTATGAATCATGATTTTTGTATGTAGATGGTTGACTTAGTATTTTGTACTTTTCCCAGCTAAAGTGAGCTGTTTTGAGAAAGTGACCACCTTCAAAGTGGCAACAATCTTACTTAAGCAGATCACTGCTTTGTCTTCTTTCTGCTGGAAAACAGTCAATGCCACCTTAGTTTTCCAACAGATTCAGCTGGCTGCCAGCTCAGAATACCAAGGACTGAAGGACATTTGACTCTTATTTTTGTATTTAAATGACATGAATGTAAAGGGGATGCTCAGGGTTGTTTTGGAGCCTGTTGAATTTTTATCTTTTTGCCTGTGATTTTATTTTCTAAATAAATACTTCATGTAGCAATCTTGAATATGTTGAGAAGGAAAATGCCAAACCATTTTGGTAATGGGGTTCCTAGTTAAGTTATGTTACGATAGGTGTTAAAGTACAAAAAACTTTTTATTTGTTAATTAATCTTGAAGAAACACGTGCCTCAGTTTAGATGTTTTGTCTTATCTTTTCTGCACTAAATACCTGACAGTTTGACCAATCAATGCACCTTTCCAGTGGCAAGACTTGCTTATCGTAAATTATATTGTCACAATGCAAGATTTAGTGACTGTAAAATGGAATAAAGTTTAAAGTTTCAGGGAATGCAAAAGGTATTAACTTAAGAGACAAAACCTTTATTCAATATGCTTTGCTTCATACTGTAAATAGCTTTTTGGCTTGTGAACCTAATTGTAATCTTTCAGGTATTTTTGTACAAATAAGGGACTGATATTCTGTTTCTTGTAATTAGAAATAAACGTTAATACAATGCTATTCATTTTATATTGGAATGAATGTCATCTTTTGGTTGTACCTGTACATGATGTATGTCGTGGTTTAAGCCCAGCTGGCAACCCAGAACCACGCAGCCACTCACTCATTCCCCCCTTTCCTCCTCCCACTCCCAGGAGGATGGGGAGGAGAATCGAGAAAATGTGATTCCCACAGGTTGAGATAAGAACAGTCCAGTAACTAAGGTATAACACAAATCACTGCTGCTACCACCAATAATAATAATGATAAGAGAAATAACAAGGGAAGAGAATACAACCGCTCACCACTCACCAATACCCAGCCCAACCTGAGCAGCAATCTAGCCCTTCCAGGTAGCTGCCCCCAGTTTATATAGTGGGCATGACGTGCTGTGGTATGGAATACCTCTTTGGCTAGTTTGGGTCAGGTGTCCTGTCTCTGCTTCCTCTCGACTTCCCCTCCTCCCTGGCAGAGCATGAGACTCAGAAAGTCCTTGGTCAGAGTAAACATTACTGAGCAACAACTAAAACCATTGGTGTTATCAGCATTGTTCTCAGGCTGAAAATCAAAAGCACAGCACTGCACCAGCTACTAAGAAGGAGAAAAATGACTGCTACTGCTGAACCCAGGACATGCACCTTTTGCCTTGATTCTGGTTTATTCGGGGTGGGTTATATTAAACAGCCTTTAAGAAGATTTAAGAGGAAAACAGAATCCCCAAGATATCTTTATTCTGGCTGTTCTGTCTTATGATTCTGATAAGGACAGATTGTCCTTTATTTAAAGAACTTGATCACTCCTTTTGTTTGAGGAAAACTACTGGGGGTATTCTACGATATTTACGGTATTCATTTGGGAAGGTTACTAGGGTCAAATCAGGAAATACACTGTGAGCATCTTTTGGAGCATAAAACAAAGCCATAACTCACTGAATGTATACACTGCAAAAAGTACTTTACTGGCCTAATGGCTGTTGTATCAGAAAACTTATCAATAGTACTTTCTGAAAGCAATTATTTACCCTCATAATCCTTGTATTCAAGTGGTTCATCAGCATTTGGCTGGAAAAGCACATCTGCACAGAATATGTTTTTGCTTACAAAAGTCATTTGGGGTGGTGGGAGGAGATTGGTATTTCTTCTAGCAGATAGAATAATAGAAGGCTGGAAATGTTTCACTTTTTTATTGGACCAAATCCTTTCCCATTTCTGCCTTGCTAAGCCATAGAAGACCTCAAATGCATTCCACTTCAAGCCTTAGTCACACTCTGGCTTCTGCATGCTACGTCTTCATGCAAGTTTGTATTGCACTAGGGCATGGGTTACATGTTAGCAGTACGAAATTCAGCACATAAAGGCAGAGTACTTTGGGGGTTTGATATTCTCAAATTTTTTTCTATCTGGAGATGCACGTTAAAGTGCTTAAGAGTTTACTGTCCTGCACGCAGCAACTTACTCTTTCACTGAGTTTGAAACAAAGGGGACTGCTTGCTTGCAAAGTTTTGAAGATGCCTGTTTCTTGCTTAGCTAAAGGCAGCTGTGCTAACACTGTAACTGGCCCTGTCTGTAATGATTAGAAGTCAAGGATTATAATCCTACACAAACCTGTAAAAAACCAAAAGTAAAACAACACCAGAACCCCCCCTTCCCCCCCCCCCCCCCCCCCTTTATTGTATATATTATGTTTGGAATGGACAAAAAACATGAAAAAAAAAAGCAGCACAGCAAAAATGTCAATAGTAATGCACAATGGCAGGGCAGTATTGTGTGCCTTTTTGTCCAAACTGCCCCCAGCTGTGGCAAGTGCAAAATACCTGTGAAATCTGGTATTAACAGGCACTAATAGCAGGTACCTCCTGGTCTATCAGAACATCACCAGTACAAAATTAGCCTTGGTCAGAAATGGGTATATGGTACAGGTTTGAATTAATTGCCTGATGGGAGGTTTGTGTTGCTTTTACATTAGTCATAGAACAATAGACATTATCAGCCTTCTGATCCCACATGCAGCCTCCTGCCATGAAGTTCACCTGGCAAAACAGCTTAAATATATTTAAAGCTATGAGTAAATTTGTATCAGACTAGTGTTCTACAGCATGTGCTGCAGCACTAGGTATATTTTAACACCAAATTGCTGCTTCAGCCTGTACCCACAAAACCAGATGAAAAAAATATCACCAGACGAGCCATTTCCCTTCAAGTAAGTCGAACTTTAGATGACTTTGGGTTTATGTTACTGCTAATTTAGTGATGCTTTAATCTGGTTTGTTAATGTCCAGCTTGTATATTGCTTTGTGTCTCCGGCATTGTTTGTCTAACATCTTTGAAACTTCAGTAACAATATCAGCAGATGGAGAAAAGAGATTTCTTCCTTTTGAAGTATCCACATTGCCTTAATTTTGGTTTCTTCTGCATCCTAAATCTTACGTCTTCCTTACTCAACTTGGAGCACAATTTAATTAGTATTTGAAAACCTAATAATAACCACAACTATGTCCAAGAGCTATATGATTTTCATTAGATATTGCGATTAGTCACATCTGAGGCTTCAAAATAAATTTGTTTGTGTAACACTCACAATGCACACTCTTAGCCTGAAGACATTCTGCTGCAATTGCTCATCATTTTGCAGAGATACTAGCAGACGTTTTAACAAGAAAGAACAGTTCATCACAAAACACTGAGCTGTGATTAACAGGGTCTTACAACACTTGTTGGTTACCCAGGTTTGTATGCTTTACTATAATCAGGTGGTTTCCATCTGTTGGCTGCAAGTTTCTGGTGCCATAACTGGGGAGCAGGAAGGTGAATTTATAAACACAGCTGCCAGCTCTGAGTAGAAGTACAGCCTGGCTTTATGCACTCTGAAGCTCAACTCAGCTGCACTCAGAATGAAACTCTTCTAGCTCAGAAGAGCTAGACTGGGAGGGAAATGGAACAGAGAAAGGAGTTACTCTTGAGCAGTATTGTCCAGGTGATGGTTTGGGTATGGCTAGGAACACAGTGGTGTGATGCTTTAGTCCTGCTCTTCAGTCCCGTAGAGTCAGTTTCCCTCCTCTTCCCTCAGAGTTTTGAAGACACTTCTATGTAAAGCCTTCCATTTTATCTGCTTGTGAAACATATTCTCCAGAGGTGTAAGGATTGGTATTTTGGGTTATCAAGCAGAGAAATAGCTATGGAATTGGTGTTCTCTACAACCTGCCAAAACAGTCTGTTCAACTGCCACCAAGAAAAAAGGAAGGTAGAAGTATGGTTCTGCCAACAATGGTAAGAATGTTTAAAGCAAATGGCTAAGCTCAGTACTGAAAATGTACAATTTAATTGCCCCACAAAGAATGCTAGATACATCCTATTTTCACATACTTTAGTTACACTTTTCAGTATTTGATTTCCTCCATAATACTTCTCTTTGCTGCTGAACTTCTGCAGGATATTCATGTGCTCTGCATGACTCTTGTCAACTCTTTGTTTTCAGGTTACTGTGGTACTCTCAGAATCAGGTCCAAAGACAGAAACAAATACAGAAATGAGGCAAGCTGTGAGGATTACAGCTTCTTGAAAAATTACCCCACCACACAGCTAGTTATGGAATAAAACAAATTCATAATTACGGAATTGGTGGGTAGAATAATTAATTAGTTCTTTTCACTTAAGACTATGTGGCATGTGGAAACAGCTGGCTAAACAAGGGTGAAAATTGTTGAAGGCTTATAAAGTTTGCCTCAAACATTTACAATAAATTGCTGGAACAAGCATTTGGCCTGCTTTAGATATCAGAGCACTTCAGAGAAGACAGTGTGACTGAGAAGGCATTGCACCCTCCTGCTTGTTTGTACACCTTCACAAACAAAACCCTAGAAGTTGCTGTCCTTGAAAGGATAAGGGAATAGGAACTCATACAACAGCAGCAGAAAGGGAAGCTTACGATGCAGTAAAAATGGAAGAGAAACAAGGAAGATCAAACAGGATAGTATGACAGCTCAGCCAACTAGAAAGCATAGACTGAGGGTAGTATAACGGACTTATAGAAAAATATAGGCAGCTGAGCAGAATATAAAACATTTAATTACAATCTCTTCCAATAAAAACACTGCAGGCCATCACCTGAAGCATGCAGGGGCAAGTGTTCAGGAAAGCCAGAAATACTTCTTCATAGGCTGCTTGTGTAAGCTCTAGTGTTCTCCAACACGAAATGTACCACATGGCAAAAGTTCACATGGGTTCACAAAGTGCTTAACCATCATGATACAGAAAACTCAGTGGATGGACACTGACTACAAAAATACCATCTTTCACTCTGGAAGTCCACAGGACACGTCACCCAGTGCCAGGAGCAGTCTTTAGGGGAAGAATCATTACTTGACAGATCATGTTTGTACTCTTCTTTCCCTACACGTCCACTACTAAGTATTAAGAGCTAGAGAGATTTTTGACTTGATCCAGCACCCATGTCCACACATGGGCCCTACAGAAACAACTGGAGTTAGCACTAATAGCTGAGGAAAGCCCAAGAAAGCAGGCTCCTTTCGACTGAATTAAGGCTGCCCTTGGAGAAACAGCCATGTAAGCACTGAATCTGCTCTCTACCACCCAGAAGGTGACGCCTCCAGGGTCTGTGACAGCTGTGTCCCCCCACACAAGCCTGCCACCGGCAGGGTTTGCTAGAGGTGCTGCCTGGTTCACAGCAGAGCACAGCCTGTCAGGACCTGAAGCTGTACAAGGGTAGTGTCCAGCTTCATTCAGCCCCAAAACAGGGTCGTAAATGACAAGGACTGAGCTGAGCTTATGCCTAGCACTAGACTGGGAATAGATACTGCTCACATGCAAGTCAGGTATCCTAGAAGTTGTGCATAAATGGGTATCTCAAAGCTTCTTTGTTCACGGATGCACAGGGGTGCGTTGAGAAGTCTTTTCTCAGGTAAAATGCAACATTTCCGCCCCTGTGTGAGAACTGAGGAACAAAAAGGGGTGTGCAACTGCTGAAGCCCAGTGGTTTTTTCTCACTGGACATTCTGGCGGAGCAGCAGGGAGAGAGGGCTGTGCCGGGCTGGCAGGCAGGCCAGGGCAGCTGACAAGGCTCTCCCCAGCCATCCACTGCTGGTCAGGCAGGGAGATAATCATAGAATCATAGATCAGTTTGGGTAGGAAGGGACCTTAAATTCATCTGCCACGAGCAGGGACACTTTCCACTAGACCAGACTGCTCAAAGCCCAGTTCAACCTGGCCTTGAACACTGCCAGGGACAGAGCAGCCACAACTTCCTTGGGCAACCCATTCCAGTGCCTCACCACCCTCACAGTGAAGAACTTCCTTATATCTAACCTAAGTCAAATTCTAAAAAATCTAAATCTGATCTAAATCCAAAGAATAAGAAGAGTAACTCAGCTGCTGGTGCTCATCCCAGTCTGCCCTGGAGCATCTCCGAAGAGCCTGCTCCCCAGCAGCATACACCAAAGGGTGGCTGGGCCCAGGAGCCCGCCAGAGTGAGCAGCTCACCCAGGACCCAAGGAGCTAGTGCCCCATGAGATGCTCTGAGCCCTTCCAACAAGCTGGAGCTTGTGATGGTGAAATCCCATTTTGCTCATTCCCAGTCTTCATTTCTGACTTGTTTAAATCCTGGAGTGAATCAGGACAAAAAAAGTATCAGTCTTCCAAAAGGAAAAGTAAGTTAATGAGTAGATGTCTGTGACATGAGCGCAGGCCAGCTGAAATAAAGCCTGGACTTTGTCTCACTTCACAGCTGAAGGAAGCCCGGTCGGCCACGACGGAGATCTCCACTTAAAGAGGGCCCCTGCCTCCCTGTTCCACGCCTCCAACAATCCTCCTCCTTCACCGCCTGGGAGGCCAGCCCGAGTCAGGCCAGTCCGGCAGAGGGCGGCCACGGACGGGCGGCACGATGGAGGCCGGGTCGGTGTGGGGGCTCAAGTCCTGCATTACACGCGAGGGTTTTCTCGCTGTGTTTGGTTTGCTTTGTTTTATGGCGGCAGCCGAGCAGGGCTGCACCCTGAGCCTTATCTTCTGTGAAGCAGCAGTAAAACAGCTCTCAGTGAAGGCCGGCTACTTGCCAGCCTCCTGCGGGGCACCTGCTGCAAATGGCGGCGCTACCTACAGCCCGGGGGCACGCCGACCCCGAAGGCAGTGGGATGCCAGTCCCGTCCCTTTCCCTTCAGTGCCGTTCCCTTCCCTCCAGTCCCGTTCACCGCCAAGGGGATCGTGCCTCCTGTTTGCCAGCGTGAGAGTTCCACCTCTCGGCAGTACCGGGGACCGCTGGCTAGCCTCTTCCCTGGATGCCGGCAGGACGGGCGCTGCCCCGGGTGGGGCCGGCTCTGCTGTGTCGTGGGTTGCCCCGCTTGCTTTCTAGTGCGAACCGCCAGGCATTGCGGTTACGTAGACGTTTGCATCAGCGTAATTCTCTGGCTTCAGGTCGGCTGGGGCTGTTGGGTCTTTCTATTCCACCTTTGCACCTCCTATTGGCACCCGGTGTGTTTTTACTTGATGCTCTGTGAGTGAAAAGCCCCGTGTCCCTCCCATCCAAATGCCTGTGAGCTGAGTGAATTCACAAGTTTTCTTTTTTCCCTTTGTTGAGACAAAATGCCTGATGAGGCTAATGAACATAGTGCTACATGTGGTTAATAATTAATGAAAAAGTGCAACGCAAGCACAGATAGTTACTGGAAAAGCCCCAGAAATTTCTTGAGATTAAAATTCCTTAGCTGCTTCTGGTGACTGCTTCTTCACAGGACCGGAGAATATAAGGAAATACAGAAAATTCCCGTTTCCAGAGTATCTGGAAAAGAAGTGAAATCTCACAACAGGTAAGGGTAAACTCACTCATGTTTGAAAACGAAGCTACCTCTGTACTTCCGCCATTTAATCTGACCTGACAAATCTGCGTAATTTGTTAAGCATTAAGCTAGTCAGCATTTAGAAAAGCTAGTGAGCATTTAGAAATGCAGCATGATATGCTAAGCGTAATTCTGTTTTAATTGGCATGTGCTTAAGCCAATTTTGTTGAAACAGTCAAGAGTTCATGAAGTATTTTTAAATCAAAACTTTGTAGTTCACAGCATTTTCAAGAGAATCTCTTCTTAACGCTTCTAAAAATCAACATGAGGGCACTGCTGGTAAAGTGGAGCAGTCTGGAGGGGTGGCAGTACCTCTAAATGATGGTGTACTAGGCAATCTTGGAGCTGAATCCTAGCTGACAAGGAAATTTTATTAACATTTTCAGATTTAGTCAGAGAAAAAAGTTACTGTCTGCCTGAAAAAATCAGTTCTCTATCTGTAGCTTGGTTTCGTTGTAAATGTGTCACATTGGGCTTGTCCTCTTGTAGAGATCCTATTTATGGCACAGGGACTAGAGCAATCCCCATACATTGACATTACTATTTTATGCATGGCTAAATGTAGAACAGCAAAAAATATTTAAACATTGGTGGGGTTCGTAAAGCAAGAAGATGATGAAATTGGAACTGCTGTTCATAGAATTATAGTTGGAAAAGGAAGAGGGCATAAACTGACAATTTTTACCATTTACCATTTAAATTACATGAATTTACCATTTAGGTCAATGGTAAATAAAAGGGAAAAAAATAGATACCCTAATGAAAATGTAGTGAAAACAGAGTTTCCAGTATAATTATGATGCATGCTGAAAGATTTCCTAAGGAGAGCAATACTTGAGGGAGAGCATCCTGGAAGCCTGATGTTCAAAATGTGCATAGCCACCAGTAACGGAGACTAAAAGCAAAGTGACAAAACTGGAATGTGTGTTGCAAGAACAGTGAATTTACTGAGACCAAAGGATTTTTAGTTATACAGCTATGTCCTTTCTGCACACATAATGGGGTAAAACTGTTTTTTCACTGTCAGAGACTGTCATCTGTCCTGTCTGTCCCATACTGTGCAGTTGGTAGAATGAAATAACAGGACTGGGGTAGGTGGAAGTTTCTTCTGCTTATCTGTTTAGAAGGTAGTATAAAAGCTCTGTTAGCAAAGAGGTTACTGAAATCTCATGTTTGGGATCAAGGAGGTGGAACAAGACAGTTTTCAAAGGTGGCTGCAAGCTGGCATATTAATCTTCTGGACGTGCAGGAAACTTAAGATTTATTTTGCCTTCCACCTTTGCCAGTCAGCTGTTACTGTTGAACTCCTCATGGGAACTATGCAGAGCCAAGGTAAGCAGGTGAGAGGATTGGCAGTGACCTTTGAGATGTTGTTACACTGTGATGGAAAGAAAATCACTAAAGGTCATTTAAAGTTGTTGGAATTTCTTTGGATGGGCAACTGATAAACATCCCTGAGAAATTTCCCTGTTGCTTCAGTCCTTCCTATGTTCTCCTTTTAGTATATGTTTCTTTGTCTGTTCCTTCCATTAAACATCAAAAAGTGGTTGCTTCTTTCTTCCAAGGCACCAGGAAGGATACTTCTTTTTTTTCAATCACAGATAATGTATTTCATAATCAGCAAAAATGTATGGCCACCAGTACTTTGTAATACCATCATTTGTAACTGAAAAAAAATTAGTCTGACCTATACAACAAACTCGACTTGCTTCCAGAGTATCCTAATCACAGTCCTGTTACCGAGCTCAGCTAAGGCTGTTGCCTCCGCATGTACACAGACCTCCAGTTTTCCTCCAGTGAGTGTCTTTCCATCTAACCGGTCCTCATGCTGGTTTCATGTTCTGTTTCTTTACAAAGATACCTCTCCTGTAGAAAACATTTTGAATGCAACAACTGTTTTGTTTTATGTTTTTCACCTTCTTTCTTGATCCTATGCAGATTGTATCTCCATTTATTCACAAACAAATAAGCAGGAGAAGAGATCTTACGGTGAATAGTTAATACTTGAAAGCTAAATTAGGATTTTAGTATTAGTTTCTTTGTCAGAGAGCTGTGAAGAACCTTGTATACTTAAAAGGTTGCTCTTACAGTTCACTGCTAAATAATATTATACCATTTATTACCTCTTGCTTTTGAAAGGAACGTTTGTTTTTAAAATTCAAGGAAAGTTTGATGAGTTTAGTGAAGGTGTAATAGATTTTAGTTTTACCTTTCCTGGCTGTATGTTTTCAGAGGAATTGGGTGGTTTATAGGGAGTCAGATATAGTTGAATGTTGTTATTCTTGTATTGTCAGGTGTGTTACTTTATTCCTGATTTTATTCTTTGAAGTTTCAAAGGCAGACGATTAGAGAGATTGTGTCTCTAAGATGACAACTGATGGGAGAATTAATGGCAGCACATGATTTTTTTTCCATTGATTCTCTATGAGTGGAATGTTGTGCTGTAAGTCTGGATGTTTAGGAACATGGAGTGACCTAAAGGCAAAGATGTGACTCCAGTACTGTGCAGCCTATGAAACAGTCTCTATAGAGGTTGTATTTCCCAGTCGGTTACATACAGACTATCTTTACAAGGCTGAATATGAAGCAGAGAGGTTAGGAAAGCTTTGTAGTAGTTTGAACAAAGGTAAGGTGAAAAGATTTCCACTGCTGAAAGGGGTATAAAGAAAGAGGACATAGGACTTTTCTCATCTTAACACTGGAGACAATTGAAGCCCTAGTAGCAGTAACTACATTCCAGTAGAAGCTGGAATACATATAACCCTAAGTGAGGGTTATAATTAGCATTTCAGAGTTTCAAGCCAGTCTCGACAAACTTGGGTTTGTGACATTTCTTATGCTTCAGAAAATTCCTTTTCTCATATACCAAGTACCATCTACTGTCTCATTGCTAGGATAACATCAAGCACTGGTGTTAGCAATAGTGTCATGTAATTTGGAGTTCATAGAAAGATGCTACAAAAAGGAAGAGAATAATCTCTTCCTGATTGATGGACAGGATGTAAAGTAACAGGCTAAAATTGGTGGAAAAGAGATCCTAGAAAAAAAATGCACTGCAGTATATCAGTTAGGAAGGCTATAAATTCAGTGTCAGAGTTCCTTAACAGTAGCATTAACACAGGGAGGTTAAATGCTTCCATATGTTTTACCATCCTTTGCACTCAGTTGTGCTGTTGACAAACTGTTTCATTCAAATGAAAAAGACCTCACAGTTTTTAGATTTTCTTTTCTCTGACACATGGCAGCACAGGTGCAGTTAACTTGAAATAACAGGAAGAAAACATCATTACTATTACTACTTAGTTGTGTAACAAAGCAAGATGAGAAATACTACATGTGGTGGTTTTGCTTTAAAAAACAATCTGAGCTCAGAAAATTAGAAACAATACAGCTACCCGTAGGTCCACGTGTATGAATTAGAAGTTGAATATACATTTCCACATAGACTGGCCAGGCTGAAGGTGGCTGAAATGCCAGGGAGATGGCTGGCAAACACCTTTTCATCTCAGACAGTACCATAAAAGAACTGGTCTTTCGGTGAGGCTCATGTTGTCCCTTTCTGTGCTGTTCCTTTAAAGGGAGGGAGAATGAATGCAAAGGATTTAGGAGGAGGTGACATTTCTTTAATGGCATCCTGTGGGTGCATTATCTTGCAGAGACCTTTTTCTTTGTATCTCACTCTGATTAGCACATTTCTTTGTGCAGTTTTAAAATGCTTGGACAGTTTTCCCTGAAGAAACACATGTGCCTTCCAGCAGTTTTAAATTGCTCT
The DNA here is from genome assembly GCF_963264785.1 of Psittacula echo. Lineage (NCBI taxonomy): Eukaryota > Metazoa > Chordata > Aves > Psittaciformes > Psittacidae > Psittacula > Psittacula echo. The sequence continues at coordinate 87,948,769 of NC_137737.1, read as the reverse complement.
TGATGTGTTTGATATCCTTATACATCTGCAAACCCATCAGAATCTTGCCGAGTTCTTGACTGGAGTGCTTCCTGTGGTAATTATATTTTCTGCAGTTTTAACTACACATCATGTGAAAAAGTGTTTCCTTCTATCTGTTTTTAATCTGCTATCTTTTAATTTCACTGAGTAGTCCCTCTTGGGCTTTTGAAATTTGAAAAACAGAATGAAGTTCTTTATCTTCTCCCTTTACTCTTTCTTTCTCTTATCCTTCCCTCATGTTGTTCTGTTTTCAAAGCTAACCCAGCCTACTCATTTGAATCTTCCCTAGAGGAGAGAGTAAGTGTCTTTGAAGAGGAATCTTCTCTTAAACTCCATGAAGGCAGTGAATTCTTTTTGAAAGTGAAAATATGAGAGAATATTGAGTATTCCAGAACTGTTCCAGCAATTGATCAAAAGTCACTAGAATATTTTTTCATATAATTCACCAACTTATTCCTATTAGATCCAAACTTCTTGCTATTCTTGGTACTTATTAAACAGGTTTTCATTCAACAGTGCCACCAAGGCTGCTTAGACAGAGTCCATTATTTCGGCCCTTAAGATTTTTGGAGGCTTAATTCCATCCTCCCTGTGTATGCTATGTTACTTCAGAATTAATGTTACTGAGCTTCCTGAGATTCTGTACTGCCTGTTCAACATGTGACACTGCCAGCTTTCCTCCCCAGTTCCTGTGGCTGCATCTTTAGTAGAAAAGAAAAAAAAGAAAAAAATGAGTGTGAGGTGATGTCCTTTCACTGCAAGCTTTCATATGCTTACTAAGAAATGCAAACACATACATACATACCCCCCTAGTAATGCGGCTTTCATGTGTTTTAGGCAGCTGAGGTAGAGGAGTCTGCCAGATCTCCTCGCCAGGAACTGTGATTGAGATGAGACACCTTGGTAAAAGTGACCATGTGGCCTGAGCCAGCACTAAAAGCAGCCAGCTCTAACTGGATGCACACAGTGCATGTACTCCCATGTTTTTCCTTTCTTTCTGTTTTTTAGCATTTTGATAATTTTTCTTCTGGCATAATCCCCTGTTTCTTGAGTATTATTTTCCTCCAAGGAAATTTATGTTTAATGTTGGCATCTGTCCCTAGAATCCTTCATTTTATCATGTCCTAGAATTTATTTAACACCTTCCTTGTCATGTTTGTTGAGGATAATGACATGCTACTGTACAGCCTTTACTCAGGTGGGTATGTAAACACATGCTTGTATATGTAAAGCTCCTGTTACATGATCTTTCCGGGCTCTCAGAAGTCCTTCATTTTCTAGTTGCTAATATGACAGGTCTCTCATGCTTGCTCTCCTGTTTTCTGTTGCCTTGTGCATGCCAGAATTCTTTTCTTGGCACTGCTGACTGGGATGACAACTCATCCCCTCATGTGCATGCCTTAGAAGCTTTTAAATGGGTCCATTATGTGCCATTATCTTTAGATACCTGGAAATCAGGTAAATAGATGCTGATTCCTGAGTGCCATTTGCAGGACCACAGTTCTGACGCCTGCCACACCAGCCAGGATAGGTGTTAGGCTACTGAAAATAACATTTATTATGATGAAAACTTTTAAATTAAAAAAATAAAGCCCAGAGCTTTACAAATATGTTTTGTGCTAATGAAAGATAAGACACACAAAATAATAGAATACATTATTATGATTATATGCAAGTGTAAGGTTTCTCTGTAGCTGTATCGGCAGCTTAGCCAGTTCTGCCCTTGACATACAGCTTTTGTATGCATCCATACCTTGGGTTATTCTTATCTCTACCTCCTCCTTTTTGAGGTTATTGATGCATATTTCTGTTCTACATCCTAATGGATATTTTCTTGGCTTTGGGTGATTTCCTTTCTAGCACAATCCAAGAATCTGAAGTACAATTATATTTTTTGACCATTTAATCTTCCTTTGAATAAAACCCTTTTTTACCATTACAGTAATTTGTTACCTTATTGAAGTTGTTCTGTTCACCCCAGTTGTTACTTAACTGTGTACTAATCCTTAAGTGACTTTTAAGATTGAGTGGTGAACTGTTCATTTGCTGCTGCTGTGGCTTCCTCACACATTTCCTTCCAAGATTAAAAAAAAAAGGAAAAAAGAAAAAAAATCTTAGTCTTTGTTGCTACAACTTTTTGTTTTGGAGGTTACTTTGGGCAACATTTTTCTTTTCAAGGGCAGATTTCTTATCCTTTTTAACATATATTTCTCAAAAATACATTATCTGCTTTTGGAGCAACATTTTTTGATGTAATACCTCTTCATGAGTAGTTCTTTAAGGGCACACAAATTTAGGCAACATTTCATAGCTGGCAGGCAGAGTTAGGTATTAAAGGTGGTATAGGAAAGACAGTGTTGTTACTCTTAAAAAATAAAACACTTCATTACAGATCAGTAAGTACTGTCTGTTAGCACCTTCTTTCTCACCTTTCTTACTTATCCTGCTGTTGAAAATGGCTGCTGAAAGCCATGTTTTAGTTACCTTTTTTATTTAGAAAATCTGCCCTAACTCTGGTGTTTCACTGTATTTGATACTGATGTTGTGCAGGTTCTGTGGCAGACCTTTTGGCTTGTTTGTGCTGTTTTACTAGGAAAGGCAAATTCACACACCTTTCATTTCTCGTGCTTGTCCCTTGCAGAGACTCCATTGCTTCATTCTTAAAAAGAACTTGTGATGGAGGCTATTTGCTGCATTTTGCTTCAAAGCATTTATTTTCAATGTATATTTTATACCTAAAATGCAAAAATTTGTATGAAGAAGGGTGATTGTATTCTGAGGCTTTGAATGTTACTACATCATCCTTACTTTACAACGAGTACCGCATCTAGTATAGCTGACTTTGCCACCAGGTATTGATTTGGCATCTTTTTTGCAGTTCTTGCTGCTCATCTCTACTCCATGTTATAGGTGAATACAGGACTTGTTTTCAGAAGAGGATTGGTCTTTTGAAAAAAATACATTTTTTTCCTGCAGACTACTGGTAGTTATTTTAACAACAGAAACCTCTGATAAGTAATGAAGATGCTGTGAAATTACTAAGTTGATGCACCAAAATGTGTTGTATCCAGAGCAACATAAAACATCCTTTTGCTCAAGAAAATTATGCGTAAAGGAAACTGAAGGAAAGCAGAACAAATGTCAGCCTAGAAGCACCATTTGTTCGTGTGAAAAGCAGCAGGAAGGTTACCTTTCCAACCAAATAGGAAATGATATGAATATAAATGGCTTATTCAATAGGTATTCAACAGGATAGAGCGAGAAATATGAAATGGGTAGTGCTAGATGATGGAGTGTAGCTGAGCTGTGAGTACAGAAAGTTGTGTCCTTCGCTGTAATTTGTATGTTATTCTCTGCCTCACTGCACAGGGTCTCTACACTCCGAGTTCAATCCCAATCCCAATATTCAGTTTATTTTTCCTGGGAAAAAAAATAATTAAATTTAGATGCATAATAAGGATGTGAATACAGCTTCACTGTAAGAAAACCTACAGCTCCACCTTTCTCTATTCCAAATGCAACAGGCAGAGGCATAGCGAATGTTTTGAATCTTAACACATGGTCTGGATCTCTTATTCCCTCGTCTTCTGCATGCTAGTTGAGGATGCTTCTGGTCACCTTGCCATCACAGTTTTACAGCTTGTCTTCCTTGGTAGCAGCAGTAGCAGCCAGCAAAGCTGTAAGCTGCAGAGCTGAAGAGAAGTGTATTGTTTTGAGCATCCAGAAATACTGCTGGGCTTTTTGTGACAGCTTGCTATCGCAGGATTGGTAGAAACCAACTGGTTTTCGTAGTGTCCATTTAATATGTAACATTATTTCTCATATCCAGAGGAGGGCCATGAGGTTGATAAGGGGCCTGGAGCACCTCCTGTTTGAAGAAAGGCTGAGAAAGTTGGGACTGTTCAGCCTGGAGAAGAGAAGACTGTGTGGAGACCTCATAGCAGCCTTCCAGAATCTGAGGAGGGCCTACAGGAATGCTGGAGAGGGACTCTTCATCAGAAACTGTAGTGATAGGACAAGGGGTAACGGGTTTAAACTTAAGCAAGGGTGATCTGGGTTAAATATAAGGAAGAAATTCTTTACTGTGAGGGTGGTGAGGCACTGGAATGGGTTGCCCAAGGAAGTTGTGGCTGCTCTGTCCCTGGCAATGTTCAAGGCCAGGTTGGACAGAGCCTTGGCTGACATGGCCTAGTGTGAGGCATCCCTGCCCATGGCAGGGGAGTTGGAACTTGATGATCTTAAGGTCCTTTCCAATCTAAACCATTCTATGATTATATGGATTTTTTTTAAGTGAATAAGAAGTGTCTTTGTGAAGTGGTCATGTAAGTTATTCCTTGTTTAACATCACATGAGTTATTTTCTTTATCTTAGCGATGTTGCATGTTTGGAATATGCTTAACATGCATTGTACTTGCAGTTGAAGAATCTTGAGTTAAGTCTTAATTTTTATATAGTAGATTAATTACTCCAGTTATTTTTCTTGAATACTGCAGCTACATAACACATGGACTACTGACCTGAGTTGTATGAGTTTGTTATTGTGTGAGATTCAGTAAATAAATCCTAATTTTGATGAAAAGTTAGTATGATTTTACAAGCAGAAAACATATTAAGAAACAAACTTAACAACCAAGTTTATATATTAACTGCTTGTAAACCATTCACAAGTCAGCAAAAGGAGATGCAGAGCAGTTTTCTTAATTTTTGCTTCAGTGGGCAGTGGAAATAGGTTTATGTGGGAATACAGGCGACCTGCCAAAAATCTCAGGCAGTTGAAGATGTGAGGGACGTAACCAGAACAGCCGTAAAACATCACAGATGTGAATAACAAAAGTTGGTATGCAGCATATCCTGTACGGGTGGACACGAGCTGATAAACAAAGATAATGTTAATTATAGTGTTGGAACTGATCAAAGCTTAGCTGGTACAAAAACAACGATAATAGCTGAATAGTTAAGATCTAAAGATAGCTTGTCTAAAAATTGCTTGTGTGATTTTGTATAAATATGGCAAGATGCTCAGTAAAAGGTGATTCAGTCTGCACACACATTCTGTCTCCGTCTCATACTTCTCTGCAAATGGCGCCCGAACAGGGACTCTTCACTCACGAGGTGAAGTACCCCCAGTGAGCCGAATGGGAGAGAGAATGATGCATCCATCCTTCCCTGCAGGTATTTTGCAACTAAATCGCAGCAATTACATCAGCAAATGTTGATGCGGATTACAAAGGAGCAAGGGTATCGTTGTGTCCTCCCAGAAAGTGACTCTTTTGCTGTTATGGATAGGATGCAATTGTCCTTGGTACCCTTCTACAGGCTCTTACGAAATACGGGATTAGAAGCGTGTTGGACAACATTTACAAACTGTACAATCCAATGACCATGATATTAATCCTGATCATTTAATTACCTGACGCATCATTTTTGCAGCATGGTAGCAGATGATAACCTTTCACAAACTGACTCAATTACAGTACTCTCAGATCACCCGAAAACTGTGGGAGAAAATATTTTGATTGTACTTGATAATGCTGACATGGCTGATACAAATGAAACTCCAGAACACATTTATGAGGAGCCTGTGCACATTTATCAGACTCCTGTTGCTGCTCCTGTGGTTCTGCTGCTTGATAATTCTGATGCTGACCTGAGCCTATTGATCCAGAAAAGGAGCCTGATTTATATCCTGTAGATCCTCATGATAAATGGGCAGCTGTAAAGATGTAAAGCTGTAAAGCGAGACGGGCAGAGGATGAAGATGTATCGTGTGCTTTCCCGGTGGTGTATGTGTCAAATCAAGACCTGCAGTGGAAAGGTCTCTTGTATGCTCTTATCAAAGATATCAGGCAAACAGTGATGGACCATGGACTAGGGGCCCCATATGCAACTCATTTGATAGTCTCTCTGTGATACTCATGTACCAGAAGTTGGCAAATACAAATATGTCCATGTTTCTATCGAGCCTTGCAGTCCCTTCTAGATATTGCTGGCCACTTATTCTGACATAGGCTGGCCACCTGTGTCGGAATGAGTGTGCATTTTGGCCAGTATAAAAGCCCGAGCCTCATGCGATGTGGGGGAGGCAGAGCCTCATACCACCCAGGTCAATGTTGACTCTGCAGGGACGCCCGCTAAGGTTGAGCCTGCCACCTCGCACTGCGATGATACTTCTCGGAGCTGGTTTCCTGATCGTCTTCATAGGGTCCTTGCACCATGTTCTGTACGTGGGGCCGTGTAGAGGGGGTAATGGTTGTCTGTCTGGATTTTGCATTTCAAATATTGTAGTTGTGTGGAGTGTGCTTGTGGGATCCCGTGTGTGTGCGTGTGTGTGTTGAGGGCAGACAGTGTTCTGTGTATTTTTTGTTGTAGTGTTCACGTAAAAGTTTTTAATGGGTAGCAGATTAACATTTCAGGCAAGAAAGGGTTAATGCAAAAGTGCGATTGCCGGCAGGTATTTATGGCTGCTGCTGAGCAGGCTGGCGTTTGTAGCAGCTGAGCAGGGTGATCGACTTGAAAGAAAAAAAAACAAACCCACAACAAGAAACCGAGAGGAGGAAGGAGGCAGCGCAGCTCCTGTGTTTCCAACCTGCCTGGCCCTTTAACTGGCGGTAATGCCACAGCAAACTCCTTGACTGTTAACACTTTGCAGTTTACTTCTGCAGCTGCTTCACATTCCTTTTGCATCAGAATGCCTCTGCTTTAAGGAAACACTTTAACCTGTCTTCTTCTCAACAACTGATAACCTGGGGAGGGAATATATTTGTGTCCTCTTACCTACAGGTCCATGGCAACTGCCTGCAAAGTCTGTCAAGTTTACCATGAGCTGGACAGACAAGTGGAAGAACCCAATGCCTCAGCTACAGGAGCTGACCGTGGATACCCTGAGCAAAATAGATAGAGGAAGAGAAAAATGAATGATTGCAAAACATCACTTAGGGGCAACTGAAAAGTAACAACTTGAATATGTGTGCTTGTAAAGTAGCTATTATTAGAAGCTGTGATTTTGTGTATAAACCACCTGTATTTACTAGCCAGTTGCTAATAAGAAACTACACCTTGTATTGTATGGATTTGTCACTTGTAAAAGAGATGTTAGAGCATGCAAATTTGTAACAGCTGCTAGAAAATGCGAAGGCAAAAGCTAAAAAGATTCTAATATGGTGGTAGTGTTATAAAGCAGGTAACGGGCAAATTATACAGCAAATTACAAGGGTGGGAGAACTCCACTGGTAGGAAATTTCTTTGGCTGGTCCCCCGCTGCCATCAGCATCTTCAACATGCTGCTGCACCCTGTAGTATTATATTAGTTATACTAATAATAGTAGTTATATAGTTAGTATAGTAATTATACTATAATTATTAGTAGTAGTTATACTGCTAATGCAAATCTGTGTGTTCTTTGCCATAGTAGCGATTTGTTACTGGATGAGGCAGGTGAAACTCTGCGTTGACAGTGAGGTGCCAAGAAGCAGGGCTGGCCAAATGCCTCCTACCACAGTCAAGGGCAAGGTTGGATTGGCCTGTGTGTTTGCCACCAAGAAGAACCTTTAGCTTTGCTGTTGGCTGCAACCCAGCAGGCTTTGAGTGGTGGGGAATCATGCCATGCCAGACCTTGTTGTGAGGAGTGGCCTCCCCTGTTACCAGAGAGCCATCCAGGAGAGAAGGACAGGCTCAGCAGCCTGTGGTTGGCATGAGATAGGATCTAGTCCAAATACCCTTCTCAGGTAGGGTCATCTAAAGCACGTATTGATAGTAGACATATAAAACAAATAAAGGAGAGTTCAGGGTGTCCTGGGTTCAGCAGTAGCAGTCATTTTTCTCCTTCTTAGTAGCTGGTGCAGTGCTGTGTTTTTGACTTTCAGCCTGAGAACAATGCTGATAACACCGATGTTGCTTGGTAATGTTTACTCTGACCAAGGACTTTGGGTCTCATGCTTTACCCATGACCATTTCATCTGATCTCGAAAGTTAAGCGGTGTTCGGTTTGGGCCTTGTCTAGGATTAGACGATGATATAGGAGGACCATCAAGAGACTTTTGCCAAGGCTGGACAGTCATGAGTAGCAGGGTGTGTTGGAAAGTATGGGCAAGTATCAAGTCCACTGGGCCCCTCCAGTGCTTTGGAAATGTCGGAGATGGAAGGCAGCTGTATGGAGTCCTCAATGACAGCTGCAGAAACTGCTGAAGGAAGGGGTGAATGGAGTCAGTTTGCCAAGGTGAAAGCCATCCAGCTGGCCTTGGACATTGCTGAATGAGAAAAGTGGCCAGTACTTTATCTCTATACTGACTCATGGATGGTGGCAAATGCCCTGTGGGCGTGGTTGTACCAATGGAAGCAGAGCAACTGGCAACGCAGAGCTAAACCCATCTGGGCTGCTGCACTGTGGCAAGATATCACTGCCTGAGTGCAGAAACAGTTGCTGAAGGTAAACCATGTAGGTGCTCATGTGCCCAAGAGTCGGGCCACTGAGGAACACCAGAACAAGCAACAAGTGGATAGAGCTGCTAAGACTGAAGTAGCTCAGAAGGACTTAGATTGGCAACATAAGGGTGAATTATTTTTGGCCTGGTGGGCCCATGACACTTCAGACCATCAGGGCAGAGATGCAACATACAGATGGGCTCGTGATCAAGGGGTGGACTTAACAATTGACACTATCAGGTTATTCATGACTGTGAAATATGTGCTGCAGTTAAGCAAACCAAGCGGTTAAAGCCTCTTTGGTATGGAGGACGATGGCTGAAGTACAAATATGGGGAGGCCTGGCAGACTGACTACATCACACTGTCTCTCCTGCTCTGAAAGACTGTTACAAGAGATGGAGCCTGACATTATCGACTGGATGAACTCAGCAGCTTTATAGGGATTGGTCCATGCACTAAGGAATGATCTCTCTCTCTGTGTGTGGATGTATATATATACACGAGATAAAAGTGATGGTATATTGAAAAATGTGGGATCTGAGCATGACGTGAATGGTGTGGAATAAGGGGTGGATACTGTCTTGGGTTCAGCAGTAGCAGTCATTTTTCTCCTTCTTAGTAGCTGGTGCAGTGCTGTGTTTTTGACTTTCAGCCTGGGAACAGCGCTGATAACACCGATGTTGCTTGGTAATGTTTAGTCTGACCAAGGACTTTCTGAGTCTCATGCTCTGCCAGGAAGGAGGGGAAGCCGGGAGGAAGCAGAGACAGGACACCTGACCCAAACTAGCCAAATAGGTATTCCATATCACAGTACATCATGTCCACTATATAAACTGGGGGCAGTTACCCGGAAGGGCTAGATCACTGCTCAGGTTGGGCTGGGTATTGGTCGGTGGGTGGTGAGCGGTTGTATTCTCTTCCCTTGTTGTTTTCCTTATCATTATTGTTATTGGTGGCAGCAGCAGTGGTTTGTGTTATACCTTAGTTACTGGACTGTTCTTATCTCAACCCGTTGGGAGTTACATTCTTTCGATTCTCCTCCCCATCCCTGTGGGAGCGGGGAGAGGAAAGAGGGGGGGAATGAGCGAGTGGCTGCATGGCTCTGGGTTGCCGGATGGGCTTAAACCATGACACAGGGTTAACCCCACAAGAATGTATAGTGAAAGCTTGTTACGGTTTGAATTTTTTATATTTGCCTAGTTTTGATTCTCTTTCTGCCGTACAGAGTTTGCGACGTCTGATGGACAATTCCTTGCCCAAACCACCGGTTCTATATAAAGACCTACATGATAATGAGTGGAAAGGACCAGTTCCATTGCTGGCGTGGGGTCAAGGATACGGCTGTGTACAGCTATTGACAGGACCATACTGGCTGCCAGCGAAATGTATAAAGCCCCAGAACTCAACAACATAAAGAAATGACAATGACAGAAATCTTTGTAATATCTGTTCTATTATGTGTGACCATGGGTAATGGACAAGTATCATGGGCACATTTATTAAATCCCCCATCATTCCGACCTGTTACGTGGTGGGACGAGGAAACACCAATTTCAAATGAAGAAACAACATGGCTTGGTGGAAAATGGATTCCACCCAGTCCTAGTGATTTAAGTGACTATGTAACATTGAAAAATGCTACATTTTATACGGATACTCCTCTGATTTGCATTAACAAATATAGAACAAATTGAACTCTCGAATGGTGTGTAGGATTCACTGGTATGCCACATGTTATAGGGATTCAAGTGACTTCAAATCAGATTAATTTTACTGAAACAATGCTGCCTGGAGTAGTGGGTGGTTATGTTAATTATACAAGACAGCCATCCTTGCCTGTTTGTCCCTGAAAGTATATAAGCCATTACGCCAAGTTCAATGGAAACCTTGTCTGGGGGAGAAATCCCGAATGATAAATTGGGCAGCAGCAGAGGTCATTGAGGCCCTAATGGCACTCTTCATAACTTAATCTGGCATAATGGGGGTCTATCTGGCCCCGTATTACAATTGTCTGCCGCTTACAGTCTTTCAAACATTAAAACTAATATGTGGCGATTGGCTTTACCTTTTATTAATGTTACAAGAGCTGATTTGTTTAGAATACATGATGGTACAAAAATAACACACCGTATTCGTTCCTGGAATCAATCATGCATTTGTACTATACACCTCTATGTGTTGGGAATTGCAATGGGCTTAACTATTAATTCAGGGAATTTAACCTATGAAATAAAAGCAGAAAAAATGATTTTTAAGACATATATTTCCCCTATTGATGTCACGGATAATGCTAGTATCATACCTTTTAAGCGAAGAGCTTCTTCCTAGCTACCGGTGAATCTCACCCAAGAACGGGAAAGTGAAGGAGGTTTAGATCACTTCGTTTGGTTGTTACAATCAGATATTCGAGACAGAAAGCATAGAATTAAGCATTTTATAGGTTGGCTTTTATTTGCTATCATATCGGCTATCGTAATATTAGCTGCTGCATCTACTGCTATTGCATCATTAACAAAATCAGTACAAATGACTCACACTTAGCCAAGCTTTGCAAAATGTCACTAATGAACTTAGTGTTCAAACCACCATTGATGAATAGATAATGATTTGCTTAGATGCTTTAGAATCTGCAATATTATGGTTAGGAGATAAACAAGAAGCTTTGCATATACATGTTTCTCTACAATGTGATTGGGAGTTGCACAAGCAGGGTATGTATGTTACCTCGTTACCGTGGAATCAGTCTATAAACAAATGGGATATAGTTTAAAAGCATATTCAAGGGGCATTTGATACTAATCTGCATAACAGAATCAATGCTCTCAAACATCAGTTGCAAGAGCAATTAAAAAAAATGCAAATAAGGCAAACAACACCAGTTCTAGAAACCTTAAGAGATGATCTTTCATGGATAAATCCGAAAAATTGGTTTTCTGGGTTAAATTTGCAAACTTGGGTATATCTAGGTATCAGATTATTGTTTACAGTAAATTTTATAGTACTCTTGGGAATAGCTATTAAAGTAATATGTGCCATCAAAATTAAGCACAAGCAGATAATGTTTATGATGTTGTTAAAAATAAAAAAGGGGAATTGTGGGAATGCAGGTCACCTGCCAAAAGTCTCAGGCAGTCGAAGGTGTGAGGGACGTAACCACAACAGCCATAAAGCATCACAGATGTGAATAACGAACGTTGGTATGCAGCGTATCCTGTACAGGTGGACACAAGCTGGCAAACAAAGATAATATTAATTACAGTGTTGGAACTGATCAAAGCTTAACTTGTACAAAACCAACAATAGGTGAATAGTTAAGATCTAAAAACAGCTTATGTGATTGTCGTGGTTTAAGCCCAGTCAGCCACACAGCTCGCTTGCTCACTCCCCACCTTCTCCCCCCCCGTTCCCACAGGGATGGGGAGGAGAATCGAAAGAATGTAACTCCCATGGGTTGAGATAAGAGCAGTCCAGTAACTAAGGTATAACACAAACCACTACTGCTACCACCAATAATAATGATGATAAGGGGAAACAACAAGGGAAGAGAATACACTCACCACCCGCCAACCAATACCCCGCCCAACCCGAGCAGTGATCTAGCCCTTCCTGGTAACTACCCCTAGTTTATATAGTGGGCATGACATGCTGTGATATGGAATAACTCTTTGGCTAGTTTGGGTCAAGTGTCCTGTCTCTGCTTTCTTCCGGCTTCCCCTCCTCCCTGGCAGAGCATGAGGCTCAGAAAGTGCTTGGTCAGACTAAACATTACTGAGCAGTAACTAAAACCATTGGTGTTATCAGCACTGTTCCCAGGCTGAAAGTCAAAAACACAGCACTACACCAACTACTATAAAGGAGAAAAATGACTGCTACTGCTGAACCCAGGTCAGTATCCACCCCTCATTCCATACCATTCATGTCATGCTCAGATCCCACATTTTCAATATACCATGACTCTTATATATATACATATATATACATACACACACACACACGGAGAGAGAGAGATCATTCCTTAGTGCATGGACCAGTCCCTATAAAGCTGCTGAGCCCGTTTGGTCCATGATGTCAGGCTCCATCTCTTGTAACAGTCTTTCAGAGCAGGAGAGGCTGTTTGCAGTGTGCACAGTCGTGAATAACCTGGGCAATAGTGTCTATTGCTAAGTCCACCCCTCGAGCATGAGTCCATCTGTATGTTGCATCTCTGCCCTGATGGCCTGAGGTGTCATGGACCCACCAGGCTCAAAATAATTCACCCTCCCCTTCAGCAGTTTCTGCAACTTTTTGTTTGGGACTCCACACAGCTGCCTTCCATCTCCAATGCTTCCAAAGCACTGGAGGGGCCCAGTGGACTAGATACTTGCCTGTACTGTTCCATACACCCTGCCACTCATGACTGTCCAGCCTTGGCAAAAATCTCTTGATCCTCCTATATCATCATGTAACCCTAGACAAGGCCCAGACCTGACTCTGCTTAACTTTCGAGATCAGACGAAATGGTCATGGGTAAAGCACACTCTGTATGTGTGCCAACACGGTGATCCCCATCACAATCAGCAGGCAGGTCTCAAGGGTACCCAAAGGCCATTCAAAACCTTCAGAACTCTCAAATGCTGCTGCTGTACTTGTCACTGGACCTGGTGTAGCTGCGGTGCTTGGAGCTGGAGTAGCTGCGGTGCTTGGAGCTGGAGTAGCTGCGCTGTCTGCTGCGGTCGGTGTTTGAGTAGCTGCTGTACTTGTCACTGGGGTTGCTGTAGCTGCTGTGCTTGGAGTTGGAGTAGCTGCGTTATCTGTTGTACTCAGAGTTTGAGTAGCTGCTGTACTTGTCACTAGGGTGTGTGGGAATGTCTCCCTCAAAGGCTGACCACCTGAGGAGGGGAAAAAAGATGTGTAATTGCTGTACACTTCTATTATATACCTCCCACAGTATAGAGGTGGTGACCACACTGGGAACGCAAGTCATATCAGTTTCATGATCAAAGAGTCTATTGTATTGCAAGTCATTACCATAAAGTACAATGAAACAAGAACCTTAGCCGAAGGCCCCCAGCTGATAGATACTAACACAAGAAATACCGGCTGTAAGTAAGGTACGACATGCTGAAACTCTGAGATCAAGAGCAACAACTTTGAGAGCCAATAAATCAGCACTGTGATGAGTGACTACTAATCTGAAACAATGAATGCTTATCACAAATACAATTAGACACACTCCAGTCATATCTGTTGTTATCTCAACCCTTTGTGCCCCATGTTGGGCACCAAAAAGAGCTGTCGTGGTTTAAGCCCAGCCATAAATCAGAACCACGCAGCTGTTCATTCACTCCCCCCCCCCTTTCCTCCCCCTGCTCCTGGAGGGATGGCGAGAGGAATGGAAAGAATGTAACTCCCATGGGTTGAGATAAGAACAGTCCAGTAACTAAGGTATAACACAAACCACTACTGCTACCACCAATAATAATAATGATAAGGGAAATAATAAGGGAAGAGAATACAACTGCTCTCCACCTGCTGACCAATACGCAGCCCGATCCAAGCATTGATCTAGCCCTTTCGGGTAACTGCCCCATTTTATATAGTGGGCATGACGTGCTGTGATATGGAATACCCCTTTGGCTAGTTTGGGTCAAGTGTCCTGTCTCTGCTTCCTCCCGGCTTCCCTTCCTTCCTGGCAGAGCATGAGACTCAGAAAGTCCTTGGTCAGACTAAATATCACTCAGCAACAACTAAAAACTTTGGTGTTATCAGCGCTGTTCCCAGGCTGAAAGTCAAAAACACAGCACTGCACCAGCTACTAAGAAGGAGAAAAATGACTGCTACTGCTGAACCCAAGACAGCATTGTGGGAATACAGGCGACCTGCCAGAAATCTCAAGCAGTTGAAGGTGTGAGGGACATAACTAGAATAGGCATAAAGCATCACAGATGTGAATAACAAATGTTGGTATGCAGCGTATCCTGTACGGGTGGACACGAGCTGATAAACAGAGATAATATTAATTATAGTGTTGGAACTGATCAAAGCTTAGCTTGTACAAAACCAACAATAGGTGAATAGTTAAGATTTAAAAACAGCTTGTGTGATTTTGTATAAATATGGCAAGATGCTCCGTAAAAGGTGATTCAGTCTGCACACACATTCTGTCTCCGTCTCATACTTCGCTGCAGGTTTAAACTGATGTCTTGTTGACAGAAACTGAAAATCTATCCTAGAATTCAGCAGAAGGTATAAGCAGGTAAGGTATTTTGCTCTATTTTATTTTGCAATGTATGCATCATAAAGTGTGGTAGTGATGCTTCTTCCCTCATCATGCTTTCCCTCCATTCAGTATTCTCTGAGCACTGAAGAAGAGAGAAAAATGACATTAACCACTTCCTGCTGAACAGAAGCTAGTCTGGTGGTAAAGGTGGAAGAGATGGCTCTTTTGACTACAGAAATCAAGATCACTCCTAAATAAAAGAGACACTTTCAGAAAGAGTTAGCAGGAAGAAAAAAATAGACATTTCAAAACTTCCCAAAGTTTCTGAAACTGTCTTTCAGAGAACTGTGCAGAATGTCAGATTGCAGCATCTGACTTCAGCACACAAAGGTTCAAAATCTGTGCCTCTGACTAGAGACAAACTGCCAGTGTTGGTGAGGAGGTGCTGCCACTTAAAACCTGGCCTAGATTTAGGCCATTTGGATTCCAAATGGAGTTGGAGCCAAATGTGGTAACACAGAAAAATAAGCTGTAAGAGAACAAATCTTCCTAGCAAAATATTTTATGGAAGCTGCCCCTGAGGACTTATCCAGAATTGCACAGCATATGGTGAATACTTGCATCTGTACTTGAAAGCAAGAACTTGAACTAAGGTCTCTGAGCACAAATGTAATGAATGCATCAGACTATCCTTATTTAACTGCCTGTCTCCTTCAGTCACATGTAAACCCTGTCTAAATGAGAGCCTGTCTCTCCTAATGATAATGTGGAAGCTGTGATTATCTGAGGTGTGGAAGTGAACAGTATCATAAGGAGAACAGATGGCAGGCAGCTCTGGGTGGGGATATGGCTGACTGTGCTGTGGTGAAGCTACCTGCAGAAGCTGAAGCTGTTATCTTCTCTGGCTGACTGTTTTGCCTCCTAGCTAGAGATGATTGCCCTTATGGTGTTGGCAAGATCGAGTGTGTGAACACTTGGTGGCTCTGTCACCCAATGCTGCATGGACAGGCAGGTTCCTTTATGGATTTTTGCTGGAATGAGGACTGGCCACAAGGCTGTAGTACAATTAGAGCTTTGTTATTACATAAAATAATTATCAGCATAGCTTATTGTTATCTACAATTTCTAGCATTTAGTGTACTTTATTGTTATACAAATATTTTATCAATTATCATACTTTGTTAAGCAAAATTTCTGGTAATTGGTGTAACTTTCTTTATTATATAGAGTCTTTAGTTACCCAGACTTTTAGTCATCTGGACCCTCTGCAGTTTGGGTCAAATTCTTAATAATCAGTATGCGATACAATAATCAGAATCTGAATTTAGACTTCACCCAAAAGAAGTCACTCGATCTTCAGAGGAAAAAGACGACAAACAGTGGATGCATCCCAGACCACTGGCAGATCACAAGTTTTGCTGTCCAGCAGCACAACTTGCATCTGCTTGATTTTATAGGCAATATCTCATGTGTTGCTACACTCCCCTGTTCCGTAATGGGTGTCACCACATCCTGGCAGCAATGCTCAGTGGGCAAACAGTCTTGTCACAATGCTGACAGGAGATCTGGCTGTTCTATAATGGGGCTCATCTTATCTTGATGACAACTGCAGTGTTGAAAAGGGGAAGAGAGAAGTTGAGATGTGATCAATATGCTTACATTTTATGGCTTTTTGTCTTAGGAAATGGCTTTGGTTATGCTAACCATATTACCAGGAGTCAGGAGCAGGGCATACCAGTCACATGGGTACAAAGGAAAGCCTCATCTTAGTGTAAATGCTCTTCCTAGACAAAAATCAAACACTACACTCAAGCAGTTGAGGCATGTACCTCTGAGATGGAGACAATAACCTACAGCAGATGATAGTAAATATTACTTTAGTCATCACTTCAGCTGTGAATGTGTGTCCATGACCAGGGAGTCATGTGGAAGATTCAGTTCTGACTCAGTTCTCCAGAGCCCTAGGTCTGTGATATGTGTAAAGTAGTTTCTCTTTCTTGGAGAAAGTCCATGTACTCAGTAGCTTTTACAATAATTGGCATTGGGCTTTTCTAGAAAGGTACTTATGTTAGCATAGGACTGAAGAGGAGTCAGAGACCTTTGCAACAAAGCTGTCAGGGAGAAAGGGCAAGAAACATCAGTATGATCCCTTGCCATAGTACCTGTTGGAATCTTGGAAAACTGAGGACCAACATGCTCTCTGTGAGGAGACTCCAAGGTTGTTCTTATCCCATAAAGAATGACTCGAGGCCTATAGTGGTGATAAATGCTCTTCCAGGTTATTGCAAGCAGTGCATGGTAGTGCATGGTCCTGATGACAATACATTAATCACAGCCAATGACAAAATGTTTTCTGGACCAAGTGTTAGGTGATCTTTGATATCTTTGTAAACAGTGATCGAAACAAATCATTTCTATAAGAACAAGCACTGCATTATGTTCCCTCTGTATCTCAAGCCATCTTGTTCCTCATGCCTCATCTAGGTATATCTTTTCACCCACACAGTGGACATACTATTCTGTTTGTAAACTAACTGCTACAATTTGCTTTTCTGATGAGTTCTTAATAGCACATTTAAGCCGTGATAGCAGTTCATCTATCAGCCACTGCTTCTGTGAGGCTCAAATAGTCAATGCTTGAGAAAATTCTTCCTGTGAGCATTTATATGGCTGGATGCATGCCACAGCAGTGCCTACACCGCTAGGTAAGCACATCTTCTCAAGCTCACAGCAGAAGCTATTCCTATCTCTGTATTGGAAGAGCCTGCCTACTGTGATTGCAGCCTGCTCTCACTGTCTCTGTGACTCTTCACAGCCTGTCAGTTTTTCTACTGACACTTTTCCAGTTCATCACAACCTCTCTCTTTTCTGTACGCTTGCTTCTGTAAGAGTGAAGTGCTTAGACTGCCTCGAACCAGCAAGTGGTGTATTAACTCCTCTAAAATCATGTGTTTGAGTCTGTGTCCATGTTCACTCCGTTAGCAGTTCCTTTTTATCCTTCTTTGGTTTACCTTCACATGTTCACACAGACAGCAATACAGAACTGAAGAGAGAAAACAAGTCACACATAAAATATTCATGGAAGACAAGATAGATACTTCCCCACTTTGTCAGCTCTGTCTGAGATTCATCTCCTGGCTAATCTGTTGCAAAGTCTTATGTTCTGCAGGAGACTTAGGTTTTATCCTCATACAATGCAAGTAATCTGTCTATTTGTGTCTGAAGGCTTTGTTTAATTCTTACTCTCTTCCAAAGGAAGAGAGAGTTTTATCTAAAAAATTGTTAGTTGCACATTTCTTCTAAAATAGTCTTTTCTGTCTTGTCTCATTTTATGGCTCATGCAGATTTGGACCTTGTTCATGGAGCATACAATGACTTTTCATTCCAGTACATCTGAGTGATTGTTAGATTTTTTGCCTTTCTTTTTCCTTTTCATTGACAATTTTCTTTGACATTACTGGTATTATTACATTCATGGAAGAATATATTGGGGAAGAAAAAAGACAAAGACAAGTTCTACTACTGTTCTTTTCCTCAATGAGCAACAGCAAGGGAAGTGGGAAAAAAAGGCCTGCAGTCTCCCAGTAGCATCCTCTAACTATGAATAAGGAGTAAACCAAATACTAAGCAAGAAACACACACCACAAGGTAGTTTTTACTTAGGCTTAGGCAACAGTGACTGTTCTGTTGACACCAAGTGTTGAAAATAGGCTTAAACACTGTGTTGGTACCATTCCTAATTAACTGTTTCAAAGTATTTTTTCAATATCTAAGATATTGATAATATTTAAATTATTTATTTATTTAAGATAATTTAAAGCCCTTCAAATTATAGCTCAGAACAAGTTTGTTCAAATAATGTTAGGCTGAGTGATCTACAGCACAAACACATCTTGAGCAATATAGTAAGCGAAGCCACACTGGGAGGCTAGCATGTGATGAGTGTCATGCTATTTAGGTAAGGGAAAAATAAAGCTGGGAGTAAAGCCATATAATCATAGCTGGACTGAAGGCCTGAGAAATCTGCCTTTAAATTTCTAATCTAAGTGGGTACAAACTGTTTAACTCCCTTGCTTTGATCTATGTTTATGGGAATACAAAGTGACTGATAACACATTGTCTGCATCATTCTCCTGTGCTACACTGGCGCTTCCTGTTCAGACATCTCTCCCACCTTGTTTTCAAACCAGAGTTCAGTAATGGTAAAGAATTGGTACCATTACTGCATGAGCACAGCATGGTTATATATCATCATCAGGGTGACATACTTCCATGGGCAAAACCATGTCTCACATTAGACGTGAATAATGTGATCTGTTGGTTGCTTACCAACAAGCCCTGGCCTTTAATCTTTTTAGGATCATCTGTAATTTTTCACACAATGGCATCTTGAATTTTCAAACAGTTTGGCAGTAGAGGGGAGATCTGTATTCGCTGTGTTTCAGCAGTAAGAGAAGCTTTTCTCTGTGAAAGAGCCAGCACTGTGAATGGCCTGGAACAAATTTGGAGGGCTACAGCAGATCTGACTTAGCCAGCACCTGTTAGGGAAAACTTAATGATCTTGCTTTTGTCCATCACAGAAAGGTTCTATAAAGCAAAGATTTGTGTATCGCCAACAGGTGATGAGGAAAATTATGAAAAGTAGTATGAGCTAGAAGTACTATTAGAGTTATAGAGACACGGGATATGCTTTTAGAAGGGCATTTAATTCCCTTTCCCACCTTGCCTATTGTATCTCTCACACCTATTTCCTTTTTCTTCCCGGGAAATAAAAAAAAAGAAAAAAAATTATTTTAATATAAAATGCAATTATTGCCAGGTCTTTTCCTTTCTTAACAAAAAGGTTGGCTGTAATACTGCAGTGCACTAGGGACTACTCTGGGAGCAGTGGCTGTCCCAGATCTTCTTCCACACTACCTGCCTATAAGCTGTTCAGGATGATGAAATGCTGGTAGTATTTTTAAAACAAACTTGAACTAAATAAGAATGGCAGGCAGTTATCAGGGTACATATAAGAAAGAGAACTTCCCATAAAACTTTAAGAATAGGGAAACAAATCTTGAACATTTACTATTGCTTTTAAGTATATGTACGATGAGAGAGAGAAACTGGAAAAAGTTAGATACAGCATATCCCACATGTATACCTGTTCAGAGCTTGCAGACACTTGGGTGGTATTTCAACCATATCTATGTTTCTTTCCTGAAAATAATGTTTCACAGAAGTGGTTCAAAGCACTTGCTTTTAGAGCAACAGCCAGAGCAGAAATGTCCCAGAGTGTGTAACACAGGCTAGGAGCATATGATCAGATGCTCACTGTCAGACTCATTAATGGAGTTAAGTGGAAGGAAACACACACGACTTCACAGTTAACGTGAGCAATGGCTGTTTCGCAGTCAGATCTGTCTGCCTTTCAGGTAGCTTTTTTTCTCGATATATTTTGGAGGAAGTGTGGGAGGAGGGGGGGGGTGCTGCTGCTGCATGTTCAATGCAAAGTGCCTGGCTGTGATAGGCTGAGGGGAGGTGGATACTCTGCCTGTATTTGCTGGCGACTGCATCCTCTGCGCTTTATAGCTGTCACAGAGGAGCAAAGAAAGACAGTGAGAAAGAGAGGAGAAGAAAAAACCTGAACCAACTCACTGTAAGTAAAATTCTTTGACCTTAAAGCTTTGTAGTTTTTAAATTCAAGTGAGTGCATTTGGATTAATGCAACAATTGGTTACTTAGTGTGGGAGCTTGGCTAATAAACAAGGCTAATAAGCCTGTGGTATTTTAGCGATAATCCAGGGTACTCAAAAAGCATTTCTTTTTAGCCTAAGTTTGCACAATGTGGTGTGCACCTGTCATTTTGTGTTTGCTTGTTTTTATGCCTGATGTATATCAGCTACAACTGTTTATGTACATTTATACAGAATCTTATATATCCAAAAGTTTATGTCTTCACTTTCCAAGTGCAACAGTTCTGAATAACCAAGCAAAGCTTGAGAAATTCTCTGCCAAATATTCTGAATAATGAGATTTTCAAGATAAATTCAGTGTAGGACTTTTTAGGGTAAGATTTTCCTCAGAAATAACCCCTTCCCATCAATATAATAAGACTTCAGGAGGGAAAATTACTAAGTTTGCAGACTCTGAGCCAGTGATAGCAATGAATAAAATCAGCAACTTCTAAATTGAAAATTAAATTTTTAAATGGAATGTAGGGCCAGTAACATACAAACCTAATTCATAGAATCACAGAATAGTTAGGGTTGGAAAGGACCTTAAGATCATCTAGTTCTGTTTCTTGGCTTATGCAAAGGTACAGACTACACAAGCACAAAGGTGCTTGTACAGAGTACAGATCCAATTCCTTTTTACTCATGCTGAAATAAAATTCATTCTACAGTCCTTATCAGGCAATACTATTGCCAATAGTAAAGTTTAGTTTAACAGTAGCAGCAGCTGCGAAAACCTTCAATAGCAGAAGGGTCCAAAAGCAGAAAGTCCTCTTGGCTTCAGTGGTGTCACTGTACCACCACAATCCTTTAAATTACATTATATTCTGCAACAATCAGTTGGCAGAATAGAAAGTGCATTTGTCTCATTTACTGGAAAGATACATAGTTGTTACTTTTTTGAGCCAATGCAGCTCTCTGTTTAAGATGCTATTAATGGCTGTGTGCATTTTTCCTTCTGTATTTAATAATAGGAGCTGCTAAAAGATTTTATTATGTTATTTTACTCGAGCTGGAGAACAGGCACTTATAAAATTATAATACGTCAAACATACTTATCTCCTCATTTGTTCTTTTTCCTCTTGTTCGTCCTCGTAACAAACTTCCTGGTAGCATTTAGATATCTTTTACATTTATATTTAGTTAATACCAATAACAGATTCCAAAATTATAGACAACATTTTTTAACAAAAATAATAAGCTGAATGTTACCTGCATAGTGTTACACCTATAAATGTATTTGATACATAATTGTGCGTAAACTGGTAATTTGTATGGTTCAGTTTCAAATAAAGCAGAAAATGGTTTGCAAATTAACATTATACTACATATACAATCTAAAGACTTAATAACAGTTTTTAGTAACTTCACTAAAATAAAATGTTGCCATGTTCTAATTTCAGTGCATTAAAGTAGGAGCAGTTTAAACAAAGCATCAGAGGATATGTTATCTTTGAAAAAATCCAGCAAAATTAAAAAGCAAAGAGTATATATATGAATAATAATAATAATATGAAGAAGATACATAGGTATCATATAAGGTTTAACATAATTGCTCTTTGTTTTGCCTGAAGTTAAGAGCATAATTCAATCTTCTCCAGTAAAGTAGGACTTTAAGTGAAGAAGTATCCAGTGGTGACAACATCCACTGATTCTTGCTGGCAGCAAAAGTACTCATGCATAGTATACATAGAATCATAGAATTGTTTGGGTTGGAAGGGACCTCTAAGATCATCTACTTCCCCACAGCCACCACGGGCAGGGACAGCTTCCACTAGACCCAGTGGCTCAAAGCCCTGTCCGACTTGGCCTTGAACACTGCCAGGGATGGAGCATTTACCACTTCTTTGGGCAGCCTGTGCCAGTGCCTCACCAGTCCTCACAGTAAAGAATTTCTTGCTAATATGTAATAAGAATCTACCTGATTTCAGTTTAAGGCTATTCTCAATTTTCCTGTCACTACATGCCCTTGTAAAAAGTCCCTCTCCAGCATTCTTGTAGGATCCTTTTAGGTACTGGAAGGCTTGGGTTGGTATGTTTGGTAAAACTCATTTTTATCAGAGTGAGGCAGGCAGTGAATTTACAGAGTGTGCTTACAAAGTGATAGAGGCTGATAATTAGGGTGGGTGCCTCTGATATTTCCCAAATTTCCTCAGATCCCTACAAGGTGTTGTCCTGCGCCTCCTCATGAAATATTTTAACTTGTTTCCACACCTCCTTTAGCTCAGTAGTAATTCTTCCACTTTGATCTATATAGGAACAACAACTATCATTGATTACAGAACAAAATCTTCCTTGGGATGCTAACAGTGTATCTAATGCTGTTCAATTTTGGAGCACTACTTTAGACAGGCTGATTATTTCTTCTTGTAATGCTAGAATAGCATCAGCAGTTCGAGTTTCTATTTCCTCAATTGCAGCTGAGATATTTACAATCTCTTTTTCTAATTCACTAACACCTAGAGATGGAATAAGCCATCTAACAAAGCTATGGAAAGCAGTGTTTTGTTCTGCTATGGGATTATATCATCCTTGTTTGATTCTTTTAATAAAACTCTGAACCCAGGTTCCAGAGGGGTGAATGTCAATTACTGTGAAGTTTGGAACCACTACTCCTAGTGTTCATGTCACTCTCCAGTTAGGAGGCAAAGCCTTATAGACATTTTCTCCACATAACCAATATCACCCTTGCCCTTCAGGAACATTCCAATAACCAGTTAAAGGTTTTTGAAGGTGAAGTTGCATTGCCCAGCTGCAATATGGGTAATTTCCTACTGACATGTTGCCTTGATGAAGAATTTTGTTAGTGGTTACACATTTAACTTCTGACATATTCAAGGCTCGTATCCTTAAAACCTGTAAATTTGTATGGCTCTTGTTGGTATAAACAGGATTTCTGCCTAATCTATTCCAATTTGTCTTAAAGGGGATAGGGAGGCCAATTAAAGAAATACCCAGTCTCTCTCCTTATTTAGGTAGCTGAGTACAGATCCAACAATCACTCTTGTTTAAGACATTAGTAACATTTTGTATCAATCCCAGATATAGATTTTGATTCCATGCTTCTACACCTATGTCCTGGTTTAGCAGTAGGCACGTCATGCCCAGGATGTAGAACGGAGAGTACCCAGAAGGGCTGGATCACGGCAGGGTAGGGGGTGAGGTACCGGTTGGTGAGCGGTTGTATTCTCTTCCTTGTTATTTCCTTTATCATTATTATTATTGGTGGTAGCAGTAGTGGTTTATGTTATACCTTAGTTATTAAACTGTTCTTATCTCAACCCGTGGGAGCTGCATTCTTTTGATTCTCTTCCCTGTCCCTCCAGGAGCGGGGAGAAGGAAGGTGTCGGGGGGAAGTAGACTGTGTGGTTCTAATTTACGGCCTGGGCTTAAACCATGACAACCTATTATTATACAAGTCCAAGTTATGATCGATGTAGTCTCATATGTGTGGGTCCTGAAGACTCGATGCGCCATACTTTTTCTCAGTTCTGATGTTTTTCTGGTTCTGGTGCCTTCTTGATTCTTGAGTAATGTATCCAAGCAGGCTGTTCCTTTATCTTCACTGCTGTAAAGGTAGTCAGTAATACCTGGTATGGTCCACTCTACTTCTCTTCTAGGGGATCACCTGCAAATTTCTTAATAAAAACCCAATCTCCTGGCTTAAAAGGATGAATAGGATAATCTAAACCTCTAGCCCTGGTCCCTAACACTCTGCCGTTTATTTCTTCTGTTTCCCTAAGTTTACCAAGAACTGTTGAAGGTATCCCTTCTCCTACTTCTTGAAGGCTCTCTCCTTTAAACTGAGATTGATATGGCTTTCCATATAGAATCTCAAATGGGCTAATTCCTCCCTTTGACTGAGATTTTGTTCTGATTCTCAATAAGGCCAATAGTAATGCTTGATACCAATATAACTTAGTCTCTTGCCAAATCTTCCCAAGCTGTTGTTTAATTAAGTGATTCATTTTTTCCACTTGCCCACTGGCCTGAGGACTATATGGAACATGTAATTGCCAATCTATTTCCAATTTCTTGCTGATTTCTTGTAATAATTTTGCACTGAAATGTGTACCGCAGTCAGAGGAGATAGTTGCTGATACCCCAAAACGAGGTATTATTTCACTTAATAGCACCTTAATCACTTGTTTTGCATTATTTGCCCTGCAAGGGAATGCTTCTGGCCACCCTGAAAAAGTATCTGTCAAAACCAGCAAATATCAATAACCTCCTTTTCTAGGTAATTCAGAAAAATCTATTTGCCACTGTTTTCCAGTTGTCCCAACCCGATTCCTGTTTTCAGTCTTAGGGTTATTTTTCAGGCATAGTTGACAATGGTTTGTTACTAATAGCACTATGGTATATAAATTTCTTCCTATGATCTATTTAAATGTTTATACAAGGCATTACTTCCCCAGTGAGTTTTGTTATGTTCTTGTATCAACTTCCATAATTAATTATAGGGGATTTCTACTCACCCATCAGGTATTTTTATCCAACCCTTTTAATTTTCCTGTCCTTCCAAGTCTTCAATTAGTTCGTATCTTCTTTAGATTACCTAGGTTTATTTTGCTCAATTACCAGTTTACCCTCAGGAATCAAGGACATCACTTCAACTCTTTCTGTTTCTGCCGCCCGTTTAGCCTCTCGATCAGCCAAATTATTTCCAATCTCTTGATCGGAGTTACCTTTTTGATGTCCTTTTCAATGTGATACGAAGGGTTAGCCGATCTACAGGGGGTGTTAGGGTTTAGCCGCTTGCTTAACAATGTTACTGCTTACTCATGCTTACTCAACAAATGTGTGCTCAACACTTACCGTGCTTGTCAGAACAGGGTGGGAGGACCAAGGCTATTGACAAGAGGAAGGAACAGTAACTCGGTTCTTGTTTTCTGGACCTCTAAACCAGCTGAAATCAGCTTTGCAGATTGGACAGTGACTAGATCACCAGGGAACATGCGCGATGACTAGAGGTGAAAAGTTCAAGAAAGACTCGTTTACTTCATCTTGAGACTCTCATCCATGACCACCAGGGGACACTATGCAAGCAAGGACCTTTTACCTCATTATAATATGAAGAGGGGATAGGACATGAATATCTATAGGTGTGTTGCATAACCCCATGAATATGTAATAGTTTAGAGGATAAATATGAAGGAGAACAATGCTGAGCTGCGCATGCCTTTGGAGGAGCGATCCCCTATGCGCCTCAGCGCTGAATAAAGCATACCTACTTTACAACTTTAACGAGTTGTGGAGTCTAGCCAAGTATCAAATGTATGATAGCCACTTCATTAGGTAATTGTACAGCTTCTAACAATCGTAGAATTTCCGTTGCATGCTTAATTTGTCTTCCCTGGGTATTTAAAAGTCCTCATTCTTTCCAAATTGTTCCATGTGCATGAACGACACCAAAGGCATATTTGGAATCAGTCCATATGTTTATCCGCTTGTCCTTTGCCAACTCCAAGGCTCTAGCCAGGGCTATTATTTCTGCCTTTTGTGCTGAGGTGTTAGAGGGTAATGGTTTAGCTTCTATTACCTTTGAAGTTGTAGTTATGGCATATCCTGCTCTTCATTTACCGTCTTTAACAAAACTGCTGCCATTGGTGAACCAGGAATATGCACTCTCCAGAGGCTCCTCTTTCAGATCTGGTCGGCTCGAATATACTGTCTCTATAGTGGCCAAGCAATCATGAATCAGTGGTTCAGTAGAGGTTTCCTGAAGGAATGATGCTGGATTCACAACATTAGTGATCACAAATTCTACATCATCCAGTTCTACTAGGATGGCTTGATACTTCAAGAAACTTGATGGCGATAGCCAGTATGTACGTTTTTGTCCTAGGACTGTTGATACTGCGTGTGACACTAACACGGTGATCTTTTGTCCCAGTGTAAATTTTTGGGCCTCTTGAATGTTTAAGATAACTGCTGCCACTGCTCTCAAGCATCCAGGCCAGCCTTTACTTGGTTCATCCAGTTGTTTTGAAAAATATGCCACTGCTCTTTTATAAGGTCCCTATCTTTGAGCCAAAACCCACAAGGCGATTCCCTGTTTCTCATAGGAATATAGCCAAAAGTGTTTAGTTATGTCCAGGAGCCCCAGAGCTGGAGCTCTCATGAGTTCTGTCTTTAAACTTTTAAACACTTTTTCAGCTTGATCTGTCCATTATAGAAAGGTTGGTTTTTCTTTTAGCAGCTCATATAAGGGTGTTACCAGAACATCATAATCATGGATCCAGAGTTGACACCATCTTGTCATTCCCGGAAATGTCCTGAGATCTTTAACTGTGGATGGTTGTGGTTTTTGGCAGATTGCTTCCTTCCAAGCTGCTCCAAGTTCTCATTGTCCTCCTGTTATTTCGTATCCTAAATAAGATACTCGAGTTCAAATTAGTTGAGCCTTCAATTTAGATACCCGGTATCCATTTGGTCCTAGAAAGTTTAACAATTCTACAGTCCATTGAACACATTCTTTCTCAGTTTCGGTAGCAATTAACAGGTTGTCAACATATTGTATAAAGTGCCTGTCTGGATGGATGCTTCCCATGATTCTAATTCTCATGCCAATTGATTTCTGAAAATGGTTGGACTGTTTTTAAAGCCCTGAGGTAACATCATCCAAGTGAGCTGTGTCCTTCTTCCTGTTTCAGGGTTTCCCCATTCGAAAGCAAAGAAATTTTGACTTTCTTTGGCCAGGGGCAGACAGAAATATGCATCCTTTAAGTCCAGAACAGTAAACCACTTCTGATTGTTATTTAATTTAGTCAACAAGGTATATGGATTAGCTACTACTGGATGAATATCCTCCACAATTTTGATGATTGCTCTGAGATCTTGAACTAATCTGCAACTTTTCCCATCGGATTTCTTTACTGGCAAGATAGGAGTATTATATTCTGATTCACATTCAATTAATAATCCATATTTTAAAAATTTATTAATGATCTCTTTGATTCCCTTCCCATCCTCCAATTTTAAAGGATATTGTTTTATTCTAACTGGGCGGGCCCCCCTTTTTATTTCTACTTTAATAGGCAAAGCATTTTTTGCCTTACCTGGAATTTCAGATGCCCATACTCCTGGATATACCTGGTTAAAGACTTCTTCTATTTCAGGAAGGTTCTCATTAGTTTTCTGTTTGATTAAAGATAAGCTCAGACTTTTAATCAACTGATCATCTTTTACCTTCAATTCCATTTCTCCTTCTTTAAATGTTATTATTGCCTCCAAATGTTCTAATAAGTCTCGTCCCAATAAGGATTTCAGTGAATTTGGCGTATATAAGAATTTATGCACACCAATCTGTTTTCCCAATTTACATTTTAATGGTCTTAGAAAAAATGCTTTTTCCCGGTGGCCAGTAGCTCCCACAACTGTAACGAATTCTTTTCCAACCGGAGTTAAATTTTGATTTAGTACCGAATAAGTCACCCCTGTGTCTATCAGGAATTCTGTCTTCTTTTTTCCTTCCCCTAGCTTTAATTTAACCGGTGGAGGTTAGGGTAGAGTAGATTCCCCAGGTCCCCGTCAATCTAACTCTAGTTCAGTCACTGGTGTTCCCTGTTGTTTCCGTTGAGGACAGTCTCTCTTCCCGTGTCCAAATTCCTTGCATTTTAGACACTGATTAGGTTCTATATTGGGAGAAAAATTTGCTCTTTCCCTTTCACTGAACATTTCTCCTCTGCCTCTAACTGCTATTCCTCTTCCTCTGCCCTGTCCTCTGCTTCCCCTGCAGGTCCATGTGTGCCCTAAAGCAGCTACTGTAGCAGTTGCTATCGTTCTTCCTTGCTTTTTCTCTTTTATCTGTTCCCGATTTCTATAAACTTTCTTCATGGTTCATCCACTAATTTTTCTATATTTTGACTGTCAGGTCCTGATAATTTCTGAAGTTTTCTTCTAATATCTTCTGTTGTCTGTCCTAGAAATAAGTTAGCAATTTGTAATTTCCCTTCAGTAGAAGAAGCGTCTAAGGTAGTATATTTTCACATTGCTTCTCTTAATTTGTCTAGGAATTTGCTTGGTGTTTCTTTTGGTCGTTGTTTCTTTTCAAATAGAACCAATGAATTTACAGCTTTTGGTATTGCATTTTCTAGCCCAAATTTAATCAGATTCTGATATCTCTTTAAAGCAGCATAATCTCCTGGATCATCATAGTCTCAGTCTGGTATAGTCAAAGGAACATGTTCTTCCATTCTTCCTGCCAATGCACCAGTGATTGTTTGGGCATTAACCTGAGCATAAGATGTTTTTATCACCAGTTGCTTTTTGGTTTCAGTTAATGCATCTAATACTATAGTCTATATCTGTCCAGTCAGGATCCTGACTTTTGACTATCAATTCAAATTGTTTTGCTACTCCTATTGGATCATTTTGGTAATTTTTTGCAATGTGTTTCCAAGCATCTAAGTCTCCCATTGAAAAATTTACTCTTATTCTGGTTCGTCTGTCCGGTCCCACTGCTTCCCTTCAAGGTGCGCATGCCACAGGTCCTGTTTTACTTCAGATACGAGCAGCAATTGGGGTACCTTTAAATTCTTTTCTGCTATTACCATTACTGTTCATTCCTTCCTCCTCATCAGAATCAGGAGGACTTGCAGCAGGGGTTACCGGATTTACTGGACCTTGTGGGTTTTGTGTTGAAAATCTCTGGGAGACATAATCTTCCATTCTATCTTCCTCCCTTTTTCTCAATTTCAGACACATTTGACCTATGTCACATCCTGAGCAACATCTTCCTAATTTGGGTTTCAGTCTTTTCTGTCCTTTTCTAAGGCTAGAATCAGAGGATTAGGTGGCACTCTATTTATTCCACATCTTTCTACCACTCCGGATGACTTCTCAATGTGAAAAACATATCTGCATACATTACTTCATCCCATTTTCCTTTTCGCCTTAAAAATAACATCAATTGCAACAACATATTATAATTCAAAGTCCCATTTTGGGGCCATTTTTCCTGATCCTCTAAGGTATATAATGGCCACCATTGGTTACAATATTTAATTAAAGTCTTTATTTACTGAGCCTCTGGGGGGTCCTCCTAATTCTTTCCAATGAGCCAGAATACATCCCAAAGGGCTCTTTTCTATTATTTCTCCACTCTGTCTATTTCCCATTATTTTCTTATACGTGCTATACACACACATTCACACGGGATCCTAGAAATTCCACTCACTCACAATTTTAAAAACAAAGACAAAAACATACACCAAGTACAAAAATACTAATTAGCAGCACAATAAAACAAAAGCAAAAACATACGTCAAGAATATAAATACTAATTAGCAGCACGATAAAAATAAAAACAGTTCGTCATTCATTAATTACTCAAGCACAGCATCAAATACTGGTTTTCAGAAATTGGCTCAGATAACAGAAAACTTCAACCGCGTTCCCGCATATGGAGTCTCCTATGCCAATTCAGAATGTATACCTGTATACCAAACGGATGCTAGCAGCCGGGTATATGCTTTTACCTATGAGATTTTCCTATCTTGATTTACAGAAGGCTTTCTTATTCCTGTGTAAGCCTTACGGAATATTAATCACGTTCCTATGTTGGACGTCTCCTATGCCTTACGGAACACTAATTGGCGTTCCTGCATAGGATGTCTCCTATGCCTTACAGAATGCCATAAAATAAAATAATCAAAAGAATACATTTACAGTGATGGTGATGGTCCTTGTCTGCTCTCACAGTGATCCAAGTGAATTGAGGGGTCCCTCTGGGGAAATTTGTCCCAGAGGCCCTAAGGAGCCCTGTCCTCAGTGGGTCCTGCAGCCAAGCAGAGAGTGTCCCATCTGCGGTGCCAAATTGATTTGAAGAAATCTCCAGGAACTCACGTACAAAGTTTTAAGTTGACAAGCAGGTATTCTTCATTGCGGGGGATCGCTCCTCCAAGCATGTCTCTCCCAAGCATCAACCAGGTTGTGATTATATTGTCCTTAAACATACATATTCATTAGATTACATACATTACATCGTACTTTTAGAGAATGCCTCATGTATGCACACAAAAATGTGATAGTGGGCTTTGGAACCCCTGGTGGTTATTTCTTCATCACTTTGTTTTAGGATCTTTGTCATATCAGTCATGTCAGTAACCACCAGGCGGTTCTGGCAAAGCTTATCTTAGTAATTTCCTTTTCTCTGTAGTTGCTAACAAAACCTAACGTTCTTGAGGTTACTTATTTGCAACCCTATTCTCCAATCAACCCCATTCTTCAATCCACCCTATTCTTCAATCAACACCATTCTTCACCAAATAGCTGATATCTAACAAATTGTCTCTTAATTACCTAATATTCACATTGTGCTTAATGTAATTATTTCATTAAAAAATTGAAGATCTGAAGGTATGTGAACTAAGTGTAGTAATTGTTTACAGTAGCAGTGAGTATCCTTGCTTCACTTCCCAATTTTCTTACTAGATCACAAGGAACAGTATCACTCACTCAGAGTGTATAAAGACTCTTGGACTTTTTTCAGGCACTGTTGTCTCAACCTTTTATTTACTGAGCACTCAAAATGCACAGCCACATACAGTTAAAAATGTTGGGCAGGCCAGGATAGCAGGAGCAGGCACTGTAGCAACATGAATTATGGTTACACAGCACTTTGCAGGCAAACTCCAGCTCATCTGAGCTGAGCCATGTATCACCTTGGGTGTGCTCACACTGTCTCTGCCTATTTTAAAGCACCCTTAGAGCTCCCGCACAACATCTTGAGAATAGGGACAGCCCCAGACAGCTTTCTCACATCTTGCAAAATACAGCGCAGATCACATCTAAGTGTATTCTAATTGAAACCTTGGTATGAAATAAGATTTTGTAAATGACACAGCATGCGCATTTACAGTGAAAAAGTGAGGAAGCTAAGTCTTGAGGCAAGACAGAAGGTAAGAAGTAGATAAAATGACAAGGCATCAAAATGGATCACTGTGATAACTGTGATTATTATAGCTCGTTATTATAGATGATATTAGAGACACACAGCATGCTATTTTCTTAGACCTCTTCTTCATGTGCCACATAACAGTGCCACATCCTTGTGTCAACCAACAACAGCAGGAATTAAGTCTGTGATTCCTGAATCTTCGCTGATGTGCCTTTACTGCTTTTCTGTGCTAAAGATACAGCCTATCTGTGTTAAGATAATCTACATTGTAACTTAGGCATCACAGATTTAACAATGTGATTTACTTCTATACAATGTTCAGCTAATACTGGTGTGAAGCAGAATGCAATACTGTATGATTATTGGGCTAATATGCAGAAATGAGAGCATATGGTCTATTCAGAAAGGCCATATGAGTCATGCTATAAATCTGAATAACAGGTTTAAAGCTGGTAAAATTTTCTTTCAAAACTGACTTTTCCTTTTTTTTATTTTTTAGGGTTTTTCTGGTCCTAAACTCTGACATCCATGGATGCTGCAGAGTTCCGCAAGAGAGGGAAGGAGATGGTGGACTATATTGCAGATTACCTGGAGACAATAGATAAAAGACAAGTCTTCCCAGATGTGAAACCAGGATATCTAAGGCCCCTCATTGCAGACTGTGCACCCCAGGATCCTGAGAGCTTTGAGGATGTCTTTAAAGACATTGAGAAAATCATCATGCCAGGGGTAAGAAAAATAGATTCCTAGTGTAACATTCAATACTGCATGTAGGCTTTCAAAGGCTTTAAGGAAAGTGTGGTTTGAAGGCTGTGCAGCTAGACTTTACAAACATAAGTATCTACACTGATTAGCTTTTAGAAGGCAAAATTCTGCTTTGTATCCCTAGTTAAACGTGACCTAACACTTTACACAACAAATATTTTCTGTTCTTGCTAAAAATAATCAAATCATTCTTTTGCTTCATGAGACGATTGATTTTGGAAATAATCCCCTTTCCTCTCCTTGAATGAGAAGCTTCATAAGGCGAAGCTTCATAACTTTCAATTTCATGTGATATTTTCGCTACTTGCAAAGTGCAGTAAATATTTTATGAAATCCTTTTTTTTATTAGCTTGCTGTGTCTAAAGTGTTCCTTCAAGCTGATCTTTAAATGTTAAAATTCTCTTAGGAGACTTCCTTTTATTATAGGGCTGATTAGAAAGGATTCTTCTTGATACTTGTTCTGTTGACTTACTCTCCTAAATGTCAACTTCTAGTAGCTTTTAAGGCAGCTGGCCACTACCTAAATATTAGTCCTTGGATAGATCAGTGTTGGACAGACAATGCAGAGCAAAGTGTCTATCATATGTCCTATTTTGAGTCTTTCTTGGTTTTCCACTCCTCGTATACCTTTTTTATTTTAAATATATGCTTGTCTCTTAAGGCCTCTAAATAGCTTGAAGAGGACAGGATTATTAGTAAAAGTTAAAGAGGAATCTCTCTTTTGGATCTCTGCAATAATAATTTTGGGTTGCTTCTCTGGATGTAGCTAGGTGATGTGATTGTGATGTGACTAGAACCACTGCTCTCCAAATGTGTTTAGTCAGTGTACTGTAATACCAATTCCTTTTCATTGACCAGTGTAAATATTTGATATTCAATATGACTTTATCTTGTTTCCCTTGGAGCCAACGCTGCTGTCCTTTCACAGGCAAAAGCTCCACTGAGGTTAATGAAAATTTCTCCACTCTTCTCAAAGATTTGTGGGTGAAGTCTCAAATCCAACAGAATTAATTAGACAGGAGAATTATGTCCAACGCATGCAAATACTTTCATTGCTGCTCATAGATGTGATTGCCTTTTCTTTTTCATTGCATAAAAACACTAAACAATTATTTTGTCTGTGGTGTATAACAGAAAACACTTTACTTTAAACAAGTAAGAACCTTCAAGAAAATAATATGAAATTAAAATGGATGAGTCATATGAGAATGGAAAGTGAGACATCGAATTCCAATTATGCCATCAATGTGTCATACTTCCTCTTAATTATATTGATTTTTTTTCTTGATATTTACATGCAAGTAAATTTACTTTTACAAGGTGATACATGCTGAAGAAGAAATGTTCTATCCAAAACTTTCCTCTGGTGTGAAATGTTAGTGTTTTTGACACAAAGAACACAAGTGCATAAATTTCTGTTCTTATAGTAACTCTGGTTCTGCTTACGTTGTTTATACTAAATATTGAAGG
Source organism: Psittacula echo (assembly GCF_963264785.1). Classification (NCBI taxonomy): domain Eukaryota; kingdom Metazoa; phylum Chordata; class Aves; order Psittaciformes; family Psittacidae; genus Psittacula; species Psittacula echo. The sequence goes on along the minus strand of NC_137737.1, from coordinate 87,915,271 downwards.
CTCACATGAGCATAGAATCATAAAGTCATAGTATAGTAGAAGTTATATGGCATCTCTAGAGATCATTTAGTCCATCCTCACTGCTTAAAGCAGAGTTAGAGCAGGTTGCTCAGGACGACGTCCAATTGGGTGTTAAATATTTCCAAGGATGAAGTCTTCACAATCTCTCTGTTGGGTCTTAAAACCTAAATTCCTGTTATCAACACTAGGGTCAACACTCAGGTTGCTTGGGTGCTTCACTACACACAGCTGTGACCCTAGCCCATCTGCAACGAGGGCACTGAATTCTTCTGTACTTGCAGACCTGCAGGTGAAGCAGAAGCCTTCCTTCTAGTGCCAGTAGTTGCAAGCTTCTACTCTCCACCAACGTGGGACTCCATTCCCCAATGCAATAAGCAGAGACTCTGACTGCTCCTCCTTTGCTGTGTTTTGGGGTTCAGGCTTTTGTATCTGAGATACTTAATGCAGTGTCTTGGGAAGATCTCTTTTTTATCATCTCTGGTACTGCACAGTCAGCAGTACAAGACGTTGTGTAAAACACAGACCCTCCACTAGTGTGTACCTCCTGCAGGCTAAAAGACCATCTTGTACTGCCCCAACCTAGGCAAGAGGCCTCATCATCTCTGCAATCCCAGGTCTATAGAGCTGCATACTCCATGGGGAATTTAGTCTGGGTTGACACCTATGATGTGCCGGGGTAGTTGTCCAGTTGCTGCTAGGGACTGTACCTTATGGAGTGTCACAACCACTGTGGGGCCCACTTACACTGATCTAAATAGTGTTTCTGGACCTCTTCTATGCATAGTGCTGCACAAGCTGTTGCTTCTGTTGTCTGTGTTCACAGAAACCGAAGTGTGAAAACGATGGTGCTGTACAAACACATGGAGGCAGAGAGTATAGGAAGAACTTAACATAGGAAGACTTGTTCACATTTGGTTTAACATCCCTTAAAATTATTTGTGATTTGTTTTAGGGATTTTAGAAATTGACTATAGGGACAATCTACCCCCATTATATTTTTCCTTAATCTTCCCATTTTTTCCTGACAAGACTAACATTTTTAAAGTACATCTAGCGTTCTTCAGTTATAGTGATTTTCTAGTGTTTCACTGGGGAATGTCTTATTTCTATTTTATAAATGAGGAACTGGGCTTTTTCAAACAGAAGAAGTAATAAGACAGAGGTCATAGAACCTTGTTTTGCTATATGTTATCAGTGGCCCATAAGTGATTCTTGTTTCCTTCATGCTGGTATCTTTACTGTGTTAGTTGTGTTCAATATTTACCACATTTGATGATTGAAAACATGAAAATGGTGTTCTTTCAGAGGAGGAAGAATCAATTAATTGTGTAAAGTAATAAGGCAGTACCCAGTGCTGTCTTTACCCTGTAGGAGAACAAGTAAGTATTCATGTGTGGCAAAACTTTTCTATGGAGACTTCTTGTGAAACTGGGTGTAGGCCTTCAAAGGGCAATCCGCTAAATGATAATGACCATAATATGCACACAGGGACTGAGGGAACAACTGCTGAACTCTGATCTCCACATCAGGAAGCCAAGGTGGAAAGGGTCTGCATATAAAAATATCAATGGGAGTCACCTTTCTCTCTCAGACTTGCTTTGTTCTTTTGATATATATGTCCTTTTTTTTTAGAGCTAAGAATTATTTTTAGTTGTAACTGCAAGTAGCAGTTATGAAGATGCTAATTTTCCTCACATTGGATCCATTAATCTATGAACTCTCAGCAGAAGTACCTATCCTTAGTGTGTGGTAAAGGAAGACTTGCTGAGACTAAGCAAGCCATAGAAAAGAAGACATCCTTGGACAAAATCTGGGCAATGAAATGTCTCTGAGAAGCATTACAGTTACCAAAATCAAGACACTTGTGTACCACTGTTTATCAGCAGAAGGCTGAAAAAACAAGCATCAATTATATTACACTCTTTGCAGTATTTGACTAAGTGTGTCTGTTCCAACATGACAGAAGAAATTAATTATACAGTTGCTTCAAGAGAAGGGGGAAGGGGAGAAAGGAGGAAGAACTGCAGCTGCACTTGCCCTAGGGCTTTTGGCTTTTTTGCTTTGTGTGAGTGGTGTAACTGAAATCTGCTGTGTTTCATCAAACAAATGCTCCCAGCAAGTAGGCAGTTTAACTTGATTAACCCAAGATGAATGTCACAAGTCTTACAGATCGCAGAGGATTAGAGCTGGGGAGATGAACAGTGCAGCCCTTGCTCATTGTGGATGTCAGTGAAAGTCTGTGCGTGTGGGTCCTATCAGGGACCACTGTTTATCGGGTATTTTTAGATCTGGTTGTTGTTTTTCTTGTGAAGAGCTAAGTCTCATCCCATTTTTTCTGATTTGTGAAGGTAGGTGTTTGCCACAAGTGCTCTAAAATTTTGTTACAGCAAAGAAAGAGATCCTGACCAAGTAAGACCTACAGCTAAAAATGTTCACAGTGGCTTGTCTTTGGATACCTGATTTAAGCAGGTTTGGATCTAGTGACAAGTTGTGGTATAACCCCAGTTGACAACTCAGTTTGCTCACTTGCCACCCCTCCCTCCTCCATGGCATGGGGATGAGAACTGGAAAAAAGGTAAAAACCTGTGGGTTGAGATAGGAACAGTTTAATAATTGAAATGAAGTAAAATATAGTAATAATAGTAATAATCACAGTCATGATAATTGTAATGAAAAGAAAGATAACAAAAAGAGAGAACGAATAAAACTACAAAAAAACCCAAGTGATGCACAGTACAGTTGATCACCACTGATGCAGCAATCTGCTCCTCCTAAGTAATTCCCCCCAGTTTATATACTGGGCATGATGTGCTGTGGTATGGAATACCCCTTTTGGCTAGTTTGTATCAGGTGTCCTGTCTCTGCTTCCTCCCAGCTTCTTCTGCCAGTCCTCACTGTCAGAGCATGAGAGACTGAAAAGTCCTTGATCAGAGTAAGCATTACTTAGCAACAACTAAAACATCAATGTGTTATCAGCATTGTTCTCAGGCTAAATCCAAAACACAGCACTGCACCAGCTACTAGGAAGGAAATTAACCCTATTCCAGCTGAAACCAGGACACTAGTAAAACAGAAATCTTGAACATACCATGTACGGGACTAGTTTAGACAGTGGAAAATTCTAGTGGGTTGGGACTGTTTTCATGTGAAAGAGATAGGTGCATCTGAAATGTTATATATGGTATACTACAGCAGAGAAAGTGATATCTGATTCCTTGTGTATACAAGAGTTAAGACAGTTTCCCCTTAGCTCTTCCCTTACAGGAGAGCTGGTTGTTGGCATGAAGAAGGCTAGGAGAGGAAGTAAATGGTTATTTGCAGCATGTAGAACAGCACGGTACAGTGACCCCTGAGTTAGCTCTAGAACTAGAAACCTTATCACAGACTGGGAGAGAGGGGAGTGTGATAGGTAAAATTCATCAGATGTGAAAATGAAGAACAAAACAGGAAGGAAATGTTACAGGAAGCTAATAGTTACAGAAAGTATTGAATACTGGAAGAGATTGCTTCATTTTGTGGTGAAGGGCTGTTTGGCCAAATTCAGAGCCTGAATTTTAGCAAATAACTCCAGAGCATGGGCAAGAGAGTTCTGTGGACCTCTGCTGCCTTGAAGATACACTTGCTAGGTCAATTGCGTGTCAGAGATGAAAGAACAAAATACCAGCGAGTCCCTGAAAGCAGAGGCTCAAGAACAGTGCCCTGCACAGAAACTCATAATGCCACTGCCCATGCAAGTCTTGTCTTCTAGGCAGACAAATGGAGAACTCTGATTTTGGAACTGCTGGGAGTTGGAGGCAAGAAAAAAATTATTCTAATTTGGGTAGATGATAGATACAAAATAGAGAAAAATACCAAGAACAGCTATTCTAAAAAATATAACACTAAAAAGTGTTAAAGAGAGGTAGTCGGGAACTGTTGACTGGTTCTAACCTCTGATATTTTCTGATTTTGTGACAATTTGTTTCTGCTTCCTACCTTAGTTAAAATAACTATTTTTCCTTTAATACAGGTGACTCACTGGCACAGTCCATACTTTTTTGCCTACTTCCCTGCAGCCTCTTCCTTCCCAGCTCTTCTTGCAGATATGTTGTGTGGTGGAATAGGATGTGTGGGCTTCTCTTGGGTAAGTTTACTGGGGTATGTACTGCTATGTGGTAATGGTGCTTCACCTTGCCAAGATTTTAAGCATTTCAGTATCATTTTTCAAGGAAAATATAGATTAATAGCAGTGAAGTCCAGGATTATTTTTACAGGTAAATTTCCTTGACTAATTAAGTGTTTTCACATAGCCTGTATGACTCAAGGAATAAAAAGCTATTTCGTCATAGAAGTTTACTCTTGAAAGATCACCAACATTTAGAATCAGTGGTAGCAGTGCAAACTTACTGGTAATTCACTGAGTAGTATGACTGTTACCTGTCACCCAGTGTTGTCACTTCTCTTATCAGCTGCATGAATGGCAAATTGTGTTAAAAAATCCCCCACATTCTTAAAAGATGGGCTTTTCTCAAGAGGTTGTTACTTGATGTCAAAAAAAGCCCAACCCCAAGTTGCAAGTCCTAGCTTTGACATTTGATAGTCACGATTCTATGTGAGGCCCAGTTTGACTTTCTTTTCAGTAAGTATTAGAAAAACATGCACAGAGTGGTCTTCAGGTCCCTAATTTGGCTGGGGAAGTTAGTCAGATAGTCTTTTCCTCTATAGTTAAAAGACAGAAACAGTTATTCTTGCTCTGGCAGATTCTATTTATCTTCATGGTCTAGTGAGGTTATTCCCTCTGTTCTATTTTTCAACCCAGGCTGCAAGTCCAGCTTGCACAGAGCTGGAGACTGTCATGCTGGATTGGCTAGGGAAGATGATTAATTTGCCTGAAGAGTTTTTAGCAGGGAAGGATGGCCGAGGTGGAGGAGTCATTCAGGTAAGAGGGGATATGAAGAAAGAAATCGGGATGACTTTGTGGGTTGTTTGATTTTGTAAAACCTTCATACCAAAATACTACTAAAGGGATATTAAAGTTAAATGAAGAGCTGCTTGAAATTTCAACTTAAATGGCTCTATCAGTAAATAATAGAATTTTCAGACTACACTGCAGTATCCAAAATAGACCAGCCCCCCCCAACTTTGATGTTAACTGCTTAATGAAGGCCTGAATTAACAATTAATACAATGTCTGAACAGAGTATCTGTTAGATAATGAATATATCATCAATGGGCAAACTTGCATGTATAATAAAGCTATGTTGTTTGACAACCATGGTTCACTAGCACATGGTCTTTCTGCAAATGCAGACTCTGGTCACAGCTATTAATCCAACTAAAATAGATCTCTACTGTGAAAAAGACTGAATTTTGAATAGTTGTTCTGTGCTCCTTTGATAATCTCTGGAGTCTGGTAATTGGAAGCCAGGCAGGGCACAATCCGTTTTATCCTAAGATAGGCTTCAAAAATACATCTGAATTACATGCTAGAAGTGGGGGCTTCTTTCTTTGATCTCAGCTGCAAATGCCTATAGCATATTCCAATTAATTCTTCCCAACATCTTCCCAGGAAAGTATGAATTTAACCCAAGTGCTTTATTTCTCCTAGGCAGAGCTGCACCTACACGACTGTATTTCCAGCATAGCTCTTTACTCATCTGCTTGCTCTCTTAAGATCTTTATTATTATGATGACTGGGGAGGGGGGGTTGTTCAAGAAATTGAGCTTTTGTCATGCATCTCAGCAGTATTTATTTTGCACCAGTGAAAGCAGGCAGTTATGCCTGATGGTTATCATCAGGAAATATTGCCCTTCCAGGCTAACAATGCTGGATTGCTCATAATTTTCATCAGAAACCAGTCAGTTTCAAGATTGAAAGTGGGCTCTGTGTTCCTGCTTAAGATGAAGTCATTTGTGCTGCAGATCTTCTTGTTTTGCTCTTGAAACAATAATGATACAAATAAGAGAGCATGAGGCAAAGACAACACGAGAATGTGAAAGTGCCAGTCATTCTCTTGGTAAATACCAAGTAATTATTGTGGTATTGGGTAAAGCAGCCTGTGAAAATTGGCTCTTAATTACATTTGGAAGTCTATGTCAATATGAAGCACTTTGTTGTTGTGTTCAGGATGACACTTGAAAATGGCAAAAGATGAAAGAAAATTTCAGTTCAGAGCTCTGGTGGACATGAACATCAGCTCTTGCTGATATTTCTTCCGCCTCTTGAGCCTGCTTGCCATGGCAACCTTTGTTTGCTTGCAGTAAAAGGAAAGGTATCATCATCCATCACTAAATGCAGAATACAGCATTCAAGAGGAGCAAAAACCAGCTTTTAATAATAAGTGAGAAAGCAACTTTCTTCCTGAAGCTTGTATCCTGCTGTTCATTCTAGACAAACTGCTGAAAAGTGTACCTACTTTGAATTTTAAAGAGTTCTTGCTCTGCAAAGAAAAAGTATTTTTAAGGGTGAAACAAAATGAGATTCAACCTATCTTTGGCCTGGCAAGGAACACTGATGATTTATCCTTCTTGTAAGTTAGTCAGATAGTTCAAAAACCAAGTTTTGTTTTCCTCAGAAATATTTAGCACAAGATTGATGACAGGTGAATAGAAGAGATGTACAGTCCATCTGTAAACACTGTATGCTTCAGTATAAAAAAGGTGACATATGGAAACTGAGGTAAGGTGAAAAAGCCTATGTCTATGGTGAAACATTCAAAAATGTTGCTGGATTCTGGTGCCTTTAGGCTATTTTCCAGCTGTATATCAGGAGGCAAGATTCAGCTGGGCAACAGGCCCTTTCCTTTTCATCCTTCTATGTAAGAAAATTGATACAAGAACTGTTGTATGCACTGACTAAACACTACCCTGGGTGAGCCGCCAGGATGCCAGGGCATCTTGTGGCATTCCTCAGAAGGCTGAGTTTATTCTTGAACCTAAGTCATTTGCCTGCCCATCCAGGCAGTCTCCAGAATAGTGGGGGCTTAAATTTCCAAATCTCAAATTAATGCCTTTTACTTTTATGCATCTGTGTGCATTTCTTTAACATGTATATTCCTTACATGTCCTGGAAAGACAATAAAGATTTTACAGGGCCTTATCATTACCAAATACATTTTAATAAAAGTAATAGTACTTTTCCCCACATACTAAATGCAAGGGTGCTAGAGCTATGAAGAACCCAGGTTTAGAAAGGTTGCTTTCAGTGGCTTGCCTGATGTGAGTTCTTGCATACAGGCTTTGTGTTGCCCAGCTTCATTACGAGGACATGCCGCTTACCTGAAACATTATGAACATCACAATATGTTCCAGTAGTTTGCACAAACGAAAAGTATTCTCACCTGCTGAATTTCTGGAAAGGGTATTGAAGACAACATTGTCTGATAGCATGCTTAGACTATTACATTATATACTGCTTGTAAAAAAATCAGGAAAGAAAACAGCTTATCAGAAAATAGGTGATGCCCTTGACTGAAACAGTCCTTGCATCTGCTGGACATCCGGGACCAGAGTATTTATATTCTAGCGCACAGGACTCTTGGGAAGCACAAGTATTTTTTCCCACTGTTACTCAGCTATTGTGCCGAGCATGGCAGAAATAGTTTTGCTAACACAGACATGATGACAAAAGTTTCTCATCAGGAAACTTAAATTCTGTTGAGATGTTGCCATGTATAGAAGGCAGTTTCATTTTATATAAATAGCTCAGCTAACTTCAGTTTTAGGAGAAAGACGGAATTCATTGGGAACATTCTTATACATGAAATTGTAAGATCAGGCACACAGGTCTTCAACAGAGGGAGCGTAGAATTTTGGTACAGGATAAGAAAGATCACCCCAAAATTAGCTTGTCACTGGGGATATTTCTGAAATATTAATATAAGCAACTGTAGTCATTGCACTGTCATGTGCTTGGCAGAGGAAGATTCACATGGCAGTTGTTCAACTTTGAAAGTACCTAAAAACAAAATCTTATGTATGGACACTCAAACCCACTGAAATTTATGAACATGTTTGCAAACTGTTACTTGTATTTTAAAAGAGCAGCTTAGAGCATGTTTCATCTGCCTGTTCCAGAGGAAAACCATTAAGAAAAATTGTAGGATCTTGTATTCTCTTGTGAAGTTTACAGATCAATTGATACAAAAATTCCTCTCTTTGTTGTTGCAGAGTATCCAATACACAATTTATACTCATGTTTTGTGAATCAAAATGCAATTTAGAAATAGTGTGTGACCGTTTGTTACATCTGTGTGGTTTTGATGAAGAAAATGTACATAATTATTACTTTGAAATGCAGTTAGCTGTATTGAATCATAACTTTTTTGCTTTGTCAATGTTTTTTCTCCTTTAGCCACAATAGTTGACTTGCCCAGGATAACCATAAATATTAAATAAGCATTATAATTGTGTATATTGCTTGATAGAAATGAGAGTTGACAGCCAGATTCTAGTGGAAGTTAAATTTGCAGAAATCCAGCATAACAGAATTCAGCAGTTACTCTGCCATTGTCAGTGGTTAATAAATGATTGGTGCATAGTTGGAGAGCCTTTTGACATACATTTAAGTCTGAGTCCTGCTTTCTAGCACAGATTGCAAGGCTGGTGCCTAAACTGGACAAGTGTAGCGATTAAAGAGAGCAGATAGAGGCATCAGGAAGGAGGAGACTAAGATCAAATAGAGATTCCTCACTTGCTGTCACACATATTCTTAAAATACATAAGATTGTGCAGTTTCTCGTATGCAGTTTCTGTTGCCACTTTGCAGATTCATACAGAAGAAAATGTTGCTTTTTTTCTTCTGGAGTGTCTTCCTTTTGAACATTCCTTCAATTTGTCCCACAGGGAAGTGCAAGTGAGGCCACCTTGCTTTCACTGCTTGCTGCAAGAACAAAAGCTATCAGACGGGTGCAGTCAGAAAAGCCTGAGCTAACAGAAGCAGACATCATGGGCAGGCTGGTGGCCTATGCTTCTGATCAGGTGAGTACCTCTCAAAACCATGTAAACATGGGGTCTATACTTAACAATTCAGTCATCTCAATAGATAGGTGAATTAAGTATAAACTCTTTAGATTGGTAACTATATGGTTTTGTGTGTCAGTATGTGCACACATTGTTTTCCTCCTATATACACATGGGCAAACATCCATCCATCCATCCTCCCCCTGTATGCATGCATAGTTGCAGGTGCATGCACAGAGAAAACCTAGTGCATGAATATAAAGTAAGTTGGTTGTAGTGTTTCAGGAAGCCCAAAACATTATATCCATTTTTTAACTTTTTTTAAAGAGAAAACTCTGCTGAGATCTTCATGTATAAACCCAGCTAAGAAATCTTGTAAGAAAACAGAAAACATAATCCTTGATTTCTGGCTGTGAGTGGTATTTAGCAGACTGAGCTAGGCTGAATTCTCAGCAGGCCAAGACCATGAGAGGCTTTTACTGTTAATGAAACCAAATTTGAATCTTGTGAGTTCTGCTGCTACAACCCTTCTGACACACTAATCCTACTGAAGGGCTAAGCAATGTTGTTTCTCTCAATAGCTGTGACATTTTCATATCTAAATGTCAATGAGACAGAAGAAACTTAGCACCTGATGTTTAGTTTAAAATCATATCTGATTATGCAGAATAAAATGGCCAAGTTTTAGGCTTACCTTGATTTACTATGAAGTGTATGTTCAGAAGCACTGGAAAGCAAGTTAGAAGTACACAGCTCTTTGCTAGTGGGAAGAGGGACTACTCTTGTAGGGTGAGAAGAGTCAGAACAAGAAATATGAGGAAAAAGAACTGTTTTTAAAAGGCACAAATGATATTTGTCTCTTTTTTTTTTTTTTTTTCCTGGGACCCTAAGGTCTGTACTGTGCAGACTGCCAGCTCCAGAGCTCAAACTCTGACTCAGTGATGCACAAAGCCTTTTACTTGTTTTCGGTTTTTGTCCCATGTAACTGGCTGACCTGAAATAAGGTCTGACAGGCCTTACTGCTTACTGAAGGTCAGAGGATCTTACGTTTACAGAAGGATTTGCCTTAAGATATTGCTGCCCTTTCAAAGCAGATTGTTGCAGAGCTCACCGGTCCTCCTGCATTAAGAACAGACCTGTGTGACTCACAGACAATAATCCACAAAAGAAAGTAAACCTAAGCCATTCTGTGGGAGAGAAAGTCATGCACTGACAGAGCACAATATTGCAAGAAAGCATTAGGAAGGAGGTAAAAAGGTGGCTAGTAAGGAGGCCCAGAGCATAAAGCTAAACTCAGATTTTATATATCTTCCTAGGCATTTCTGGAAAATCTTTATCCCATTGAAATAATTTTGCTTTGTGCTAATGAGTACAGAGCACGACTGACAACAAGTCTTTCCCGAATAACTACCTAGGGGGTTGGAGACAACAGAAGGTTTTCTTTTAGTGCCTGGGCTATCCTGGCTGACATTTTATTTGCAAGGGACACTGAGACCTTGGAGCTGAAAGGAGCATGTAAGAGCTACCCCTAACAATAGACACCTGACTGGGACCAGGACAGAAGTCAGGGTACTTTTTTGATGTCCTCAACTTTTCTCAGGCCATTTCTTCATCAGCCTCTTTTTTACCATGTTTATTTGGCTACCTTAAGCAGCTGCCAACTCATTTCACTGCTTTCTGCTTGGTTCCTTGCCCTCCTCAAAGGTGGTGGGAGATTACTTAGTACTTTGCTGAGGACTAGGAATTCCATGGAACAGCAGGTTACTAAAGATGTGTTATAATGCAAAAGCATCTTGGCAGTTTTAACCTTAAGACTGTGAACAGCTATGGTTATCAGAGAGCCTTATTACCATTTTGGAGAGTCAAAGAAGCAGTTCAGAGGTTCTGACTGGCTAACAGCCTCAGTGTATTGTTATAGTTTGCTTAGCTGCAATTCAGTTATGAAATACCTCTTTCCATTGTATGCTTCAATGAAGTATGGTATTGCTATGGTACACACATTGTTTTCCACTTTAAAAGTTATATTTCAAGTCTAGACTTCCAAATTTTCTCAAGTTGTTTACCAAAGTACTTTAACAAGAGACAGTGCTGAGGTGCAAGTTGATAGTAAATCTGCCTTGTCATTCCAGGGGAATGTGAAGTTGAAAGGCAGAAACTTGTATCTTCATCTGGTCTTGTTCAACCTGTGCTTTAGCTTAATCTTTTCTGTGATTATATGCTAAATTAGAACAGAATTAGTAAGTACTCTTGTAGGCAGCAGCAAGAACTAATAAGAGTAGGATGGAGATTAGGAATGAGAATAGTCACAATATGAAAAAGTGAGGAATTATCCAAATTAATAGCAATTAGTGAAATTGTAGATGATGAAAGGTAAAATAGCTTTTGTGGGGGTTAGTCTTGCTCTAAAGGAGAGTATTTTGTGGTTAAAGTTATTATTGTACTTCACAAATTTCTAAGAATTTTTTAGGATAACTTTGATTTTATTTACTAATATGTGTTTTATGTTCTAAAAATACTATTTCTGGAGAATTCAGATCAAGTGGGTTATAAATAAAATAACGTATTGGGAATGATCCTTAATTGCCCAACAAAATGAATGAATGATTGAGCCACGATTTAGTCAATGTGTAATCTAAAAAGAAAAGATTATCATGTAAGAAAATATCTCCCTCTATACCATACCATGACATTAACTTTTTAGAGTTCTGCAAAGCTGCATGCCATAAAAATATGGTAGTAAGCAACTGAATCATTACCAGGCAAGCTGATTATCTGCATGTCTTTTGGTTGATTTAGAGCCAAATCCTGAAGCTCTTAATCACTCCTACCTAACTGTGAGCATGTTAATTAAAGCTCTCTCTAAGGCTGATTGAACTCTTGTCTGAATGATGCTATGGCAATAGTCTCACAAATACTTCAGGGTTTCCGTTAGTGTATTTTGTGTGTGTGTGTGTGTATGTATGCATATATATGTATGTGTGTACATATGTCTATCTGTATGAAAGAGGGAGAGGTATGTGTCTGTTTGTTACATACCAGCAACAGTCCCAGGATCTCAGGTATCGCTTTACTTGAAGGAAATCGCTATTTTTTTTTTAAATTCAAATTAACTTCTTACATCCCAATAAAAAGTATCTGTCTTAAAGTTTGTCCATTTCCTTGTAGGCTCATTCGTCCGTGGAAAGGGCCGCACTAATTGGGAGTGTGAAGATTAAAAATATTTCTTCAGATGATAAGTTTAGTGTTTGTGGTTCAGCCCTAAAGAAAGTTTTGGACGAAGACAAAGCTTCTGGTCTTATCCCATTCTTTGTAAGTACTGGATTTAATTAATCGGTGGATTTATTGCTTCTGATAAGCTATTTTTGACGTGAACAGATGATCTCATCCCTAACAGAGGGATCAATAGGCAGCCTAGCTAGAATACTAGGATAGGTTCCATGAGTGTTCTAAATACACCTTTCTGTGCAGGAAGATAAACTAATTTGAGCAACTGGCTGCCCTTTTCAGCAAAAATGATGTTTTAAAAGGACTTGAGGTTATATTAGACAGCCGAATAAATGGAAGTGAATTTTTTAGTTGCAGTGTTATAATCTCCTAACACTTGAATTCTGAACTGTCATTTTTAAAAAGTTATACTTTTATTTTTCAGGTTCTAATTTACCCATAAAAAAAAGTTTAAAAGCACAAAATTAAATAATGGAATCTCATACTTAAATATTTTGAAGAAACAATAGTTTCCCCTCCTCACTACTGTAGCAAAGAAATGAACCTCCATAATATACTCAAGTATCATCAAGATCAGACATTGTCAGGCAGGTATTTGTGAATATGTGACTTGCTTCTGACTGTGGAAGCTCTAGGTGTCATCCTTTCTTGTTATTTGTCCATTCTTTCCAGAGATTTCTGCTTCCACAGCAGTCTAGCAAAAGCAATGTGTTTATATCTCAGTAGCAAAAGCTCATAATCCCCCCTTTTTTGACATAAAACAGTGTTAGATTGGATTCTAAAGTTTGGTTCTATTATGATAAGTACCTGATCAAAAAGAACATTTGCTTACTTATCAGAGCTACTCTTCCTGTCAGTTCAGAACACCGTCCTATTATTTCAAGTTAAAACAAGATTTTGCCTTTTGGTTTTGGATTGTTGTTAGGGTGTTTTTTTTTGTCTGTTTGTGGGTTTTTTTGTTTTGTTTTGGTTTGGGTATTTTTTTGTTTGTTTGTTTTTGTGGGGTTTTTTTGGTTTTATTCTGTTTTTTTCCACATGGAGTAAGTAATCTCTGTACATCATCAACAAAATGATTTGCTCATTTCTAAGCAAATGGGCTGTATAAGGAGTATTATATGCTACCAAAAGTATGTTTTTACTGGCCTCCACTGAAGGAAAATTGGAGAAAAAACTATCCCTATTTTAGAAACCCAGAACTTTAGAAATGGGATTTTTTAAGACAGCCAAAAATATGTCACGATTTTTTCAGAAAAGTCGTGTCTGACTTGACAGTTGTTTCTTTAGTTTCATGTGGTAACATTTTGAAAAGGGCTAAAGTGACTTAAATTTCTATGAACTGTTTTCAGAAGAATTAGCAGATTAAGTTTGTTTATACTCGTGGTTAAGTGCCAAGTGGGACAAAGAAGCTTAGATTTCACCAAGCTCTTTTGAAAATTTAATCTTTTTACTGTTCTTGTTATTAGCCTTTAGTGTTTGTTTTTATGAGTATAAGGATGACTAGGCTGAAAAGTGGCTTTGATACGTGCAGAATGCTGCTAATTTCTAGTCTGACTACAAGTAGTGAGTCCTTAGGATGACCAAGCACTTCCCATCAATTTTTTTTCAATATAATAAGACTATGACTGTGAAACAAAGCATTTCTAGGTATTCCAAAGTGAAATTTCTTCTGTGGGCTGCACCTATTGAAATGGACATGTGCCATAAGGTATGGTTTATTTCTTTGTTATATGGAACCAGCACATAATATATTATGCACTATATCTCCATACACTAACTGCAAAGTTAATGTGGTTTTTCCTCATCTTTTGTCCATTAGGAAAAAAAAGCAACTTGCCGCTCATAAATATTTATTTCTTATTAATTTTTTTATGTGTAGCAAGAGGAAATAAAAATTCTCTTTTATGTATTCGGTGACATCTTTACAAAGGGTGATTTAAGTGTTGTTGTTCTTCGTCTGTTTGCCTAGCTGTGCAAAACAGGCTTTCAAAGACAGCAGAGGCTGGTCTGAGTTCATATGGCCTGTACCGGGTCTTCCATTTATTTGTATACATAAAACACGTCAGCTTAGATTAAACTAGATCTCATTATCCTTATGGATGGCCTCTTAACTCAAAAGGTGTGTTAATTCTCTGTCATGCTGAGCAACAGTCCATGCACTCTATTAGTGCTCTGTTTTCTGGCTTGCAGATTTCAAAAGCCTTTCCATTTCTTTTGTTCTTGAGTATTTTGGTGCAATTTTATTTTGTTCTGGTGCCAAAGATATGCACATTGCCAAGGAAACACCTCATGCCATGTTATTCCTTGTCTCTCTGTATTCAGTCATCCTTCACTAACGGCTGTGATTCAACATCAAAGCAAAAGGTTTAACAGAAGAAATTCTGCCTAAAGAGACTTGCAGCAGCAGAGAGATCATTCCTAATGAAGACATCTTGGCTGCATCCAAGCTGATGCAGTCTCCCTTATAAGAAAAGGAAAAAAAAGTTTTGTAGAGGATTAAAAAGAACATACAAGCAAATTATAGTGCCTTGTAGGCATGATTCTCCTCTTGTATTTAAGGAACAAATGAGGAGTTATTATCCTGAACTTGATAGAAGTCCTTTGCTTGTAGAGGTGAGTGGAGAATAAGGGGCGAATTTGCTTGATGTGAAACAGGTTCTCTCATTGCAGCCATCTGGTATTTATAGGTTTGCTTTTTATGTACACAGGATTTGGCAGTCAGTCTTGTTTGGGGACAGGCATTGTCTTTAAAATGAGTCTTTGGATTCCTATTCACCATCAATATCTTTGAGCACTAGTAATGTGTATATAATTTTGTTCATTGAAGGCCGTTGCCAATTAGTGTACCCAGACCTCTGCTTTTGTTTCCTTTTTTTGATTTTAAAATTCAGAAGTGTATCAACTTGTCTCTTTCAAGATACTTTTGCAGAAACTGAAACAGATATACTTTTGTATAGCAAAGCAAGCAGACTGCGCAAACAAAGCACTTAACCGTGTCCGATGTTAAGGCACTAAAGTTGCTGCAATTTACCGAGGAGCAATCTCCAAGGGTGGCTGATATGCAGCCCTTCATCTGGCCACCAGATAACGGGGAGCTTTAAAGCATATGCTAAGGTCGTGACCGTGTCAATAATTACAAACATTAAGTGGTGGTTAAGCACACACATAAATGCCTTTCTCAGTTGGACCCTGTATGCTCCCAGCTTGAGACAGGCATGTACTTTGGATGAGCATTGACCAGGATCCTCAAATATGGAGACCACCAGGTAAAGCACTGCTAAGTTCAGGTGTAGAGTCCACTGCATTCAAGCCTAGTTCACTTGAATGTGTCTAAGTGGCCTGTGAGCTTTATGCTATCTTTCATAAGTCAACACTGATATATTGCAGCTGGCATATATATAGTACAATATACTTCAACAACCTCATCCAGTATAAAGCTTCTATAACATAATTGCCTTGTTGCTGAACAAAGGCCCAGCATGAAATCTCTCTGACTCTAGCTGAAATGACTCTTCTGAAAGATGATCTGCAGGATATTATGAAGCAGGCTGTTTGTATCTGGACTCACTTGGGAAACAATAAATCAGAATTAGAGTGACAGAGGAGCCATCTTTTCAGTAGAAGTTAACACTAATATCCTGACCACAGATTCCTGTTTGGAAGAAGCATTCTTGAGATGTGTACAGATGTCCAGGGTGATGTTTCTTAATCCACAGTTTGTGAATGATCACTAGTTTGTAAAATACTGAATGGTTTAGTAAACTGTTGCAGTTTTCTTCAAGCCACAGACATTCTCTTGGGTGCAAGATGGCAAACAACTGAGTAGGAGAAAATAAATACAGTAAGAGAACATTGAAGGTTCTGCCTCATTATAGTTAATTGCAAATGAAAGCTTTGTGGTGAGCCTGTGCAAAATGTGTCCACATACTTTTCAAAAGCTGTAGGGGGTCTTCCAGTTGAAAAGATTGAGAGTTGTTGCTCTCAGGCATCATAAAGATTCATGCACGTTTCCTGACATAGCTCTTGATTTCAGAAAAGTAGTATATGAGATGACTGATGCAAGCACTTTTGCTGCTTTGTATTAGCAACCAGGCTTGAGTCAAATTTGAAGTGCGCAACCTGAAAAGGATAAGGCCTACAGGCTATACTGAGCCATCAGTCCCATTTCTGTGATGCAGCCTGTCTCCTGCCCTTTGCACAAATGTGATTTTGCCAGTGCTATACAGGATACAAATTGAGTTAGATTTGTTGTGTAGAAGTGAGACAGGGTAATGAGAATCCTGACAAGAGCAGATGCTGTCACTTGAAGTGGTTTCTGAGAGTTAAATCGAGTAGCTTTGAGGCTTAGACTCCTGCAGAGAGGACAACAAAATTATGTTAGAAACTGAGGTACGCTTTACAGAATAAGCCATTATTTAAACAACCAAGCATATGTTTGAACTCATAAAATCCCTTACTGAAGCAACATACTCCTTATTCTGATTAGAAGGAGAATGCTTTAACTGCAGTACGACACTAATAACAATAACGTGTAACTTTCCTGTTGTGAAATCTCTGTCATTATTTTAATTGCTGGACTAGCCAAGAAAATTTCACTCTAATCTGGTCAGAAAGTCTACAACATATTATCATAAAATATATGTATAAAAGCAAAACTAAGTCTATAGTCCACTCTTTATTAGGGTTAACCTCTATTCTTTATGTATATAGAAACCCCAGAATTTTCTTTCCATTTCTTGTTACCCAATTTGTAGATCTGCAGTTCAGCCGAAGATGAAACTCAAGTTTCTCCTGGTTGTGGGAACATCTTAGGTAGACAGTAATGTGATAAATACATTTTGACTCCACACATGGACGCCACCTTAGTAAGAAAAGAGACCAAGCTCACTTCTCTTTTTAAAAAAATTATCCTGCAATCTTTTAAAAGCAGCCTTCCTCAAAGGATGATAAAACTTCCAGAGAAGTCATAAACGTACCTCAAGGCACTGTAATTATTCTGTTCTTCTCATGTGTCTCAGAAGTATGGGAAGGCCCAGCGTAAAGATTAGATTATTCTGAGAGAAAAATGTGTTAGCAGCAAAATGTTCAGCTCATTTGCAGAACTGTATTTGTTTCAAACTCAGATTCTTAGTAGCTTGATTTGGAAAAACATACCGATTTTTCCCTTTCTTATTTTATAAGGAATTATAATTATTATTATTAATAATTATTTATTATTATAAATATATAAAGTAATACTGTTATTTATTATTATACATTTATAATAATATTTTCCCAATAGCCAATAGTTTTGACTGGTGCCATGAAACATGATGATAGTTATTAATATTGCTGTAATTGTGAAGTTGAGGGAACATGTGCACTGCCAGGAATAAAACATTTTCAGGGTTTTATATGACTACGTTGAATCAGGTCTCTGCTATACAGGATACGACTTCCTCTAAGAGTGTACATAAATTCATATGAATAGAGTACTATCTGAATACTTTCCATTAAACAGAAAAATTCAGCCCCCTACAACAATTTAAAATATCTCTGAGGTATACAGTATGATAAACAGGGGAAGTTTAGACTGGATATAAGGAAGAAGTTCTTTACTGTTAGGGCAATGAGGCACTGGAATGGGTTGCCCAGGGAAGTTGTGAATGCTCCATCCCTGGGTGTGTTCAAGGCCAGGTTGGACAGAGCCTTGGGTGGCATGGTTTAGTGTGGGGTGTCCCTGCCCATGGCAGGGGGGTTGGAACTAGATGATCTTAAGGTCCTTTCCAACCCTAACTATTCTATGATTCTATATAGATACAGAAATGTTCGAAAGTGCACTTAAAAGAGGGGGTTTACCTCTAGCAACAGATTATTGAATTAGTTCAATATTCTTGGGATGTGTAGTTTTAAATTTCTGGCTTTTTGAATACATCTCCACCTGCTCACTTTACTGAATGCTCGTGTTACTGTGGGATTTCCTAGAAATTTTGAAAAATCCAGTTTAATGAGTAGTAAAACAGCCATCTCTCACTTTGCATGAGTTCTCTAAAAACTTGCAACTAGCAAATGAAAACCCTATTGCATTTTTCCAACTCTCTGTCTCATAATCGGATTATTTTTGTCAAGATTCCAGGCCTTTCTAGTGTGCTGTTGCTGCATTATTTCATAGACTGAAAAGAAGAAAAAAAAGCTGGATGGGAAATGTGAAAAGCAAAAATAAACAAGCATGTTAAAACCTCATGAGAAGTTATTGAGAGGACTAGTTAGGGAACCCCCAGAAGGACAACCAATTCTTGGTTCTGAGATGTGCACAGGACCTGCTTCAAGATGTAACCGTAGACGATTTGTAACAGTCTTCAATATCCAACAGCTGGTAGAAGTGAAAAGGCAATAAAATCTCTATCTTGAAAGTAGGTGACAATTTATGAATGAGGATGAGTGTTCTAGGGAACAAATAAAGGGCAAAATATTGGTAGCTATCAAGCATTCTGTTTAATTAAAGGAGAAATGCTTAGTGCAAATGTGCATCGTCTTTTTAAAAAGAGGGAAAAAACACCCTCCTTTAAAAAGCTGCTGTTGTTTGAGTATGGGAACCCCTAGAATTAAAGAAGTATCATTGAAATGCAGGAGAGACAGCATGTGAATGTCCAAGCCAGAACAAGAAAAAAGCGTACACTTGGCAAGTGAAACATGGTATTAGGCTAAAACAGATGATAGGATTTAGGCAAACAATTTGCTAATGCCATAATAACATGGAATTATTTTTCTCAGAAGTAGAAAGCTTGTGCTAGAGATAGAGTAAAAGCTGAAGCAGATAAGGCCACATCAGGTAACACAAACAGGAGCAAAATCGTTTACTAAAGGAGTGCTTCCTCACATCATGATGACTGTAACAGACAGGCCAAAAGTCCACCCTGTCCCCAGCTGCAGCTCTCAGCTGGTCATCTGCAGCACGTCCCCATTCTGCAGCAGCTCCACAACTACGTAGCAATGACAGATAGTAGAGCAGGAAAACCTACTGTCCGGGACAAACTAAACAGATGCTTAGAAAGAGAAGATTACTTGGCATGTTGGATGGGCCAGAGAAGTCCAGTGCAGAGAAGGAATCACTGGAAACTTTCCCTCATGGTATCGCTCCTTCTACAAGGGAGGGCAATGAACCCAAAGGCTCTGTGTATGTACTCAGTATGGAGCTGTGACCCAAAACTGCACTGCATGGAGTTTTAACGCGTAATCATACCTGTGTTTTGCTATGACAGTATGTTTTTTTCTTGAAAGGTCTCGTGGATGGATAGATATCTAGATATTCCTTTGTCTTCTTATAGGTCTTGCCATGAGTTTACTGACGGATATGGACACACAACAGAAAAAATGTGGCTACTTGCAGATATGTAGGGAAAAACAGTGAAAGCAGAAGATAGTGCATTGGCAGTGTACTTGGCAGAAAAAGTAACCAGAAGTACAAAAATAAACCCCTCAAATTCTGGATTTCACATATTTGTAGATATGTCCTGGCTGTATTATGGTTGTGTGTGACCTTGGATAAATGATCCAATTACTTTGTACTTAATACTCTTAACTAAAACCCAGTATATTTTATTTGCCTATTTAGCCTATGAAGTGTCTTCTATTGTATAAAAATCCAGAACAAGGCAGAAATCAAACCCAGTCTTTATTAGCACTTGCAAAAAGGAGACAAAGTGTTTAAAGCATAAATGTAACAATGAAAAATCAAATAATGTCAGTTTATATGCACTTGGTAGTTGTTTTTTGGGAGTTATAATTCTAGCTGCATATTCCCAGTAAGTTACCATAGCTCATTTTCACCTAGTTATATTCTTTTTTTACTGTGAAAATACAGTATTTATGTTGCTTCTGCCTTTTGCCCACTGATAATGCAGCAGGATACATTAAAGGAGGCATTAACTGAATAAAGAAAGGATGTTTCTGGTATTTTGGGATGAATCTGGGAGAAAATGTTTCTCTGGCAATGTATCTTGCAAACCTAATATGCTACCAGTGAATAGGTCCCAGGCTGCAGATCCATTGAGCACAAAGCAGTTACAAGTCTGTTACAGAGCTATGGCTCTTTAATTCAAACAGCAACCTTTTATGATTCGTTCTGTCAACAGCACTTCCAAGCACCTTTAAGCTGATCAAGTTCAGAGCTTGCTTATAGACCACGAACTGCAAATCATTATGGTGATAATTGTGTACGTGAGGTTAGTACTGGGCCACATGATAAGCATGTGGAACACATGGGAAATATATAAAATATAGCATTAATGTAATACTGTGACTGTGTTGCATTACTTGTCCGTCAATTTTAGATGAACATTTGATTTCATTCATCTGTTTCAATAGATGCCTATGCGAGCTTTGAAAGAATTGATTCTCAAGAGTTCCCCTGAAGGATGGTTGTTGGCTGCTAAAAGCCATTTCTTTTGCCCTATATCACCTATTCTCTCTGTTTATTGTTGCCTTTGCAGACAGTTTTTTTTCATTTGATACTATTCTTTGCTGTAACATATTTTGGTTTTTTGCCTTTGTGTGTTTGGCTCTGCAGTTCTGTGCAACACTTGGAACCACATCTTGCTGCTCCTTTGACAAGCTGTTAGAACTGGGTCCTATCTGTAAGTCTTTGCTGCTACTTTCTAAAATTGCAGATACCAGTTAAAGCCATGCTGAGTCGTTTCCAGGGCGTTGTGCAGCATCAGTGTCCAAATTCAATAAGGCTACTTAGAGGTGAGACCTTCAGTTACAGTTTTCCTTCTAATATTAGGTCAAGCAGCAAGCTTGAGCTCTCAAACTGTTAAAGTGTACAGAGGACATAGCATCAAAGGTTTCTGGGTGGGGAGTATTTTGGAACACTCAGTGCTTCAGTTTGTAACATTTTTCTTCAAGTCCTTTCACCTGCAAGTGCATCTAGAGCCATGGTCAAGAACGTGGAAAAGCTGAATTCTGATTATCCTGTGCAGCAGGAGTTTTGCTTCTGTTTGGTTCTAATGACTACAAAAGCAGAGAAATATGCACCAAAAATCCACATATATTCTCCTTAATCCTCCCTCTCCCTTCCCAAGTATGTTTAAAAATACATAATCAGTTGGACTTTGAACACGTTTTCAAATAAACCTAAGTCATGGATGTTATGAATAACATTTTATTAGCTTTTTCCAGATATTCATGCAAAAATAAAATGTAGTTCACAGGTATGCACATTCCAGCATGAACTTGGTGCCCAATTGGATTTGAATTGATACACCTCTGCATGTGGAAATACCCATCAGAATTATTTGATGACCAGTGTAAAGATGTTATGTGGGCTTCAGTCATCAACTTATAGACCAGAATTCTTACCATTTGCATTAATAGAGGTGATCTGTAGCAGAATGTGAATATTAAATTACAGAGGATACATAAGAGGCTTAAATGCTTAAATATTTCTGCAGAAACCATTCAGTGACTAATCAAAACTGATACTTCCTTAACCTTTCAGTCCTTCCTCTTGCGTGTCTCAGTCCGTGAAATAAACAGCTTGCTGCACATAGTTCAAAAGCATGAACATGCACATATATCAATACACAGAAAATACTGTTTAAAAACGTGTTCGTGATTCATGAGTTAGAAGTGGGGAGCACAGCTAAGCCTCTAGCTCCTCTTGCCAATGTAGATAGTTTTAATGCTATAGAAAGGATAACTACACCTCTAGATACATATTTTTAAAGTGCATTTTATAATGGTTCTTAAATCAAAATTGTTTAGTATTTTATGTTGCTTAATATTAATAAGATAAAACCTAGACATGAAAGGACTCTATTTCTGTAGAAGTGTGGAGGAAGAATAATATGTTATGTATACATCTTTATGTATTAACAGAAACCCAGATGGTAGAAACATTTAATCTCTTAATTCAATTTTAAGTTGGGAAAATAATAGCAAAGAAAAATCTCTCAGGCACTTGGCTCATGCAAATGAATAGGGCTTTTTAATCTGCTCTTTAATTTTATTTCCCATTCAATTGCTTTTTTTTTTTAGGTAATAAGGAAAATATCTGGCTGCATATTGATGCAGCCTATGCTGGGAGCGCATTCATCTGCCCTGAATTCAGGCATCTTTTAAACGGAGTGGAGGTGAGTAAAGTGTTTCTTCTCTAGCAGCCTGCTAAAACCTTTCTCTTCCGTAGAATTTGTGTGTTTCTTATGCGTCCCACATTAATGACTCTTCTAGAATCTTTGAGTGCACTGCACTTCAGTTTGCACTACGAATCCTTGTATGTTCAATTACATTGCTTATGTTTATGTAATTTCTGCTGCTTTGTTCTGGGAGTATGATAGTTACCACAGTATATCATTCAGAATAGCAAGTAGTAGTGGATCAAAAGTAGTGAAACAAAGTGTTTTACAAAATAGAAAGAGGAACTTTTCCCCAAATATCCAAGAAGGCACATTTATAACATTACACAAAAATGAAAAAAAGAAAGAAAAAAGAAAGGATACATCCAATTTTTAGCTTATATCCTGAAAGTCACAGCCAGTAGCTGTATCTCAAACAGACAGGGTTTAATAACCAAGACAGCTAAATGAAATATTTCCCCAACAGCACTCCTGTTCCTTTCCCTCCCCTTGCTGAGCTACTTGGCATTCAGTTGCTTAGATAAGAATACTTCAATTTCCTGCTGCTTCCCTCAGACAGTCAGATAAGTCCTTGTCTTCCACGTCAGTGGAGAAAATATTACTGTTTGGTAAAGCCAGAAGTTTAAACACAGCACTGATAGGTAGCGACTAATGAAGAAGAGGAGGGGAAAACCCCCTTACAAATAAAGCATTTCTTTCTGTCTCTTATCAGCAAATGAAGCTTGTTGTAATTTCCTGTGGGGGAATATTTTTTAGATTACTGTTATTGGTTCCTGAAGAAAATGAAACTGCATCCCTTGTCTGGGACAGCATTTGTCGTAAGAGTAAATATTTAACAACTATGAACAGGTTTTGTACCTTACACAGTACAGGGAGATAGCTAGATAGATGTATGGATAGACGGAGAGACAGACAATCTTATCTTATTAGAGCAATCATTAATTGTTTACAAATGACACGGGAGGTTATGAGAAGCAAATGAGAACAGAAAAGTGCTATATGGAGTAGTCAGACACTGGTGCGGCTAGGGCCCCATCTCTTTTTTAAGGCAGATGGTTTCTGCCTTTGTTAAAATGTAAAACACTGACAAAGCTGTTCTACATGATGACCGTCTTACCTATGTGGGTTTCCTCTGATGCTATGCTTAAACATACATCGAGTAAAATACGCCTATTATATGATGTACAAATATGTATTGTGAATGCTTATTCTGTGTCGCTTTTTCTTTTGACTTAGATAAAAGTGACTTCTACTAAAAGAAAATACCCTGACAGTAGAAAAAAAAAAGTAATTTCCTGTTCAGTTGTAATTTTATGAATTAACGTAATAGGAGATTCTGAAGTAAATACATCATTTATCTTTATACATGAATTTTGTGTGTATATGTTTAATATTCTCGGAAATATAAAGCTTAGTGAAATGTTCTTGAAAATTGAGATATGAGCCACAGTGGGTGTTCCTGAGTATGCAGATTTTTTTTAGTTTACACTAATCTATATACTTTTCCATAATATCTGTATCTGTAAAGTATAATTGTTAGCAAATGCTCAAAATGTTGATAATATCAGTAGCCTAGCTGCACACCTAACCTGAATTCCATCCCCAAGATAAATGAAGGTTTAGCTACAATAGTTAGTAAGGTGAAACATCAGTGTGAACATTAGCAATAAAGACCGAATCCAGGAATCATTCTTAGTTAAGGTGTACTCAGACAATTTGGCAGTTGTATCATTAGCACATGGATCCTTTTCTCTTTCATAATTCTGGTTTTTTATTTATCCATTCTCAGTTTGCAGATTCATTTAACTTTAATCCTCATAAATGGCTCCTAGTGAATTTTGATTGCTCTGCTATGTGGTAAGTATTACAGTAAAAAGGAAACATTACAAGGGACAAAAGTCACATGTTAAATTAGTCTGCCTTTCTAGCAGTAGACATTTATTTACATTTCTCTATTGAATGAGGAATTCTGGGTAGCTTTGACTTTTGTAAATTATTTACAAAATTTACTCTTTTAATGTAAGTT
The DNA here is from genome assembly GCF_963264785.1 of Psittacula echo. Classification (NCBI taxonomy): domain Eukaryota; kingdom Metazoa; phylum Chordata; class Aves; order Psittaciformes; family Psittacidae; genus Psittacula; species Psittacula echo. The sequence goes on along the minus strand of NC_137737.1, from coordinate 87,890,947 downwards.
TCAAAAAAGTAAAATTCTGAAATAGACCTGAGCTCTGCATTATGTTCCCAAGAGAAATCCTGAAAAGTCTGCAGGTTCATACTTGCTCCATTTTGGGACTGTTTAAAACATACATGAAAAAACATCATTTAAGGATGTTAATGCAATGAAGAGCATGCCAAACAGAGCTTTTTCTTATTTTCAATAAAATTTCTTTTTCTTTGAGCCTTCATTCTCTCAAATGCCTTTTTAAATGCACTGAATTTCAATTTCCCCAGATGAGAGCAGAGACAATGTTTTGATATAAAAAGAATGCCAAAGTAGAAATCCATGGACATACTTTGAAACAAAGCAAAAGGTCATAACAGTAATAATAGCAGTAACAAAAGCATCCCATGGAAGATGATTCTGTTGTGTCCCAACCTGGATCTCCAGAACCTAGTGTCTACCAGTATAATTGCTAATGATACTTACTAGCAAAATAGCTATTCAGTAAATGTGGACTATTTATCAAAATAAATGAGAACATTAATTTCAGTTATAATAGAAAAAAATTTGCAAAAAGAAGGAAAAACTAATCATTAGAAAGAATACTCTAAAACATCATCTATAAGAAGGTCACCTTGTTTAAAAGAATAAATGTGAGACAGTGATCACTCAGTTGCCTTTGGTTCACCTTTGGCTCTTTTAATATCCTTTTAATATCTTTTTAATGTCTTTTAATATCTTTTAATATCAGCAAAGTTGACTTTTCCACAGGTATGCAGATTATTCAGATAAGACATTACATTTTCTACTTTAGTCATTTTCCTGACATAGGCACTTCAAATATTCCAGGACATTATGTTGGGTTTCTTTTTTTTTCCTTAGAGCAAATGGCTTCCATTTTGACGCTGAGTCATCATTAGTGGCAGTGATTAATCCAGACTCCAGTTTATAAGCACCCCATAATTATCTGTTTCTTTCTGTATATGGAAATAAGAAGATGAAACTCCTTTGCTAGTTTTTTCCCTTCTTTTTCACATCCCTCGATGTTAACTAAGTAGCCACTCAGAAATCGGACACTGCACTGTCATTCTGTGCAGTCTGTAGAGCAGTCTGGGGCCAGAGTCTATTCCCCACCAGTTTAATTTCTCATTAATTCTGTTTTCCCAAAAACCCTGTGGAACTATGTTAAAAGTGTTTTACTTCTCTTTCCAGAAAACCAACGTATATACAATCACACTGTCTGTCAATTCATGTTCGTATCTCAGGCAATTTTAGCGTCTTCCTAGAAAAGCTTAAACTTTAGACTTAGAAAGTATTTTTCTACATTTTGTTTTTTGCTTTTTCTTAGGTACCCATTGCATAAAATCCTTGTTTTCATAAGGTAGGAAGATTCCATTACAAGGAATCTCGAGAGACCTTGCAACATGTCTCATTACTCAAAGCAAAAAACCTCGCAGCTACAGCCATTCAGGTTTTATTTCAGCAAGGCATTTATTATGTATAGGTGTTATTCATTTAATAAGAATGTAATAATAAGTATACATTTACAGTTAAACTCTTTGACTTGAAGCCAAATCCATCATTCAACTACTTCTAAGGCCTGTGTCCCAGATTCACTTCTCTTATCAACACTGCTGGAAAAGGTGAAATGTAGCAATAAAGGATGAAGGAACCTATGAGAAAAAATAACTATGAAAGATAAACAGTCCTCTTAGGATCCACAAGAAGCATAAATGATGATATTGTAATAGTAATAATTTAAAAAGAGTTCAGTAAACAGAGAACACCATTTCAGAATCAAATTAAGCCGAGTTCCATCAACAGGCAGGCTTCTAAATCACACAGGCTCCTCAGCACTTCTCCCAATAAACACTCCCATTTCTTTTCCTTGTAAGTTGATGAAGATAATCTAGATATTAGATCTGTAAGGTAATTAAACTACTGTAAGGTAATAAACTACTCAATGTAATATGTAGCACTGATGTCATTTGGAGGCAATTTCATTATAAACCTTTTGTAAAATATTCTCAGACTTCTCAATGTACAGAAAATAGCAGTCAATTTTGGATATAAAGGAAATGAATACAGTCACTTCAGGAGTGGTATATTTTTCATATTCAAATGTTAGTGTCCTTTAGAGACTTTGCCCTGAAACTACCAGTCAGTTTTGCTTGACCTGAGTGATTGTTACTCTGGAATATTACAAAATAGGAAGAAGTTTCTTTTTTTCAGAGATAGTGAAAGTAATAGTGTTCCCTGATATTTTTGCCTTTCTTTCAGGTTTTAAGGGTTAACTTTTGTGTAGGAAGATTATTTAAGTATTTGGAAGGAAGGTGCTTAAAGAAAATGCTTATCTGTAGGTGGAATTGAATTTTTCCTGTTGATTTATAAAATGAAATAATCTTTTCGGTTCTTATAGCTATCATTTAAAATGTGCAGAATAGAGTGAGAATAGGATAGGATAGGATAGGATAGGATAGGATAGGATAGGATAGGATAGGATAGGATAGAATAGAGTAGAGTAGAGTAGAGTAGAGGTTGTTGAAAGCTGCAGATGTACAATCCAAGTAAGCAACTTCTCAGAGATTTTCACTGCTTTTATTCACCAGGACTTTTGTTGCGCATTTTGTACTATCAGTGTTTAATATATGAATCTTTGCTGCTCAAGTTAGATCTTAATAGATCTATTAGTGTAACATCAAGCTTTAAAAAACATCTAACTTATCATAGACATTTTTAAAATATATATATTCACAATTCTTCAGTCAACCAGGGGTAGTTGCCAAGAAAGTTAAGAACACCACATCTGTCCATTACCAGACCACACAAGCACTTACTGCAAAAAGTGTAAATACATAGGGTGAAATCTAGACATGGAGTATAGAGGTGCAACTTCACTGGTTCCTATGCATTGATGTCCAGGATTTGGATTTATTTTAGTAATTCTTTCTGATGGTTTCTCATGGTTGCCAGATTAAGACCTGTGAAGTCCCCAGATGGAACAGACACCACTTTTTAAAATAGCAGTAACATCACCAAGGAAGTCCAAGATGGCAGCATTTTTGTGTCTTCTACGCTAGATATTCCTGCAAAATAGTTATCTGTTCCATTTAACATGGCATATTACAGGAGACGAAATGAAGTTTTCACAAGACAATAAATGTTCTTGCTTGTAACTCAGATTAGTTGCGTACAGAATGAAAACTACTGAAACATGAATATATCAAATAATCAAATATGTCTAATAAACTCATGTAGAACAACTTAGGGTTTGTTAAAAATATTTACTGTGATTAAACCTGCTTTCAGTTAATAGTTTCTTCCTTTTGTCTACAGGACATTTCCAGCACACAAATAAGTTATTGTTTTTATTGAGAGCATTCTGAATATCTTTTATTCTTTTTTCATGTACATAAACTTACTTATGTTCAGCTATGTACTTTCCATACCCGAAGGCAAGCACATAACTGTAAAACTTTGTACTTTCCTAACCATTAGTGAGAGGAAGGTTTTTTGTTTGTTTGAATAAGATGTTTTATGAACGCAGTCTAGATGTGGATGACAGTGGGATTATGTTTTGTCCTGTGCATTTGTACATACCCACTAAAATATTGGAAATTACATTTTTACTTAGACATTTACAATTTTACATTGAAACATTAAAACCCAGGAAGAGATGCACAGAAAATCATAAAATGTTTGGACTTTTGTCATTTAGCTTGTCTGTGTGTTGACATAATTATTACTTTGTAATATATTTATAGGCCTAATATAATGTTGTTACAGTCTTTCCCTTTTTGATCTCTGGTATCTTCTTCTTCTGCCTCTGTAAACCCCAGCATTTGTGGAGGTGAGTCAGTCTTACACATAGAGTGAAGCATAAACCAGGAAAATCTTGTTACTACCTCCTGGAAAACATAGCTGATTCTCTCTAAAAGGGACACATTGGCCTTTGAACCTCAGTATAGTCACACCATGCACTAGCTGGCAATCGTAAAGTATGCTTCTCAGTTTTACATTGTGCTGTAGTATGTTCGTCAGTTATTGTATATTGGATCCAACTAAGGGCAGGATGGTACAAGAGGGAAGCCTGAGTCTTGACCCGGTGGCTCATCCCTACCAGTTGCTACCACTGCAGCATGGAGAGACAAGGGCCAGCATCCATAAAGCCTCCTCATGGCTATGCAAGGTGTCTAGGAAGATACAGCTCTTCCCACACACGCTTTGTACTGCAGTAATTTCAAAGCAACTTCTGTTGACTGCAAACATTAGCATTGCTTCAGCTAGTCTCACATTCTGGTGTGAGTGTCTATCACCATAAAAAGATCCTCTGTGTCTGTTTCTTGTCTGTTTTTAAATATGCAATCGTGCAGTCATGCTGCCCGTTCCTGCTGAGCCTTACACTTAACTACTTGTAAGTACAGTACTGATATGGCTGTGAAAAAGCACTGAAAATGGCACAGGCTGTGCTCAGGAAATGCGCCAGTTTAAACACATTCAGTTTGCCTTCGCTTCTGGTGGAAATTTAATCCCTTCAATTTTAATTCTTAGATTTCTCAATCTGATGTCTTTCTTCTTTTATGCAGGGTGAAGAAAACATCAGATTTAACAGGTGCCTTTAAATTAGAACCTCTGTACCTGCAGCATCAGCATCAGGAGTCTGGTAACTTTATAATTAAGTGAGATTATTATTACTTTGTTTGCAGATTGATATTTAATGGAAAGAAGGACTCAAGATGAAAACTGAAATTCTTAAGACTACCTGTGTTGTTTAGGAGCCTATTTCCATCTTCAGAGTGTCCTAGGGAGTTAAGCTTGTTAAAGCGCAAACACATGTCTGGTGAGATTTTAGTTAGTATAAAAAGCAGTTGAGGGAAAGGTGTTTTATAAAGCATTATATTAATACTTTTTATTAGGATTTCCCCAGCTCCAGACTCACTATTGACTCTTTGTAGGAGTGTTGAGAAATTTATTAATGATCTTTTGGCAGTCAGATAAACATATTATTGGGTGCTGTGTGTTGAGTCCCTTAACCTGCCTTCCCCAACATACCTTTGTTCAGAATGGTTTCAAGATCTGATTTGGTTTTAAAGTTTCTGTACTCTACAACCTTTTTTCTTAGCTAAGAGTGCGAGCTCTGATTCAGTTTCAAAAACCCATGTCAGGAGCAAACATTCCCTGAATCCTCAGGGAAGGGGTGAACTGTGTTTCATATCTGTGCTCTATTTTGAGTGATCTTATCCTATTGCTCTCATGTTCTTAGATTGACTGTAGAGGAGTCAGTAAATGCAGGCTATCTGTCTTGTAGAAAATGCTCGTGAAAGCTTGTCACAAAAGGCTTACAAAGAACTTACAAATCTTAGGCCCTGTACAAAGCTTCTTAGTGAATTAGTGCTGCTCCTTGCATATACCTAGCAACTGCAGATTGGAACTTGACATCCTGATGCCCATTTTTACACATTCAGTTATTAATTGATTAATTGTGAAGAAGGTCCAACAGTGCAGTGTTAACACATGGTGCAAGTTCCCTCATAACTTTCTCAAGAGGGTAAATCACATGCAGATGTTCCTATCATTTACTCTATCTGATATTTTTCCTGGAATTGCTGGTGCTGATCTGTGTTCAGAAGTGTATCTTGAGTACTTTTATCTTCTCTCTGTTATGTCTATGAACTTTCTGACATTTAGATCAAAACCATCCAGAATTCCACCATTCATTAAAAAGCCCTAGGAAAAAATGGATTCCTGTGCCTTAATCCTGAACTGGCAGAAATTTTGCATTTTATTCCTTTTCTACATTTGCAAGCAATGCAAATATAGAGCAGTGCAATAAACGGGAAAATGCAATAACTCTGGAGCTGAGCTTCACTCTCCAAAGGCTAGAATTGTTAAGAAAATATTTCTTTTTCTTTTTTAAATGAAAAATACGAGTTACAGAAAAAACACTCTAGTCACCAGCTTTTACTTAACGTACACAAAAAACACTTCAGGAGAAAAAATCCAACCTTAACTTAATTGAAAATATGTTCCTGTGACAAGTGACAGTGCTGACACAAGAACTGTGGGTCTTCCAGATGTTAAATAACACTAGAAGGAAATCAAATCTCTCTTAAAACTAGGTGCTTTCAGTGAGGCCACCTTTCAGTTGATGTGAAAACTTTATCTGCTCAGTTGGATAAAAAGTTGTTCAGCCTTTGTCTTACCTGCAGAAGCTGTGATAACATGTAATGTGATCTGGACGTAATGATTTCAAAGAGATCAACTGATTACTAGCAGTCTAGTGACACTAAATCTTTCTATGCTCTATTCCCACTTGATATTTCCAAAGACCTGGACAACACTTTTCAAATGCAAATGCCCATAGTTAAGCTGTTAAACTCAATCCACAACTATGCCTTCAATAAACTTAGTCAAATCTGCAAAGGTGCTGTGCTGTTACAGTCCCTATTGATCCCTATGGGATTTATGACATATCAGCATAAGAAAATGTGACTTGTCTAGTGGAGGGTCTTATTTTTTGAGTATGTCTCAGGTCTGAGAATTCCTATAATGGTTTACAAGGCAAATGAAGTAGCATTTTTGAATTTGCTCATCTCTCACTCAAGAATTTAAATGAGCGGAAAAATATCTCTATCTGTGAGCAATTACTCTTAATAACCATATGGCAATTATGTGTGCCCCCAAGGGGAAAGTCTTTATTTTGTCGTTAATTATAATTTTATGTGATTTGCATCATCACACCAGGAAGATTGTACTAGCTTGCCTGGCAACCCAGGATATAGGTCAAATCCTAATGGCAGTGTTAGAAGAATGCAGCTTTATACTCTATTGTGAATGCCATGTATGCTCCCACAATGCTACTCCTCCTGGTTAAATACAGATGTAAGACCAAGGCTTGTAATCAAGGACTAATCATTGATTGTATTCTGCTTCACAGCTTGTGAAAGGCATTGTTGTGGATCATTAGACATAGCCCCTTTCAGGAGCGTAGGATTATTTATCTGTCACCAGTTGCTTTTCTCTCTTTGCTACCAGTCTTGCAGCTATCAAACAAAAATGGCTGCTACAATGCAGAAGAATATGAATGTTATTAAATTACCTCAATACCAAGCTGAGACAACCATGTTCATTTTGTGAAGTCCAGGAATAGGTTAATGATTGTTGGTTGTTGTGTGCGGTTTTTTTATCTGGCAAATAACCTAGTAACAGGTTAAAGAACCAAATGTCTTTACATTGCAGGGAGGAAACACCCTGTTTTTTCATATGTTTTGGCTGTGTAGATGAGAAAACATTTACAAGAGAGCTTGTAACACAGGAAATACAGTCTTTTTTAATTCCTAGAAAATATAAAGGCTGAGAATTATGCAAATGACATAGACTGGACAACTTCAGAAGCTACAGTTCTATATAGAACCTTGTGGTTCATAATTCCACGAGCACTCTGACAGCACTTTCCCATGGAATTTAGGTAAATGCTTTCATATGAGGCTTATACTCCACTGCAGAATAATGAAGCAGAGTAAGAAAGCTAAGCAGATGCTTCTACATTTTCCTAAAGAAGTGCTTTAAATTTTATGTCAGTTTAATTTCTGTCACTGTCTTACTACAAGTAATTCAGTTTTATGTTACAATTTACTGTGAAGTCAGTTTAATTACCTTATTCAAAGAAAAGGTAGATGCAACTTCTCTCTGTGTGCTTCTATAAAAGATAACTAATAATGCCCTCTACTTGCCTCCCTGGGCTGCTTTGTGGCTTGGTCAATCACTACATCAAATAAGAAGCCATAAAAAAATGCGGACTATTATTCTCCAAACAGGACGAGATGAATTCCGAGTCAAATTTTCCAGTCACTTGTTAGACATGCTGAAGCATTAGCAACAAATATAAGAATGAGTTGAAAAGACAGTTAGAAATGGATTATTTAAAAAAGTGCTAACAGTTCACTAGAGTAAAGCTGGTGACATCTCACAGCAGAAAATGAGTGATGAAGTGAGTCTGGGGATTCTGCAAACTGTTTAAAACAAAATCAATAATAGCTGGTTCTTTTGGTACTTTTTCCTTATAAGAAGAAAACCAACACAGTCCACCTCTCCCCAGTGTCTGCGGTACAACAGAAAGAAAAATTGTGTTTCTTCTCTTGTAAACTGTTTATTTTGCTAATGGTATATTCTAACATGCTAAGGAATGAAGCTTATTACAAGCACCTTCATTCAGCATGCACCCAAGTATCCTACTAGTTATTATGTGATCCTATTGACCCTGATGATGCTGAAGTTTGTAGCAAACATAAAGGATAGCTGAGATACAGCTGTTTCAAGAACATTAGAATGAATGTTGGCTTTGTGTGTTGTGATGAAGCAATGTGAACATTTTTCCTTTAATTTCCAGGCCTTATAACAGATTATCGGGTAAGTACAGCATCGATGTAATAACTAATACTATTACTTGTATATACTGCTATTTTCAGGACTTATATTTTCCATTGCTATCATAAACCCTATTCACTATCAAAACCTTATGTTTGTTTCCAGAAAGGATGCAGCTTGCTAAGTTTTTAATGTTCCTCAGACTGAAACTTTAAACCTTATTTTTGAAATCTATTTGAAGGCAGAAAACGCCTTGCAGGTACAATATCTCAGTGTTTAGACAGCAGAAAGAAAGGTCCTAAAAGGTTGTGGCTTTTGCTTAAAATGGTGAATAATGTGTTTTAAAAAAATGCATAAGTGTTTCAGTCTTTCACCAAGAGAAACACAGTTGCTTTGAAATGGAAGGTGGGCCTGTCATTGTGGATGATAGCCCCACAACGGCAAACAAGCCACTGTACACAAGCTTCTAAGATAGATATTTTTCTAAAGCTTTTGAGGAGAATTCAGGATGAACAAAGGAAATCGGATTTGCCGTTTGACCTTTCAGTTCTGACACCAACCTCCTTTTCCAATTTTAATTTTAAAATTTTGAGCATTAACCAGTATCCCCAGGGCATTAACCAGGAATAGACGTTTCTACAATTATCTGACCTACCCCTACCAACTGCCTGTAAGATATGGCAACGTATTACGCTTCAAAATTGTTGTAGAATGTACAGTTTCTGCAGTATCACTGCAGTGGTGACTTGTAACGTGGGTGCTCTCCCTTCTCCCTGGCTTTCAGCACTGGCAAATCCCCTTGGGCAGGAGGTTCCGCTCGCTGAAGCTCTGGTTCGTGCTGAGGATGTATGGAGTCACAGGACTGCAGGAGCACATCCGCAAGGTGACTGGAATTTGCTTTCTTTGGTAACCTGTGGTGGGATGGCAAGGGAAAAGGAGTGGGCTACCTACCTAATTTCCATGATTTATGGACACATCAGAAAGCACAGGAAACTGCTTTTACCCAGCTCATATTATCAGGGTGCTGCTCGCTTGCCCCATGTAGTGTCACAATTTCATATCGTGGCAGGCTCAAAACTCATCCATTTTGTGTTAAAATTTAGGGAAGACAAGTCTAGGAGTTTGGAATTTCTGTAATGTGGGACCATAGTTCCCTCTCAAATTAAGCCAGAGCACATCCATAATTTTATTGTGGAAAAGCATGTTTATTCATTACTTCTTTATTTTATTAATGTGCATGCCATGCATTGATAGCATGTTTAGATTATGACTGAGGGACACAGTAACTTATTGGGCATGTCTACCTCTGCTCCTTCTTTGTTTCCTGTTTAAAATACATCTTTTTAGGGAAAAGAAAAAAGAACATGTACAATTTACAGTTTGTTAAGATTGCTGTAAGTACTAAGTTTATTCTTGATGTAAAAAGAAGGCGGTTTTTATCACTAAACCCCACATCTGGCGCCAGTCTAAATTACATATATATTTCCGCTGCAGCAGTAAAGTCAAATTCAAGCGTACCTTTCATCTTTATGAAGTTTAGGGAAACTTCTAGTGAGGGGAGATCCATGACGTGGCTCTAAATATTTACAAAAATATCCATTATCTAAAGGTCTGGTACTAGTATAGCAAGCTTCCTGCAGACACACATTCCTTTCTATTGTGGTACTAAACAGATTAATTCTTAAGAAAGGCTTTTTCCACTGTTGTAAAATCACTGCATGAGAAAGTCTCTTTAAATTTGGAAAGGTTTCTTTGCTTCTCATTCTTATTACACTATAATTTTCAGCTGACTCGACATATATCAAAATTAGGTTTTTATCCTTAATGAGGCTTTCAGAAATAAATTTTGACAACAGTGGTGATCTTGGTGTTCTGTCATCCTTGTGGCAATCTGATATATACCCTCCTGATGAAAAATTGAGGCAAGGTTTGTCAGCACTTCACTAGGCTACCGTTACAGTTTCTAGTGGGATTCTCTCTCAGGTTAGATTTCTGGAGACTGCAATTATTTCAACATGATGCCAAGACTTTAAATAGGGCTTAATCTCTCACTAGGTTGGAACCCTCATATCAATTACATGGCCTTTTATCAGGCTGGTTTCCACAGGTCAGTATTTACATTCTGTAAGTTCCCTCTTTCCTTGTCTCCCAGATATTTCCCTGACTGTCCAGCCAAAAAGTGCTTGTTTTCTTAGAACAATAGCTGAAGACCAGGTTTTTGTATGTTCTGTGATAACACAGTTCAGGAAGGCGAAGCAAATCAATCTTCTTCTGAAGTAAAAAAACCCTAATATGTTCCTTTATTTGTAACAGTAACTCAGACAGGTAGGTTTCCAAAGACTTATTGAATTAGGTGCGTATGCTTAATATTTCATTGAGGACTAAATTATTCCCTGGTATACAGAGAAAAATAAGTTATGACCTTATGTTTGCAACTTTGAAAAGGCAAGAGGGGTAATTAAGTGCAGAATTTGGCTCACTGTATACAGCTGTCAAAGTGGAACCATTAAGTTAGTTTCTCCTCGCCACTGCCCTCTCTCCCCAGATTAATATTCATTCATTTCAGTGGGTTCCAGAGCAGCTTTTTCTCTTTTCTTAAAAAAAGTGACTTCTATCTGTAGCAGTTCTCTGTTTAAGCTAAATTTCAAGAAATGCTTGCATTTTGTTTGCTCTCTGCTCTAGCAGAATTTAAGATCTCTTGAGAGTTCACAGCCATGTTTGTAAGTTCTATCAGTAGCTGCAAAATAACAATTATAAATAAATGTGTTTCACATCTTGCACATTTTCCTCTCTTCTTAGGAATTATCGTGGGTTCCAGTTATATTGTGATGACTTTTCTTTTGGCAGTGTGGTAATGAAGTATGTGAACCAGCCTGATGCTGGTTTATATTTTCAAACCTATAGACAAGTTTCCAAATGAAAAGTAATTTGGAATTTAACTTCTCTTGTTAACTGAACTTTATCATTGCTTATCCCAGTGCTTGGCCCTGGAAAGTTGCTTTCTTTTAAATATGTTGTAGCATCTTGCAAGTAACAGCTTTTATATTCCCATTGTGGGCAAAGGCAGCCCTGAAAAGAATAGCTGGTATTGTATCTTGTGTACTTGTGTAGCTGTGTTTTAAGGGAACCCATGTAGTTGCCAGAATTATTTCTAAAGCTGCATTTTCTTACAGTGGGTGATGGAGTGGCCGTAGGTAGAATAAGAGATCTAGGAGCAGTGGTGGAAGCAGGTATTGCAACCTTCAAGTGGAGGGCAGAGAGGCTGAAGCTGGGAAGTGGGAAGAATTGCTCTCTCTCTCTGTTGTGTTATTAAGGAGCTGCTCCAGGGAAAGGGCAACAGAGTCAGGCAGAAGAGTGGAGATTTGAAACAGCTCCTTGGGCTGGGGAAGGGGCTGCCTACATCTGGGATGTAGCATGCAGTCGTATACCACGCAGGTTTCATACATCAACATACCTGTGTGTGAGACATGTTGTTTCTGGCCACAGTATACAATAGTAACTAAGGCATGCCTGTTCAGACACAAGCCTGGGCCTTATTGGGAGATTCGGGACCTAGGGTTTCAGTTCTGTTCTGAGTTTATGAAATTCCCAAAAAAGACACTTCTGCTCCTAAGTCCTAGAAAACTGTAGGAAGATTTAACCAGTGTTTATGGGCTTTGAGTAAGGCTTCTTTTGGGGTGCCAGGTGTTACTTGCAAAGTGATTTGAGATTTTCAATAGTGATAAGTTTCTAACATGACATAGAGGGGAAAAATACTGCATAACCTTAAGAAGCCAGCTATTCGCTGTGTGATTAACAAGATTTTATACGGAGGACCAAAGATATCTGCAACTGTCTCTTCACAAACATTTTTTTTCCTGGATGTAAACTGCCAGAAACCCCCTATTTGTCTCTCTTTTCTTAAATTTAATTTTTTACTAGGATGTTTTAAGAAAAAGATGTTTGTTATGTTTGCAGCCTTAAGCTCTGCATCAAAATGATGTGATAACCACTGCAACCTGGCATTGCTTGTACTGAGGAAGGCATTTGGGAACTAAAATACTCCTGGGAGATGAGAATGTGTGACTTGGATTTAGATACAGTTACTTTTTTTATTTTCCAAACCTTCCAGTTATGCACTCTTTTCCCACACAACTTACTGCAAAGTATAGGTCTTAAAGCAGTGGTAAAGGGGAGGAGGACAGTCATCTCTGAAGGATGTGGGGAGACAAAAATACAAATTTTGTAGGTAAATCAGAGGAGGTGTACAGAGAGGGCAAACCCAACAACAATAGCAGTCTTCTGGACTAATTCCAAACACCCAGAGTCAGTATAAATGTGAAACCCAAATGGCCCATTTGCAAAATGCTTGACCAGCCATTACTCCTTTGTTGCTTTAAGCCTTCTCAAAGAGCTCAGAAGTCATTTGAGAAATTTAGAAGTTTTGTATGTGATCCCCATGAACATTCCAGCTCAGATGAATCCTCCACAGGATCAGAAGAAATCAGTTCAGTGTCCTTCTTTCTTTGCTGAGGATGATGGATACCATTAAAATTTAACAGCAGAGACCAAGAAACTGTGCAGAACAGCAATGCAGAGATAGTGTTTCAGCTGGGGACTGGCACAGTCCAAGTGGCTGTTGAGAAGACTCTTTTGACAGCATTTTCCTTCAGAGTATAGTGGGATGCAAGTGAAGGCAGGCAGAGGTCAAAATCTATAGGAGGAAAAGAATTAAAATACAAAGGCTAGGCAGGTATGCTTATTTGCACAGGCATATTAATACACTCTGACACTTCAGGGAAGCTCAATCAAAAACTATTTTAGTTCTTGAAGGCTTTGTCCAAAAATCGAAATTCATTTTATACACCTCAGTGCAGAAGTAGTTATAGTTATATTCATACATATCAATACACAGATTTTTTTTAAAATAGGGACCACATCTTAATGCCTCGTAAGTTTACTGCTCCTATTAGTGATTATGTAAGACACTTCCCTTAATCCTGAATAACCAGATGAATTAGATCCCTTTCCTGTTTCCCTTCTAACTGCAGAAGAGCAATGATTATCTACCTGAGATAGTGATACACAAAAATTCCATACAAGCTTCTTTTGTTCAGTCTGCTAAATTTCACTGTGAAAAGAAGGGCTAGTATTCTGTTCCTATATACCAAGACTTTTCAGGCCACTAACGAAGTCCTTGTGATTACACTTTGGGAACTCACAGGATAAAAAGATTGTCTTGCTAGAAACAGTATGTGAGTTGATTTGTGATGGCGGGTGTGATAGTTCAGAGCCCCTCTTACAGAGTTTGAGCTTCCAAGCTTAACAACGTTTATTGGGTTTAATTATTTTTTTCCTTGCAACAGTCTTTGTAAAAGCAATTCAGGATAGCAGGTGATGGATGGGTCAAATGTGCAGGGCCTTCAGTAGTTGTGTTAAGCAAAGTTTGCCCAGGGAAGTGGTGGAGTCAGCATTCCTGGAAGTATTTGAAAGACATAGGTATGGCACTTAGGGTCATGGTTTAGTGGTGGGCTTGGCAGTGTTACCTTAACGGTTGAGGCTGACAATCTTATGGGTCATTTCCAACCTAAATGATTCTGTGAGTGAAACAGGTGAAACTTCAGTTACATCTCCACTTTCTCTCCTGCCAGTTCTGCAAAATCTAAAAGACTTGGTGCCCCCCAGTGGCTTTACAGATTATTGCTACATGTTCAAAGATAAAATTACTTGCATCAAGACATGACTCCAAAATACTTTCAGAATTTTGATCTGTGTTTTACTGAATACCGTTCATTTTTCCTTGCTTTTATTTCTTTAAAATTCCTTAAAAATTCTTTGGTGCAAAAAGTGGGCATGGATACCTGCTATAAAATGTACAGCATGGGTCTGGACTTTTCTTTTACAAACTACTTGCAGTAAGCGAAATCTTCAATTTTTGTTTTATTCCATTGCTACCCAGGTGAATTTTGGTTAAATTCAGTTTGTGATTACATTCAGATGAACAGCTGTGAAATTCTCATCTCATTAAACATGAGGGGTTTTATGTCTTTGATTTCCAAGGCGTAGTGTATGCAGTGTGAAATTTTGCAGAGCTGTGTAACAGACATCAGTTTGGTTAAGGCTATAGAACATGAGGATAGGAGGAGACAGTAAAATATCATTGCAACACGTATGCATATTTCACATACTTTTCCATGCACATATGCATACAAGCATCTGTATGTTTACAGATACTTCTGGTCACTTTTCATAGCTGTAAACTCATGCTGTTTATATTAGCAGAACATTCAAATGCCTTGGAAAGGATTGGGCATTTTACTGGTCTCAGTCCTGACTCGAAGAGCTTTCAGTCTAATTTTAGAGGGAGATGATAAATGGATGTAACAAATAGCAGGGAGGAAGTGGTAACAACAACTGTCTGGTTGCGTAGGGTACCAGTATGCCCAGTATACGATTTTGAAGCAATGTTTTGATTCAATATAAACAATGTTTTTCTATTTTAAGAAGTAAGCAAGTATCACAATGCTATGATTAAGACTGCAAAATATGTTTGGGTTTTGTCCTTTCTTCCTTTCTCTCTCTCTCTTTCTCTCTTTCTCACTTTCTCACTTTCTTTCTTACTTTCTTTTCTGTAAGTTCTGTTTTTGCCTTGTTCTTGCCCTTTTGCAAAGAGTTCCTGTGAGCTGAAACATTCTACATCTAACCCTGGCCCAAAGTGAAATGTTTAATTTTTGTTTGATAACTCTCCTTGAACTTGAAGAAAGGCGAAGTGCAAAAGCAAGAAAAGACATGGGCTTAGTTGTTTATTTTTCCAAACTTAATTTGCTCTCATAGATGTATAAAAGCTAAGGAACTTTTAAACATCATTTTAGGTGTTGCTGATAACTTTTGTAGGCTGGCATGAAGACAAACTGTAATTCTAATAGCTTTGCTGTTGTCTTATTATTATTATTTTTTTTTTTTAGAGTAGTGAGTAAACTGATGACAGCAGAGAGAGGGGAACTGGGTAAGGTACTGAAGGTACCTGATGAAGGCAGGGGTTCTTTTTTCCTAAGTGCTTTTGTATTAATTTTCTGTTCGGAAGAAAGTAAAACGTGGTATGAGAATGCAAGCATCACTGACTGAGTGTTAAGACTTCCCAGTTGGTTGTTAGTATGCCTGTTGGTATTTTTTTCCTGTTTGTTTGATTTTGGAAAAGCACCAGTTTCTTGTGCTTCAAAATAATGGCTCTGGCTTCATGTCCAATGTCGCTCTTTTTTACCCAGTAATTGTAAACAGATTGGCTGAGGTTTGCTATCTATTTTCTGCTTATGCTGCCATCACCTTTCTTTTCAACTGAACCTGAGCACCCAGGTCAGAAGAGCAAGCAAGTTCTCCCCTTCTTCACAGTTATTCTCATATTAAGTAAACTATTTAGAAAATGTCTCTTTCCAGCTCATTTTTGCACTGGAATTTTGATAATTTTCTCTGTATGTCTGTATATCTCCCTTTCCCCATAATAACTTTTGGACTCTTTAGATATTCCCAGCCAAAAATAACAGTGGTAGAAAACCTAAAGAAGAATTATTACAATTATTTGCTATTAATATGGTATCATATAAAACCGTGCCGAAATGTTTCATTAAGAAACGGACTAGTATTGCCTAAGATAGACTGAGCTACTAATATAGTAACGACTCAATCTGGTCTCTGGAAGTCATAAATGGGATGTAAGTTAACATAAACAGATGGCAATATGTGAATATTATCATGTACGAGAAGAATTAAGAGAGAAAAGAGATTCAGGATGGAAACAATTTAGCACATCTTTTTTCTTGATGAATCAAATTTCTACAATGTAGATACTGTCTTTCTGTTCTCAGCATGTCAGGCTGTCGCATCAATTTGAACATTTAGTCCGTCAGGATGAAAGATTTGAGATCTGTGCTGAAGTTATCTTGGGACTAGTCTGTTTTCGGCTTAAGGTAAGAAAGCTGAGACCTACTTCTTCTGTCATGTTTTATAGCAGTAACCAAAGTAACCTCAATTGAACATAATCTTTGTAGTTAACATACTTTATGATTTTTTAAAGAAAATGAAGAAAGTTCTTGTAGGTCAAAGCATATTAAAGAAAGAAGCTTAAGACAATTTCCTTAAAAATTACTCAAATGCTGAAGCATTTATAATATTCGAGCATATTAGGGTATGGAAGTACACAGTCAAGGCAAACAAATGGGCTGCCCAGTCATATAAAATGACCATTATGTTCTATGCTTGATGGGCTTTGATGAAGAGGATTGTTTTAAGGTATTTCCCAAGACATTTGGATATGATGTGTGAGTGTATTACATTTTCTTGTCAAGTTAATTTTATATGTGTGTATATTTTCTGTCCTTTAAAAAATAATAAAAATTATATATATATATATAAATTACTATCATGGATGAAGATTAGAGTAGTAATCAATTGTTTTGTTTTATTTTTTAAAGAATACACTTTCATTTATAAAATCTTACAGTCAGACTGGGCAAATTGGAGCCAGATACAAGTAAGAGCAGGTTGCATGGGAGCCAGCTTCCTAACTGCTCTTGGCCTTGGTCTGCTTCTTTTTTTCTGTGCTGAACATGATCTTTTTGCCCTTTTCAGCCTTTCATTCCCCAAAATCTCTGTAAGAGCCAAGTTCATTGATGTAGAGACCTTACCCAACAGAAACCTGAAAACTCACTCTGCACTCAGAGCATAAGAGCTGCAGTAGCTGGGAGGGCTCACTTGTTCAGTCAGACATTAAAAAGGGATCAGTATCTTATTTTAGGTAAAGAACACATTTAATAGAGGAGCTTGCAACTAAAGCCTCTATAAAAGTCTGGATTGTGACACTGAATCTGAACACTAAGCAATAATAATAACAGCACTGGTGTTTTCCAGTTCACATGATACCTAAATGAGCTTTTTGCTTCTCTGAAGGCTCACAAGCACATCTTGGCTCCTTCTGGCCAGTGTGGGATTACTACTTTTCACCAATTCTTTTCTCAGTCATTCAGTTGCCACAGTTACCTGAATTTGATGCAGGAGCATCAGAGCTGTTGGCTGAAGGAGCCAACAGATCTTTAATAATAAGGTAATGATGAATTAATCTGGAATAGGAAAATGGTTTTGTCTGAATTTATGTTGTTTAAAATAAAAAGAAAAGAAACCAAACATCTGTTGCTAGAGAATCAGAGAGATTACAGAACATGGAGGCTTCCTAGTATGAGGAAACATGAATATGATTTCTTTCCTAACAGGAACTTTTAAAAGATTTTGAGGAATAGGTTCTGAGGCTTTTATTGCTCAATAACAAGATGTTGGTTGTAGTCTGCTCTCTCACATGGAACAGCAAACGCTAATTTTGCAGATCCAGAGACAGCTGTTAGTGCTCTGCATTTACTTTAAAGGAACAGTCCTGGTGAAATAGAGCATAGCAACACAGGAATTGTCACTTTTGATCAGACCAGTAGTTCATCTACATCTGCTGTCCTGTCCCTGATGATCCAGAGGAAGAAATCAGATCTACAGGGAAAAATAATTTTACAATAGGAGATAAATATTGGGTACCTAGCTAAGAAACTTTTGGACAAGTTTCTGCTGAAAACCAATGTCGAAACAGCAGTGTTTTCATTGCTTGCTATACCAGTCCAAAAAGAAAAAAAAAAAAAAAAGAAAAAAACCAACAAGCTTTTAAATGACATTATCATTCTTTTTTGCAGCTTTATTTGCTTTCTAAATCACTCTTTAAAAAATGTTCCTGTGATTTCTGTATTTCGCATTAAAATGCATCTTCATCTAGAAGTAGGATACTTGTAACTTTTATGTAATTACAGGAGGACTAAGAGCTGTAATGCTGCACAGCTGTAAAAGTATGAAATGTTTTTCCTTCCTTTGTTCTTGAGAAACCTTTTTTAATTTTTATTTTTTTGCTTAGCTGTAACTGTTAATTTTTTGCCTTTCGCACTGTTGCACAGATGCACTAATAATCCGACTTTACAACCATTTCATCAAATGTATCATGCCAAAGGGTTAATTTTTGGCCTCCTTGTCAAGTCTGCAGGTGAATGCAAGTCAAGCTAGTCATTACTCCAAGGGAGTGAGAATTCTGTCTTATTGAAGCTGACAGACTCAATCAGAGCTGGCTTCTCAAAGCTCTGCGAGAGGATTAGTCACTACTAACTTCAATTTAACGTGACAGCCGAGTGTCAGAGCAGCCCCTAGGTGCAGCTGTGAGAGAAGAACAGAAGAAAGATACACAAATCTTTCTCCTGCCTCCCCTCACCCCTGCCAAAGGCATGAACTTAACATCATATAACTGCCTGTATTGCCTAAAAGTTAGTGCTGCACATTTTATATTAAAGGCAAAGACCATAATTTTAATGATGGAATACCTTTGGTAAGAAAACAGGATATCATTGTCACCAGTGACTTACCCATAATGGGTGGGGACCTGCAAAACACCAAAGTTGGTCCTTTTCTTTGTTAGGAACATTCCAGTTGCATGAAGTATATTAAGGCGAAGCTATGAATTTCAGGCTCTCATCCAAATTCCCTGACAACCTGTGCTAAGGCAGAACAAGGTTTTGACTTGGGTTCAGCTCTAATATGATCCAAAAACATCATAATAATACATTTATCCTCAGTGCCAAAGGGAAGCTGTGTCTGCCTTATGCTTTAGTTTTGTATGGAAAAGGCTAAGCAGGCAAGTCATAACTGCATAGATTTGAGAGAACACATTTTCTGATACAGATACTTTCAAGATGACCTGTGCTGCTATAGGAACAAAAGTGCTGCTGAAGGGATGTATTTGTCCAATTGTTACCCTTTTACTGCAGTCAGTGTTCAGTAAGGGAACTCTGCGGTAAAAGCACAGGTGCTCCTGGAATCTCCTGCAATTCTGCGTTACCAGCAGTGTAATGGAAAGAGTAAAGGCTGTACAGCAACTGAGATACTTCCCCAAATAATAAAATCATAGCACTCAAGATCAACATGGTATATCATAAGCTATTACAGTAATAATAGCTCTTGCCCAGCTTTTGCCCAGCAAAGCTGAAGCCATCTCTTAGTCTGCTAATATAGAAGTTAGACAGATGGGTTCCTTTACTTTGGGTAACAAAGTGTCAAAGATATGCAGCTAGTACTTCATCCTGTGTTGCTGAATCAAAGATCCCAAGATTTTTGAGATCCCTTCTTCCATTGTTTTCATTTAAAGTGATTTACTATCGGTTTTGAAATATCTGATGACATCTTTAGTTTTATTCTCAAATGCTGATGGGCATGAAGTGGGAAAACCACTGATTCAACATTAGCTGAACTGCAAAAAAGCCAGCACTCCTCTGTACAGTCCTATTTCTTTTGAGATTTGATATTAAAAGCATACAGCTGCTCTAAAATAAATTCCCACATTCACTATTTGAGCACAAGGAGAATGAAGTACACTAGAAGGAGATAAAATCCAATACTGCATGCAGAGTCCCTCTGACCTTCTGCAAGATATTGAAATCTTTGTTTCCTGGAATGCAGAAGACTCTTTACTTCCAGTGGGAGGGTCAGTTTACCACATATCTAAAATCTACTGCCCCCAAAACCCTCTCTCTGTAGGTCTCTGTGGTGGACACTTCCTATAGAACTTGAGGCAAATACTTAGGATTTCTACTGATAGTATGAAACTTACTTATGCCAGGGATATATTCCTGTAACTATTTCTTAATTAAGGGTAGGATTTCAATCTTCCTATTCAAAAGACTCTCTCACAGCAGCCGTGCTTAAGTGAAGTATTGCTCATTGCAAAACTTCCTCCCATGTTTGATCAGATCTAAGAAAAGCGTATTGAAATAGATGTAATAATGAACGCTTTTACATGAAGCTACAGAGTTCATGACCTCAGTTCACAGAAAAGCAGTCAGCTATCACAAATGCCCCGGTGTGAACACTGCTTCTAAACCCCAGTTAATCCATAAATCTCTTGTGACTGAAAACATATCTCTTGCGCCATCATCTTTTTGCAATCCTTTGATGGAAAAGCACTGAGAGATGAGAAAGTGGCTGCCTGTTACTGGTGGTACTTGGGTTTGGCTGGTTGGTGGGATTTACATATTCCAAGCTTGCTTTTGAAATTCATCACCATATCCACTGAATTACAATGATTTCAGGGCTCAAATGAACTAAATGAGGCGCTTCTTGAAAGCATAAATAAGGCCAAGAAGATTCATCTGGTCCCGTGCCACCTGCGAGAGAAGTTTGTGCTACGCTTTGCTGTTTGTTCACGCACGGTGGAATCCACCCACATCAAGTTTGCCTGGCAGCACATCTCACAGCTGGCAACCGATCTTCTGAAAACATGGGAGGAAAACCACCACCAGCAGAAACAGCAGTGAAATAGCAGTGGGGAGGAGGTAATTAGCTGGCTTTCTCTGTGTGGCCAAGTTTTATTTTAGGGGCAGGTGGGAAAGTCAGGATACAAAGGGAAAAAAAAGAAACCAAAGCTTGTTGTTATATAGCCCAGCTGCAGTAGCAAAATCCTTGCCAGCAAGTTGTGTTGTAACCTTAATCATTCCTTCTCTGTACTGTGGTTTCATCTTGCCTGTTTCCAGGGTGTAGATAGCCATGGAGGCTTGAGCTGTCATTTCCTACCAGTTCGTAATCAAGACCATTTATTGAACCAGGCAGTGGAAATGGGTTACTGCTCCCTCTGTTGTCCCCATTAACCTTTAGCACACCTACTCCTTGCTTCACAGATGAAACTGTGAGGTGTCATCAATTCATTTAACATTGTTATGACTTCAGAAAGAATCCAAGTTGGAGAAAATTCAGCAACCTGGATCTAACACTGTTCAGATCCAATCTAAATAGGCTTGTGCAAATGCTGTTGTCTTGATTTCGGGCACTGTCATGTCATGACATGCTGTTTGCTGCAGTACTTTTGTAAATAAAGTTTGCGCTTCAAAACTTTCTTCATTACACAGCCAGATCAGGGAAGAGTGGGTACTAAATGAGCACTAATTGTCCTTATGGCAGGGTCCCTACTTTCTCCTAAAGGGTTTGCACAGCGCTGCACCAGCTACTAAGAAGAAGAAAAAACTGACTGCTGCTGCTGAACCCAGGACAGTATCCACCCCTTATTCCATACCATTCACGTCATGCTCAGATCCCACATTATCCATATACCCTCACTCTCATTTCAGTGCACTGTTATCTTAGTGCACAGACTAATCCCTATAAAGCTGCTGAGTCCATTCGGTCCATGATGTTGGGCTCCATCTCTTGTAACAGTCTTTCAGAGCAGGAGAGGCTGTGTGCAGTGTGCACACTCGTGAATAACTTGGGCAATAGTGTCTATTGCTAAGTCCACCCCTCGATCATGAGTCCATCTCTGTGTTGCATCTCTGTCCTGATGGCCTGAAGTGTCATGGGCCCACCAGGCTCAAAATAATTCACCCTCCCCTTCAGCAGTTTCTGCAACTTGTTGTTGGGGGCTCCACACAGCTGCCTTCCATCTCCGACGCTTCCAAAGCACTGGAGGGGCCCAGTGGATTAGATACTCGCCCATACTGTCCCACACACCATGACACTCATGGCTGTCCAGCCTTGGGGAAAACCTCTTGGTCCCCCTATATCGTCGTCTAACCCCAGGCAAGACCCAAACCTGACTCTGCTTAACTCTCGGGATCAGACAAAATGGTCGTGGGTAGAACACACTCTGTGTGTGTGCCAACACGGTGATCCCCATCACAATCAGCAGGCAGGTCCCAAGGGTACCCAAAGGCCATTCAAAACCTTCAGAACTCTCAAATGCTGCTGCTGTACTTGTCACTGGGGCTGCTGTAGCTGCTGTGCTTGCTGGCTCTCTCACCACCAGCTCCTCTTTTTCTGAGTCCAGATCTTTCTCCTCTGCCTTGCTGGGAAATGCTGCATGGTCTCTTGCATCCCCCTGGGGCTCAGGCTCACCGGGCTCGGTGGGCTGCTGCTGGGGGATGCTCTCGGCCGCCGCAGGGCTGGGCTCGGCCGCGGGGCTCAGCTCCTCCGCCGCCTCCTCCCGCTGCTCGGCAGCCGCCTCCTTCCCGGCCTCCGGCCCCGCTCCCGCCGCCGCTTGGTCCCCGGGGCCCCTCTCCCGGGCCCCTTCGGCCGCCGCCGGCTCCCGGGGCCTCTCCCCCTCAGCTCCCTTCAGCCTCACGAGGACAGAGGAGAGGATGAGGGCCAGGACGGTGAAGAGCAGCGGGACGGCCAGGTACAAGTCCACGGCCACGTCCATCCCGCCCTGCTGCCGGAGCCCCCCCGTATCGCAAGCCATTACCATAAAGTACAATGAGACAAGAACCCTAGCCCAAGGCCCACACTTGATAAACACTAACACAGCAAATACCAGCTCTAAGTAAGCAACGACATACAGAAACTGTGACACCTTCAGAGAAAGTCAAATAATGTGTACTTGACACCAACCATTGCTATGTCGTACTGTTGAAGGCAGGTACAGTAAAGAGGTGAAATGAAAGTCAGAAACCATATCTGACTTTAATAAGTACTTCTGTCACTTTGAAAATATAATTTCCAGGCAGTTATTTCTATCTAAGTAAGATCAAAATAAATAGCTACTCCAAGAAAAGGAATCTGCAGGATTCATTTCTACATTTGCATTTGTTTTAATCTTTTCCTTTTACTGTTCATATTAACTTATAAAGCATCTTGAACGACTTGCACAATTATTCAGCTTTCTTCCTCTGTCCCTTGCAAATGTAATTCCTACATATGGGAAGCTGCAGGTAGACCATGAAATAGGCACGGGGGCAGTTAATTTGGCACACAGTCTGCTTCAACCCACTGTCTTTCCAGAAGGGATTAAAGAAGTTGACTATGGAGCTGGTGACTCCTAATCACCCCACTTCTGCTGTGCAAAGTGGGGAAGGATTAGTGTCAACATATGTGCAAGTGGTACGTGAGAGACACGCATGAATCCTGACAGTAAGGAAAAGTAGACCAAGCTCTGCACTTCCAAAAGGTCAGGCTGTGTGCCCAAGGTAGATAGTGACATGCTATCCCTCTGTAGGGCTCGCCAGAGCCTGCATTATCCACCCAGATGGAAAAGCTGGTTACCATTTCTTTAAGGAATTGCTTTCACAGGTAACAGATGCAGCAAGGGATGACAAACGAATCTGGCAAAAGCCTGTAATATTTGAGCAGGTGACTGAGCCATTCCACCAGGCACTGCTCTCAGCTACAGGATCAGAAATTCTGATGGCATCATTCTCATTAGCAGAACCAATATGAAATTAAGCTTTTCTGTAGTGGCACAATGCAATAGATTGATAGACTGAAAACAGCAGAAAATGCTGGCAGTTGTTTCCTTTCTCTGTTATCAGGTTTTTTTAAGACAACATTATTCAGTTCTCCTGACTTGGGAAATAATGTTCCATATATCTATGTTCTATGTATCCATAGCCCATATGGTCCACACTGGTACAATTTTACAGCTTTTACACTATGACAACACCAGAATCTAGGAGCCAGAGAAGAATTACACCTTCGTTATGAGACAGACCAGTGTTTTGTATGTGAAATATCTAACCAGGTCTGTCCACGAACATAAAAGAGATCAGATTCTGATCAAAGCTATCATAGAGTAAATCCAGGATAACTCCATTTAAATTAAATGGAGCTGCTTTGGCCTTACATGACAATAATTGAAATTAAAATTCTAACTAATAAGTACTGGAAAAGAAATGCATAAGGTAAGGCAACACTAGCTGAACACAAGAGGATTTTGGTGGAAATCCTCTCCATGGAAACTAGAGCAGAGGTGGATGATGCACGCCTGTGTGAGCCTCAGACTGCTGTAGAACCAGGATGCAGGCAGGATCCACATCCAAACCCAGGAGGGGATAAATGTTCCAAACAGCCCAGAATTAGATGTCTAGGTCCCTCTAGACCTTTGTGGGAAAATGTTGCCAAAACCTGACATTCAATTAAACATTTTTCAGATTACAGGTATCAGTTTTAGAAGGGGCTGTTGTCCAGAGACCAGAACTTCTGGCAAAGAATTTAGGATAAGGGTTAATTTAAAATATTATAAATGCAGTAAATGATGTTTTATTTTTGTTTTTAATGAAGTGTTGTAAGTAAATCTTCCAAGAAACTGCAGTGACAAGACCCATAGAATTACATTTCCCCGTGGCCAGCCCAGTACAGAAATCTGAAGTTACAGTTCTAGTTTTTCTGAGGTGATTTGAATATGTAATTGGTAAAGGGCTTCTTAGGATTGAGTTTCACATACCCCCTTTTCCCCACCTGGCAATTCCTTTGCAGACTATAAATGTTAGGTCATCTGAGAATGAAATCTGGTCTATGTTATCAACTCCAGAACAAAAGTATTGAACATTCTGAAAGAACATAACTGCTGTTCTGTTCTGTAGCTTTGCAACATACCTGTGGGTGAGAAGTACTGTATTTATGAATAGTTAATATGTGAACCTGGATTTATTGTGCCTTGTGTGCAAAAGCTAATGCTGTCTGTGCTGATTAATACTGTTTGATGTTAAAAATAACTAGCAAATCTCAGAGCTGTGCTTTCGTAGAATATCCACATCTCAAGGGAGAGAGTGTGGCTGCTGGAGAAGGGTGAGGGGGGGAAGTAACTCCTCAGTAAACATACGTTTGGTTTTTTTTTTTCAAACTAGTAGGGTGCTAGTACCATACTTACATTCTTAGTAATAACAAAAAATTATATTTTATTACTGATGGTGAGATATTGAAAAGATTTATGAAAATGTTCCTAAGATATTATACTCTGAAATGCATTATAATGGTTTAATTTCTAATATTCTGTTGCCTTTACATATAAGATTCTGCTCATGGTTGTTGTTTTGTTGCTGTCTCCTCTAAGGATACTATATTTATGAGTGGTACTTACATTGCACTTGCCTTACAATAGCGGTCTAAACCTTGAGAAGTGTGAACTTGAATTGCTCAAAGACATGAGCAAATGAGAAATGAAACTGAGAACCCTGAAGACCAGGGTGGTGGAAGCAGTTTAAATAACCATTGGTGGCCAAAATCCACACAGTATGTGTACAGTCTGTGTGACCCAAATGGGAAAATAATCAGATGTTTAGTGCTTTTTTAGCATAATTGAGTATAACATGAGTTCCTTTAAAATCTGTATCCAGGGCATACTTGAATGGACATACAGGTTTTAATTGGCAGCATTAATAAATGGAAGCAAAACTATGACTATTGTCTGTCTTTGTTCTTTCCCATTTTATTCATGCCATATGCACTGTGAGGGGTCCAACTGTGGGGGGAAATCAGTGCCCTGATTTTCACCGTCAGTGCCTTTTTCTCATTGTCTCAGTGCCTAGCTAAACCAGAATCCTGCAGCTGGATGTGCACTGGAGCCAGCTGCCCAGCTTTGGCTTTGGTTTCCAGCTCAGGCATCACTAGGTAGGACAAGGCAGCAGCCCATTCCACTAGCCCTGCCTACCCACAGCCTGTGTTTCTTAGGGGAGCTGAGCTGTGGGCTCCTTCCCCCCTGCCTCTGCACAGCACAAGGGAAATTGGGCGAGCACACTTTGAGGGAAGTCGGATGGCAGTGTTACCAGCTACAGACGTTAGCCCAATTTGGTCTCAGATGATAGCTTGCTAGTAGTGCAGACAGTTTAAAATGCTGTTTGCACTAACGGTATTACAAGCTTGACGTAGAACAAAAACCTGACAGTAAAAAAGAAATGTTTCTCACGGGAAATTAAATGTTCACCCACACAGAAGCAACTGTGTTAATACCAGAGGTGTAACTGCAGCATAGCGTGCCAATTTGCATCAAGATTGGTGCGCTAATTTGAACTTGGGCTGGTGTGATCCAGCTAGGGACTCCATGACGAGACTTGGTTCATAGGACACATCCACCTGAGCCACCATCTTCTGCCTTGTTAGGCATCCTGTTACTCATTTTATTCCTCTGCCAGAAAGCCCTGCTACTGCTGCCGAGCCCTTTGGCAGAGCTGTTCTCCAGTAAAGGCCTGTTCAGCAGCTGTTGTTTCTGAGGGTGTTGGACACCATTAGCCTCCAATGCTGCCACGGTGGCTGCAGTACCCTGGGAGAGATGGAACAGGTGGCCATGGAGCTCTGGTGCTGTGTGTGCAGAGCTGTGGGTGCCTGCTGATAGCACCTGAACCACCAGCTTGTGCCTTGGCTCATGGCACATGGAGCTTGTCTCCCGTGGGGCTCATCCTGTGCGGAGGGTGATCGCTGAGGGTAGAGCCTGGCACTCTGCTGGCCCGGCCTCCCCCAGACTGAGCCAAGGGCACCCAAGAGGGCCTTCTACTGAGAGAAGGGCGGGCAGCAGGCACGAAGGTATGTCCATGTGAGGTACCTGCCCTGCTGTGTGGGACAGCCATTGAATTCAGCACTGAAGGAGCCAGTAGCACTCCTGCTCCTGCAGTCACTGCATGTGTGACCAAGCCTTTATCATAAAAGCTTTTCCGAAGCTGGTCCTGTGGAGATGCGGGCACCCTTCTGGGCAGACAACCGGAACCGAGGCTCCCTCCGCCCGAGGCGCGACGGCCAGGATCGGAAGCCGATCGACGCTGAGGTCGGCTGAGGGACCCGCGCGCGCCGCGGGGGGAGGCGGGGCCGACCTGCCTTCCAAGGCACGGATCCCGCGTCTATTGGAGGGCGTAGGCCTCGGGCGCAGCCAATAGGGAGCGGGAGAGCCCGCGTGCCGCCCCCTCGCTCTCCATCCCCTCCCACAGCTCCGGTAAGCCCGAGCGGAAGACGTAGGCGCGGCGGGCCGTTCCCCGCTCTTCTACTTGTCCCGCCCTTGTGATCACTGATTGGCTGCGCCTCCCAGAGCCCTGTTATCCGATTGGTGGGCGGGAGCGGGGCGGGGTTTGGGGCAGCGCGGGCGCGGGATCTGCAGAGGTGGCCGGTGGGTGTGTGCGTGGCGTTGCGGGACTCTGTCGGCCTCCGTCCTCTGTGGGTGCCCCGCTCTTTTCCCCCCCGCCTCTGCTGCAGGCGCCTGGCCCCGGCCCGGACGCGGTTGTCGACGGCCGGCGTGAGGGGCCTCGCTGCGCGCCCGCAGCTGAGCCCACCCGGGCAGCCCGCTGAGCCCCGCCGATCCCGAGGTGGGAGCCCTCAGGGGTCTGGTGTCGGCTTCCCCCGCTCCGGTGTGGCGGGTATTTGACCTGCTGGAAGCTGTGCGGGTGAGGAGGGCTCGTGCGGTAGCGGGTTCCTGGCCGCTGGGCGGCGTCGGGCTGCGCGGGCTCCGCTGGAGCGGAGGGGGCTGGGCAGCTGGCGTGGTGCCCTCCTGGGTTCCTGGCGTACGGGCGAGCGTGCTTTGTCTTGGTTTGGCATTACAGAATCATGGAATGGTCGGGTTGGAAGGGGTTTTAGAAGTCACCGAGTTTCAACCCCCCCTGCCATGAGCAGGGACACCTCATACTGGAGCAGGTTGCTCAAAGCCCTGTTCAGCCTGGCCTATGTGTTCATATGTGCATGAACGTGGCTTGCAGGAAATTACTTGCCCCTCTGTTTGCTGAGCTGAAACTTGCATGCCAGAGATTCGTTATTGTCAGTGCTTTGGTAAACCCACAACTTCAGACACTTACATGTAAATATGATGTCCACATCTGGCAATGGTTTTGGCTGTTGCAGAATGGCTGACTGTCTGTGTACACATTTGGCTGTCTTTTGGGTGAAAATACTGAGACTGTGAGGACAACTAATAGAAATTAGAATAGGGAGAGAATGTGATACTAGAAGATGCTTGCAAATTAAAATCAAACTGAAGTTTTAAACTGGCTGCCAGTGTTTTACTTATGACCTTCCCTCAATGCTGTGAAGATGATTATTAAATCTTTACAGGTGGTGAACTTGAGGTTTTCTATTCTGAATTATGCTTATCCATAGAAATACTTCTTGGGAGCAGATCCCTGATACTAAACTTTTTCTGAACTTAGCTTTTGTGTTTCACAAGGTGTTTTTGATGCAACAGTTACAAAAAGGTAGTGTGCACAGGGACAGTTATTTAGTATGTTGTTAGAGAAAAGAAATAAAAAGCTCAGCCCTCCATCTCCTGTTCACCTGTTACTCAGCTGCAGATGGTTATGGTGGGATTGTGTGCCTAATTCGGTAGGTGCAAGTTGGACTTCTCACAGTACTAAAGTTGACAGTGATATTTTAGAGGAAGTCTTTTTTCTTTAATTAGCTTCCTGTTTAAATGCACTGAATGTGCAGGGAAAAGGTATTTTGACTTTTCTAAACAGCGCTACAAAGTTTTGATGAAGTCCCAAAAAATCCAACATAATTTATCTCCGTATTGTTTATCACGTGTGTAACCCCTCCTGCCAAAATCATGTACTCTCTGTTGTCCTAACACTGTTGCAGACTTTCTGGATGTGAATAGCGGACACCCTCCCCTCAGGATTCCTTCAGCTCTGTCTCCCCAGTCTTGTATGTACATTACACCTTTGCCTTAACCTGTGCTCATACATAGTCTGTAGTTGATTCAGGAGAAGATTGCAGATTGATTTGTGCTTTGTTGAAAGGGTTGCAGAATACATGGACCTCCACTATAGCAGGTTTTGTTTGAAGTATTCTCTGACTGGAACATCCTGGTACACAGTGAAGTTAAGAGAAAGGACAATTTTATGTGTCATATCCTATGTTGGACACATGTCCTATATGGACAAATGAGAAGATCAGAATTGCTGTGTGTTAAGAGCTTTCTGCAAACCCTGTTGAGGCGGCGACTAGTGACTTGTAATTTTGCCGGTGCCTGTGTCTCTTCTGAAATCGTGAATCCTTGACATTACAAGAAATATCTCTGCACATGAGACATTGCAGAGAATTACTTTTTTGAAAATGCATCATAAACATGAGCATATCTTTTCAAGTGTAGCAAAATACGCCTTCCCAAACAAATGCCATCTTTCCTGTTTCTTTAGGTAAAAAATTGCTGAAGGAATATAAATTTCGCTTTCTAAAACTGAGAAACAAGCATTGCTGTAAACACACGAGAGCTTTGTGTCTCTAAAATGTAAAGTGGAGACATTTTAGTATGTTCTAAATGGAATGGTTTTGAACTTTTGCTCTAAATCTGTAAATATTATCTTAATCTGAAAGTTTACTGCATTCAGGGTTATTCATTCCACTTTTACCTCCCTTCAGATACTTTGCATATAGTTTCATTTATTAGCTTCCTTGTTTCATTTTTATTACCATCACTGCAATTGATTTTGTTATTCTGATGTATAATCTGTCCTCCTCTGCACTGTGCTGTATTCTGTCAAATAAGAGTGAAAGCACTGGTGATTGCATTTAACAAGGCCAAGTTTTGTTTGGCCATCTGTTACCATTCTTTGCACTCTACTGACCTCCCTTGGAGACCTCTGGTTAGAAGCAAACTCTCTTTTTTGTGGTGGCTGCGTTTTGTTTGGGGTTGTTGTTCTTTTTTTAACCCTTCTTTTTTTTGACCAAGGAAGAAAAGAGAACTCCAGTCTAAATGACTTTACACCACAAAGCTAGTTCCTTTTTGGAAACGCTAAAAGGTCCAGGCTGACTAAGTAGCTTACGAGATCTACTGCACTACTTCTTTCAGTTCAAATAATGTATGTTTTCAGGTATATGTATTTAGGAAAGGGGGAAAGCACCTAAAGCAAATGGTAGTGCGATGCAGTGCATTTTCTAACAGCAAGTATTTTATGTGTGTTTCAGTGTCAGTGATGGAACCCCCCAGCCCCAGTGCTGTGCACCTGAGCGACTGGCAAAAAAGTTACTTTGCGATTACCTCTGGCACCTGCACGCCCAGGCAGAAGGCAGATGAATACCGTGCCAAAATCCTGCATATTCAGTATGCATGGGCAAACTCCGAGATCTCTCAGGTCTGTGCTGCCAACCTGTTTAAAAAGTATGCAGAGAAGTACTCTGCGATTATTGACTCTGACAACATAGAGACTGGCTTGAATAACTATGCTGAGAACATCCTGACTTTGGCAAAGTGTCAGCAGAATGACAGTGACAAGTGGCAATCTGCCTTGACAACAGACAATGTATTTAAATTAAAGCATGTGCAAGAGAAGATGCAGGCTGGCAAAAGTTTCCAGAGCTCTCAGATGGCACCAGCAGATGCCTGTGTTCTAGCTGAGAAAGGGGTCAGTGCCTCTGGTGTTCTAGCCCTTCCTAAACTCAGTGTTTTCAGCAGTGCCGGAGAGATGGAGCTCTGTGCTGGCTCAGCAAAATGTATGAGTCAGGGATCAGATCTCCCTGAGCATCCCTCATCTTCAAAGTCTCTTCAAAGCAGTGTGCTTCCTGTGGCCAAAACTTCGCATACACTTCCTGCCTCTTCAGCATCCTCAAATGAACAGGTTAGTGCAGGTTTCCAGGCAACTCCACTATTTGGAAGTAAAGAAGTGACAAGTAGTAGTTCTCTGAAAATGTCAGATAACTGTCGTGATGGACAGAATTTGCCTCTTTCTAATCAGTCAGCTGTACCTGCGTGGTCCACGAGTTCTGGGAAAAGAAAAGCATTTTATGGTCTGGCTGATGAAGACAGCACAGCAATTCCTAACCTTGCTCCATGCCAGGCTTCTAGTAGTACAGAAACCAGTAGTTTCTCAGGGTATAGAAACAGAAATGAAGAGGGCAGTGTTCCTGGTTTTAGAACTGCAAAAGAACAGCTGTGGATGGATCAGCAAAAGAAACCTCAAAGCCTACCCCATCGTGCACCAGTCTCATCCTACGGAGGCATAAAAAAGTCACTGGGAGCAGGCAGATATCGGGGTGCCTTTGGCAAGTTTGTTCCTCCAGTTCCAAAGCAAGATGGAAATGAAAATGGAGGAGCACAGTGTAAACCTCATGCAAAAGAGTCAACAGATCCATCACTGCCTGTAGATGAGCGACTGAAGAACATAGAGCCAAAAATGGTTGAACTCATAATGCATGAGATCATGGACCATGGGCCTCCAGTCAACTGGGATGACATTGCTGGGGTTGAATTTGCTAAAGCTACTATAAAAGAAATAGTAGTCTGGCCTATGCTGAGGCCGGACATCTTCACTGGGCTACGTGGTCCTCCTAAAGGAATTCTTCTCTTCGGCCCTCCGGGGACTGGCAAGACTCTCATAGGCAAGTGCATCGCATGCCAGTCTGGAGCTACCTTTTTTAGCATCAGTGCCTCTTCCCTGACTTCCAAATGGGTAGGTGAAGGGGAGAAGATGGTCCGTGCGCTGTTCACCGTGGCACGATGTCAACAGCCAGCAGTGATCTTCATTGATGAAATTGATTCCCTGCTGTCGCAGCGTGGAGATGGGGAGCATGAGTCGTCGAGAAGAATAAAAACTGAATTTCTGGTCCAGTTAGACGGGGCGACAACCTCCTCAGAAGATCGTATTCTGGTGGTTGGAGCAACCAATCGACCCCAAGAAATTGATGAAGCTGCCCGAAGGAGATTGGTAAAGAGACTGTACATTCCTCTTCCAGAAGCCTCAGCAAGGAAGCAGATTGTTACCCGTCTAATGTCGAAGGAGCACTGCTCCCTAAATGAAGAGGAAATCGAACTCATAGTAAAGAAATCAAATGGGTTTTCTGGGGCGGACATGACACAGCTCTGCCGAGAAGCGTCTCTGGGCCCTATCCGCAGTCTTCAGTCCCTGGACATCGCAACCATCATGCCAGATCAAGTACGGCCGATTGCTTTCCTGGACTTTGAGAGTGCCTTCAGAACTGTGCGGCCCAGCGTCTCCCCAAAGGACCTGGAGCTGTATGAAACCTGGAACCAGACGTTCGGCTGCGGTAGATAAATTACACTCTGACAGTTTCACAGAACCATTTCCTTACCACTGTCAAGTATCAAACCCATGATAATTTAGAGTGTCTGCACTTCTTTTTGTTTCTGTCTTTGAAATGAATCTTCTTATGTTATGCAGGCAGATACCTGGGCCCTGGCCTGAGGTTTCACCCGCTGAAACGACCATGAGAAACTGCTGGTCATGATATGAAAAACTCTAAACACAAGTAACAGAGTGAGAAGCTGACAACAGTTACAGATAGCTGCTGTGAAAGATGGGCAGATTTCAATGGTATGTAAGGAGAAGGTGGTCAAACCTCACAGAGAATTGGAGGGAGTACTGGGGGGGAATCTGGCGAGGCCGCTGTGCCGTATAAATAACACTGTGCAAGGCTGAGGGATCACAGGTAATGTTGTCAGAAATAGCAGTTTGGGATACAAATGCAGCAAAACTGGGACCAGTGGGGAAAAGTAGTGCAGGGTGCATTGTTTGGGAGGAGATTGGAGCAGAGGGAGGAAAGGGTTGAGGTGGGCATGGGAAGAACATGCATGGAAAATAAAAAGGGGGGATAAAAGGGGTTGGGCCCCATGTAAGCAGTGCTCTTGTCTGACTGAGCCCTGCGCCATATCACTGCTGTCTGCCTCAGCTTCTTATTAAATACTTTTTCTGATGATTTTTGGCCTGACCTTGCTTTCTGCTCTGCATCTGTGTGTGTGGATGTGTGTTACTGGGAGATCTGGGCACCTGCAGCTGGAGAAGAGGCTGTGGGCAACAGGGGCATCAGGATCTGAGGCCAGCCATGGGCTAGCCATTGTGTTCACAAGCAGGTGCTGTAGTGCAAACTTCACTGGCGAAACTCAATAGCAAGTTTGAAGTGGGACCGTGCAGGAAAAAAACAGCATGTGGAAGGAGCCCAGGCACAAGCCAGTGGCAGGGGAGGAGGCTCAGCGTGTTGAAGGCTCTGTAAACATGGTGTCTTTGTGAAGCTGGAGGGTGCATGTCCTGCGTGTCTCACTGGCGCGCTTCAGTCCTGGGTGGCAGGAGGCGAGGGATGAGATGGGCTTGTGTTGTTGGATTTGTGTGAGTGCATTTACCATGTATGTGCATGCTGGTAAGGTTCTGCTCTTTGTCAGTGTGTGTTTATCTGCTGGTTCGTATTAGGGGTTCAGCCTTACTCCTGGCTGGACCTGCAGGCAAAACCAGTGGCAGCTGCATCCAGCAAAAGAAGATGGGAGAAGCCATAGTTTGGGGGTTCTAAAGAAAGCGGGAGAGTGACTTTTTACAAGGGCAAATACTGATAGGATGAGGGATATTGGCATTAAACTGAAAGAGAGAAGATTCACACTTGATGTTAGGGAGGTTTTTATGATGAGGGTGGTGAGGCACTGGAGCAGGTTGCCCAGGGAAGTTATGGATACCCCATCCCTGGCAGTGTTCAAGACCAGGTTGGACGGGGCTTTGAGCAACCTGGTCTTGTTGAAAGGTCAACCTGAAAGGTGTCCCTGCCCTTGACAGAGGGTTGGAACTAGATGATTTTTAAGGTAGCTTCCAGTCCAAACCAGTCTATGATTCTATGGGCTCTAATGTCCGGGAAAGAGAAATCCCATGTCCTAACATCAGCTGGGTTCTACTGCTTCTTGAATAATCTTCATGTGATAATAATAAAATTCACATTGAGCTTGTATTTGGCGTTCTTACCTAATGTCTGAAAGAAATAAACAGCTTTCATTGACAGAACCTGTCCTCTCCCACTGGCTGGACGGAGCTGCCTCTGAATGGAAAATAAATTGAAAGCCTTCCTTTGGATTCTTTTGTCAGTGTGGCAGAGGTGGCTGCTGTGGTGTCCGTGCTTTATTTTCAGTTTCTCTTAAGCGCTTTTTCTCCTCTTGGGGAAAGGCAGAGCTTAAAAGCTACTCTTACATAGATTCTTTAAAAGAATGGATAAATGCTGCTCAGCTAGCATTGTTTTAAAGCCATTTGTGAGCTACAGGTGCTATTACGCTACAGATAACCTTCAATTCAGAATGATTTAGAAAACTTGGAGTTTCTTAAGAGCTCATCCTGATTTAAACATTAAAAAGTCAGTTCTAATGTTTTTAGGGAAGTCTGGTATGTATTAGAAATTGTTTTGCAGAGATGAAAGAATCCAGGTATGCAAATTTATCTTGATTTTAGGAATAGCGCAAGTAGAATAATTAGATTATTTTGTGAGAAAAACTGTGAAGGGGTCCAAACTGATTGACTTTTGGCCTCTTGGGTAAAGATCATGAGATTAAATCTGCTTTTACGAGTTTAGCATTGGAGAGCTATAAATAAGTACTGGGTAAGGTTTTTGCTTTCTCCAAATCTCTCTCCCACCCTAATGAAAACATGTTTTTTAAAACCTTTTCTTAGGCAAGTGAATAAAAAGCCCAGAGAATTTTGTTTAGTAAAACTTAAAGGTAGCTCAAGGGTAGTAAACCCCTTCTGTATGATTCAATAATAACCTTATTTATGCTGGAAAGTATCCTGGTAAGCCATGTGAGTGCACTGTGCTCATCTGTGTATCTGAATACCCATATTTTAATGGAAGTGGCCCTACTGAAAGGACTGATGAGAGTGCACGCAGTGGCAGGGAATAAAACCCCTCCCAGGATGACAAGGGCTGGGAGAGAAACACTGCACTGCTGTGTTTGTCTCCTGCAAAGCAGAACTTGTGAAAGAGATAAAAGGTAGAACCACAGTGTCAGACAGGAGTATCCTTCCTCCTACTTCTTACTTCAAGGCCACGTTTGACAGGGCTTTGAGCAACCTGGTCTAGTGTGAGGCATCCCTGCCTGTGGCAGAGGGATTGAGATTAGATGATCTTTAAGGTCCCTTCCAACCCAAACCATTCTAGGATTCTTGTGTTATTCATTACTTGCACTCTCTTGAGTTACATGAACATGCTTTTGTTTTAGAAAACACGTAGAAATAGTAAAAGGGACCATCAGGTAAAGTTTATTCTTTTTCTCTTTTGGTAATGATGCAGGTAAATGACTCTCTTTTCAGGCATCTAGCAATATTCAGGCTTTGCTGCAGGACTCACAAGTCGTCAGGACTTCCAGTATTAGCCCCACATGTATTTCATAACCTGCTATAACAGTGCCACCAAACAGGAGATTAGATTGCCAGGAACATAATTTCACAAATACTGAAAATTGCACAGACATAGGGCGTGATTGTAATTTAAGGGAAATGGTGCAGATAAATCCACTTTAATGGGTCTGTTTAGTGAATGCAGAAACCTATGTCCTTCAGTATTTATTCTTTTTGGCTGGCTGAACTTTGCAAGAACAAATGCAGGACTCTCCTCTGGTTTTGTGGTTCAGCAGCGTTTGGTGCACAATCTCAGTTTCCCTTAAATAAAGGAAATAATTGTAGTCCTGGAAAAGGGAGGTCTTAATAATCAAGGCAATTCAGACTCTTCATTTTCTCAGTGCATCTCGTATTCGAGTTAGCTAAATTGTCCCAAAGCAGTCTGAAATCCTCAGATGAGTTTTCGTTTGTATAAAGCTGTGCGACACAATTAGGTAGAAAGCTGATGAAGCAGCAATGATCATCATCTGCTAACAGCAAGTGGATGAAAACCAGACTGACCTCCAAGGGCATTGTTAAGATTGTCCTATTGAAATAAGGTTATTTCTGTGTTTCTAATAGGAATGATGAAACTTCTCCCAAGCCAATATGTCGCTGGAATAAAACCACCACCAAACAAACAAAACGCCACTTTTTCTGTTGAAATGATTTTTTTTATGGCAGCCAGGGATTGATCTTGGTGAGCACTTACCTTTACTATATGACTTAGAAGGTGCTTTGAACTGTGGCAATACAAACAGTGCTTGTGCTTGTCTTCAAACCCAGGAGTGCACGTTCCTTTGAAGCGTAAATGGAAAGTCAGGCTTGGGAGAGTTTTGTAAGAAGGTGTCACAAAACAGAGTGTTTAGGATTGCTAAAAGAATCACTGCCAAAGATATATTAATATAAGTAATTTAATAGAAATTTATAAATGTGTGATTCTACAGATTTTGATAAGAGATGAAGTTGCATAGGCTTCTGCTTTTAAATTTAGGGTACCTGTGAGAGTGGTGAGGCACTGGAACAGGTTGCCAAAAGGAGTGGTGAATGCTTCATCCCTGGCAGTGTTCAAGGCCAGGTTGGACAGAGCTTTGGGCAACATGGTGTCTCTGCCCATGGCAGGGGGGTTGGAACTAGATGATCTTAAGGTCCTTTCCAACCTTAACTGTTCTATGATTCTATGAGTCTAAATGATTTATTATTTTTTATTTACTGATATTAGTAAAACTGTCTTTTGACAGCTTTTTACTTGTAGCTGGACGAGAGAGTATCTTCATCTGTTGGGATGGTCCTTCCATCCAAGCCTGTTGCACCGAATCGTTTTGATTAACAGGCATCACCAGTTAGAAATACTACTCAATGGCAGTAAAGACCCATGAGTCTGTTTTCTCCTTTCCAAATAAATGATTTCATTTTGTGCCAGTTACAACTAGTGACTGCTTACCCTTGCAGATCTGGTGTAACCAGTGAAATTTCTTACGAGCATTGTCACAAAATAGCTTGTGCTCATAGGCTTAATTCAATATTCTGAAGGAGGAGAATTTGGCCTTCATTACTATTTCACCTATGGATTTATTTTTCCTCAAATATGAGAAGAAATAAGAAGAGGTGTGAGATATTGACACTGGGAGCATTCACCTATGGATTTATTTTTCCCCCAAATATGAGAAGAAATAAGAAGAGGTGTGAGATATTCACACTGGGAGCTTGAATGCTCTTGATATACTGTATTTCTTGCATACCAGTTATTTGTGCTACAGAATGGATATAGACCTGTTACAGTGTGGAGTATAGCCAAGTAAGAACAATTAGAGAGACTCCTGATTTGTCTTAAATAGTAGAGTATCCTTTTCAGCAAGGGCATGAGCTCTGCAAGCTGCTCTGGTGCCAGCTACCCCTAGGAAAATGGGGAAATTCACAAAGAATCAACAGAGGAAATGGAAAGGTGTTGTGGGGAAATTATTATAGAATCATAGAATAGTTAGGGTTGGAAAGGACCTTAAGATCATCTAGTTCCAACCCCCCTGCCATGGGCAGGGACACCCCACACAAAACCATGCCAGCCAAGGCTCTGTCCAACCTGGCCTTGAACACCCCCAGGGATGGAGCATTCACAGCTTCCATGGGCAACCCATTCCAGTGCCTCACCACCCTCTCAGTAAAGAATTTCTTCCTTATATCCAATCTAAACTTCCCCTGTTTAAGTCTGAACCTGTTACAGTAAACATGCAAATAAACAAGTGAACTTCAAAGTGATTTTGGCAATGATG